>NC_139066.1:1312500-2625000 GCF_965140915.1 Aythya marila
CACACTTGGCAGGCTGCCGTGTTGGGGCTCAGCCGTCCCACCCAGGCAGTGCCAGGAGCTGCCCCATCACCTCCCATATAGGGCCTGGCCCCACGGCCTTGCTGCAGTGCAGCCTCAGCAGAGAGGTCCCATGGAGGATGAAGGCTCCTGCCTTGTGCTCCTACCACCTCCTGCAGTGCCTGGTGGCCTTGTGCCTACCATGAGGGCAGCATGGGGAGCAACCCAGTGCCCAGCTGGGCCCTGGGGGCCAGGTTCACCATCTCCTGGAGCTGCTCAAGCCCTGAATTGATCAAGCCAGGGGCCCGGGCTGCAGCAGGCTCGGTGCCTGTGGGGCTGGCGGCATGCTCGGCGCAGCACCGCACGTCCCAAGGCTTGGGGGCTGCAGCCTCAGCTCTGGAGCCAAGTGCTCGGCCGCTCTTTCACAGCACAGGGAGGGCTTTGTCCTAGGAAGGGGACATCTGTCAGCCCTCTGGGGTGGCTCCATTCCCAGCTCCAGCCTCTCCAGAGCTGGGTGTAAAGGCCAGCAGTCCTGCCGCCACAGTGGGCACACCTGTGCACTGATGGCCATCAGCATGCATCACCCCTTGCCTGCCAGAGAGCAGAGCCTTGGGGCTGCTCTGCCAACCGCTCTGGTCACTGTGGGCACGTCCCTGAGCCGGGCACGTCCCCCAGGCTGTTTACCCGCAGGCCGGGATGCAGGATGCGGCCCAGCAGCGTGGGAAGGAGCCAGTTCTCAGGCAGGCCGATCCCAACGGGGAGTGCAGCTGGAAAACGCTGACCTGTGGCGGGTCCGGGGCTATCATGCGAGCTCTTGGACCCATGGCTGAGCATGCAGCCTCGTGCACAGGCTGGGAATTTTCCACGGAAATGGTTGTTCCCTGGGAACAGGGAATGTGCACAGCTGGGCCTGACCCTGCTCCCTGCGGAGCGGCTGGAATTACCCCCCAGCGGCCCGGCCACGGGGGCAGCCGAGCTGTAGCAGTGGTGCAGCGGATAAACTGAGGCACAGCCATGATGGTGGGGACTGTGGCTCTGTCCTGGGCACGAGTTCATCGGGGCTCAGCAATGGGGCTCAGCCCCAGCTGAGCGATCACAGACCAGCCCCTGCATCATCCCCGTTTGTCCCCATCCCGCCTGACTCCCAAGGGGCCTTGGAGCATTGAGCAACAGGGCCCCACTGGGGTGACCCAGCCCTGCCCCCAGTGTCCCTGTCCCCATCCTTGCCCTGTTCCCAGTGTCTCTGTCCCCATCCCCAAAGCATCTGACGCTGTCCTGTGTGACACCCTTGTCTCCAAGTTGGAGAGACGTGGATGTGATGGATGGGCTGCTCGGGGGATGAGGAAGTGGCTGTGTGGTCATGCTCAAAATGCTCAAAAGCGCTCAGCTCTGGGCCCCCAGCACCAGCAGGACATGGAGCTGCTGGAGAGGGTCCGGGGCAGGCCGTGAGGATGCTCAGGGGCTGGGGCAGCTCCGCTGTGGGGCCAGGCTGAGAGCTGGGGGGCATCAGCCTGGGGAAGGGAAGTCCCTGGGGAGAGCTCCCAGGGGGCTGTCAGGGCCTGAAGGGGGCTGCAGGACAGCTGGGGAGGGACTGCTTGTTGGGGTGCAGTGACAGGGTGAGGGAGAATTAAACAGAGAGGGGCTTGAGACGAGATCAAAGGGACAAATCCTTCACTCTGAGGGCGGTGAGGCCCTGGCCCAGGCTGCCCCGAGGCGCTGTGGGTGCCCCATCCCAGGGCCGGCTGGGGCTGGGGGCAGCCAGGCCGGTGTCACCCCAACATCTTCACGGTCCCTCAGCCCCCAGCCCGCCTCAGCTCCGCCGTGGGTGGGTTCATGGGGCCGGGGGGGGGTTGGTTACGGGGCTCCGCGCATGCGTTCCCCGACGCCCCCTTGCCCGGGCTCGGCGAGCCCGCCGCGGCGGAGCGAGGGGGAGGCTGCCGGGACCGCCGCGGCCATGAGCCGGAGCGGAGACGGGCGGCGGCAGCGTGAGTGAGGGGAGACCGGGGGGGGGCTGAGAGGGGACCGGGGGCTGAGGGGAGGCTGGAGGGGTCGGGGGGCTCCTCGCTGCACGCCCGCAGCGCCCCCGGCGCCCTTCGTGCCCCGAGGGGAGGACCCGCGGCTGTCCCCGCGCTGGGTCCTGCCCGGAGGTGGCTTTTAGCGGCGGGGGCTGGGAGCGAGGTTTTCCCCAGGGAAGGAATGGAGAAGCTCATCGCAGCGTTTGGTGTTGGAGATGTGCTGTAGCAGGCGGACTTTGAAGCGGTTTCACGGCCCTCGGTGGTAAATGTGGCTGTTTCGTGCCGTAAGAACTCGTATGGAAGGCGTCAGCCCCTAGGAACAGGTATTTTGGCTCTTTAAGAGGCACCAGCAGTGGCACCCCGGGCACTGACAGCACCCAGAGGTGGCCGTGCCACCCACGGCTGGGTCTGGGCTGAGCCGAGCGCTGGGTTCTCCGTTACGGCTGCTGTTGTGTCTCCAGAACAAGCTACAAAATGCACAGTGCCCTGCGGTCCTTGGCCAGGTACACGCTTATAACGCTGCCGCCACGCTTAGCCCCGTCTCAAGGTAGACTTGTGCAGCGGTGCTGCTTGGCGTTTCTGCCTGGGCAGTCTGAATGCAGGGTGCCAAGAGAAAAATTCAGCCCCTGCATCAGCTAACGATGCTGTTGTTATCAAAGTTTTGGCCTCTGCTAGGCCTTTCACCTGTTGTTTGAAAATTTTGCAAGGATCACATCTGTATGGTTATTTTTAGTATTTTATTTTACTTTTTTTTTTTTTTTTATCCAGTTCCCTTTGTGCTGGGAGGAATCCATTCTGACTTTCTGGCTGTTGAGACCTTGCTTCCTAGGGAAGTGCTAATTTTGTTCCACTATCCAATTGATTGCAAACAGGAGACTGTGTATAGATTTAATTAGGGCATGTACGTCCAATATGGATTCTTGAGCAACAATTGGTAGCACTGGATTCAGCTCTTTTACTGGATGTTTAGTTAGCCCTTACCAATAAGAGGGAAAACAAAACACTTGCGTTTTATAGGCAATTGTTCTTGATATTTCCGTGTCTCATTTCCATGCTTTCTGCACTCTGTAAGCCAGGGATAATTGGTAGAAAAAATTCCTGTTCCTTTTCTGTTAGAAAGCTGTTTCTCAGTGACGTTCAGCAAGCCTGCTGTCAGTGCAGTTACCCAAACCCACCTTTGTTGAGCTCATTGCAAATGAGAAAAAACGACGTTGTTGTCAAGAGTTGTGGCTAGGAAAATAAAAGGTGCCCTTCTCCTTGGTTTGGATTCTTTTGAAGAATGCACTGAAGTTATCCGTATGCTTTCCTGGGGGAACAAGAAAGCTCTGCTCTGATATATGAAGCTAGATAAGTAAGACTTTTCTTTTAAAGACAATTAATATACAAATACAGAGGTAACTTGAGCTTTATTATACCGTTCCTCGTTCTTCCCACACAGCTGAACGGAGCTGAAGGATCTGTGTTTGCAGCAATCCTAAAATCCACTTCGTTGTTTGTGGTTCCGAGGGAGCATGAGGACAGCGTTTGCGTTCCCTCTGCTGTCGCGCTCGTGACTGAGGCAGATCCCGAGGGCGTGACCGTGGGTGGGATAACTCTTGCATATTTTCTGCATCTGACGGATGCGCAGGCTGCTCGCCGGCCGTCCTCTGCTCGCTGGTCAGCGGCCAAGCTGGTACCTAGCGGATGGCCCCGGCGTTCCTGTAGTTTGAACGCGGTGCCTCGCTGAGTGAAGTGTTGGCAGCCAGGATCTGAGAGCAGGCTCCGACCCTCCTGCAGCCGCCGGCTTTTTGCCATGCCTGCAGCTGTGACACAGCCGCGGTAAGGGAAGCGCCGGGCGCGGAGCAGCGCTGGGGCTGAGCTGATGCGTGGTGGGGCTGGGCACCGTGGCTGCGTGCTGCCGGTCACTTGTGTTGAGCTTGGTGTCAGGCTTGGGAATATTTCTGTGGTTCCTCGGAGGAGAATCACCCTTCTGCAGTGTCTTTTCCCCTCGGAAAACAGTGCCCAGAGTAATGTTTCTGAATTGAACTGGCAAAAGGATGGGGCAAACCAGAACAAGGAAAGTATTTTGTTATGCTTTGACGTACGTTTGAAGGCTTATATTTAAGATGAAACCTATTTTATGAGACCATCTCTTTTTTTTTTTTTTCCAACTGTCAAAGACCTGTGCAGTTAGTATTCGTTGTGGTACTTGTCTTTATCGCCTGCCTTCTCTCGGCATTGTGTTTGCTTTTAAGACTGGCTTTATCGAGTTTCAATTCAGTTCAAAATGTGAAAAGTCATTAAAAAATGTAATGACTGGCTGTACCCCTTCCAAAGTGCCTACCTTTAGGACTTCAGGACTTAAGACTAAAATTGCAAGTTTTTGTTATCAGTGATGGAGCAGACTTTGGATTATCGGTAATAGAAAACATTTCTATTTAAAAAAAGCAATGTAACTAAGTGTTTTTTAAATTGATGCAGCAGCACTGAGTGGTGTGTGAGTTTGAATCGATTTACAGGTCTGAATGCGTGATTACAAATGAGGAATTGTCCTTTTCTGCCCATTTTCTAGATGGATTCCATCAGTACCCATTCTTAGCCCTTCATAAGTGAATATTCGTGTTTGTTGCTTGGAAGAAAACATCCCAGTCATCACAGATAACATGCAGGTGATGCAAATATCGGTAAATAACTGAAAAATTAGGGTCGTAGATTGAGAGCGCTGTGGCTCACTTGGACCGAGTTAGAGAAGAGCCCAGAAGGGGTCAGGAACCATCTGACATGAAGGCTGCCAGCGGGTCTTGTCCACTGCTCAACAAAGGGAAGGCTGAAAGAAAAAATCTGGTAACTGTGTTTGTGGGGAAAACAGCTGGAGCAGCAGAATGGGCTTCAGACTAACATAGGCACAGCAAGACTCTGGGCAAGTTCAGACCAATTTAAGAATCCAGGAAAGATTTTAGTGCGTGCTCCACGGTTTTAATTTTAGACACGTTTTTTCTAAAGAATTTTCTGTGGTTTAAAAAGATAATTAATTTGGGAATTGTGCTGCATAGGTGAAATATTAAAAGGATTTTTCTGGCTTTGCATAGTTTTGTATCTGACAAGGACAAGATTCAAGGGCAAAAATCTTAAACTAAAATCTACTTGGTGGTGGAAAGTTTGCGATGAGTTTTTAATGTACAGAGTTGTTCACTTAGTAATGTGTTGACTGCCAGCAACTCCTCCAAGTCCCCAAAATTCCCCTAAAACAGCCTTTTTTCTTTTTCTTTTTTTTTTTTTTTTACCGTCCAGAGCAAGCCAAGGGTGAGATCCAGAACATTTCTTGTGGTGCCTGGAATTGTCTGCAGGTGTAATTCAGACACTTAAGACCAACAAAGTAACGTAGAAACTTTATCAGGAGTAATTTTCTCCTGACAGTGGCTCTTTTGGTGGCTGCGTTATGGACCGAGCGCCTGGGACATGCGTGGGTCGGGTCCTGCTGCTCAGGAGCCTCAGTGCACCCTGCGCAGCTTTCACTGAGCAGCCCCGCTGGGGGTAAGGACGTGTTACGGTGTGGTGACCCCTCAGCTCCTTCTAAAAGCAAAACGGGGTCTGTGGAAGATGGGAAGGGAGAAACCCAGGCAGATTGTGCTCATCCCCTGACTTTTGGTGAATGTTCTTGAATCCGTTCACCAGTATTGCCCCGGCGGTCACTTGTACGCAGCCACAGGTGCACGGTGCCCCGTCCTCTGTAGCTGTACAGCTGTAGTTCCCGTTAATGCTGTGCTTTGTCCTCTTACAACAGCTTTGACAGAAGCTGGGTTCTCCCATTGGCTTCACCAACTCGTCGTGGTTTCGCTCACCTGCTGTGAGGCAGCGCAGGGCACTCGTGCCCCGATTTTCCCCGCTGGGAAGCGTCGCAGCCGGGCTGTGCCTCGCTCCTGCGTGGGAGCCGAGCGTGGCCACCAGGGCTGGGGAGCTCGTGGTTCCTTCTTCCACCAGCACGAGGGGTTTAATGCCACAGCTCTTCCTTCGCAGCAGCCTGTCCAAAGTGCCACGCCATAGATAGTGACGGGTGATGAGCCATCCTCTGCTGCTCCTTTTGAGGCTGGGACGAGCAGGGAGATTACAGACTTGCTGTCTGCGCTGTGCCAGCGGGAGGGAGGTGATTTGGTGGCTGTTTTTCTGATGCCACTTTGGATTTTCACCAGCCTTTTTCTTGCATGTAGGCAACAACGCAAATTACAACAGGTCTCTTGTTTGTGCTTTAGCCTGATTGCTCAGACGGACCCTCTGAATGGTGATGCAGACTCAGACAATGGTAATGATCATTAAACAGTTGGAGTAAAAAGTTGGGCGGATAATGGGCCCCTTTGTTCCCCACAGCTCGACCGGCTCTGTGAGGAGGGATGATGTCTGGCTGAAGGTGATCCTTTCTTCCCATGCTGCTTCCAGGTTTTGCTTTTCATCCTGCAAACACCTTCGGAGTGTCTCCTAGATAACAGGAGTTACTCCAGTGAGAAACATTTCACAAATGCTTCCCACTTCTTATATTTTTCCCCTTATGCTAGCTCTGGCTTTACTGCTGCTGGCCTTCTGGGGACCAGCCCTGTTGGCTGCACTTTGTGCAGTGGTGGAGGTGCAGTGCAGGACCCCACCTAATTATTGCAGGACCCCAACTAATTATCGGCCATCCCATTTGCTCACTGGGCTTCCTGTGGGCAGTGGGGCTGGAATTGCAGCACCTCGTACTTGTGCTGCGTTCGCTTCTGACTGAAGCTGTGGCTAACAATGGTAGAATGATAGGAATTCAGATTTTACTTACTATTTTACTTACTTTACTTACATTTTACTTACTTACATTGCTCGATGTTTAAATTCTGCTTCTGGAAAGAATTACTCTTTAAACACCCAAACAATCTGTTCGCTCCCCAGTGTTTATCATCTTTTTGATTGACTGTTCACTTTCTACTAGAAGCCACAAAAATAAGTTTATCATCAAATCCCTTCTTGGAAGGGAAGGCTGCATTGTTGGATTTCCTTTTCCGTGCTACTCCTACAATAAACACAAATCCTTATCACTGTGTGGGTAGTAACACAGGTCAATCCAAATTGTGGACTGTCTGGAAGATCTGGTTGGGATTTTTAAAAACTTGGGTTTCTCTGAAATATAGTGCACCTTAGTCCGTCATTTTGAGCTAAATTGGTCTACGGCTACGTGTGGCAGGGCAGGTAGGGTGCTACCAAGTATTTTCTGGGTAACACGCTTCTGAAGGCAGTACTGAGAATGGCAAATAGTGCAGGAAAAAAAAAAAAAAAAAAAAAAAAAGCATTTTTCCTTCTGCAAATGTAGGTAGCTTCGTTCCATACCTCCATAATAATTTCTTAATGATTACATTTCAAGAAAGAACCCAGGGGTTATAATAACACGAGATACAGGGCATTCTTACTCTACAAATAAAAAGCTATATTTGGAAAAATAGTGTATTTATGGGCAAAAGTGTATCAAGGGAAATGCGATGGAAAATTTGAGTCAGATGAGCTGATGTACGAGGCATTTTCCTATGGAGTCATTGGACTGAAAAATGTTTTATATGCCTAAACTTGAACAGATGTGTGCGCACACACAGCCCCCCGCCGGTTTAATATTAGCCGTTCTGTTTGGATCCCTGTGATTAATTTAGAAACAGAGCTGGTTTAGTCTGTTTTCCGGGGGCTATGGGGTATTTCCAGATCATCCAGGTACTTAAGCCAATCCTGTGCCTAGCAGTAAATATGCAAGCAGCCCGGTTATTAGGAGGATCTCTTTCAAGCTTTAAATTAGGCATGTGCTTAAATGTCTCGCTGAACTGGGATTTGTGCTTTGCAGAGGAGCGAGGGGTTTCTCCCTATTAGCTTTCTTAGATGAAAATCGTTGGAGCCAGCCAGCTTTTTGCCTAAATAAGGACACGATACCAGCTTTCCGCTCTTACGGATGTTAGTTCCACCTTTTTAGTTACACGTCTGTCAGAGGACAGCCAGGATTGCATATACCTGACCCTGATGCTGTTGAGGTATGGAGAGGAGGCGTTTGTTCTAGGTGATGGGCACATTTTGCCTGCTGTGCTCCTCAAGTACAAATACAGCGTTCAGCGGTGCCAGAGAGGTGGATGACAATAGTATTTCATGATTTTCCTTTGAGTACCTTTTACCGTGTTCCTCTCAGCCATTAATCTGCCTCTGAGGATTGTTGGATTTGCCTTGCAGGTGGCTGTGCACGCTGCTTCCTCTCTCCTAAAAATCCCAGAAGCCATCCCCAAAAAGCACCGCGACGCAACCTCATGGTTCCACTTTTTTTTTTTTTTCCGATTGAGCTGAACTAACGAAGGCACGTGAAAGGTGATTTGTGGTTTTCAAACCAAGGATAGCTACGGTGTGCTTCTGAAGTAGGTGGTGTGCGGGATGTCGGGCAGCTCTTGGGGCATAAAGGTGTGTTGGGTCCTGCGGTGACATCCCGGGGCTGGACAGGCTAGTCGAGCCTGGAAGGGGGATTGTACATGTATTTCTTGTGCATGGGGATGCTTCCCCTGTTACCTTGAGGGGGAGTTTCTGGCTCCCTGGGTGCTCTGGGAGCCTTGCTGTTATGTTACACGGGTGGTGCTGTGCAGGTCGGGGGTTTGGGGTGGGTGGCTTGTGCACACCGGGCTGGTACAGATGGTAGGGTGATCCTAAATGGTGTAAAAGACAAAATTATGTATGAAAAATGTGTGTCTTGCTGTTATGCTGTCATGGATGCAACATTTACTCCTGATTGTACTTAAAAATAGAAAAAAAAATGATTCTCCCACTAAATATGTTTTTTTAGGTGATTAACAAATGCCTCAATTTTAAATAAAGCAGTCAGTCGTGTACAAGAGTTCCTTTGGCTTTCAAATGCATAGCTGAACTATTTTTAAAAGGAGAAATATTTTCATGTTAGAGACGGATTCCCAGGATATTTCAAAACCCAAAATTGAAGCGCTCGGGAGGATGTACACATCGACGTCCCGTGCAGCCATATGGCAGTGATCTTCCGAAGTCCCTGGCTTGCTTGAAGTCTTCACTCCCACTGCACTTGGAATCTGCACCTCTCCAGCAGGATCCAGCTTGATTTGTATTCCTCAGCCTGCTCCTGTGCTTTTTGCAGCCTGTAGCCAAGCCCTTATTGATCTGGATGTCTGGAAGGCCTGATTCCCTGGGGTGCTGCCTTGCGGAGCTGCTGGCAGAAACAAATCGCGGCTGCACAGGAACAGCCGCGCCGGGGTGGCCGCCTGGCCTCGCGTCCTGGTGTGGCACCGGCCCGCGGTGGGGGCTGAGACGAAAGCCCAACAGAAGCATCTTTGAAACCCCTTGCAGCATTTTGACTGCTTTGTGCTTGGAGACTCACCCACTGCGTGAACAACTGTCCCTTTCTTTGGGTTTGAAGGAGCAGTGAGTAATCGACTGCATTCCACCTCCAGGCTACTCCGTTCTTTGCAGCTCCCTACCCTTTTGCCCCTTTAACCTTTTTTTTTTTTTTCCCCTACTGATCTTCCTACATCAGCCAGCGTGTGCCTGTGGTGGGTTTTGTCCTTCTCCGAAGCTGTTTGCTTCTGCTCTTTTGTTTCTGTGGTGGGGACGGCGTGGGTGATGCTGTGTCCGGGATGTGGGGAGCCACCAGTGCTCATGGAGCCGCAGCAGCGTGCTCTGAGCAGGAGCCTTCCTTCTCCAATACTGGTCAAGTGCTGGTTGCTTCCTGGGACGTGCTGAGCAGCGCTGGAGCTTTTCTGGAGCAGCCTGTCAGCCTCAGCATCTCTCTCTCTGCGCTGAGGTCAACTCAGGGCTCATCCTTTTTAGTGGGAAATAGGATTTTATTACTTACTGGTGTATGCCTCACTTTATCTACATGCAATTTCATCTACCACTTTACTACCAGGTTACTTACAGCCATAATATTTTTCTGCTATTCTTCACAGCTGCTTGACTTCCTTGCCTGGGGTATTACCATCAGCGTACGTGGTCGCTGCCCACCCTCCTACTGTCCCGTTGACTCAGATAATTGCCTGGTCCCAGAAAAACTGCTGTGACTCCCTCCCTTGCTGGAAGTGACTGTTTACTCCCACCCTTGTTTGTTATCTCTTGCCCAGTTGTTTATCCCTGCGGGGACAGTCCCTGTTCCGGTTTGGCATTGTGGATTCCTTGTGAGAAGCCTTTGAGGAAGCCACAAGTTTTGAAAATTGAAGTGCGCTGCGCTGCCTTCTGCGAGGCTGGGAGTCCCATTACAGAAGTTTCAATGATTTTCTTTTTTTTTCTGGTGTATCATATTTGTACAGATACATCAGTAGTCTGCTAATTCTTGTCTGCATTTTAAATATTGTCTATTTTTCCTGGAAGAGTGCTGGGTTTGGAGGCCTACAAGTCACCAGGGTTTCTTTGTCTTACACAAGTGGCATCACGCTCACCTCCCTGCTGTCCCCAGGTACCAAGGCGGTTTTAGGAAGGCTGTAGCTGGCTTGCAGGTTTCCTCTTTGGTGAACGCCACCCAGGGCTGGCAACCCGCTGCTCCTCGCTTTGGCTCTTTGTTTTGTGACCTCTTTTTTTTTTCCCAGCCATTTCAGTGTCAGCCAGTTTGCCAGAGTCCCCAGAGGAACAGATGGGTCTGGTTTTTGTACCGTGAGTAGAAATGCGAAGAAGGCGTTTCACTTTTCCTGTGAGCCACTGTCCCTCTGTTAGCAGCACGAAGAAGCGAGCCTGCTCCTGCTGGTGGATTCCTGCAGGGAGGCTCCCCTCGAGGGACGCCCAGGTTGCCTGTGGCTCCAGCAGTGGTGGGACAGGAGCTGCGGTCATCATGGGTGAGCCAGATGGCAGCAGCGTGGGGCAGGTACCTTAGGAAGGGAATCCACCAAATCATTGGCAGTTCCTTGCTAGGAATTACCTCGCTTGGCAGCTGATCCCCTGTTTCTCCGAGGGAGTGAGAAGTGATGCAGCTCGAGCTGCTGGAGCGTCCTTTGTGGTGAGGATGTTTCCCAAGGCAAGCTTGCCCCTCTGCGAGAGCGTGGTTGGGCCGCTTGTGCCTGCCAGCGGTCAGCACACTGGTAAAGCAATCACAGGAGTAGTTTGTGACACATCCTTAAGTATATGAGGCTGTGCCTGCATTTACCTCCACAGCATCCAGTGTGCTAATGTATTTTCACAAGCTTGTATATTCCCGTGAGTATTTTATTCTTGTAATGTCACTGGGAAATTAATTGTAAGCGAACTGATGGTGAAGCCTTAGCCAGACTTGGGAGTAAAATGGTTGTCCAAAGACTGCAGAGGCCTCCAGCCGATGGCTGAAAGGAGGCTGTGTTGGTAGAGGGTCTGTTCTGATATGCTCTGCTTTCTGTTTCTCTTTAGCTATAAAAGAAAACAAAAATAATTTTCATAACCCTTTGCTGTTACAGGTAACTGTCTAAGCAAGGTCTTCTAAGGCCAAACCGCTAACCTGGCCAGCGTGCTGCAGTCCTGCTGCTGCTGCTGCCCACCTGGTGTGGAGGTGAAGCTGAACATTGGGTCTCGGTGGCTCTGTAGCCTTGCTAAATGGCAGCTGTGTGCTGTCTCCCAGGCAGAGCTCAGAACATGTACAACACAGGCAGGAAGCTCATTCGGTGACTAACAAGGTTAGGTTAAGAAGTGACCACCTGCCTGGAATCCTGAAAGCTCAGAAATAAGAAGCTGGGGGAAGTTCTGCATTGTTGGGCGGTTCTGGCAGTAGTCAAGGTGCTTTTCTCCGTCTCCAGCAGTACCAGAGAGCAGCAGGGACCGTGGTCTGTCTGAACTCAAGTGCCAAGCTTTTCAGTATGCCGCTACATCTCCAGGTCACGTGCCTGATTTAAGCAGTTTCCCTGCATTGGGGAGGCTAATGTGCATCGTAGGTGCTGCCACTTTTAATGATCCTTGTTAATAAGGAGCCTGGTGCAGTGTATGGTGGGGTAAAGCAGGCAGTTGACATGAAATGAACTGTCTGCTGCTTTGTGCTTGGTTTAGTGCATCCTCTTCCATGAAGCACAGCGGGAAAAGGGCTTCTAGTTCTTCATAAATTAAAGTTATTTGTGGCTGTTTTCAGGAAGGCAAAAAAAATAAAGTTGGTATGTGTGTTTTGGCAGCTCATGGCTGCTGTGGTGGTTGTGTGAGGAGCAGCGTGGAGGGCACAATCCATGCTTCAGCTTCCTTCCCAAGGGGTCTGTAAACGTATTCAGGTCTTTCAGGGAAAATGACAATTTGCGGCTTCTTATTTCACTCTAGGAAATAATTTCCAACAAAAAATTTCACGTAGTAAGTTTCTATCCACATTAATATTCTGTATTTTTTATCTTTGGCGAAATAAAGCTGTTCAAACTCCCATTGCACTCAAGCCGGAGTAAAATTTTAATTACAGTTCAGCAATCTGCTCGGATTCACCGCACTCCTTTTCCTCAAAACAAATTGTACTGAAAACAGATTAAGTGAAACAAACTTCTCAATTATTTCTGCAGTTTAGGAAGTTGCCGCAGCAGGCAGTATATGACAGAAGAAACAGTTTGCCTGACAAGCTTGTGTTTCTGCCGTTACCTTGTTCTAGCGCAGAGCTTCCTCTTCGCGTGGCACTCTGGAAGGAGCATCTGTGTGATCTGTACTGCACCCAGCCACGTGCAGGCTGGATACCTGGTCATACTGAAAGTGCTTTTGGAGGTCTGGGGTTCTCTGTCCTTGGCTGTCGGTCAGCATGACCCTTGTGCATAGCTGCGGTGTGCCAGTAACTTGCAGTAACCGACGGCGAGAAGGCGGCCTCCTGGCTTAGCTGGCTGCTGACAGCTTCCATCTTCCTGAGGTTAGTGCTTTCTGTCTGAGGAGCCTCACAGTCGTGTGAAGACACAGAGGTCTGGAAAGCTGTCCTGCCTGTCTGAACAGGTGGGAAGTCCTGACCAGGTTTAGCAGAGCTAATTTAAGTGCGGGACATCTTGTGAAGCGGTCTCTGGTAAGGATTTGGAATACACGTTCCATTGCAGGCTCCTCTTTTGCCTTCAGAATATCCTTTTCTGTACAGTCAAGTCACAAAGCTGCCATTGAGGAAACAATTACATGGATTTGAGTAATGCCGTTGTAGGGAGAGGTGGCATCTCTTGCTAGACCAGCTGACAGAGCTGGGAAAGAGCAGTCGTCTTGGAATCTGGGTCACAGTGAAACCGCGGCCGTTCTTAAATGTTGCAGAGTGACTGATCGGGGGCGTTGTGGCAGACAGTGTCATGGCACAGGGTGTCTGTTGTATTTGTGTGTCATTCACGCCAGTTTTTGAGGCTTCCTTATGAAGCAAGCACTAGCAGAGTTCCTTTTTCCTGTCATAATACGGTGCTGGGTGAATTAGGTGTTCATACCCATTCCATTGTCTCCAGCTGAGAGCCTCTGACTTACAGGAGCAGACAGAATTGCTCTCTTTTGGCTTCTCTCTTTTTTCTTTTTTTTTTTTTTTTCTTTTTTTCCCCAAAAATGGCTGTGAGAGTGATATTTGGGTCAGCTGCCTCGCGTGTGTCATTTTCTTTTGACACTCATCCCTCTGAGTGTGTAAGAGGAGCCTGGTGGGGAAAAGCTGTGGTGCTGTTGGCTGCAGTGGAATTAGGAGTGGTTAGAGGGGTTTTGTGGTTATTTGAGTCACTGATCATGTCACGATGGGGAAATATCTCTCATGCCTGCCTGAAACGGTGCGCGGGTGAAGATGGCCAACCTCAGACCTCGCTGCGAGGGAGGCAGAGGGACCCTGTAAGTGCTCACACGCCTGGGCACGTACAAAGGTGGCTGCTCTGCAGCAGCATGTGTCCATCTTGCAGGGCTGTTTCAGGTAGGGCATTGTGCTCCGATTTGCATCCTGAGCGTGCAAACTGTTGTGGTTCACCTGGGGTCTGCTCTTCACTTGTTTGCCTCCAGTGCAGTCCCAAGCAGTGGTGCTGGGCCTGTCGGAAGATGCTGTTTTTCCCTCTGAAAGGAGCTTAATGTCCTGAAGTGTGCTGAACCTGTAGGATTAGTCAGCAGGTGTGTACAGTAACCCAAGCCTGCTGTCACTTTGGAGTGCTGTTTGTCACTTGGTACCTGGCTTTTGTGCTATGCCCCATTGTATTGCCTTTCCGTCTTTACCCTTTCACTGCCCATAGCTGTTTATGCTAAAATAACTGCTGAGGACACAGGTGTGATGGGCTACTAAATGTTAAAAATACTGTACTGTTAGGTATTGTTTATATAGCACTGCACATGGCGTGTTGTGGGTGACTGCACACCCAAGCTTATATGGGCATTCAGCCTGCACTGTGGATGGAAAAGGTTTTATGACCCAATATCACTTTCCTGTGTATTTCAAGTCTCTGTATAACCTTTCCTCTCTGTTACATTCATTCTTAGAGGAAAAACAGCTTTACTGCTGTGGTCCCAGCCTCTTCTCAGTGACACCTAGTGCAGGGACTGCAGGTGATGGACACAGATTGAAATGCAGGAAATTCCACTTAGAGGAAGAACAACGTTTTTCTGTGAGTGTGGGCAAATGTCGGAGCCAGCTGCTCAGGGAGCTTGTGGATTATCCATCCTCGGAGGTATTCAAAGCCCGACTGGACGTGGTCCTGACAGCCCGCTCTGATCACTGCCACTTTGAGCAGCATGTTTTGCTGGGCATCTCTAGAGGTCCCCACCACAGACTCGATGAGCCTGTGAAAGGCAACTCCCCAAAAATGCATCCTTGGAGCATAGGATGTGTCTGAGTCTATAGCCATTGCTCGGGAGCCTGCCCTGGAGTTCTGTTGAGGTAGTAGGCTGAAAACAGCAGATAGAATTAGTAGTTTCAACTGCAAGTTGGCAGAATACTGTAACTTTTTAGGGTAATGCATATTGGCACAAGGAAAACCAGAGGTTGTCGAAGTATAAATGAATGACTGAGGTGAGTGGGTGCTTCTGTTGCTTAAAATGAAGCTGTCACAGCGTTGAACTCGTTGGGCGTTTGGCATGCTTAGCTCTGAAGCATTTCATCAAGTGGTAGCACTTCATGTCCTGAGCCAAGGAGCACGTGTTATCTCATCGAAAGGATATCTAGCTGGGAGCAGCTCCTGGCGAGAACTTCTTGGTATCTGGAAGATGAGTGCTGAGTATCTCTGATCATCTCTCAGAAAAGCCTGCAGAATCCATTTCTTGTGGAATAAAGGGAGCCAACAGCTCAGCCAGGAGTATTTTGTAGTCCTGAATCCATCATGGCCCAACTCAGCAATTTGGTTAGTCATTTGTGTTGGTAGGAACAGTCGTTCCTGAGGACACACTGCTGACCTTGGATGTTACAAGGGTGAGCGTAGCAGTCCCTGGCTGTGCTGTGTGCAGACAGCCTGCTCTGGGTCAGGTTTTGGTTAAACACTTGGCCTTGAAACACCAGGCTTGGCTGTTTCCTCTCATATGGCTTGAGGTCCAGATTCAATCTTTTCTCAAAAAGAAATTGCCCTTTTCAAACCCTGTAACGCCTTGTGTTCAGTGTCTGACACAGGGAAGGAGCTGGTGTACGTTCCCAACTCCTGTGCAGAGAAGAGCAAGCACAACAATGCTGGGGCCCAGTGCAGGGCAGAGCCCGAGTCAGTAAATGGTGGTGGGCCTCTGCCAGTGCTACACAAGGCCAGCTCGTATAGGAGCTGTTCAAAGTCACCTGGGCTTCACGGGCTTAGATTACATTGCAGAGAAATGCTTTGAAGTGTGTGAGACTCAAGAGGTGTTCAGACTAAAGAGAGAGCTGTGGAGAGCTTGAGCAGAGTGAGCCCGGTGGCTGTTTGAGCTCCAGCAGCAGTTCTTCATCCGTGCGAACTGTGTGAAGGGAGAAGGCTTACTGGCATACAAGCCTCAGCCCAGTACCATGCTGCTACAGCCCAGGTTTGGTCTGAGACTGTGCCTTACTGCCCTGAGGATCGAGTGTTTCCTTGCAAAGACTGTCAAATATGCCGAGTCTCGTTGTGTAATCTGCTGACCCCTTTATTTTCTCCATTATTATATTTCACATCAGAGCGCCAGCGTCACCTGGGGCTTGCTTCTGAAGTTTCTTGGTGTCTCGAGTCAGTAGGACGGATCTGAAGCTCAACTTCCTTAAATTTATTGCACGTCTGACAGCTCTGTCCCGAGCTGCTACAGAAATGCCCAAGTTGGGATCTTGCTGTACCACTCTGCAGCTGAGCCACCTCTTCCCTGCTGGTTTGAAGGGCACTGAGTGCTGAGCCTGTATAAAAGGACACAGGCTGACAGGGACCCAAAAACAGGACTCCAAAAATCCCTCGACGTGACAGAGACTCGACAGCTCAGCCTCTGTTTTTGATGAAGGTTTCCAGTCCCCAGTGTACCTGAGTGGGGCTTGCAGCTTGTCCTGTCCTTGTGCTGGAGCTGCCCCGATGGGCGCTGCTCTTCGGAAGGGATCTCGTGTACTCCGAGGTGTCTGCCCTGGAAACGCCGCGTCCTGGTTGCTGTAGGTGAAGTAAATGCTCGTTCTGGCCAGCACAGAACATGCAACAATTTTGTTTGAATTGTGTCACTGCGGGGGAGTGTTGCTAAAATTGTCACTTGGCTTTCCATGTTAGCACTACCTAGAGGGCACTCTGAGGCTACTGGAGGTTCATGTCTTAGCTGCACATTCCACTTTATCTTTAAGCTGAATGCTTGGGTGGATATATGTGTGTTGATTTTCAAAAAGATACGTATTTGACATCTTTATTTTTCTGACAGCACAAGAATCTTATTATATCTCTACCTCCTACCCACATTTCAGTATGCTGTTTATATTCCGCACAGAATCTGCGGTCTGATCGTTCAACGAAGGGGTTTTTAGGCTCGGGGGGGTTGGTCTGGGGATCAGCAGAACCTTGTTAACAACGTGCCTGGGATTTCAAGGCGCTGCTCAGAAGCTGTTCCCAAATTGACATTGATGCTGTGGCTTTTTCAGAACTGCTCTCTCTGCTTTGCCACCATGAGGCTTACGAGACGACTGGGTACTTCCAGTTACTTAGGAAAGCATTGTGTTTTGTCTGAAAAGTACCAGGCTTTTAACTCCAAAATGTTACATAATACAGATTTAAAAATAAAAATAAAAATCAGTACAGTTGTTTTCATACCGTTTTTCAGCTACACGGTGCTGCAAGCACTTCTTTAAAACACAGGAATAAAGGTAATAATGATGACTGGAATAATGGTGACTGAGCATGCCTCCTTCGCGAGTGAGGGAAGCGAGGAGCTGCCTGGGCTCTGTCACACAGGAGGATCCCCTGGTCCTTCCCCTTGTGCCCCCGGGGAGGACGGGTGCTGGAGCTGCTGGGAGCATGCTGCCAGCCTGGGTGCGTGGTGGGCTCATACTCTGCCGGTGCTGGGTATGGCCGAGGCTTTCTCCCTTCTTAATAGTGAGTTCTGACTCATTTTCCAGGTTTAAAAAAAAAAAATAAATGCAAAAATGCTGTGCTTCCTCAAAAATTGTAAATCATGCAATTTCTTACATTTCAATGTAAATGAGATTTGAATGAATAATGCTAATTATTCATTCATCCTAATTCAAATCCTATTTTAATTAGCCTCTGGGCCTAATTTCACTTTCATGCAGCATGAAACCTCTTTTGATTATCAACAGAATTGCCATGCATTTATTCTTGATTTTTTTTTTCTGATCAGCACACATCTTTTAACACTGCTTAAAAACAAAACAAAACAAATATTTCAGCAATAAATTAATCAAATTTAATTAGGATGACACGGTAGGATATGTTTTAAGAAAAACAAAAAGTGCTCTTATAAAAACATTCCCGGTTATGATCATCTTTTGGCTTCAGAGGCTTTCTCCTATGCCTGCTGTTTAAGCGAGGTGCCGGTGTCGTGCTGAGGGTCGGTGGCATTGAGAGCTTCGGCTCCTGCTCTCCCCCAGGAGCTGGATCTCGGGGCAAGAAGGAGCACGGGGCTGTGCCGTGCCTCAGGTACGTGCAGGGGAAGCCAAGCTGGGATCTGAAGCCCCTACTGGGGTTGTCTGTGGTCGGGGGAGGGTCTCGCAGGATTTGCCTGTGTGCCCTGGCAGCAGCCCGCCAGCCGTGGCCAAAGCTGGGTGTAGCTTCCTTCTGCCCAGCCCGAGCCTGGTGTCGGACATCACGAAGGCATTTTGGATTCGGAAGGGGTTTGGGTTATGGAAGGCTTTTGGGATTCGACAGCCTGTTCTTCAAGCCTGGCTGTCGCACGGCGCACCGAGCTGTAGGTGCCGTATGTCACAGGGCACGGAGGCATCGCAGGGAGCGTTTCCCAGGAACTGCTCTGGGCCAAGCTGCCCCCACTCCTCCTGTCCCTGCTGCATCTCGGTCACCTCACCTGGAGACAGGATTTTAAGGTAGCTGAGTAATCTGCCATTCAGAGGCGCGTTTTCTTCCCTGACCGCAGGGAGGCTATTACAGCTAGACTGGAAAGCTGGAACAAGGTGAAATTAATCCCGTGTTTAAACACATTCAGAAGCACACACGGGTTGGACAGGAGAAGCTCCACGAAAGGGGCTGTTCAGTGCTTGTGTCAGTGTTTGAACAACAGGGATGTGGTAAATCAGCTCGGAGGTTTCTTGCAGTGAAACTGTTAACTTGAAAATGATTTTTTTTTTCCATTTACCTGCTCCAAATTCTTCTTCTTCTTCCTTTTTTTTTTTTTTCTTTTTTCTTTTCCCTGTCTGGATGTCAGTATCTGCAGGGAGCTGGTGCACGGAACTTTAATTCACAGGAGCCAGCTCGCTGTCAGAGATAGCATTGTGCTGCTTGCATCCCGCGTCCTGTCTGCTCCAAGGAGCTGCCTCTGCTCTAAGTGCTGGGATGAGCTTATGACAAATACAAGGAATGAAAGTCTCTCTCAAATGCACTTTCTGGCATGACTTAAATTAGCTAAAATTGCTGACATTTTGCCTTTTTCAGATGTGTGTCAGTGTCCATAGACTTTTGCTTCAAACAATGGAAAATTATTGAGTTAAATGTTGCCAGAACAACAAATCTAGGAGACACTAAGTGTACATTAGGTGAAGGTTACTGCAGTATATCTGGTCCTGCAGTACACATGTTGTAGAGGCAGAAATATGTGTTCTCTAGCCTTGGCTGATCTCATGAAACTCAAGAATTTTAAGTGCCTAATCCTGTTTATAACTTTTTTTCCAGTTACTTCCCATTAGGATGGGCCGAGCACCTCAGTAGAACAGCGGGTTAATGCCAGGTTGTTTCTCTTGAGCCTAAAGGTTTCCTAAAAGACAAAGAAGGTGCCAAACATTCTTTGCCAGCTGGTGGATTTTCCCATATTTGTATCAGCAGCGCTGCTCTGGACTGAAACTAATTTTAGAATAAATGGCACTTGCTATCAAAGAGAAACAGAGCTGTTCAGCAACTTCAAATTGTAGCAGTAAGAGCTCTCTAATCAACAGAAATCTTGGTTAGTACATATATAGCTGATATGGCTTCCTCACTTGAAAGCTGTGGTTAATCGAAATGTAAATGTCTGCCTTGTTAGTGTCTGTGTGCATTCGTGATGCCGTCCTCAGGTAGAACACACACCTTGAAAAGGCTGACGTGTACCTTGAAAAACATGGTGCCATCCCAAGGTAGCAGCTCATCTAAAGCTCAAGATTCAGATTCCTCTCTCATATGGATACTGCTCTAATTTAAATCTTCTCTGCTAGCAGCCATCCAGGAATGAACACTGCCACCTGAAAAGTTAAAGGCTGGTTCCTGCCCTTAGTCCAAATTAAAACTGGCAACAGTGTTTGTTTTTGAGTTTACTCAGTAGCTTCCTTATAGAAAAGAATTTGGCCCTAACATTGTCAGTGAGTGAAAATTAACCCCTTTTTAAACTTTTTTTTTTTTCCTCATTGCTAAGTTAAAACACATCAGCTAGCAGCGTGCACGTGCCATTGTATGTTCTTGTTTGGTGCCTGGATTGATAAAGCATCTCGGTGCGAATGGGAGTGTTGTGGCTCTTAACTCTTTTCCCTGGGTTTGGACACAGGTGTCGCTTGAGCTCTCTGTTCAGCATATGGGAGTGTCCTCAAGCACACAGTATCTCCAGCCTCTGCTACCCATGTTGAGTCCTAATCTAAAAGAGCCACTGGAAAATGCCAAGCACAGGGGTCTGAAGCAGCCTCTCACATCTTGCTGTAACGTAGAACTCAGGGTTGCAAAGCTGAAGTCGGGGAGTTTTCTGAGACAAGGGGTCAGAGCCTGAAGCTTGGGCTTGGACCCCTCTGGTCTCTTTTGCCCATTAAAATGCTTTTTTTTTTTTCCTTTTTTTTTTTTTTTTTTTCAGCCAGTTCTGTCTATGGCATAGTGGTAGTATAGTTGCCTACTAAGAAGAGTGTCGATTATAAGCCTTAGGTTGATTGCATGCTCAACTGACGGACACTAGGTTAAGTGAATCACCAGTAATCCATCCCTTTCTTCCCATGTTTCCCAGCTTAACAAATTGAACTCTCTAAATCTTTCACTTTCAGGCATCCTCCCCATTCTTCGGATGGCTTTGAGACTGCTACATTCACTTTCTGACGTTTAAGCAACTGTTGAAGGATGCAGGCACGGACATTGTATGCTGTCTCGCTAGTAAGGAGGTAAGGTCACCCTTCTTGCTCCTGTTTGCATGTTACACTACCAAGGATTGCATTAATCACTTTTGTTCTGTTGCCAGTACTCGTTGACACCCTTGCCCATTAGGACCCTGACTCCCTTTCCTATTAACTGCTGTCCAGAGTAACTGCTCTCTCACTTGTTCTTCTGCTTAGCTCTATGTCCTTGCATTAAGCTTGGCTAAAGCATTTTTTTTGTTGTTTCGGCGGACTCAGCCTCTCAAACAATGCGTTTTTTTTGCATCACCGATATTCTTATCTTTATTTATCAGTCTGCAAACTTCTGGGCTGTTTGTGGATTTTGTCAGCAGCCATTTTCTGTTCAGGGGAAAAAGCAGACTGGTTGCCAGACCTGTTTCAAGTCTTTGTAGGACTTGCTGTAATTAAGAGTGATTGATCTTTGTTCTAATGTGGGAATCATTATTCAAGATCTGTAACTTTAATTCTCTTAACGTGTGCTTTTTTTAATACTCTATCATGCTATCTTTTTTTCTCATTGTTATGAAGTAATAAATCAAATGTTCTGCAGAGCCCAACCACATCATGCCCGTGCTGTTGCCTTTTCAGTTAAAGATTTTATTCTGCATTGATTGCATCCCTTCAAATTTTGTTACATTGCCTGTGAACAACTCTGTAGTTGTGTGAAAGAAGTTGAATAGATGTAAATCTTAGTTTTCTTCCAGTCTCCTCAAATTTCTCTGCTTTGAGACTAAATAAATTTTAAGATTAGAAATACCAGAGATTTATCCAGTTCTGGTTTTAGGACCTTTCACAGAATCACAGAATGGCTGGGGTTGGAAGGGACCTCTGAAGATCATCTAGTCCAGCCCCCCTGACAAGCAGGATCACCTAGAGCACATTGCGCAGGATGGCATCCAGGTGGGTTTGGAATACCTCCAGAGAAGGAGACTCCACAACCTCTCTGGGCAACCTGTCCCAGTGCTCTGTCACCCTCACTGTGAAGTGCCCCCTTTTACTGAGCCAGAACCTCCTGTGCTTCAGTTTGTGCCCGTTGCCTCTTGTCCTGTCACTGGGCACAACAGAAAAGAGACCGGCTCCATCCTCCCGACACCCTCCCCTTGGATATTTATACACATTTATGAGGTCTCCCCTCAGTCTTCTCTTTTTCAGGCTAAACAGGCCCAGTTCTCTCAGCCTGTCCCTGTACAACAGATGCTCCATTCCTCTCATTATCTCCATAGCCCTCTTTGAACTCACTCAGTAGTTCTATGTCCTTCTGCTACTGGGGAGCCCAGAACTAGGCACAATACTCCACACGTTGCCTCAGCAGGGCTGAGCAGAGAGGAAGGAACACCTCCCTTGAGCTGCTGGCAACACTCTTCCGAATGCAGCACAGCATCCTGTTGGCCTTCTTGGCCACAAGGGCATGTTGCTGCCTCCCAGTCAGCTGGCTGTCCACCAGGACCACCAGGTCCCTCCCTGCAGAGCTGCTCTCCAGCAGGTCAGTCCCCAGCCTCTACTGGTGCTTGGGGTTTTTCCTCCATAGGTGCAGGACCCTGCACTTGCCCTTTTTGAACTTCATGAGGTTCCTCATGGCCCAACCCTGCAGCCTGTCAAGGTCCGTCTGAATGGCAACACAGCCCTCTGGGGTTTCAGCCACTCCTCCCAGCTGTGTGTCATCAGCAAACTTGCTGAGGGTGCACTCCGTTCCATTGTCCAAGTCATTGATGAATAAGTTGAACACTGGACCCAGTACTGACTGCAGGGGGACACCGCTAGCTACAGGCCTCCAACTAGAATCTGTGCCACTGATCACAACCCTCTGAGCTCTGCCATCCAGCCAATTGCCAATCCACCTCACTGTTCACTCATCTAGGCTGCACTTTCTGAGCTTGTCTATGAGGATGTTATGGGAGACAGTGTCAAAAGCCTTGCTGAAGTCAAGGCAGACCACATCCACTGCTCTCCCCTCACCTACCCAACCAGTCATCTCATCATAGAAGGATATCAGGCTGGTCAAACATGACTTCCCCTTGGTGAATCCATGCTGACTATTTCTGATCACTTTCTTATACTCCACAGATTTGGAGATGACCTCCAGGATGAGCTATTGAATCGCCTTTTCAGGGGTGGAGGTGGGGCTGACTGGCCTGTAGTGGCCTGGGTCCTCTTTCTTGCCCTTTTTGAAGACTGGTGTCATATTGGCTCTCTTCCAGTCCTCAGGTACCTCTCCTGTTCTCCACAACCTTTCAGAGATGATGGAGAGTGGTCTAGCAATAACAATAGGGATTGATCTTCTTCGGCCAAGGGAAAGTCCTTCTTTCTCTGGACTTCCTTTTTTGTCTCCAGCATCTGAGATTCCTGAGGGCTGATTGTAGCAGTAAAGACTGAAGAAAAAAGGCATTCAGCAACTCTGCTTTCTTTATATCATTTGTCACCAGGGCACCTGCCCCATTCAGCAGTGGGCCGACATTTTCCCATCTTCCTTTTTCTACTGATGTATTTAAAGAAGCCCTTCTAGTTGTCCTTGACATCCCTTGCCAGATTTAATTCCAGCTGGGACTTGGCCTTCCTTGTCACATCCCTGCATACTCTGGCAGTGTCCCTATATTCCTCCCAAGTGGTCTGTCCCTTTTTTCACATGCTGTAAACTTCCTTCTTCTGTTTGAGCTTCACCAGGAGCTCCCTGCATACCCATGCAGGTCTCCTGGCCCCTTTGCTTGCTCATAGGGATGCACTGATCTTGAGCTTGGAAGAAGTGATACTTGAATACTGACCCCCTTCCTTCCAGGGTGCTAACCCATGGAATTCTTCCAGTTAAATCCCTGAAGAAGACAAAATCTGCTCTCCTGAAGTCCAGGGTCTCAATACTACTTTTTGCCCTGCTTCATCCTAGCAAGATCCTGAACCTTTGACCAAGTGTTCCTCATTTTTTTCTGACTTGAAAATTTCTATTACTATTACATTTTTAACATCATCAGAGGACTGAAAGATATCCCCTGTGCTACAGCAATGTCAAATGTTTCTTTCTATCCTTAATATTTTACCAGGTTTACTACTTAAAGCACCAGGTAGGCCTGTAGTGTTGCTAGCTTTTTGTTCATTATAATACTTTGCAGTGTCCCAGCTCTGAGTTTCCACTGATAGTGTGGGTTTTTTTTGTGTTTTTGTTTGTTTGTTTGTTTGTTTTACTGTTAAAATTACAAACTTATATTGGTTGCTAACTAATAGGTATCTTCTTTAACTAGATTTTCCTTCCACTCTCCCAGTGACACTACGAGATACATATACTAAGGTCTTCTGTGCCTTAAAGGGAGACTATTGGCCTCCCTGAGGGATTGAGCCAAAATACACAGAATGAGCACTTTGACCATAAGGTTAGAAGTGAGATGTCACTTGGGTCACACGCTGTCTCTGGCTTAGACCTGCAGGACAGCATTGGTCAGGTCACAATCTATATAAGGTTGTCCTGTCCTTAGAACAAAGATAATAGCAGTTGCGTGCCTCTCAGGCTTTGGCTGGGCAATTCGTTTTTGTCTTGCAGCAGCTGGCATTGCTCCATAGATAGAACTGTTTCCACTGTCTATGGTGGAGGCCAACATTGCCAGCTCAGACTTCAACAGCTCTTGGATGCCTTCACGCAGTTAAAACAAATCCTAATTTCAGTGGTGGGACATAGCCAGTGGTGCCCATAAAATTTCACAGGAGCTGAGCTTTTGTTCCACTATATTTAGGAGATTTCAGCCCGAAGTGTAAATGTTATTTTTAACATTTGAAATACAGAGCAGCTGTGTCTTTCTCTTCTGCTTGGAAATAGCTTTGAACGCAAGTTTTGTTTGTGAAATGGCAGATAACTCTTTTTTTTTTTTATTTATGTATATGTATAGTGGACTTCTCAAAAGCCTGCAGAGGAGACACAGGATCTTCAAGCAAATCCTGGCAGCTGGAGTTTCCCGGTAGCAGGTGATAGCACAAACAAAAGTTGTGTGTTTGGTTGTAAAATTCTAGTCTAATTCTCTTAACCGAATATTTGTGGCATTTAGGCTTAAGCCGATAAACTCAAACATCTGGGGATTTTGTTTGTTTGTTTCTTTTTAGATAAAATTATTTGACCACCATGAGTTGGAGTTTTCTGACCCGTCTGTTAGAGGAGATCCACAATCACTCAACCTTTGTTGGCAAAATCTGGCTGACAGTGTTGATTGTATTTCGGATTGTCCTAACTGCTGTGGGAGGAGAATCCATTTATTATGATGAACAAAGCAAGTTTGTATGCAACACAGAGCAGCCTGGCTGTGAGAATGTTTGTTACGATGCTTTTGCTCCTCTTTCACATGTGAGATTTTGGGTGTTTCAGATCATTCTTGTAGCCACTCCATCTGTGATGTATTTAGGCTACGCAATTCACAAAATTGCCCGGATGGTGGAACACAGCGAAGCTGACAGAAGAATCAGAAGTAAAAGCTTCTCAACGCGCTGGAAACAACACCGTGGCTTAGAGGAAGCTGAAGATGACCACGAGGAAGACCCAATGATGTACCCAGAAATAGAGCTGGAAAGTGAACGGGAGAACAAAGAGCAGCCAGCCCCTGCCAAAGCTAAACATGATGGCAGGCGACGAATTCGTGAAGATGGACTAATGAGAATTTACGTGCTACAGCTTCTGGCAAGGACTACGTTTGAAATTGGATTTCTTGTGGGTCAGTATCTTTTGTATGGTTTTGAGGTCAGCCCCATATTTGTGTGTAGCAGAAAGCCGTGCCCGCATAAGATAGATTGCTTCATTTCAAGGCCAACTGAAAAGACCATTTTCCTGCTAATAATGTATGGGGTGAGCTGTATGTGTTTACTTTTGAATGTCTGGGAGATGCTCCATTTAGGATTTGGCACAATCCGGGACACATTAAACAACAAGAGAAAAGAGCTGGAAGATTCTGGTACTTATAACTACCCTTTTACTTGGAATACACCATCTGCTCCTCCTGGCTATAACATTGCAGTCAAGCCAGATCAGATCCAATATACTGAACTGTCCAATGCCAAAATGGCCTACAAACAGAACAAAGCCAACATAGCTCAGGAACAGCAGTATGGAAGCAATGAAGAAAACATTCCTGCTGACCTGGAAAATCTGCAGAGGGAAATTAAAGTGGCTCAGGAACGCCTGGACCTTGCGATCCAGGCTTACAACAACCAAAACAATCCCAGCAGCTCCAGAGAGAAGAAGTCCAAAGCAGGCTCAAACAAAAGCAGTGCCAGTAGCAAATCAGGAGACGGAAAGAACTGTGTCTGGATTTAACGTTGGCCGTGTTTATATATTGTTTTTTTCTCCTAGTTTATCATAACCAGCAACCCCTTGAATAATGGCTTCCATTAAGTAAATATTTGGTTCTGCTTATTTTCAGGGATACCGTTGGCTAGTGATTCAAGCTCTAAGAAAGTGTTTATACGCATATTCTAGGATTATAGAACTTTATTCTTCTGCCTTCCAAGCCAGGAGACAAATAGGTATATTTAAATCATTCTCATTGAACGGTTTATGCTGTATGTACAGTATTATAGTACATTTATTATGCACAATTTTTGTATTTGTACACTGGATCTCTGAAGTTACACATTTTTATATTAATAAGGAGAAAACAGTAGGTAGTTGTTAGCATTTTGCTAGTTTTATTACTGTGGTCCGCAGGTTTGTTGTTGTTTTTTGTTTGTTTTAAATGTAAAAACTTTCTATGCTGCATTTCAGAAGTGCCTTGAACATGCACACAGCACAGAGTCTCCAGTTATTCAGGCAGCCCATGGGTGCCAGTATCTTCATAGCAGGGCAGAGAAAGATTTGGAAAACATCTGCTAATGGTGCTCTTGACTGTATCTTTTACAAAAATGATGTGCTACTTACAAAACGGAAGTGTCAAACTATAGCTATTATGTGCTACATTTTTTTGTCCTATGGAAAATGGGGGAAAAAATGCGTGTGTGTTAGAGTACTTGTTCAGAGCAAGCCTGCCAGCCATAATGCAGAGTGGGGTCAGACCTCCCTGCAAGCTTTATTCAACAGGAGGGAAGAGAGACTTCAAACTTTTGTAAAACATTCAGTTAAAGTAAGTAGAAACTACTGTATTCAGTAATTCCACATATTTATGTGATATCTACGGAAAGATGTTTCTGAGGTCTCTTGTTACATAACACCCCTCTCCCCAAGGGCATCACGTTGTTACAATACCTTTTGGGTAAGATTTTTGTATTTTCCAGAGTAATCTGATTAGATGGAGTCATGTTAATTTTGTTTCTCGATGCATTACATTGAAGAAATAACCTTCCTTCCCCCACAACTCTGTACACACAAGCTGTCTGCACAAGTTCTGTTACAAAGCCCATTCCGAATATGAATGATAATGCCTTATTCCAGACCCCTCTTCCTTCCATTATGTCCGAGGAACTTAGTTCAGACAGAGCAATATGTATAATTTAGATTTCTGCTTGAGAGACCAGTCAGATTTGGCATTCTGTGGTTTTGGCATTAAACTTGAATTTATAATTAGAAAAAGGGGAATGCGGTATTCATCGCCTCTGGCGGTGTCTTTTTGGCAAGGATGAGCATTAATATCTGAGGGATGCTGGTAAATGTGTATGCTTTTTGCTATTATTTATAATGTGTTCAGGGCCTTGCTCTGTTTCCTCTTCTGTTAGGTTTTTTGTGTATTTAATTTATTTTGGGGACCTGCTTCCAATGGGAAGGGGACTGTTCTGTTTCAAGGCTACCTCAGTCCGTAGTGCCCTTGTTACAGTCTGACCAGGAGCGGGACTGAGAAGTAAAGCTACACAGAGAACGTGTAAACCTGTACTCCATTCCTGTCTGCAGAACAGCTAAGCATAGGCTTTATGTTAAATATAAACTAAGGATAAACAGGCGTGTGCTTGCAGTTATCATCTACCCAAGCACTTGCTGAAAATAGATATTTTGCTGAATTGTTCTCCGTCTGTTTTTGCTCTGGGACACCAGACAGTCGGAGTGTCGAGGCATAGATATCTCTCCCAGCTATCTCTCAGCTCTGCTTTAGAGAGATGTAAGTGTGCCCAGAGCCAGTGCAACCCTCCACAGAACGTCAGCAAGAGCTTCCCCAGTTTGCTGCCAGCAGAAAGGTTTGGAAGAAAACTTGTTTTCTGGCTTTTTGTTTAACAGAACATCCTGGGCTCTGTGCTGGAAGAGGAGTAACCTCTGAATTTAACACAGAGAAGTTTCCGGGTGATGTCTTTTAGATGATAAACTCAGTAAGTATATACCCACTTCTAAAAGCTGAAGTGGAGTTTCAGGCAGGGATGGCTAGCTGGTGAGATGGGACTAGCTGTGCGGGGTGAGAAAGTTTATTAATAGTGTTCCTCCAGTTAAACAGGAGTCTAAAGAGAAGTGTGCTGCCTGAGGATGGGCAGAGAGGCTTTGCCAGCAAAGAGCTGCATGTAATGGAGAAGTTGGGTGAAAAACATGTTGTCAGAAAGTACTAGGGAAAGACGTTTGGAGCCTGGAGATAAACACAGATTCATGGCTACATTCCACTCATTATCCTGAGCGCTGCATCTCAGTTGTTCTTTTCAGCTTCCCAAAAGGGTTGTGTTGCCCTTAACCCCTTGTGGTGGTTTCAGAACTCCCTTTCATCAACTGAACGGCAAGAAGCTAAAGTTCTTTCCCCCTGTTGCTCTCTATGCAAACTGCATCAGTGCAGCCATTTCTTGTTAATGGCATAAAACCTGTTTGCAATCAGTTCACAACAGCTGCTTCACCTGTTGTTTATATGAGCCCTTTCCTAATTCATGATCTAAACCATTACCTGCATAAAGTTACCGTCTCAGGTCAGTCCTGTGAGCTTTTGTCCAAACCACTAAGTAATTCTCTTAGCAAGCAAAGTGTGTAGAGTATTTCAATCCCAACACTAAGTTCATTCCAAAAATGCAAAGTGATGGATCTGTTTTTATTACTGTTTTATTTCCATTTTAATTGTGTATAAAGTGCACATTTTCTTTGAAACTGTTTGTTATTAGTAGAGGATGTATGTTGAAACTCTATCTGTTCATGTCTGTGACTGTATTCAGTTTCAAAGTATTGGGTTGGATTTTTTTCCTTTTGAAGAAATGATACATGCATTACTTGAAAATGCTCTCTTGCTTTGGCTTAATGTAGCCATTCTGAAATAAATATTCAGAACAGTCTTTTGGACAAAGAAAAACACTGAACATAACTTGAGTTTGTGTTGTCGTTCTCTGGTTTTGGATGCAGTTTGGAAAAAAAAAGTATTAAATCCAGTGGATTACTGAACATTGTCTGAGACGACTTCTTTTTCCAACAATGAATATGCTTTGGATATGAGAGTGAAGAATAGGGGTATTTCAGTGATTTGTATTGGAATACAGCTTGAAGTTTTTTAAAATTTGACCTTGTTCAGTATAATAAAGAGTGAGTTTCTAACTGCCGTTCTGCATGTGAATTGATCTTCAGTGACAAGAACAACTGAATTTAAAAAAGAAAAATGTAAACTTTGAAAGTCAGACCTTGGAAAGGGTACCACTCATGAAAACACAAAAATCTGCATTTATGCATATGAATGAGCCTGCTGATATTGTCCAGTGAACTGTGCTGCATTAGCTGCCCTAATTTAGCTGCAGTTTTTGAAGGAACATAAGGGAACTGGCTGCCCAGCTCCTTTTAAAAATTGCAGCTGAATGCCCGTCTGTTTTGCTGTCACAAAAGATAGCTTTTGTAAGTGTCCCATGCTTTCCCCTTGTTTGGCCTCATTGAAAATTTGGCCTCAGCCTTGGAAGCGTGCATAAGGTGGCATTAACCCATTTGCCATGTCACGTAGCTACAGGAAAGCGAGGAGTGAAGTGGATTTGATGGCGTGGACCTGAGATAAAAAGCTGCTTGTTCCTCAGAAGGGTTCAGCCTCGGCCTCCCACGTGCCCCGTGCTGCTTCGGCCTGCCCTGCAGCCTGCCAGCGGCCGCGACCTCCACAGCCAGGCTGGGAAGCGCTGGCCACAGCCACATGGCACAGGTTCGGCTGTGCCATGGGTTTGGGTTCGGCTTCAGCACAGTTGGGCACAGATAATGGGGCCTGGGCTCCCACTGCCTCACCTCTGCAACTCCAGCCAGATGCTTGAACCCGCAGTTATCTTTAAGCACGTGATTATCTCTGTGTGAGTCAATGCAGCCAGCTGCAGGCATCCAGTTAAGCACATGCGGAAGTATTTCAACGTGCAGAAGCCTTGGTTTAACATCAAATTGGTGGCGAGGAATTCTGAAGTGCTTCAGGCATTTAAATATAACTGGAAAAGAAGGGTGTGAGAGCAGCGTGCTGTGCTGATGGGGTGTGTTGGGAAATCACCTCATGGAAACCATCACGCGGTGGCTGCGGTCGGTGTTGTGCTCAGCACAGGGAAACGCAGAGGTCGGGGCTGGGATCCTCTGCAGCCACCCCAGGTGTGGTCCCGCAGCTCTGTGCAGATGCCTGGTGCTGTTGGAGATGCTCCAGTGTGTTTCACGTGGCCACCAGCTGCTGCTGCCAAGGGACAGGTCCCCCGGGCTCCTGCAATGCATCTGCTAGCCCTGTGCCGGTGCCTCAGGTACGCGAGGACATCTCAGCACCATGCCCCCAGATGTGATCCTGACCGACCCTTCACACCTCTAGGCAAGTCACTGACCATGTCCCCCTTATTGTCCTCTGCTATAAAGCAAGGATAGCATGACATTTTGTACCAGGTATTGTAAGTATAAATGAGATCATCTCTCCCGAACAGTTTTCCTGCTGGAAGCAGTGGTTAGGGGGTGAATATTGTTAGCATTAAGCATTCCTGTGGGTAGTTTAGCTACAATCTTGTCACAGCTACACAATGCTCATAGCTTAATCTGCTGATAGGTGAAGAATTCTTGCAATCAGGTGCACACCTTGCCAGCTACGAGGTTACTCCTTTGTAAAGGAGCTGTTTATTGAGACACGCATGGTTGCTCTCAGAGCGCTTGTGGTGTTCCTGATTCCTGTGAATCAGACGTGCTGTGCTTTGCACGTTGTGCAGTTACCATGAAATAGTTCCTGAAAGACCAATCTGTGTGTGTGAGTTAAATTATGTTTTGCTCTTAGTGGTGTAGCTAGACACAATCCACCTTTCCACAGCAGCGTGGAAAGGAGCACGGGGACTTCAGCTCCTTCGGGGCTTGCCATTCATTTTCTCTGTATTAGAGGAGACTTAAAATACCAGTTCATCATTGCTTGGAAAATGACATTTTGCTTTCTACAGAGTGACATTATAGTTGTTGTTTCAATTCCATGGTGATAGCTGAGGAAAAATGCCTCAGAACGGGGATTTAGAGGCACCTGATCAATGCTAATCAGTGGTATGGAACAGTACCTACACTTCAGACTTTGTTGTCCTCCCTTTTATTTTGCTATTGAACGGGGTGTTCTCATTCTTTGGCAAATGAAGAGTCTCATGTTTGCTCATGGAGGACCCAAGCCCACCACTTCCCTGGGAGCAGAACCAAGGCTCCCGTGGCCGCATCTAAATTGCCTCGCGGTTGTACACCCCAGGATCTGTGCACGTTAACCCTGGTTCAGGTCTGAGAAAAGCACCTTCAGGACTTCTCCTGGTGTACCTGGGTTTCCTTTTTGTGTCCTGGGGTTCGAGGTGGTGCAGGCCCGTGCATCTTCTGTGGCACGCTTTGGCTGCAGGTTGGTCTTGGTCTCCAGATAGAAATTAAGATCTGAATCTCTCGCCATCAATGAAATTTCATGTCAGCAAATAAACAGTGATATATTTCCACTTTGTGGAAATATTGGAAGACACATGAGTAGTGTGTTGTGCCAACTCCTAAGCTTTTATCTTGCCCTTACTTAAAAACATTGTGACTTGAGTGCTTTTTTTTTTCTTGCCCTTTATTTCTTCTGTCCAGAAATTCAGTACTGCCATTAATGACTGCTTGCCAGGCTTTGTATCTTTTTCCATGAGCTTTAAATCACGTGAAATTCCCTTGTTCTATATGGAAAATGTTTCTGGTCACACATGGATATGGGCAGGTGCCAGGACATATCTGTGTATCAGAGTTTTGAAGTCACCTTTGGCTGTTACTCTCCCTGACTTTTTGTGCAGGGAGGAAGGGGAGGAGACCAATTGAAGCTGAATTTAAATGTAATGGGGGAAAAACGCTTTTGCTTTATTTTGTTGATAGCAGTATTTTTTCTTTTCCTCTGAAAGTGGTTCTGCAATATTTAGTGATTTGTTGCTGCACATGTTCTCATGTTGTACACAGAAAATTACGACAACAAATGATGGAGATCCTTTGGGTGTTTGTATTATGTCCTCTGATTGTTTCCATTGACTGGAATTAGACCACAGACCGCAGTAAATGCCACTGGTGTGTCCTGGTGAAAAGCTTTGTGAAAGTACCAAGTTACAAAGAAAAGTTTTCCATGGGACTGGGGCCTGCTGGCTGGCAAGCAGCTTAACTGGTGTTAGAAGACCAGGGAGGTCTCCCAGCCCTTGTGTGTTAAATGCTCCCCCGCAAACAGCTGTTTTGTCTGGTTTAAATGGAGGGTGGAGAGACACATGAGAGATCCAACTGCTGCTTGGATCAGCTTCATTGCAGAGTGCCTGCCTGAAGGAGCGCGAGGAGCGTGGGGAGAGAGGCAGCAGAGGGACAGCCATCAAACCGCCTGGGGTTTGCTCAGCAAAGCAGCACGTTTCATTAATCGGTTCCAGCACTAATTGAAGGCCCATGTGGTCAGTGGTCTGGTCCCCCAGGTATGTAGGACGTTTTATAAGCTGCATAAAGAGTAGCCTCTGTTAGCTGTCCAGCCCGTTGGAATGAGCTGGGTTCTGCTGCGCTGAGTGACCCTCCAGCACAGACAGAGCCCTTTATCTAACATGTAAAGCATGAATCAGAAAATGGGGCTGATTAGTCAACCATATTTGGTAATAAACTTGTTAACGTTTCAAAAGCTCTTTGAAGGAGCTGTTGAAAAGTCAGTTTGATTACATCAGCTGCATGCTGAATCTCTATGGGCGTGCAGCTGGAACGTGTTCAGCATGTGCGATTAACACATAGGTTCCCTGGCAGCGTGTGCTTTCTGTAAGCTCCAAGAGAAGGCACATAACTGTGCTTGTATGAACACACACCACTGTGAATGGTCTTAAAATGAGGTGAAAAGACAGACATGAAAATATACAGAGTGGGTTTATCAGAATTAGGGCTGCTGGATTGACATGGTAAATTTTGTGATAAGGTGAATGACTCAGAAGAGAAAATTGGTAAATATAAACTCTGTGTCTGTTACTCCCAGTCCTGTTGCAGTGCCACATAAGACATGGTGAGAGCTGAAAGGTGCGTTATTCCTTGGAGCAGTGCAGCACATGATGCAAACACAGGAGGGAGAATGGGGAATTGCCCCCCTGAGGGCAGGAGCTGTGCTCTTTGTCTTTAAAAGAGCAGTCGTGGAACAGCTCCTCATTGATATTTTTCATTGATTTTTTTCCCCTGCAAATATCAAGTGTACTAATAGAATTTACTAGTACCATGGCACTGAGAAGCATTTTGTAAAGTCAGTGAAGGTTTGGTTGATGTTTCTGTTATCCATGCTACAGACCTGGTGTGAACCTGGATGTATGGTTCTCAGTCTCTTAAAGCAAATCTGCTTTCACTGTGGAAACGTGTTGTCTTGCCTTGTTTTTCAGTATCTCTTTTTAGCCCTCCTGCAGGTGCTGGCTGACTTCAAGCAAATTAAAGAGAATCTCAGGATGTTTCCAGTCCCATAAAACAGCAATAACCAGAAATGCTTCTGCTGAAAACCAGAAGAATATTAGCAAGGACTTGTGTAGCATGGCTGGGCAGCTGCTAAGATGAGGTAGCAGATCATGTAGCAGCAGCTCCAAGCCTTCCAGAAGCACCTGCAGGCTTTGGTCTTACGGGCACACAGTGGAGGATGCATGGCCAGGAGCCCCTCCGTGGCAAGAGCTAAAATAAGAGAAGACGTGTGACTATATCAAACAGAAAATGGGTTTATTAAAGGAAACGCAGGGAGCGAGGTGCAGCTGGATGTTTTGCCTCTGTGCATAGAGCATGAACGTGATTCACCTGGCACAGTTCAGATGATGTACAGTGTCTGGCACTCCAGTCAGGGAAATCCTGGCTGTTAGTTGCATAGAATAGCACCTAGATGCTGCAGGGCAGGCTGGAGACCATGGAGCTATACAGGTATAAAAATAGCCCCTTCACCATGCGTGTTACATGTAGCTAGGCAGAGGAGTGCCATGTGCTGCAGATATTCCAGAGAGGAGAGCTGAGATCTTCTGGAGCTTGAGAGACTTCAAAACTAATTTAATCAATTGCTGGTATGTAGTTACAAATCTAAATTTTTAAGAAAAAAAAAAAGGAAAGAAATGCTGGTAGACCTGTGGAGGATCTAGAGTGCAGGGGAGGACCACAGGAGGCCTGCACTGTGCGTGACAGTGCACTAGAGAGCCCTGTGAGGCCTCCAGAGGCCTCTAGATTCCAGGAAGAGTCCTTATTTTGCCTCTAGGGTTCAAGAGGAGACCTGTAGGGCACCCTAGAGTGCCCTGGGAGGCCTCCAGGGCATCCTATAGGAAACTGGGGGTCACAGGGAGGCTTTCTGGGGCAGCTAGAGAGCACTGGAGCAGAATTTATGTAACCATCTCCTTAGGCTGGCTTCTACCATTTTTCTGGGATCTTCTTTCTTAATCAGAATTTCCTATTTCCTTACTGGACATCAGAACATACATACTAATAGGAAATGCAAAAAATCCTAACATTATAGAGGATCATAACTTATTATTATTATTGTTGTTGTTGTTGTTATTATTATTGTTATTATTATTATTATTATTATTAAAAGCATAAAAATAAAAGCAGGTCGTTATATAACACTGTAGCTCCAACCAGCTCATCAGCAAAAAAAGGGAATAAGTGATGAAAAAACAGACTTCAGTGCCACTCATTAACCTCAAATTTCACCTTACAGCCTTGTGGCATTCTCTGAGCTCCTCCCCTGCCACGATGCTCCAGCAATGAGCTACTCTCCCTCCCCTGGTATGTCAGGGAGAAATATTCACGGACAGTGTGCTCTAGCAGACGTGCTGGTGAAGGAAACTTCAGGGCAGCTTGAGAATTCTTGGAAATGCCATCTTCTGGGCAAACCAGAACGTAAAGCTTTCCTGCTTGCCCTCTGTCTGGCATTAATCTCCTATTATCTTCAAGACTAAACATAAAAATATCAAGCCTCTAATGTGGTGACAGGCCATAAGAGACCTTCCCTCTGACTAGTTTGATCTGTTTATATCTCTGCTTAATTAAATACAGAAAACTCCATATATATGCATTTGGTTGCAGTATTCTTGTGCCACGTTTCCTTTATAGCATCTCTGCCAGCCCAGTGAGGAGCCAGGAGTGGTGCTCCCCCAGAAGGTCTACCAGGACCCCCCAGTGCCCTGGAGGTCTCCCAGGGCACTCTAGAGTGCCATACGAGCCTCCTCTTGAACCCTAGAGGTAAAATAAGGACTCTCCTGGAACCTAGAGGCCTCTGGAGGCCTTGCAGGGCTCTCTAGTGCACTCTTGGGCACACTTTAGGTATCCTGTAGTCTTCTCCTGCACTCTAGATCCTCCGTAGGTCTACAAGGGCCACCCAATGCCCTCTAGCTCCCCCAGAAAGCCCCCAGAAACCAAGACCATGGAAAGAAATGCTCAGGAAAACAGGAAAGTCAGCCTTTTCTTTGTCAGGGGCCAATTTAACTCAACAATCTCTGGTCCCTAGCTCATACAGTTTAATGTAAAGGTAATGAGGGTTTAATGCTTAGCTTGGGACTGCAGGCAGGGCCGGCAAGCTGCGGGTCCCGGCGTGTTGCGCCCTGTGCTGAGACACGATGGCCTGAGCCTGTGGGGTGGGGAGTTCAGCAGCTGCCATCTCTCTGTGCTCTGACAGCGCCGACAAGGTGAAATGGGCCCACTGGGTATTCTCAATTAAATTTTGCTGACCTGGATTTGAACTGCTGAGCTGTAAAACAGGCTGCACCTATCTTACGCGCACGGTTCCAGAAGCAATCAGGCGTTGTTTTGAGTCATGCCAGTGTCTGCCTCGGCTCCTTATGGGTTAAAGCTCACCAGCAGCAGAAATGTGAACTCGAGCGTTCAGAGGGCCGTTAATAAAGAGCAGCAGCGAGGCTGGCCAAAGCCTGGAATGACATAATCTTTGAGCTGGAAAAGACCTATAAGGCAATGCAGTCGGCATTCTGGCCAGCAGAAGATTGCTTCTTAAAGGGCATTGGGAAATTTCTTGTACAGCCCAGTCATAACAGACTAAAAGAATTGGGTTTCCCCCATTGTCCCCAGGATATTTGTCCGTCCCACCCCCACTGGAGCTGGCAGCAGTGGCGCAGCCAAAGCAGAGAACAAAAAGCCTTCAATCACATTTTCAGGCCACTGGCTGTCTTCTGGGCTAGCAAAATCCTTTCCTTCTCCATTCTGAGCGCCCTCAGTGGGCTGTCTGCATGCCGAGGGGCCGCTTTCAGAGGCGAGCAGTTTCTGATGCAGCAGCTCGGTGACACATGAGCTGCCGATTACCTCCAGTGTGTGCGCGCCCCATTTCAGCATGAGGCATGCGTGGGGTCAGGCCCCAGCCCCTGCCTTGGCAGCAGAGAGGCTCCAGCCCCCCTCTGCGAGCAGTAGCCCTGGTCATGAGCAGCTTTGTCTTATTATTAGTATTATCTGACCTTTGGCTTTTCCCTTTGGTGGCTCCGAACTGCTCTCACCTGTCATTTCAGTGGCTAAGCTGGCTTTGGAGACTCAGCTCTTCCCTTCTCACCCCTCACCGCCCTGAAACTGAGAGTTTGGTGCTGTTGTAGGGGCTGGGGGGTGAATACCAACCCAGCCTGCAGTGCCCTGCGTTGGGACCTGAGCCACCAGGAGCTCCCTCCACCTGAACTCATTAACCCTCAAAGAATTATTAAAAGAGATTTTGGATTTGGCATGAGCCTGGTTTGGGTGCAGGTGTCCCTCTGCTGCTGAGGGTTCCTTCTAGCCATTAGAAATCGAGTCGCTGGTGACTCAAATGGGTCAGCAGAAGGTTTTAGCATGGATAGCTTTGTGTTTACTGAAAAATTGGGATTCAGCTTTCCTGTGCAAAATGCTTTAAGCACTGTGTAGTGCTGGGTGTGTTTACTACCCTCAAGGTGCTCGGTAGCATGACTTAGCAGGAGGGAGCCTGAGGGGTGGCGTGGTCTCTGCGACCTGTTCACAAAGCTGCGACAAGCATTTTCCAAACCATGTGTCACCCTTCAGCCTCACCCATTTCAGCTCAGCACCTCCGGAGTGGCCAGCTCAGCCTGCCCAGGTCCTGCTGCTTCACCTGACGCTGGAGTCACCTCCACTGCAGGCGCAGTATGCTCGGCAAACCCTCAGTGGCTGGGAGCGCTGCTCCTTCCCCTGGAGCGCGTGGTCTCTGATCAGCGCACCGGAGTGCCATTTGGACTGACAGCGTTGTGTAAGCCATGCGGAGCCGAGGCAGCTCGGAGACACTCACTGCTTTTTCCCTGAACTGCCTCTTTTCGGCGCACTGATTTGTTTCTTGTTTCCAGCTGGGGCCTAAATAACGAAATTCCCACAGCAGGTGAGACAGAACCAAGATCTGCTTTCACTTGATATGCGCGTTCTCCTTTATACCTTTTATCAGATGTTTGCCTGCAGAATTTCTCTGTGGTCGCATTGAATTTTCCTGTGACAAAAAGGAAATTGTCCTAAAATGTCCCTGTGCCAAAGGAGAGCCTCAGCTCAGAGAGGCAGCCTTGCATAGCTGAATGGGGCAAGAATTATGGGGCAGGACCGCACCAAATTCTTGTTGGCCCGGTATGGGCACCGTGCACCAGTGCGCCTGGGGGAGAGCCGGATCAGGCGCTGCCCTCACCAACCCCTCTCTCTCCAGACCCCAGTCTCCCACCAGGGAAAGGCGCTGGCACAGCCGAGCAGCATCTTCCAGGGTGTGAAGTGACTAGAGCAGAAAGTGCCTGCTGCTCAGGGTGTGGGTGCAGGTAGCGCTGCAGCTCCTGGTGGGCGGTGGGGCATGGCCAGAGGGCTTCTGGCAGGGAAGGGGCAGATGGGCAGAAGACATGGCTTCAGTGTGAGCGTGCTTCTCAGCCTTCAGCGGGCTTCCTGGATGGAAAACACATGTACTGGTTTGTGGTCAGAGTTCAGCTCTGTGCCTCCAGTTATTTGCTGTATCTGCATGGAAACAAGGACATGGATTTTGAGCTGCGTTGCAGTGTGTGAAGCCAATATTTGGCGTATTGCTTGCTTTCGCCTTTTGATTTACCCCCCAACAAAAACTCCCTTCAGGGTGACATTTCTCCATTTCGTTTCACACAGCAGCATTGGCTCATGACCCTCTGACATCTCCCTCTGCTCTCTAAAGCTGACCAAAACATCTCGACTTTCTTACGGGTACAAAAGCTGAAAAATCATAGCCTCCGTCTGCTTGTGCAAGCTGCTGCTCACGTGGCACTGTGCCATGCTGTGGCCTCTGCTGCGACCATATTCCTGAGGAGTCCATGAGGATTTTCTTCCTTGCGTGTACCCTAAAAGCAAGGTCTGCCTCATTAGATTATAGCTGAAAAGTCACAGCCAGATGGTCAAACATCAGTGTCTGCAACCAAAGGAGCAGAGAGATTTTTAGGTTCAAGGGTTCCCTATTATGTAATGGCACAGACACAGAGGAGGCTGCAGAAGACTTGGCTTCTTATTTCTTTAGTTTTACTAATTATGAGAGGATTTTTTAATTTTTTTTTCCCCAGCATGGACTTTGTGATTGGCAGGATCCACCCTTAAGAGGCTCATTGCTATTTTCAGTGAAAAGACAGGGAAATAACTTTGATTTTAGCCCTCTAAGCAACAGCTGCTCTGACAAACACACCCTCCGTGCGTACCCAAGCTGTTACTCCCTGCAGGCTGTCAGGTGTGCTGTGTTACAGGAGGACACATCACACCGGGATCAGGGAGAGGGCTCTGCAAGTGACCTCTGAGGGCCTGGAAAGCCAGCACTGGCTGCACAGCAAGGACTGCCCTTGTTGGAGGAGCGTTGTGTTGGACACAGTGCCAGCAAGCCCAGAGGTTGGTGACAGCATCTCGGCATGCAGCACAGGCGTGGAAGTCTGTGGCTTCTCTCCTGGCATACAGTTAACTTTTAGTAAGTGTTGCTGAAGTGTCTTCTGGCTGGGGATGCTGAGAAGTCTGGCTCAGAGCTGCCTGTGACGACTGGGCTTTAGCCTAAACCTGGTGAGTTAAAAGTAGGAGAAAATTCTTGAGAAGGACAGGCAGCAATGGGGCAGCATGCAGCTGGCCGGTGCTCTGCGATGGCATGCTCTGGGGCAGTCCCTGTTCAAGGCAAAGGAGGGGGGTGCTGTGGTTAAAACAGAGCTGGAGAAGCTCATGGGGCAGAGGATCTGCATTGGGTACACCTGGGCGCTGGACCCTGCTGCCTCTCACAGATTTTATTGTGCTGGGGAGCTCCTCCCTTGCGCCACACACATCCAACCCTGCTGCAGCACCCTCCCTGTGAGCCCCGGCCAGGAGCCTGCTCTAAGCACGCTGCCGGAGCTGGGGTGACTTTAAGCCTTTTTTTTTTTTTTTGTGCTCCTGACCCCGAGGGCGTTCTGTAACTCAACATTCAAAAAAAGCCTGTGGGTCATTTCTCATACACGCATCACAGTGGTATCCAGACACCAGCCCGACATTGCAGGGGGGCACGGAGGAAGATTCTCCCACCACCACCAGGGCCAAGGGGACGGTGGCTGCCTCCCCCTACTGTCACCTCGAGCCTGTCTTTGTGCCCACATTGTTGGGGGTGTTACTGCTGTGCTGTCAGGAAGCTGGGGTCTGGGCGCTGGGCACCATGCGCTTTGGCCTCCCAGCGGAGGGCTGCTGGGGCTGGCCATGGTTCTCTGAGCTGTCCGGTGTGGGGCTGGCTGGCAGCAGTGACAAACATGTCCCCTGTCCTACCCATATGGCTGAAGGACATCAAACAGCAGCAGCATGCTGCAGCCCTAGCCCTGGTCTGTGCCTTCATCCTCGGCCTCCGTCCTCCCAGAGCTGAGGCCCTCAAAGTGCATGTGGCCCAGCAGCGTGTCAGGGATGCCAGTGCACTGCTCCTGCCGTCCAGTCCAGGCGTGCAGATGCTCATGGACTGGACTGGGGGAGCCCTCTCGTGGCCGATGTGCCAAGGAATATGGCTGGAATGAGGAGTCTGGCTGGAATGAGGCTGGCTGGGCCGAGGAGTCTGGCAGGGCTGATCTTTGCATGACAGGACCAGAAGCCAAATCCAAGCCTCGCTGCAACCCCGGGGCCAGCAGCTCTCCCTGCTCCCAGGGCCAGGCAGGACGCTGCTGCCTCCTTGGTGCTGCTCTCCTGGGGGCTACCCCAGCCCCTTCCCCAGGGTGCAGGCTGCAGCTTCCCCAGGAGGCCAGCTGGGGATGGGGGCTCAGACAGTGCCTTGTGCTGCCCGGTGAGTGTCCCCGAGCCTGGGCCCATGGCCAGGGCTGGTCCCATGGAGGCTGCTCCAGACCCATGAGTCCCCTGGGAACACTGGCAGGACCCTGAATGGAACTGACCCAGCCCTGGGGTGTCCCTGGGGGGGGACAGGGACCTGCTCGTGTGTGCTTGCAGTGGGATGGGGACAAGGTGTGGTGTCCCCTCAAAGGGACAGGGACCTGCCCATGTGCCCCTGCAGTGGGATGCCTGCTCTTGCATTCCAGAGGTGGGCAAGATGCTGGCCCCCCCCAGGAGGCAGGGGCTGGTGCACAAGCCTGCATCATGGCACAGGGAGTGAGCCACGTCCTTGTCACAGGGCAGGCACTGGGCTGTGTAGTGCTGTGCTGGGACAGGGAGCAGCCACGTCCCCGCCATGGGGCAGGGTCCCCAGACAGGCAAGGGGACAGAGTGTGGTGGCACTTACCACCAGCTGTTGCCTCCATGCTGCTCTGCTGCCCCTCAGTCGAACATGATGGTTGGGGTGTCCCCAACCCACAAAGCCCACCTGGGGTGGCACATGGGGTGCAGGGAAGGAGGGTGGCGGGGAACGTGTGGGACCAGAACGTCACCATGGCCATGACATCTCAGAAGAGGTGCAATTTGGGGCAGTGCACGTCACACCACCCTGCACAGCCGCTCCCACCCCACCGTGCCCCAGAGGAAGGAAGAGACCCCGCTGAGTTTTCCAAGTCTTTATTGTAAATAAAGTCTGCGACATTGCAGGAGGCGTCCCGGGGGCCGGGCGACGCGCACCCAGCGGGTCCCACCAGCTCCCTGGCGCGTGCGAAGCGGGAGCGTGGGCACAAGGCGAGGTGCGGCCGGTGGGGGGGGGACGGGGAGGGCCAGGCCGAGCGCAGGAAGGGCCGGGTAGTGCGAGCGAGGCGGTGCAGGGCAGCTGGCGGGCAGCAGCGGGCCGGGGGCTTGCTGCCAGCCCCAGGGCTTCTCCTGGCATCAGCTGGGCCGGGGCTGTTCGGCTGGGCCTGGTGGGGGCTGAGGGGGGGGCTCGGGAAGCACTGGGTGCCCCCCCCTTTTTTTCTCCCCCAGTCTGGCCCTCCCCAGCGCGTGAGCGGCACTGCTTGACTGTACGGCATTAAAATCATTGAGAAAAAAAATATTTATATATATTTATATATTAATGTCCCCCAAACCAGTGACAAATGTGGCTTCTTGCTGTGAAAGTGGCAGCAGAGGAAGGACACAGCGCCCCCCTCCACACAGGGCCTGGGGAGGGGATGTCACCTCGCAGCGGGGATCACCCCGCCACTGCAGCCCTGACAGCTTTGGGGACAGTGTGGTGACAGAGATGGTGGTGCAGGAGGACGGAGGGGACAGGGAGGGGTCCCGATACAAATACCCCCGCCCTCCACCCCCATGGCCCTCAGTCCCAGCCACGAGGCACCCACCTGCATTCACACGCGGTGTCTGAGGCACGCAAGGGGCCACCACCACTGCTGCTGAGCCCGGGGATGTCCGGCCACCCCCTCACGTCCTGCTGCACCCCCACACCGGCCCACCCCATAGGGCTGGGGACATGGGGACAACAGGCACGGTGCTGGCCCTGGGTGGGGGTCCACAGCCAGTGATGCTTGAGCTAGCACAGCTGAGGCACCCTTGGGTGCTGTGGGCTCTCACAGCGCACCAGGGGACAAGTCTGGGCTTAGGGACTCCAGCCCTAGGTCACCCCCCCCCAGGCACCCACCCTCCCCTGCCTCCATGCTGGCTCCAGGGGATGACAGCGGGGACCTCCCCATAGTACCGAGTCTCAGCGATGCTCCGAGGGACCTGTGGAGGCCCTGAGTGCTCTGTGGGTGTGTGGTTGGGGGGGGACACCTCATGCAGGGCGCCACAGGGACAGGGGGTGGGTGACACGTACACCCCCCAACAGCCATGAGGGTGACATGTGGCACGAGCTGTGCCTGCCATGGGGACCACTGACAGGGGTAGGGTGACACGGCCCCGGGCTCACCCTGTACCTCAGCACCTGAGTGTGGCCCCTTGCCCTCCCCAGTGCCACCATTTTAAGGGTTCACCTGTCAGGGCTGGGGAGGTGGGGGGAGGACACATGACACAGGGAGAGCCTGGCACCCATGGGTGCTGGACCCCAGTGCTATGGACAGGAGGCGGAAGAGTGCAGCCATGAAATGGAGTAAAAAGGGGGGAGAAACTGGGGGGGTGGAGGGGGCAGAGAAGGGGGTTGTACACCTACTGCACATCCAGGGGGCTGCTTTTTGGTCTCCGCAGCTGGGGGTGCGGATCCAGCCCCTGGGGTGGTGGGGAACAGGCCCTGCTCTGGGGCGGGGAAGGGGTGGAAAAACAAACTGGCCTGGTAGTGGGAGATACTGGCCTGGAACTGGGGGATTCTGCCCCCAAAGCTGGAAGATGCTGATGTGGGTTTGGGGAGGGGGGAGGGAGGAATCCCAGCCCCACCCCCCCCCCAGAGCCATGCGGGTTTGGGGGCTCCTGGCACGGCCCCCCCAGGTACATTCATCGCGGTGCCATGAGTGACTCCAGCCCCGGGGGGTCTGGACATTCGTGGTGGTGCGGCAGGGGTCGAGGAGGGGGGGGTCCTGCAACCAGGCCCCCCCTGTGCTCTCCTCCCTCCTCAGGCGGACTCCTGGCAGCTGCGCCCCGTTTAATTGCTGTTAATTAGGTGCTGGAGGGGGGGGCACGAGGCAGGGAGGCTCCGCTCAGGTCCCCCCGGACCTGCAACACAGAAGTGAGGAGCGCTTTAGTGTGGGGATGCGACACAGGGGGTGGGGGGGGTGGGGGACACAGGGGACACTGAGCCCAAAAGAGCCAGCACCGGGGGGGGCCGCTGCCAGAGCCCTGCTCGCCTGCTGCAGGCACCCGGCAAGTTTATTCCCAGGGTTGGTCCCCCCCCCTCGGCTGGCTCTTTGAAGCTATGGGGGGGGCCACAGAGATGGAGACAGCACAGGGGCAGCCGGACACACAGCGACACGGACAGACGGGCCCATGGCGGCAGTCCCAGCCCGGGGACAGGGGTCCCGTGCCGCTGGGCCGCTGGTGCCTGACGGTGACGAGGAGACGACGGGGGGACAGGCGGCGGGGGCTACACTCCCTGCTGTGCCGGGTCGTACCTTCCTCGGCGGATGTTCCTGGGGGTGGCGGGGGGAGAGGACAGGAGCGTCAGTGTCCCCCCCATGTCTCCCTTTCTCCATTTCATGTCCCCTCCTCTGCCACTGCCCCCTGACCCATGACACCCCCTGGTTCCACGGGCAGTGGCCATAGCCCTGTGCACATAGGGGTGCTGGTGCCCAAGGACACAGCGGGACAGGGCTGGGGGAAGCCCCCCCGGAACCCCGCACCTGGGGACAGATGGGCAGGACACAGCTGGGGTCAGGGTGACAGTGAGGTCCCGGTGCTGCATGCAGGCAGGGCCAGGGGGCAAAGGGGTATGGGGACAGGGGCACCAGGCATCCTCACATCCCCAGTGGATGGCACCAGGGCCACCTTCCCCAGTGTCATGCTGGGAGATGAGGAGGAGAAGGATGAAGCATGCAGCATCTGCTTACTTAAATCCCCAGCCAGTCCCTCCTAGGACAATGGCAGCCACCAGCACGGCCCCAGCAATGGAGCCAATAATGATATTGGTGCCACTGGGACCTGGGCCAGGGAGAAGAGGACAGGGACACAGATCAGCAGGGACAGGGCCACAGGACACCCCAGGGACCCGGCTGTGCCCAGCTGAGGCACAGTCCTGGGATGGGTGGGGAGGGAGCTGGGGACACGGTGGGAGCCCCCGCACAGTGCACACTGACCCTTGTATCGCTCCGTCTCGCCTGTGGGCTTTGGCTCGGGGATGGGGTCGTAGACACTGCAGTCCTTCCCCGTCCACTCGGGCTGGCAGATGCACTTGCCCTCATTGCTGCAGACCTGTGAGGGGGCAGCATCAGCACCGAGCAATGGCCCTGCGCACCCCTGCGAGCCCCCCCGTCCTCACCCCATGGTCAAAACAGATCTTCCCATCCCAGCTGCCGGGACAGGAGCTGAAGTTAAAGGCTGTCACTGGAAGGCATTTATGGTCAAGACACAGCATGCTGGGCCCGCAGGGCGTCCCATCCTCCACGTAGCTCAGGTCTGAGCCGTCCACCAGCTGCACGTGGCCGCCCCTGCGGGAGGGCAGCAAGTGGGTGATGCAGGCACCCCCGCGCCCCAGGGTGGCCCCAGCCCTGTGCCCGCGGTGGCACCCACCTGCAGTCCACATAGCGGTTTTGATGGAAGAAGGTCATAGTGGCAATCTCGCCGCTGAGCTCGCCCAGCCGGGGCGTGCCCGAGATGTTGGCGCAGAGGAGGAAGCCGCAGAGCACGTCCCTGCAAGGCACGGGGGGGGGCGATGGCACCAAGGGGGATGCGTGGCAGGTGGGAGGGTGTGGGTGGGGGGCTTGCTCACTGCTTGTTGCACTGCATCCAGCCCGAGCCCTCGCGCCCGCAGTTGCCCCTCTCGGTCCCCTCCACATTAAGCTTCTCATAGCAGAAACGCTCTGCTGAGCCTGGGAGAAAGCAGGTGTCACCCATTTGCCCCCGGTTGCCCACCCCCAGCAACTCCCCCGCTGCAGGGGACGGCGTGTGGGGCTCCTCTGAGCACCCTGGGGCTTTCTGCAAAGACATTGCCACCCCATGCTCCCTGATGGGCACGAGGTATGGGATGGGCAGGGCACTTACTGCGGCCCCACAGCGCGTTGCACTGCCGGTCTCGGGTTTTGCAGCGCCCACCATAGCATCGGCCCTGGGGAGCAGGGAGCAGTGTCACGGCATGACTGGCACCCGTGGGTGAGTGCCCAAGGAGGCGGCTTGGGTGGTGCAGGGTGGCAACCCCAGGTGCGTGTGCTTGGGGCACACGACCCCGGAAACACAGCCCCAGTTGCATGAGCATGGGGATGGCTTGCACGGCACAAGAACCCATGCACACAGAGGGTTTGCAGCGCACGGGGACCACGCCTGCAGGCACACATGCACAAGGAAGACTTATGTGACATAAGGGCCATCTCTGCTGATGCACACACATGGGAAAACCTGCAGGGTATGGCGACCATGACTGCATGCACAGGGAAATTGCGTGGCAAAGGGACCATGGCTGCAGGTGCGCACACTGCTGTGCAGGCATGGACGACCCCAGGCACTGGGAGGGCTCGCACGGCCCAGGGACCAGAGCTGCAGTGGGGTCCTGCTCTCCCCAGTGCATGCACCCCATGCACTGCAGCTGCCAGCACCGATGCTGGAGCCCACAGGATGTGCCCGAGCCCCTGGCTGCGTCCCACAGGGCAGACTCACCTGCTCATTTTCGCAGAAGTAGCCATCCAGCTTGTGGAGGTTGGGGGGACACTGGAGGTGGGCAAAGAAGATGGGTGAGGCCATGAGCCCCCTTGAGGCCCCACAGCCCCTCTCTGTCCCTGCCAGCCCAAGTCCCCACCTGGCTCGAGTCCCCAGTGCAGGTCTCGGGGATATCACACTCGTTCACAGCCTCCCGGCAGGACACGCCACGCGGCTCATACTGCGCAGGGGAAGGCACACGCGTCGGCACAGAAACCCCTGCAGCCCCCAGGGACTTTGTGTGCCGCAGGACACAGTCCCTGCCGCCTGCCCCGCACCTTGCAGCCCTTGCAGCACAGCCCGTCGCTGCACATGGCGTCGTGGGTCAGCGTGCACTTCTTGCAGCAGTTGCCTCCGCTCTTGGCGCATTCCTGCCGGGGCCGGCGGCAAGCACGTGAGCCCGCTGCCAGCCCTGCTGCTCACCGCCAGCCCCGGGCCCCGCTCACCGCCAGCGAGCCGCAGTCGCACTCCTCGCCTGCCTCCACGAAGCCGTTGCCGCACTCCGGAGGGTCCAGGAGCTGCCAGGGAGAGAGACGGCTGAAGCTGGGGGCATGCGGCTGGTGCTGGGCACAGCACTCCCACCCCCAGAGCTCCCAGGGTGGGGTGAGCCCCCCGGCACCTCAAAAGGGCTCTGCACCCCCAGGGACAGCAGGACCTGCCAACCTCTCATTTTGCAGGCAATTGTGCACCTCAGTCAGTCAATTAAGAACCGGGGCTGAAGCCAGCACCATTACCTTGCGCGTCACAGGGCTGGGGCAGGCCATGAGCCTCAGGGGACCCCCTGACCCTCCCCAGCATTGCTCACCCCTGTTTTGCACCCACCCTGGTGCCGGGCCCACTACCTTCAGGGGCTTGTTGAAGAGGCAGCTGCCACCGCCGTCCTGCAGGAACTGGTTGTACTCGTCGATGCTGCAGCGGGAAAACTTCCGTGGGAGGTAGTACCTGCGGCGGGGGGACGCGGTGACCCTGGGGAACACCAGCCCCAGGCAGCATCTCCCCACCCTGGTGCTGCGGAGTGGGCTGCCCAAAGCCAACAGGTCCATGAGGGACGCAGCCCCCTGAGGGGCACTCACCCTGTGTCCTCCATGATGCAGCCCAGCCACGCATCGGGACACCGGCAGTCCCCTGCGAGGAGAGAGGAGAGGAGCTGCATCCCCCCGCAGCCCCCAGGGGTGGCACCCCGTGCCTCCCGCCCGGCGGGTACCTGCCGAGGTGCGGTGCTTGTTCCACATCATGCCCACGTTCTGCCCCAGCGTCTGTGCCAGCGTCACGGCCATAGCTGCCACGTTGCCATACTGCACGGGAGGGACAGCGGGGTCACGGGGGGGGGACCCCACGCCCAGCCCACCCGCCTGCTTTCCTCACCCACCTCGTTGACCCCCCCACCGCGGCCGGGCGAGCAGATGCCCCCCACGAAGGCGGTGCCGCTGCGGCTGCTCTGAAATGTCCGTCCCCTGCAAGGGTGAGGTAGGAGGTGATGGGCAAAGTGGCCGCTGGCTCCCAGCCCCGGGGGAGGCGGCATGGCCACGGCGCTCACGAGAAGAGGTGGACGGTGTCGCTCTGCTCCGGCATCGCCTCACGCCGGTACTTCATGAACTCGTTCAGCGTCTCCAGCGAGTCCTCCTCCATGCGGATCCGGTCCTCGGAGGCCCATGTCTCCATGGCCACCAGCACGATGCGGGTGTTCAGCTGCTCCTTGTAGATCTGCGAGGGCGAGAGGACGGCGCTAGGGACAAACCCGGAGGGGGCCAGGGACGAACCCGCTGGGGACAGCCCCGCGCTCACCATGTCGGCCAGGTTGACCACGGACTTGGCGAAGTTGCTGGTGAGGACCACAGACTTGCGGAGCTGCAGGAACTGGGGGGAGCAGAGTTGAGGAGGACTGCAGCCAGCCCACGCTGCCCGCTCTGCTCGGCTCCTCTCGGCCCGGTGCTTACCAGCTGATGGTCATTCACCACCGCCAGCTCGATGTACTTGGTCTCGCTGTGAACCGTGTGCTGGGCTCGTCGCACCTGCCAGTAGGAGCCAGGAGCTGAGCCACTCCCCACACCCCGGGGGGATGCATGGGGCAGGACTGGCCCCGCGGAGCCTCTCGCTTTGAGGGAGAGTGCAGTGAATGAGATTTTTGAGCCCTGTTTTGTGGCTCGAGGTACATTCGGGAAGCACTGGCATCATCCTACTGACAGCTGGCAGGATGGACAGAGCCTGGCTGGGGCTGAGCAGCCCCATCCCCTGTCCGGTGTCCTCCATCCCATGCCCACAGCCCTGCCACCCTCACTTGCCTGCCGCCGCCGCCGCAGCTTGGGCAAACTGCCCGAGACGAAGTGGTCCAGTGCAGCAAAGAGGCAGCCTGGAGGGAAGGGAGACAGCTGGTGGTGTGTGGGATGAGGGCACTGCCCTGCATGCTCGGGAACAGCAGGGGGCACAGACGCAGTGGCACGGATGCCAGCCCTCAGGAGCGTGGTGCTCACCTGGCTGGGCGCAGCTTGGAGTGCGCTGGATGACGTGTGGCCGAAGGTCCTGCGGTGGGGAGAGAAGCGTCACCAACACCCAACAGCCCCCGTTCTCCAGCTCCCCGTGTCCCTAAGGCCATGTCCCACAACACCCCTGAGCCACAGCCAGACCCTGCGATGGGGAAACTGAGGCAGGGGTGAGCTCACCTGCTCGTGCTCAGCACCCGCCTGGGGTTCAATCAGGTATGTGTCCCTGCCATCCGAGAAGACACCGCTGCAAAGGAAGCCCAGAGGTGTAAGAGGATGCTGGCGGGGTGTAGCAACCCCTCGAAACATCCGTTTTGACCCAAATTGTGGACTTGGGGTACTCACTGCAGGCCCTGGCAGCTGGAGAGCGCGGCGAAGGAACGGGGCCGGCCGCGGACCCGGCCCTGGTAGTAGCAGTGCTCCCCAGCACCCTGTGAGAGCCAGGAGAGGCCACTGAACCTGTGGGGCCAGCACTGCCTCTGCGGTGTGGTGAGCTCCACACGACAGGCAGGGCCAGCACCAGCCACCCGAGGAGCTATTTCTGGAAACCCCATTTGTCTTTTTCACACCGCCTCTGCTGGAGCCGTGCTGCTCCCTGCAGCCACCAGTCCCGCTTGGACCCCCCCACGGCAGCTATGGCACTGCCAGGCCCCATCCTGCCCATCGCAGGTGGCTACACCCATTGCTGGTGTCCCCTGGGGTTCGCTGCCTTCCTGGCCCAGCACCCGAACAGGCACCAGCACAGTCCCAGAGCAATGCTGTGTGCACAGCAATGTGCTGAACCGTGCCAGGGGCAAGCGGGGAGCCCATTGCAGCAGTGCCCATGGTATGCGTGTCCCTGTGTCATCTGATGAGGCAGTGCCCAGACACCTGGTGCTGGGCACAGAGGCTCCACGAGGAGCCACCCATGGCCATCATCCATGAACTGAGGGCTGCAGCGGGCAGGAGATTGGTGCTCACAGCCCGGCATGGAACTGTGGGCCCTGTGGTGCTGCTTGGCACAGCGTGGCATGATGCTTACTGTGCTGTGGCTGCTGTTCTTGCCCGTGCCGACGTGCCGCTCCACGTAGTGTGAGGCAAGGAGGTGGCTGCAGGGAAGAGCAGAGGGGTGAGAGGCCGTAGGGCAGTGAGCAGGAGGACGACGGAGATGGCTGTGCCCCTGCCCCATGCGCCCCCATCCTCTGGCATGCACCCATGTGCTGCCCCGTGCACCCAGCATCACCATGGTGCAGAAACCCTGTGGTCCAGGAAACCCAAGGCCTGTGGCCCCCCCACTATGGCACTGGCTCCTCTTATACCCCCTCTGCCTCCGGAGTGCAGCTCTGCCCACAGCCAGGCAGACTCAGGGCTTCGTTACTGGAGCTGGGAGAGTTCCAAGCGACTCCATCAAATATTAAGGACGCCTGTGCCAGCACGCCGAGTGGCACATGCTGTGCCAGGCTCCAAGTGGCCACAGTGGGGACATCTACTGTCCCCTTTCCCCAAGTGCCAGTGGGCACCAAGATGCCACCGCTTCTGCACCCCATCCCTCTTGTGGGGGCAGTGGCAGTCCCACAGCAGTCCATTCCCACCCCCCAGGACACTTACTGGTTGAGCTCGAGGTCGAGGGTGAAGGCTGAGCCGAAGGCACGCACCATGAAGCTCACCTGTGCCAGGTGCACCCCCTGCAAGAGAGTAGCAGCAGTGAGGCATGGACGGCTCCGTGCGCCCAGTGCCGGGAGAAATCCCATTGGAATCGTGAAAAATCACAGCCAGGTCTGAGCAGAGCAGAGTGTTTGCATGGCAGTGTGGGAATGAGGAGCAGCTGATGTGCCCGCTGCCACCCCAAGCCAGGATCTGGCCTTAAACCTGTCACGGATCTGGTGTCACACCAAGGAGCGTGGCAGACTTTTTGGCTCCTCGGTCCCACAGCAGCTGGGCTGGCACAGGAATGCCTCCGGCTGACATTGCCATCATGTGTTGCACGGTGCAAACCCTGCCGTGAGATCACCAGCAGCTCCTGAACCCCCCAGGCCAGGCAAGGACCGCACGCCGCGATGCAGCACGGCATCACTCCGACAGCCCCGCTCACAGTGCCCCAAAAGCCTGCGCCCATGGGTGCCCGGCACCGAGCCCTGCCCTGATAAAGGGTGCAGGCACCAAAAGCAGCCAAGGCTCCCACCTGGAGCTGATGAAGGCTTTTCTGATTTTTACCTAAAGAAAAAATAATAATCACCAGAGCTCAATCATGTGATCTCTGAAGGTGTTCTTTCAATTAAAAAAAAAAAAAAAAGGAAAGGAAAGGAAATCATTTTTTCACCCCAAACTTCACTAGCTGTGAACCAAGCTGCCCGTGGTCTCAGTGCTGGGAGCATCCCGGAGCAGCAGCGCTGGGGACCGGCGCATCACCGAGCAGCATTTCGGTGGAAGCCACTGCTGCTCCCGCAGCCTGGCCGGACATCGCCAAACACACTCCGGGATGCCAAGGTGCCAAACTCCTCCGAGACAAACTCCTCCAAGCCGGTAACCGGACACCGGTGGCTGGGGGGGAGTCACCTTCGCCCTGCCCGGGGCTGCCAGAGCTCAGCCCCCAGCCCTGGCAGGGCTGCAGCAGCCCAGGCTCAGCGTGTGGAGCTGGCGCTTCACCCGCCCTGCAGCGCCCGCCGCTCGTGACCTAATTCCTGCGAGCGGCAGTGTGCCGGAGGCGGGAGCCGCGCTCTGCAGCGCCCGGCTGAGACCTGGCAAACTCCTCGCGTGGGTGAGGGGCTGCCCGGTGGCTCCTCACCTCCAGCCCACACTGTGCCCCAAAGCACCCTCGCCTCTGACACACTGCTGTCGCTCGCTGTCCCCGTGTGTCCCACAGGAGACAACGCTCGCCCCGGCTGCCACGGTCCCGAGCCACCCACCAGCCCCTGGGGGAAGCCACAGCAAGGAGAAGCCAAATCATCAGGACACGCTTCTCCCATGTCTTTTTGGGGTGAAAGCCCCTGTTATCTGCTTTGCTGAACCAAAAAGCTGTGACTGCAGCATGGGTCAGGGGCACAGTGCCAAAACCAGCAGGGACAGCTGCTCCTTGGCCACCGATGGGCGTCCCTGCACCGCCAGGCGCATGGGCAGCAGCATCGGCACCGTGTCCTGCCCAGGGTGCGGGAGAGAAGCAGCCAGGGGTTAAGCTGGAAGCCAAAATTGAAGTGCTGGATGATGGTCCCGGCACCTCCAGCTCTGTGGAGGGAAGGTGATGCCCCCTTTGGGGCTGGCAGACCTGATGTGGGGTCCCCCCGTTGTCTCCCAACCCTTCCCCACCGAGGGGGTCTCCGGGCTGCAGGGGCCATGCCCAGGGCGCCCCATCCTCACGCTGCTGGCAGAGCCCTGCCAGGTGCTGCACCAAGGGCACCTGGAGCAGGAGCCACCCACCAGGTGCCAGCCATCCACGGGCACAGCTCAGCACAGGGTGACAGGGATATGGGATGGCCCCACTGGCCCCTTTGCCACCACCGAGCAGCCACACAGCGTCCCCAGAGCTGATCCTGGGAGGGGACGTCCCAGCCGTGGATGACATTGAACCGAGACTGTGTCCTTCAGTGGGCCAAGCAGTGCAGCTGGGAGCAGCGTGCGGGGGCTCTGCTGGGACCCACGGCAGCACCCGACCCTGTCCCCTGGGGCCTGCGGCTGCGCCGCCTGCCCCACGGCAGCACTTCCTCATGCCTCTGCTTAATGCCTCCCAAAAAACCACCAGCACTGGCAGTGCTGCAGCCATCCCCTGGTGATTCTTCCCCCCCTCCATGACATCCTCGCCGTTAGGAGGTTTTACTTAATGCCAAGCTTAAATCACCTTCGCTGCAATTTAAGCCCATTATTTCTCCTTTTATCCAGCAAGGATGTGGGGAATCGATTATTGCTGGTCTCTGCGGCTGCCGCCTCTTTGAAAGCTTCCCCCCGCGCGATGGGCTCTCACTGGCTCCCCGAAATGCAGCCACCCCCTGGCTCCAGGCAAAGCGGCCGTACCAGCGCGTGACCGCCTGCCTGGCGTGGTTTGGGGCTGGCAGGATGAGGGTCGATGGCCGGCATGGCCGTGCCGCGGGGCCACGGCTCCAATTTGGGGCCACAGCTCCTGTTTGGGGCCACGGCTCTAGCTTCGAGCGCCGAGCAGTGAGCCCATCCATTATGCATGAGCCCTGCCAGCGTGCTGCCCTTCAATCTCTCCTAACGCCCGCACGCGCACCTCCGGTACCGAGGTTTAATGGAAGCCATCAGGGCCTCGCCGGCCGGGGGGGGGAAAGGCAGCAGTGGCACAGCCATCGGGCCGCTCGTGGCTGTGTGAGGCTGTGCCCGACCGTGAGGGCAGCAGGAGCCACCGCAGGCCCCGGTACGGCGGGAGCAACCCTCGCGCCCGGGGGGCCCCCAGCCCCAGCCTGAAAGAGAGTGGAGGGGGGATGCGGTTCACTTACAGGGCCTCCTCCTCCTCCTCTAGGCTCATTCCTGACCCTGGTGTCCAGCTGATGCTTCTGGACTTCTCCTCCTGAGCTCTGCCCCACTAACCTGCTGGGGTGGGTGATTTCGGAAACAACCCGCCCGTCCTGCCATCCGGCCCGCGGGAGCCTCCGCTGCGGAGCGCCGGCGTGCGCGGCGGGACCTGCGGGCGAGGAGAGGGTCGGTGGGGGGGGGGGGACACGGGTGGGCTGCCGGGGGGACACGTCCTGGGGGGGGGGACCCGAGGCTGGGCTGCGTCCCGGCAGGGACGTGTCCCCGAGGGACAGGGGGCTGGCGTGGGGCCGTGTCCCGGGGTGGGGGACCCGAGCATGGCGCTGTGCCCGGGAGGGGACACCGAGGGTGCCAGGTACACGGCGGGGATGCTCCGGGGGCCGTGGGGAGGGCGGCCCGTGCCGGCGGGGACACCCAGGGGACACGGGGCTGGGAGAGCGACGGGTCCCGGAGGGGACAGGGAGGGGGACACAGGGAACGGCTCCGCAGCCGGAGCAACGCGGCCGGGGGCCACCTCCCGGGGGGTCACCGGGGTGGGGGGGGGAAGGACACGAACGGGGCCCGTCCCGGGGGCTGCCCCCGCGATCAACCGGGCCCGGGGGAGGGTCGGGGTCCGCCGGGGGCAGCGGGGGCCGGGGGCGGCGGGGCCGGGGCCCCTCCCGCGCGGCTGCGGGGCGGCGCTGCGGAGAAATGTGTCGATGCAGCAAAAAAGCCCGCAGCGGCGGCGGGGCCGGGAGCGGGACCGGGAGCGGGACCGGGAGCGGCACCTACCTGCCCGCGGCGTGAGCGAGAGGAGCGCGGCCAGCAGCCAGCTCCGCAGCGGGCTCATGGCTCCCTCATAATCCGCCCGCGGCGCTCCGGGCTCTGCCGCGCCGGGCGGCCCCGCGGCACCGGGCTCCCTCCGGCCCCTCCTCCGCCCGGGCCGGGCATGGGCGGCGGCGGCGGCGGCGGCGGCGGCGGGGCCGAGCGGGGCCGAGGGAGCGGCCGCGGCCCCGTGCGCGCCGCCCCCGCCACCTGCACGCGCACTGCACCGGGCCCCGCCGCTCCCGCCCCCGCCGGCACCGGCGCCGGCACCGGCACCGGCAGGGCCCGCCCCGGGCCCGCCCCGCCGCGCCCCGCCCCCGCCCCCCGCCTGCCGCAGCGCCGCGGCCCCCCCCCGGCATTGCAGAGCGGGACCGGGCGGCACCGGAGCCCCCGCCGGTAGCGAAGGGGAGCCGGGACCGCAGCCACGGCCGCCCTTATGGTCCCCCTGGAAGCCCCCAGTCGGTACCGACCCCTCCCCAGTCGGTACCGGAGACCCCAGTCGGTACCAGCCCCCCCCGCAGCCGGTACCAAGCGCCCCCCAGCCGGTACTGGAGCCCCCCCCCGGTATCAAATCAGAGCCGGTACCGGAGCCCCGCCAGCCCTTACACCCCCCCAAAGCCGGTACCAAAGCCCCCAGTCGCCCCCAGTATCACCCCCCCAGCCTGTACCAGGCCCCCACATCCAGCCGGTACAGGAGTCCCCAGCCGCTACCACAGCCCCCACCAGTATCAAAACCAAGCTGGTACCAGAGCCCTGCCACCCCTTACACCCCCCCCTAAAGCCGGTACTGAAGCCCCCAGTCGGTCCCAGCCCCCCATCGGTACCGGAGCTCCCACCCGTATCAAGTCCGAGCTCTGAGCCAGGGGGCCCGGGTCAGGATGGAGGTGCCTGGGGAACTGGGGCAACCCCGGGGTGCTGCCGGGGGGTGCTGACACCCGGGGGAGCTGTGGGGTCCCCACTCACACCCCAGCTGGCCCCGATCCCCCCGCACCAGCTGGGGACACGCAGGGAAGGTAACAGCACACCCGGGGTGCTCCCGTGCTGCCCCCATTCTGGGGAGTGCTGCAAGGCCCCGTTTCCAACCTGGACAAAAAGACCAATTGTTTTTTTGGAAAAAACGATGAATTCCCTTTCATTCCGCAGCAGGACACAGCCGTGGGATCAAGGGTGCAGAAGAGCAGGGGAAGGTGACATAGCCTGGAGGGGGGGAGCAGATCCACAGGAGGGACATGGCACAGACACCGGCGGCGCGGGGGTCCCGGGGGGAGCAGGAGGGGTGTGGAGCTGCACAAGTGGGTCAGCGCAAAGCTTCCCGGGGAGCAGCCGCCGCCTCCTCTCCCCGGAGCATAGCAGAAAACAGCTCGGCTGCGGCTGGACCGAGGCAGAGGCTCATTTATAATAGAGCTGATGCCTCCCCCCCCCCTCGTCTGGCTGGCGGGAAAGGCCCTGGGGACCCCCACGGCAGCGCCAAGCCCAAGGAAACGTTTCCCCGCACGTGCTGGGGCTCAGCACATCCATGGGGCTGGGGGAGGTGGAAGTTTGTCGAGGATTTTGAGCAGGGACTCATGGTCAACAACTGTGCAAAAAGGGGACAGGAGCATTTAGCAGGGGAAGCGAAGGCATGGACACACCAAGGGGCACGGAGCAGGGATGGGAGAGGCGAATTGCCCCGGCCCTCCCCATTTCCTCTCCCTGATGCTTCACAGAGCCTTAACACATCGGGAAGGGTTGCCCATGAGGCTGGGAGCGGGCTCTGGGGACTTGCCATCACCTCCGATACCACCAAACCCAGAGCGCGCTGCCACATCCCACAAAGCCTTCCCCGGGCCCAAAGAGCAGGGTGGCAGCAGGAGGAAGGGCTGTGGGTGCAGTGACAAGGGGGACAAGAGCTGCACAGGAGGGGTCTGGGCCAGCTGATGCCAGCTGGGCACCTGCTGGAAGGCTTGGGCAGTCCTCAAGGGTGCACTGAGCAGCTCAGCTGCCCTCAAGAAGTGCCGGAGTTTGGCTGTTGCACCAGGGAGGGTTTAGCTTCAGAAGGACGGCTGAAGTCCCCAGTGCAGCCTCCTGCCCAAAGCAGGGCTGTCATCCACCTCCAGACAATACTCAGGCAGGGGGGAATTTCCAAGGCCAGACAGCCCCCCCAGTGCCCCAGGACTGTCCCATCCTCCTGGGCAGGGAGCTTTTCCTTTTCATAACCTGCACCCAAGCTCAGAAGGTCCCCCTGGGCCACCTGGCACTGCTGAAAGAAGAGATTGATTCCATCACACCCATAATTGCCCTTTCCCAAGGCACAGGCAGCTTTTCAACACCTCTCAGTAAGGGCAGCCCACCCCAGGTCCGCTCCCTGGCCATCTCAGCAGCCTCCACCACTATCTCTTCAATTTCTCCACATCCCTCTCCGCCTGGGGCCATCCCACACATGGCCGTCCCCACACTAAGCAGAGGTACAATGCCTTCCCTCCACCTGCTGACCACATTCCTAATGCAAGCCCCAGCCTGGGGGTTGTTCTGGGACTGCTGGCTCCTACTGAACCCAGTGCCCCCTGCAGCTCCTTCTCAGCTAGGCTCCTGCTCAAAGCCAGGCACCCAGCCCAAAGCCAGGGAAGATTCACACTCCTTGGAGGTAGCTGCGAGAAAGGAGGCAGACAAATTTTACCCAACATACAGCAGAAGAGTATCTCTTTCACTTTATTTAAAAGTTTAAAAGTTCATTTAAAAAAAGTCAGCTTATTACCAGCTACAAACATCCGTAAACACTGAAGACATCCAACGCAGCCCCAAACCACAAGAACACAGATCTCACTGCCACAGCCCTCCTCCTCCCTATCTCTGCAACCCCAAAGACAGTGTGGAAGGGGGAACAGGCCATGCCCTGAATGGGGCAAAGAGCCTATTCCTGCTGAAGACATACCACTAGAGATGGACCACCTTGTCAGCAGCCTGGTGAGGAGTTAAAGAAGGAAGCTACCAGCTACAAGAGGAGGGAAGATCCCAGCCCCTGAGGACAGTGAAATCACTGCAGCACCCAGCAGATCCCAACAGTTTCAGATTTGAATGCCTGCACGAGGAGGACACGTGTCACCCTACCCTACCCAGGCCAGGATGATGAGCTGCCTGTGGTGCTTCCTCACACATCCAGTGAAATGCAGCCACAAGGAGCCGGGCTGTGACTCGCAGCCGCTGGTGTCTTTCCTCCAGGGAATCAGGCAAGAAGATGTCAAAGCCTAGGGAAGGCAGCGCTGGACAGGGATGCGTTGCAACGGAGAGGTGTTGGCACATCTCAATCCCTCGGGCTCAGCCCAGGCCGTCTGGAGGAGGCTGTGCAGGCACCATCCTCACTCCAGCTCCCAGCTGGCCCTAACAGCGAGGGTGCCTTGTTAAATCCCTTTCCAGCCACTCTGCAGCTCCCATTAAGGGACCAGAGAACTGCCAGGAGGTGGTTTTAGCTTGTCCAGCTGCCAAAAAAGGTCTCAAATATAGGGAGGGGGGCTTCTTTGGTCTCTGTGCAGTAGTTCCGGCAGCTCTTGTCACCTTTGGTTGCCCACTCAAAATCTGAATTCTGCTTCAGGACTGAGCAGAGCTGAGACTCGTACCCACTGTCTCTCACATTGACATGTGTCCTTTGGAGCAAATCCCTGTCCACAGCCCGAATCCTGCTGTCTTGGACACCCGTTAGTGTAGAGAGCAGCTGGACATCCCAGTCTGACTCAGAAGAACTCTTTCTGAAGTTATCATCAGCCTGTGTATTACACGGAAGACGGTGAAGGAGCCCAGGGCACGGAGTCTGTTCCTTGCTGTGGCTGGGGAGGCTGGGTAGTTCAGGGGCTATTTTTTCTCCTGTTTTGACACAGAGGGAGCAGCAACATCTGGCTTCAGCCACAGGCAGTTTCGCAGAGGGCGACTGGCCAGCAGGACAGCTGCTCTTGCTCATTGTGGACTCCAGAGCAGGACTGAGCACATTCCTGGGTGTATTTCCATTCTCCCCTCCAAGCTTCCCATGGGAACTCACGTTCCCTCTGCTCCAGCCATGCTTGCTGACAGTGCTCACTACAGCAGTCTCTGTGGGATCAAACCCCACAGACAGAGCTTCGAGGGAACCTGGCTGTGATGCAGGGTCCACAGGGTTCCCACAAAGGCACAGATCCAAAACAGGAGGGTGATGAGGCCTGGTGGAGAGCTTTGTGCTTAGGGGCCAGCTGCCAGCCTCCACACCAGGCAAGCCTGGCTCAGGCGTCTGTCCTGCACCCTGCACACCCATCCCACCACCCACTGGGCTTGCCTGCTTACACAGCGAGCGGCCACCACCCAGCTCCAGCCTGGGCTTCTTTCCCACCTGGGTGCTCTGACTGGAGGAGAGCTGGCGTTTCCTGGAGACAGGCAGTGCTTGTGGAAGATGGCTGACAGACCCAAGCACCTGCTGGTTATCAGGTTCAGAGGAAGAAGCGATTGCCTCTCCGACATGACTGGCTGCTACACAAGTGCCCCAGGCAAACTCAGGAGCCAAGTCTGAGTCCGTATCCCCCACCACAGCAAACTCCTCCGTGGTAGCACGTGCAGCACAGACCCCTGCAGTGAGTCCTGCTCTGACAGACAGCCCCAAGGAGCAGTTCTCAGACAATCTCCCCTCTTCTCTGGGGTTACTGACCCTGTCCCTGGGCAGGCCAGAGGAGCATTCCTTGATCTTCAGGCCAGGATCAGGCTCTGCATCAAACAGATCCACAGCACCCTGCTCAGCCTGCTGGCTTTCCTTTCCCAGCTCTGCTGTCAGCTTCTCAATTCCTCCAGTAACTTGTGCTCGAGGCATTAAGTGTTCATCTGTCAGGCAGCACAGCGGCACCCTGAAAAGAACCATCCGTTAATGCTCATTCTCCCTAGGCCTGGCGACACCCTCCCCCCAGCAAGATGAAGCATTTTCTGCAGAGGCAGTAAGAAATTTTAGACAGGTAAGGCTCAGCAAACAGCGATACTGCTGCTGGCAGAGGAGACGAGCAGGCTGAGATCCTTTGTGCTGCCCAACAGCCCACGGTCTGGGCACAGGAGTGTAACAGAGCAGCAGGCTTGTGCCAGACATGGGACAGAGGAGACAGGTCTGTTCTTTCCAGTTTAAGCTGTTCTTTCCAGTTTAAGAGGCACTAGAAGCCCACAGGGAGTTCCATGAAGCAAAGAACACACAGAAACTGAGAAAGACCATTTCCCACAGCTTGCCTAAGCCTTGTTGGCCCAGCCAGCAACACCGTGTTGGTTTTTTAGTTAATCCCAGCCCTCAGCTCCATGCTGGCATATTCCCTGGCACAGGGCACAAACTAAGATCTAGTACTACAGTAGCACAGTGATTCAGGCCTGTTCCCGTGAGCACACCACGCAGTATGGTGCTGCTGTTCTGCTCCAGGAGTTACCACATACACAGAGACTTACTTGGCTGGCTGCTCCACAAAGTCATTGGTGAGCTGCGAAATGACACGATCCACAGGGGCGTACCGCGAGTCGTCCAGCGCGAACTGCTTGTGCTGGGGGCTCTGGAGATGCTGGAAAGTGGCAAAAGCCCTTTTAGCAACACTCATCCTTTCACAGAATTTGTAGTAACAGCCACTTCCCACAGCCTAGAGGGCACACAGTCTTTTCAGCAGATAGAGCCATTGTTCGGAAGCAGATTTGGGAAACGTAGGCAACGCTGTTACCCCCAGTTGCTTACAGCGAGTATGCTGTTCCCATAGACACCTGATGATGAGGAGGCTGTGTCTATATCTAACAGCAGCCTACAGCTTTCCCCAGCAGCTACTAAAAAGGCAGATTCCAAGTATGTACTGTCTATCACTAGAGGCTGTGCTGAACAATGTGGCCTTCAGAGCATCTTGCAGGAGATAAAAACCTCTTCTCACCTTTTTAATCAGCCTATCCCTCCCAGCTGCTGCAGAATGGGGTTCTCATCTTACACTTCAGGTAACAGGACGACCCCTGAGACTCTCCTAGCCCCAGAAGTGAGCATGTCATGCTCTGATCTTCATAACTAGCTTACCCAGACCAAGAAATCTGGGTAGATATTCCATGGCTTTCACCTACAATGCAGATCCCACTACATCCAGAAAGGCTGTACAAACCTGCCTTCCTTCCAAAATGGGTTTGTATTGATAACAGGGACATTGGGATCATCTAAGCCACTGAGTGGTCTCTCTAACTTTTGCAAGGAGCCAGGTCCCAGGGGAGCCTTTACCTTTTGCAGCTCTTCAAATGTCTCTCGGCAGCACTCACAAAACCCCCTCTTCTTCTTTGGCACAGTGACAGGCGTGGACTGGGGGCTCTTCTCCCCGTTGCTGTGCATTGGACAGCCCTCCACACCCCTACAAGGTAACAGCAAACATCTTCCCTGCCCTCATGTCACGGCAGCAGCAGGCACCCAGCTGCCTGCACAAGGCCAGGGACACAGCGCTGCCTTTGAGCTACAGCTGTTTAACCCAGAGCAGTGCTCCTTTCACCCACACTCACAAGTGCTTCTCCATGCCCTGGTAGCCAGCAGGGCAGCAGGATTAAAAACTTGCACAGAAGTAGCTACAACCTACCTGGCTCTGCAAGAACTTGAGAGGTTTTTCAGAGGCTCGAATGGGCTGGAACTTTTGGGTGCCAGGAAGTTCAGGTCGGGAAAGCTTTTAAACTGGTGGTGGAAGGGCCGGAATTGCCTGAAAGAAGCACATCAGGACATCTGGCAGTGATTGTGATGGCAAGGTTAGAGAGCTGTCCTTCCCTCAGAGGGGCTCAAGGCACTGTCTCTGTTATGACAGGATACTGCCCACTGCTGTCCTTATGTGTGGCTGTTCCAGAGACTTCCTACTTCTCATTGGAGTGGGGAAATACTAAACTGGATCCCCAGTAAGCGGCACTGAGGGGGGGATGTTTTAGCCAGCAGCAGCTAGTGCAGTATTTTCAGCTACACTGCAGCATTGGAAGGCTTCAATTCCCAGACCACATTTCTCTTCCTCATACTTCAATGCAAGCAGCATGTAAAACCTAATATTTGACCCTGTAGCTGCCTTAAATGTTGTCTTCAGAATAATTAGTTGGTACTGTGGATACCGTTAGAGTTACAGAGTTGTTAGAAACACCACAGAGATCAAATCCCCTTGTGCTGGATGCTGTAATCAAATTACAGGCCTTGACCTTTATGTGCCTCGATCTCCTTCCCCATTTCAGAGGGCTCAAACAGATTAAGTGACCTGCAAGGATCACATACGGAATCTGAGCAAGGAAGTAAACTCTGTTGTCAAGTCTCATTTAGCAACTTCTTTCACCCTGACACACAAGCCACCTAGATTATTTCTCTAAACTCCCTTTGCCTCCTCTAGGAGAGTGTCACCTTTCTGGTGAGTAACAGGGTCTTCAAAGAAGCCTTGGGGACAGAATATTCAATGCCACACAATAAGGAAAAGCAGGAATAGATTCCCTCCCTGGGAGCCCTGAAGTTTTAATATAGTTTGGCTGTGATACTTAGAATGGTCTCATTTACCTGCTCTGGTCTTCAACCTTCAGAAAAGGGGGCTTCAGTTTTCCTGCTAGAAAGACAGCTGGTTAGAAGTTACCCTGGCCAAATTCCCTACTTATTCATTCATTCCTCAACAGAAATGGGCTACAGAGCCAAGCTCATCGGTACTTCTTACACCCATGTGTGCCAAGTGCTGGCTAAGTGCAGCTAAGACAGGATCCAGCAAACAGCTCTTTGGGAAATCTGCAACAGCCCCCACCTCCAGAGCAATCGCTAGGGTGAACAAACCCTACAGGCAGTCCACTAGCGGAGTCTTTCCTCCTTTGAAAGAACATCCAGCCCCAGAGGTTTGCATCTCAAACATCTCAACAGCCTTAGTAGTCAGTGGCCTAACCCCAAACCTCCAGTTTGGACTTGAATCTTAAGAACTGTCAGGCATCCCCAGTGCAACATGCCACCAAGCATGAGAAACAAGTCTGGAAGAAACAAAGCGCAGCTACAGTCACATAAGCACAGTGCTCTGCCTCAGCCTTTCCAGTGCTGGTTTCTCCCCTGACTTTTATACAGCAGCCCAGAGTTCAGAATGGCTCAGGCCAGGACAGCTGAGTCTAATAGCTAAGAGCTGCTGGAGACACACCAACGTGATACAGAGCCAAGCCTGCCACGAGAACTCTGCTAGAGAGCAGTGCCTGGCCTTAGCTTGGTCCCTTAGGAGGTCAAACAGCAGCTATGTTTTGTACAGAGGCATATCTTAAGGAAGCAGAAAAAAGCCTCAGCAGTGCATTCAGAGAAAAGGTTTTCAGAGGCAGGCAAATGACCAAGATAGGAAAAACTACCTTGCCCCTCTTGCCTTGCAGGTCTGTTCAACTCACAAGTGATAACACTGTGCTTAGCACACATATCTGAGTACAGACCTGGTTAAGAAACAGAAGAACACTAGGGTATTCCTGCTGAGCATCTGCCTGAACCTGAAACCAACACTCTCCTCTCTCTCTCCTTGCCTCTGAAGGGTGAGGTGTTTTGTTTTCTTGTGATCCTGGAACTCAGTGCTATTTTCTCTGAAGAAATTTTAACCTCATTCTCCAGAAAGGCAGAGTCCACCTGTTAGTTTCTCGAGTCTCATCCGGAGCTTGTACCAAATGTGCCGTTATGTTGCTAAAGGAGCTATTTAAGTACAGGATCAATGTTTCCACATAAATGCTGTCAAATGCTTAGCACTTCTGAGAGCAAGGCCACATTTAGGGGCCTAGATAAAACCAAGGCTGGTGGGCAGGCCCTAAGCTCTTGTGGCAGAGTGCTGAATGGTGACAAACCATTCAGCTGTCACCACAAGTCCCCAAGCAGAGTTCAAAGTGTGCCACAATTATGAGCTCTGAGCTTGCAGCAGACAATCTGGCTTACTCAACAGTTTTTCATGCTATTTTTCACATCTTTCCCACAAAACTGGAAAATAGTTTATGCGTCCCACAAAGAATCCAGGTTGGAGTCTGCTTTAAGATGTTCTCCAACGAGAAAAATCTAAAAGTCACAAATAGGCACAATTATGTCACTGGTGCCAATTCCAGTGGCACAAGTGGCTCTTGTCTAATTGCAGATGAGAACCTGGGCTTCCCCCCTCCTTTGGGAGCGTTAGCCCTAGATTGTGTCTCAACAACGGATTTCAGCCTAACAGCAGTGAGTGGGTTAGGAGGAACATGCTCTCCTCTCTAGGATGCATTATTCTTCAAAATTTCTTTTGAGCCAGCGGATTCAACACACAGTGCCAGCAGCACAGTTCTTAAGTGCCTTGGGATTCTGGGAGTTGAGCTGCAAACTGTTCATGGGATTTTAAAAACACTGCCTGAAATCAAAGGCATAACATTCTCATCTGCATTAGGAGGCTGTAGCTAGACTCAGACAAGGAGTTACAAAAAATGTTCAAGAGAAACTGCCTTAAACAGTTGTGGTATCTTGCTTTGCTGAAGTTTCAGATAAATGTTCAATTTCTAAATGAGGCTTCTTCAAGCAGCTCCACATTTGAATGTGAAGGGGAACACAGCTTCCAGACTTACCTTTGCGAATTTTTGATCCAGATGCAAGGCATTTCACCTAAAGGAAAAAGAGATGCATTTAATATGGGAGCCAGTGCAGGCAGAACCGTAATTACTGATCCCGATGCAACAAACTGAGATTACAGCAGTCTCACCCACCACTTCACAGCTCTTGCATTGCAGACTATATCACCTCCCCCTGATTATTTTGTCTCCCAAATTACCTAAAGGTACTTTAAATATGAGGCTGCCACTCTCTAATCTTCTGCCTTACCTTCTCACTGACCTCTCCAATACATTAAAAGATAGTTCAGAAAGCCGGTACACTAGCTACATACAATTTTATTTTTTAACCCTTAGTCCCCTACAAGTCAAAATCAGCACTAGCTGTGCTACAGATGAGGTTGATAACTACCATCTGTCTTGTTCTCTGCTTTTATCCCCACTTTAAGAATTCTTTGACTGTTGCCATCCCCATCAATGAACAAAAGCACCAATGCTGAATGAAAACCTAGGTCACCCTGCTTACTAACCCACTGGCATTAGATGAGCTAGGAGGAGTGCTCAAGAGCTACCAAGGGATCCCAAGCACTTCCAACTGGGCTGGAGTTAGGTCAGTTACCTCTGTCTTCTGGCTCTGCTTCCTCGATCCTGAGATGGCACGCAGCAGCTGTTGAGCATACAACAACATTTCTGTAGAGGTGGGCTGTCAAAGAGCCATAGCTCAGCAAGAGAAGGTGAGCTGTTCCCCCTGGACTGACTGCAGGGCAAGTACAACTGCCTGCATGCACTGAGAGCATGCAGTGCCTGAGCCTGCCATCACCTGGCACAGTATCACTACTACACAGGTAATTCACCCAGGAGCAAGATAAGAAAGAGTATTTTGAGGGAAGGCACCCGATGCTGCTCTTTAGCAGAGCTGGAGGCTGGCTTTGAGTCTCTGCAGAAATGAGACACTGTCAGGGATTGTTCAGCATACAGACCAGACCCCGGAATTTGAAAGCCATGGCAGACTTGTAACACTGCTGCAGTTCAGCAGAGCTGGCTGCTCGGGAAGGGGTACTAACAGTAGCAGCCTCCATCACACATCCAGACAAGCGCAGCCAAGGCTGTATGTCACTGTCATCGGACACTCAGGAACCTTTTACTCCAGACCTATTATTAGAATCAGTTTCACCATCTGTCTTTCCTATCACCCTCTCCCCATTCATCACCAAGGCAGGAAGCGCCTTCCAGCACAGGTCCTCAAACAGCAGCACTTCCTAATTAAAAACAACCAAGTCCTGCCATTATGGTGATCTGTACGTCCAGGCCAATTAGTAAAAGTGGTCTCCTTTGAAGAAATTCAGGCACCGACTGAGCTATTAACATTTCCTAAAATCACAGCCCCAGTATTTTACAACATACTCTGTGTTTGCTATTGTAAATGTGACACTAGCATGTTCTATGCATACAAAGTTAATCAAATTTTTGAAGTGCAAACCTAACCAGTGCAGCATAGCTCAAGAACCATATATTCCTCACAATTTCTTCCTTCCCCCATACCACACTCATTTCTGCCCATCCTCCTTCAAAACCACCGATTACCAGAAGCTAAATTCCAGCATACAGAGAAGGATACCATCCACGTGCAAGATCTGGACTCCCCACAATCGAGCATTGGCGAGGATACTGCTGCCACTGCAGGTGTCCTGTTCAAACAGAGAGGTTTGGCAAGGTACAGCTCAAAGCACACAGTACATGCAGCAATAGCTCTAGTTTATTGTTAATCTTGCTGTCTGATTAACAGACCAATACATAGGTATTATTAAAACATGTGCATCAGGGCACAGAAGAAAAGGCTCATACTCATGGCTTTACCTACCCCAAATCAAAACTAGCATCTAGTTCAGATTTTTATCCCTGCTATAGTTTGAACTTCTTAAGTGGGCACTGAGATTCTTTTGGCCACTGTGATAGTGAAGACTCCAAAGGAGCCCTTTGCCCCAGCCATATGGCTTTAGTTCTTTCTAGGCTAAGAATTCATCTGTTGGTCTTACGTTAAGAATTCTTAATGTGGAACAACCAAATCACTGGGACAGGCCTTGAAAGCAGCTAACATGGAAGGATGACATGGCTCCATGAAGAACAGCGTCCAGGAACACTGCATAATTTTCCATAGAGCCACAAGCAACAGCTTCATACCTTTACTAGCCCCAGAGTCTGCTCCCGTCAGCAGGGAGGGGCTCTGGAGAAGTGGCTGGCACTGGTTCTGCACAGCTCAGCAGTGCTGTGAACATACCCAGCTACAGGAAAGCTTATCCACGTGCTGCTCACCTGATTCTTCATGGCCTTCTGCAGCAGCTCCTTTCCCCTGCTGATCAGGGCCTGCAGAGAAAGAAGGCAAGTACTGTGCTAAAGCAGAGAGCTGCCAGGCAGCACCAAGCTGAGGACAACATGGATACCCAGTAATAACAATTTCTAGTGATACCTGCTCTCTGCTGGGGAGAGGAATCTGGCCAAGACTTCATCTCAAAGACAGCAGGACTTAGCTTTTCCAGGGAATACAAACCGCAGACACCCTTTATATCCACAGTAAGCAGCAATTCAGCCAAGGCTTGGCTTTTATTGAACAGCAGAGAATGCTCCGGAGGGAGCCAAGAGGAAGTAGAGACTTAGTTCTGAAACTCCACGTGCCAACAGGCTGGCAGGGGTTAGAACAATCCTTGCTCGTCCTTTCTGGGAAGCAAGTCTCGTTTGATAGCCTATGATTTCAGGAAATAGGTTAAGCGTATTGTAAGACAAGTGGATAGCGCTACAAGCAAGGGTGGGGAACAAACACACTATGAGTGAACCCCCTGACACCAGCCTAGGCTTCTCCAAGAGATGCTATGCTGCAAGTGGTCCAGATCCAGCTGGCAGAGATGCCTATGGCCTGGATTCGGGTAGTAGGCTCTGCCAGCATCTCTGCTGCCCACGGCCACAGCTTCCAGCAGGCCCCAGCACTCAAGGACACTGGAGCTTTGGCTACAAGCACTGCTGATCAGAAAGCCCAGCTCCAGCAGAGTGAATAGAACCTAGAGAAAACCCTTTTTGAAAGCTGCCCTTGCAGCTCTCCTCTCACACGGCAATTGCTGTGCCTTACCCATGTCTGTCCACACACAACCACAGCCTGCAATACTTCTGATGCGGATTTATCTCGCCTACATTTCTGTGCTTTCTAAATATACCTCTGTGTCTGGATGGATTACCTGTTCTGTTGGGAAGCTAACCAAGCCCTCTATTTCCTCTACCATTTGAGTAGATATCATTTGCTTACTATTAAAGCTGTGACATGCACATTAGAGCAGACAATGATGCAAAGGCATCATTGAACATTGGTATAGATATGCATTTATACCATAAAGAACATTGGTATAAATATGAATGATTAGGCTGAGCAGAAAAAAAAAAACACACAACATGGTTGCTCAGAGCAGAAACAACTACCTTGAACACCAGTCTCAGGTTCTACTCTATAGATCCCTTGGGACAAACTTTGGGGTGGCGTAAACCTTGGTAGCTCTTACCTTGTCTGGTGGCTTCTGCTGAAGTCTGGTATGATTCCCCTTGGAGGTAGAAGGCATTGGGCTCTTGGCTTTTGCATCCTCTGATGTTGTGTTGCTCCTCTTCTCAGTCCGTGTCCCAGCTTTGTCTCGTTTGGCCTCTTTGTTACTGGACACCACGTAGTTGACTTCTTTGCTTAGGAAGCTTTCGGTGACCTGCAGAAAAAGGGAGAACAGAGCAGCTCTAAAATTGTCCAGCATCTCTGAGTCAGAAGAATCCTGCTAAGCAAGATCTATTGCCTTTAGCTTAACCTCTCTGCAGCTAAGGGGCTACTGAACGTACTTATCTTCAGAAGTACGTCGTCCTTCCAGAGGGAGGAGAACCCGTGATATGCAGACAGCGTGTCCTACAGATAAACTGCAAATAGTCACGAGAATCTTCAAACTGAGATTTACTTGGCATGATGCTATCACCTACTCCTCTAGCAGTGGTTTCAGAAAAAAAGCAGTGGCAACTTTTCAAAGCAGAGAAAGCCAACAGGTGAGAAAACAGACCTGGACATCATGCAACACTGGAAGCACTCAGTTCTGAGGACAATAGAGCACATTTTGGCAACAGAAAGCAGAAAGTAAACAGCTGGGACAAGTAGCTTAGTGAAGAACAGAGCGCCAGGGAACCAGAAAGTTGAAACACGCACACCTTTGTGCAGAAGGTAGAAGACTAAGAGGTGGAAAACATGCTTCATTTGGGGTACTAACTGTAGGCTTATCAGAAATGCAGCAGAAGGCAGTCACAGGGTACTAACACACAGGTATGGGGCACACAAGAAGACACACAATCGAACAAGGTGAAGTCATGGCTGCTGAACAAGCCAGTTCTGCTGCCCTACAGAGTCCCTGTGGACCAGGATCCCAGACCCACACATGTGAAGTGCCACAAGTGACATTATAGGCTGCCCTACAGCAGTGACTTACACTGCACGACATTAAGAAACCTGAAGGTATTAAAGACAAACTCAAAATACCCCAATCCAAATAACGCTTCGATGTGTTATCACCCCTACATCAAGGTGAAATTTAAGGCCCCACATTCAAGTCAGAGTTAATTGCTCTTAACCTGGTGCTCGAAGAACGCACAGGTTTTGGATACTACCACTGAAGGGGCACCACATTCTTGAATTCAGCATCTCCACAGCAGCAGAGGAATGAGAACTCCACCATGGGTGGGCTGCACTTCAGAGAGCGAAGTGACACGAGACAATGCCTGATAAGAAGCCAGAGGGACAGCCAAAAGGCTAAAATTAGATCCAACTACTGTGGCAGCCACGCAGAGCACTAACCACTGGGAGCAAGCATTTCTCAGGCTTGAAAACACACAGCTAAGTAAGGAGGAGGCTTTGAGGAGAGCCCTCAGAAGTTGATGGCACATGCAGGTGAGGGCAGAAGGAAACCAGCAAGTTAAGCATGAACGGATGATTAAAAAAAAAAAAAGAAAGGAAAATCATACATCAGCCTCCCCAGGACCTGATCCTGAGGCAAGAACTACGCAGAGACTTTACACCCGGGTGTAGCACTGAGGAACTTTGGAAGCTTTGGGGTGCGCATGAGAAGATCTGCCTCAAGGAGGGAGATGAGACAGCCTGGAGACCAGCAGCAACACCTCAGGGCCACAGAACGGTTGGGAGGGGAGGGGAGGGCAGCCCCGGGTCCCCCTCCTCCAGCCCAGGGCCCGGTCCCGGCGGCTTCTGGAGGTCTCCCCGGAGGAGCCCCCGCAGCCTCTCCTGTGCCAGCTCCGCCACCGCCAGGGCACAGAAGCGCTTCCCGGCGGTCAGAGGGCACCTCCCGGGCCCCGCTTCGTGCCCGGTGCCCCTGGGCCCGGCTCCGTCCTCCCCGCGGGGATTTACGGGCACGGCCGGGCCCCCCCCAGCTCCCCCCTCACCCCGCACGGAGGCACCGGCAGCCCCCGGGGGGGGAACCCCAGCGAGCACCGGCAGCGAGAAGGGGCGCAGCGGGGCAGGTCCCGGTGCCGGTCCCGGTGCCGCTCACCCCGCCCAGGTGCCGGATGGCCGCCGCCAGGTCCCGCGCCGCCCGCCCGCTCGGCACGTCCAGGTAGAAGGACTTCCCGCGGAGCGGCCGCCCGGTGGCAGCGGGGCCCGCCATGGCGGGGAGGCTCCGCTCGGTCCCGAGCCCCCCGGCACAGCCCCGCTCTCCCCCGCCGCCGCCGTTTAAATTTCCGCTCGCCCCGCCCCTAACGGCGCCGCGGAGGGCCGCGGGCTGCCCGGGGAGCCGGGAGCGGTGGAGGCGGCGACAGCGGCGGCGGGGCTCGGTGCTGGGGAAGGGGGTGCGGGCCGGGATCCGGTGCTGCAAGGCTCAGCCCAGCCCGGTGCCGATCCTGGCGCCGGTCCCGGTGCAGCCCCGCGTGGTCCCTCGCGCACGCGCAGCCGGTGGCGGCGGCGCTGCAAAATGGCGGCGCCCAGCGCGGCGGCGGCGGCGACAGCGGCGGGGATCGGTGGCGGTGGCTTCGAACCGTGGCTGGCGGCGCGGCTGGAGGCGCTGGGGCTCGACCGCGCCGTGTACGGCGCCTACATCGCGGGGCTGCTCCGCGAGGAGGAGGGCGACGAGGAGCGGCTGGAGGCGCTGCGTGGGGTGCTGGCCGCCTGCCTGGTGAGGGCCGGGGACCGAGGGGAGGGACCGGGACCGGGACCGGGTCTCCCCCCTCACCCCCGGGTTGTGGAGCCCGGGCCGGGCTCCGTGAGGGGCGGGCGGCCGGGGCGGGCCGGTTGCGGCTGTGGGGTCGCGGTGTGAGGCCGGGGGCGAAACGTGAGGGTTGGGGGGATCCCGGGGGGGTCCCGGGGTTGTGGCGGTTTTCAGCCCCCTCACGAGGGGAGCGGAGGGGCAGGCGCTGGGCTCTGCAGGGGGACAGCGACAGGACCCGGGGGGACGGCGTGGAGCTGGGACGGAGCAGGGTCAGGGTGGTGTTGGGGATGGGTCTGCACCCAGATCGGGCACTGCGATGGGCTCCCGTGGGATGTGCTCACAGCCGGAGCTCAGGTGTTTGGACAAGGGTCTGAGATGCACAGTCCGATTTTTAGGTAGCCCTGTGTGGAGCCAGGGGTTGGGCTTGGTGGTCCTGGTGGCACCTGGCAGATAACTAGTGATGGGACTAGAGAAAACGGCCTCAAGTTGCACCAGGGGAGGTTCGGGTTGGAAATGAGGAGACGTTTCTGCTCAGAAAGAGCAGTCGGGCACTGGGATGGGGTGCCCGGGGGGAGTCGCTGTCCCTGGGGGTGTTCAAGGAGAGGTTGGACGTGGTGCCTGGGGACATGGGTTAGTGGGTGATGCTGGCAGGGGGGATGGTTGGAGCAGATGATCTTGGAGCTGTTGTCCAACCTTTATGATTCTATGACCCTTCCGATTCAAATATTCTGTACTTCCTTCACACCATGGTGCCAGCTCCAAGGCTGCAGCTGCAGCTCCTGCAGGGCCTGGCTGCTTGCCGGGGTGCAGAGGGTACGAGGCTTGGGCTGCGAGCTGGTGGCTCCCAGGGGCGCAGGGCATGGCTTTGGAGGTGGTGTTCAACACCCTCTTGTCAGCTGAGCAACAGCTGTGCTAGGCTGTTAACATTCCTTAAACAGGTCTCATTTCTCCCAGTACAGCACGGTCGTACAGGAATCAGTCCCTGGGATCCAACTGGAGCTGGAATTAGTGACTGGGAGAGACTGAAGGTGCTGCCAGCCTTGCCTGGCCAGAGCCTGGAGCCTCCAGTGATGGGCAGTGCCTGCCTGCTCTGCCAGGAAAGAGTTAGGAGAGTTCACAAGAGTTTCTTCCCAATGGTCAGCTATTTTGGGGGCTGTAAGACTTTTATACCATTTGTATTTCAGGACGTTGCATAGATGGATATTCAGTAGTATAAAATGCTCAGCAGTAAGTGTGCGCTTGTATTAAGTAATGGTCTGCTCAGGTGCTGTCACTGGTTTCCCCCCAGACCATCTGTATAGGAGCATAAAACCCAAAGGGGTTAGCTCTTTTTGTTAATATGGGTAACTTTAATTCCGTCTGTTAGCTGACTGCGTGCCATTTTAAACCAGTTTTCCTAAAATTCAGTGTGGCTCTTTACTATGTTCTGTCATCACTTCCCCACCCTGGTGGGGCACCAGCCATGAGTTTCTAAAAGAAGTTTAACAATGTCAGCATAGCCCTGTGCCTAGACTAATAGGAGGAGCAAACACTAACTCCTCTGGAGCTAGGGACAGAGTGAGATGTCTTTGGAAGTGCTGTTCTAAAGCCTTGTCTGGAGCTGAGGTTAATTGCCTTACCTGTAATCGCCAGACTGCTGCTTCTCATCGCCAAAGGCAGAGCCCATCTCTGAAGCCTGACCGTGCTGGTTGCAGACTTGCAGCTGGGGTGGGCCTTGTGTTTCGGTCTGGGTGCTCTTTCTGAACTGCGGAGGTACGTAGCTCGTTGCCCTTCCCTTGCCCTGCAGCTGGCTGCAGCATGCTCTGATATTTCCTGTTTTCTCTTTATTGCTGAGGTACCCTTCTCTCGCACTGTCAGCAGTGCGGTTTTTGAAGGCTGGTGTGCGGTTTTTGTGCGCATCTAGTTCTGGGCTGCCTTTCATTCGTGACAATCCCATTTCTTCTGTGTTCTCTTCTGAGTCAGGGTTGACTCTCTTGCAGTTGACTTACGCTTCATGTGCAAGTTCCAGGTCAGTTTGATTATCTACTCCTGTAAAATATATTTTTGCCTCTTGAACCCTGTGACATCCTTTTTATTTCTTCTACTCAGTGTGTCTTTTCTTTATTTGTTAGACTCCAAGCTTATTTCTTTATTGATTATTGAGACACTCTTTCATTTGGTTAATTTGGGGCCTTTCTTTACAATTGTTTTCTCTGTGTTCTGTGTACAAATTCCAGGTCATCTCTTCGTTTGTTTTTGACAATCATCGCTAAAATACATTTTGAGCAGCCTCTGCACCTCATGTTCGGGTTCCTCAGTCTCTCATACATTAGTTCCCTGAGTTTATTCAAACTTCTTGTTTCAGATCGAGTTCTGTTTCCGTTCTGTTCCCCTCCTTATGCCAAACAGACTCTGGGTCACTCAGTCCATGTATATCTTCTATAGTTATTTTTTCTCTGTATGTACTGACCTCTAAGATAACATAATTTCTTGTTTGGTGATTATTGAATGAAATACATCCACAGCTACCTGAACTCCACCAGTACTAGTAGCGTTTGTTCTTCAGTTGCATACATGGGAGGTGAATCTCCCACAGATCCAGAAATCGGTGCTGGTAGAGGTCTTTATCCAGACTGCGGTAAGACAGAAGGGTTACATAGCAAACGCCCTGCACTATGTGGCAGAGCTTCTCTCTGCTTCCTTCTGTAAAGGTTTCAGCTGGGCTGTCCCATCATGTTTCTTTTTCTGTTGCTCTGTTCATGTCCATTTGCATGCTGTCATCTTGGTCTTCCGTTTCTTCCTTTTGGAATATGAAGACTGTCCAGCTCTGAGGCTGAGTTATTTCTTCATCATGTTTCAGGGATATCTGAAATGGCTCATCTTAGTGTTCTCCCCACGTAGGCTACGCTGGTATACAAATACTTGGTTTGTTCTTACTGCTCAAATCCTCATTAGAAGGCACAGGTATCTGCCATCATTATTAGTCTTCTGCACTTTGTTTTCCTTCCTACTTACTGCTATTCCTTTGTCAATACTTACCTGATTTTCATCTTCCTGCATGCTGAAAGCAGGCACATGGGGAATGTCTTTCCCATCCTTCTTTCCTGGTTTAATATAAAGTTGAAATCAAGGCTGGCAAAATGGACAGTGGGCTCATATTCCCAGTGCTTGGGGTATCCCATCCTTCATGGAGGATCCTCTTACTGTGAATGTTTCTAGTGCTTCAAATCCTTCATGTCTTTGAACCTTGTTGATGTTTGTTATCTTTTCACAACTTTTCACAACTTGTGTTTTTTCTCTGAGGACTGGAGTTGTTTCTATGCACATCATCCTTGGTGTGGTCTGCTCATCCTGCACATGTGCCTGTGAGGATCTCAGAGCAGCATCTCCCAGTGTGAATGGGGTCTGTAGGTTCTTATGCTTGATCTTAGCAGACTGGGCATCATCCCATCCTCTGGGTTTACTCAAGGCAAGTTGTCTACTTCAAGTGTTGGTGTGAATCACAAACCCTTCATCCTTCTGCTATTTCTGTGTTTGCACATCACTTCAGCCTCACAGCCCCAAGTATCCTGCACACTTCTTGTAGCATCTCCTCCCTAAGCCAGGGTCCTTGTTCCTTGTTCCTGTGCTGTGCTCATGATCTCGGTGCTCAGCAGACTTGTGTAATGGTATTACTGTGTGGTGTTCTCCTGCCATCTCTGTTACATGCAGAATTTTTTGCCTACCTGTTGTAGACCTAGGGTGGGAGGATTTCACTCTGAGTTACTCTTTATTTGTATTGCAGCAAAAGGTGAAGAGATCTTGTGTGTTTCTGTAGCTTGTCTGTCCCATGGCTGTGGAAAACTCAGCTTTTTTGCTGTCCCCATGCAGGTGAGCTTTGCTCTGCTGAATAAGCAATGTTTTCAGCGACTGTCCTGGAACTTGGAGGTGTTTTTTAGGTACCTGTTGGCCAAGTTTTCGAGATGAGAATTGTGAACTTGTTACCTGTCTGGTGGGAAGTCTGTGTGCAGGGGTTTCATGTATTGGCTTTCAAATGCCAGTTACTGCATGCCAAGCTGGGAGAGATAGGGAAAGGGACAGCTGAGGCCTGGTTATTATGCACCTTTATAAGATATTCTTTTCTAGGCAGAGGTTATCAAGCTTTCTGCAAGTATTTAGGGCTAGCTTTTGGCATAGATAGGGTAAGCAGCGGTCATGGGTGGTAGAAAAAGTCTAGTAAGAGGCCACAACTGCTTTGGTGCCTAATTTGACCCTGCCTAAATGTAGCGCTGCTTCCGAAGGAAGAAGTATGGGAGACTGCAAGAAGCTGCAGGCCTGGACCTAGCTGGATGTTAACGCCTGCGATGTGCTCAGCAGACCCACCAGGGTACCAGGGAGGGAATGGCTCAGTCCCAGCTGCCTGTGTCCTGGCCAGCTAGTTTCCATTTGGTATTAACCCTTCTCAAGCCCCTCAAACTTTCTGCAGCTGTTTTTTCCTAAGCCGTGGGCAGATTTGCTGTTGGGTGATTTAGTGTTAATTAGCAAAAAAAAAAAAAAAAAAAAAAAAAGAACAAAAACCACACCACAACACCTTGAAACCTTCCGCCTGCTGTACAGCTGCATATTCCTGGTCAGGCGCTCCTGGCTGTAGCTAGAGCAGTGTGTCTGCTGCTGGTGCTCGTGTTACGCTGTTGGTGAGACCCCTGAGAAGCCACAGGTGGACAGTGGGGAGAGCGTCAGTGGTGGAGGAGCAGTGCATGAAGGACCTGACCTGGTGGTGGGAATACTTCTGTGCAGCTGCTCAGGCGTGCTTCCTTTCTCCCCACGGCTTCAGGTTTTCCTTTGTAGCGACCAAGTGCATTCCACTGCCACCTCTCTCAGTCATGTTGAATGCTCCAGGCAGGTCAAGGGGCTGCCAGTATCAGTCCGTTAGTTGCTGGTGGGAGGATATAGTCTACCAGTACTACCAGAGTGGGTTCCGTTCCATGTTGTGCCCGACCCATCTCGTCTCCAGTCTCGTTTATTAGTGTCGGTGAGGAGGTGGTCTTTGACTAGCATCCCTGCAGCCCGGCTCAGGAGGAGATACGATGCTGCTCAGTAGCTGGCTAGAGTTATGGCAGCCTGCTCGCCTTTCTTCGGTCATGGTAGGGCTGTTGTGCCTAGTGAGCCTGCAGCTGTGAGACCAGCATTTGATAGGGCCGTACCTGGTGGAAAAGTAACGCGTGGTGATGATGTGGTATCTCCTGGTGTGGTGCTTGTGCTTGGGCAGCCGTGCGGAGCTCTCACCCTGAGCTGTGTCATCAAGTGAGTGCATCTCGTGACTTGCCTTGTCCTGCTGCCACAGGTTAACAGAAGTCCTACATGTGTTTATTAAGTAGGGTCCATGTGAAAAACTGTATCGCTTGAGCTTATTGCCGGGTGTTCAGATTCTTTGCAGCTGGTACTTCTTATATGATTCATGCTTGTTTAAAGCAGACCAACTTTGCTCCAAGACTGAGAAGTCTCTTTTCCCTTACTAGGAAGAAGATCTCTTAAACGATGTTTGCAGGGAAGTAGTCGAGAAGTGGTCTGAATCTCAGATTGTTGACGCCAAAGAGAAAAAAGAAGGTAGTGTTGCTGCTCCATGTCTCCTTCCACGTGGTATGAGTACTTTGCAGGGCTTTACTAAGATGAGAACTGTGTGTCTGCTTGGTTAGGACCTAAAACCAATGCTGCTAATGTGTTTGCAGATCTGGCTCACTTCTCATTGCCATGGATGCTTATTTACTGTTTTGTCTTGAAACACAAAATGAGGTTGAGTAGTTTCACTTCTGGCTGTCACTAGCATTCTGCTGCTCTTTGGGCTCAGAATCCTGCAGAGGAAAAAGTTGTTTGTTTTTTCTGCAGGATTTTTAAAATTCCCTTTTGTTTAAAAAAAAAAAAAAAAAGGCTTAATCACCACTAAATGCTAATGATGTAGCAATGACAGCTAGGGCTCTAATGGTAGGTGCAGTTATGGTATAAAATGCATATGCTTGCTTCAGTTTATGCTCATTTGGGAAGTGAGTAGTTTTACTCTACTACAGCTGCACCTACGGAGAGCTGTGCAGCCCTTTGTGCTGCTGCTCACTCCAGCAGGCATCAGGAAAGCATCCTTACTTTCCTCTTTCAAAGTCTTCTCTTAATACTGTCCTTTTTTCCCCTAAATGCTTGCAGGAGGGAAGCTCTGTTGGGCTGCTGCTGTACTAATGCTGCTACTTTCCCAATAATGCATATAGTCCTGCTAATCCTTTGTACCCTCTCTGAAGCCATCCCTTGTCTTCAGCTGCTGGCTCTGGAGTGGAAACGTCTTGTTCTTGTTGGCTGGGGGAGGCATATTCTGGTCACTGAGCAGAGCTCTGGAGCACAAGGAAGTCACGCTGAAAGGTTTTGCAGGTTTCAGCACACTGCATGGTTCAGTTAGGGGTCTTCCAACTGTACGGACCTAACTGCCAGCCTGCATGGGTGACAATGTAACATCCCTTCGGGCTAAATCTGTGTTTTTGGTTGCCTTGCATTTTTTTTTTTTGTCAGTTCAGGTGCAGACAGAACATCATCTCTGATATTGTTCTAGAAATAGTTCTCCCCAGTGAGTCCTTGTCATGAGGGCTGCATTTAAGTAGCGCTTCTCTCGTCTAAATCTTGGAGTTTCACTTAACTGCTGAAGCACACCGCAGTTAAGTGTCTTTCCCTGAAAATTCATTGAAGTACTCTGTCCTTGGCCTCTCTTTGCCTTTGGCAGAGGACAGGAAAACGTTCTGTTATTCTTTATATTAAAAAAACAAATCCCTCTTTTGCGGACAAGTGACTGGAACTGCTGAAGTTGCTGTTGGACTCCTGCAGCTCATACCATTGGTTTCTCACAGTGAACCAGGGATTTTCTCACCTGTCACAGAAAGAAGGTAGCAATATATGTCCTTAGAGCTAGGTTGTTAGAAATGTAAGGATTTACTGCACTGTGACTCCATAGAAGGATACATCCCAAACGGAGTCAGTATCTACTGGTTGTAACTTCTAGAAAATACATATGAGGTGTTAGCTCTTGTGGAAGAATGAAGTGTGTGAAATTAAAAACCTGGAGTGCATCTTCCAGCTTTTAAATTGAGCACAAAAGCTAACCTGTATGGAAACCTGCCCTTGTAGAAAGGCTGCTACACGCTGCCAGTTTCACATTGGAAATGAAATTGTAAGTTATTAACAAACAAACAAATGTCAAAAATAAATGCCATTTTAAGAAATGGACAGCGTGATATTAAAAGGCTAATCAACTGCTCATTTCCCTAGGTGAAAAAAGAGTATTAAACTGGTTAGTAACTTTTTTCCCAGAATTTCTATTTAACATGATGTTAACTACATAGTTAAATAAACATACTTAGCCTCTTTTAACAAGAAGAGAATGCACTTTGGGGTGAAATGGATTTTCATTAGCTAATAGTTCTATTGATTTCGGAGTTGAATCATGAAGCTTCCCTTACTCCAGGGAGAACAGTGCCTGGGCAGTGCTGCGTGCTCAGGGGAGCTCCTCCTTGCTGCGCGGAGCCACTGCTCCAATCGCTTTGGCCAGGTGGCTTCGCATTTAGGTCGGCAGCAGGAGGGCAACGTGCTTGGCCCTGGTGGTAGGACAAGGCCTTTGGGGGCCTGCGGAGGCACAGGTGGGAGCTGCAGGAGGGAGCAGCTGGGTCTTGGTGGCCTGCATCTGCAGGGACTGACTGATGCTCTGACTCTTCTTGCCAGATGAGATCCAAGCGATTGCCAGCATGATGGAGAAGCAGGCCAAGATTGTAGTGAAGCCAAAGGAGATCTCCCAGGAAGATAAGCAAAGGAAAGCTGCCCTCCTGGCCCAGTATGCCAACGTGACGGATGAGGAGGAATATCCTTTTCCTGACACAGTCAAGATGGAGTGCCTGGGAGGACGATGATTATAAAAAATCTCCTGAAATGCCTTTCTATCTTTGCAGTGTCTAGTGGAAGAATTGGAGGAACTTGTCAGTCTTCTTTTTTCCCAGTGAAGTAGCTTCCGTGGGAAAAAGCATGGAATCTCTTAGTTTGTGGAGTGCCGTGTATGCAGACACTTCTTTGAGTTCGGTCCTCCACCATTGTCACACTCCCACCAACACAGCTTGGCTGGGTAAGGTTTGTCCACTTTAGGTGCATTGCAGAAGATGAGTGAATCCGCTCCCAGCATCTGTGCGTGGTAGGTAATGTATTGAATTTCTCTCTTGCTTTCTGGCAAGAAATCTGTTGAAAAGATCCTCTTTAGAGAGAGTAAATGTAGAGTGGGAGAGCTTAAAGTTAGCTCTTCATAGTGCTGAAGAACAAGTTGTTCCATGAAGAGAAAGTTGATAAGAGTGGATCTTACCTGGCATTTGAGAAGCAGAGGGGAGTTAAACATCAGGCTTTATGCTTGTCTTGTCCTTGATCATCAACATTAGCTTTTAGCTTCTTCCTCCTGGCTTGGTAAAATTGTTATTTGATGTATTTTGATCTGAGTGTGACTAGATAGACAAGCTTGTTACTGATGTCCATATTTCCTTAATTCTCTCACTGGCGACGATGAACAGGATGGATCTGTTGGGACAGCAGTAAATATTGGATCAGAGAAATGTATCCTTTGCTTCTCGATGACTTGGGCTCCTTGGAAGGAAGGCAGCATCTGTGTGAGTTTCCTGTCCTTTTTTTAATTGGTGTTGATGCTCACGGTTTCTTTAGGGCCACCATTTAAGCTGGTGATTTTTTTTTTTAATGTAACCTCACCTTGCTCATAATGAAGTTAAATGTTTCATCTGCATTTCTGCTCTCCCCCCCCACTGCCTTGTGTGCACAGCTAAGACCGATCCTTTCATTTTATTTTTTTCTCCTTTATCCCTTCCTTTTCTCTCCTGTCCTTTCTGAAGCTTCACAGAACATGCTACTGATAAAGATAATTCTCCCAACATTAGTTTAATGCTAAGTGGTGTCCAGATCATATCAGGAACTAATAAAAGTGAAATAGAAACAAGATTACTGAGAAATGCCTAAGGGCATGGTGCAGTTGAACTTTGTTGGTGAACAAGGACCAAACTATCTCTTATTTTTCTCAATGCAATAATTTGGGACTTTCCTTGAACTCACCAGCTGGCAAGCTTAAGGTGGAAGCAGGTTTTATCACGGCCCAGAATTAAAATGTGGAATATTTAAATTATTCTTGTCCCTAAATTGCTGATAGGAAGAGACAGAAAAAGAGGAAGAGACAGAAAAGGAGACGCCCACTTGCTCTTCCAAATGTTATTCCTAAAGGGCTTACCATTAGTTCCTGCAGGAGAAATGACCTGAGGCTGTGGCAGTCCTTAGTCTCACCTCTGCCTGTGTCTGCAGCCTTCCTCCATGGCGAGCAGGACAGGTAGAGCTGTGCTGCGTGGGACTATCCTTGCAGTGCCATTTCCTTTGGTTTGATGGTTACAGAGCTAGCGGGATGCGTTGTCTGCTGGCTGGCAGCTCTGCCTGGGATGTCAGCTGTAATCATAATGGACACAGCTATATGTGCATACATACACGTACATACATGTTTAAACATGCACATAAATACAGCTATAGCAAAGCTGCTCAAGGAAGCTTTACAAAATACGTTATTTTTCTACTTCTAGTTTGTAGAGGTTTCGCTTTTTTTTTCAAATCAGTCTAAAGAACCTGCAGGCTTGGTTTTGAACTTGAATTTTCTAGGAAAGAACTTGCTTTTTCCATTTTCTAGGAAGCACAGGTTTAAGCTACGTGACTTTTCTGTTTGGAAAAACAAGCAGAGTTTCCTTTTCGTTTTTCCATTCCTCACTTGTTATTCCCAGATTCTTTACCTGCTTGGTGAGAATTGGGAGTCAGAAATGTTCCTTTTCTTTGCACAGCACTTTCTACAGAGTTGCTGGCTGCTGGCATGCAGGGTTTCTTTTCTTTGCAGAGCCCTTGGGTGAGAAATGAGCAGCTGAGATCTGTCTTAGGTGAATCAAGGCTGAGCTTACTGAGGCAGAACTCTGCCCTGCTCCCAGCAAGGCAGGGATCCTGCAAGGTGCAGCCGTCAGCAAGAAGCAGGAGAGCACAGGACCTGGGGGTGAAGCAGAACGGAGGTGATGCAGCCACTGCCTTTTCCTGTGCCACGGGCTGCGCTGTGACAGCAGACACCCCTTGGCCCTGACCTCCATCCCTCTTGATGGGAGGTGCGGCTCTAGGTGAAGGGGGAGGTAAAACAAAGCAACCCATGTGCTAAAAACAGTGTCTAGTGTACAGCCCCAAAATACTGCTGAAAAGATGAACTGTGCATGCTCAGACAGAGCATGTTGTTTGCCCTTAACTCACTACCAGCGCTGTTCCGAAACACCAACGTGGAGGATGTCTTGAATGCCCGAAAGCTGGAACGGGAGCTGCTGCGAGATGAGTTTCAGAAGAAAAAAGAGCAAGATAAACTCCAGCGAGAGAAGGATAAGCTAGCCAAGCAGGAGCGGAAGGAAAAGGAGAAGAAAAGGACACAAAAAGGAGAGCGAAAGCGATAGCTGGGGTTTTCTAGTTGGACTCTCAAGCGATAAAATCAATTAAGAATATGGTGTGTGTTTAAAAAGCTGCAGAAATTCTGGGCACGTGGCTGGTGACTGGTTCTCTGGAAGCATTTCCTTTTTTTTTTTTTTTTTTTTTTTTAACCTAGCAAAAAAGAAATTTCAAGCACCTCTTAAACTCAAATTGTGCCATGTGCTTGTGGTGTCAAGTGTCCCAGTCGGTTATTGTGGCCAATGTCTGTACCAAAGAACAGTGAAGTGATTGTCTGTGTTTCAAATTGATCAATTTTACTTCTAACTACTTAAAGTAAAGCAAAACGAAATGTAGGAAAGGGCTTCCAAACTGGCTGCATCCTCATGCTGGCCTAGGATTTGCAGCATCAGCATTGTATGATTTGAGAACAGAGCAAAGCCCCTTTCTGACATGTAATTAAGGACATGCTGCTACAGGGTGAATGTGAATTTACACTAGCCTGAAAAATGTATTTGCAAATACATTTACGTATGCTGCCAAGAACAGTGCTATGTCTTCATTCTGGCTGAGGGAGCAGGGTTTGGATCTGACCTCAGCAAGGGCAAATGCTGTTCTGCAGCAAGAGAAAGGAAATCGTATGAAATATATATGAGTTCCAGCTATGAGACTGCTTCACCCACAGGCTCTTGGTAAGGGAAATGCCACAGTGATTTGAGTATCAGCTAGAGCAGTAGCTAATGGGTCAAGTCCTTATGCTGTTCTGAGATTTAATGCTGGTAGCTGGAAAATGGTGCTCCCCGATGTTTCATGTGGGTGAACATCGACTGTTATTTCTATACTAGCTGCCAGGGCAAATGCTTTAATACAGGCTCAGCGCTGAGCAGCTGTGGCTGCAAGCGATTTGGATGCGCTGGCTTTACCAGCAGGTCACGCTCCCCGGGCCCAGCTGTGCTCAGGAGCTGTATGTAGGGGTTGAAGGCTTCTCTTGCCCTGCAAGGGCTCGTTACCTGCCATTTCCAGCCTTCTTTGTGACAGGGTCACCTGCCTCTGGTAAGGAGAACACCAACTTCTGTACACTCATTGGTGTGTGAAGGAAGACCTGCAGTGCTTCCAGGGGCGCAGAAGTGCTGTGCCTCACCCCTGTGCTGCTTCGTGTTCTGGCCACTGCGTTCACTTGCAAGGTTTGCTTTTGGCAACAGGCAGCTCCTGACCAGCCGGTGGTAGCTGTCTCTATCTCCTGCTCTCAGCACCAGTCTGATTAAAGGGTAATGCATCCTATTTAACTATTTTGCAAGTGTATCTAACTGCTTTATCTCTGGACTTGAATAATAAAGCCGGATGGCCAAGAAGCTGAGCTCCTCTCTGTGTCTTTGTGAGTGCTGGGGTCAGCAACTGGGGCGACCAGGGGTGCAGTGCAGCGTTGTGGAGCCTGCCCTCTGGCGGGTTTATGCCAGGTCCTGCAACCTCCCTTCCTCTTGCCCAACAGCAGTATTTCAGTATATCTGTTGCCGTCATGGTGCTGTTCCTCTTGTTCCTATGTGTAATGCCTCCCTTCTCCTCTCCTGCAGCCTGGCTGCATTGTACAGGAGCAGCACTGCCTTAGGCTTGGCCCCAGGACCAGGTTCTCCCAGCCTCAAGCGCTGCAGTGGAGCCCTGCAGGGTTGTTGTTTTCCTGCAGCTGCCACCGGTGTGCAGCACTGCAGTGGGATGGGGGTCAGCGGGGGAATGGGGTGCTCTGACCCCAGCATTGCTGGCTGGTTCTCGCTTTCTCCTTGGTTCTGGAGTACCTCCCACAGGAAAGTTTTGGGCAGCTGTGTGTGTTAATGCTTCTCCTTGCACCTCAGCTGGTCTGGCAGCAGCCTGCAGGTGGTACAAGTTCCTTTTCTCATGTTCCAAAACTGGGCAAGACAAACTGCAACTTGCTACTGAACTTAGATGTGGACAGAAAGCTGAATCACAGAATTTCTAGGTTGGAAGAGACCTCAAGATCATCGAGTCCAACCTCTGACCTAACACTAACAAGTCCTCCACTAAACCATATCCCTAAGCTCTACATCTAAACGTCTTTTATTAAAGACCTCCAGGGATGGTGACTCCACCACTTTCCTGGGCAGCCTGTTCCAATGCCTCACAACCCTTTAGGTAAAGAAGTTCTTCCTAACATCCAACCTAAAACTCCCCTGGCGCAACTTAAGCCCATTCCCCCTAGTCCTGTCACCAGTCACGTGGGAGAACAGACCAACCCCCACCTCTCTACAGCCTCCTTTAAGGTATCTGTAGAGAGCGATAAGGTCGCCCCTGAGCCTCCTTTTCTCCAGGCTGAACAAGCCCAGCTCCCACTGCCACTCCTGGTAGGACTTGTTCTCCAGGCCCCTCACTAGCTTTGTCGCCCTTCTCTGGACTCGCTCGAGCACCTCCATGTCCTTCTTGTAGCGAGGGGCCCAAAACTGAACACAGTACTCGAGGTGCGGCCTCACCAGAGTCAAGTACAAGGGGACAGTCACTTCCCTAGAAGCCTGGAGCTGTCCATCTGTATGGCTGCTGGTACACCAGAGCCTGCTACATGTCTTTTTTTTTTTTTTTTTTTTCTTTTTCAACCTTTGCTTATAAAGGTTAAGAGAAAACAGCCCGTGTTACCCTACTTGTTACTGGACCTGACACCCATGTGCCTGTTACTGGTTCAGTCTGTCCTTTCAAAGAACAAAAAAATGAGCGGCACGTCACCCATCAAATCACATACACGTTCACTAGCCACTTGTATGGCTTTCGGAGGAGACTGCTTCCAAGCACACCACATCAGCAACCTCTCACAATGGGTGGCTCACCTCTGCTGACATCATTTGCACTGCAGCCGCAGGGTATTGGTATAAATATGCGATGTCTGGCAGGTGGGTCAGGACAGTGTTCCTGGCAGCACACCCAGCAGCACCTACAGTTACAGCCCCTCCTGTGCCCACAGAGAAGGGCCTATATTTAAGCAAGGCACCTTTTGCTGTCAGGGAAGCAGCAGCAAGGGAGGCACCCAGCCTCACGCACCCAGCAGAACTCCAGGGCCACAGTGGCAGAGACCCCCTGCTAGCCTGAAGCACTTCCCCACGGCAGCTGACCAGCGTTCGGAGCTGGAAGACTAAGAGCATGGTGAAGTCTTGTGTGTGCACACAGATGTGTCAATCAACAGGAGCTGAGGAACAAGTTCTGCTTTGGCCATTGGCCCACTTCAGCAGTTAATGCTTCCCAGCTTGTGATGTTACAGGTCATCCTTTAAGCTGCAAAGCTATTACCAAATGTCAATAAATTTTGGTGTTGATTCAGAGCGCTGATCGCTGATGTTAGGCTAATATTCTGGAGTGTGTTACTGCAGATCCATGAGTCCCTGCTTAGGAAGTTCCTAATCTAAAAAATTGTCATTTTACTTTCCTTGTCCTGGCACCAAGACCAAGAAATTTAGAACAGAACTCCAGACACACTCCTGAGATTTCTATTGCAGATACTGAAATTATTGCACAAGCTTTGTCTGACAGTACAGAGCTTGCAACCAAGAAAATAGAGGAAAAAAAATTATATATATATACATGTATACACACACCACTTTGGATTCACTGCACTAATTTTGCCTTAGTTTGTCTAAAGTCACAGTCATTTCCTCTATTAGCATCAAGAGAGTAATTTCAGTATTACCACTGCTTGGTAACTCTTATTTCAATAACTAACTGAAAATTACAATCGCCATTAATGGAGAATATTTTAGGAACTGACACTATGAAGAAAAACACAGAACAAATGCTCTTCAACAAAAGCTAATTTATTTCTTACCAGACAGACTACATTCAGTACAGTACTGTTTTTAACATTAACGTGTCCTAGGTTAAACTTAACAAATCTTAATGCAGTGACTTGTGGTATCAAGATGTACTTTGTCCTCCTGCCCCAATAAAATCACTCTGGCAGTACTTTTGGTCATATCAGTGATCAAAACGGTTACTCTACTTTCTCCTGCATTCTCATTCAGTTTCTTTCTCACATCATCTAATGACAATTTATGTGGTGTCGTTACACCTTTTACGTATCAGGATTTCTAGAAGTAGGAAGAACACAGACATTTCAAATATCTGGGTATCTAGGCAAGCACAGCTGAATAAATTTAATCCAGACATTATAAACGCGATGCTCGAAGTGTTAAAACCCCTTATCTCCTGAGCCACATAATAACAACACTTTGTATCAATGAATAAGTTATTTATATTCCATACAAAGAGATTGAGATAAGATACGTAGATAAACACCAAGTATTAATAGCTGTCAAAAATACAGATGTAAACTAAGATATCTAAAATATGACAATCAAATCACAAACCAAACTAGTGAAAGACTAACTTCAAAAAAAAAAAAAGATTTCAGAACAATGTGATACCCTCTTTTCAAAGTTTAAAGTGAAGGTATTAAAAACAACACTCATTATTTCAGCTGTTGTACAGCTTTCTAGAGGTTAATACTGTGTGCATGTCATATTTTGATTATGTTTAAATACTTTAAAAGAGGTTCTTTTTTTTTTTTTTTTTCCCCAAGAGCATGCCCAAATGATTTGAACACATTCACTAAATTGCATGGTTTCACAACAGCAATTTTATCATCATTAATTTAGTAGAACCTGGTGCATTTCCTTTCACAAACTTAGATTCTAAAATCTCAAATTCATAAATATTAATATTTTAAATATTTAATTTTACATGAATATTGGGTACTTTTAGCATTTTCTTCCTGTTTCCAGGTATTAGTTTGATAAGGAAAACATTTTTACATCACAATCTTGTCTGATACTGGCTGGACACCACAGTAGACTACAGTCTTTAAGACTCATTATTTTAAAACCTACTTACTAAAGCAAAACTAAATGAACTTAACGGAAGAATTTTATACCAGGGCTCACCTGTAAAAGTTAAATAATATCTTAGCTGTTAGTTGTTTAGCGAGTCTGATTGTTTTAAATTAACGCATCAGTTTTTACATTCATCAGGCTTTACTACATCCTGATGCTGCCTGTAATGTTGACAGTTTAAGCAGAACTTGAGAGCCCTTAAGAAAATTCAACTTCTCATCAAGGTAGAGATTTAAATATTAATATTAGTTGTTTGAACTTCAGAAATAATTAGGAGGATTTAATGTATCATCTCTTCACACATACACACTGCAAAGTTTACTTCTGTATGCAACTGATACTTCATTAGTGCTTGCTTATTTCAGCCCTCTGATTTAGGATGCCACAGTCGTTCAGATTTTCACACACTTTTTCTTCAGGTTGTACTATCTCCTGCAGAGCTTTCTCCGTAACTACTTGTCCAGCTGAAGGTTTAGGTAGGGTCATCTGGAGCGCGCACCAGAGAGTTGTACGTGCTTTCCGTGTTGCTACACTCATCTCTTTAATTGCCAGAGCAAGTGCAAAAACATCTGTGAGGGTGAAAGGTATTTTAATCTTTATTACAGAGTTAATCAGCAAGCATTACTGGAATTAATTCACCCTGGTGCTGATAAAAAGAGCAATACCTTTTAGGCCCTTTTTTTTAGTCTCATTTTGTGTCTTTTCCTTTAGGCCCCAATAAAAGGTATATGGAATTTAGGTACTTATTTTGTCGAAATTCCTACTTAGCTCTCATCTGTTATTAAGAGCACCTAAAGCCTTGCAATCACCTCAGTGTTTGGAAGTATTCCATGTACACACACACTGAAGGCTTCCTCCCCAAGCTCATTGCTGATTACTCACAGTGACCTCTTCAGATTAATACACTGGATCCTTTGCCCATCTTGCCTAATATGTCAGGCAAGACAACTGAAGGGATAGCTCATTTACAGCATTTTATTAGAGCATACAGATTATGTTCGACAAAAAAGTGACAAAACCCACCACTTTAAGATAAAACGAAGCAGAGGTGATGCAGTGGTCCATCTATATAACAGCTCAACACTTACAACAATCATTTAATGCGTAGATAATTCTTTGATTTCAATTCCAGCCTCTGTGAGGAAACAAATTTAATACCCTCTTCTAGGCACTGTAATTTTCACTCAGAACTTGCATGTTATTTTGAGATAGGGGCACACTCCAGTTAGAGCTGGTTAACACCCCATTGCATATTGAACTGCACAGAAAGCATGTGAGTACTTGCCCACACTTCCATGGGGCTTGGAAGAAGTGGAAGACGAAGATTTAAGATCTGCTCCTCCAAGCACTGATGCTCAGTAAGCATGACTGCAGTTTCATTCTACTGCAAAAAGCTGGCACATACCTTCAACTAATATTTTTGGATGCACTGTTCTAGGTGAAAGTATCTCTCTCCTGGAGATATGAGGGGTACCTCAGAAAAGGACAGGAAATAAAGGCCTAACTTCACTTCCTCACCAGCTCATCTGGCTCTCGCTCAATGGGCTGATTTCTGTGAAACCCATTCTGAGATATCTTCTGCACTGTGACCACTGATTCCTATATAGTTAACGCTATAAGTAGCTGGAAGGAGTGATACAAGAAAGTTGATGTAGGTAACTATGAAGAATCACAGATGAAATACACTTGTCCAACACAAATGTCAGTCACCCGAAGAACTCTGAAAGGATAGCTCTGGAGAAATTAAGGACAGAATACAGAGTGGGAGGATTTTATGACTGACTTTTGAATTTTCAGAATTCCAACTTTTCACACCAAACTTTGTAAAATCAAGAACAGACCACAGGAATGGTAACATCTGGACTGCCTAGAAGAAGCTAAGAAACAAGTGACACTCAGATAAACGTGTATCTCAAAGCAGTAAGATAGTAAGGTATTTGATCACTACCACGTAAGAAGGGAAAATCCCAGAGGAATAAGGAAGAGTTATTTTAAAGTCTTTAGCTGAATGCAGTGTCAGAGTTACAGACATTAAAAGGTCTTTCCCCCCCTTAAAAAACAAACAAAACAAACAACAAAAAAACCCAACCTGTAACATCTAGATTCTTCTGAGAGACCTTGAACATTGCATCTAGGGCAATCTCAAAACAGAGGTATGGTCACAGATGGCTCTGGATGCTGCATTGAAAGGTTTGATGGGTGTTCTGGGTGACAGATGGCACTCCGTATAAACCCTTTTCTCATCACCACTTCTTCCAGAACTTCATTTGTTAAGTGGTCATGAACATTTACAAACAACTGCCAGATAGCTTGTACAGTTCTGCAACTCTAGTGTGTAAAAGCAGAATTTTTCAGACTCATGTTGTGCATGAAGGGGCAGATAAGAGGCAGCTCAGCTCCACCTGCTTCCCACTGAAGTAAATATGTGTTGCAACAAAAGTGAAGTAGCTGGGAGAAGAAAATACTATTGTTTGTCCTAGAATACTGGACACAATAGGCAGGTTCTGCCTTGTAAGATACTTCATATCCTATCAGATGGAATAGAAAGGTGCAGTGGAAACAGGGTTGAGCTGGAGGACACCTTTTCTCAAGCAAAACAAACCTCACATAGCAAGAAAGTTCTGCCAAAGAGAGGAGATGCACAGCTTCAAGTGTTTTCCTCAAGGCTTTCCCAGACATGCAACAAATGCAGTTACTAGATTGAATATTCTACTGTCTGAAAGTCTCCCCAGTTGCCATAACAAGCTAACATGTTAGAGACAGTCAGCAGGGAAGAGAGGTAGGCACGGAAATTGCGACCCATCTAGTTCAGTCGTCAGGTCCCATTGTACAAACCCCACTTCTTCTTCTACTGGGGAACTGATCTTGAGGACATCTTGTCTTTGCCAGTCTACTCGGTTCCAAAGAGGTCACTGATCTGGTTGAGGAGTCAACACCAACAACTTGAATGGGCTTAACAAAAAAAGTGACAAGACCTTCAAGGTAAAGAGAGATGAGAACGATTGTGAAGAGGCGGAAAGGGGAACTGCTGTAGTGTAATCCTGAGAATTGCAGAACTGCATGATGGGACACACAAAAGGCATAAAGTAATCCAGATAATTCAGTTTGGAAAGCGAGTCAGGAAATGAACGGTGCAGTCACAGAAATGTAGCAAAGTTCCAATACAAGGCCATAAAGCAGAGTATTACAGGTGGCAGGACTTTAACCTGACACACCTTGGGAACAATGACAGAAGAGAAGCTGCCATTCTGCCTGTGTACTAGCAGAAGATTAAGCTGAATATTCTGTGCATTTTGGATGCCATTAAGAATAAAAACATTCTGACCAATGTGTCATTGTATATTCATCCAAAATATTACTTGCATTTTATGTCAATCTATGACAGAAATACTTAAAGAGGGAATCCATTCATAACTCAAGGCCATCTTGGTCTCTTCACAGATTCAACATTCAGATACCAAGTTGTACGCAGAAACACAAACAGGACTAGAAGGGTGATGGTAACAGGACTATGAAGGACTGGAAGAAGAAAGAGGCAATAGCTTAGTATCATCTCCAATGCCAAGCTGCATTACATAAAAAACCCACTGTCTTTTATTAGTTGCTAGTTTATTAGTCAAATAAATGCAATCAAAACTTATTTAAACGATTTGCCTCTAAAACCCAATGTTTTACCGTGTCCTCTCAAAACCATCATTTAGAAAGCATAGTCTGCCTCTCTCAAAGCTGAAAAATAATTTAAGATTGTAATTTATTTTAAAATGAAATAAAACAGTAAGATAAAAACCTTTACAAATTTTAATACAGACTTGCAACACTTGTGGAATTTTTCAGTTGCCTTATCGATGTAAGCATAGTTATACCTCTGTCATCTTGGCATCTGGGAGCTCCTTGCCTCTGTCGATTCGAAGCATTTACAATTTCATCTTTTCTACGTGACTGCACTACATGAATTACCTCCAGGTGTTTATCAAGAGCAGTAGAAATGTTAGCATGAAGAGGAGAACTGCGAAGGCGCTCCATTTTTCCCAGCAAAGTCACAACCTAATGAACATTTCACACGTTACAAGAGTTCATGCTGTACTCACCAAGACTCACATGAAAATTAACCAGAGTAGGAAGAAAAGGTTAACAATAACCATTATTTTCCTTTGAGAACAGTTCATAAAGTTATAATTGAAGTAGTTAAACTCTTACCTGGGATTTTTTCTTCTCCAAAAACAAAGCTGTAAAATACATGGGTGTGCACATGATAACAGCAAAACCTACAATAACCAAGTATTAGGACACCTGCTTACTCGTTAATAATGGATATATCCAACTTTGAGACAAATTTGCAATGGGAGGTGGTTCCATGAAACATGCCCTCTTCTAAAACAAGATCACCATGGCCCTACTTTCTGTCAGCAATGCTGCAGCTACCTGGGTGAACACCAGTCCCACCAAGACTGGCCAGTTTTCACCCAGATGATCTCCTTGCGGCAGTGTAAACCAAACGGCAACACGGGAGAGCAGCAGTCCCAATTCCGACTGGCTAAAGCCAGATGTGGAACCACTAACTGAAGATGGGCCTTCAACACTAAAGGAGTTCTCTCAGAGAATACCAAGCAAAAGCATCCAAAAATCATTGTTTTTTTTTCAGTCAGTTGAAAACCTGCATCTCTGCTGTCTTGTTTACCTTACAACAGTCACATTAGTATGAATTTTCCCTGGGTGAGTGGTTCACAGACCTCTGCAGAACCTGGTTTGCAGAAACGAACACAGAATTCCAAAACTGTAATGCTTACAGGACAATGGCTACACTTGATGATCTATAAAGAAATCTGATGATTAATGGTCATCCACAGGTTAAAAAATTACCAGGGGCTTGGAGCACAGTGCAAAGCCAAGTTCTTGATGTTTCCTCGCAAAAAGACTGTAGGATTTTCTAAGAAAAGGACAAGCCCTGAGTTTGTAAGATGTAACAGTGGGAAACAAAAGCATTTGAACCAGGACAATTTGTCCAACCTGCCCCAAGTACCCTCAGAACAGACTGTTGGCAAGACAATTATTTTGACAACAGCATCCACAATAGCAGCTAGGGCAGCCTCCTCCTTGCCACCAGGCTCAGGAGTGAGCATTTGGGAAGAAGCAAGGTCCCACTGCCAGAACAGTCCTGCTCTCCCTTAGGTCATGTGAAAGCCTTGAAAAAACATAGGCAGAAATAATTTTTGTGAGTTACTGTGACAGCAGCAACCAGTAAACTCAAAAAGTGATGATCTACATTAAAAAAAAAAAAAAAAAGTGCGAAGGAAGCAAGGAGAACTTCGCATAAACAGCTGAGGAATCAGTGACTAGGAAAGGAAACAGAAGTTAAGACTGTTTGAAAATCACTAGAATTGTTTCTGAAGAAAAAGACAAATCTTAAGGAGTGGAATAGCAGGATTATATAAGCAAGTGAAATGACATAAGATGATGCTGACAGTCATTTCCCAGTCTCGCTTAGAGTAGTTGATGGTTGGATTTGATGATCTTGAAGGTCTTTCAGGCTAAATGATTCCATGTGCTACTCTTACGTCCAGATCCACAGGAGGAGTTCGGTTCTGCAAGACTCATTTTTCAGGTACCACAATCTTTTCTAACAGGATCACAGTGGCAAGTTAAATGTCTCCATTCTTTATGCTATGCCTGCATACCACGTGTCTAAAATCAAAGTCCACAAAATCATCAAAACTGGGCTGCCCCAGCAACCCAAGGGGAACCACTGAAGGCTCAAATGCTCCAATTCCCACCCCCTCACGTTTTTCAGAAGTTTCTTCTGAACTCCAAAGAGAAATTTGCTCCCACTTGCGCCTCAGAGGCATTTCTTAAGCCTGCCCTCCCTTGTAAAGCACAACCAATACCCTTTGACTGTCACAGGGCTTGCTGAATAATTCATATCCTCATGTGGGAACAGCAGAAAGCCAGCAGCAATGTTGAGGCTGACCACTGGAGTGGCATGCTTGCAGGGAAACAGCGGAAACAGCCAGCACCGCACTGACCCTACAGCTCAGAGGTGAGAACACACCATGGAGTAAGGACTGAAGTTTCAGGCCCAGCTTCGATGCCTGTTCGTCACAAAACAACATCTGTGCATCAGGGACTATGATGCTTCACCAAGCCCATACAGACAACCTCACGACTAGAAACAACTTCATATTTACTCTCTCTGGCAAAAATAATTGTTAGCCCAGAACAGAGAGGCTTCACCAGGAAAGACTGAAGGTCCAGGCTCCAAGTATCCCCTAGCAGGATGGCATTCTCCAGTTACAAAAGAGCTGTAGATTTACATTTCCCCAGGCACAAAGGAGATGAGAGTCTGTAGAGAGTTGATTCTGGTTTAAAGTGTTTTTAATAGCTACTGATGGCACAGTGAAGAAAGCTATTGTCACTTCTCCTACAGCTATTGTTCTGGAACTGAGAGCAACTGCAAGTGGAAATCTCAAATGAGAAATGCAAAGTCTGTGACCACCAAGAGGATTTAACTGGATGCTCCACACTCTGAAGAGCTAATCCCAGATCCAGCCAACTTGAACCTTTGTGCCAATGTTTCTCTTTGGCTGTCACTCAGCTTTTTGATGTTAGAAACCAAGTTAAACAGCCCTACTGTGCTTTCAAGCATCCTTGAAACTACTTTTCAGCTGCCATCTACCAAGCATTTGTGGCTCTTCACCATGAAGTTTGGTTCCTCAAATGGCTGGACAAGATTAAGTCCTATTTTAGACAAAATCTTACAATAGTAGGACAGGGACAGGCAAGCATTCTCAAATTCAGGAGGTAACTTCCAAACACTGCTCTTTTGGGGTTCACAAAACAGTAGTTTAAAACGTGTCCACTAAGACTTCAGCCTATCAACACATCTTGTACTATTCTCGCTACTCAGACATATGAACAAAACCAGGCGGTTGCAGAAGACTGATTTCAGCAGGCTGTGAGCAAACACAGTTCCGTGGCTTATTTTTACCTGTGCAAGACTGGTGAGACTGCACCTTAGCACCACTGCCTCTGCAGCAGCTGAGCTCAGTCGCACTGGTTCCTCCAAAAACCAGCATTTTTCAGAACAGCCACCACCTTTAATCTCATGTCCCTTAGCAAGGACGAGCTGCAGTGTCTCTGCTTTCGGCACACACTTCTCTTCCTCCTGCAGCACGGGCAGCCTGGCTCTGGCCTCTCTGCCTCAGAACAGCTGGATCAGGCCATCTCTGTTCTGTTGGCAGCACAGATTGGCGCTGCGTGTGTTTGTCTCCTCCCTCTGGTCTCCCTCGCAGAATTCTGCGCAGGCTGCTGCCTCAGAAAGCAGCACGACGTTGCACACTGGCACCATCGTTTGGCCACAGAGCCACACGCAGCCCAAACAACACCAGTCTCGTTTACAGGTTGTGGCTGTTTGGCTTAAGAAGCAAATGAATGATGTAGAAATTCAGTCTAAAGTTGCATCTAATAAACACTCTGCAGTAACAAATACACAAGACTCTTAAGCAAATATGTCGTAATGTCTTATAAATGTTAATAAACACCTGCTTTTTAGTGTGTACAAATCCACAAAGAACGTTTCTCTGCTGAGCAGGGGCAAAAGAGGTGTTCAAAACAGAAGAGCTCAAAATGCAGGCACATCTCAGAGCTGTGCAAGCAGCTTGGCTAGATTAGACTGATTACTGGCATGGCATGCACGCTTTTGAAATAGAAAACACACCCGGCATGTACATAGGTAAACGTGTGCCTCCGCTACTCAGTGGGTTCTCTGCTAACAGAGCACAGAACCTGGAGCTGTAAAAATTCTAGCTGTGCCTGCTGAAGTATTATTCCCTGCACAGCCTTTAAGAACAAAGCTATTTGGAGATAAGCTGCTCTGATAAATTTACATATCTTATGCTGTACTCTAAGATCCATGTGATAAGTACAGTTTTTTTATAATCTTTCTACAACTCACTCTGGCTTGTTCACGTAGCTGATCCACAATTAAGCGATCAACTCTTGATGGGTTTGATGTCAGCCTTGGAATTGGGGTGTTGTTAGTACTGGAAACTTTTTTCCCTGGGTAATTCTTAGCAAGAGCTGATTCAGTCTGCAGGAAAACAAAAGATAACTCCCTAAGAATGTAAGTTGTGGGGTGTGCTTTATTATAGAAGCAAGAAGTGTAAGATGCACAATATTTTTTCCCTGGGGTTTTGGATTTTCTGAAGTAGATAATGCAGATTCAGACACCTGGGATTTAACCATTTTGTATGACAATCACCTGCATTAAACGAACAACCAGCTTACTCAAAGCAGTTCAAATAGAGTAATTATGGAAAGATAAAGCGTGGCGTATATGTGGCATGCAGAAGTGCCACGTCTTCTCACTTCAATTACAGCCTGCATCCTTTTTTTTTTTTTTTCTGTAAATAGTATGGAGGCAAGCAAAAAATACAAGGCAAAAAAAAAAGGGCAAACGGGTATAGACCTCATCCAAAAAAAAAAAATAATAATAATTGCCTAAGTCAGCAATTAAGATTTTGTAGTTTCATCAAATTGCACAAAATGTAGGCTTTTTTGTTGTTGTTGCTGCTTTATGTCAAATCAAATATTACTTACCTGTAAGAAAATTACTTTGAAAACTGACCGTAAAATTTCAAATTTCAATCTCATTCAGTCCAGTACTACGTTACTCTCAGACACCTGTAACAACAGAGACCTAACTAAATCTGTTTTAAAGTTGCCTTTCTTAGATAGTTTGGTGGTGGTCCAGGCAAGGCTGCAGCTTCATTTTCTCAAACATCAACCCTATTTCCCTCTAACCACTCTATTCAAAGTAACAACTGGCTTTTGTCACAAACTGCTTTGCAAAAATCTACATTACATCCCCATTAAATTTATTTCGTTGGACTGGGAAAACAGTCCCAGTAGTTCCACAGAGAAGCTAACAACCAAATAACCAGCCCCCAATACTCCCTGGTTACATTTGGTCACAATTCCCTCAGAGAACATGATGGTTCCAGCTTGATTCTGAATTTCCGTACCACCGAAGCTGAAGAAATTAAGCTAGCTTATACATTTAACAATGGGAACCCAAGGCACTTAGACTGATTACCAAAAAGGGCAACTGCTTTACATAGGGAAACTGCTTCCTACAGAATTGTCTGAAGCTTTTTAGTTTAAGTGTTTTAATGTTACTGTTTCTTCAGTTTCTGGGAAAAAAATATCACGACACTTCCCACAATATATGTTAGGTTTTAAACATCAGGGAAACAGAAAAGTGAGAAGAACACCTTGAAAGAGCTGTGATTCTTGAAAGGATTGATGTTTAGTCCTAATTCAAAATAGAATTGATGTATTTGCCTTGCAAGTTTCCAGATGCATTGTTTCTTGTGCTAGAGTGTATTTTTTTCCGTCATACAACAAACCTTTCCCTGAACCCCAAACAGAAACTGAAAATGCCACCAAATTCCTGCTCTAAGTGTAACATGCAGTACAACATTGGGTATGCTCCAAAGCAGGCTATAAACCTTTGAAACTTCTGTATTCACTCTCCGATATATATGGAAGCAAAATCTTTAAGTGTTTCAACTCATAACAGTGAGAACTACCCATGTTCTCTAATGGGTCTGACCTTTGAGTGTGATGAGATCTTAATTAAATCTGTGCTATGGCATATTAATATACATTTTTTTTCTTTACCTTCTTTCTTTCTTTTTCCAAAGCTCTCCACTGTTCATAACACTCTTCTAGTCTAAGATGGAGCTCGCTGGCAGGTCCACTACGGGTTTTAACTTGCCTTTGAAATCCAAATGCTGGTACAAAACCAGAAAAAGAGCCGTCACCATACATCATATCATTAAAGTAAGGATAGAAGCGATTTAAATCATCACAGGAGAACAAGTCATAGGACTCCATCAGAGGGACAACTGAATGGCCAAATGGACGAGCGGATCTCAAAGGGAATGTGCTTGAACCAAGCTGCGGATTACGTCTCAAGTCACCCATCATGCAATTATTGGGAAAGCTGGAGGCCTGTAGGCGAGTCACATGGTTGATGGCATTACTGTCTCCGCTTCCCTGCCTGAGACTAAACTGTCCCTGAGACTCCACTGGATCTTGGTACATGTTCTGCAACAAACTGTCTGCGTGTTTTTGTCCTTCCAGATCGTAACGTCCACTCTGTGTCTTCAACTGAAAACAGTGTTTGTTCAGATTTTCAATGATCCCAAACTGCTGAGCTGAGTAATTTTCACAGAATCCATTTGGCTGCTTTAATCTCTTGTCACTCAGATAGTCAATGAGATTCTCTTCTCCAGACTTAACCAGTGCCTCCATATAAGAAGCAGACTGTGCTCGTTCTGAAGGGTTATAACGAAAATCAAGACTTGAAAAAAACGAAGGATTATCTTGACAGTACTTATGAAATAAATTACTATTTAAAGGGAGGTTTGAAGATGATAACGGAAAAGAATCATTAGGATGACTGAAATGCTTTGGAAAAGCAGATAAATGATTATTCAGTTTCACCAAAGGACTTGGGCTCTGAAATGGGACAGAAGCAGTGCTTTTACTTTGAATGTTCATCCAAGTTGGCCTTACATTAGTACCTGCTGAAGTGTTTGCTGAGTTTGGTAGTAAAGGAATTGATTTACAGTATTCAGAATTCTGAAGATCAGACTTGGAAAACTGCTGCTTATCTACACCATTTGCACAGTCACTATTTCCTGGACAAGCTGTAAGAGATTTCAGTCCATAGTCAAATTTTTGTCCCAGATCAGTGCAGAATGAAGGCTCATTAGAAAATTGTTTTTCTGATAGAAGTCCTGCAGCCTTGGGAAATGTAAAGTTTTGCTGATCTGGAATTGTATCTTCTATTTTTTTCTGAGTACCCGATTTAACTTGAAATAATTTAGTATAGGGTTCTGTGTCCAGAGACGATGCCTCAGTTGTTCCATTTACTAACTTCTTGTTTTCTTGGAGGCTACAATTGGTGCTCTTGTTAGGCTTTGCTTTACCAGAATGAGAATACTCAGTATATCTACTATAATCCATACTTTCGTTGTATCTGTGAAACTGTGGAAGAAGTGTTTCTGCCCGCTTTTGGTGCAACTGCACATCTGCTCCTTTGGGACAGACCTTCTCTCTTCCGTAGGAGTAAGCATCAGCTCCCGAGTCTTTAATTACTTCTAAATACCCCACTTGAGGTGTAAAGGTGTTCTTTATATATGGATAGTTCTGATATATAGGTGTTGTCTTAATATTCTCACTAGTCTGCATATTGCAACAGTTGACATGCTCATTTTTAGGAGAGTATAACCATTGCTCTTCAAGGTCTATACCAGTAAACCCGTGATAACATTCATCTACTTTTTGTTGTGATGCAAGATTACCACTTTGCAAGTACTGTTTTTCAGCAGCAGATGTGGATTCACTACCATAAAAACCTTGTTGCGAAACAGCTGCAACAACTGGTCTTTTAGTTTCTGACAAGTCATGGTGGTCTGCAATTCTGGTTGCATTCATGGGCCAAACTGACTTTAAGCTGGAAGAGCAACTCCTTGAAAAACAAGAAATACACGGTTAGATTCTGTCCGTAGTGCTCCTCTTCCATTCCCAAATGCAGGAAAAAGTTTAAGCATCCAATTCTCCCCCAACCATTTCTCTTAATTGATTAAAGGATCTCTTTCTCCAACTTCTATCTACTCCTGTAACCTGCTCGGCTTCCTGTACCTGGACTAGACGGCTAATTCTGGCTTGCCTAAACCAACCCATAGACTTTGGGAGCTATGTACAATGCCTTCAAGCCTTGAGTGATGCATACATACCAAATATGTCCAACCAATTCTTTCCAAGTATTTACTATGCATTATCTCCAACATATTCCTGGTGGATAAACAGGTTAAGATTATCATACTGCTCAAAATACCCACAGGCCTTCAAAGCCACGACAGAGTTCTCCAGACAAAATGCTTCTGTGTATCATCTTGCTTATTGCTTCAGAATCGCTTGAGTTTCACACTGGCTTACGCTGCTTCTTACAGGTAAATCAACTCACTAAAAACAGGTTTCTCAGCAAATTTCCTTTCCTTCCACTAATTACCATGGATTAACACAGGAACAAACACAATGTGTCAAGGAAAGCTGTAAACAGGCTAAGTGAAAAATGGAACAGTAGCTGGTTCCAGCTGAATTTGGCAGTACTGAGAACAGAAATCCAGTCAAAACTGGCTAAAGCAAAGGAATTACCAGGTACATACTTTGATCAAGAATGACTCTCTCTAAAGTTTTCCTTCACTTCAGCAACATAACTCAGCAAACATACAGAAACCAGTAGAGCAGTTTGGGGAAGACAGGAAGGAAGAATGGTGCCTGCCTTGGGAACCGGGGTTCCTTTCTTATCTCTTAGATCTAGAAAGCTCAGATTCAGAAAGAAATGGGACCTGAATTGTTCTGTGTCAAGTTATCGTAACTACCTAATGGTTTCTTCCAGCATTAGAACATCAGCATAATCAATGACATTTAGATATATAAATATTGCTTAAGTGGCACATCCATAAAGAAATACTCTTCCCTCCTGCCAATTCAAGAGTGTGAAAGAATACTGTTTCTATTTTTGTGTATTCTTTCTATGACTTGAAATCAATTAATAAAGAACCTAAAGCCTGAACCCTATCTTGATCTAAAAAATTAAGCCAAGGTATATGCTCAAGGAGATTTATTTTAATACAGCATTTCTAGGAGGCTCATTAAGAACTTATTTTAAAACTTCTAATAAAAGAGTTCCATAAATACCAGAAAGCCAAAAGCTACTAAACTAATATCACAAGTAAAATACTAGAAGATTAGGGTGAAGGAGGGGAAGTTGTGAAGAGTATGAGGACTTGCTTGCTAGCAGCTGACATGAAGATGACAAATAGAAAGCAGATGCAGAACAGTGAGGGTAGTTTTTGTCAGAGAAAGTGAATGACAATAGTGCTCTCACGGCAACCTACTCACCCCTCAGCACAATATGGCTGCGATTTATCTTGTTCTTCCAAGATGTTAGACACTAGACCATATAAATCTGTTTCACTGCCATAATCATTCCTTTCAGTCTGAATTCTGAGAACAAATTGAATATAAATTGAAATAATTACTTTGTTTTAAATATTTCATTAGATTTAAATCACACAAAACAACAAAAAAATCTATTCATTCAACACAAATGATCTCTGTCAAACTGCCTACCTGGACTTCACATTAATCTGGAAAGCGGCAGACTGCTTATTGTCATCTCCATACACAGACCACGGTGCATATAGAAGGGAAGGGTCCGCAGGTGCAGAGTATTCTGATGTTGAAATGGAAGAACTGTAGGTCTGAGGTAGGTCTACATTTTCTTCATTCTGCATTTTATATACAATAAAAGCATTAATTTCAATATTAAACACTTTTTATAAATATTAAATCAAATTGTCATTTCATCATTCTACCAGGTTGTACGTGAGTTTACCCCTGGGGTAACCAGATCACGAGAAAAAAACACAAACCACATGGTTGTAGTGTTATGTCAAAAAGTAACTTCTGCTACTGGCTACTGCTCAGTGCAGATAACAATAGAAGTAAAAATTCCAGGCCGTATCAGCCATAAACTTTATGGCTATGAAATGCAAAATGAAAAGAAATCTAATATACTTAACTATCATGGCGCTTCCTACTGGCCAGACTAATCCTCCTGCTCAACAGGCTGGTTTATGTGAATGCTTGGACTCTATGGCATGCCACTCAAATACCTGTTGCAAGATCTAAGCTTCTCCTTCTCAGTTTTCTTTAGAATAGTCATTTGTTCCTCACCTTGTTACAAATGTTTATGCTAACAGAAGAACAAAGCACACATCGGAACATTATCTTCCTCAACTTCACTACCCCTTCATCTCTCACATTGAGTAACACTTCATAATATCTCTCAATCTTTTTTTAAATGCTTCATTAGACACCCTCTAACCAAGTCCTAATCCCCTCCCTTCATCCTTACACTTTATTGTTTTTGACTTTAACTCTCAGTCACAATCTCTTGATTTTGCTCCTGTGACTTTCCATTTTTTTAATCCAGGTGAGCTCAGTACAAGCAACTTCAAAAACTGCTTTTTAGCTTCAGATGTCCCTTTACTCTAAACCCATTTCCCTCTGCTGGCTCTAAACACTCCACGTTTCAGCATGCCAGCGGTTAACTCTTCCATGACTTATTCAGCTAAATTTAGCACATCTGCAGCTGAAGTCCTAATTTCTCCTCCCACACATTTTGCTCCGCAGTCTCTCTTGTTGGTTAATGCTACCTCTACACATTAATCAGCTTTCTACATAAATGCCTGTGTCTTCTGTCACTCTGCCTCTAAAACCATGAAATGTTCAAATGGAACTCATCTGTTGTCCTTTCCCTCTTTCCAGTACTGTCAGCCCCATTTCTGTGATGTTTGGGATGAAACAGGGAGAGAAAGTGCAAAATAAACAAAGGTTTATGGGAAGTTCACGAACTATGAAAGTTGAGAGGGAGAGAAGGGGTAGAAGGCCCTATGGTATTTGCAGTTATTCTGTTATTCTCAAATTTGAATCTCTCTTAGGGGGAGTTTTCTTGGAATTCTGGGTGCAGTGGGGATGACAGGGAAGCTTTCAAAATCTATCCCAGCACAGCAGATGGTACCAGGCAAAATCTGAAAACAAAAGTGAGGCAGCAAAAGATGGGATACACAAGTGAACAGCCTTTATTGTGACTGTACTAAAAGAGTCACTGCCATTTCTGGTGCGCATCACTACCACAGACATGTAGTGTGAACAAATCAGGCACTGTAATTGGTGTTCTCCAGTATAAGAAAAAATATTAGAAATATTTTTGACTGTTTTGCTTACAAACAACAAAAACTCTTACAAAGATATAAAAAAAAAAATTATAATCAACTGAACCTGTGATTTGTAGCAACCATACAATGAGCCAGAGCCCGTCATTACACTACTGAATACATCAGTCAGCCTCCCGCCAGCTTCCGTGCTACTCCAGCAGCGACTGCCACCTCTGCATGCAACTTTAGGCTATGCAAGACAAGGGGGTAAAAACAAAGAGGTAGAAGGACATAATTAAACATAGACCTGAAAGTTGTAGATCTTATACCAACTTTAACTTCTCTAACATTTTCACTTACCTGTGCATTCTGCTCATGAGAGTCCTCAGCAAGTTAGCTCTACATAACGTCATTACAACACTTTCAGATTTACTCTTAGATCCAAGTTTGATCCAACAACCATAAGAAATTCACAAGGTGCTTAAAGACAGAGGAGGTGCAGGTGAAGAGGAAACCTGTGTTCTTCGCTGGGCTTCTGAACAGCAAGAGCAGACAGGTTGTTTGGCCATCTATGCACCATGAGACACCTCTCGTCTTTGGTGATTCTTTCATTGCTGCTCTTATTGGATATGTTGTGCTACATACACACACATACGTGTATTTTCAGATTTCATGAGCTGTAATTTTACTGTAACGCACACACTGTGAGCTACTGGGGAAATGTGCCCCATTCTCTAACACAGGGAAACAACCTCCACCTAAGAACCGCCCCCACCACCGCCAAACTGGATGTGCTCAGAAAGAAGCAGCCAGCAGGAAAAGGCAATGAAAACACGAAAACCTTGGCTTTTTTTCCCTTTTTCAGAACACTAAGGTACACAATAAAAATTAAAGTTAAAATACAACTGATTAGCTAAAAAAACAACAAACAAACAAACAAAAAAAAACCAACAAAACTTAGCTCAGAAATGAAGTTATTTGCATACTATTAAAAATGTTACTGGAGCACCTAAAATCATAGGCTCATTTAGGTTAGAAAAGCCCTTCATGATCACCAAGCCTAACCACCAGCCTGCCCTGCTGAGACCCATCACTAAAACGTGTCTGTAAGTGCCACGTCCACACGTTTAAGAGACGTGTGAGACACGTTTAAGTGACAGGTTTAAATACCCCCAGGAACAGGGATGCCACCAGTCCATGGGCAGCCTGCTCAATGTCTCATCACCACTTCAGTGAAGAAGTTTGTCCTGACATCCACTCTAAACCTCCTCTGGCACAACTCGAGGCTGCTGCCTCGCATCCTAGCACTTATCGCCTGAGAAGAGACCGGCAGCCACCTCACTGCCACCTCCTGTCAGGAGCTACAGACGAGGCCTCCCCTCGGCCTCCTGCTCCAGACCAAGCAGCCCCTGCTCCCTCAGCTGCTCCTCACAATTCATTTTCCAGTCCCTTCACCAGCTTCATTGCTCGTCCCTGCATTTGTAACGCTTTCTACTTTCAGAAAATATACAAGTTTGACAGTGCTAACATTCCGAAATTATTTGGAATTAGCGCTCTTCTCTAAAATGTTTTATCTATAGGTCCATGAGAGGAAAACGCGGTCCAGCGCGAGCTTTTTTCTTGTTTACATCGCAATTACACCAATGTATTTTAATACATTGGTTTCTTCAGAACACACAAAACCAGAAACAATGTGAAAAAATGTGACTTTTTAATCCAAATTACGCCATGTTTTCTCCTCAGTAATCTCCTCATCCAGGAGGGTCACACAGCACTTACTGTGTACTTGCACGGCGTGTGATCTCAGAGAACGAGGGCACACAGGGACACACGGACACGGGGAGCCCCTACAGACGGGTTACACATCCCCATCCCCACCATCATTTTTCCCAAATAAATTTTTATACGGCTCTTTAGAGCTTGGCTTTGCAGCGCCTCATGCCAGTACTGGCAGCCTGCACCCCTCACAGGCGGTGCCCACGGCCAAGTCCCAGCAGTGAGGGCGCTGAGGGAAGCGGGCTGGTGACAGGAATCCCAGCGGGGCACAGCGCCTCGCCCTCCTCCAGTCCTGCTCCGTTACCGGCACCCCAATTTCCCCGCCTGGGTTCTGACAGGAAAAGTGCAGCGACCCGGCCTCCAGGGCCTCGCAGCCGGCTCCTCGGGCTCTCCCGGCCGCCCTGCGGCTCGCCTCACCTCCATGGGTGCCCAGGACGGCTCCTCCCGGCCCCCAGCGCTACCGGTCCCCGGCGCGGCCGCCCCCTCCCCGCCCCGCCATGGCGGCTGCCTGAGGCCTGAGGCGGCCGTTAGCCTCCGCCGGGGCAACCGCCGGCCCCGCCCCGCGCGCCCGACGCGATTGGCCGGTTCCTGAGGGAGCGGGCCAATGAGGAGCCGTTCTGGCGCCTCGCGCCTCCCCGCGCCGCGTGAGCGCGCCGCTTCTCCACGCGGCTGTTCGGGCGTCGAGAGTTACGGGGAAACGGGGCTGTATTCCGATTGGCTCCTGCCTGACAAGGAGTAGCCAATGAGAAATCAGCTCGCTCCATCCTCCCGCCCGTAGCGGCTGCCGGCCGGCCTATGAGGGCCCTCGAGGGAATTTTTCACCCGGAGACAGCGGCTGCGGTGTTGGGGCGGCCTCGCGCTGCCCCCCTCAGGCGCTGCCCCCCTCAGGCGCTGCCCCCCTCAGGCGCTGCCCCCCTCAGGCGCTGCCCCCCTCAGGCGCTGTCCCCCTCAGGCGCTGTCCGCGGCGGCTGCTGTGTGCCGGGCACTGGCAGCAGGGCATTCCCGGGGCCCTCTGGGTCTGTGGGCAGCCCTCCCAGCGCCCGCTGCGCCGTGCCTAAAAAAAAAAAAAAAAAAAAAAAAAAACACAACAAAACAAACAAACAAACAAACAAAAAAACACCTAAAACCCCTGAAACCAAACCCAGCTTGGTTTTCACTGCTCCAGCTATTTCTGTGCAATCTAGGGATGCTGTTTTTGCTGCCATAACTGCACGCTGACTCTTTTTGGATAGAGGCACGGATGTTTTCTTATGACTCGATGACTTGTTTTGATGCATCACTCCCATCCCTGCCCAGCCCGCCTCCAGCGCACCACAGCAGGTTCACAGGCAGGTCACTGGGACAAGCCTGGCTGCTGCAAAACGCTTTGTGCTGGGCCTGATCCTGCCCCCTGCGCCTCCCTAAGGACAGCAGGGACCGGGACCACCCTGCCTGCCCTGGGATTCAGGCCACAGGTGTTTGCCTCCCAGGTTTTGCCTGGGGAGACTGCAGGGTGAGCAGCAAAGGTGTTGGTTCTGTAACATTCATGGCTCTCCAGCATCATCACCCCTCACTCCCTGCCCCACAGAAATCCAAGAGAAACTTGTGTGGCCATAGTGTTTGGTTTGGGAAGATTTGCTTTTTTTTTTTTTTTTTTTTCTCCCCTAAAAATAAAGGTGAAATATGGGGACACTGAGGCCACGTGACAAACTTGACATCCTACCCTTGCCATTCCCTCATGTGCCCTCTTGTTCCTCAGATCCCATCCTGAAGCCCAAGCAGCCACAGCCCTCAGCAGCCCCCAGGCCTCCCTCCTTATGCAATCTATCTCCATGCAGTTTCCCCTCTGCATTGAGATTGGAGCTGGAGCTGGAGCAGGATCCTTCCTCCCCAGCCACAGGACTACACAGACAGAGGCCAGGTAGAGCCCCAGGAGTGGCAGGCCCTGCTGGGGAGGAGCTGGAGTGTGATGGAAGGAAGGGCTCCTGGTGCTGTCCCTAACACACCAAGAATGATCATGGCGATTCCTGCCTCCCTGTGCACTCATCCACCTCCAGCCCTCTCTTGCTTTCTCCTCAGTTCAAGCCCTCCACCTATTCCCCTCCCTCTACCCTTCTCTCCACATCTCCATCTACTTCCACCTTCCATTCACCCATTGTTCCATCCCTTCTTCTATCCATCCAGAGCAGTAACAATCAGTGAACCAGGCTGGCACTGGATTTCCAAGGCTTAACCCACAGGTCCCAGTGCCACGAGCATTCTTCTACCATTTGCTGGAGCTGGGGGCTCTGTAGTAGTGCCCCGGCCTGATTCCAGAGGAGCTGGGCCACAAAGGCTGCCCTGATGGATTCGTTAGTGGCTGTGTAAGGGCAAAGCAGGGACTCAACAGGTACTACTTGCCAGCAGTCAGATTTTACATGACTGAACCAGCGTTTTCTGTCTTGGAGACTGCAAATTTTCTACTAAGTTAATAATAGTGCATTAAAATGGGCTGCACACACTGCAAAATCATTTATCAGGAGCCATAAGCACATTCAGTTAAAGTAGGAAGAGTTGCTGCAAATCAAAATCTGCCCAGCAGCCTGGACTTCGGCTGGGGTCTTAGGTGTTACGAGACCATACTATAAGTTGGCTGTGAGCTGTAGAGAGGTCCATAACAGGACTATCTCCCTGCAGATGCGGAGGTCATATTTCCTGTGCTTGTTTCTGTAAGAGACTTTTCAAGGCCATAGGGCAGAGAGCTTTGGGAAGCTCAGAGTGCTGAGAAAATCCCCCCCGTTACACTATTTAGCCAGAGTTCACAGCTTGGGGTGCAGCAATACGGTACCTGACTCCTGCAAGGAGGACCCTTCAGGCCAGGCAGCTTTGCCAACTGCAGAGGAAAATGCTGTTTCATCTCACTGGTGTTTACATGTCAGCCTCACAGCTGGTTTTACATTCAACTGAGGCCACGAAGCAAACCCCCACCAGCAGAACTGCCCAGCAGATACCTGCCCTAAGCTGACAGGCTATTTGCACTACTGCAGGTGTTAGCTATACAGCCACTGCAAAATGTTTTTAGTTGCTGCTTTTATTTCCATTGTCTTGATGTCCTTGTAAAGCATCTAACTCGGCAGAGCTCATGTCCACCAACAATACATAGCAAATTGCAGCCATACCTGTCAGTTCTTAGTTGGAGATTCCTGGAGCACCAGCTTACAGTTGCCTGCTGAAGGGACCCCGTTTTCCCCATGCATGAAGTCTGCATTCCCCGCTCTGTTACCACTGACATTACTACCTGTTCAAGGCAGCTAACTGGCAGTTAAATCAATATTAATATTTTATTATGTTGTCAAAGCCCTGCACAGGAAGTTGATGTAACAGGTTGCTAATGCACTAGAACTCGTGCCCAGAATTGATTTCCAGGCCATTGAGGTCAGCTTTGGAGACAGTATTGAACCTTGCTTTGGAGTCCAACTGTTTGCTGCCTTCCTCCTTCAAAGCAGTCAAGACAAAAGACCATAATTGGAATTTCATTCTCCCACGGAACATTACACTGGGGGATGCAGCTCTCTTCATCTCTCAGTGTGAGACAGTTTACCCGATATGATTTGTTCTTAAGAGAAAAGCACTGCTTCAGCCAAATCCCAGGATGGGGGGCCCCCATGCAGATTCATATCCAGAAGTCTGGTTGCCAAGATTCAGTGAGTACTCAAATTGGACCAGACTACGCCAGCTGCCTGTAGAAGCAAGACTTGCATGGGCTGAAAACAGCCATGTCAGGAGCGAAGGCCAAGCAACTTGCTTTACAAGACCCTGGCCCTCCCTGCCAAAGAATGGGCTTGATTCCAGGCTCCAGCACACTGTACAAGACTGGAGTAGTAGTGCTAAACTCCTCTTACCTGGCTTTCTGATTGTACCCAGCTGTAATTTTTAGCACAAACCACAACATGGCAAGATGCTGTTAGTATAAGCCATATGCAATTGAATGGAAAGGCAGTTCAAGAAAAGGTAAGTAATTGGATTTACCAATTATTGGAGAATGCCACAGCACCCCATTTAAAGTATTATCTGCTGCTAAATGATGCACTGCCTACTAGCAGCAATTTGAAAGATTGAAGTCCCTCTTATTCCACAAAGAATTGTGAAACTGCTCATTGAAAGCTCTGTAAAACTTCTTGTCCAGGGGCCTGGAGATGTGAAGGGTCTCCGAGCCCCACCTGACCCCTGCTGCAGCCAGCTGACCTCCTGCCGCACCCTGCCAGCCCCCAGTGCTGCTCTCTCATTCCCCCACCTCAAAGGAAGAGAAAGGAAAATATGATGTAAAGGGCTCATGGGTTGAGATACGGTCTGGGAGATTCCTCACCAATTATTGTCACAGGCAAAACAGATTCAGCTGAGGGAGATTAATATGATTTATTGCTTAGTACTAGCAGTAGAGCAGTGAGAAACAAAAAGCAAACTTAAAAATCACCTTTGTCCTCCATCCACCTTCCTCTCTACCTCTTTCCCCTGGGCAGCAAAGGTAGTGGGGGCTGCAGTCAGCCCAGCACACTTCATCTGCTGCTCCTTCATGGTCACTCCCTTCCCCTGCTCCAGCGTGGGGTCTCCCATGGGGCTGGGACTCCATGCTGATCCTACGTGGGCTTTTCACAGGCTGCAGCTCTTCAAGAACTCCTCCAATACATGTCTGTACTATGGGGTCACAGAATGACCTGGGTTGGAAGGGACCTCAAAGATCATCCAGTTCAACCCCCCCGACATAGGCAGGGATGCCACACACTAGATGAGGTTGTTCATGGCTTCACCCAGCCTGCTCTTGAACGCCTCCAGGGATGGCACATCCAAAACCTCTCTGGGCAACCTGTTCCAGTGCCTCACCACCCTCTGAGTGAAGAATTTCCTTCTAACCTCTAATCCAAATCCCCCCTCTTTTAGTTTAACACCATTCCCCCTTGTCCTGTCATTATCTGACTGAACAAAGAGTCGCTCTCCATCTTTTTTATAAGTCCCCTTTAACGACTGAAAGACCGCAGTGGTCGCCCTGCAGCCTTGTCTTCTGTAGGCTGAACATCCCCAGCTCTCTCAGTCTTTCTTCACAGCAGAGCTGCTCCAGTCCTTTGATCATCTTTGTGGCCTCTTCTGCACCCATTCTAACAGCTCCAAATCCTTCCTGTGCTGGGGGCCGCAGACCTGGACACAGTGCTCCCAGCGAGGCCTCACAAGGGCAGAGCGGAGGGGTCCAACTGCCTGAACACGGGTCCCCCATGGGCAGCAGCTCCCCCCAGATCCCCTACTCCTTGTGTGGGCTCCTCTCCACGGGCCGCATCTCCCGTGGGGGCTCTCCATGGACCACAGCCTCCTCCAGACCACATCCACCTGCTCCACTGCAGAGATCTGCTCCGCTGCGGGACCCAGGGGCTGCAGCGGGACAGCCTGCCCCACCAGGGGCCTCTCCACAGGCCGCAGGGGAACTTGTGCAGCGTGCCTGGAGCACCTCTTGCATTGCCCTCGGTGCTTGTGGGCTTGTTTCTCTCTACATTTTCCCACTTCCCTGCTGCTGCCCAGGGTTTTTTTACGCTCCTTCGGAGCCGTGGGCTGATCCTCCAGCCCTTAGGGACGAAAAACCTATGGGTTTATTCGGGTCCCGCAGCCCTTGGCCCACCGCCGGGCACCGGCTGCTTGCCCGGCGCCTGCGCTGCGCCGCCCCATGGCGGCTCTGGGGCGGGCCCGGCGCTGCGGAGCGGCTGAGAGGCGGTGCTGCGGGCTGAGGGCAGCGACAAGATGGCGGGGCGGGTGAGTGAGGGGAGGAGAAGGGGGTGGGGGTGGGGAACGCGGCTCCTTGCCGCTTTCGGTGCGGCCCCTTCGGGTCGCTTTTCTCCTCTTTGAGCGGTTTACGGAGGGGTGGTTTCTCGCAGGGCAGTCGCTTAGTAGGGTTGGGGTGCCGGGAGGAGGTGGTGAGCCCTCTCCTCGGGTAGTGGGGTTTTGGGGGTCCCTGAGGGTGCGGTGAGGCTGTGGGGGGCTCTCTGGCTGTGGGGTCCTCCAGGGATGCTGTGAGGACGTGGTGACCCCTTGACGAGGGGGTTCCCCCAGGGGTACCGTGAAGCCTGGTGACCCCTCTCCCTTTGGGGTGCGGGGTAGGATTTAGGATCCCTCAGGGGTGCGGTGGGGTTCCTGCGGGGGAGCAGGGGGCTACCTTAGGGTCTCCTGAGGGTGCTGTGAAGCTCTGGTGAACCCTCGGTGCTGTGGGTGAGGTTCTGGGATGACTAGGAGCACCGTGAGGGTTTGGATGTGCCCTCGCCCTACAGGGTTTGTGGCAGGATGATTGGGTCCCCTAAGAGCCCCGATGGTACTTTGCTGCTTGGGAGCGGCTTTAAGGTTCCCTAAGGATGCTGTAAGGTTATAATGGCCCTCTAGCGCTGTGAGGAGCAGGTTTTTGGGGTGCCCCAGGTGATCCTTTTCCTGATTGTGGAGTTTGGGGTGGGATTGTTGGGTCCCCTCGGGGTGCTCTGAGGCCCTGGTGGGATATGGGGCAGGTTTTCTGTGGCCCTACTGAGTCCTCTGGCCTGTTGGCACTGGCCAAGCACCATCCTGTGACGTGGGTCTAAGCTATGCTGTGTTAAAACACCCCCTTAAGGTTTGTGCGGGGTTTTACTGCACACTTATTAAAAAAATAATAATAAATCGTTAGTGACTGACTGCTTAGGTAAAATTAGCAAGTGGTCAAAAAGGCCTTAAAATATAAAAGGACAGTCTTGTCTGTTAAATCACTTTGGTATTGCCTGGTATATCCACTCTGTTTTCAGGTCCAACCTCCAAGAGCTGCAAGCCGCAGTTAAGGTTGCTCAGCTCTGTGCCGTGAGCTCAGTCATCCTCTGCTGGACACCAGCTTGTGAAAGGCACATTTCCCGTTACTGCCTGCTTCAGGCTGAAGTCTTCTGTCTTGACCCAACAGTCTCATTGATTGGGGAATAGGTTTTCTGGTGGTTTTTTTTTTTTTTTTTTTTTTTTTTTTTTCTATGGTGTTTTTGTCTGGTGGAAGCAACAGCAGATGGTGCAGTGTTGTGGTGTAGAGCAGAGGGGAAAAATTTGGCCCAGTGATAAGCTATGTGTCACAGGTGAGCAGATCTGCTGGAGTGCCACCTCAAAAATGCTGCTGTTAATTGAGGAAAAAAAAGTGTTAACGCACTCTTTCTATTATGAAGAGTTTTTCTTCTGTCCTTGCTCCAGATCTGTGGTCTCACTTTCTTCCTTCTACCTTTCTTCGTCATCCCAGTGTTTGCTGCAGTGATCCCAGGAGCTAATCTAGGAGGAATCTGTGTTCTGTTTGACTAGTGTTTTTCAGTTTTCTTGTCTTGCCAAAATCAGGAGCCCAGTGCTTTCATCTGTTGAAAGATCATTTTAGCCATAACGAATGATACTGTTCTGATACTCCCTGTAGCCTAAACTAATCTGGCTGCTGCCGTCTTGTCTTATCCCTGCTTGCTGGGTATCCTGTGCCTATTTGGCTTGCTGAGTTGACAGAGGACCATCCACATGGTTCGCTGGGTTAGTTTTCAGTTGCCCTGGTGTGCTGGAAAGGCTTCATGAATGGTCTGAGTGGTGGTGACTGAGGTTGCAGGGAGTAAGGAGAGGGATCATCCCCAACTTTTCCTGCTGCTGTGAGCTCTTTCTGTGCTTTTGTGCTCGCAAGAACCTGAAAAATCTGCCTTTATTTGGCTAACTTGGTTGTGTTGTGGAGAAAAGGGGGGATTTATACAAATTTAGGAGAAAGATTGGAGCTTTGTTGTCACGTAATCTGGCAGATCATGAGGGTGATACTTTCTTTGGGTTACCAGGAAGCCTCTTGCTATTCAGTATTCTGATGAATTATCTATAAATATAATTGTTGCGGAATTATCAGATTATTTAATGCCGTGAGGAGTGTTCTTAAGCACAGAGTTTCATACCATTTTTTGAGCCTGGTCCAATCTTGCACTATGGTGAATGCTGTTAATGTAAATTAATAAACAAGCTGTCTGCTCCCTCCAGCTTGCATGTGGGATAGCAACAGCTCGAAAAATGATGCAGAGGTCAGATGAGCAAGCAACAGCATACGTTTCGGATGTGATACTGGACCTGTTGTGAACCTTGTCTATGTAAGTAAGGAACAGTGGGTAGGAGGATGGAGGTGTGTGATATCTCTAGATACAGCAGGTGAGTCTGATGCTGGAACACTGATGCTGTTCTGTTGTCAACATTTTAAAAAGGTGCTTAAACCTGGAGAACGCGTAGAGAAAGCTTTACTGAGTACACATGGCCTGAAAAAATGTCCTGCAATGCAACCTAGAGCTTAGTCTATTTTATTAGACTCAGGTGATTTGACTTCTGAATGCATACTTCTGCAGACAGAAATGAATGGCTTTCTTGAGGTAGAAGAGAGACAAAATCGTCTGCTAACGTTTTAAATAATGTATACAAATGATAGAGCAAATATTATTAATGCCCAGTGCAGTTTGAGATATATTCCTCTACTCCCTTAATTGCATTGGCTTTCCTCAGTTGCAAGGCGGATACAGTGGTTAACGGTGATGGAAGCTTACAGGAAAAATAGTTTATGCTGATTAGAAATAATGGCTGCTTCTGTTCCAATTTGTCCTGTATCTCTGCATGCAGTCACGAGGTACGCAGGCAGCCCCTTGAGCATGCAAGGACGTCGGTCAGTATCTGCGAGAGAGGAGGGAACGCATAAAGCTGTCTGGCTGCGTCTGTGGTCAGTTCCCTTGCACTGAGACTGGACCTCTGGAAGATGGTTGGTGCTGTAGGCTGTTGACGTGCACCTCGTTAGGAATTACTTCTCAAAGGGATGTAGAAAGGCCAGATGATTTTTTTTAGCATGTGGCGCGTTTCGAGACTTCTCAGCCTTATTCCGGCCAGTGTCAGGCTGCTGATGCAGAATGAGCTGTGTTTCTGTTTGTATCTGCAGCAGATTGAGGAGGTACGTAGATGAGTGGCGTAGGGAACGAAGCAGGGTTACATGGCTGCAGTTCTACCCTTACAACTGGCAGGATGGCCTCTTTCAGAGAGGAAGTCATGCGTGCTGAATGTTGACCGGATAGAGTGGAAGTTGGTGATGATCCCCATCAGACTGGTGTGTGTCTTGTGAAGGATTATTACAGTTCTGTGATAGCTGCAACTTGTGTAACCCAACCTTTGTTTTTTTTTATTTGCTGTTTGGGACTCACATATGTAAGTTAAGCATCACATGGTATTCCTGTTGGCACAGTAGTAGGAGACACTGGCCTGTTTGCCTCTCAGAAGAAATTCCGATCTGTATTTGGTTGGAGATGATTTTGGTTTCATTCAGTTAATCGTAGCCTTTAGTTTATCTTGCAGAACTGTATCATAACCTCTCTAGAAGAGCGTGTGACTTGCGCGGAAGGTGCATTGCAGATATCTGTTGAAATCGACTGTCAGATAGAGAAAATACAGCAGTTGTGGGAATGGCAGCAAGGGACAGGCTGTACCCCTCGGTGTAACGTGACGCTGGAGACATTGCTGGACTAACACATGCTCTCCTGTACTCCATGCAGTCAAAGGACAATTTTAGGTTGGGTAGTTTGGTAGAAGCTTTGAAATAACAAGGGTAGGTTTCATGTTTATTAAAGCTATGAATTCTGATTTCTTACCTCTTCTGCTTACATATGGAACCTCACTTCATAGGTGCAGGTGTCATTAGGCAACATAAGAAACGTTTGGGAATCAGCTTGGTTCTTTCTTAGTGTCGTACTCATTCTTCTGTCATCACTTACACTTCTGGAAATATCAAAAAGCATAGTGTAAAGGACTTTTTTTTTTTTTTTTTTTTAGCAGTGTTTTAGGGAAATGGAAGAAAAAATCTGAATGGTTTAGATCTCTTCTGCAGCTGTGTTTTTGTGAACTCATCGCAAATACACTTGTGTGTTCTTACAGGACTGCTGGTTTATGAAAACCCATGCTAGATTATTTGGAGTAAAATTCTGCCAGCTGTGAGACCACACAAATGATTGCGGCCATGGGATATCTGACCTTGTCATCTTTGATTACCTTTAATTTGTTGCTTGGCGTAGCGTTATAGAAACTGTGTCCCCAAGCTTATTCTGAGTAATACAATGCAACAGGGAGATGTCAGTGTGGCCTCTCATCATCTGCTTTTGAAGATGTTGGTATGTCACTTCCTTTCTTGCCAAGGCAGGCCAGAATTTGCCATCTGTAGCCAAGGAGCTGAAAAAAACCTGGAAAAAATCAAAAAATCCTTTTGTGGTTTCCTTTAAGTGTGAATTTCGTAAATGCTGCTCTCTTCCATAACAAGATCTTCTCTCTTCCTATCCTTGGTTCTTAGAGCGCAGAGGTCGTTCAGGGGAGGACCCTGTGGTCTGGGAGATGCCCTTGCTGTAAATTTGGAGGAGCTCATAACTGTTACAACATTGGCTCTGCTTAAATCTCCAGAAAAGCAGTCCTTGGAAAATAGTCATGGTTACATTCTGCTAAATTGCCTGCCAGGCAGGACGTGGTTTTCAGTGGAATAAAATTTTTGTTGATTCATTTTTTTTTATGTGAAAATGTACTAGAAATCTGAAAAGTAAAATACAGCTTTTTATGGTAGGTCTTCGTCTTTTTCTGATCCAGGTGGGAGTTGGTGGCTGCTGGCCAAACGCACTCTGAGGGGACAAGCTTTAGGAGAGCTGATGCAGTGACTGTTAGCTGACCCCTGAATGCTGTGACAGATAGTGACAAGGTAGTAACTGAAATATTTTGGAGAGACCAAGTTCAGAGTGTGGTCTCTGTGATGCAGCCATTTGCCAGGCATATCCGTCAGGATGTTGTCTCAAATCCAGGCTGTTCTCTGGCAGAGACCTGATTTTGTGAAGTTTTCCTTACTGGCCATTTCCACAAGTTTCTTGACTTTCAGGAGTTGGAGAGTTGTGTTGGAGAAGAGCTGTGAACAGAAAAATTCAAGCAAGGAACACTGCCACTATGGTTAATAGAAAAGCCGTCAGCACAGTATCCTGTTCCTCTGGGCTGGAGCCAACTGGTACGACTGCTTGTTAAATCAAGGCTGAATTTATCACTCTTCTTGCACTCTTGTGCCCTGTTCCAGTGCTGGCGTGCTCTTTCGTATGTATGTAGGGCAGGTAGTTCAGAAGGGTTAAGTATTTGCAGCATAAAAAGACAGAACCCGTTTCTGCAGTCTCCTGGGCCGCAATAAGGCAGTGACCTTCTATCAGAAAAAATCTGGAGTAAGTTATGCCCTAGAGTTGTGTGAAGTTACTTGCTTTTTCTGTAGAAGCGAGCTGCTTGTAATTGGGGAGCACTTGGTACAGTTGTCAGCATCCTGGATAGGTCAGTGCTGGATACAGCGAATCACTGACAGGCTGAGTTGGAAATAAGCAAGGGATGGCAGCATCTCAGGCTGTCACAGGGCAAATCCCAAGTTCAAGAGAATATTTTTAGTCTTGTCTTTGTTGCCATTGAGTAATTTTTCTAAATAAATGGAAGGAATTTGCATCCAGCAGGTGTCTTCCCAGCTAGCATGTCAGTTCTCTGACGTGCATCCTAGGCTAATATCTTATGGTTGTGTAAAGTTTTGTTCTTTTAAGGGTTTTTCAAAGAAGTTTAGATGAAACATGACAAGTAGCGATTCCCTGTAATTAAATAGTTGATTGCTTGGCTCTTGGAAGAAATGTGAGGCAACATCAACTCCAAAAATGGAGGTGTTAATTACAAATGCAGGTATTCTGGGTCATTATTTCTTAATTGGAAAGTGGAGCTGGTGCTTTCACGCTCAGGGAACAGCTTTCTGATTATATGGTAGAGCAGCACGGGTACAGATATATTTTCTGATAATACTGTGAAGAACTGATACGGAGAAAGACATCTTTGTGGGGCAGAACAACCTGTTTAATTAGATTATAGACACTATACTGTTATCTTGTAGTTCTCCTTTAGCACACTTTTTCTCATGTGCCTTTTGACCAGGGAAACCTTTTAGTCTTGTAACTATGTTTTTTGGTTTTGATAACACTGCAAAGTACTGGCAGTAGTATAGCCAAATCCCCAAAGCTACATTCAGGTTCTTAACTGCACCCAATAAAATAGCACTGGACTAACAGAGCTCCCTGCAGAACTGACATCACCTGGCTGTAAACTACGCAAACAAAAAGTAAGCAGAAGTCACCACCCTACTAAAAAATAAAAAATAAAAAAAAATCCCCTAATTGCTAAGATAGGTGCCTTTGTGCTAATAAAATGGCTTTCAGGTGGTAAGATGGAAGTAATCTCTGTATTGCTGCTCAGGCCTGTGAGGGAAGCAGGCATCTGCTGTTAGATGAAGCAAATGGAAAATGTGTTAAATGTGTGTGTTGTGTATCTGTATACAGAAGAAGGCTCGTTGGGGTCTGTATTGCTGCCGCCCCTAATGCAATCATTCCTCTTTTAATAGGAGAAGATCGATGTTTATGAGCTTGTCACAGAGGGAGAATGCAGCTCCTTCCAGATCTGAACAAAAGCTTCCAGCCAACTAACCTAGCAGTCACAAGGAGCAGATGGGAAGGACGGTGCTGAGCCGCCTCAGGGCTGTCTGTCCTGGGGGACCCCATGCGTGACCCGCTGGGCGCTGCAGGGCTCTTTGCGCGGCTGTAGATCAGAAAAGGAAGCTGTCATGCCAAGGTGACTCTTTTTTTCCAAATGGACATTTGTAGGTGTTTGTTCTCTTCTTGTGCAAGCAGGGCTGCAGAACTCTGGGAGCTTTTTCAGAGGATTTTTCTGGATGTCCAGAAAAACCTTAAACTAGTTATTAACTCCTTTAGAGTTGGTTTTTTTTTTTTTTTTTTTTTTTTTAATTTTTAATTTTAGAAACACAGCATTTAGGGCATCTGTTGCTGAGTGTACTCCCTGTTGTAGGCATCATATTGTCATCCCTTTCATAATTTTCACATAATTTTAGTTTTGTCTGTACTGCTTCCTGCTACAGGCTATTACAGTGCTGCCTTCCTCTGCTGGTTAGGAACCCTTTCTTAACTGCCAGTGGTTAGCAGTGGTAGCGTTGGTATCATTCTATACCTATTTCTTCTGTCCTTTAGGGTAGAGTCATTTTTCGTCTCTGTTATTTAGCTCTATGGTATGTGTGTATTTAGAGAGAAAGTAGTTATAATCCTCTTCCAGCCTTCTGTGCTGGAAGAGCTTAATTTGTCTCCTTCTCCCAGGCTATTGCTGACCCAGCTCTGCCTCAGCTCATCTTTCTGCATGCTAGTGCTGGTGCTCGTCATCTGTGTGCAGCAGGCTCCTGCTGTTTGCAATTTTAATGTTCATTGCTTTGTTGTTTTCTTTCCTTGGATTCTGTTGCCACTTGATGCGTTGGATCTTTTGATACAAACTGCATTGGGCGATGCCTCATGCACACCTGCTTTCCATCAGGAGCATAGTCTTACATATTGCTGTAGGGTTTTACGTTGCAGCATCTCAGTTCTCTTGTTTTTCTTCAGAGCTCCTTTAGTATCTTCAGTTTCCGTTTTGATATTCAACAGATTTTATTTGCAGTGGTGAGTGAGCGTTTCCCTTCCAGCCCTGCTGCCTCAGTCAGCCGTGGTCCCACGCAGGCAGGAGTGCACCCGCTTCTGCCCTGGTAAGTGGGCACTTGGCTTTCTTCGTCCATTCCTCTGCTCTGGACCAGAGGCCTGAAGGTACTTTGGCACCTAACAGCTGGCATGGGAGAGCTGAGATGCTTTTTGCAACAGGCAATCCCCATTTGTACACAGATGCAGAGGAAACTTCACTTTCTATTACTCAGAGCTGTTTGACATTGCCTAGCACTTGTTTGCCAACATCTGCATGGCAGCTATGACGTGTATGTACACACAGATATACGTGCAGACCTCTATGTGCATACGTTTTTGCACAAAAGATTTTAAACATACAATGCTTTAACAATATTTGTCGTATAAACAACTAGTGCAGAGAGCAAAACCTGCCTCAGCTTCAGAAGCTGTTTCATAATCCCCTGGTTAGGATTAGAACATTAAATGAGTTAAGCTGTTTCACATGAAGAGCATCTTTGCCTTAGCATTTAACGTTTTCGCTCTTATTTGCCAACAACTGCCAGGTAGTAGCTCACTGCTATTGTGTACCACCAACTTACCTCCTGTGGGGTCTGAGTAATGGGAAGCATGTTTTTCTTTAGCTTCCTCTATCATCAGCCTTAACAATTCACAAATATTAACCATATTTTTTGTGCTCTGTGCTCACCCACGCTACTCTTCTGTAATATTCCAGAGATCTTATTATTCATTCTCTTTCCCAGTTAGTGCAGTGCTTTGTTTTTGCTTAGGATGCTAGTCTTGCAATTCAGGATGAGAAGAGACATTTTTATCTATGCATAAAAATACCCAAATAACTTCACATTGCTTTCTGGGCTGAGCTCTCCCAAAAGACAAGGACAGCTCAGTGTCACGTTTTACTCGAGGAAAACTGCAATCAGTGCAACTTTGAAAACCAGGCTCTGAAAGATCAGACATCGTGGTATTCACTTGGGTTAGAAAGCTATTTGTTCTTTGGGGTAAGTTTTACTTTATAAAAGTAAAACATGTCAGGATCATTGAGCCTCCCAGTGCTGCATCTTTATGGCTAGCATCAATGGCAGAGGAATAGAGGCAACATTGCTGCTGTGTCAGAAATCCGAGGGTGAGGTCCTTTGTGTCTGTCTTTCAGCGTAAGATTTATCAATGCATTGTGCAGTCACATTTTTCTCTTGGCAAACAGGGGTGTTACTGGAGTAGAGCTCTGCATAGGTATGGTTTGGCGGCCGGTACTGCAGTACCGGAGGGGGTGGTGGATGCTTCAGGAAGGAGGCACTGCCTTGAACTGGAGTCACCTCCATGGAGCTTCCCTGTCCTTGGAGTCCTCTCCCTGGATAAATCAGAGCAGCAGCTGGAGGCAGAGAAGACTTCTCTTGCTCCTTTAAGCCTGATAAGTGTCTGCTGTGGGCCCAGGACCTGGGAAGATGTATGTGGGTCACCTTCAAGCCAGTGGTGACAGCCGTGGTGTGCAGCAGGTGCCGTTTGCTGTCTGCTGCAAGATCAGCTCTGGTGCCTTGCTGGAACTGAGATTCGTGTTGTCTTGACTAGTTTCTAGCAGTAACCTACTAACTAGCTTAAACAGGGCTTGTGTAAATATACTTGAAGGTTTCCTAAACATACTTGCAGGGATTTTGCTCCCTCTGTTTGCTGCTGTGCGGTGCTGGGGAAAGGCACGGCCTTCAGTTTGTGCTGGGGGCACCCAAACTGTGAGAGCTCCAAGTGTTCCCTTACAGTGCTGCCACTATAGCACAGGGCAGCCCGCTGGGCTCCAGCAGCTCCTGTAACTCCCTGGACTTGTGCCTTTATGCCAGAAACCATACACAGGAGCTGCCAGTGCCCACGTCCTTGCTCAATTGCTGGACAGACAAGTGCCCCTGTAATGGTGCTGAGGATATGAGTTGGGAGGTAAGAGGAGGCCTCTGGAACTGTGTGTTCCTCTGTCCTCTCTGGGTACTTTTTGGTTTAGTTGTCTTCTACATGGCCGGATTTCCTCAAATTGTCCCTTGGACACTCAGGAAAACCTGCTTCGGTCTAGTGACATCCTTTTCTTGCGCGAGCTGCGTGGTGCTAAAAACGCTTGTGTATCATTAACATATTGAAGTTTTCTGAAATCGTTTTGTAGCTTCTGGAGAGTACGAACTGCAGAGCTGGGAGCACCGCGAAGCTGCTAGGTACAGCAGGAGATGTTGGTCGGTGCTAAGGGAGAAACGGGCTTGTGCCAAGCGCAGGAGGAGGCGCTGGGATGGCTGCCATGGGCTGTGCTGGTACTGCTGCAGAAGAAGCTAGGGTTCACCACGCATCAACATCTATCGTGTTGTCCTGCTGGGGAAAGGAACACTTGGTGCTGGATTTGAAATGCGTTCCTTTATATTTATGCAGGTCCTTAAAGCAAAGCTTGCACGTTCCCAGAGGCGGACAGAAATAACGCAGAGGAGTGGCAGCTCTGCCAGGCGCTCGTGGTTCGTGTAGGAAGCAGTTTGTCAGCGAGGATTAAAAACGCATTTGAGTACTAGTGCTGTAAAAAGGCTTAATCCAGGAGCTCTGTGGATGGTTTTCTCCAGAAATATCCTACCTAATGCATTTATCAGGGCATGCTCTTCGGAAAATAGTCCCCTCACAAATGAAAGGTGAACTGATAAAGCAGTGAATGCTTTTGCAGTTGATGAGCCTTAACAGGCAGGGTGTGTATTTCAGAAGTCCACTGATATCAACGATTTTTTATTACAAGAATATTTAATTAAAGTCTCTTACTACACGTGAGATTCTGGTAGATAAAATGATTTAAAGGCTGAAAACAGATTTATTTTCTGTTGTCACATATGTCAAGGGCAACTAGGCATTACTCAGTAAAAATAATGAATTAATTCATTTCTAAATAGCAAATGCTCTAGAAGAGTTGCGTTGTTACATAAAAAGCTGATCTGTTGCAGGGTATGCTTGCTCCAATACACGTGGAGAAGAATTTTTTGTGATTCAGTTCTCAAGTGGCTCAGAGGACTGTGGGGGTGAAGGCTGAGCAGGATGGCAATGCGTGGGGAATCAGCAAGGCACGTGTGTGTGAATTTAAGGGTATCTTGAGAGAAAACCCATTTCAGATTGCCCTTAGCAGCAAGTTGTCACTGGCAAATGGTTTCTGTTGCCCTGGCTGCAAATTTGTATTTGGCAAATAGTTGGGCTCTAATTAAAAAAAAAAAAAAAAAAAAAAAAAAAGACATCCTGGGCAGTCAAATTTAGGTTTGCTCTGCATTAAAAATTTCACTCTGTAGCTAACAATAGAGATCTCACTCTTCCCATCGTTTCTTCTATTTCTAGAGGCATTTTGAGCTCAATTTTGATCTTTCAGCCATTGTTCTCTGGCATAATTCTGCAGAAGCAAATGGGGCTGGGGATGTAGGAAGGGGGTGAGGTTTCTCTTTGGTGCTCCTTGGCCACCCTGCTGAGGTGCTTTCTTGGGATGGGGCAGCAGAATATTGGCTATCAGGTTATTTTAGCTGCTGATCCCCTTGTAAAAGTAGAGGAAAAAGCTGAACATAGTCTCTTGAAATAGGACTGCTCCTTTGACTTAAACAAAAACGGCTGGGGGGTATACACCCCCACAAAATTTGTTGCAATAATATTTAAGTAGCGATAGGCTGGAGCTGGCAGCCTAACTTAATTTTCTTCTATTTATTACTGATCTGTAATGTTTCTTATAGAGTAGGAAATATCATTTGCATCTTGATGCATTTGTAGAAGAGTTTTATGGAGATTGAGTGGAGCTGGGGAGCAGCTGGCTCAGAACTAAGCCTTCCTGCAGTCGTTCAGCGATGCCCTGTGCTGCACCTCCAGCATGGAGGTCTTGGATCTTAGTTTGCTGAGTAATGTGAGGGAAGCAGGAAAGTAGCATCTTCATTCTGCCCTCTTTTCCCCATGTTGTGCACCTCTAACCCAGCATAGCAGTGTGAGATGGGGTTACCCAGGCTTGTAGGGCTCTGCCAGCAGCTGCTGTGTTGTACCAGCTTTCAGAAAGCCCCAGGGTGGTGTTACCTGGCAAGAAACATCTGCCAGAGAGCACTTTGCTACCTTCAGGCAGGCTGCAAAGTTCGTGGAAGTTCCATGAACACCAGGGTTCATTAACAAGTTAACATCATTTGCCTTGCAGGCTTTCTCCTAGGTAGTTTTTTGTTATTTTTCCTGAAATATTGGGTATACTAGGCTGTACTGCAAAGGTCTTGGTTACAACCCTCTTTGTCAGTCGGATGAATTTGGAGAAACCATGAAGAGAAAGAGGAACTTATCAGTGGTGGTGGACTATGCCCTCACAGTATGTCAGTACTCGTGAGACCAGTTTGTGTTTTATGGGTTTGCAGAAGCTTTGACACTTGCCTTAGTAAAGGAGAAAAATACAATGGTGATATTTACTTTATTTTTTTTTTCCCCTTCCCTCTCTTTCTCATAGTCTATGCAAGCAGCGAGGTGTCCCACCGATGAGCTGTCAGTAACAAACTGTGCTGTGGTGAATGAGAAGGACTTCCCATCTGGACAGTAAGTGTGCGGCGTTGCTCTTTCAACTTTTAACCAAAAAGGGATTGTTTTCATAATTTGGGTGGAGGTGAAATGGAATTTCACGTTTGGGAACGTAAATACAGTATGTTAATTGACAAAAGTTCTGTACCTTTAGAAAACAAAACTTTGGATGTGCCTCTTTATCAGCAACGGAGATATTAAAAATGTCATTTTCTGTGAAATGTTTCCAGCTTGGGAAATGGAGCTGCTTAAGTAACTATAAACACTTCTTAGTGAAGGAATTCAGGCCTTTGTAGACTTTTTTTGTTGTTGTTGCTGTTACATAGTTAGAATATTTGAGCTAACGGGTAATATTCAAATAGACTATTGTTTAATTGTGTTACTAGGGGCATCTTCCCGCTTCCTCATCATACGGGGATACTGAGTAGTGTCAGCAGAAACCATCTCTTATTCTAGGGGTTTGCATACACAATAACAGGGCAAGACAACCAGAGTGTGGGCACAGCAATTTGGATACTTTAATTACGAGTCTGTGTGAGTGATAGAAGCTGAGTCTGGGCTTTACTTTTCTGAGAAAGGCAGAAAACACATTAATTTTTCAGCATGGAATGTACAGAAGGGCTTTGCATTGAAGGAAGCCAATTTGAATTACTCAGTTCCCTTGCTTTGCTGCAGCAGCGAGGTGGCTCTCTAAAGGACTTCCAAATGCAGATTGCAGACAAGTAATTAGTATCAGCTGAAAGAGAGAGCATCACACATAGTAGGAGGCTAAAGGGCTTGGATTTTTAAAATGGGAAACAATGTTTAACAAATGATTATGATATGCTTTGGGCTTTAGCATAAAATACCTGGCCCAGATAAATTCTGCTAAGGGCGGAAAATGAGTGGCTGTGAACTGCAGGGAGCACAGGGGCCCTGCGTTTGCAGCCTTGCCTCTGTGCTGTCAGTCAGCTGCGCTGCTACCCTGGAGAGCTCCTGCATTGCACGGAGCTGGCCTGGCCTCCTGCTGCTCAACAGAACTGTGGTTGCACAACCCCACCTGTAGTGTCAAACGAACACAAACCACTTCACTCCCAAAACAGCAAAACTTTTAGTTGGAAGCAGGCAAAGGCATCTGCTCGAAGATAGCGGTGTGCTGCTCTCTTCAAATGATGTTTTTCCTCAAGTAGATTTTCTTTTTCAAAGTAATGCACTTGGAAAAATACTTGAACTGAGCATTGTACCTCATACATTATAAAAATCTTAATTTCCTGAAGCGTGGATGTCCTAGAAGGACCCAGCTTCCAGGCCTGCAGCAGCCAGCTGTTTTCCTTTCAGTCTGAGAACCCCCTCTCATTATCCAAGCGTGCAGGCAGTGGTATCCTGAGACTTGCTTGGTAAGCAGGCTGGCCGCAGTTCTGACTGAGCTGATTCTCCCCAGGAGAGCTGCCTATTTCTAGAAATTGGGGCTTATGAAGAAAGCAGCATATGTTGGTTGTGAACAGATGCTATAAATTGTTTGGAAAAGTATAAGACTAGAGTACAGAGAAACATCTCAGCATTCAGCTACTACTGAAAGATGTAGTCATTCTGCTGCATTGCAGATATACTGGGCAAGACCATCCTTAAGATCTGCTGCAGTACTGTGCGTGCTGTCAGCAGTTTGGGTTTGTATTGCCCTAACCATGACTGGCTGCAGAGATTATTTATTATTATTTTATTTTTTGCTAACAGCTACACGAAGGGCTTTGTTTTCACACCTAGGTTTGGTGCTCGTGGTCTAGAGACCCTGACCTTAGATCAGTGAGATGGTTTATCCCCAGCATGCCACTGTAGATATTTTCACGCTTCATTTTCCACACCCTGTGTTTTGGGGAAGTATGAATCATGATTTTATGATGCAGGAGTTCACGGGATGCAATGCATTGCTGTAGTTACATTGCTGGTTTGGTAAGTAGCACTGTCTGATGTTACTGTGACATACTTCTCTCCTGAGGACTCCAGAAGTATTTTGGAGAGAGAAGCAGATGCTGAAAGCAACCGGACAGTGAATGGGACAGCAGTCTGGGAGGAGGCCAGGGTGTTTTATGTGAATGGCTTTTTTTTTTTCCCATTGGCAACTGACTATTCTTACCTTTATTCCTGTCTTTTATATGGGGAAACCATTCCTATTATCTCATGCCTGTTTAGTTATCTGGGTTGAAGAACCTTGCTGGATAATTTGCATGGGTTTCCATCATCCACCCGAAAAGGATGCCTGTAACAACATGGGCAGATACTTACTGAATTCTTAAGATGTTCATCGGGTTCTTTACAAAGATGTGCAAGGTATCCTCTCCCGTACAAGAGCCTTGTTCTTTCTTCACCACCATAATATTAACCTGCGTGTCCATTAGTTGGTACCTGTTACAGTTTCTGTTGGCTTGCTCAGCCTGGCTAGCAGGCTTACTGAGTGGAGGTATTCCCTGGGAGCCCTTAAGAACCTGCATTACAGTTGTGCTTTGGTGCTGATGGTTTCAGGCAAAGCTTTGCCTGTGAATTAGAGCAGCAATTTCATCCATCAGAGCTCTTGGGAAATAGCAGGCCCTGGTGACTCATTACTCCTTTTATTAGGTTATAAGCAGAAGCTGTTAAAGAGGTGTAGATTTCCCCCACGAGTCTCTGTGAGCTCTCCAAGCTTCTTCCTGGTGAACATCAATGTTGGAAAGTGCTTTTTCATTTTCCTGCTGTTGCCATATTTTGAACGTTCTTAATACTTCAGTTGTTTGCAGTCTGTGGGAAACTCTCTGCTTCTGCTGTCGCTGAGAAGAGACGTGGCTGTTCTTGAAGAGTCTGTCAGGATTTGATCTTTTCTAATCTTATTATTTGGCTATATATATATATATATTATTTTTTTTCCAGAAAGCTGATAGATTTTTTCTTTTTTCCCGTGTTTTTTTGTTCCCCTTTCTGGACGTCTGCTTGACCTCCGTCAGGCTGTGCTGTCCAGTGTGCTGGGAGAGGTTTTTGTGAGGGCCAGGGCCTCACTGCCCTCATAGGCAATAAGTTCTTCCTTATATCTAATCTGAATCTCCTCTCTTTAAGTTTATAGCCATTCTTCCTTGTTCTTTCACCACACTCCATGAAAAAGGGTCCCTCCCCAGCCCCCTTTAGGTGCAGAAGGCTGCCATAAGCTCTCCCTGGAGCCTTCCCTTCTGCAGGCTGCACACCCCCAATGCCATCACCCTGTCTCTGCAGCACAAGTGCTCAGCCCTTTGCTCATCTTCATGGCCGTCCTCTGGAGTCATTCTGGTAGGTCCATGTCCTCCTTGTGCTGGAGGCCCCAGGGCTGAATGTAGTATCTATTTCCTATTACAAATTTAAAACAAAACTGCCCTTGGAGCACCATATGGTCTGGAAGGATGGTTGCCCTTGGCCTGCTGGCAGCACTCTTCCTACAGCAGCCCAACCTGCTGGCGGTCATCGGTGCTGCAAGGGCACGGTGCTGGCTCGTGCTCAGCCTGTGTGCCAGGATCCCAGCCCCTTGCCTGCAAAGCCGCTTCCTGGCCAGTTGGCCCCACTCCGTGCTGCTGCAGGACTTTGCGTTTCCTTTGGTTGGACTCCGTGGTGTTTGTGTCAGCCCACGTCTCCAGACGAAGCCCAGCTGAGTGGGAGCACAGCCACCAGATGGGTCAGGCTGTCCTCCTGGTTTTGTGCCATCCACAGACCCGCTAGGGGGATGCTCTGTCCTGTCACCCAGGTTTAAGGTAGCTTTGAGACGGTGTTGGCCCTGGTACGGGCACCTGGGGTACACGGCCGGTGCCTGGTCTGAAGCTGGTGAGGACAGATTTCTCCTTTGTAAATTCATGGTGACTACACCCAGCTGCTTTCTTGCCTTTCAGGACATTTGGTTTCCAGGATTAGTTGCTCCATCATCTTCCCAGGTGTAGGGTGAGGCTGACCAGCCTTCTAGTTCCTTGGATCCTCCTCCTTGCCATTCTTCAGGATAGGAGTAACATCTACTTTCTTCCAGTCCTCTGAAGGCCTTCCAGTCCTCTGATCACCACGAAGCCACCTTAAATGCCTTTTTCTCCCTTGCTGAGATTGTAAAGAACCAAACTACCTAACAGGTTTCTGGGTTTAAGCTTGGGGCAGGAGGAAATGGGGAAGGGTGCACATCTCTACTGCTGCGGATGGGGTACCAGTGGGTGACTTAGGGCCAGAACCAGTAAAGAACCAAATCACTTGTCTGCCTGGTGGAGCAGGCACAAACCTACTGCTGCATTTCTAATGCTTTCTTACCCTGTTGTGCCACCAGTGCAGAAATTCCTGCAAGGTTTCGCGAGCTGCCCGGTGTGCACACTAAAGCTAGTGATGGCTGGTCATCCTGGTCTGCAGGCCCCTCGTTTGCTCTAGTCTCAGAGGACTGCGTACTTTCTCCACGTGGCTGAAGCTGTCGTGCATGTGCAGTGTAGCCAACGTATGTATGTGCAGATCTGCTTTTGGACGGTGCTGGAGTCACTGTGTGTGGAAACAAAGATGTGTGGAGCGTGTGTGTGTGTGTAGCATGTTCACTGGAGGATGGCTGGGAGCACAGGCTTTGGCTGTTAGTGTGATCTGTCTAGCCCTCTGCCTCTAACCATGGATAAGAGGCTCAGGAAGAGGGGACACCAAAGGTCACAGCAGTCAGTGGCCTTGTGCCTCCTGTGGGTCGTCGAACTGCAGGTGGCTGCAAGGAACAAACCTGATTCGGCCATCGCCCCTGCTGCCAGCGCGCACAAATCCCACCTTCCTTTCCTTTTACTTTCGTGTGCCAAAAGGAAGTCTGCCTATCATATGGTAAGAGCTATCAGGCATGGGTTTTGGGTATTTCCCTTCCTGATGGCTTAGCCTTTGAGAGTGACAGACAGGCATGTGCAGTTGTTGCCTCTGTGTCTGCTTCTGGTGGTTTGTTTGTATTCTGTTTTACCAGTAGTGTTTCTGGTCTTCAGGTCCTGTGCAAGGATCTGTAGGTCCTAGCAAATGGGAGGGACAGCCTCAGTGCCTATTGGATTTTACTTTAGTACAGGACTTGCTTCTATTTTTTTTTCAGCGATCAAACTTCTAACTGATGTACTAAGATCCTTTTATAGGCTTTGCATCTATTTCATATGAAAATTTCAGCTGGGATATATATATTAACTTGTGTTGGGGTAAAATCTTACTGTTTTGGTGTTATGCTTTAGATGTGAACCTGGTGTTGATTTTAAATATAGCAGCCTTTGTCTTTGTGGTTATATTTTGGTTCTGTCATGTTTATACAGAGCAATTCCTGAAGTAAAAGGCTACTGGTGGGGGAATTTAAATAGTAATTATTAGCCTTTATTTTTTTTCCTGTTACAGGACCAGGCATAAGCTGGCTCATCTCTTTTGAATTCTCCTAGCACCGGGAGAATGCACAGGGATATATATTGGAGTAAAATATTGTTCTCTCTTCTAGACATGTTGTTGTGAAGACTTCTCCCAACCACAAATACGTTTTCACGCTGAGAACCCATCCCTCTGTTGTTCCTGGCAGCATCGCATTCAGCTTGCCCCAGGTACTGCCTGGTTTGACTTACTGTTTTCCTGTAGAATAAGCGTCTTTTGCATTTTGGATTGAAGAGAGCTAGACTAATTGGAGGGAGATGCCTCCATAAATGTGTACTGCAAATTTGATTTCTGAAAGCAAAAGTTCAAAGAGGCATTTACTATAGCTGAAGCGAGCTTGTTTATATTCATTTGTATGTTTAGCATATTCTGGAAAATACTGGAAAAGGTATAATTTAATCTTTTTAAAACCCACCAGAAACTTTCAAAAAGAAAAGCATAAGCAATGTCTTCTATTGGTTTTGAATTGTTCTCTGTTTTTTTTTTGTTTTAGAGGGTTTTCTTTGCTGTGTTTTTCTTTCAAAGACCTGCAGGAAGTTTTCTTGACTATATTGAGTGTTAGGATTTCTAGAGGAGATGTGCAATTAAATGCATAAAATAGATTTAACTATTCACCTCTTTCTTAATTAAGTCAAGTTACTGCATGCTAAATGATGCTTAGATAAATAATTGATACAATTAACTTCTAAGTAGAAAAATTAATCTTGTAGCCATCAACTGACTTACACAGTGAGTTGCATAATACAGAACAGCAACAAACACGGTCACTAGCTTAATGCTTTTGTATTTGTCTGCTGGTAACTAGTCTAGAAGCTGGGTCTCTGCTGAGTGTCTGTGCTGCAGACAGACTTTGTTCCTCAACAGATGACTTGGCATAGGCCCCAAAACCACTTTTTGCTTTTTGACGTGTTGTTCAAATTCAAATTTGTCCGGATGAGTGGGTGCAGAGAATGTTAAGTTACCATATGTCCAGTTAAGATTTATGATGCCAAAACTGAAAACCAGCTATCAGTAGAAGTTATTTGTATCACAGAGTTGAAATAAAAGTATTTGTAGTCTAGAATTGATTTTTTTCTTAGATTCTGGTAGTTATTGTTGATCTGAGAAAGTTCTGCTAAGGTATAGGTATTTTGCTTGCCCCTAAAAAGCACCTCTGCTAGTAGGCGTTACAGCTGCTGGTAGATGTATATTCTGTTTGAGTGTTCTTAGTGCTGGGGTTTAACTTCCAGGATTTGTTAAAGCTTTGGATAACTGCAGCCAATGTTACACAAAATGCAAATTTACCTCAAGTCCCATCTCATGTATTCGTGGAGGGTCACGTAATGGACACTGAGGCTCTGAGAACCCCAAGGAAGTCTGGTCTGCATTTGTTATGTACATGAAGTTCTTGACCACCTTCAGATTGTAATAAACCAAACTCTCAAGCTGAAATAGTAAACCATGGAAAATTTTGTATACTGGAAAGAGCAAAAGATGAAGGGCAGTGCGGTAATGACAGACTTCCTAGCAGAAAGATGAACACAGGGATTGAGCTGTATCTCTTGCCACAGAGATATCCAAAACAATCATTCTAGCTGAACTTGGCTTTCCTTCCTGTTCCAAAAGCTGTTGATAGCCTTAACTTGGAGGGTTCAAGCAAAGCCCAAGAATCATGGGAGTACTGGTGTGCTGGCCCACCGTTTTTGTGCTGGTGGTCCCTGGTATTTTAGGTAGAGGTGAGTTTAGGGTATCTTTTGCTGAAGAACTGGAGTGTTAAGAGGAAGGGAGGAATTCTTACTGGCCATGCAGTTAAATGCTGTAAAGAATGTGATTAAGTATGGAAGCATAGTTTGGTTTTACTTTCTCAGGAATACCAGCACATAAAACTTCCTGTTCTGGGCTTTGGTTCTAACAGGTTGATCCCTGTTAGCCAAGGGAATTACTTCCTTAAGCCTAACTCCAGTTTTGAACCGTGAACATATTGGAGAGGAAGCATGGGGGAGTGTTTTGTTTCGTTTTGTTTTGTTTTTAAAAAAAGGTCATTGTACGCCTTCTACCACACTTGTTCCTTCCAGGATGAAAAGTCAAACATAAATGACCATGAAGAACAACATTTCAAACGCAATGTTAGCAGAGCCTTGTGTAATGATACCTACATACTTTTGTGATTCGTGCCTCTCTAAGGTTGAGATATTTAAGAGATAGTGAATACTGCATCGTTTGGAATGTGGATTGTAAATACACACTAGCCAGCCTGTATCACAAGAAGCATTGCAAAAATACCATTTTTGCAATTATTGAACAATAACTTCTGGCATTATAAAGGTCATGGATTTTCATGTCACGTAGTTACTGAACCATTTCCCAATTCTCATGTAGTTCTGCGCTGCACAAATCTTTTTAAAGGAGTTTGAAGGAAGCTAATGATTTTGGACAGCTCCATTCTTACTAGTTCTCTGAAAAAAAATATTTTTTTAAAGTTATAACTTCACATTGTAACAATTTCCTGCAACTACTCTTTATGTGTAAGCTTTTAAAATAATTCACAAGTAGCCTTTCTTGCCTGTTGTGCTACCTCTTCTATGATTGATCATCAATGGAGTTTTAGTAGGAAAGAAGAAGAATGTCAAAAAAAACAAATAAAACAAACAAACAAAAAAAAACAACAAACACCAACCAACCAAAAAAGCCCTCAACAACAACAAAAATAACCCACAGAAAACTCTAAAACATCCTATATGATAACTTTAACATCCAAGACAGTGGTGTGATTAATAATATGAAAGAAATGGGACACGATCACCTCCCAAGATCAGAAAATAGGATTATTAATAGAAATGATTCCTTTATTTTGACTTGTTTCCTGTTAATTTGAGGGTCTTTATAAGGTCTGGTTCTGTCCTTTTTTCTCCTTAGGGTTCTCATGGTGGGGAGGTGGGAGCTGTTTTGTTAAGTAAGGATGCTGGCTTTGAGTAGATGTGTTCTATTGAAAGACAAGGTTTCTGAAGTTTGTCTTGTTCTTACAGAGAAAATGGGCTGGACTTTCCATTGGACAAGAGATAGACGGTAAGTCAGACCGCAGCATGATCATAATGGATTCTGTGCTTCCATACTGAAGTGAAACTGAGGTAGAAAATCCCAGATCTTTGACCCTTCTTCAAGTAACATGTGGCCCTCGTTGGTCAGAGGGAATTGCCCCTGTGTCTGCAGGCTTCCTGTCTCTTAAAATTTGCAAAACCTAGACAAGTATTTTGACTTACCTTCAGACATCTGCCAGTTTACCTCTGTATGGAACGTCAGTGTCCCCACAGATGTGAACATTGAACATGTATGCTGGGTAGTCTGCCCTTGTGGCTTTGGAGAACACTTACCAGCTAGCAGAAAGCTGATGTTATAGTTGAGGATATTCTTTGCACCTAAACTTTTGAGAATGGGGAAGTTTTAAGAGCTGTCAAAGGCCAGCAGTCTGCTCTGGATTTGCTGGCATGATGAGATTTGTGAATAGCACTGATGTTTTCACTGATACTGACAGGAATATTGCTTAAGGGAGAGCCTCCAGATCATCAACATATGAATATAATCTCAAAAGATAATGCTGGTTTTCTTAATGTCAATGTCAAGCTTGCTGGAGTGCAGGAAACCATGACCCTGTGCAGGAAAAGACCAAGGTGTGCCTGTCAGGCGACTCTAGTAAGAGCAGTGTATTTTTCATGCAGAGAGTCATTTGAATGTTGGTGTTTGTACATACTCATTTTCAGAGTTTCTTGCCTTCCTGTTTTACCTGAGCTCTTGCAGGAATGTGGGAGGCATGAGTGTTTTCTGCCAGTCAGTGATGAGGGTGGCATTTACACTTCTGTGTTCTCTTCAGTGTTTCTTGATCAGGAGGCTGCAAAATTGAGACCAGTGTGCATAGTTCCTGTATGCTTAGGCACTTTATTAAACAAATGCCTTTCAGGTCAAAGGTACTTCACTGTACCAGAAATATAAATGACTCTGTGAGAATACATATGCAAATTCAGCTGCAGAGTGCAGCTGCTTTTTTAAAAATAAAATAAGAAGAGTATGTCTCCTCATGCAAGTTACGCTTAAGGTATGCCACCCACAGGCCAATGCTGCAGAACAGTGCTTTTGAGATCCCTGAGTCTTTTCATTGTTTTGTGTTTGCTTGGTGCCTGATTGGTATTGTCTGTGTGTCTGTGTTTGATGCCCAGCTCATGGACAGACCATCCACAGGAAGGCTGAAATCTATAGCTTCTTGCTGTCACTTCCCTTTTGAACATGTTAAGCAGTAAATGCCTTTCTGCTCAAGGATGCCATGATGCCAGTTTTGACAAGAAGTGAAGGATTCTGCGTTGTGATGAAGGGAAAGGGCTGCATCTTGAGTTCATGCAAACTGAAGATTTGTATTCCGCTGCTCAGGTTTTAATGGAGCCTGATGCCTCTTTGCTAATGTTCAAAGAGGCTGATTTGTATCTCTCAGCTTGCATGCTCTGTCCTTCACTTGCACGCAGTTACCTCTGGTAAAGCTGTGGATGTGAAGCAGTTTGGGAGGCTCACCCAGCCTCACTCCAGTCAGTTTCCCAGCTTCTTTGGTCTCAGCGAGGTCATAGGGATGGATCATTACTTGGGTGAGCAGTATGAACTCTGTCAATCCCTTTCTGGAGTGACAAGCTGGAGTGGGTCTGTTTGCCTCTGTGTACAACATGCCTCATAGGTCTTGCTTTGAAGTTGTGTGGTGGTTTTTTTCTTTTGGTAGCTAAGTTAGTATTTTTTTTTTTTTTACACTGAAGAATCACCCCTCTTTTATTTTCTTGAGGTTGGGGGCAGACTCAGGATTAACTTCTTTCTCACCCTTATTTGTTTGTTGATCAGTAATGTGTGCCAGCTGGCTTACAGATAAATGCTTTTCGATATGAAAATTATTTGGGAAAATGAACACTAATATTTAGCACGATCAGTTGTTAGAACAGATTTGTGATTGGACTTGTACAAGACCCTGCTAGAAACTTACAAACCTTGTGGGAATGTGTTCTGTTTTTTAAAAAAACTGAAGTAATTTCAAGCAGGGTGACTGAATGTCACGTGACTGCCTGCTGAGTAGCTGAGTGTAAAGGATCCATAAAGCTGTTCTGCAGATAGGGAGACATTCAGAAAACGAGTGACTCCCCAGGGCTCCCTTTCTGTCTTGTTCCCCCGATGAGGTGAGAGCTGTACTTTAAGGTGCAGTCCTGTGTTTAGTGGGATGGTGCTGCTGAGCCCCCCGGGCTTCCCAGGTGAGCAGATCTCAAAACAGCGTCTTTGGGGAAAGGGGACTCAGTGCTGAGCCCCTCAGGTGGGGGCTGGCATTTGTCTTTAGTGCAGCTCGGCTTTGCCAGCTCCTGTGCTGGAGGTGCTGACAGGGCCGCAGTGGGGTTCTCCTCTGTCCCAGGCCTCCCCAGCGCTCAACCCTCGCTGTGAGGACTGCCCCTGGCCTGCTGACACCTCGGTTCTGGGGTGTTCTGTCCTGAAACTTTTTTTTTTCTGACAAAGCTGTGGGGTGAGGTGAGGTGGGTGAAGGGAAGTCAGCGCCCTGCAGTGACCTGAAGGGAAAGCCCCCCGCGCTCCCTCACAGGACCCACGGCTCTCCCTCTTTAGCAGCAGCTTATGTGATTGCCCTGCTGCCATATCCCTTACCAAGCTATTAAAGATACCTCAGTTCAGGAAGGAGTTTTAGTGTTTCTTCTTCACCCAGTTTCCCAGAAGGTAGCTCCTTTGGTAGCTCATTTCCAGATGGCCTTGTGTGCCAGGAAGGCTGTTAAACGTGCATGCTGTGATGACCGATGTGTCTTCTGGTTTCATCTTAAGCAAGAGGCAGGTTCTTTTCCTTCCCTATATGAGTGTGTCCTGTCTCATAGCATGGTGGGTGCGGGTATTAACCTGCCATCTTCCCAGAAGTCTGCAGGATTTGACTGGAACCATTCTGTTGCTGAGAGGCGTGATGGGGTACAGCAAGCCCTGCGAGAGGTGCATGTCCCTTATTCGCCTCCTACTGCTTTACTTTAGCTGTGACTTCTGTAGCAGGCAGGACTTTATTCTCCAGATTCAAAGCAAGCCTGTAATGTACTTCAGTGTTCTGGAGAAACTGCTTCCGTCCTTTGTGAGTTATTAGGAGTGCCTGCTTTGTGAGATGCTGCCTTTCTAATTGCCTCTGTTGAGGCAGTAGCCCTGACGTGAGCTGTGTTCTTTACTTCTATCCTTCTTCCTCCAGCAGCAATGGTCCCAAGTGTCCTCCTGGTTTTGACCTGATGTAACTTGAGAGCTGCGGGGACTGGAGGCAGTTGGCAATGGCAGCAAAGTAACTTTGTCACTTTGCTTTCTGCCTACATCCAAGGGCTGTTCAGTTGGTTCTGGATTGCCAGAGGTGTCCTGGTGAAAGCTAGGATGGGCCCAAGTGTGCCTTGGGCAGGAGTTGTTCCCTGTGTCAGAGAGGAAGGCTGGGTGGTGCCTCATTCTGGGCTGTAGAAGCCTGCTAATTTATCTGCAGGTTCAAGTGCAGTAATACAATTTAACTTTCTGCCACCTAGTCTGCAGACAAGATAGTCAATCTCTTGCTACTGGAAAACAATTATGACCTCTGGTTGTTGCTTTTTCAGGTAAGACACGCTTCCTTTGGGCTTTCTGAAGATATCTTCCAAAGTCTTACATGCTGAGGGGAAGCTATTGTGGTTCTACGGTGTGTGTGAACTTGCTTTCACTGTCCTTATCCCCAAGGCTTGTGCTTGAGCTGTTTCAAAGGACATTATTAGAGACTTTAAAGAAACGCAGGGATTCTCAGTAAAGATAAATTTGCTGTGGTTTTGCTCCTGTAGTAGAAGAAGGATGCAAGAGAAATGAGATTTTCTATCTGAAATGGGATATTCACTTTTATGAAATAATCATTCAGAATGGAAGAATATACACTGCTAAACATATAGCATATTTAATAGATTGTGGGGAGACCTGGGGAGACCTTGCTTTATGAAATGTGTTTTTTTAATATTTTTATATATTTTTATTTTTACAGTTTCCTTATATACTTTCGACAAGGCGAAGCAGTGTATTGGCACGATGACGGTTGAGATAGATTTTCTGCAGAAGAAGAACATTGACTCCAACCCCTATGACACAGACAAGATGGCTGCAGAATTCATCCAGCAGTTCAACAGCCAAGCCTTCTCAATAGGCCAGCAGGTGTGATTTTCTTTTGGTTCTGTTCTTTCTTTTAAAGGCTAAAAAGATCTTAAGTAACATTAAGTGCTTGTATAAGCAATGGTATAAAATACTGAAGAGTATCTAAGTAATTAGACTTCAGCTGCAGAGGTCAGCTAAGAAGCAGAAATTGTTTACTGTGTAATTGGTATCTTCTTAAACATTGAACAATCATGATTTTCACTGAAAGCAGAAGCAGAGGGGTTTAAAATCTGCCTTTTTCTTACCTAAATAAATGTATCTTTGTGAGGAAAATCGGGAGGCTTGAGAAACCTGGGTTCTCTCTGCACCTTAGCCTGTTTGGCTATAAGCATGGCAGCTCCTGGAATCTTTCGAGAAGTAACTTTTGTCTTCCTTATATACAAAATCAGAAATGAATGCCATCTTTAATTAATTCTCCATAGCATCTTTGGTGTGCAGTGTATTTTATTGTAACATTCATTACTGCTCTACAGCTTCCAGTGGTAAGATAGGCGTGAAACATTTGACTTAGGGATTTCTGAAAACTGACGTTCCTATAATAGAGCCTCTCAGCTCTGTAATAGATGGGTTTCTGCCCCTAAGAACTTCTGCGATAGCCTCTGGTTTGTCACATTCTTAGGACAGATTGAGGGCTTCCTGTGACGGTAGTTTGCAACATGCAGGGCCTGAATCTTAAATCAGTTGGAAATGTAACCTTGGAGGCAAGGAGACAGCATGCTCTTTTCTATGTGATGGGACCCCACTTCTCGTAATGTTCATTCTGTTACTTGTCTTAAAGTTAATTCTGTCCAGTTCCACTCTAGCACTGTTTTTGAGGTATTCTTGTCAAACTGAAAAATGAAACATCAAAAAGATTTGAGCTTATTTGTTCTTGCAGCAAAGAAAGGAAAAGAAGTTTTTTCTTGGAAGAAGGCAATTCTTTGTATTTATCCACTTGACTTCATGGTGTGCTTGTTTTGTTCTGTAATCCGTAAGTATGGGACATGAAAAGGACATGTTCAGTATGCCCAACCTTTACAGAATAAAAAGAAGTAGAATTTGTGGGGTGGTAAGCTTTGTCCTCAAGCTTTTTTCTCTTCATATCTTAGCAGCTTTGTCAAAATCTTATTAGCATTTTAATTACTTAAAATCAACTGCTGTTTCTTCTTTCCACAGCTTGTGTTCAATTTTAATGACAAACTTTTTGGCCTGGTGGTAAAGGACATGGAAGGTATGGATCCCAGCATCCTCAAAGGAGAGTCTGGAGCAAGTAAAAAACAAAAGGTAGGGACGCAGGATTCATGTTCATTCCCTAGGGTTTGCAGAGGCTCAAGTATGGAGCAGGTGTTGCTACAATGAGGAACTGAGGTTACTCACATGTGGAGAAGTTATTTTGGTTCCATCTGGCTGCTGCTTTTTCCTTGGAGAAGATAATTGTCTTCAGTTTCATGCAGTCTCGTGTGCTTGTGTAGTTGGGAGCTTAGAGTTGCACCCACTAAAGTGCAGAGCTGGGTGAGATACGAGTATCTTTTGGACATTATATGCTAATTTATGGAAACCTTCTCTCTTGAGAAGAACAACTCTTTGTTGAGTTTTGATTTTTCTTTTGTACACTGTGCACGTATTTTTTTCTCTTGCTAGACCTTGCTGAAATAATACAGTTGGTTATGAACTAAATAAATAACTTAAAAAAGCCAACTTATACCCAATGAACTACTGCATTCAGAGTTAAATAATATTTAATAAAATTGCTTTTAGAGGATGTGTTGGTATTTCATGTTCCTTCCAAAAACTCTTGTACTAGATCTCTTTCAGCTGTTTCTCTCCTGCTGAGATCTGCATGGAGATACTGAAGAAGAATCTGAAGTTGAGTCTAATAGCTTAAATTTAACTATTTGTTTTTTTTCCCTTTTTTCAGATTGAGATTGGTTTGGTTCTTGGAAATAGTCAAGTGGCCTTTGAAAAAGCTGAGAACTCCTCTCTCAATTTGATCGGTAAGTGCATCTTTATCCAAAGAGACAAGTACTGCTTGTACTGCTTGAAGTTTGCTGCTTTTCAGGCCTCAAGGACTTGTATACCAAAAGTTTGTTTCTTCCTATTATATGAGTTGACCTAATATATTGAAAACTGCATCTTAAAATGTCTTGTAGCAGATGATTGTACTTGATCCCCTAGGAGCCTTTCACAGATCCTTTAGAATGCAGTTAGTACATGGCCAGGTGCCTATGGGAACCCACTGCGCTGAGAAGGCGCTGTCCTTCCTACAGACCGCTTCTTCTAGCAGGGACTGTATGGAAGCCACTGTCAGCCCACTATGTAGCTCCACAGCTGGCTGAGGGGCTAGGGCAGTTCTGCAGGCCTCTTGCCATGCTTATTGCCATGGCGTATCTGAAATACACGGTGATGCAAGGAGAAAGGTGTCCATTGTTGAGAGACAGACGATAACAAATTACATCAGAAGAGAGGAGGTAAGCCTGGTTGCTCTGGACTCATAAGGGTGGATTAGAGAGGCATCATGGACCAGGACTTCCAGTGAAATACAGCAGCTAGTTGAAATGTTTTAACGGTTTTAAACATCAGAGAATTATATTTTTAGGAACACTAACAAGCCAACACCTGTTTAACTTTAAACAGTAGAGAAAAGGGAAAGTGAAAACTTTTTTTTGAACGAGAAGCAAACATTTCAGAATGAGTGCAGAGCTTCTGACAGTCCCATCACTAATGAGATCCCTTCTCCAAGGAGAACCTTAAAAAGATGCTAGAAGGTAGCTTCGGAAGAGCACTTCATTTTTCTTGACTTCTGAAAATCCTGCTCTTCAGAAATTGATGACAGCTGCAAAATAAAGCACAGCATTTTTATTATGTGAGATTTATATTAACCGCTTGCACGTTAACAAAACATAGATTAATTAAAACTATGAACTTCTTGTTTTAAGAAGCACGTTCTAAGGTCTCAGGAAAACAAATCTTTGTGTACAATTTCAGATTTTACTGGCCAACAAATAGGGAATAATTGGTGCATCCTGCTTACATTCATTTAGAAAGAAACTCACGTAGAGCTAGAGAAGAGTCTGGTGCTTTCCCACAGACCCACCAGCTTGAATGTTAGGGGACCTGGACCACAGAGTGGGCAGTGAGGGCATCTTCCCTGCACGTGGCTGTGTGCACTCCCTGGGGTCATGGTAGCTGCCCTGCAGAACAGGTAGACACTATTAGTCTGGCTGTTCCTTTTCCTATCTGTGTTATGAAGTCGACAATACTTAGTAAGCCTGTAGTTACAAATGCTTCTCTTGGTGGTAAGATGGCTCTAGGTATTCCTTGCTGAGTATGATAAGAATGCCTGCTCAGTACAGGAATATGTATATTGTTTCTTATTTTCTTTTCCTCTAAATTTCCTTTTACTAGAGCCCATGAACTAAGGAATCTTTTGTTTTTGCTGCTGCTCTTCCACGGATATGTGGCAGGGCCCTTGCAGCAGATGAAGGGTGCTGTGAGTGAGGACGCGGTGAACCCAGGCAGCTCAGTGACTTGTCCAATAATTAGGGTTTTTGTAGTAGGTTTGTGTTCAAAGAACAGCTCTGCTTGACTGTGAGTACTCAGTACCTTTGAGTATTTGGACACTTAGGACAAGAGAATTTAACTCATTCAGCATTGCGGGAGCTGTGGCAAAGGCAGTTTTGACCCTGCACTGAAGTATTATCTTTCCTCAAGTGTGAGGCTGTGACTTTGTGCTCTGTAGTTGTCTGCTTAATAAGCTACAGTTGTTGCAGAAGGGGGAAGACATGAAGCTGTTCTGTAACCTCACATCTTACGTGGACATTTTTATCTGAAAGCACAGCCAGTTATCTATACTGGAGAAAATAAAACAAGCACTAGAGACCTGTGGGATGGGGTTGTAAATGACTAATTAAGCATATTAACAAGGATACAAGTTCTAAGAGCACTGAATGAAGTTTGCATGAACAGCTATTTCATACCTGCAATTACATGGTTACAGCCCATTTAGTTTTGACCATGTTTTGATTGGACAGCTGGAGGTGAATATTAACATAATCCAATTTATTACATCAGAGCAAGCAGTGGTATTTTATTTGGTCAATATTCAAAGCCATAAAATGACCTGCGGTCTTCTTCCTAGCCTGGATAGGTGTGAAGAGTGGTCCTGTGGGAGTGTTAATTGATTGGAAATAGGAAACCTTCACTGTGATTTTATTCCATTGCCTGCAGACAAGACAAAAGAGTTGCTTATGCCTCAATTTACTTCCTTCTGATTGCTACTTTATGTAATCTCCTCATTGATCTGAGGCAGAGCTACTTAATGTGCTTTGTTAGTCTCTGGAGAATTGTAAAGTTGTGAATAATTAAATTCTGGGAGAGGAGATAAAAATAAGTGTCATTGAGGACTGCTTTCATTAATGGCCTTTATTTTCTTCAGCAGATAAGAATTGTGATTGTTAAAAAAAAATAATGCTAATTCAGTTTCCTGTTTGTAGCATGAAATTGTGTTATAAACCCAACAAATGATGATGTTTTAGTTCAATCTACAAGAATTTTATTGTGATCAGATGCAGCCAGAAGGGGGGAGTGTAGGCCAAGTTCTGGAGGAAAAGTAACGTGCCTGGCTGAGGGGTCTAGTCTGAAGACTGCAGTGGAGCAGTGAGATGGTAAATATATAGCAATCAGTGAATCAAATGATCACTGCTGTCCTGCATGGTTCTGTGTGTTAGTGCTGGATGTTAGAGCTGGTAAAATGTTGTCCCTACTGTATTAGAGGCATACTCTAGTTTATTTTGTTGAGCTAAGTATTGAAGTGTTTCTTCTAGGTGTATTTAGACCAAGGTTATTATTGGTCTAGTTCAGCTAACATGGAACTTCTGCTTAGTGTGCTTACTGCACTTTTAGATGCGTAAAATTAGGGGATGCTTTGTTCCCAGAGTCAATCCTGTAAAGCACTGTGCATCTCACAGAAAATACATGACGTTCAATGTCAGCAAGAATTAAGGAATATTTTGAGAATCTTTGATTCTTCCCTGGGCTTTTAATATTGCTGTTTGCTTCTCTGGTAGCTAAGCAAAGTGATGTAGCTAAAAGCCATTCATACATGTTGATCTCACTCATGTGAGCATCAGTGCTTGTTTATAAATTCTCCTCACATAAATTTAAGGCAAGTCTACGTGGATCTGTCTGGTAGCATCTCAGCTGTACTCTTATTGTAGTATTTGTGCTTATTGTCTACATCCTAAATTACTTTTAAGCTTCTCTGAAAAGGGAGCAGGGAGCTCTCTAAGACTAAAACTTAGGTGGATTTTGTCAACAAAAGGGAAAGGAAGGCTGTTAGAATATTGCACAGAGATTGCTAAACCTGTGCTTAGGGAATCTGGCTCAATTTGAACCATCTCTAGCAGAGGTAATCAAACAAATGGGGAAAATGAGCAGTGGTAATTTGCCAGGACTGGCTTTTATTCTCCTGAGTTGTACAGGAACTCAAAGGTGAAATAGCTGAACTTGTAATAGTTTTGTGGAACCTTGCTTAAAATTGCTCTGGTGTCCAAGGACTGGAAGATGGCAAGTGCTGTCAGTCATAGAATCCTAGAAAGGTTTGGTTTGGAAGGGACCTTAAAGACCACCTAATTCCAATCCCTGCCCTGGGCAGGGACCCCTCTCGCCAGCACAGGCTGTCCCCAGCCCCATTCAGCCTGGCCTTGGGTACTGCCAGGGATGGAGCACCCACAGCTCCTCCGGGCAGCCTGGGACAGGGCCTCACCGCCCTCATAGTAAAGAATTTCTTCCTAATAGCTAGCCTAAATCTGCCCTCTTTTAGCTTAAAACCATTCCCCCTTGTCCTGTCACCACACAAAAAGCAAAAAGTCCCTCTTCCACAGCTTTCCTGTAAACCCTCTTCAGGCACTGGAGGGCCCCTGTAAGCTTTCCCCAGAGTCTTCTCCTCTCCAGGCTGAACAACCCCAATGCCCTCAGCCTGGCTGCACCATGGAGCTGTTCCAGCCACTGAGCATCCTCATGGTCTTCTCTGCACCCACTCCAGCACCTCCACATCTTTCTGGGGGTCCCAGAGCTAAGCACTCTGCTCCTGGTGGGGTCTCTTGAGAGCAGAGCAGAGGAGAATTCAGAAAGATTCCACAAAAGGTCTGGAAAGCTACAAATCTTAAACCTGAAATCCGCACAGGAAAAAAAAATCAACCCAAACTATAACAAAGAATCAAATTCACTGGTATCTATGTAAAGGTGATACCCTTGGAAGGGTCAGCCTATCTTCCTGTAAGGGAAGTCCTACCTCATGATCCTACTGGAATTTGTTACAGGAATAGGGGCTGACATGGTCTGCTTGTTTTTCAAAACTCTTTCAGCGATTCCTTATCGAAGTTTTTTTGAAAAGAAACTAAACAGAAATGGATGAACAATGAAAAGCTAGAGGTAAATAGCCAGTGCCAGTGGAGTTCAGCATGAATCTCTGCTGGAGCCTTTGCTTTTCATTATAATTATTAAATAAGCTGGAATAAAGGCTGAGTAATGAGATGGCAAAGCTTGCTCCTGTGGGGCTGAATGACTAAGAAATAAAATGGCAGAGGAAATTCAATATAAATAAACATAAAGTGATGCGTGGGAGGAAAAACATTCCTAACTTCAGTCAAATATAATTGCTACTTAAGGCCAAGATCCCAGGTATGAAAGATTGAAGGAAATGCTGGGTCTGTGCTCGGAAGCTGCCTGGCTCTTGTTAAGAATTATTAAGCATAGATGTTAAGAAGTATTACCTCTAATAATCAAGAAATGTGAACAAAGCGTAGCATAATTTTGCATCTATATTTAAAATGCAGATGATCCTCAGTGTGCACAGTTTGGGTCTGCTTGTCTCTCAAAGGATGTAGCAGAAATAGAGAAGAGAGCAGGGAGGAGAGCAACACGGATGCTCAAGTGTGGAGCAGCAACTGTGTAAGGACTGAAGAGCGAGTTAGGACTGTTGTGTCTGGAAAAGGTACAACCGAGGAGAACTCAGGACAAGTCTGATGCTACCTGAAGTGGCCTGAAAGAGAGTGAACCAAATGCTGCAGGGTGTTCAGAGTTTACATAGGTTTAAAGGGGCCTAGATAAATTTGTGGCAGAGAAATCCATTGAGGATTATTAAATGAATAGGAACAATTCCTGGCTTGAAGTCCCTGAACAGGAACAGGTAAAGGCTGGGGAAATCGTGCACCAAGCAAGCTGAGCAGCTGGTTCAGCATGCTTGTTACAATGAGTCCTCCAAACTAATGTCTGCAAGGGAACATTGGTTTACCTGCACACAGGTCTGACCTGGTGGAGCCTTTCTGGTGTTTGTATTTTTATTTAATGTAATTCTGCTATGCCACATGTTTGAAATGGTTTCTTTTTTTTTTTTTTTTACAGGTAAATCAAAGACCAAGGAGAACCGTCAGTCGATCATCAACCCAGACTGGAATTTTGAGAAAATGGGAATTGGTGGCCTTGACAAAGAATTCTCAGATATTTTCCGACGAGCTTTTGCTTCACGAGTGTTTCCACCTGAAATTGTAGAGCAAATGGGTAAGTATGATAGAGAGAAATATGTCTGGGGTAGAGGATGCAGACCCATTTCTGGTTTGGAAAGACTGGAAATCAACTAACAACCTTATGCTATAACGTGGCAGTTACTTAGAGATCTAAAAGACTAACAAAGCCTTTTCTTCCACTGTTGCTCCTGAATGTCTTTCGTACTCCTGTTACTTGGCTAAAAAAGGGGGACAAAGAAGCAACTTGAATGCTCAACACTGTACATGAAATGTCTGAGCAAATGAAATATATGGTTTAACTGAATACTTTTCTGTTGGAACCCAAACACTGCCTATTCTTCTGCATGCTTCATTTATTCATAGCAATGAGATTGAATGCTCCCATTTCTAACTTACTGGCAATGGGCTTTCTGTACAAATCAAAGGAAATTCTGTCCTTAATGATCCTGCCTTATGTATAGTATCTATTGTTCTGGCAATTGCACTATGAACTTATGTCCTTCTCACAGCATTAGCCCAATAAACAGAGTGTCCTGTGTGATCTTGGATTGGTCTGATTTGAAATTCTACAGAGGATGCACAGGCCATGGCACGTCTTGGAGTTTGTGAAATAAAAGCACAGATTCTTAAATATAGCCTTTTTGGGTCTAGGGTAGAAAAGGCAGTCCCATTACTTTGTAAACATGTGCTGGCAGGCAGATAAATGGTACTGATTTTAAAAGTAATTTTATTAAGCAATATGCAGCTGCAAGTATCTTATTTTGTCCCATAAAGTAGCTAGGGATGGTATAGCTAGTCTTCATTCTCTGAAAATAATCTTTGTGGGATCATATTTAAACGTGGAATTCGGAGCTACATAATTTCTAAGTATGTTTATATTTCTTGATCCACCTTCTCTCTCCCCACAAATGAAGCAATCATGATTTTGATTACAAAACAGATTTTGATCAGAAGATATGTCCTGTTTGTGTGTGGCTGTATCAAGTGTGTCCGCTTCCAGTGTTTGTGGAATTAATGTTAAAGTAAACTTCTCTGTGAGGTGTGTTAGGTCTTTTCTTAGTGGTTTAAACACTTAAGGAGAAACATTGAAGAAACCCTGTAGGCTAAATCCAGTTAGTGCATGATTCTCTCTACTGCTTTTTTTACTTCATATTGATCTGTTAAGGACTTCTGTGGGCTGATTGTGCTTTTTTTTTTTTTTTTTTTTTGTGGCTGTGATCAAATCATGATGTCTCTGCCACAGCTTGAAGACAGCAACAGCTTGAATTTGTTGGTATTTATCTGCTCTGCAGAGGGAAGTGGTGTTAGCTATGGAAAGAAAAGCTCTTTTACTGGGACACTGTCCTGTTCAGAAATGTTGCTGGCAGCTGGCCTTCGGGTGGACCAGCATCCCCTCACTTGAAGTATTTTGACCTTCTGAAGCAGCTACATGTATGTTCATAGCAGCAGTGCAGAATCTTTGACTATACGTGGAGGTAAAGACTTGGAATTCTCATTGGTGTCATTTGACTGTAATGAGAAATGCACTACTAGACTAGAGATAATTAGAGCTTGTTTTCGTTTTGTTATAACATCCATTATTCAACTTCCATGGCTGAATGCAATCTGGCAGCATGCTAAGCAGGGATGTGTCAAGGTTTGATTGCATTTGCTTGGTGTTATTGGTGGTTGAATCAGCCTGACAGCTGGGCACTGTTTGGTAATAGCACACAGCAGCTAGCTTTGCCATGAAGGACCTGCATCTCTAACAGGTAGCACTTGCAAAGGTCAGAAACCTTGCTGGCTACATGAGGTTGTGGAGCAGCTTTGCAGGGTGTGCTGCTCAGATGGTTCCTCTCATTAATTGGGGTTGCTTAATACAGGAAGAAGAAACCTCTCTGAAGGACCACTAGTATTTTGATTACCCTGGGCAATGAATTAAAGGTGTGCCATATTATTTATATAAATACATATACCCTTACTTGTGCGTGTTTACACACATACTATGTAAAGAAAAATTTTTCTGGTAAGAAGTTAAACTCCAAACAGAACTCTCTAGCTCTCCGATTAACCCTAGGGCTAAAGAGCTTATCTGAAATTTGAAATAACAGAACTTTCTGACATTCATTTTCTTTGCCTTAGTTATAACTTGCTCTTAACTATATTTCAGATCTGAAATGTCAGTGTGACAGCTGTTCACCTTTGTATATAATTTATTGGGAAAGGAAAAGAAAGAATTCGCCTGCTATCTGGTGCTCTGGTGCTCACCCACTTCTGTTTTTTGCCCAGTGCTTACAGACTGCAACTTCCATGCCAAACGCAATAAATATTTCTGTCCTGTAACTACACAGAGGCAGTATAGACCCTTCAAAAATTGCTTGCAATTTGTGTGTGGTTTATCTAACTTCCAAGGAATGTTCTGGGTTTGCAGCATATAAATCAATGTTAGTTAACCATATCATCCGAGGGTGTAAATGCTACTCTGATGCTACAATCTCTGGTTTATCCAAGAAAAGATATCCAAGATCAACCTCAGCTGGTCATTAAACATTTCCATAGCTCCCTGCTGCCCTGGAAAGGGGCAATTTCCTTTTTGCTACCCACGCCTTTCCCATGTTCATATCCATCACCTCTGTTGTGGCGGGCTTGTATGCCTCTGTAAAGAGCTAAAACATTTGAAAGCAAGAAAAAAAGCGTGCGTGTGTGAGCAGTCAGCATTCGGTTCCCTGGTTGGCTTGCTGGGACACAGCCACACAGATGGCAGCCGGAGGGGTAAGGGACATCACAGTAGGACTTCATCAGTTTAAGCTGAGTGCTTTTTTTTTTTAAGGCTACAATTCAATTTGCTGGAGATTCTTTAGTATTATGAACATAGTTGGTGTAGTTATCTTTTTACTTAGTACTAGGCTCTTAATAACCATGTGACTGCCAAATGGAAATAAATTCTTACCTGGATGAGAACTGAGAAAGTACCTTGAAACAAAAGGAGTGCTCCTTTTCAGTGCCATCCTGGAGGCTTCAGTATTGTAGGGATGATGCTTTTAAGGCAGGAAACTAATACTTGCAGGGGGCCGATAGAGGTAAGGTGGAAGTCTTTGTAACAAAGGTAACTTAATGTATGAATTACTTGTGTGTTCACTTCACACATCTTGAAGGGCTTTCTGTTGTGCTTATGTGTAACTGCACAAAGGGTACCAAAGTTACTCAAGTCAAAACAGCGTGCCGGTAGGAGAGGGGAAAAGGACAGGCCTAAAAAGCAGTATCTGTGGGGAACTGCCCCTGTTTCTTGAGCCCTTTCTGGTTCTCTATGATGTTTAACTCAAAGTAAAGCCACACAACTACATTGTGAACAGCAGCCTTACAATTGATTGATCCCCATTTAGTTCCCTTAAGACTGATTTTGGTTTTTCTTTTATTGCTGTTAAAAGCATCCTCTCATTCAAGCTAGAGCCCCTCCTTATTATTTGATAACTATTATGTTGCTGAATACATGTTATAATCATTCTTGTCTTTTTAAAACTGTAACAGACCTTTTTTTTTCTTCCTTCAACTTCAACCATTTAGATAAAATTTTTGAAATGTATATCTCCAGGCACTGAATATCAACAAGACCAAAAACGTTTTCTCAGACCTGAAAGAAACTGCCAGTGCTGGACTCTGTTTTCCTTTCTAAAGAACGCTCCAGTGTCTCCATATATTTGAAACATGGTCTTTTAGCAGAGGAGTGTTTTTTATGACTTACATAGCACATCAGTGGCCCTAGAAAAATTAGATTTCAGCTGCACAGGTTGTTACAGTTTAGTAACAGGTACAGAAATGTTTGGTGTTACAAACTGCATTCTTTGTGAGAAATTGAAATGGAACCCAAATTCTCTGTGCTCTCCTGTTACCACCAATAAATAGGTTCAATCAGACTTTTTAGAGGTGATTTTTATTTCCTGGTAACCAGCTTGTGCTCTGACCCCTTAGGATTGGTCAGTCTCAGTGCTCCATGTGAGGTACAGCTCGCTATGGTAAAGTAAGGCATTAATGAAGCACTGTGACTTGGAGATGTGTCTTTTAAGGTATCTTTAAAATTAATGCACTAATGTTCTTGAAGTACTCAGATGCTATAAGAGAAAAATAGCACTGGGAAGGATCTCATGCAGTCTATTTTTAAAATAGGATATTTGTTATGAAAAATCACAGTCAGGCAAGTCTAACATGTAACTGGTGGTAAAAATACCCTAACTTCCTAATGCACCCTATTCCACTGCTTAGGAGTATCCTTACTGTCAAAACTTTCCAATTGCTTATACTCAGCCTTGCAGCTGTTTATTATATATGGTAGATATGAAATGTTTTTGTTAGGTTTTTGGAGGGGACTTTTACGTACTTGTCCGTTTCTCTTCAGTATTCTGAAGGCTAGCACCTAGATTTTGAAACCCTTTCTCATAGTCACAATCTGTAGGTCACTGATCATTGTTATTTCTGTTCCCTGGGTCATTCTTCACTGCTTGGCAGTGTGATGACCCAAGCAGGGCTCAGTAACTGTCAGAGGTGCTCATGAATTCTGGGTGGATTGGCAGGTTTTCTCTGTGCCTTGGTGTATGTTCTTATGTATAATCCTCAGTATGATGACATGTTTCGTTTTGCAACATGCAGGTTATTATTCCTACCCAAATGTAGAAACTTGTGCATTGAGTTACATTTAAAAAGAGAAAAAAAAAAAAATTAATCTTGCCTTTCAGTGTAATAAAAACATTGTATAGTAGTAAATCCAGGAGGGATCCTTTCTCTTTGTGCTTCAAAGTTGTTGTTTTGTTTTTTTTATCCACTTTTCATTTACCTTTAACTTCATTCAGACAGTGTCTTTCATACATGCTTATGAAGATGTGTAAGACCTTTTTATAGTTTTATAAAGGTTTAGATCTCCCCTCATTTTGCTCTTTTTTTTTTTCCCCTTCAAACCCTCCGCGTGACTTCATATGCTTAACTAGAGGGAAGTTGTCTTTAGACCAATCTAATAAATTCTTTTTGGCTATTGCTCTTATCTTTGTTTTCTTCTACCTACTTAGAAGGACATCATACCAGAATTCTCTAGGAATTAAGTTAGTTATAGGTCTATACAACAAAATGAGAAAATATTTGAAGTTGGAAGGGATCTCTCAAAATTGTTTAGCCCAGCCCCACGACATCTTTTCTTTCCCCAGCTCTTCTTTCCCTTTGTAGCGTTAAGGGTGACACTTACTTCCTTCCCCCGCCCCAGCATCTTATCCACGCTGTACAGGTTCTCAGTGACTTTAAGATGATTTCACTTGCTGCTTCACAGTGCTCCTGGGTGAAGTTCTTGCCCAGGTATAACCTGTAAGTATCAAGTGCTACTGTGGGCATGTTCTGGTTATCTGCCTATTTGGTGCTTAGACCCTGCCTGCCTGTCACTGACACTAGTGTTGGCTGCCATGCGACATGAAGTCAGCACTCAAGTAGGAAGTGTTTTGCAGTTTGAACTGAGCATTGTCTGTTATTGGCTTTTCTTATTTGGGAGTTGGACCAACGCTTTGTGACTTCTTCTCCTGATGTGATTGTGAGATAAGTGCTCACCTCACATCAAAACACGTGGCTCCATGCAGCCATCGTGGCTGAATCTGGTTAGCGGAACTCCAAAAATAATTGCTCAAAGCTCAGTAGGGGGTCAGTCAAATCCTACCTGAATTCAGGAATTAAGAGCAATTAAAAAAAATCACAACAATATGTCACAGTATAAATCCATAATTTGTTCACATTTTGAATTTCTGGATGCATTTCTTGTCTGCGTCTCAGAATGGATGCAGTAGAACTGGAAAAATGCTGGAGCCAGGGCATCATTGGGATGCTTCAGGAATCTTGGGGTCCTACGTTTGGGCTGGGGCAGTCCCAAGCACAACCACAGGCTGGGTGTTGAATGGATTGAGAGCAGCTCTGAGGAGAAGGACCTGGGGGTGCTGGTGGATGAGAAGTTCAACATAAGCCGGCAATGTGTGCTTGCTGCCTAGAAAGCCAGCTGTACGCTGGCCTGCTGCACCAAAAGCAGTGTGGGCAGCAGAACAAGGGAGGGGATTGTGCCCCTCTGCTCCACTCTCATGAGGGCCCCCCTGGAGCCCTGCGTTCATCTCTGGGCCCCCAGCACCAGCAGGACATGGAGCTGTTGGAGAGGGTCCAGGGCAGGCCGTGAGGATGCTCAGGAGCTGGGGCAGCTCCGCTGTGGGGCCAGGCTGAGAGCTGGGGGGGTTCGGCCTGGGGAGGGGAAGGCCCCGGGGAGAGCTCCCAGGGGGCTGTCAGGGCCTGAAGGGGGCTGCAGGACAGCTGGGAAGGGACAACTCGTCAGGGAGTGTGGTGATAAAGCAAGGAGTAATGGCTTTAAACTAAAAAAGGGTAGATTTAGGTTAGATATAAGGAAGGAATTCTTCCCTCTGAGAGTGGTGAGGCCCTGGCCTAAGCTGCCCAGAGGAGCTGTGGGTGCCCCATCCCTGGAGGTGCCCAAGGCCAGGCTGGATGGGGTTGGGGGCAGCCTGTGCTGGCGAGAGGGGTCCCTGCCCATCGTCGGGACTTGGAACTGGATGAGCTCTAAGGTCCCTTCCAGTCCAAAACATTCTGTGATTTTGTGATTCTATGATAATGGGCTCAGAAAACCTTGTAAACATGGAATCAGTTGGCTTGGAGATCTTCAGCCTTGCAAAGAGACCAGTGGGTGTTTGCTTTTCCAACCTGGGGATTTGGATATGTGGAATGACGCCCAGAGATGGCAGACTTGGAACAAAGGAAGGGGATGCTTCACTGAAACTGCCACAAAGAATTTATGCTATTTTGTATTGATGACTATGGTCATCCCCAGACACTGAGCTATAAGGACTCTTGCACTTACTTTGTATGGCTGCAGTTGTGGTGTCCCTTAGCACGTGTCACCGCAGCTTGGCAAGTGCAATTTTGCTCTGGCTGGAAAACCAGGCCTTGGGACATCCCAGTGACCCTGTTATGTTGGTACTTGTTTACTCAGAGGTGCTCTGTGGGTAAGTATTCCAAAAGGTATTTGCAAATTCCTTCATGTTGACTTGAAGTAGACAGAAATGATCCAGCTTTTTTCCAAAAAGTAGAAAATGCCGACGAGATTTATGGCTATTAACGTGCAGGTGGGATCTGACTGTAAACATTAGCTGTTGCATTCAGCAATCTGTCCAAGGACTCTGCATAATCTTTATCTTCAATTGACATCATTGTTGCAGCTCTGCTCTCAGAGAGGCAGAGGCATTTGCTTTTATTTTTTTGGTTGCAGATATGACTTCTTTTTAAGATGGGTTTGTTTTGTACATATTCTTATCAAAATCCCTTTTTCAGAGAGTCATGATTTTGTTTGTGTAGCCAAAGGCATTCTGTTGGAAACTTCTCTAAAGCTGATTTATTTTCTTTTTTATCACATTCCATCAGAAATTGATAAATGTCCTGCCATTGTTGTAAATCTAGTTATTGCCTCTTTATACATGTAAGTATTAAACTTCTCACAGCCAAACAAGACATGATGAGAAAGGTGAAGGACTCCTTTCAAAGATCTAGGAAGAACTTACTGGCTTTGTTGTCCTCTCTTTACAGTGGCAAATGACTTATGTCAAGCAACTGGCTATTGAGAGTCCACTTAAAATAAAAGCTTCTGTGTCAGGTGTAGCCCCTTGCCTGTCTCGTCTTTGAAATGAAAGCAGAAACAAGTTACTTCAGTCTTGCTACTTGTCAGTAGCACGTAAATCCTACAGGAAGATTAACTGTAGGCAATGATGTAGGCTGAAATAATGTTGGGCTTACAGGTTGAGAGGAGGGGGAAATTCCACCCAAGAGTTGGAAAATCTTGTCCATGTGGCAGGTGAAGTCTGGGGACCGTGATCTTACTCTAACCTGCCTGAAGATTAATGTACAAAGATAAGCATCTCTCCCTGATGTATTCAGGATCAGTATTTTGCTATCGATGTAGGTTTCTGATAGGTGCATCTGAATGATACAATCACACCAGAATGCTTTGATTTTAATTAAAAGGGGAATTACAGTCCCAAGTAGAAAATCCCTGTTATACTTAAACATTTCTTCTGATCTTTTAAAAGAATGAGTAGTGAGAGTCGAACAAGTAAACTTCATCCTGTCTCCGGGTAAATGACATTCTGGTTCAAAATAGTATTTAATTTCTCTCAGTAATGCTCTTACCAGTTTTTAAGATTTTCCCCTTATATTTTATGTGGAAGACTTCTCATATGGGTACAGTTTAGTTCCCCTTATCCTGTTTATTCAGCCTCTAACCTTATGACATTCAATCGCATAATTAAGTATCCCATTACAGGAATGACCTTTGATTTTTAAGTCCGAATGGTGAGCTTAATGAGTTAGATGTCTGCACTGCTAATAATTTGTGTTTATAAGATACTCATAATAGTATTGACATTTGGCTGCATTGGTGAGATCAGCAGAGTGAAGATAAACTTAATCAAAATTCTTGTGTGGGGCATAGGATCCCGCTGTGATTTGAGACGTAACATTTGTAGTTTGTCATCACCTGTCTATTTTAATAAAGTCCTGCTTGTGTTTAAAGCTTCAATTTTAGCCAGGTGAACATAGCTATACAGGAACATCTCTACTGGAGTAGCTTGTGACAATTTCGTTTGAAGAGGAACTAATTACTTCAGTTTCAAGAATGCTTTTCCACCTGAGCAAGACCTGGCTCTTGGAGGTCCCTAGCAGTGTGAGCCCAGTGTGAACCAAGCCTTAGGCAGATGGTTAGTGATATCATCCACGTTCTGATGTGGGGAATCACCCATGTGTGATTTGCTGAAAAGTGAGCGTGGAGGGACCAAAACGGGCTGGGCTTGTCTTTGTCAGGTAACTATTACATTGTCCCTGGGGTCCTGCTGGGTCCCAGGGCTGCTCTTTTTGCTCAGGTGGGGTGAGTGGCTAATGACCGAGCACAGCCCGAGGATTTAAGTGCTGAAGCTGCAGCCTAACTTTGAGAAGCCTTCTTTCTTTACTGTTTCCGCAACAGTTTCTGTCCTTTCAGCAACATATTTTTATTTTTATTTTTATTTTTTTTAACTTATCAGGTAAAAGTTAACACTTCCTCAGGATAAGTAAGTTGGAATAAGAAGAGGGGAAAATCCAAGGAGGCTTTCCAAGCAAACTTGTCCAAAGGCTGTCTGGTTTCCCCAGAGTCATCCAGCTAGAGCCCTTCGCTAAGACCGTATTAGTACATGCAGACAAAGAGAATATTTGGGCTCTATAAGAAGTTCTTTCTTAGAAGAAGAAAGTAAAAGAAAGCTGTAGAAGAGATGCTTCTTGGAGGTTGTATGTCTTTCTAGGAGAGTTTCTTAACTGAGAGAACTAGAAAAAAAAATTTAGAGCAGTCCATTCTCTGTAGCATTGTGCTTTTTTTTTTTTTTTAAAGTTATACTAGGGAAAAATGAGATTGTACAGTACAATTTTTCTACCTTGAGTAAGGGTGCTCCCAGGACTGTTTGTGTGCACGTGCCCCAACTTGTTGGTAGCCTTCTGATGGCCTCTCCTCTTTGAGCACATTGGAGCTTTCTGAGCACCAGTGACTGCCTTAGCTTAGGATTTCCTTTAAAAGCTTCACTCATCATCAAAATCCTGCTTTGTGCTATTTGGCTACATAGGTGATCATGTTCCTCCACAAAACATGTTAACAATACCTTTCATGACATTGATTTGACAGGAATAGCTTTTAATTTATCTATGCCTCATTCATTCCTGTGTGAAACTGGTCTTTGCTGACAGTATGTGGTGTTTGTAGTTTTTGACTTCAAGATTCCCTGAAATTTGACTGATGAATTCCTCTTAACCAGATCTTTTTTTTTTTTTTTTTTTTTTTCTGCGCAGAGAAGCACAGAGAAATCTTTTAGCTTTATTATTGTGCTTATCTGGTGCAGCAGGGTCTCTTTTGGAGGTTTTGGTAGGGATCAGAAGCTCTTCGTAGTGATGTTCTCTTGAGGCTTTATTTTCATGTATGAACAACCTGAAAGAGTGAGTAGCGCATGCAGATAATAGAAAACATTTTGTATTGAGCAGTTATTCAGATTGAAATTAATTCTTTATCGCTCTAAGATTCGTGAGTTAATGCAATTAAATCACACTTGAGCATTGGTAAGTTAATGAAGGAGAAAAGCACTCATTCTTTAAATGCAGGATGTTGCTGTGAGGTCTGAGAAGCAGTGAGGACTTTGCTAGTGAGGTATGCAGCATGGGGGGAACTTAGCATGTAATTAAGATGAGATGGAAAGCAGGAGGGAATAGTTATTCCGTGTGAATGACAACTTGATGGGCCCAAGCTCGTTAAGTTTTTGATGATGCTAGAAACTGCACTCAGGTCCCCTAAGTCTGAGCTCTGGGCCATCAGTTTGCTTTTTTTTTTTTTTTTTGTTGTTGTTGTTGTTAATGTGTATCTTAAGCACTGCAGGGCACTTGTTGCATGTTTTACATGCTTTAAAAAGTCAAATGGCAAGAATGCAATCTAAAAATTAATGCCTTATGAGTGTTGTCTACAGTATGGAACTGTTTTCACTAATAAGTGTGTTTTTTCCACAAACAATTAGTACTTGAAAGTTTCTAAGTTTTAGATAAATCTAATCTTCTTGAAAGGAAACACAGTTTTTTGTCTTCAAACATACTGATATCTTGTATTCCTCACTCGTTGTCCAGAACACATGTAGGGTTTTTGCACAGAAATTGGATGAAGCAAGAGCAAAGGAGAAGGTGCCACTGGATTCCTTGCCCTGTAATTAAACACTTGTGTTCAAAGTGGGGATTTCTTGCTGATGAAAGCTGCTCTGGGCAGATTCCAACCATAGGTGACAGTGGATACAGCTTCCTCCAGGTCTTTTTCCTTGGGATGTCCTGTGGGTCTGGCAGGTGAGGATGACTCTGGAGGAAGGCTCTGCCAGTGTGTTGGTGCTGTGTCTGGCTAGGGATCTAAAACACGAGAGGGTGGTCTGCAGTCAGAATATCCAGGTATCCATGAATAATCCAGAAGTATCCCAGAATACCAGGTATCCACGCAGGCTGTTTCACTCTCTGCATGCACACCTTTATCTCTTCTTTGCCCATGGGAAAGACAGTGAGGACCTAACACTTCTTCCTGTGCTAGGAAGAAATAAATCATTAAAACACTTGCTGTGTCCTGAAAGTTCAAAATAATTTTACTTGTAGTTTTGGGTAAAAATAATAAGAAAATCGAAACATAGAGGTCTATTGGAAATACTAAGATCTAGACAAAATAAGTTACATATATCTCTCTTCTTTTTCCTTACCACTGTCTGACCAGACAACATCCAAACTTGCTCTTCTACTAACTCAGTCTTCTACATGCCTTTTAATTTGGGCAACATACATGTATAGCTCCCATGTCTTCATTTCTCTAGATGATGTCTGTTTTTCTTTTCTGTTTTCATAGTTAGATGCCTTTGCTATAAAGCTGTGGCTTTCTGTTTATTAGAGGGGTCTGGTGCTCAGTATTTAAAATACGGTGCTTGTACATCATCATTGCTTTCTTGTTTCAGGATTTTCCAATGCTAGTTAGTCCCTTTGGATTGCTTCCAGGAGGAAAAATAAAGTTTTGTTTTGATGCATTTGTTTTTTTCTGTCTGGCTAGATCTTGTCTAAATGCTGGTAGTCCCATTAAATGACTAAAACCAGTTTCATAGCAGACATGTTGGTACCATGAACTTCTTAGCATAGTATAAGGCAGAGCATAAAATACTCTGTAAGAGTATTTTATAACTGTAAGAATATAAGAATATAACTGTAAGAATAGTATTCAGCTGTAAGAGTAGTGTAAGAATACTGGAGTTTTTCAGGTCTTCTAGTTACATGTCAAGTTCTCTCTTTTTTTTTTTTTTTTGGCCTCTAATGGTTCTAATAGTTCCTAGAAGCCCTTTTCAGTTTTCTCAATACTTGTTCTAAAAACCTAGACTCCTTTAAGCCCAATGCAGGGTTAAAAAGTTAGGCATTATTACATGATATCCCATGCTTTTCTGATTCATGAATCAGATTAATCTGCTTTACTTACATCTATGTTGAGAGTTCAGCATCAGTTGAGTAACTTTGATCTGATGCTTCATTTTCCTTACATATCTGAAAATTAAACTCAGCTGAATCTCTTCTGTAAAGGAATGCTGCTCATATGTGTTTTGTGCCCCTGTAAGAGAAGAGAGAAATGAATCAGATATCCTAAATTGTTAATTTAATTTAATTGTCCTAAATTGTTAATGCATCTTTCCTTGGTGTTCATGGTGTATAGGTGATGTTTTAAAAAAAAAAAAAAAAAATTTCTGCAGCCCCTCACTATCCGGGGATGATGATCATCCTAGAACCTACTCTGGGGTTTTGTTGAACTGAGAAGTATATTATTTACCTGCTTAGCAGGCACCTGTTTATTGAGCATTCTGCTGACAAGCAGTTATAGTTCAGGCTCTCAATCCTTAGCTCTTAATTTAGCATGCTTAATATATAGGGTGAGCATTTGTTCTGTTATGAGCTTTGGGTTATTTTTTGTTGGTCATTGCCAGATTGGTGGAATGAGTTTGATCCAGTCTGTCAATTCTATGTTTGTATTTCACTGCTAAAGATGATGTGATGCAGAGCTCAGGCTAATGCCCATCTCTGCAAGGTCACTGTAAAAGCATCCTTATTGTAAGCAGCAATTCCCTCTTTACAGTATTGCTCTTTCCTTTGTAAGCCTGCTTTCTAAACTTCTTCCCTCTTGTTCTAGGCTGCAAGCATGTGAAAGGCATTCTGTTATATGGACCTCCAGGCTGTGGTAAAACACTTATGGCGAGACAGATTGGCAAGATGCTGAATGCCAGAGAACCAAAGGTGGTCAATGGTCCAGAAATCCTCAATAAATACGTGGGCGAGTCTGAGGCCAACATCCGCAAGCTGTTTGCTGATGCAGAAGAAGAACAAAGAAGGGTAATGCAAACATAGATAAATAGCATGGTCAGGATGAATGTGCCTTAAAGAATGACTGGAAAGGAAGTTTATAATCAGAAAATTGCTGCTTGCATTAAAAGATTGAGTCACTGCTTCACTTGTGATTATAGTTACTCCTTGCAAGTCACTGAATATTAGTATTCTACGGATTCACACAATTTCAGTTGGAAGAAAAATAAAACCTAAACCATTAGCACCTGAAAAGGTAGCTGGTCTTCCTATTAGCTATGCCGAAGATAGACAGTTTGTTTAACTTCCATGTGGAGTTATTTTAAGATAATACAGTAGGGCCCATCCTGCTGTGTTTTGTATTATACAACGTGTCAGCTGCTCAGAAAGTGCTTAAAAATAGGGTCATAAACATTTTGCTCCATTTTTTGCTTTTCTTCTGTCTTTTTTTTTTTTTTTGAAACAGTCCATTTGGAGTTTTGCTAGTAGGTTCAGGTGGTGCATAAACTAGGACAAATTTCAAGTAAGTTCTCATGTCTTCAAGTTTTTGGTTTACAGGATTATAGTGTAGGTACATTATAATAATATTAAGTGTACATTTTAGTATTATAATAAGAATTATAATCAATACACCCTTAATTTTTCTCAGCAGAAAACTAATGGATAAGAATATTGTCTCAGAACCAGAGTATGGATCTTTGAAAGTGGAACTGGAAACAAAGATTTTGTTTTTTTTTTCCAAACTTTTTTTTAATCAATCGATTGAGCTGGCAATGAGAATCCTAGTCTTTGAATGTGTAAAAACTTTTTTTCCTTTGTGCTTTAGTAATTTTTCCTGTCACTTAATTGTGATTAAGATTTTATGGTAAAGAAGCTATATTTTCAGGTAAATTGCTACTAAGTAGTGATGTCTGTTCAGAAAACATTAGCAAAGGAGACTGTATACCTTAATTTTATGTCAGACAGTGCTGCAGGTTCTGAAATTACTTAATTTTCTTCTGCAAAAGATTTATTAATCTGAGCTTTACATGGGAACACATACAGATGTAAACAATCTCCTTTTCTCTGGTTGTTGCGATATAACTGAAAGCTGTGAGCTGCTTTTCCTTTGCAATAACACACCTGTTAAAATAGACTTTATATTGGCTGGAGGGGATGGTCTTGATGACAAGTTGTGAGATTAAAAAGGTCTCAAAAAGGTTGGTATTGTAATGACTTGTGTCTGGGGCAGATTGCCAGTGACAGCACATTTACCCATTATTAGCATGGTCTCCACTGTCCACAGTAGCTGTTGTAGAGGTAGAATTTGAAGGGGAAAAGCTTCATAATATGGTCACAAAAAGTATCCTGTTCTTTTACCAGCTGCAACTGCTTCACCTTTGAGTGAACCTGGGAAGAAGCAGTTCTATTCCTGATTGGCACTGAACAAATGGACTCCTTGAAAATACTAAGAACACAGTTACTGTGGCAAGATGTGTATTTCCTAACTTTGTGACCTGGGCTATTTCCAACATTGGGCGCATCCTTCCACAGATGTATTTTGTTCTTCATCTCTTTTTCAGCTGGCTTCCACAGATACCAAGTCCTGTGACCTTTGAGCTGTGTCTTCTGCCTTTTGGGCTTGTGCTTTTCATGTTCATTCTACTCCTGTCCACTGAAACACTGCTTCTCTTAGGACTGTCAGCTGTGAAATCTTGTGTTAGGACAAAGCCCACCAACAAGACAGCAAGATGATATTCTGAAAAGGGGTCTGATGCATAGCATGTGATACTAAAACCACTTGCAGATATCAATGTTTTGTATCTCTGTCTGATCTTATTGAGAAATTACTGTTTTGTTTGGATTGCTTTCAATGGTGACATGGCATTCCTGACATGTTTTTCTCTCCAATAGCTTGGAGCAAACAGCGGTGTTCATATCATCATTTTTGATGAAATTGATGCAATCTGCAAGCAGAGAGGAAGCATGGCGGGTAGCACTGGAGTCCACGATACTGTTGTAAACCAGTTGCTGTCTAAAATTGATGGAGTAGAACAACTCAATAACATCCTAGTGATTGGTATGATAATGCTGTCTTTCTTATTATGGGGTCAGGTTGAAAAATGCTGTTTTGTTTGCTGCAGGTCAGCTAACTTACCATTGCTGGTATTGGATGTGTTTGGACTCATCTGAATGACTGTTATTTGACAAGCAACAGTGGCATATTTAAAGGGAGATGTAATTGACTGATATTACTGTTTTAAAGATTTTTCTCATTTCACTTTTAATAGCAAGTGTTTGATTAAGAAAACTTGCAAAGAATAGTATGCACTGTTATATTGACATATGAAGGACTGGGGCTTTTTTAGCTATCTTTTTGAGTTGTTGTGATGCCAGGACTTGGGTAGGTTTGATCCCTATTGCCCTGACTCTACTTTAGGGCATGGCTTTTTCCAATATTTCTCAAAATGTCTGTCCTGTTTGTTTTTCTGAGACTCTGAGGTCTCGTGTTAGCTTTAGGGAGCATATTCAGGAGATGGAGGCCGATTTAGTTAGCTGAGTTAATGCTTATTTCGGTTTTAATTTTGCACTTAGGAATGACCAACAGACCTGACCTGATTGATGAAGCTCTGCTGAGACCAGGGAGACTTGAGGTGAAAATGGAGATTGGTAAGCAAACTAGTATATGTCAATACATAAGCTCACATTAACTTAGTCAGCAAATTAAAATACCATTTTAGATTTACCAATTGATAAGCCATTGACCTGATCATAGAATCATTTAGGTTGGAAAAGACCTCTAAGATCATCAAGGCCAACTGTTGACCTAGCAATAACAAGTCTATCACTAAACTATGGCCCTCAGAAACACGTCTGTGAGTCTTTTAAATACCTCCAGGGATGGTGATTCAACTACATTCCTGGGTAGCCTGTTCCAATGCTTTACAACCCCTTCGGTGAAGAATTTTTTTCCTAATATACAACCTAAGCCTCCCCAGGTGGAATTTCAGACTTTCTTCTTGTCCTAGTGTTGGGAGAAGAGACCAACGCCCAACATGCGGCAGCCTCCTTTGAGGTACTTGTAAGAGAGCAATGAGCCTCTGCTTCTCCAGGCTAAACAACCCCAGCCCCCTCAGCCACTCCTCATACGACTGTTCACCAGCTTCGTTGCCCTTCTTTAGGCATACTCCAGCACCTCAGTGTCCTTCTAGTGAGAGGCCCAAAACTGAACACAGTGTTTGAGGTGCAGCCTCACCAGAGCCGTGTATGGGGGGATGATCACCTCCCTGGTCCTGCTGGCTTCACTAGTTCTGATGCAAGCTGGGATGCTGTTGGCCTTGGCCACCTGAGTTCACTGCTGAGTTGTATTCAGCTTGCTATTAAGCAGTATCAGATTCTGTCCAGCAGAATTGGGTAGGGATGGGCAGGCAGGACCCTGAATCTCTTGCACTAATGAAAGGAACAAAGAAAGCACTGGACCACTCCTAGGTGGAAACTGCAGAACTGTTGATCTTGTAATGTGTGAGAGCAGTTCTTGACTTAGAGAAACATCCTTCTATTTGTATAAAGTGATAATGGTGAATTTAACCTTAGTAACTGCAAATGTTAAATAGCATTGGCTAAACGTTTCAGACTTGCTTATTCCAGAAGGTCTAGATTGCTTGCAACAACAGAACTAAAAACATGCGAAAGAGCGCTCTTAGCCATTTTTTTTAGTGATTTGGAAAAGGTTAATATCTGTTAGTAATTTAGAAGGGACTTTTTTAATTGTACACGTTTACTTGATACCGACTCCAAATTAATAGATTATTTATTATAACCTATGTGTTGTTTTTTTTTTTTTTTTTTTTTTTTTTTTTAAGAAATTAAGCCTGCATCAGCTTAGATTCAGGAAAACAAGTCTTAACTTCTGATCTTACAGACAAAGTCTCATTAGTGAAGATGAAGTCTTGAAGGGTGTTTAAAGGTTGGAAGCACAGTTTTAGATTTGTGATTTGAAAGAGTCCATAAAACATTTTCCTGTGAACTTCATACACACAAATGTTATGAAATATTTTCTGTACTCTGACCTATGCACTGAATAGTCTAAAGGTAAAAATAAATAAAATCTCAAAATGTAGTGAACCGTATGAGAATCGCAGGCAAAGAAGGCCATTAACATTGCTAAGGCGAGTTTCCTTTCAGTTGCGGAAGATTAGACGGAAATGTCCATATAACCCTAAAAATCATATGACATACTACATGGGAAGATAAGAGTTTGTAATTATTGGTCTAAAATGTTGGGAAACTCTTGAAATGGAACTTTCAGTGTAATGTTAAGTGTTTGCTAGGGATTTTTTTTCTTATCCTTAAAGGGTAACATCACTCTTTCAAAGATCCAGAAACACAAAGAGATTTTGTGATAGCTGAAAAGTGAAGATTTTAGGCAAAAGAAGAGAAGCTGATGACTATGAAGGCAGCCGCAGAGGTAACCTAGGCAGTAAACTGATGCCGATGCTCCAGAGTTAATGCTAATTACTCTGAATTTGATCACTGCAGGAAATAGTTTGTATTAGGCAGTATTGTGCGTATATCTCAGAGATGTGAGGACTAGAGAAGCAACTGGAGCACTAGCTAAGACTTAAAATCTTGTGGAGCACAGGCAGCACAGATGGTTTCTAAAATTTAGAAGGCTTATGAGACTAAGGTATTCAGTTGGATGCGGGAAAAAAAATATTAAGAGACTTGTGCCTATTCCTGGCATAGTATGCAAAAAAGGAAACTTGGACAAAGAAGAGTAGAGCAGTGCATGGAGTTGTTAGTGGCCAAGCTGACGAATAATCATGAGAAAGAACTAGCACTAGCAAAAATTATCATTTACAGTCTTTACAAAATGACACAGCTACAAGGAATTGAAGGGAAGTCTCAGCAAAGAAAGTGTGTTTTAGGGATGAAGAACTGTATATATAATAGTGGTTGCCTTTGTGCAATCTCGTGCTTAAAAACAAATGTGTAGGAGCAACTGTTTTTACTAAAACCAGGTAAGAGTTATTATTTATTTATTGTGTTATTTATTTATTTATTGTGTTGCAGGTGTATTACTTGCATCTTTAGCTGACAAAGTTAAATTAAATAAATTGCAGTCTGAGCAAGACTTCCCTAGAACATCGGATCCTTGTAATAAAGGCTCTGGAGGAAAATGAGCTGAAGTATAGTGTGGTTTTACCAAGAGAATGTTGTGCCAGATGGACACCTTACTTTAAAGAAAAACACTATGTTGCTAAGATGCAATCTGGGAAATAATCACTTATATCTGAGAAAATTAAGATTTTATGAAAATTGCAAGGTGGAACTGCGTTTAAGGATGCCAGGCTGACCAGATTGCTCTTGTGTACGGTGAATTCCTGGTATGGAAGCCTGAGAGCAATGAACTTGAAGGAAATTAAATTTAGGCTGTTTCTCTGTGTAGTGTGGGGGTGATGCCAAGGGCAAACTGCATACTTTCAAACATTTTTTTAAAAATATCCTACTTATGAATGAATTGCTTATATTGAGAAAGAGCCTTTGGAAGCAGGACCATTGAAGAGAGGTAAGGTTTTGCTGCAGCTGCTGTGCTGAGACACTGACTGGGATGCGCTCTGTTTAAAATCTCAGGTTTGCCGGACGAGAAGGGTAGATTTCAAATTCTCCATATCCACACAGTACGGATGCGGGAACATCAGCTGCTGGCTGAAGATGTGGACATTGCAGAGCTGGCAGTTGAGACTAAGAACTTCAGTGGTGCTGAATTAGAAGGCTTAGTTCGAGCTGCTCAGTCTACTGCTATGAACAGACATATCAAGGTCAGTCCTATCATCTCATGTTGAGGGGAAGGAAAAAGAGAAAATATGTAGAGTCTTTTATTGTATGTTTACTTCCAAATGGATAATGTCATCTCAGCTCCCTCCATTCTAGAGGAAGATTGCCTTGCTTTTTTCCATCCTTTGCTGATTATGGGAGGTCAGTGTATCTTTAAGTAGAAAGAAGTTATAAGGACCATGAAATGTCAGGTTATATTAATCCAGATGAAGAACACAGTATTCGATGGTGTTGAAATATGAGATGATTAGTTCATGAAGAAAGAGGCTGAAGGATGTAACCTCGCCAGCGGCCAAGAATTGGTGTGAATTACTGCAGAAGAGAGCCTTTGACATTAGTTGCCCAGCACTGATTTTTTTTAAATAAAAAGTCTGTTCAGCCTAAGATATGAAGAAAACAAATTATGCTTTCATTTCAGCAAGAAAAATAATTTGGTTGCTTTGACATTTATATCTATTGGGAGCTCTTGTTCTTTCTGCTTATGTTTTATATAGCCAAGAAAATTTGTTTGTTTCCTATAACCAAAAGCACAAACATGAACAGTTTCTCATTTTCTTGTGTTCTGTCTCAAAAAAGAAATCACATCTGGAGGTATTTTCATCCCCTTATATTTTCATCCATTTAAAAGCAAAGTGTTTTCCGTTTAATAATTAGTTTAACTTAGAATTGATGCATTTTCTTTGCTTGAATTTTGGGTGAATTTTGGGACTATTAGCATTTTGATATGATCCCTGCAGTGCCAACTTTTGCTGTGGGAGAGGAGACAAGGGCAATAATGAATATAAAAGAGCTGTCTCCTCCTTTAGGTGTGTATGTGATTAACATCTTAGTAATGTACATATTACTATATGTACTATGTGTACTATTACTATGTATTAATATGTGTATTCCATATGTCAAGCAACCACACTTGTTTTTCTTCTCAAACAGTTTGACAGTATTTTTGGATAATCTTACTGTTTATTATGAAGACATCTTCAGCCAAATGATACACTAAGGTCTTTCATTCTCTCCTATGAGTACTGCAAAACTTAAAATATACATCACATGCCTGACCTAGATTTCAGAAGCACTTGTGTGGAAGCCACAAAACAAATAGCGTTTGAAAATCAAATGGAATTATCCTTCTGAATCATTTAAGTTCTTCTGATAACCTTTCAAAATACTTCAATGTTAAAAATTAAAATGTACAATCCATTAAAGGTTAGGAAAGAAAGGAAGCTTCCTATTTGTACGTGTACAACTTGAGGAATATATTAATAGCGTTTTGAGTACATTTGCTTCCCTCTGCAAAACAGAAGAGTGATTAACGTGCACTAAAGATCCTCTATATTCTTAGCATCCTCTGTTTCTGCTGGGTGAGCGTTTTTGTGAGGAGGGGCTCTATCATTTCAGCTGTTCTTGGGTTACAAATATTTTTTAGGCCAGTCTGGGTTACTGAAGTTGCTGTTTAGAAGCTGCTTTTGTTACTCTGCAAGATAAGCATAATGTGTTTCCTTCACATGCTCAAGTGCAGTCCCTGTTCTTGTAGATCATGCTAGTCAGAAGATAATGTCTTTTAGATGTGTTTGAGAGGGAATATTATTTGACTTTTCCATCACCTTGGTCTTAGGAAAAGGCGATAGAGGTTTCTCTGCCTTCTGAGAAATGCCTTGAAATCCCAAGTTTTTACCTCCTGAACAGAGAGATCATGTAGGGCCATCATGCTCTCAGGTAAAAGCATGTAGTGTGGAAAGATGCAGGTAAGTTTCAACGAAAGTTGTTTTGGAATCTAGAGGAATTTCTTATGGTATAGTTTGAAGTACAGAAATTATGAAAGGACTTTCAAGACAGCAGTAAGTCAAGCATAGGAGAATTTAGATCTTTTGCCTCATCTCCGATTTACTTTATATGTTTAAAAAAAAATGTTTCTGCTTTGCCACTTAGCAGTTAGATGAATTGCTTTTCTCAGACCAACTTCTGCCCTCCTTTTGTGACTAATCCTCTTTCTGATATCTGTAACTCCACTCAGGATTCTCAGCAGACTGCACCGATAGGATTAGTCTGTAATAACCAGTGTTTGTACGACACTTAGTGGAAAAGTTGCTTCAAATCTATGTAATTCCTGATTGTTGCCCAAGGCAATCAATATACTTGCAGATCTAGAAATAATCCTAGTAAGTGGAGCTGCTCCATATTGTAGAGCTGCAGCCATAGTCAGTAATACATCCGAATGAAGCCTACAGCTTTAAAGGCTACTCTCAATATGTTTTTAATTCTTGAAAACCTCTTCTAGCTCCAGTCTGAGCAGCTTTGAGCTATCTCCTCAGTCACAACTAGAGGGTACTAGAAATGATTTACAAGAAAAGATCGCAGTAGTGCTTTGTCTTCTGTATGTTTGTTTCCAGTCACTAGGTTTTAAATGCTGCTGCTGTTCCCAAACTGCCCAAAAAGGAGAGCAATGTGAGCTGAGCTTTGTAGCTTACTTAGTAAACAAATTAGTAAACAAATGTAGCTTGTTTATTCCAAGTAATGCTGCTGATAGTGCTGCCTTGGGAACATTCACAGCTTTGGTTGGACTGAAGCAAATAAAGACAAACTAGTAAGAAGTCTAATATTTACCAATCCCCTTAAAGACTTTCATGTAGGGAGAGGAAAGTGAATCGTTTGAAGTTGTCAAAAATGGAGTGGGCAAATTTAGAGTTGGGTTTAACCAAACCTGAATTTGTCTTTCTGAAAAAAAATCACAAAATGGAAGAGGCTTCACCACCTTCCTAGCTAGCACCTGGACTGTGCAATAAAGAAATATTTCTATAGCCTCTAAAGGCCGGGGGGGAGTGGTTCCTTACTCTAAAGGGGAACCTACATAACTCCTCTACATTACAGAAATCTAAATTTAAGTGAGATTAGTCCCATATCGGCACTAGTGTCTGCTTCACTGACAGATGGTTTAAAGAGGCAAGGCAGCAGCAAGGATGGTGCAGAGCTTCTGTCCTGTTCATATCTGGGGTTGCTTCTCTGAGCAGTGGGATCATGGCCATGCTCTTCACTTTTCACCCAGTGGGATGTAACAATTGTTACTCAATGACTTTTGGGGGCCGGCGGATGGCTGTGGATCTGAAGGTGATGATTGCTCCGGTGGTACTCAGCAGATGTTCAACAACTTTTAAAAAGCATTTTTGTTGTTGCATACCATCTATGGGGTTGAATCCTTGGATGGAAGCTGCTAAGGGGTCAGGTGCAGTAGTGCTGCACTTCACTGTGTTTTGTTGCCCTCTTCAGGCCAGCAACAAAGTGGAAGTGGATATGGAGAAGGCAGAAAGCTTGCGTGTGACAAGAGGAGACTTCTTTGCGTCTTTGGAGAACGACATCAAACCGGTGAGTAGGCAGCATGCGACTTGGGTGATAGAGTTACGCAGAACAGTTAATGATGCAAGAGAGCAACTTCCTTCTGGGATCAGATGTGCTGTAATTCACTGTGGTCTGAAGTATTGTATCCTGTGTTGTAGGAAGGAAAGCAGGGAGCTGCTCTCTGCCTGCAACAGTAAGGCTCTATTTTATACCTTTTCTTCTATGCAAGAATCTTAAAAAGCAATAGAACAAATAAAGCAGCACAGTTTCTTCTCCTTGTTGTATGTACACTCTCCCTTTTATGCTACTTCAGTCAATTGATGTCAGCTTTCATGCGGACTGTAACAGGAGACTTAAGCCCCGTTTTTGAGAATTTAAATTTTGAGAATTTAAATGACATAGATTCAAAACACATTGGTGACTTGCACTGATTAGAATATGTGCTGAGGATACATGTAAAATAAATGCTGCCTCTCTTAATATAGGCATTTGGAACCAACCAGGAAGACTATGCGAGTTATATCATGAATGGTATTATTAAGTGGGGTGATCCAGTAACAAGGGTATTGGATGATGGGGAGCTGCTTGTTCAACAGACCAAGAACAGTGACCGTACTCCACTTGTTAGCGTTCTTCTAGAAGGTAAAGTTATAAAATAAATAAATAAATAAATAAGTATTTAAAAAGAAAGAAACTTGTGTAAATAATTTTTATCTGTTGCCCACATGGTGGCTGTTATATCCTGCAACTGCATGTAGAAGTAACATATAGGAGGAAAAATAGAATTAATTTCCTTCTCTATATTGGGTGAAATTAGTTTAGATATTAACACTGGCTTCTCAGCATGAAATTTGAGGGGATGATCTAAGTCCTGGTCTTGGAACAACAGAAAAGTGAGTGTATGCGGTTGATCTAAATGTGGATGTTTTACAGTTCAAACATCTTTAGCTGAGTTAGGTATCACTGTTCGATTTCAAGTCATTGGAGATCTCAACAGTGTTATCAACTGAGTTCAAATAACAGTTCATCTGGCCACTTTTAGGTGTGTACTGTTAGAGGAGGATTGCCCTCCATCAGCACTGTTGTTGACTATGAAGAGTCTAGGAAGCTAGTTCAATATCTCTGTTGCAGATGTTAAAGTGTACGTTATTTACTACTTCCCTCTTTCTTTTTCCTGAAGTCTAAAAGTTTGGATTGCTTCTATTGCTTAGTGGTTTGTTGCTTTGAAATTAAACCCTGAATAGCTTCCCCTGAATAATTCTGTGTTTGTGGTCAGCATATTTCAACATATTGCTTGTATGCAATACCTTACTGTATTCCAGATTGATTTGTACTCAGTGTATAGATTCAGATGTGTTTTGGTCTTTGAATTATCCTAGTGTGAATTCAGACAAATTATAAGTTGTCTTTGTCAATATTTACTTGGCATTCATGCTGTTTGCTTGTTTACCATGGTACCTCCAGAAAACATATCTCTAAGGGGCATGAAAGTGGTTCAGAAAGATTCTGCAAAATACAAACACATACTAATTTTGCTGCAGTGCCCTCTTCTATAAAATATGTCTCATTCTCTTTTGTGTTTGTTTCATGGCAAATCAGACTGCATGTGCTCAAATAGTTGCATTAATTTCCTTCTTTCTGCAATCCAGTCCTCCAGATGAGGGAGCGTTCCCTCTGCAAGTAGAAGAAAAGGGCACTTCACACTGCAAATACCTGTGAAAAAAATCATAATCATATTTAAAATATCATCCATGCTGAGCCTTACCAGAACTGTTTTCTCCTTTGATTTTTTTTAATTTTGTTTTTCCTTTGGATCAGGTCCCCCCCACAGTGGGAAGACTGCTTTAGCAGCAAAAATAGCTGAGGAATCCAACTTCCCCTTTATCAAGATCTGTTCTCCTGATAAGATGATTGGATTTTCTGAAACAGCCAAGTGCCAGGCTATGAAGAAGGTACTTCTGCACCCTCCTCTTTTGTTTGATGACAATTCAATTCTGTGTGCTGTAGTAGATTGAAAAGTGAATATTCCTTGAGATTGTGCTTTCTTTCCTCTGTAGGTCCTAAATTCCTATACACGTTTGTTTATAAAACTAAATGAATGTTTTTGGGGCACTGACACTCAGTGACTCATCCCATGACACTTAGTTTCTTTAGAAACCCTTTTGAAAAACCCAGCAAACACTGGCCAGTGACTGTTAAACAAAATTACAGCAGTTCAGTAAGCTCTATGTATCACCAAACAGATGTTGTGAAAAAATGTAAATGGATATATTGCTTTGTGTAAAAACAGTGTTGTGTTAAAGCAGTGCTATTCCCCATCTTCTGAAAGCCTGTAATAACGTACTAGGCCACCCAAATACTCAGCAAGTGCACTGTGGAATTCTGGAAGAGTAAAGTCAGTTGTTGTGTGTAGTGTCCAAATGCTTTAGATTCTACAGTAGTCTTCTCTTTATATTTAATTCAATAGAAGTCTCTTCAGTTGAAGTTCCATGGCAGAATCACTAGTATTATAGATTATTCTAGCTGCAGGAAAACTTTTTTTTTTGGTATTGCTTGTGGTCAGTTGTAATTCCATATGTGATCACAAAGAAATGTTCATTGTGTGTTTGGAATTTATTTTCCTAATTAATAATCTGCTAATAAATGAATGCAGAGGGTTCTGGTTAAACTCCTGCTGCTGAACAGAAAGCAAAGAAGTGGCACCTTTGAAGATGCTACCTGTGCATGTTGCCATTGAGTTAATTAGCTGCTTTGATAATTGTGTTCCAGGCACTGAAAGATCAAAGGAAGCTCTTTAGATAGAAAGAATCACATTTGTTCTGGATGTTTTCAGGGTGCCTGACAGGGTAGACCTGAAAGAAGGCAAGGATCTTGCTGAAAGTAGCATGTATAAATTTATAGCTCACAGGCCTTTTGCTCATGTGTCTTCAAAAAAAATGTTTGCTTGCTTTGTCCCAGCTGAGGAGATTTCATGTGATTGCTTTGAATAAAGTCTCAGGGTGGTTTGTGCATGGATTATTTGGTTCTGGAAGGGAAAATGTCAAGGTTCTGGCCCAGTCAGGTCTGATATATAGTCATAACTAAAAATGGAACAAAACATCTGAGCAGTGATGAGCAAGCCTGGAGCTTTGTCTCCAAAGATGAAGATAGGAAAGGCTCAGGGTTGCACTTGGAAGGAGCAGATCCTGCCTGAATTAAACTAGGAACAGTTTTGAGGTGACAAAGTTAGTTTAAATTAGAGGTTTAACAACTTGGAGAGCAGGGGAAATGCAGACAAATTGAACAACTTAGATTGTTTCAAGTAGTCAAATGGAAGAAAAGAAATTTCATTTACAAAAGCAATTTACTCTTCTGGCTGAATTATACTGGATTAGGCAGGTAAATGAGATATGTTACTCTAAGAATAAAGAAATAACCCATTGCAAGATTGCATAGTTTTTAAGAGAAGCAGTGTGCTCACAGCTGGAAGCCCAGTTTGTAATTTAGATTCTAAAAGGATCATTCTGGATTTCACTTGAATCCAGGGTATGCTGGAGGTAGGCTTGCAATACCACTGAAGTCCTTAGTGCTACTCGTAGTTTAAATCCAATCTTTGCAGTTGCTGCTCTATAAAGGGTGATATGGAGGCTTAATCACTAGGTCTTGTTATAACCAATATCCAGCCTGTATATAAAAACTTCATAATTGCATTATGATCGTGGCGGTGGGTTTTTTTTGTCTGTGTGTGTATTGTTATATTCTCAGTATTGCCCCAGCTCCAAAAACCAAAGGAAGGGTGTTCTGTTTTGTCTATTCTTTACAATCAAATGCAGCAGCAGCTGGCTTTTTTGCAAAATGTATTGGGTAAATAAACAAAGCTCATCTCTGAATTTGAGATTGTCAGTGCTTTATTAAATGCAGGTAGAGTCTAGTCTTGTGGTATTTATGTTCTTTATTCTCTGTTTATTCTTCTAAATATTGCTGTGCTTAGTTAAAAACAAATCAACAGTTCCAATTGTGACTATTGTAGTTTTGCCGATGAGATTTAACAGTGAGTCATTTTGCTGTTTTTATTAGATCTTTGATGATGCGTACAAGTCCCAGCTAAGCTGTGTTGTTGTGGACGACATTGAGAGACTCCTAGGTGAGTTAGGACAATGGGGAGTGTGTTGTCCGTTGTGCAGAAATACTGAAATATTTGCAGTATTGAAATATCACAAACCAGAAGTGGTTTGGAACTGTTTACTTTAGGAGCTTTGAACTGCTTTCTGTTACAGTCAAGTGGTTTATATGTGCAACTGCTTAATGGGCATTAAAATGCATTTTTCATTTCAGATTACGTTCCAATTGGACCACGGTTCTCTAATCTGGTATTGCAAGCCCTTCTTGTACTGCTAAAGAAGGCCCCCCCTCAGGTAAGAAAGTAATCGAGGAGGGAGATGCCTTATTCCTGTAATAATTTTGACAGTGGAGGGCTTTGTGTCTTGCTGATAACTGCTGTGCTGCCAGTGGTATTAGTGCTATTGTCTCTGATTCAGACAAGTTAATCCTAGCCTGCTGCTGTTCATTCAGTTAGACATTTCTAGGATAACCACAAAGGATTCATCATTAATTATCTAATTATTTAAGGGTGAATCTTACGGAGTTAGCCCTAGAAATACTAACAAAGGAAACAGGTTAAACCTTTAGCATGTAAACTTCAAACATGCAAGCAGTGAGCTTTCTGATTTCACTAAGGAGCAGTACACTCCAAATTGATCCCTAGCTCAAGCATGTGCTCCCTTCTTATTCAGAATTGATTTCTGAGTAATGTACGATTGGGGATGCTAGGGTTTTAATTTGTTCTTAACTTGAAATTATCAGGTGTTAATTAAAAAAAGGTGAGTAAGGCTCCAGATTTTACATCTCTTTCTGGCCCTGTCAATTTGTACTTTTTTGACTTGACAAGATTTAAGAAAATCAGAAGCAATAATGTTTCTGAAGCTTGCACTGAATGAGACGAGCATGGAGGGACGCTTCTTTTTTGTTTGCCATTTTTCCTGTCATTCACTAGAATTCTGTGCTGTGTGTGAAAGTATCTGCATGAATAAGTAACATGCTAACAGGAAAACCTTGAAAGTTGGTGTCAGGTAAAAGTAGAGAAACACAGCCTGGCTGAACTCTTTTTTTTTTTTTTGTCATTTTTAATATCTTGGAAACAGTTATGTATGCATGAGTATTGTTTTCATTAGATAGTTTGGTGAAAAGACCTTTCAAATCTAGAACTTTGAACTAAATTGTAATGCCACAGACCCTGAAGTTCCCCTTGTGGCTGTCAACCTGGGAGAACAAAGATTTCTCCCAGTGAGCTGTCTGTGCCATGTGAAGCCTCTGATATCAAACTTGGATTCTGTTATCATGTAAGTTGGAACAGAAAGGCTGGCTGTGTGCAGCTGCACAACCCTGTTTTTGATAGCTGTAATCTCATGTAATCGTTAACCTATTGCTAGGTATTCCCATAGTACTAGGAAATGATTATTCCCATAGATCAGCAGGAAAAAATAGAACATGATTTGGCTCAGTAGTCCAAGGAATTTATAATATTAGGCTTTGCATTTTATCACTGTCCTCTGAATGTATTTTGCTGCTTAGTTGCACTTTTGTTGGCACCCAAGTCTCCCCGAAAGCAGGATGCCGGGCTTGAAGCTCTCAGATATTTGCCAAGTTTATGCATGTTGCTAGAGATTTGTACTTTGCAATGTTTGAAATGCCCTCAAGGCTGGAAGACTTTGGGTTGACAGCCAATATTATGGTGACTTAAGCCATAAATTGTTGGAGGGTAAAGAGTTTTCTGAGGAAATGTCACTGTTTGATTGATGCTTTTTTTTCTTTTCTTTTAAGTGTCCACTATTGGCTACTGTAGAAATTCGGACATGAGGTTAGAAGGGCCTTTTATGCTGACCTACTTTTGCTGTTCTGATCATAGGGCTCTTTCTAGCATGTTTGTTTCCTGTGAGCTCTCTGTGATAATCATGTCATCTGGGGATTATTTCTTTCATTTAAAAAAAAAAAAAAAAACACCAAACACAACTGTGTATAAGATGTGGATTCATGCAGGAAAAGGCCAAGAGTTCTCTGCTGTGAACCTTTACTGTGAAAAAGATTGAATGTGGGTAAGGAGACTCTTAAGGCTTTTAAGCTCAAATGAGAAACCCACAAGGGAGATAATACTGCTGGTTAATCATTGCCCTTCGAAGTTCCCTCTGAGATCACTAGTTCCCTTGGGGAGCAATTTATTTGGAAGGAATGGCTGGTTTCAAGGGTTTTGGTTGTAATTTGAGATGCAGATAAATGCTTTAAATGTACATGAGTAACATCAGTGGTACTAACCTGCTCCATGAGGTCAAACCGACGCAAATCTCTGTGGGATTGGGGTCATGGTTTAGGTTCATTCCTCATTCCTTGTAAAAACAGTGTCCTGGCTCATACCATACACCATACGTGTCCCAGTGCTGGGAGAAATTGTTGGCAACGTGCTGGGGAGGCAGTACCTGGCTTCCTTTTCTGTCAGTAGTTGCAGGGGCCCAAAATACGAACGCAGGTGATTTGAAAAGCTTAAGAATGGGAATGACAAAGCAGTTGAAAGTGCAAGCAAGGAATGAGTGGGAAGCAGAGAGCATTCCGGCAGTGCAGCTTTGCTGCTCCCATCTTTGTGGCCCAGATTATGTATTCACACAGTGTTGTCACATCACTTGCAGAGTATACTTAATGTGCAAGCAGCTTCCTACAATTACTGTAGGCTATGTGTGTAAGAAGAGCATTTCTGGGATGATACCTTATTAATTATGCATTGAGGTATATGTCTCTGTTAAATTGGTTTATGAAAGCTGCTTCCCAGATTTCCCTCCTCTTATTGCAACTGTATTATTTTAACGCAGTGTGTGAAGGGCACATTCTCAAACCTTCTGTTTTTCTAGCTTGTTTGTACTTTGCAGAAGTTTTGGGAGTAAACATGTTAGACTTTAAAAAAAAATAAATTAGAAACGTTTGTCATTTTGCTTTAAATTCCCAGTCACTGCTCATGACTGCTAGTTCCTCTGAGCAATGCTTAAATAGTGGTATCTATTACTTGTTCAAGAAGACTGAAAAACATTGCATTTTGTTTAGTATCTTTTTTTAAACCAATTAAAAAGCTTTTCTAAAATGGACTGAAGAGAAGAAAATAAACCATGTTCTCTTGGGTCTTTATTTCAATCAAGTTTCACTGTGTTGTGCAGGAGAAGAGGCTGGGGGGGATAGAAAAACTGAAAAGGACTGTCGCAGCGGGGAGCCAAGCGGGAGAAAAGGACTTCTCTGAGAACTAAGCAGCAGCAGCTCCGAAAGCCGAAGCTGCTTCATCTACATGCAGAGTCACACAAGGCATGGAGACGCTCACCAGCCCCACAGAGGTTTCACATGTGCTTCCCTGCTGGTTCCTGTGAAAAGCTAACAATTGGCTCAAAGGGTGAAAGACCATTGCAGCATCCCCGCGCTAAGCTGGACGTACAATTTGTGCAGTGTTATGAAATGTCTGGCTTAGCGAGATGCTCTCGAACACTCTTGTGGATGCCCTTCCACTGTTCCCAGAGGCCCCCAGACCCTTTCCTCTCCGGGACACAGGGGGCTTTTGCAGATTTATGAAAGTTGATGGGGGAAAGAGGAAAATAATCTCCTTGTTTGATATAATCCCACATACATTCCCGATTCCACGTCACTTGGTATGAATTGGAAGCAACTCCAATCAATAGAGATGTTACGCTTACACCTGTAAACCTGGGGAACTGCATTTTCTCCCATTACGTGTGAAGAATCTCAAAACATATACTTAAAAATATAGAAGGGGCCAAAGTTGAGTGAGCAGCCAATGACTATCCAACAGAGGCACTTCAGTATCCACCAGCACTTGGCTGTAGAGTATTTTAAGCTCCCTTTGCCTGGGGCTGGTGAGATGTGCTGAAATGATGTAATTTGAGACTCTGCTGACACGCTGGGACTTCATTTGCTTGTAGCAGTCTATGAAATTCATTTATGATCTAGTTTGTCTTAGGTAGTCAATACAATAATATGGTGCCTCTTAGGAAGTGAGTGCTAAGAAGAATCAATCTCATAATGCTTGAAAATGTAGTCATTGAAAACTACTCCCTTTTTTGAACTTTGAACGCCGTAGTTGTCTGGTTATGGTTATGTCCTTTAGTCAGATAAAATCCGTGTAGTAGAGAGAGGTGAAATCTGGGGTTACCCCACTTCTAGAATGCAGTGGGGGCAAGTTGCACATCTGTGTCTCCTTAGTGTGGAGGGAGCCTGGGCTTCCAACTGAGGCACCTCTATTGTCTAAAAACAGGTGTGAGGAATCCAGACTTCGGTGGTGTGCTTGTATCTAATCTCCGTTAATGGAGGAACTAGTCCTAAAACTGTCCTGATAATGAGTCTGAAATAAAATGATCTTAAGCTGTTGAAAAACCAAGTTCCTTCTTATGTGGTAGCTACGCCTAATCTTTGGAGGTTCACCTCGAATCCTGATCTTTTACAGGCCAAACATGGCGTATGGCCTTTGCGATGGCTGTTGCAGAAATTAAGGATCAAAAAAATTTAAGTTTCTGAAAACAGGGGCAATTTAGCAGTGCATCTTAATAGCAAGAATAAATCCACTGATACATGGTGGTGGGTTGTCACTGCAGAGTAATTGGCTGAGGTCAGCTTTTGACAACTTGGCCTTATGGCTTTGCATGCTTTCGTGGCAATGCCTGGGGCAAAACATTTCTGACTTGTAGGTTTTCCAGTTGTTTGCTGAGCAAGTTGCCTGAAACTTTGGAAAGTACAAGGGACTCCTGACACTTAATTTTCTTTTAGTAATTGGTACAGCAGAGATTACGCTTGTTTGATGGTAAATGGTTTTCCAGTGGTTGAAGTTCAGAGGTAGCAGGTTGAAGTGCATGTCTTTTGAAGAAAGCAGGGAAAACGAATGCTTTGCGTGGAACAGTTAAAAACTTGAAGTACAGTTTTGCGGTTCAGTCCTCTGTTCTAATGAGTTTTCTACCATTCAGTCACTTGTGGGTCTTGAGTGTGGTTCCTAACAGTCATGTGAAACCTGCTTATGGATCAGTCCTCTCCTAGCTTGTCCTGTTACTTTTGAACCTTGTTAAGCTTTTGTGTTCTTAGTGTTGGTATTGTTTACATTGAACAGAACTGTATGGTGAAAGTGAGTATCCTTTTGTTTGCTTTAAAACAAATGCATGATAATTTCATGTAGTGCTGTGTAGTTTTTAGGGTGAGAAAGAGCAGTTTTACTCCCTCATCTCCTCCACTGCAGCGCCGCTGATTTTACGGACCTTTCTGTTTACCCTCTTCCCATGTTAATTTACCAAGAGTCTATTTATGGAAGTTATTCCATGTTTCTGTGTATCTTCATTGCTTTCCTCTAATTTCTCCAGCTCAGTGCTATTTGAAATGACAAGGATTGCATACCGTCTCTGCAGTAAGAGCACTGTGGATTCACACTGTAGAATAATGACTTCTGTTTTTCTCTTTTCCCATTTTAACAGTTTTTAAGTGTTTGCACTTTGAGTAATGCTTAGCATTGAGCTGACACTTCCACAGAACTTGCCACAATGACTGATTCCAGTGGCTTTCCTAAACTGTAATAAGTCGCTCAGAGTCATTTTTGTGTGTCCAGTAATTGTCCTCTGGCCTGGTTTACAGCAAGTTTGGGATTCATGTGAATAAATGTGGCCATAGCAAGTTTGGTTTTCTACAGCTGAACTAGTTGTTTAGAAAACAGATTGCTGTGTGAGCACAGAGCTGCTCTGGGAGGAGGTTAAGTGTCATCTGGGCTTTGTTAACAAAAAGGAAGTATAGAAAATGAAATCATATGTAGAAACATGGAGTTAGAGTAGGTGGAATTTGCCTCACTGATTACATTTTGTACAGAAATGTCTTCTGTTTTCTAAATGTTAGTCTTCTTCTGGTGAGACCTTTTAGTCTCTAGTGAAGTTTCTATGGAGACTCCATTTTTGGTGTTATCAAGTATGTATTTCTTCAATGTAGAAGTTGCTCAGGTAGCATCCTTCACGTAGTTAATGTGCAAGCTTGTTACTTCCTTGACCAATGTCTTATCTGCTGTGCCATGAACAGTGCATGTGCTATTAGCTGTACTTTGGGAACAGAAACTGCCTTGCTTGAGTGCAGCTGAGGATTTGTTGTGGTGTTTGTTTTTGTTTTTCAAATACAGTGCTCATAGTCCATGAGAAACTGTTATTAATATGTCCCTTACCCAAGCTGTTCTGGATTGTAAGAGTTGTGTAGGTTTCACATGCAGTAAAAAACTTACAAAACCAACCAAACAACAACAACAAGACAAACAAAAACAAAACAAAAACAACTGCTGTAGTTTGTAAAGCAGATAGTCTTGGTGGTGTAGTTTTGCAAGAGTGGGCTGGTGCATCTTTCGGAGGTCTGGGTTCTGTTCTAGAGTCTCTCTGACTTCCTTTGTATCTTGGTAACTTACCTGTATAATGAGAAAACTGTTTGAAGGTGCATAACAGCATACATATGTCTTTTTACATTTTATTTTAATAAGATAGCAAGATTTAGGCAGAAATTATTTACTGTGAGGGTGGTGAGGCCCAGGCTGCCCAGAGAAGCTGTGGGTGCCCCATCCTTGGAGGTGCTCAAGGCCAGGCTGGATGGGGCTGGGTGCAGCCTGGGCTGGTGGTGGGGGTCCCTGCCCAGGGCAGGGGTTGGAATAAGATGGGCTTTAGGGTCCTTTCCAACCCTACCCATTCTAGGATTCTAGGATTTCTCCTAATGGGGCTTATAATTTTTACTGACACGTACATCAGATATGTCAGTATTATTTATAAATCGAACAAAAACATGGAGGGTAGTGTGCTATAGAAGAGCCATGAAGGCAAAGTAAATCAGAATTGAGATGAAACTGTCTCCATCAAATCTGCTGATAAGCTCTGTTTCTGCATTCCTCTCGTGGAAGATTTTAAACATGCATCAGTTCTGCTGTCACATGTGCTGTTATCCCAAGTATATCTTAGCAAGTGGAAGGCACCTTTTAACCTTTTCCTTGGGTGGTAACTTCAGAGCAAATGTCAGAGGCACTCCGTAGTGTTTGTTATCACACTTCTGTGGTGCACGATCAGATGAGGATTTTAGTGTCCTTGGAGAACTCATTTCACACAGCTTCCAAGCCTGCGTTTAAAATCTGTTTTACCAACCCCTTCCAAAGATGAAGACCACTGAAATTTTCAGTGTGTGTAAGTGAAAAGCTTGTCTGTTGCTGAGCATCATTTATTCTTCTCAGTCTAACTTCTTCAGATTAAAATAAGAACCCAGTGGGGGTTTTGTAATTCCTCGGTTTATGCTCCTTGTAGCAGCATAGATTCAAATCCCATTTGCTTACTCTCCACTGAGGGCATAGTTTTGTCATCTTTGCATTCATGATCTTAATGAATTGCTCAGACCTGGCTCCAGTTTGTAAAAGTGATAAAATATTTTTCTTTAAAAATGTTTCCCTGGCTATAGAATGGCCATAAAAAAGGAAACAAAACATGCAGTTTTAAAGCTTTAGACCTGCAGAACAGAGGAGAAGCAGCAGCCTGCTGAACTGTTGTACTTTGCCACGCTTTCTGTGGATGTCATATGCTCAGGGCACCCTACAGGTATTTTTGAACACTCAGACCTTATTCTGCTTGCTCTGCTCCCCAGTTTTAAACCTGCTATTTCTCTCGTCAGCTCACAAATTGGCTGCTTTTCCCCATTAGGTTTCTCAGGTTGTTCCTGTGTGAAGAGGTGTCTGAATCGTGAGTGCAGTACCTCCTGAAGTGTAGGCAGCGATTTCTGCACAGCAGTGTTAGCGCAGTGTTCCCCTGACCGTGCCTTTGTGCAAAGCTTGTGACCTGGGGCATGCTCTGGTTTCAACCTGCCAGACATTTCTTCCTTGTGCTGTCTTGAGCTAAAAAATAAACTTGAAGTGAGCACTTGAGTTAGTTACTGGTTCTGGGGCTTTTGTATTGTCCTTCACCCAAAGCAGGAGCGTAATCTGCCCAAACACAAAAGGTCAGTGACATACAATGGCAGTCGGGAAAAAGCATTTGTCTGGCTGTGAAGATGCCTGGTCTTCATCAAAGTTGTATTAAGTTTAAACAGGTTTTCACCCTTTGTCAAAGGAATGCAAAGCAGTTTGACTGCTCTGTAGGGATAATTTTTGTTGGTGTTTTTCTGTTGTCTTTTTTTTAACAATCACTGAACAGATGTTTTGTGGCCTAAAGTCAAATCTAGAACTTTGCTCTTTGGGTCTGAGCACCAGCTGAACTTCTGTACAGCAAATGAGAAGGATACTGGGCCAGCCAGGCATCGTCATAGTCTGTGGGCTTTTTGTTTGCTGAGTTGGACTGATCAAAGCTGATACAATAATGAGAGCCTTCCATCAGCCATCACCGGTCAGTGTCTGAGCACTGTGTGGTAACATTCACATGGCATATGCAGGATGGACAAGCAAAAGTTGATTTTTATTGGCGGTTGATGTTTTCTGTTCTTTGTTCCCTAACTCTGTTATTTATAAACCCTGTTATTGCACAGGCCAGCTTGGAATTGGTGTGCTCTCTTGGTTTGAGCATGGAGGCAGCCAGACATTCTGCTGTCCTTTTATACAACCACACTGGCAATGAGAAATCTTCTGAACTCATGGCAAGCTTTGCTATTAAAGTGTGAGTTGTAAAAACATTGGAACTGTCAGTACAGTGCCAGAGAATGTCACTAAACCCACAGGATTTCTTTAAAAATAAAAATGAAAAAGGGGGGGGGGGGGGAAGAGAGGATGATCCTCTGAGAAGTTGTCTGTAATTGAGCTTTTGGGAGTGGAGCTTTAATCATGCATTTAAATTTAATGAGGATTCAGCTATTTATAATGACAAATTTAGCAGAAAAGGTAAGATAGGAAAGCTGTGAGTATTGGCGGATTCTGTGTATCTTAATTTTTGGACTCCATTGGTGCAATTACGCCAGACTTCTGGAATCTGATCCTAGTCTTGTATGATGGATGTTGACAACTTTCACTTACTGAGAGGTGTAATGCTATTAATTTTATTTTAAGTGGTATTTTTAAATGGTCACTTTCTATTTTTCATTTGTTGTTAGCTGAAGCTTTCCAAGGTTGGTTCCTCTATTCTTTTGTTTCTCCTTTTGTGATACGTACTCTGTTGTGTGGACAGGGTCGCAAGCTTCTCATCATTGGAACTACCAGTCGCAAAGATGTCCTGCAGGAAATGGAAATGTTGAATGCTTTCAGTACCACAATCCATGTGCCCAACATTGCAACAGGGGAACAGCTGATGGAGGCTTTGGAGGTGAGAAAAGTTAATGGATGACAAACAATCTCAAAACTTGCTGGAAATGAATGATTTTCCAGTAGATCTGCATTTTGGAATGCTGTCCCACTTAACTGTGTCATAACAAGTATAAAGCTTCTCTGAATTACTTTTTCATATGAAAAATGAAGGCAGAATGAGAGAACAGTAGATCTAGGAAAAAAGTTTGTGGAGTGGATTGAAAGATTTGAAGGATATGGAAGTGGTTAGCGAATATCTTTGGGATACTTAAAGTGGAAGGTGCTAAGCTTTCATGAACAGGAAAGTCAAATGAAGGTGATTGGTGCTGAAGATACAGATTCTTTGTAAATCTGCGCTCTAAATGGCTTATTCCATGCCATAGTGGAAATTGTAGTGAAAATTGAAGGCTGTTAAAATAAGTTTAACAGGCAAATCTTTTGTGCAACCTGTTACCACTGTGATAATATCACCAAAGCCTGACAGATAAAGCCACTCTTGCAACAGGTTTGGAAACTTACTGTGACTTGAGCCACTGTGTTCCTCCTGGACTCTAATCTGGAGAAATCCTGGAATGAATCATAAAAGCAAATAAGTAACTGGCTGATAAAAGATGCTATGAAAAGAACAATTGTGGAATAAAAGAATTTAAGTGTTTTGCCTTGTCTGAAGACATCGCAACAAATTGTCCTTCTAAGCTAGAAAATGCACACTAGCTTCTTGTTTGCTTTGTCCTGAGTTAGGTAGCATTATTCCTAATGACGGTATCCTGACTTACTTATTTTTCCAGCTCCTGGGTAACTTCAAAGACAAGGAACGCAGCACCATTGCACAGAACGTCAAAGGGAAGTCTGTTTGGATTGGTATCAAGAAGCTGCTGATGCTGATAGAAATGTCATTACAAGTAAGAATTTTTCTGGTCCAGGAAGGAGTGGGGTAAATATAGCAGTCTCAGGGGTTCCCACTTGTCTGCAGACTCCTATTTCAGCTTTGTGGTGGGAACCTTTGGAGAAAGGTCTTTTCTCCAAAAAGACCTTCGGTGGGAAGAAATTTTCAGAACAAAGAAATCTCCAGGTCTTGGTCCATGGAGAGATCTTTAAAAACCACAGTGCCTATAGGCTGTTTAGAACTGCATTTCAGAGGAGAGCATCTGGCAACTAGAGGGATTGGATTAACTTACCTTTTGTGAAATTTCTTCTCTACACCCAGCATGCTAAGCTTGCAGATAGCAATCACTTAGTGTTGTGTTTTTTTTTCTTTTTTTTCTTTTTTAAGAAAAAGGTGCCTGTGCAGGTGTATGTGCTCTTTCCCTGAAGAAGATAAATCTGTCAGGCTGTTCAGCTGCTCTTCTCTTTATTTTCCACTTTCAGCACTTTAAAGAAAATAATTGCAGAGGGTAGAAATATGTAGCTCTTAACCCTCCCCCGCACCCATCATCTATGCCTGCAAGCCAGCCATCAAGCTCGTGCTCGACAGTATATGCATGCTAAAAATGAGAGGGTGTAGCATGCAGCCCTAATCCTCTGCGGCTGACATTTCAGCGCCCTTCTGAGTCCTCCCCCCCCTCACATGCTCTCTTTTCACATCAAATGGATTTAGCGCAGCTGAGTGAACTGTCCTTAGATCTTCCTAGGAGAGGCTGAGCATAAGCTAAGAGGCATGTAGTTTAGCAGCATATAAGTCATGTATCCCTCTGTTCACTATTCACAATTCTGTTAAAACTTGCACAGCACTAAGGATATGCTCTGACTAGATGTCACCTCAGGGAATAAAGTCATTTATCTAGATTACTTTTTCCTCTTCTTCCTTGGCTTTTAATTCCATACCTACAGGCAAGTCAGTAAGTCATTGCTCACATGTATTAAATGTATTTAAGGGGTGCAGGCCTCAGGGACTGCCTGGCTCTCTTGCAGTCCATTTCACTTAGCCTTGACAATGGATTCCTTCTTCTGACGCAGGACGTTTTCTTTTGCTGCTCTGACCTTAAGTGTTTGTTTTTGTCAAAAGTGAAGGTGAAGGTTATGTAAACTGTGGACAGTTGTGTATCTGATGTGTGGGTGGAGATGCTTACCCCAGACTTGTTCACAGCATCACCCTGTGGCTGCACACCTAGGACACTGTAGACAGGGAGTCTTCAGGCCCTGGGCAGTGCAGACAGGTAAACTGGTGTTGTGCGTTTTTTTTTTGAACCAGGTAACAATTTTGTAGACGAGCCTATGACCAGTCAGGCTGGGAGGAGATGGGCAGAACTCCCGTGTTCATGCCACTCCTGAAACGTGGAAGAAGTACAAAAGGAAGGGCTGTTACTGCCAGCATAGGTGGCTGGTAACCCACCTGTGTTTACTATACAAGGGTGGTTGGTAGTGACGTGACTTCTGTTACTACATTCAATTTTGGTGAATAGTACAAGGAGGTTAAATACAAAGATGTTCTGTTGTGAAAGATCTGAGCTGTTTACGTGTCTCCATCTTAAGAACTGCTATTAGTAAGGAAAGCGGTACAGGTATGTCACTAAATAGAAGAATATTACCACGGTAATACCCGATTTGGTTTGCTTTTCCAGGAAAGGAGAACTTTATTAAATGAGATACTTAATTTTTCACTGAGCTAGAACACAGCGTTTTAGAAAGAGAAAGATGAGAAACCTAAGATCCTTAATAATTCCAAGTGATGGACAATGTTTCTCAAAATGCAAGTGATTAGGTCCCATGGTGAATGAATTCTTTGCAAAAATAGTCTTCCTTCCTTCCTTCTCTGTGGTCACTGAATTTGTGTTTTTGTTTTACTAGACTCGTAAACCTAACGTGTTCTATATGTAGATATTCTTACACTGTTTAAATGACTTCCAGTTTGTTTAAAAGTCAAATCTTGCTCAACTTCTCTCAGTATCAATATCTTCTCTTGGAGTATCATAAACCACTGCATTGCTTTGATGCCTTGGGTTGCTTTGTTACCTTGTTTACAAACCTTGTAAACCCGCACTTTTTGGCAGCTTAATTTCCTTCAAACTGTGCTAATGTTTTACTTCGCTGTTTACTTTAATGTTGAACTGTTTGCATTTAGTGTCATATAGTTTGGTCATGTTGTTTACACTGTGAGTCCTGGAATGATGTTCAGTTCTTGTTCAAAAGAAGTGTTTGATCAATGGATACACTCATGGTCTGCCATGCGAATCCAGAAAAGTTTAGTTTAGAAGTGTCCTTGGCTGCTGTACATGGACCTCTTCATAGTGCTATCGGGTGCCACTATAGCTACATTCTGGCCTAACCCTGCAACCTTACCCTGGGGTGCTGCTGCATACATGAGCCTTCATTTTCCACAGCTAGAGGACTGGTTCTGTCTGCTTATTTTGCCTGCCCATCTTGTTGCTCTTGGATTAAATTGTCAGGTCTTGCTCCTTCTCAGAGTAGCAACCTGACTGAGCCAGGCAGCTCTCCAGAAAGCCCCTTTCTGAACCTCAAGCATCTCCTGATTTGGTACTTTCTGTTTAGCAGAAATAAAACTTGCATTACAGACAAACAGCTTAGATGATTTTAACATACATGGGAATTTATTTTGAAAAGCATCATAAAATACAGTGTATGTTATACTAAACAATATACTGAGACCTATTAAGAGTTTGCATTTTGTGATAGCTTTACAGGAGTACTGTGCTACCCAAGGGCATGCACATCTTGCTGGAGTATCTCTTCTTCTCATGACTGAAGATTTATGAAGTCTCTCCAGTTTCCTTTTCCTCTAAGGACTCCCAGGCATGTCCTGAAAATGGTGATTTACCAAGAAGGAGCAGCCGTTTTCTTACCACCTCTTTGAGACCTCTATGGGTTGTGTCACAGAGCTGTTCTTCACTCTGTTCTTCTAGAAAACCTTTCACCCTGTTTGATAGGAGCATTTCTCCTTTCACAGGTCACTAGAGGCTCTGCTCAAGAGTCCTGAACCTGTGTCCCCTTTGCACTCTGACACCATCTTCTGCTCCTCTCAGGACAGCTAAACCTTTTGCTTTCATGTCTGTGTTTTTTGAATTAGCTGTTTGATCAGGTTTGTCTTTGTTGCCTTTCAGATCCATGCTTTAGTCTTTTGGACAAGATATTGTGTAGGTAGATGGATACTGTTCTTCCCAAAAGATTCTGTAGAAGCTCTGTTAGTACAGATGATGGACAAAGTGTTTTACCATAGCCACTTTCTTGTGTCTGAGTGAAATGAGTTGAGGGGGCAGTATCTTTGACTAGGAAGATGGAGCAGTGGCATTGGCAAATCTGAAGCTGATGGCCTTAGCACACATATTCTAGTAATAAAAAGATTCATTTTTATAGACCCATCTCAGATTATGTTGATGTGTTTTTTTAACAACTATTGGATCGGTCCTTTGTTGTCGTTTCCAGCTTTTAAGTTTTGAGGGTTCATCTGACTATTCCATGGATTCCTAACTTTGCACTATCTACCTGCATCTTCTTTGCAGGTAGACAGTACTCTTGACCCCTGTGTCGGTCACTGAGATAAGTCATCTTGGATTGAGCCATGGCCTTTGAAGGTTCTGTGTGAGGTTGTCTTTCTGTCAGCTTCGGGCTTTTTGTTGGTGGCCAAAAGTCATACCTTGCTCCATCTCAGTGTTCACGGTTCCTCAGGTAAGGTAGAGATGTGAAAGGTTTTCTCTTTACTCCGTAAACTGTCTGGTTTTGTGGCCCCTGTAGTAAGTGTCTTGACTCTTCACACGCTGTTTTATGCACTAGGCTGTTGGCACTGGTAGCCAAAATATTTTTGATGCTTATACAAATTTTGTTGCTCAGCGATGGTTCTGTATGGGGTACAGGTATCTAAGTAGAGAATTGTTCCTCCAACCATCAAAACTGCCTTTCTCTGGTTTCACTTATTTGCAGAATACTTAGAATCACAGTATCGTTCTGGTTGGAAGGGGCCTCAGGACATCATCTAGATCAAAGCAGGGTCAGCACTGAATTCAGACCTTCATGTTCATCTCACCAGCCTCTATTACTTCAACAGTATATAGGAGCCAGGCCCTTGTGGCTCCAACATGAATGATAAATTTTTTGTTTTTTTTTTTTTTGTTTTTTTTTTTTTGAGTATTGCAAGCAAGGCAATTCTTCACAGTTCATTTGCCCAGCTCTTCTAGTTTTCTCATGGATAATCTGAGAGTTTAGATCATGTGAGAAGTCAAATCTGAGGACTTGGTGGGCTGCCACTTGGGTTACTCCTCTGAAGAAGTCCTTTCTTTTAGAAGTGGACACGTTGATGTGATCTTTTTGGACTTCAGCAAGGCTTTTGACACGGTTTCCCATAGGATCCTACTGGACAAAATGTCCAGCATACAGCTAAACAAAAACATCATCCAGTGGGTGAGCAATTGGCTGATGGGCAGGGCTCAAAGGGTTGTGGTAAATGGGACGTAGGGGTAAATGGGATGTAGGTTGCCCCTGGGATGGGGCAATGCTGGCTATACTGGGCTGGCAGACTGGGCGATGAGATGCTGGAGAGCAGCCCCGCAGAGAGGGATCTGGGGGTTGTGGTTGACAGCAAGTTGAATATGAGCCAGCAGTGTGCCCTGGCAGCCAAGAGGGCCAACCGTATCCTGGGATGCATCAAGCACAGCATCGCTAGTTGGTCGAGGGAGGTGATTGTCCTGCTCTACTCTGCGCTGGTGTGGCCTCACCTCGAGTACTGTGTGCAGTTCTGGTCACCACAGTACAAGAAGGACATTAAACTGTTGGAGAGTGTCCAGAGGAGGGTGATGAAGATGGTGAAGGGCTTAGAGGGGAAGACGTATGAGGAGTGGCTGAGGACATTGGCCCTGTTCAGCCTGGAGGAGGCTGAGGGGAGACCTCATCACAGCCTACAACTTCCTCATGAGGGGGAGTGGAGAGGCAGGTGACCTATTCTCTGTAAACACCAATGATAGGACCCACAGGAATGGTGTTAAGCTGAGGCAGGGGAAGTTTAGGCTGGACATCAGGAAGAGGGTCTTCACCGAGAGGGTTGTTGCACACTGGAACAGGCTCCCCAGGGACGTAGTCACTGCACCAAGCCTGTCTGAATTTAAAAAGTGATTGGACTGTGCACTTAGTCACATAGTCTAAACTTCTGGGCATACCTGTGTGGTGCCAGGAGTTGGACTTGATGATCCTTATGGGTCCCTTCCAACTCAGGATATTCTATTGACTCTATTGATCTTTACTGCCAGTATCTACAAAAATGCTATAGGTCTTACCTGAGAAGGTCAGGGATCCTTCTCACATGCACTTCTCTACTTCTCTACTTCTCCTCTACTTCTCTACTTCTCCTCTTCTCCTCTACTTCTCCTCTACTTCTTCTCTACTTCTCTACTTCTCGTCAAAGATCAGATATAATTCATCCTTCTCAAAGTATTTCCTTTTTCCATCTGTCTTTAAATTTGTTGAGAGAGTACACATTCTCTCTCAGGTAAAACTTTTTGTTTAAGCTTGGTCTTGGCAGCTCTGGCTCCCAGGTTTGCTTTGGCTCTTTGTGTAACTTCAGGTTTCAGCCAGTTTTGATCTTCCTCTCCAGAACTTGTATGGAGTGCTTTACCAAGCTCCCAGCTATCCATCACTGTGCTGGTGCTGTCTGGTTCTCTAGGAGGGACCGTTTGTGGCCTTCTGCCCTTTGAGTGGATGCTGCTGAGAGCAGTTAGGTACTAAACATCTGTGCTCTGCTAATTGAACCTGATTCCCACTATAGTGTTTTTTTTTCCCATCTTTGTCTAATCCAACACCCTGCTGTAAGCATGATCAACTAAAATAGGGTTCTCAGGGCTGTGCCCAGTTGGGTCTTGAATATCTCCAAGGATGGGCACTCCGTAACCTCTACAGGCAGTCCTTGACAGTACTGAATCACCCTCAAAGTAAAAAGCTTTCTCTTATGTTTACACGGAATTTCCTGTAGTTCAGTTTGTATCTGTGATATCTTGTCCCGTCAACAGGCACCACTCAGAAGAGTCTGCCTTCTCTACTCCTTCCTGCCTTGTCTTTCTGCACGTTGATAAGATTTACCCTCAGGATCCCAGTCCCAAGCCTTCTTTTCTCCAGGGTAACCAATCCTAGCTCTAACAGCCTGTCCTTTCATGACAGATGCTCAAGTCATCCTTGTGGCCCCTTGCTGAACTCTGTCCACTATGTCCCTATCACTCTTGTACTAGGAAGTGCTGAACTGGGCACTGTGCTCCAGGTGTTGTCTTACCAGTGTTGAGTAGGGGAAAGAACCATCTCCCTTTGGTCTGGTAGCAAGGCCCTTCCTGACATAGCCCAGGATGCTCTTGGCCATCTTTGTTGCAAGGACCTGTTGCTGGTTCATCTTCAACTTCCTTCAGAGCCCTCAGGGCCTTTGCTCAAAGCCACTTTCTAGCCCCTTGTCCACCAGCCTCTACTGATGCGTGGGGTTATCCTGCTCAGGAGCAGGACTTTGTGTTTCCCTCTGTTGAACTGCATGGCATTCGTGGCAGTCGGTATCTCTGTGCTGTTGAGGTCTCCCTGAATGAAAGCACCACCACCAGGTGCATCAGTCACAGCTCTCTGTTTTGCCCTCTGCAAACTTGCTGAGGGTGCACTCTGTCCCCAGATCCCCCTCACTAATAAAGAGGTTAAGCAGTATTGGATCCCACACAGGTGCCTGGGATTTACTACTAGTGACTGGCTTCCAGCTGGACTTGATGCCACTGATCACAACCCTTTGAGCCCAGCAGTTTAGCCATTTTCAGCCCATCATGCTGTCCCAGTTAGTCTGTGCTTCAGCAGTAAATGGCGCTTGGTTTGGGTGGACACCTGGAGATGTGGTCACACCTCTGTCAGTGTTAGCCATTCTGGAAATATCCAGAACTAAAACAAGAGAAGTGGTTCAGCTGTCACAGGATCACAGGATAGATGGGGTTGGAAGGGACCTCCGGGCGTTACATGGTGCAGCCTCCTGCTTAAGCAGGGCCAACTACTTGGTCAGGCCAGAGTCATTTGGATGGAGATGATCTAAGGCCAGGTGAAAGTCAGGCTTAGTCTTACAGTCTGGGATTATACATGTGGATTCCTCCAGAGAAAGGGGTTTTGCAGGTAACGCGTGTTCGGGATGTGTGGCTCATGTGGCTCACACTTCAGTTGTGACAGAAACAAGAGAACAGAAGTAGTGATGGATGTGCTTTCCCTTTGTGGCCAAGTGTCAGCTGGGAGAGATGGCAGAGAAGAGTTAGGCCAGAAGGGATACTACAGACACCATCTTTCTGGTTATGTGGCACAACGGTACCTTTCTTAATGCCCGTGTAGCACACATTTCAAACATTGCTTTAGGTAGTAGGGCAGCCTTTCATTTCTTCTAGAATCCTGAACATTGCGTGTTAAAAACCCAACTTAGTAGCTCAGTGATCCTCAGTAAGTTCCATTAAATCAACTTGTTTCAGTGAATTTATTTTTCTGATCTAAAAATAATTCATAGCTGGTATTGACCTTGCTGAGATACTTCAAAACGATAGGAAGTTACAGATTTTTAGCTTTTCTTAGCAGAAAGCAGAAATTCTCCTTAGCTGTTTCTTTCCTGCCTGCATCACCGGTAATACTGCTGTTATTTTAGGATTTATTTTCTTCCAGGTTGTTTTTAAAGATATTTGTATTGCCCTCAATTGCAGTGGTCATGGCTTTAAATAGATGGCTTATGCACATCTGGAATTGATGGAAATTTTCCTTTAGGGATATAACGTGATGTAGGAGCTAAATTCCCCTCTTCTGCATCTTTTGTGGGAGGCCAGGGTACACACTCAAAGTGTTTGCCTGTTGTATTTTTTCCTATTTGTTTATTTGTTTATTTATTTTTATTTTTCCCTGGGATAAGTCCTGCTTTTACTTTCTAGTAGAGCATTTGCTCATTTATTACCAAGTGGTAGAGTTGGAAAAGGTCATAACAAGTCAACTTGATAGTACTATTCACTGACTGTTTTAAGAATGAACCCACTTTATTTCTGGCAGTGTATAAAAGATGCAAAGGGTTGCTGAAGATAGAATATACAAATATAAACAGAACTTGGAGCTTCTAGGCCAAATGAACTGCTGCAATACAATACTGTTGTCCCTCAGCACCTGTACCAAGGCAGACCCCTATTTAATATCAGTGATGTAGACAGTGGAACCGAGTGCATCCTCATTCAAGTTTGCTGTTGACGCCAAGCTGAGTGGTGCAGTTGATACAGCAGAAGGAAGGGATGCCATCCAGAGGGAGCTAGACGAGCTTGAGAAGTGAGTCCTTGTGAGCCTCGTGAGGTTCAACAAGTCCAAGTGCAAGGTGCTGCACCTGGGTCAGGGCAATCCCAGACATGAGCACAGACTGTGATCATGCTCTGCATGAGAGCAGCCCTGCAGAGATGGACTTGGGGGTTCTGGTGGATGAAAAGCTTGACAATGAGCCAGCCTTGTGAACTTACAGAACAGAAATCCAAATGCATCCTGGGCTGCATCAACAAAAAAAGTGGCCAGCAGGTGGAGGGAGGGGATTGTCTCCTCTCTGTGCTGCTCTTTGTGAGACCTGCAGGGAGGTTGGAACTAGATGATCTTTAAGGTCCCTTCTAACCCAAGACCTTCTATGATTCTGTGAACATGAAGATACTCTGAGTCCCAAGTTTACAACTTCCAAATGTTTATAGTGCTAACTCACGGTAACCTGACCTCGACGAAGGAGGGATTTCAGAGTGAAATCTTCAGTACAATTTCTGTAATCTTCAAAAACAAAAATAGGATTCTGTGATTCCTCAGGTTTGTTCCATGTTTTTCGTTTTTGTATCTTGGGGCAGTCAGTGATGGTCTTCTACTTCAGAGAAGATCATCAAGCCTATGCGTCAGCACAAAGGACTGGTGCAGTCACAGACTGTCTTCTGATGGCAGCTTAGATCTCTACCTTCTTTGCAGCCTTTTTTCCCACTTTCCCAGCATGGAGATAGAAACAACTGGGGAAAGGCAGGATTGATCTTTAGGGGGTTGTTGTGGTTTAACCCAGCCAGCAGCTAAGTACCACACAGCCGTTCATTCACCCTCCCTCTCTGGCATGGGGGATTAGGATAGAAAAGAAAATAATAATAATAATGATAATAGTACTACTACTACTAATGTGTACAAAACAAGTGATGCACAATGCAATTGCTCACCACCCGCTGACCAATGCCCAGCCTATCCCCGAGCAGCCGGCCCCCCGGTCCCAGCTAGCCACCCCTACATATTGTTTAGCATGACCCCAGATGGTATGGAATACCCCTTTGGCCAGTTTGGGTCAGCTGTCCTGGGTCTGTCCCCTCTCAGCTCCTGCTGCACCCCCAGCCTGCCCGCTGGCAGGACAGAGCGAGAAGCTGAGATGTCCTTGGCTTGGTGTAAGCACTGCTCTGCAACAATTAAAACATCGGCGTGTTATCAGCACTCTTCTCATCCTACTGCAAGACATAGCACCCTACCAGCTACTCAGAGGAAAATTAACTCTATCCTAGCTGAAACCAGGACAGGGGTGTTCCTGGTTGATGCAGCCACAGCACAAAATTGGTACTGCAAGTTCTGAAAGCCTCGTGCAGTTATTCAGCTTTCCCTAACATGCTAACCCACCATGTACAGCTCCTCTCTAGTGCTTTGCTGCTGGAGCTGTAAGGAGGAAGGAAGGCAGAGGAAAAGAGGGTGCATCTTCAGTTCCTTCTGCTTCTGACTTTAATTTATACTGCCGCATCTCTGCCAAAGGGCAGATAGAAGCAGACTTAGTGTATGCCTGGCTTGTGCTTAGTCAAGCTAGAATCCTCTGTGAGGGATCATAGAGTCATTAAGGTTGTAAAAGCCCTCCAAGATCATCTGGTCCAACCATCGCCCTACCACCACTGTCACCTGATGTCGTTAAACATCAGGTCCAACCTTTCCTTGAACACCCCCAGGGACGGTGACTCCACCACTTCCCTGGGCAACCCGTTCCAATGCCTGACTGCTCTTTCTGAGAAGAAATGTCTCCTAATTCCCAAACTAAACCTCCCCTGGCACAACTTGAAGCCATTCCCTCTAGTCCTGTCACTAGTTGTCTGCGAGAAGTGGCTGACCCCCAGCTCCCCACACCTTCCTTTCAGGAGTAGTAGAGAGCAACAAGGTCTGCCCTGAGCCTCCTCTTTTCCAGACCAAACACCCCCAGTTTCCTCAGCCACTCCTCACAGGATTTGTGTTCCAGGCCCTTCACCAGCTTCGTAGCCCTGCTCTGGACGTGCTCCAGAGTCTCGAAGTCTTTCCTGTAGTGAGGGGCCCAAACCTGAACACAGTACTCGAGGTGCAGCCTCACCAGAGCAGAGTACAGGGGGATGATCACCTCCCTGGCCCTACTGGCTGCACTATTCCTGTTACAAGCCAGGATGCCATCGGCCTTCTTGGCCACCTGTGCACACTGCTGGCTCATGTTCAGGTGAGTATCAGTCAGCACCCCAGGATCCTTTTCTTCTGCTCAGCATGAAGCTGGGATGAAACTACTGTGAAGATTGCAATTAAAACAGAAATACCTAATAGAAATGGTTGTGTACATTTCCAGCATGACCATGCTATGCTTGTGCTGATCAGTTTTGTCTCTTGATACAGTGCTCTGTCTTGACTGCTTACCTGTAGAACTTCTGGAAAAGCAGGCTTATCTCTGGCCAGGATAAAGCATGGGCAACCGGACTCATGCACGTTTGTAGTTGTCTTTGTGGCTGCCTGGGGTAGCTTGCTTCATATACTAATGAAGATCTGTCTTGTTTGGTATGTAGATGGATCCTGAGTACCGAGTGAAAAAGTTCTTGGCTCTTTTGAGAGAAGAAGGAACGTAAGTACCTTATGTTAAAGCATTGATTAAAACTCTATTGTCTGTGCAGAAACAAGGCTGCTGCTTCCTGTTAAGGGTAAACTGCACAAGAGTATATCTGATATCAGTGTTGGCCCCTCCTGTATTTACAGAACTATATATAAGTTCTTACTGCTGTATGCCAGTTTTTTTGGGAGAGGGAGGTTCTGAAGACTTTTTGAGAATGTGAGAATGTGCATGCCTGAATTCTTCACTTTTCTTAATTTACGTGTGACTTCTAAAGTTTAAATGAGAGACTGGACAACAATTTAAGTTAAATCAAAAGAGATTCTGCTAGAATTGAAATCCATCTGTTTATCTCAAATCTGGAACTTTGTCTTCTAATGCATGTAGGGCAGTATCTGTGCTGGGGAAACTTACAACAGTATCTGTCTTGGCTACATGTGAGTGAGTGGTGCTTTTATACATGTGCATGCTTTCTTGATGGATTTGTTTTCTTTTGCTAGAGTTCCCTAAACTGAAGATGGACCAAGTGCAAGATCAACAGCTGGAAAAGTGACCAACCTGGAGAATATACACTGGGATCTTTACTCTTCTGTGTTCAACACACTGGACAAAGTGAAATGCTCCCCTGTTTACAAGAACCCAATGTGGAATTTGCATGTTTAGTGCAATACAGTATCTTTATTCTTTGTCTTTAATATACAGATGTCATGTGGAAGTGTCTTCTAGAACACTGCTTCTGTCTCTGTGCAGGCAAGGCTGCATTCTCATTTGATTTTAGCATGAGGGAAATGTTCTGTAAGTTTTGAAGTTAATGCTCACTTGTGTCCATCATCCACTTACTAAGATAGGGAAAGAAAATGTGACTTCTAGTAAAACCCAGTAGTCTGTGTTGAAGGCTTATTAAAGTACTACTCTGTTGTTCTGATTTGATGAACACTCTCTTCAGCATTTTTCTTTGTCGTTGTATGCCTCACTGAACACTGAGGCTGCTAACCCAAAGTCAATGACCACAATAATTGAGCTCTAGAATTTCCTACATGCTAATATCCATTTTTACCCATTTTCAGGCCCAGGTATTTTGTGGCCTGATGAGAGAGAGACTGGCTACTGATATTAAGGACTGGAAGATGGCAGGAAAGTATGTTGATCAGAGTAGAGGAAACTTTCAAATCCAGTATTCTAAGGCATTAAAGCTAGTTAAATCAAAAACAGTTTTAGAGATGCCGATTATAACCTGAAAGCTCATTTGTGCAGTGTAGATGGCAGTTTGGGCATTTGCAGGTCTCCTTATTATCCCACTTTTCTGCCGTGTTACCAAAGGATGAAATTCCTCCTTAGAAATGAAGAGGAAGCCAAGCTCTGTGGATGCACGAGATGTGTATTGCCATGTTTTTTGCACTGAAACAAAGGAATGTATCAAACTTTGCTATGTGGTCTTTCCCCAATAGTCATCTTGCATCAATGAGGTGCTGCTGCTGATGACTGCGTGAGGATACTCCCCTCTGGTTCTTTGGCTCCACACGTTTAATAAGGTTCATGGAACATACCTCAATTTGGTGGGGCATGAAATCAAAGCCATTTATGAGATCTTAGTCAGTGTAGTTTCCTTAACTTGACTAGACATGCTGCTCAGCACTAGCAGCTTGTACCCAAAGAGGTGTTCCCAGGGAAGGAGGGTGCTTTACATTCTTTAAGGCCCAAAGGTGAAGGTACTCAAGTCCTTATTGCATACTTAAAGCAATCGAAGTATTTTAGTCACTCCACTCTAGTTTCTTTTCCTTTGGCAGTGCTGTTGTATTGTGATGACATTGTGAGTCCCAGTGATTATTATTCCTCTCATTTTGTGTACGATCTTGTGACTTTTTGTTCCTTTCTTTCTTCTGCTAGTTCTAGCAGAACACATTAACTTATATTTCAGAGTAAATGATGTAAACCTTATTGCGTCTATGTCCAGAATTGATGAATAAATATCTTGTTCAACTGCACATTACTGGATTCAATAAAAAAGCACAACTATTTGTGATGGTCTGGGGGACATCTGTGTCTTTGGCGTTAGTCAAACAGAGGTGTATATGTAGAGTGCTGATGAAGATAAGAAAATGATTCCAGGGCTGCTGCTGCCAGAGGGATGCTAAAGAGTTTGTGCCTGAGTATCGATGGACTGAATAGATCCCAAAGTCTGGATAGCTTGACCACAGGTAGTCCTAAAGGAGTTGGCCAAGAAGACCATTTTAAACCAATCAGTCCGTTTTAGTTTTCTGAACCTTGCACTGCTGAGGAAATCCCAAAGATGCATGTATGTGTACATGTGTGATTTATCACTTGAAGAAGGCCACGTTGGAAAACCAGGAAGAACTGATGGGCACAGCCTGTTGTGTGGGTCTCCATCTAAGGAGTTTCCTGCAGGTGGCGAAAGAGAATGAGTCCTATCACATTTTGTTTTAGATGCTGTGCCTGGGCAAGAGTGGCTTTACTGTGAGAACTACATTGCTTTGAACAGTACTGGCCAAATTCTTCATTGCCTACCTTATCCTGATGTTGTGGCTTTTTTTTTTTCCCCATGAACCTTGCAGAAATGTGACTGTCTTACAAACTGAGCTGCTAGGCAAAGGCAAAAATGTTTGGAAGTGTTGGGGTGTCTTTTTGAGAGGGAGAATGGTGTGGGGAAAGGGATGGGATGATGGACAAAGCTTCCACTCATAAAGCTGTTAAGCGCAAAAAGCCTGACAAGGGCAGACTTCCCAGTTGTGTGGATTGTAACCGTGCCTTGCTGATGCTTGTGTAATTCCGAAGGTATCACTGCTGCTGTGCTGGAGGAGGTGGCCCTCACAGAATTGTGCTGTGTCCAGTGTGGTGCAGTGAAACAGGGCTAGGAATTGGTAATCCACAAGCAGCACTATGCAAGAAGCAAATAGCACACTGCAAGAAGGTGAATGTGTTTGCTTTGTTTATAAATTGGGGATCAGTATAGAAATACAGATTTATTATCATCTTTTTTTAAGCCTTAAAATAGGGAATTTAGGCCGCTGCTTTTGAAAATTGCATGCACTTAAAAGTACTAATAAGGTGTGGGAGATGTTGTAGAAACACCCACACAATTATTCATGCACAGGAAAAGATGTTTTAAGTAAGTGACAAACTGTGGGTATCAGTCTGTCCTAAAGGTGATTCAGTGACAGCCTGCAACTGCTTTAGTGGGGGGAAAATTTGAAGGTTAAAGGCTATTTTAATCTAGTAACCTAGTGGTGTATGCGCATTATGGGATTATGGGAAGTCCCTCTATAAATAAAGACCTTAGTAGTCAGCTCTAAAATCTCGTCACTGGCTGTATTTTGCCATCATTGTCTTGCATTCATGTGACTGTCCCTGTGTGTAACAGGGTGAGCAGCCACCACTCCTGTGGATGTCATTAGGCAGAATCTAAAGCACCTTAAAAGGCAAACCATACGAGCTGGCAAGTGCATTTTATTTTTAACCTTCTCTTTAATGATGTACCACAAAAAAATGCAAGTTGAAATATATTTTTCTCCAAATATATATATTTATATAATATATAATCTTAGTTAACTCAAGTATATACATTGTATAATAAATAATGCTTATAAAAAGAGAATTTTTCTGAATATAAAATAAAAAAAAATCAACCTCTACAACTTTATACAAAACTTTGGATACAGCAGATTGATGGAAAAAGATCTTCCATTCAGTGCTAGAATACCTGGCTACAGTAAAATAATTACAAGGCAATAAATGTTCTATTTAATATTAAATACCTTTTCTCGATTAAAAACAAAAACAACAACAACAAAAAACCAACACAAAAGGAGTTTTGTTTAAAGTCAGGTACTTGGAGTCTTTCCAGACGTAGAATTTAATATATACGTTAAATAGAATGCATGTCAGAAGATGGCTGATTTCTGGAACGTGGAGGTTTCTTAGAGCTCTGCTGTGATCTTTAATTTTAGAAAACTAATGCTTATCAGGGCGTTCAAACCCAGTAGCTCTTCATCATGCTCTACAGAGGAGGGACTAAGAATTTTGGTCCGATCACAGGTGTGAGTGTCAGCGCCATGTACTGTGCTCTTTATATGAGGGGTCTTCCATCATTTTATTGCTCTTTGCAGGACAATCTACTACTCCTTCCTGTGGACAAAGAAATGAGTGGAGTAGAAGACACAGCTATAGAGTTTTAGACATTTTTTGCAACTTCTGTGTTAAACCACTGACACATGAGAATTGGCATGGGAACATGGTTATGTGGGTCCCCTTATATTGGAAGAGCCTGCCAGGAAAAAGAGAATTTTTGTTTTGTTTTGTTTTTTAATTTCAATGTCAATACACTATGAAAACATGAGCCCAAAGCAAGGGACAATGGGGTCAAGGAGCACTGGTGAGTGGGAAGAGGGACAAATGCTGGTTCTTCTGCACTGGGATGGGTTATGGGATGTGTGCGGCCACACGTGGGGCCCAAATCCCTGCTAATGGCATGGAGCCTCTGTGCTTGACGTGGTCCCATCATGAATGAGTTGCTGATAACTTAAATCCCAAGGGAAGGAGAGGCTGTGCCTGGGATTGTGACTATTCTATGCAGATGGATAAAAGTCTCCCTTCCCCATCTGCCCTTGCCTCTCATGCTGGATGAAGTGGTTTGAACAAGTCTGTCAGATGGGAGAAGGCAAGAAGGCTTGGGCAGGCATTTCTTCTTGCTATAGCTTCTGTCTCCTCATCCATTGTTCATGCTGAAAGCTGGTGTAGCAGCTAGCCTGGCAGACACCCTGTTATCAGGGAGGTGCTCTGAGCTCACTCTGGAACATAAAAAGTCATACTAGGGAATGCGTGGTAAATGGGTGCATCAGCGGTGTGCACCTGCCCAGATCACATCTTTGGCTGCCCTGGAAACATGGCAGCAAAACCTTAAAAATCTTCTCAGCAGCTGCACGGCAAAGAGCACGCTGGAGCAGTGGTGTGACCCTGCGTGAGAGATTGCAGCTTTACCACACGGGCCCTGCTCTTCCCTGGGACTTGGGCCAAATGCTGGAGGAGCATCTCTGGATTCTGGTTTCCTGCTGTGCTCCTCAGGGGAATTTGGGGAGGTGGCTTTGGAGCATGGGGAGCAGAGCGAGTGAAGGGGAGACTGGCTGTAAGGCTGTGTGTGTACTCAGGTTTGTTTCTCCAGCATAACCTAGAGCTGGAAAGAAGGGGCCTGGCTGTTGGGGGTTGGCTCCTTCCCTGCTCCTCGCCACAGCTGCTGAGGCCAGGCCAGCCCATGCCAGCAGGTGGGGGAACATGGAGTTGTTCTCCTTTCACTGTGTTAAATTCATTTCCACTTGAAACCCTGCATGAACATCTAGGTGGGCCAGACCTGCAGAGGAGGTCAGAGCTGAAAGCTGTGCGTGTTGCGTTACAGCACACCGATGGCCGTGGCTGTGCGGGCCTGTTGTGTCTCTGCTCTGCCCCTGCTTCTCCCCAGACAGCCTCTCATGCCAAGCAGCATGAGAAAAGTCAGCAGATAAGTGATCTCATGTGTCTGCGGTGTCGGGTCTAGCCTCGAAGTGTCTTGTGTGGGTGAGGCTGGGTGATGCTGTGAGTCCTCTCGGCAGCGCTGCGGCTGGTGGTAGGAGGGTGTCTGCTCCGACCAAATTGGCCAAGAGCACTAGGATTTTTTTGTGCCATCCTCTGAAGTGTGAGGCCACCATGTAGAGGCTGATCCCAGGGCTGGTGACCCCCTGGCCCTGCTCTGTAGCAACCTCCCAACAGTTGGAAACCTGCCTGTGTTTACTTGCAGGTGTGGACGTCATAGACACGTATGCACTCCTGGCAACTCACGTAGCAGCACCAGTGGAAGATGCAGTGACACTTCTCCTTCCGTTTCTCAGTTCTGGTGTTATGGCCACGACCACAGCACAGCAAGTCACAGCCGTCGATCCCATGCGAGGTGACGTTGCATGTTCTGTCCCTTGTCCCAAAGGATCCTGTCTCTGGGTTGGGCTCGCAAAAATTGGGGGAGTTCTCATAGTAGACCAGATCCCGCTCTGTCGGTGGCTTGAAAAGAGCATACTTGGCCCTAAGAGTTTCTACCCATCCCCGAGATTCCCGGTGCTTTTCAACCACCATCTCAGAAGCACTGTCATATTTATCCTTCAGGTAGTCACCAATGGCCCGAAAGTCAGGCTGGGCCCACCAGCAGGTCTTGACTTCGCAGCTTCCCGAGAGACCATGGCACTTGCACTTCAGGTGCATGTGGTCCAGAATGGTCTGTCCAGGGGAGAGAAAACAGGCAGTCAGCAGTGGATTACAGTGCCGCGAGCTGGTTTTGAATCACCTGCCTCTGCTACCTGGATTCAAACATCTGAGCTTGGTCTGGAAGGTGTAGGGTAGCAGTTAATGCATGGGAGCTCTGGCACGTGGCAGAAATATCTCTAGCTAGATATGTAGCACTGGAAAAAACACTGCTAAGGTGGGCAGCTTCTCTAATCCTCAATCTAATGCCAAAGTCTGATCCTTTCAAGAGAAGTGTTGGGATCCTCCCTGTCCTATATGTTGGACAATGAGAACCCAGAGCAGTTGAGGGCTGGAGGATGTCTCTGACACCCAGATGTGGACTGACCCCCTTGTCATGGCTTTGCTAACAACCCTTCATTTTTTGCCCTGAGTGTACTGGTTTGCACTAGAAAAGGAATGAAATTGTGAATCTAGGGTAATTATACACTCTCTTCCCCAGAAATCTCATCCATGTGGTGCAACATGATCACTGATTTTTATTGAAATTGTTAGACCTGTTTTTTTTTTTTTTCTTTTTTAATTTATTTTTTATTTTTTAAACAGGAAACTCAAATCATTTAACACAAGTTAGAGATTTGAGCTCTTGCCCTTCCACTTCTGTCTACTGTATTATGGAACAGTGATCTCGAGAGTTTGCTCTAAGCAAGGTCTCAAGCTAATGTGGTTAAAACACACTCAGTTTGCAAATGGCCTCGAGCAGACAGCGGCACAGGTGCCTGCTTACAGCCCGAGTCCCCAGGCTGGGGCTGGTTGTGCTGGGCATGAGGTGTGCTTTAGCTCTCCTTAACCTCCACCTTCAGGTTAAGAAACCTGCACCTACAGAGAGTGGAAATGCTGTGCCCTGGAAACACCCCTAGAAAGCTCCTGCTTGGGCACTGTTGCGGTCCAGTTCTGGAGCCAGACTGGGCCATCCTTGCAGGCATGGATGGCCTCCACTGGGCCCGCCGAGCACTCACCGTCCTGCCGGCCTCGTTATTGTGTCTGTTCATGGCCGAGCGGGCGTCTGGCCGGTTCTCTCGAGCATCTGCGAATTCCCGGGACACCAGTACACCAAAGTCGGCATCCTCGCTGCATCCCCCCCATTTCCAGCCGTCTCCTGGAGGCCCTTTGTGGTGGGAATCACAGCCGCAGATCGTGGACGTGCCCTCGGCACAGGAGCGGGTCACAGCGAAGGCCACACCGGCTGATGCGATGGCATGGACAAAGGCAGACTCTCGCGTGGCTGGGAATAAAGAGAGCCCATGGGATTATCTGTCATGGTAGCACTTTTTTTTTTTTTTTTTTCCTTCCCAACATTCTCCAGTGTCTTCCAAATCTCATTAAGTCACTAAACACTATTTTACTCATTTTGCAATGAATATTTTTGAATACAGTGCTGCTGGCTGGCATTGCTTTTTGAAACACGTAGGCAGGAGCAGCAGTTAGGAGAGAAGCGTGGCTCCAGCTCTGTGTATCACAAGTGAGGTATGTGATCCAGCACAGGGGACCCTGCTTAAACAAAATGACCGTGAGAGCTTAAAGGGCCTCATGAAAGAGTTACTGGAGTAATTAATAAATACCCTGGTCTAGTGGGAGGTCTCCCTGCCACTAATAAACTGCCTAATACCAGTTCCCAGTGGGTGGGAACTTGAGCTTTAGGGTCCCTTCCAACCCAAACCATTCTGTTATTCCATTCTGGGATTGTTTCTGGTCTGGAAACCCAAAGAGGACTAAGGGACTCAGTGCCTGGAATTCGCCCAAGGAGAGATGAAGTAACTTCTCTACATGCTGAAATGGAGAAAAGGCAGATACAGATGATACAGAATAGATGAACAAAGCCTAAGCACTAGTGATTATAGTTAAATTAATCTAGACTAAACGAAGTGACCGTACAGCAGTGGATGCTATTAGCCACCAAAAAACCTTCCTGTCACCACTGAATTCCATGCATGATGGCACCAAAGCTGTCCCAGAGATGCTGCACACCAGCCCAAGCAGCTGTGAGCAAAGACAGACTGTGGGGCTGCAGACTGGGGCCCTCCTCACACACTGTGGCTTGGATACACTGTCCCCATTTTAACTTATATTTCAGAATTAAGCTTGGACTTTCTCACCCAGAAAATGAGTTCCTGGATGAGGTCCCTTCTGACCTTTTGCAGGCAGCAAGAGACTGTCGAGGTGTCCAGCCTGCCATGAGAGTAACAGCAGAGGTTTATTCACCTCCTGGTGGGGGACAGACAACAGGATGGGGCAGGCTGAGAGCTCAAGATGAGATGCTGGGCCTGGCTGAGTCACTTCTGCTTCAGCTTCACGTGTCAGAGTATCTTTCCAGGCTGAAATGCCTTTGTAGAGTGGTTAACTGTTCACCTACACACATTTAACCCACCTGGCTCTGTAGTAGACTAAAACCAGCTGAGGGTGTGAAGAAAACCTTGCAGTTGCTCATTAATTAGTAAACAATCCTGGAGGAAATCAAAGCAGATGAAGCTCAAGTGTGACAAAGGAGGCGAAATTCTGAGTCTGTAACTATTGGCATTCTCCATGTACGCAGTCACAGTGAATAAATTTTGACAGGGACAAAGCTAGAGAACTCCTGAAAGCACTGAATGCTGAATAAAAGGTTAAATAAAATGTCCAGGATGCCCGAGTGAGCTGGGAGCTAGGAAGGGCAGCATGTGTAGATTCTCTGTGCTAAGAGAGAGGAAATGTTTCAGAAGAACAAAGATATACCCGGAATCCACATGAAGATGAAGGTGCAGGGGGTTTAATGAACTGTAGCATCTCTGTCCATCACCTCTTCCAACCGTTGCCACGGCAGGGGGACTTTCAAGACCTCCCCTTCTCCGGTTGTTCTGTGGGGTCTTAATCCAGAAAGGACGTGGACTTTGGATGACGGCAGCCAAAATGCACATGGGTATGGGAAAGACACCAAAACCCATAAAAATGTTTACATTGACTTGATGCTTCAGCTTGTTGGCTCAGAACTGGACAGTGAGATTGAGCACACCCTCAGCAAGTTTGCCAATGACACCAGTCTGTGTGGTGCGGCTGACACACTGGAGGGAAGGGATGGATGCCATCCAGAGGGACCTGGACAGGCCTGAGAGATGGGGCTGTGTGAACCCATGGCCCTGCACTTTGGTTGGGGCAATCCCAAGCACAACCACAGGCTGGGTGGAGAATGGATTGAGAGCAGCCCTGAGGACAAGGAGCTGGGGTGTGTTGGTGGACGAGAAGCTCGATGTGAGCTGGCAATGTGTGCTTGCAGCCCAGAAAGCCACCCGTACCCTGGCTGCACCAAAAGCAGCGTGGGCAGCAGGGCGAGGGAGGGGATTGTGCCCCTCTGCTCTGCTCTCGTGAGATCCCACCTGGAGTCCTGTGTTCAGCTCTGGGCCCCCAGCACCAAAACTGCCTGCTCTGTGCCTGAAGCCTGCAAGCTCACATCAGGTGCCTGAAGCCAAGAAGCTGCTGCCATTCTTTGTGCTCTGAAACCTCTCCAGCAGTCCTGCATGCTGCACTGCACTGTCTGAGCATCACAGCCATTCCTTCCTCACCCAGTGATGGGTTCCAGAAACATGAGGACAATCTGATTACGATGAGTTGTTCTGGGCAGAAATGAGCAAAGCCCAATATTGAAGTGCACCCCTTAGATGGCAGTGTGGGTGGCTCTCCCGAATAGCACACCCAAAGCAGTAGCTGGCATGAAGCAATCAAGACAGATTTTCCTAGCTTCCTGCTACCAGACAAAACTTACGAGATGTTAGAAGCACCAAAGAAAAAATACTATAAATGAATATAGCCCTGTTGAGGTTCTCTTTGTCTGTTCTTGGTCCAAACTGCAGAGCATTTTCTGGAAAAGAGATCTCACAGCTATTCAGTCAAGACCTGGTCATGGAGAACTTCAGGACTGACTTCCCTGCATCCCTCATGCAACTGTGCTGCTGAGGCAGAGGTGAGTGCGTTGTCTGAAGAATGAATGAAGAGAACAGGGAGAGGCCACCAAAAACACTGAAGACCTAGATCTAGCTTTAGACAATGGAAAAGGGGATGCCCTTGTCTGCTCTTAAGTGTACAAATAAATGGTGGCATTTTCCTACCATGTGTTCTTTGAATTTAATGCCACCTCATGCTGGTGCTCTGACTGATAGCCCTTTTAAAGCAGGCAAAGGTCTAACTTCTTTGAATTTTCAACCTGAATCAGTTTTTTTTTAAGCCCAGTCAATTTAGATCCTTTGTTCCTGAGCTCACATTGGTTTTTACTTCAAGTAGCCTTTTATGGTTCTTGCATTTATTTCATGGTATTTTTTTTCAGAGCAAACCTGACATTTTACTATGTTTCAACATTTGTTTATTTTTTCCATAACATGTTGCCTGCTCACTCATCAGACTGTCTACCCATCTCTGCATTTATTCCTGTGTTTGATTCCTCTCTCCGGCATAGTGAGGAGAAGCAAATGGTTGTGCCCAGCTGAGGACTGTGACATGAAACTTTGCTCCCTGGACTTGAGAGTCTGGGGTCTTGCTTTAGTGACCTGGATGCTCAGCTACGGGGCTCTGCTAGAGATGTTTTTGCATTTTGGAAGTAATATCTCATTCTCAATTTTTTTCCTTAGGGACATTTTTTGGTCACACTGGTTCAAAGCATCTATGGTTGAACCTTACTTCCTAGTGGGTCAAAGTCTGCATAGGTACAGCACCCTGGTGAATGACACTGGTGTGCTTTAACCACCCATGGCATCTCATAAAGATGAGAGCTTCTCCCTCTGGGATAAGGTTGTCTCAAAACATCTCCAATGGATATAGTGGAAGTGCCTTTCTCTTCCTGAGAAAGCTGGAATGGCCCAAGGCAAAATTCGGCAGCCCTTGATGGCCATTTTCTCTGCTTGCACTCTCTGCACAAGGCCTTTGTCTTCTTCCTCTGTGAATTTATGCAGCTAATTTAGCACTTTTTCATAAATTCTTTTTATCTCCTTCAAAGTGTCTTTCCTTCTGCTCATTTACATTTCATCTTGTCCTCAAATATAGCTTCTAGCCCTATCTTCTGCATTGTGTGGGGTAGGAAAGGGAAGCAATAGGGATGTTTGGATGCTATCTAAGCAGCTCAGAGACCGAGTGGCCCAATGTACAGGAGAGTGGAGTTGTGATCAAGGTGGATAGTCAGTGACTGGGATATTCCAAGTACTGCTTCTGGTGCATGGTGCCTCGGGTACACTGCAGGAGACATTTCCAGGTGACTCATGGGTGTAACTTGCCTAAGTTATCAGGGCAGTATTCAATGGATGTGGGATGAAAACAGAATTTTTCCCTGACTCAAGACTCTGGACACCGTCCCGTCTTCCCAGAGCAGGGGTCATGCTCTTGCCTCCTGCCCTGGGGAGGTATTGGTTGTGCCAGTTTTTGCTCCTTGGCCTGTAGTTTTCACTGCTGAGGTGCAATCTAGCTCCTGGAGCATCCAAAAATCAAACCTCTCAAGCAAATCTAATTTCACCTCTTGTAGGCACTAGAAAGAGGCAACTCATGGGTATGTGCCAGACAAAGAAACATGTCTCTGATCTGACGTTGGGAACTCTTATCAATGATGCCAAACATAGTCCTAAATCAGGGCTGCTCAATCCTGTCTTTGCTGGTGGGATTGTGCCATAGTTTTCACTTTTTTTTACTGAAATTCTTCTCTCCTTGACATTCCTGCCTCCAATATGCCAGTACAGGTCCAGCCTCTGTCTGTCAAGGCAAAGCCTGTTTTCCTTAGTTATTTTTTATTGCTGCTCATAGGGGGACCACTGGGGGCTGTGGGCCACAGGTTGAAAATCACTGATCTAACTCAAATTTTTCAGCCTGACAAAGGCTATTTGGGTGGCCTGTGATCTAAAGCAGATCAGATTAGATGAGCTCGTGAGCCCTTCTGGCCTCAAACCAGGACAGCTTGAGGACAGAGGGGGAGGACACCAACCACTCTGCTTGCTGACGTGGCTTTGCTTTGCACCCTGAGGGTAGGGGAAAGCAACGGGCACAGGCTGAAGAGCCACTGCGTGTTTCGAAGGTCTCTCGTTAAAGAGCATGTCACTGGGACAGCGGGCTGTGTGACAGTGGCTGTGTCGGTGCTGTGGACAGTCCCCATGAGCTCAGCTGGGCTGCACCGTGCTCACCGGGCAGTGGCACAGCATGCACCAGGGGCCACTCGATGGCCACCGACCCCAACCCCTCCAAGCCAGCCCCTGCAAATGGTGTTGGGGCAGGGAGGGGGTGGCAGGGAGCGAGCTGCAAACACAAATGCGTCGCCTAGAAATTCTCCCCTGGGTCTGGGCGAGGAGCCGGGAGAATTTCCCAGAGATGAAATGAGGGAGCAGAGTTCCCAGAACCAGGGGAGGGGCTCGCGAGGGAGGATTAGAGCGATCTTGACAGTGCACCACTGCGACTGTCTCCCAGCCAGGCCCGTTACCTGCTGGGACACTCAATTTGCCATTGTTCCCGCGGTGTCACACTGTATTACCAGCATAATGCAGAATGTTTCCGCCGGCCAGCGTACCCACGGCACAGAGCACTGGCATTCCCCAGGAGCACCTCGTAGCAACGGGGCAATGTTCCCCTGTCCTGCCGTCACCCTCCAATCCCGCCAGCCGGGCTGGGAAATCCCTATTGATGGCTCTCCCCAGCCCCCCGCCACCGGATCAGAATGGCTAAAGGGCGTGTGAATGGTGCAGCAATTTGAAACGACTGCAGTGCTGGGATGGTATCACTCGCCCTGCCTCACAGTAGGGGAGGAAGCTTAGCTCTTTCTCATCAGTATAAGCTTATTTTTCTCTCTCCCTCTCTCCTTTCCCTCCCCCTCCCTTTAAGCTGTTGAGTTTATATCAAGACGGCCCCTGATCCCACACACCCCTGTTTAGATGCAAATGACTGCAAGTGTCATGGCTGAGAAAAGCCATGGGTTATCTTGGTGCGGTCTGCCTGCCTTTTCACAGCTCGTGTCAGGGGCTTAGCCGAACTCACAAGGACCCCGAAGGCAGCCCGGGCCCAGCTGCTTTTCTGCACCTGGCCCGGCCGCCGTCACGCTCCTCACGGCCGCGCACGGCAAGTGAAGGACCGGTGGAACCCGCAGCAGGCTTGAGCCTGCCTCAGAGCTGAGGAGCACCCTCTGGAGAGCTGTCGGCATCCTCCTGGAGACTGAGAGCGAGCAAAGGGCGGCTGCTTCATGAGGAGATGGGGGAAGAGCGGATCCCCTGGTGTGCAAGAGGTGGAGAAGCAGGCGAGGCCGCTGAGGCTCCTGCTGAGCTTGGTCCTGCAGGCCCAGCCCTGCCCGCAGCCTCTCCTCTGTCCTGGAGATGGTCACCAGGTGCCTGTGGTGCCATCCCGCCCCTTGCGCTCACAAGAGGCTCCTTTTGGGCACTGTGCTTCAGCCAAAATCCCAGATTTCATCGCTAACACAGGGAATTATTGCTTGCTGTCCCAGCATGGCAGTGAGTCACGTGGCTGTTGGCTTTGGTGTAGGACTTGGCTGGAACAGACATTGTCTTTTAACAAAAACTGACCTTATTTTAAGAAAAAAAGAGAGAGAGAAAAGAGAGAGAGGGAATCAGGTTTTTCTTCCCTCTTTGTCCTAAAGCTGCCCCAGACTGCACACCTGCAGTATAAATCATGCTGGAGAATTTGCTTGTAAAAACATGATCTTACCATCTTACCCCAGATTCTGGGGTTGTTTTTTTCTTTTTCTTTTCTTTTCTTTTCCTTTCTTTTCTTTTCTTTTCTTTTCTTTTCTTTTCTTTTCTTTTCTTTTCTTTTCTTTTCTTTTCTTTTCTTTTCTTTTCTTTTCTTTTCTTTTCTTTTCTTTTCTTTTCTTTTTCTCTTTCTTTTTCTTTTTCGTGGCCCAGGTTAGAAAAAAAAGACATGCAAAAAAGAAAACTCTAAGGAAGATAATCAGTGGCCTGAGGAAATCTAAGGCTTGCCAGCTACTGCTGCCCCTGTGAGCTGGAATTTTGGGTAGGGCAGTGGCACATGGGTGGAAACCAGGTTGTTCAAGGCAGAGCCCTCAGCAGAGGTTGGTGCTCAGCAGCCCATGAACAGGATCATTTCAGCCCCCAAGGTTTCTGCTGTGCTGTAATGGCAATGAATTTGTGTGAAGCCACACAAGAGACTGCAGAAGGAGATTAGAGTCCTATGGTTCAGCTGGAATGAGAAGTGAAATGGGGATGTGATGCGAGGCTGTGAGAAGATGCAGGGGCAGGAATCCCCCTGACTGTTTCAAGGATGGATGCCAGCGCTTGAATGATGTGCCCAGAGGGAGGCAAAGGCAAGAGCAACCAAGAGGAGGCTTCAACCTGTGTGCCATAAGAGGGGTCTGTGCAGCTGAGCTGCAGCACGTGGCTCCCTTGTTTTCCTGCACTGTTCTGCTCTTTAGACTAAGTTTGATCAAATGGAAGCAACTGTAATTAATATTTTCATAGTTCCTTTAAAATGGAATTATCCCCAATTTCTTTTCAACCTGTATTAGACATGATTTTCTGTGCTACTATAGTGAGAAATACACCTTTGAAGTTTTTTTTTCTATAATACCAATTTTTTTTCAGTCTACCAAAGGGAGAAATAAATGAGATTAACCTAAATGTCACTCTGATACTTAGAAGTGATTCCATCCAGATAGTTATCATAGCTTAAATATGGGCTATTTTGGGCTTTTATTTGATGTCTATTGGTCTAGTGTGCAGTGCAAACTGCAATAATTATTGTGATCTTAGTTTGAGCTTTACTATTAATTAATGGTTCTTAATTTGTGGGGCTACACCCCTCTGTGTGTCCTGGCTAGGACTGTGGTTACCTGAAAGCCAACAAGTTGAATGCGGCGATAATCACTACAGGTGCTCAGGGCCTGGCTGGGTGTAAAACACAGGTGGGGGTTGTAGATCTTGATTCTGGGTTATGGGCTTACAACTCTTGATTTTGTTGTTTCTGCAGCTAGGGAAGGTGGGACTACAGCCCAGGAGACAGTGATGTTATGAACAAACCAGATGTGTCCAGCAACCTCTTCCACGGCCCCCTCAGCAGGGACAAGCAATGTTGGTCCCCAGGTTCATCACAGCCAATGTGTTCTATTGGCAGGACAGAAACATTTTTATTGCCAACATTAGCTCTTAATTCAGCTGAGAAAAATGGCTGAAAACATTGCATTTTTCCCTACAGCTACTCATGCTGCAAACCTTGGGAACTGCTAAGTACTACTTAAGGTTACTCATTGGTACATAGATGAAATGAATCCAAACCCTTCTCTGCTCATTAATTATCAAGGCAGCAGTGAAAAGACATTAGCACATTTTAAAAATGTAAATAATAACCACAATCAAGTGGCTTGGACTTTGATGTATCATGATTTCTGGATGATATTGTTTATTTTTAACTGTTCTACTTACATGTTAGTAAGACGTGAGAATTAATATGTTTTTCAAGCTAATTCCTAGCAATACAATCTAGAAGACTATTGATACATTATGGGTTGATTGGGAAAGCTGTATAGCAAATATGCTCAATATTTTTTCTTCTGTCAGAAGAGTTTCAGAGCTATAGGTGATATTTTATTTTGTCAGCTTGGACTGCATGGAAATGTCGAGGCATGTTAGCATATGAGGTTTTGCTCTAGTCCCTGCAGCTGAAAGAATCTTAAAATATTCTTCATAAATTCAAAGTTCAGTTTGCTCATTAAAGGGAGGATGGTTCAAATCCAAATTTTTAGTGCTTTAACGATGACAGAAATGGTGGTGAGAGATTTTTCAGTGCCTGAATGCTATAATAGTTCTTTCATAACATGCTTAAAATTTTTATGGTAGTTTTAGGGGAAGTTAAGAATTTCTGATCTTGCAAGTGCTGAAGTTTAGGACATGTATTTATTAGGTAGCAAGTTTGAGTGTGACAAGCCTTGGTGACAAATTGCTTGATTGTTAATATAGCAGTTATCCCAAAATCATCCTGGTAAAGCACATAGAAATTGAATCTCGTGGTCCCTATTAGCACTCTAATGTGACTTCACAATCCTCATTTCAATAAAGATTCTTATTTTAATCCAGATGAGTCATTTTCTTTGAAATATGCTACTGATATTGCAGGAAACTGCACTGTTATTGGAAGGTTGAATCTTGAAAAAAAAAAACATAAACTATTTACATGCAGAACATTGTAAGTTTGTAGTAAAGATTCACAGTTATGTGACACTGCAGGAGGCTATTAGGAAGTAGTCTAAAGTCCTAGCTTTCAACCCTAATTTCTCCAGCTTCTTAAAAGGCTGTACCATGAGGTTCCCCTTTCCAAAGTAGCACTGTAAGAATAATTTATTTGAATACATGAATTCTTTGAATATATGGACTTCACTGAATTGTAGTAATTCAGGGTGTATTGACACCAATGAAGCTAAACTTTAGAAATGATTTTGGTTGTATTTACGAAGCTATGAAACCAAGCTGACAATGTCGCTTGTCCCTCAGTATGGAGTCAAGAGAAGGCATGCGATGGACATCCTGGCTTTCATACCTCCCCTCTTGCATTTGAGCAGTCACCTTCAGAAAGACATTTCTAGTTTGGTTCTCACAACAAAGTCTTCCAGAAGTCTCCTTTCAGACTGCATTTTTCTGCAGCTAGATAGGTGCCTAGCTATCTTGGTGCCCAATATCTCACTTTTCTCAGTGTAACGCCCAGACCTCACTGGGATTTCCAACCTTATTGTGCCTCATCAACATGTTTCCAGTGTTCCCAATCTGTGCATCTGGAAAGGTGGCCTTTCAGGAGGAAATGATGAGGAGGAGCAAGCACTTGTGTTTGGAGAGAGGAGAGGGAAAATCATTTTGTTCTATGGAAGAAAGAAACTGGAGAAATTAGGGTTGAAAGCTAAGACATCAGAATCTTTTCCAACAGTCTCAACGTGTTCCCAGCAGGATGTTCAGGGTGTGTTTTGGCTGAAAACCAAATGGAAAGGAGACAGCTCTCTCTGCCATGGCAGTTGCATCTCCCCCAAGCCCACGACTTTGCTGTTTACCTTTGTCCAGGACAGGCCCAAAGATTGCCAGGCTGTCATCAATGGTGGTGCAGTTCCAGCGGCGGCCTCGGAACTGGTGCTGGCACTCCTGGATGCCCAGCTTCACCCCCTCTGCCACGCTGGGCATGATTTCTATGTAGTTCCGGCAGAAGCGGAGCTGCTTTGGGACGAGGCCAGGGATGGAGCCGCAGAGGATGGGCTGGGACCCCAGGGAGCTGTACTGCTGGCCTAATGCGAGGGACCTGCAAAGGAGAGAGAACAATGTGAGGGGTGGGAAACCATGTGGCATCATTCTTGCTGCCCCTGCATCAGTCCCCAGGGGAATTCGATGCGTCGGAATGATCCAATAATCCAGGGAGAGTGAGTCTTGAAAAAGAGGGATTTTGTAAGAAAACAAGAGACTTCTTACTGCATAGCACAGAAGGACTTTCACACCTGAAGATACCCTGGGCTGCAGAAGTGCATGCATTAATTTATCATTCTTTGTGGACACAGAGGGAGGGATTCAGCTCCCTACATGGAAGCACCTAAAGCCATTCACAGTGGTCCCAAGTATCTGAGACTTCCCCAAGGGGCTGATGGATCTGACAAGTGCCCTGCAGGGAGCTGTACCAAGGGGAGGCTGGGCTGTCAGGAGACACTGACGTGAGGGTTTCTAAAATTTGGCCAGTGTGGAAAGTATCCTGTCTAATGCTGAGTTCATCACCACATACTGGAGAGAGGCTGGTCTGGAGTCAGGCATGTCAATGTCATGTGGTCGAGCCTCTCAATGGTCCCAGAAGATGTTGAACCACTATGGTTCCACCCTGACGGACATCAGCCTCTAGCTGCAGCTGTGAGCCAGACAGGAGGCTGGAAATGCATGGTGAAGGTGCTGGACAGCAGATTGGACCAGGTATTTTCCTACTGGTCTAAGGAGCTGTCGGGTCCCAAGCAGAAAACATGTGGATCAGATTGTTTATTTGTCCAGAAATGATCAATGCAGGGTGAAGATATATTTGCTGAAAAAGATACCTGCTATTACACAAAAACAAGGATAGTCCTGCAGCTACTGCTGCTCAGCATCCAAGCCCCCTTCAGTGTATATCCAGAACATGTGGTAAAACCTGTGAATGAGCAGGTGGCTCTGTAAAGGAGAAACATGAAGCACTCAGTTGCTTCCAGTACAGAAATCTCAGTCCAGATGTTATCATGGGCAAATACCAAAGAGCTTTGACTTAATATGTCCATATCTCTCTTGTATTGGGGAGCTGAGAGTTGAATAGAGGATGCCAGATGAAGTATCTTTTTCTGCATACTGCTTTGTAGTTGGCCTGCCCTCACTCTGCATTGCTGCATGGGGTTATTTCTCCCCAGATTCCTTGGTTGAACTGCACAATATTCCTGTTAATGACATTCCTGTTCCATTGCCCAGTCAGTAGAGGTCCCTTTGAATGGCATCACAAACTGGGGTATGAACCATTACTCCCAATATTTTTTTCTTTCCTGCCCACTCATACCTGAAGAATGCTTGTGAGCTAATCAATCATTTTATAACCACAGATTAATTCACGTTGGCAGAGACCTCAGGAGGTCTCCAGTCCAATCTCCTGCCCAAAGCAAAGCCAGTTTTAAAGCTAGATTTTGTTTCTCAGGGCCTTGTCCTTCTAGAATTTGAAAACAACCAAGGATAGAGATACCACTGCCTTATGGGACCTGTGGTTGACTATGCTTGTCCTGAAATGCTCATGTTAAAGCAAATGTGCTTATTTCAACAACTGCCAAACATCACTTTTCAAGAGGTTGCAAATGACTCATCAGTTAGTCCCAAATTGGTCATGGCAGCCAGAGAGGCTATTTGCACTAATATATCCTGATATCCAGCTCAAATGCTGAGATTGCACTTGATCAATATGCTGTAGAATTCTCAGCCAATTCCCAGGGTCATTACTTTGCATGTTAAACAAACAGATGGAAATGGCAGAGACTCCTGCCCCCAATGAGCTGAGTGTCTTCTGCTGTTTTCCTCACCCCACATCTCACTTTTCCCTGGAGGATGCCTAGGCCTGAGGCACATCCCATAGAAACATGGGGATCTTCATCAAAACTTGTTGTAGGATAAGCAGGTGCAGTAAAAGTTGGTTTGCTGGGAACAATATTGGATAATAAATGGCTCTGGGAGAGCCCTTGTTGCTGATTTGACACCCGTAAGTGGTTGCATTAATTGCACCCTAAAGATTGTAGGATGAAAAGGAAATCCCAGGGTACCAGCTATGGAGAGAAGTCACTTTGGCCCATTTCTCCTGCACCTCCCCTGCTCAGCAACCCCACAGCAGGACAGTTCTGCAGCTGCCAACACTTCAGGGCAGAGCACAGGATATAATTTTCTGACGTCATCTCCAACACGCAGCAGAAGGACACACGACAGAGGGGCATGAAGATACCGTTGGGAGGCAGCACAGTATAATGGGCCGTGCACGAGGACTGGTTCCCAGAGCTGCTTTGTGCTTCCAGCTCCCACCAACTGAAATTTGATCAGGGAAGACAGCATTGCTGGGAAGACCTGTCAGCTCTAAGCAACAGTTGTAAATAATCTTAACCTCACCATCCATCCAGCAGGGCCAGCAATGATGGAAACAAGCAGGGTGCTTGAGTTGCCTTCCCCCAGACATCTGCTCTCGCCGATGGATTCATCTGTTCAGAGATTCCCTGCACTGTTTCATACAGTGTTAGAGGTGAATTCTGTATTTAGTGTCAGAGCTCACAAGGCTTTGCCTGTGGCAGAGGTTTCTTGCAGCAGTGGTGTTGGGTTGCCCTGGTGTGCTGGCCATGGGCTCCACCCCATTTCATGTGTGCAGGCTACTGGTGCTGCTGCTCACCAACAAAAATCTTGCCCTAATTTCTTATTTGGATCGTAAATTTGATCTTTGGGGTGCTTTAACACCAGTGGGCAGCTCACCTCCACCACATTGCTCTCTCACTCTCTCTCCTCAAAATAACAGGACAAGAAAATACAATGAAAAAGTCTCATGGGTTGAGATAAGGACAGGGAGATCACTCACCAATTATCATCATGGGAAAAACAGTCTCAGAATAGGGAGATTAATGAAATTTATTGCCAACTAATGACAGATGAGAGTAGTGAGAAACAAAAGGCAAACTAAAAACACCTTTGCCCCATCCACCCGCTTCTACATCCTCCCCATATGCGGTGCAGGGGTACGGAGAATGGGGGTTGTGGTTAGTCTATATGCTTCAAATCTGCCACGCCTCCATGGTCACTCTCTGCCCCTGCTCCAACGTGGGGTCCCTCCCACAAGATTTCGTCCTTCCTGAACTGGTCTTGTGTGGGCTTCCCACAAGCAGCAGCTCTTCAAGAACAGCTCCCACATGGCTCCATACCACCGGGTCCATCCATCAGGAGCAAACTGTTCCAACCTGGGTCCCCTGTGGATGGCAGCTCCCCTCAGATCCCCTGTTCCTGCATGGGCTCCTCTCCATGGGCTGCAGCTCTGGCCTGGGGCCTGTTCCTGTGGGGGCTCTCCATGGGCCGCAGCCTCCTCCAGGCCACATCCACCTGCTCCACCGGGGGCTCCTCGACGGGCTGCAGCATGGGGCTCCATGTGAGACCCATGGGCTGCAGGGGGACAGCCTGCTCCACCAGGGGCCTCTCCACACACCACAGGGGATCTTCTGCTCTGTGCATGGAGCACCTCCTGCCCTCCTGCTGCACTGACCTTGGTGGCTGTAGGTCTGGTTCTCTTGACCTTTTCTCACTCCTATCCCCCAGCTGCTGTTGTACAGCATTTATTTATTTATTTATTTATATTATTAAATTTGCTCTCACAGAGGCACAGCCAAGAACACTCATTGGCTTGGCTCTGGCCAGCAGCAGGTCCCTTTGGAGCTGGCTGGAGCTGGCCCTTATCTAACATGGTGCAGCTGCTGGACTCTTCTCACAGAGGCCACCCCTGCAGCCCCCCTGCTACCAAATCCTTTCCACGTAAACTCAATGCAATCATTCTGGGAAACAGACCCCATACTTTCCTGTCTTTCTTTCCATGCTGGCAGCCTTCCTTGCTATCAGAGCCTACATTTCTCTAGTTCCCATTGCATCAAAGGGAAATAGCCTTGTGTATTTTCCCAGCATCAACTCACAACCCAGACATTTTGCATGCTCGAGGGCAGAAGCCATAAAAGCCAGACAGTTCTGCCTGTCCGGGGGACTCCCTTTCATCCCTTCGTGTACAAGTGTGAGTGGACAGATGTGCACATAAAGGTAGGCTTTTGTGTGTGTGCGTGTGAGCACAGTGCACAACACAAGGAGCATGAGTGCCTATGGCAAACACATGGGAAATCCCTTTTTTCTTTCTTTGCTTAATCCCTTAAATCTCTCAGGAGTCCCGACACTGTCTGTCAGGCCAGTGACTCCTTTTGTTCCCGTCCAATAGCACTAGAGTGAGCAGAGCAGTGGAACCAGCAGCCTCGAGTTGACCCTCCATGACTCCCATTGGTTAGGGATGAGCTTTTGAAGCCCTGGAAGGAGATGGGCTTGTGCAGACCCTTGTGGATAGGTGCGTCCTTGAAGAGGTGACTCATGTCTTTGCACTGCCTCAGTGTGGAAGATAATGTGCCCACCTCTCAGCTTCATCCTTCCTACAGAGATGACTGACAAACTCATCTGTTTGGGTCACTGGTTGGACATGGTAATGAGAAAAATTTAACCTAATAGTATTTGACAGGAGCAGGATTTGATCAGATTAGAATTGCACCAAAACATATAAGTTTTTTATGTTTGCAATGTTTGGAATTTCTACGTTATGGAATTTTTAGGATGAACACTAAGAAAGGTTTTCTGCTAGCAATAGCAAAAGCTGCTAGGACATTTATTTTCTTCTTTTCTCTCTGCAAGAGAGTGGAAGCTGCATTACCCAGGGCCCTCAGGACCGCACATTGCCCCACAGGCTGTCTGTCAGAGCTGGGTTTTGCTGCTGCAATGTGCTGTAAAGGAGCTCTTTCTAGCTCCAAACTCAGCAGCTGAACACAGCTGAATCTACATTGCACTTTTTTCCATTTTTTTCCCACCATATTGTAGACCTCACCAGCCCTCTGGCCAGCTGGGCAGGAAAGCTTTGGGCCATAGAACTGCATGTCTCCAAGGGTGCGTCTTGTCCTAAGGAGCTGGACACTCCCAACATTGCAACCCTTCCTTGTCTCCTCTGATAGATCTCCCATGGAAATGTAGACATGCTCTGGGGATCCTGTACAACACTGTGACACTTCCCTTAACTAACTCAGTAAAAGGAACTTGTGTTTTCATCCTGGGAGCTCTCAGCAGACTTAAAGGGCCATGCAGAAATACATGGTAGTGAACATCACAGATGATGCCGGTGGTGGTGATTTCAGTGCTGAAGTGAGGTCACAGCAATCACTGGGCCTATGGGACATACATTTGTAAGTGCTATGTGCCTGGAAGCTCAGACTTTATTTGGCTGCCTCCTATCCTGGAGCCTGGGCTGACCTGCACAAAGAGCCAAGTTCATGGGTCTGCTGTGTGAGTGCTCGGGGACATAGCATAGCCACCTTTTCTCTCTGTCTCAGAACTGATTAAATAATAAGTGCTTTTCCTAAACTCTTTGAGATCCATGGCTAGAAACAGTCCTTGAGGGCACCAAGGACCTGGTAGAAAGTAGGCTCTTTTAAACCGCCCTCCCACAGCAACTAAAGCCACTGCAGCATAACATTACAAAGCGAATGTCTTCTTGTGCCCTCTACCATCCTTTCAGTGCCCCAGTATGGATCCCTGCAATATATGTAACACACTGGGAGAACTAGGAATCAGCAGGACAAAAGCAGATCACAGTTCAGGTTTCTTGTTTGCCACCTGCTAAGAGAAAACCTTTCTCTGCCTGAAGGATTTTTCTTTGTACCATTTTCAGATGTATTTTGTCATTTTCCAGTTCTGGGCCATGTTCTGCTTAAAATGGACAATTGTACAGTCTGGCATCCTACCATTTTACAGTGCTTAGTGATGTCGGGATGATACATTGAAATGCACACTAGGAGACAGCAGTTTTCATTCTGTCTCTTTCTCCGTATTTAGTGCTGCGTGAGCCCTTCCTAGCTGCCAATTAAGGTATTTTGCCTTTCCTAGCAGGGGCATCATCACACACTTGCTTTCCAGGTAAGAAAGGGTTGTACAAAATCACTGCAAGCTGATGTTACAACATTGCATGTTAAACAAAAATTTTCCAGCCAGACATCCAGACCTTGTTGGTTTCATTTTGGTACATTTTTAACTGTCTGACTAGCTCAGCCTAGCTCATGGGTCTCACTCCAGCAGATGACTTTGTCAGAGGTGCCCTTATATACAAAGTGCTTCCAAGCTGCTAATTCTGTTCTGCTGCCTGACCTTAGAGGGGTTATTATGTCTGGTATAATATTCAAATATTTTAATTCTTGCAGATTGCTGACTACAGCTCTTTGTGAATAGAGTAAGACACAAATTTTGGGGTTTGTCTAAAGATCAAGAGCAGCATGAGGGATATTTTTGCAAGTAAAAACATGCAATATATATATGAGCTTGAGAAATGCCAAGTCTTGACTGAATAGGCAGATCAGATGAAAAGACGACAGAATTTGAATACGGAACACTATATTTTGCTAGAGAACTGGATATTATTAATGATCCCACGTCTTTGTTCACAAATCACCTGCTACTTAATCTGTGCTGAACATGCCTTGAGTGGGCCCTTCTGTCCCTGGTATGAGATATCACAATTACCGCAGACTCTCCACCAAACTTTGCAGTCGTTGCTAAGCTATAAAAAGCAGACCGAAAATTAATATGAGAGAGAGATATTCAACTGCCTAAGCATTGGAAGCTGATCCCCCAGATGAGGGCAAGTCTCATGGGCATGAGCATGGATGTAGTTTTGCTGTATTACAGCCCTTGAAATGCTCTGTAGACATTACACGGTAGTGTGATGTGAACTTTTGAACACGAGGGCTTTTTTCCACTTGGTGTGTTTTCAAATTGCCTCATTAACTAGCTTGTATGAACTGCACGATCTGCACAAAATCAAGCAGCCCACAAGGCCAGTTTCTGCCCAATTAAGATTCTGCCTTAATTTAGTCACACCTGAGGACCAGAAACCTTTCTAAAACCTTTACAAAAGCAAATGTTCACTTAGAGTTTCTCCCAAAGCCATGGTTGCTTAGAAATAGGCTAAGTATCCATCTGGGAGCTCTCCCAAAGGAACATCCCGGGTTGTTTCAATCCCTCTAGGTCCCTCATACATGACTTTTGTTTATTGTCCATAAAACTAAGTCGTGCTCTATGAAGTCATTGTCTACTATTTACAGCTACGGAGATCCTCTTCAAGGAGGGCTTAATCCTTCCACCAAGCATTGCAGGACAGAGAGACTTTCCCAGTGCTGGGAAAGTGACCCATGGGAGGATTAAGCAGAGGCTAGGGGTGGCCAGCCCATGTTGTTTAGGGGCATATGTTTCATAGCACCTGCTGGTTAGAAATTTGGACGTGCTCCATTCACAGAGAAATGTCGATTATTTCTAGAAGAAGACAAGGGGAAAGCTCTTAATGATTATGATCCTCTGAGAGAGGTATCGTTGATGCATGTGCTTGTATTTTGAGATATCAGAATGATGATTTCTCAGGTGCTACAGAGATGCTAAAAAGAAGGCTGCTTAGGGTTTGAGAAAGTAGAAGGAAGGGCTAGTATTTTATTTTAGTTTGCCATCAACACTGATGTTGAAACTGAAACACATCACAGACTATATCTACACAAAATCAAACAAAAAGCCTTCCTCATGTTGGCCGAATACCAAATAGCCTGGTCATTCTGGAGTGATGGTCTAATTTCCCTGTGACCTATTATTCAAAAGTATCACAAGTAACAAAGCAGCCAAGCTCAATAAAGCCATTCTTAGAGTTGACTAACACATGACAATGGCACTAGTTTAGGGGCTTCTCTAAGTGGGGCAAAGTACCACAATTTCACTAAAGAAAGAATTGCAAGGCCTCTGGCTACTCTCCAAGAATCTTGCAGCATGAAGCACATGAGTGTGTTGTTGCTGAAGTGTGCAGAGGTTGATGCACTCTGAATTCACACCTGGGCTTGCTGTGAGCATGTTTCCATCCTGTCCGTCATCTGTGTGTTTTGGAAATAATGTCCAAGATGGTGAAATATCTTTTGCAAGAGGCTAGGGGATCAGGTCCTGCTAGGTATGAAGAGCTGCCAAATCACAGAGGGGCACTAGTGAACTGTCATCTGTTGATGTTATGCCTAACAGGAAGCAAGCTGGAAAAGCTTGGGCTGTGGGACACTAACTCAGTCCACTGGCATCTGCTGACAGATACAGAAGAGGCCAAACTAACTGTTCTGCCTGCTCTGTGATCCTAGGAGCTACTGCCAGATCTTGGAAAGTCAAGCAGTGCACAAGAAGGAAAAGAGTGAAGAAAAAATTAAATGCTACTTATGTCACAAAACTTGCCTCAAGGTCACCGGAGGCTGGCTTCATACAGAAGAATATACCTGGGCCAGCAGCAGCCTCTGAAGAGAGATGGAGAGTGTGATTCCTCTGACTAGATGTATGGGTCTGCCTGGCTGAAAGGGCCGAATACCAAGCCTGACTGCAGACATGTAAAATTTGGGGAGGAAGATCCCCCTGCACTCCCAAGCTTGTGGATTTGCAGCTGTTAGCAGCAGTCATCTGGGGAGTACTCCAGTGACCCAGGAGAGAGCCCAGACTAGAGCATTGCTGGGCTGAACATGAACTGCTGCATTATGTTAATGCTGATTGCTAAATTGTCTCATCCTCAAATCTGTCAGGAAAGGAAAGACCAAGGGAAGTGTGCTTTCAAAGTCCTGCATTGGAAAGGTCTGGACCACTCAAAGTTGGATGGATGGGTGAACTCAGCCCCAACACCAACACATAAAGAAGACAAATTTTTCTGATTTCTATGAGATGGGGGGGGTCCCCAGCCAGTTTCCTAAGGGCTCAGAAAGCATCAGAGTAGGGTGATGGGTCTGATAAAGAGTGGGTTGACAGAAACAGTACAGCACAAAAAAAGTATATTATGCACTAGGGAAAAGGGGCCAATTCAGGCAATATGAATGAAGTGCCAGTGAGTGGACGGATGGAAGAGAAGGCAGGAGAAGGCTCGCCATGTAGGCAGACTTCAGGATTACTTTAACCTCTGAATATTTAATCCCAGAGAGATAAGAATGAGAAGAATGGCAATGGGTATAGTTATATTTCAAGAAGGGAAAGCCAGAGAAGGAAAAAGGTAGGATGAGACTGAAGGAAACATCAAGATGAGCATTGGAAGGAGGTAGCAGGGGAGGAGCTTGCTATGCTCAGTTCTGGTAGACCTCTGTGAGTGTTCATATTCATGTTTACATTCAACATCAACCACCGTTTTGTGTAGTTCCTACTGTACATTTTCAATCATTAGAAGAAATTGCCAAATGATGCCCTGTAACAATAAAGCATCCCTCCTAAAAAGCGCAGTCCTATGTTTGTTTTTTGTTTGTTTGTTTGTTTGTTTTTTCTTTTCTTCCTCTATTCTAAAAAAAGTCACTGATGTGAGTGAGATGTGGTTTCCCTCTTGCCCCTCATAAGTTGCATCCACACTCACAGGCTTAGTGAAGCTTAAGGGCATATAGGGGTGCAAGGAAGATGCTTCACTCAGAAGCCAAACATTCATTGAGGGTTTATATCATGAAATGGTTTCTTAGCTGAAAGTAAAAGTTACACATTGATGGTGTGGTCAGTTATTTCAACACTTAATCTCCAAATATATTTTCTTCAATAACCCACTGACCTACCAAATAATCTGCATAGTATTTACCATCTCAAATGCCTGCATTTTGCAGATAATGTCCCTTGCTAATCACAAGGTAGGAATGCGCTAATCCTCAGCTTCTGTCTGCTGGATTATTTTACAGGCAGTCAGAGGATGTAAGCACGAGGACCTGGCTGAGCTCCCATGCATTGAGCAGCAACAATGCGCTCTTCCACTGACACATTTGGTTTGGGGTGAGTGTGTGGCATGTGAAAGATGACTGAATCCCACTTCTGCCAAGAAGATGAAAACTTCTGTGTGAGGTCAATGTCCTGGAGATAGGACACTAATTCTAGGAGGGGACCATCTCCTTATAAAGTAGCTTCTCAGTATGCAAGCTCTGGGAATCAGGTGTTTTCCCACTGAAGACTGGTCTGCTCTAATTTTGAGGTTAGGACTTTTTTCACATTCATGTTCCTCCTCTCAGACAATGGAAGTCTGTTGCACATCATGGACCATCTTTGGTAGAAAAGACTGACTTACAGTCACACCACAGTCTCCATCTAGATCACCTCCAAATGTAGGAGCCAACCCCTGGTGAGCACTTGGCTGTGTAGCTCCTGGATGCAAGGCAACCTGTCTCCCTCTGCATCTGGCTTGAACAAAATGTACTAGAGGAAGCCTTGTGCTCTGAAACTGCTAATTGGCCAACATCATTTGGGCAAGATAAAAATGCCACTGGGTGGTGTTTGGAGAGTCATGTATTCAAATGGAAATACCTGTGACCCTTTTTTTTTTTTTTTTTTTTTTTTTTTTTTTGATGCTGCTAGCCTTGCTGTAAGGACTTTTAGGACCACTAAGCAGTGTCACCAAGTAGCTGTGTGCTGGCTGGTTCACACAGCTCCACGATATAACAGCCTATGGTGGTCCCAACAATGCCAGATGTGAACCAAAATTATTGCACATTTGAAACTTAATATGAACTGCTCCTGCCATCCCACACTGTCCATTGCAGTTGGCCATTATCTGGAGGGATGGTAAATACCCAGGGTCGTACTGTCTGATGCCATAGGCATCAATCCTTTTTGGGCAGGGTATGGGCACAGAGTGAATTTCCTAACATGCTTGATGCACAGCACTCCGAGGAGATCCACTCTGGTGGGCCTGGGAGGAGGCAATGACTTGCAAGCAATTGGAACAGATGCAAGGAGTGGCAGAGCTCTCACTCAAAGATTGTGAATTTTGGGGTTGAATGGAAGAGCAAGTGCAGAAAAGAAGGTGGAGGCATCCAGCTGAAAAAAATCACCATGGTGGTTCAGCCATTTGAAGGTTAAAATCCTTGCAGCACTAAATCATTTTTTAAACAGTTGATTAAAAGATGTAAAGATTGTGGGAGTCGTTTGTTTCTGAGTTCACTCATAGTTCCTACCGCTGAAATGGCTCAACATGTCTGGTTTGTACCCAAATCAGCGGTTGCTTGTGACACCAACAAGGCAAACCACTTACTGGGCTTTGTCAGTGTGGGTTTAACACATCGAGGGAAATTGAGGGTACTCTCTTGGTGTTGGTGACACCAGACTGGGAACTCTGCATGCAGTTTTAGGTCCTTTTAGGTGAACTAGAGAAGTAAAGAAAGTGGTTGGTCTCCAACAGATAAGATCATGATAGTCAGGGGTTGAGAGCATGTTGTGCAGCAGGAGATAAGGAGGGAACTGAGCTAGTTTAGGAAGGACAAGAGAAGGCTGAAGGGTGTCTAAAAGGCCTACAACTGTATGTGGGGAAGTTGCAAATGTGATGGAGCCAAACTCTTCCCATGGTACTGGGTGATATAACAAGCTGAGTTTTGAAGTTCAGATTGGCATTAGGAAAAATTCCCCTTGCTGGAGGGTGCTGTTACCCTTGGGGGGGGGGTCTCCATCCTAAGGGGTTTGTAGGGTTCAGCTGGACAAGACCCCAGCTGCCTTGGGATGATGCTGGGGATGGCCCTGCCCCACAGAAAATTGGACTGGAGACCCTGAGGGTCCCTTCCCACCAGCACTGCTATCCTTGGCCTGTAACAAGCTCAGATTTAAAGGCAGAATGGAAAGTATCTATACCCTCAAAGGCACAGCTGTTATATCTGGGAGTGAGGCAGGAGTGTGCTGGCAGAGGCTGCATGAGAAGGAAACACAGTTTGGGACAGAGAAGGAGAAGGAAGGGAGAGCACAGCTCCTGGGACAATTGTATAGGTTGCAAATCCCTATGCCTCAACAGCTGTATGAGGACACAAGATGATGAATACCTCTAAAATAACTGCAGCAGAATCTCACTTTTGGTCAGCATTTCAGTGGTACCTGCCTGTTCCCTGTGTTTGCTGCCAAGGCAAACTAGTAGACTGTATTTTGACAAGGAGAAAACAACTTCAGATTTAAACATGCATGAACTCTGTTGCTAGTTGGACACAGAATTCACACACCAGTCTATTTGCAGAGGTTTATATCTCATGCCTTCTGACAGGATGGAGGTGGCAGCTCTCATCTGCGAGAAGCATCCTTCTTTAGACAGCCCTGTCAAAAATGATCACCCAGCTCTGAAATATACAGGAATTAACCTGAAGATAGCTGAAATTCAGTGCTACCATTTGTGTGCTCCTTGGTCTGGTCTGGCAGGGACTGTCAGGTCCATGGGCCCTTACACTGATTGCTACCAGGTTTCAGAAGAGCATAAGTTCTTTGATACGAAAGCCTTTAGGGAAGTTCAAATAGTGTCAGTACAAACAGGTCTAGACTAAGACCAGAAATAATTTGGCATGTGAAGATTCATCTGGATGATGAGATGGGTGCAAGGGCCAGGACGTGCTGGGTGCTGTTATGCAGGGTCAAAGTTTCACAACACATAGATTTATCTTTCTTCCTAACCTGGCTGTCGCTCACACCAAACTGATGGGACCTCCTGTTTTCTCTGTCACTGAGACCAGGTTCACTTCTGCACTTTAAACTCCATGTGGCTGCACCCAGTCTTACTGGGTATAGAAAAGCGGGCACCAATGGGGCACGGTTAATCTGGTGGTGTGAAGTTACTGTAGGGAAGATAAATTATACTCAGCCCCACTGACTACACAGAGACTTAGGGAATGACGTTTCAAATTCGGTCAAATGAAGTTGTCCTTGAGGCCCAAATAATTCAATGCCCAAGGGTTTTTCTGAGTGATGACCAGCTATAGAGGAGAATCACCAAGGGCAGACCTCTAAGGCCTGAACAAGGGCAGATCTGCAGTGAGATTTTTGCCACATGAACTGAGTTCAATCTTGTTTTTATTCCATTTTGTTCCTAGATCCTTTTCTCCTGTGGGCATAGGATGAGCTGCACTTGCATGTATGAACTTCCCACCCAACACCCACACCCCTGAATCTCCTCTGCCAATATGTCATGCAGCGTTCACTGTAGAAGTTGTAGCTGAACTGCAATAAAATAAAATAGGATGACTTACCTGCCTTGCCTACCCAGGTGTTCCCTCTGCCAATTACTTTACTTTCAATTGTGCTGAGTTCTGATGACTTAGAAAGTCATTTTGTTTTTCTTTGATCAGAAGAGAGGAGAGACCTACCACAAGTGAAAGGGTGGGAGAATGGCTGGCAGGGAGCACCAGGTGTTGACAAAGGGGAGAGATGGAGCATTGGTTCTGCCCCTTTCTGAGAGGGGTAAATTGTTAGACTGACTTTGCTGTATGAGGTACCTACTGTCTAGGTAGAAGTCAGCTGAATGAGGCTGAAGAAATGCAAAACCTCTGGAGGACACCTAATCTGAACTTCCATATTCATCTCTTAGGTAGTGCAATGATATTTGGAACATGGAAAGCTCAGAAATATCTATTGAAAGGGTAGTAGAAGGTGCCAGATATCAAGGTTCTTCAAGAATGACCCTAGTGATGGTCATCATGTGGCTGTGATTGCCCAGCTGCCTGCTGTGGCACTCTGCTTTTTCCTTGTCGTGACAAAACCTCTCTCTGCTACCAAGACAGGAGGTAGGATGAACTGCGATAGGAAGTGGCTGGCTCTAAGATGAGTAATGAGCCGGAAACAGGGTCTAAGGCATCATGACTTGCTGGCACTGACCAAACCTGTAGGCAGCAACCCAGGGACAGTGCAGATACAGCTGATGCCTGATTTGCAGCTTTCACAAAAGGTCACTCTTTCTGCTACACCCATTGCTACAAGACCATCTACTCAAAATTGCAATGTAAATGTACTATTGATATTGTCATATCAAATGTGACATCTAACAGCAGATGGCTTGTATAGAAGTCAGTGCAGTACTTTGTTGAAGCTTGTGTAGACTGTAAGTCATAGCCTTGTATAATGGTATCTCTATGAGAATGCAACCATCTCCTTTTACATTCAGTAAAGCTAAATAAGACATCCAAGGGGGAAGACGGCAGTGTCATGTTTATGAAATTGGATTACTCAGCTCCCAGGCTCTGAAGGTTGCCTACAGCTTCTCTCCTGGACATGCTAAGGATGGTTTTGTACTTCTGTTGCCTTCATTGAGTTCTGGCCAAGTATATGCTCTCTTATCCAGTCAAGAGCAAATGAAGCAGCAGCCATTACTGCAGAAACCAGAGTGTTTTATGCCTCCTCCTTGTTCTAAATGGGATGTTAAACATGGAGAGGGGACAAAAGAGCAATAGCAGTGAGCTGAGGCAGTGGCTTATGTTGACAGTTTGATTGGTCTATTGGAAAGACTTGTGAGAGATTATTTAGTTACAGTGAGAAGAACGGGAAGATTAAGACTTTCTGTCCAGCAGAAGAGGGCAAGACAATGCCTGGCGAGTAGGAATTCAGACCAGTAAAATGCAAAGGCACAAGTCAAAGAAAAAGATGAATGTCAAACACTTGTTGCAGATTCTATAACTGGATGTCTTCAGATCCAGCTTGTCCTTTTCTGAAAAGAACAGTTTGAGCCAATACAAATGAATCTCTCACCCTTGGGGTAAAAAGATCAAATTCAGTGGTTGCAGCACACAGACCTGCCTGGTTTTGCAAAAAAAGGATTTATTATTATTTTTTTAAATTTATTTTTTATTTTTCTGTCTTACAACTTCATAAAAAGGGAAAGCCCAGATGGTCTGTGTTTTGGTGGGATTTATGCCATAATGGTCCTCTGTGCTGATCTATAGTGGCTGTGCTGTCAGAAGCAGCAAAATAAAGTGAATGGTCTTGGGCAGCATTAGAGAAGCTTGGATACAGATGTAGTGTGAGGGGGACTTATCCCTTATTTCCCCTCTAAACTGAAGTTAATTCCTCCATTAGCTTTTGGTAAAATGTCATTAAGTTATTACACATGGAGGGACATAGGAAATAACATGACAACTACAGATCACACATGAATCCCAGAGTCCGTAGTGCAGGGGACAGAGGAGGATGTTGTGTTCCCCATAATGGCTATACTGAACATCCTCCCAGTACATGCCAATGGCATGTGATGCTGAAGTGTTTTCCTCAAAGAGCACCGAGGAATGTTCCTCTGTCCCCTGTGGATTTTTCTTTGTCCTACCTCCTCTGCTGGATCTGCTTCATTCCTTTTTTTATCCAAACAAGCTTTGTAAAACAGTTAGCTTTAAGCATTTTTCATGTGCTCTGCCTGGCGTGTTGCAGAAGCATCCACAGTGAGCAAACACCAGGGGAAACTGGGGTCTGCTCCCACCACGCTAGGAGACTGGCCAGTTCCCCCCCATGTCCTGCAGTGTCTGTCTTCTGAGCACCTTCTTAATAGTCTCAGTTGGGTTTTGAGTCATGATAGCTCAAAAGCAGAGAGCCCTGCTGCAGGGCCCAGAGCAGACCTGCATCTCAAGCTGGGCCCTGTAGCAACTGCAACATCTCTGAGAAGAGTGTCCCTGGACCAAACTTGTATCGGTTAACTGATCTAGTTCAGACTTTCTGCATAGCCTTTGCATCTTTTAGTTCCCCATCCTTACTGGGGATAATTTGCTTTGGAGAGCAAATGTGTGGAGAAAGCATACTTCTCAGGCATTTGCTATAGCTGTGCTACAAGCATGGCTCATGCCCTGCACACCCAGCTTGTAAAGCAGCTTCCACACTTTTCCCATGTAGACAAAGCCCTTTTTGTCGGAGACTAAGATATTTCCTAGATCGGGACTTTGGTTGCCTCCTCTTAGCTCATGTGAACAGTTGTGTAGCATGGAGCTAGGGAGTGAGCTGACGTGACTTTCATGAGAGCAGTCCAGACACCTGTATGTGCTGACATTAGTTTCTGACAAGAAGATGAGGAACACAAGACATTGTGGTTGAGAAGACTGTGGCAAAGTTATGTCCTCAGAAGGAAGACCTGCAGCTTCTGCTAAACTATTGCTTTTTTTTTTTTTTTTTTTTTTTTTTTGAGTGAAAAGAGTCCAAAGTGAACAAAATAATAATAATTTATGTTCCCCAGGATCGTTTCTTATTGTACAGACACAAACACTGTCTCTAGTCACATGGAATTAATAAGTAGCAACCATCATTTCAAGCTAGCAAGTCTTCAAAAGCATTTACCTTCTTGCAGGGGCCTGGCACAAAGGTGCACCAGAGATAGTGGTGTAGATGTGGTTGGAAATCTAGTGATGATAGTTAAAAAATCAATTAAGTTCAGATGCTTGTGTCAAACGGAAGGAAGATTAAGATACTGGCAGTGTTTAAATGACATGCACAGGAGTTTCAATCACACAGGCTAAGAAGAGCTCTTCACTGCCATCAGTTCTTTTTGGAGGCAGAAAAAAGTGTGTTGCTGGACATTTCATTGCCAAAAGGAGAGAGGAGAATGTGAAGCAAACTGGCTAATGGAAAAGCAAGAACTACCAATGCTGGAAGAATGTGGTTATAAAACCAGTAAGGCTACAGCAATATTAATTCATCTGTTACAGTGAGTCATTGTCAGGTTGTATCTATCTGTAAAGTAGGATTGCCAGATTATGATTGCATTTGGTAAATGGTTTAAAATAACTTCCAGCAAAGAATACTAAAACATCCAGAAAATTCTAGATTAACAGATTAGAGCAGTTTGATCACATAGTCCCACTGTTATAATGCAGCTTGATAACATCCCATAGCCCCTCAGCTTTGGGTTCTCTGAGTCATGTTTGGTTAAAACAACAAATATTTCTTATGTTAAAAGGTGGATGCCATGTACCTGGCCATATTTACTCTATCCATTAGTCTGGACAGGGAAATGTGTGTGAGGAGAACTGAGCTTCTGATTAATATGCTGGGCAAGGAGAGCAATACCTGTTGTGAAAAAACACAACAGGATGACAGTAACAGACTTCTGGAAGCTCTGGCCCAACCTGTGATGTGAAGCAGGATAACCACTAACACTAGGCCTCCAAGGGTGAAGCTTTCCTACCTCCATAGGCACCTGCCCAACAGCTGCAGCACTTGTGCATTATTCTTTCCAGGGATAATGCACATAAGTCTATGGGGCCTGATGGGATTCATACTAGGGTACTGAAAGAGCTGGCTGATGTTGTTGCAAGATCTCTCAGTTGTTTTTCAACAGTCGTGGGAATCTGGAGAGGTCCCAGTCAACTGGAAGCTGGTAAATGTTGTTCCAATTTTCAAGAAGGATAAGAAAGAAGACACTGGAAATTACAGGCCTGTAGTTTCACTTCAGTGCCTGGTAAAAATATGGAGAAAATTATTCTGGGAGTTATTGAAAGACAACAGTCATTAGTCACAGCCACCATGAGTTCACAAGGGGCAAGTCCTTCTTAATGAACTCACTTTTCTTTTACAACAACGCTACCCATTTAGTTAGTCAGTAGATGCGGTGTTTTTTGTTTTTTGTTTTTTTTTTTTTAATTTTGGTAAGGCTTTTGATTCTATCTCTCAAAGTTTCCTTCTGGACAAAATGTCCATGCATACAGCTAGACAAGTACATAATATGATGAGTGAACAATTGGCTGCTGGGTCAAGTTCAAAGGGATAGAGTAAATTGAGTTACATCAGGCTGGTGGCTGGTCACTAGCAGGGTTCCTCAGGGCTCTATTTTGGGGCCAGTTTTCTTCAGTGTTATAAATTACCTGAGTGCAAGACTTGAATGCATACTAAATAAGTTTGCAGATGACACTAAATTAGGAGGAGCTGTTGACTCCCTCAAGAGCAGAGAGGCCTTGCACAGAAATTTTGGCGGACTACAGGGCTGGGAAGTCACCAGCCATATGAAGTTTAACAAGAAAAAGGACTGCATCCTGGATTCTGGGATGGGGCAACCCTGGGTATATGTACAGACTAGGAGATGAGAGGCTAGAGAGTAGCCATGTGAAAAGGAATATGGATGTTGTGGTCAACAACAAGTTGAACATGAGTCAACAGTTCTAAATACACTTCAAGGGTTCAGCATATTTGATCAGGTCATAAACAGCCCCCTCCAAGATGTAGCTGACCCTTGGTCTTTCTGTTGGGTGATCCTAAATATGATTGATATTACATCTTGCAAACGTGGAACAAAATTGGCATATCAATAGAACCACCTTCAGCAGTCACATGTGGGAAACTACAGCATAGGTTGCAGAAGATTACAGAGCAAATCTTCTTGGAATCCCTGTCCAGACGCATCACAGACAAGAATATAATTGGGAACATCCAGCATGGATCTACCATAAGAAAATTGTGCCTCACCAATCTGACAGCTCTGTGATGAGGTGACTGGCTCTGTGGTGAGGGAAGAGCAGTGAATAACATTTACTGAAGCTTTATTAAGCCCTTTGAGATTATCTCCCATAGCATCTCTATTGCAAAAATGGTGAAATATGGACTAGAGAGATAGACTGTAAGGTGGCTGTGCCACTGGGTTCAAAGGCTAGTGGCTCAAAATCTAACTGGCAGCTGACTATGGTATGCTGGAGGGCAGGGCTGGTCTTTGAAAGAGTATTCTCAACAGGCTGAGAAATATGCTTACAGGAACCTTATGGGGCTTAGAGAAAGCAGATGCAAAGCCCTGCTTCCAGGGTGGGATGGCCCCATGCAACAGGACAGAATGGGTGTTGATTCACTATAACGCAGCTTTTCAGAAAAGAACTGGTGTATCCCCGTGGGCAGTAAGTAGAGCAGGAGTCAACAGTGTGTCCTCCCGTGAAAAAAAGGTCACCCCACATCCTGGGCCTGCATTAGCAAGAAAGCAACTAGGAAGTCAACGGATGTGGTTATTTGCCTGTGCTTAGCACGTGAGTCTTATCTGGAGATAATTTTGGGCTCCCTAGAACAAGAAAGATATAGACATATAGATGGGAGTCCAGTAGAGTCCACCATGATGGTCAGGGGGCTGCTTTGTGTAGCACCTCCAGGTAAGAGACCTACAGATGATTCTTTTAACCTAAATTATTCTATGATATGATTAGTCACTGAGCACTCCACAAGGCTGATATGCGTGCTTGCTCAGTGTGGCTGTGAAGTTCTTAGTGACAGACACTTGTCTCTGAGCTGTAGATATCTAAATATTAGTTGTCAAAGCTGCAGCTGGTTGTGCTAGTTCCTCCTCTGGTCAATAAAGAACAGGCACCTGTGGAAGGGTGCTTTTCATTGCACTCCAAAAAAAGTACCTGTGACTGGATGATAACTCACCTTCAGTGATGCCTCAATGATCAATTTAGACTGAATAGATGTCTGGCTGAGGGAACTAACCCTTAGGTGTCCCCATTAGGAACATCTCCATCTAAGCTAGCCACTTAGGCTCCCTTTGTAACAAATGGAGAAAATGATGTGCTTTTAGAACATGATGCACTGACCTGTTTTACCTGTTTGCTTCTGGATGAGGTTCTCTGGACCACAGTCTAGACATGTAGTCTAGACACAGGGCTTTAAATTGTGCCTACACATCTGTCTTATATGGCTTTTACTGACTTTTGATTTCCACAAATGCTGTATGAGGGTGCAAGCAAAAACCACGAAGGGTGTTTTTTAAAAGGTATGTAGGAAAAGCCAATATGCTGTTTAAAAAGCCACAGAGATGTTTCTCACACAAGCTAGCACAGGAACACGTACCTTACCCATAGCAGTGCCCTGCAAAACCAGAGCCCTGCACACTGTTTACAGAAAAATTCAGAAAAGCTGTTTTGGAATCCTTGAATGTCACGGACTTCTGTTCATTTCTCATTGCTCAGGGTGGGTTTGACTATAACAGAAATACGTGAATGCTCAATGCTCAGTGAACAGAGTCACCCATGCATGAGTTGTGTACCATTACCTGTATCACCACAGTTCCTCTATCTGCATGCACAAATGCTATGCAGGTAACTTATTTAGGTAAGTGCAGTGACAGTTGAGCTTCCGAGCAACAAAAGACTTTTCTATTAAGATGAGAGCAGATTCAGAGGGTGAGGCACGGAATGGATGGAGTTAAAAGAGTCCAGCAGGTGAACGCTTAGCTCTGCCTTACAGTTCTAGACATTGTGTGGGCAGGTAAGAAGAATAAAGAGCATTTAAATTATCTTCTCATTACTCTGTGTGGAACAACGAAACAACTGTGCAGCTGATGGAGGAGCAAAGATGTTTTGAGGCCACTATGCTGGTTAATGGACTGGAGCACCTGACACATGAGGAGAGTCTGTGAAAGCTGGAACTGTGTATCTAGGGTAGAGAAGGCTCTGGGGGGTTCTTGTCAATGTATAAATACTTGATGGCAGAGAGAAGATACAGCCGGGCTTCTCTGAGTGTCTAGTAACAGGACAAGAGACAATGAGGACAAATTGAAACACATGAAATTCTGTCTGAACAGAAGAAAACTTACTGTATGGGTGGTTGAACACTGGGACAAGTTACCTAGGGAGATCATGGAGTGTCCCTCCTTGGGACATATTCATTGTGTCAGCTGGACACAATCCTGGGCAACCTGCTCTGTTTTCTATTTGACTCTATTTTGAGCAGGAGGGTTGGGCTACCTTGTCTCCAGAAGCCATTTACAACCTGAGCTGTTCTGTGATTTTGTGACTAAATATTTAGTCCAGCAGCAACACACCATGGATTTAATGCTGATGGATTGAAAGCATTGTCATGGGGCTGCTGGGACAAAACTTACTGAAAAAGTCCTGGGATTTATTACATTGTGAGGGGAGGATGGAGAGACATATGGCAGGGGAAGACAGGACAAAAAACAGGACGTACCAAGTGGTTTGAATGCCATTGCCACAATGGCAATGACTCTTGCAAGCACTCCCACTCATTTGCCTGTTTGAATTTTCTTAGATTGCTGGAAGCAGGAACTGGCATCTGTTCTGTTTGTCCAGAGACAGCATAATCCAACCTGCTAAGGCATTCCTTCTCACCCTCCTCTCTATCTCTCATTTCTCCTCTTTTCTCCCTGTGTCCTCCTCAGTCTGGCACTGTCAACACAGATGGGAACTGCCAAGGCAAAATCACAAAGTTACAAAATTATGTAAGGCTGAACCAAAATTGAAATAAACCATGCTTTTTTAACACCTGTCCTAGAAATCCTCTTGTTTCCAGTTGGGGAGTTATCACCTGACATCACCTGTTGAAAATCCAACCCTAAAATCCATTCTCTTTTTAATGGGAGAGCCTCTGATTCCACAGATATCTTTCCTTTGCATACACTTCACTCAGTCACATTCAGTCCTCCTGCTCCTGGTGTTGCCTCCGTTCCTTTGATCTGTTACTCATTGCAGTCCTCTTGCCTCCTACTCTTGCCTTAACTATCCCTCCTCTTCTCACGTCACCTGCACCTTTGCTTTCCTGTTTCCAACCATCCCGTTCCCCCCTTCTCTGCCTCCAAGACCTATTCAAGGCACTGAAAGTTTTTGTTTGTTTCTTTATAACCTGCCTCCTGGTATTCATGCAGCTCTTGTTTGTCACCTCAGCCATGTTGCCTCCCTTTAAAGCTCCCACTGTCTCCCCAGCTCTGTTTTTCTCTCCAGAAGTCAGTGGATGTACTCTATCCTCAGCTGTCCTGCCCATGTCCTTGAAGAAACAGCTTGGTCCAATGTCCTTTTCTACTACCAACCCTCTTTACAGTCTCGCAAGTTGTCTTTACTCCCTTGAAGCCAGTCTTCTTCTGCATGATCCTGACCTCCACATCTCTCATCCTTGGTGCTTCTACATTAACACCCTGCTGACCACTCTTTGTTCTTGTGGTCCTTTTTCCTTCTTGTAGGGGGACTGCAGCTTTCTCCTGAGGTTTTATAATGCTTTCTGAGCTGGTCAAGTCAGAGCCCTGGCAAAGGCCAATTTGAGTCCAGTTGGTGGGACACTCAGCTTTCCTCTGCTGCTTGATCATGAGGTGAGTGAGCAAACAGCAATAAGTACAGTTATCTGCCAAAGCTTGTGCAACCTCCAGATGTATTTCCTCAATAGACCCACATCAGCCTACATGCAAATTTGCAAATGTTTTTCATATTACCCCACTTACCAGGCTTTGGTGATGGTACCAGCACTGTTGCCTGGCCCTGGAAATACCTTCTTTACTGCAGTGTGGGAACAAGGTGGTCCCTGGTTTGGAGCCAGGAGAAGGAGGGTTTGCAGAGGGTCATTTCGGTAGCACTGCTGGCCACAGAGCTTGGTGGTGACATGAGTGATTGCTATGGAGGAACTGGGGGCAGGACCCGAGTGCTCCTCAGGCCAGTATGGGCACGATGTCCAGCTGAAATGTCAGGGTCTCAAGTAGCCTTGCGGAGAAGTCCTCTCCTAGCCTGGACAGAGAAGGGGACTCTGGCAAACCACGACCTAAATCAGCTCATGGGGTTGCCCAGCCAAGGTATAGGGAGCAGGGTCAGACCTGAGCCCTTTGCTTGTGCCAAGCCCAGTTCCCTCTAATGTCAGAGGCTCTTTGCTGGAGGAGTCCCCACAACAAAGTGCTTCATAACAGAGCAAGCAGATCCCTCCAGATTACTATCATTTCCTCTTGTCTGAGCATGGCGTTAAGCAAATGAATCTGCAGTTGCATCCCTCGCATTATCTCTCTGCCTACTGGTGTGTGGATTAGTGTTGCTGCAGCAACAGCAGTTTTGTAAGATGAGCCCATTTTGGGAGAGCTGCTCCAGTTTGGGTGACTCAGGGCTCTGTCATGGGCTTGAAAGTGATTTGGCATCTGCCTCCACCCCTTTGTTTTGGCATCTCACAAGGTTCAGCTCTGACTTATTTGCCAGCAAATGCTAGAAGGATTGGAGGAAGGGGGGTAGGGCCTGGGAGTTAGAATCTGCTTCTCTTCCTAATGAATGCAGCCTGAATAAAGTTGCTGACAAGGGTGTGCGTCCAGGAACTGGGATCCTTTATGTTCTGTGTATCAGATATAAATGTTATGTTCAGTAATGCCTGGTCAAAGCAATGTCACTCTCAGTTTAGAAAACACAATCAAGTGATTCGCCATGGGAGAGAACGTATTCTGCACGGGCTGTGATAATATTATTCACTCCGTAATTTACATAAATGCATATAATTTGCATATGCAAATCTTTGGCTTCCAGGCTGTGCCTGCAATAAACACAGCAAGATTTTTCAGCACTGCAGAATCTTTTCTCCAAAGAGTGAGATGCTGAAATCCATCTGGAGATCCACTCACTCCAAACTGCCAGGGCTGTGGCTCTGCATATAGACTGCCTGTGACTAAGACCACATCATTTGTTGGTGCTGCTGCTGCCTCTTCCAACACTCACACTGCCAGTCCTGTCTGAAAAGCATTTGCAGCAATGGGAGAGACCACGACTCAAATTTGCCTTCCCTTCTGCATCTTCTCCCAGAATGGTGCCATTGGAAGGCTGTGTTTCCTACCAGGGAAGAGGAGGTGGTGGGACAGTCATTCCCGAAGGGAGTCTCACAGAAATCAAGGGAAGGAAAAGAGACTTCTCAAGCTAGGTCTGCAGGGATTCTGGCTATCCCCTGTTGGTCAGCCAATCCCTCTCTGCATGCCTCCAATTGGGGTGTTGTTTTAGAGAGGCCTTGGCAGTGGTTGACTTCATTAAGTGGTTAGTACCAACTCTCTGGAAATCACCCACTGTGAGGCACCAATGTCAGCATCAGAAAGCATTTGCCCAATGATCAGATACTACAAGAATATCCCATTTAACACTGTGGATGGGAATTACCATATCCACCCAACTGTCCCACAGTTTGGGATGTGATCTAAGCTGTATGCTTGTGTTACTTCTTTTTGGAGACTTCTTCAGTGAGCCCTGAGACAGGGATTGAAGATAACAGGGGTGATTGTACTCTTATGAATGGCCTGAGGTTACCCCAAGAAGGATATGCCCTGACCTACGAGGAGACAGCAAGTGCTGTGGGCTCATCCAGTGCAATATAGCTGGGACTAAGGCACCTAACTCTGTCACATCTGGATGAACTCGCTCTTAAAGTGTTTTATGTCAGATGAAGTGTGGGAAAGCCCAGCTGAATCTTTTGAAAGCCAGATCTACCATTAGTCCTTGTGGTTTATTGTTGTGATAAATGAAACCTCAGCCACTCTCCTCCCATGGAGAAGACGGCAGCACTCAGAGAAGAGGGGTGCTGTTTTCTAGAAAGATGCCCTAATATTGCAGAATATATTGAACCAGTCAACACACTGGGTCTGCTTCAAAGGTCAAGCTACCAGTATCCTGTTTTCCTTAGCAAGTTATCTTTGCTATGTATATCTGAAGGTTCCAGCAGTCCTGTTTTTCTGGATTCAGGAAATCCTTGGATTTCCTGAGCTGAAGCTAATTACTGGACTATTATGTTTAAGGGCTACCAGTGATGTGATTCTCAGTAATTTTCTCTAAGTCATTTCTTACCCCATGATATATGTAGCCCTCAAAGCACTGCCTGGGTACAAGTTCCACAATCTAACTACGCACTCCTCCCTGAAGGTTTAAACCCAAGGGCTGATAATTTCTTTAGCAAACTTTGGTTCTTGTATCCCAAGAAATAACCTTCTTTTCTTAGGCACACAATTGTCATCATTCAAGATCTGCACGGCCTGTATGGTATTCATTCATAATTGTCTTCCCCCAAGCTAAGAATCTAAGGTAAATATTGTCTCATCTTCTGAAGCAATTCAACCCTTTTGCTTGCTTGTTGCTGTTGGCTTGTCTCTGTGATTTTCTCATTTCATAAACCATTTTTGGAAAATGCAATGATCAGACTGCAAACAGACCTCAGGATGCAATAATGGACTGAAATAATGACATGCTGATACTTTCTGTTTTGAGAAAAAATCCAGCAACAGCTCCTAACAGACCTGCTGTCAATTGACAAACATGTTCATAGAAAGCTGAGCAGCAAGGTGCAAAGCTTGTAGATGGTTTACAACTCTGCACGTTAATTATTGAGCACTGAACTAGCAATTGCAGAGAACTGTTCATTACATAATTGCATAATAATGGACATAATTTCCAAGATGGTTGTAATAGAAAGTTTAACCTCTATCTGTGTTGTGCAGATTAGGGATCCTTATCCCAGTTTTCATTACTTCACAGTCATTGACAATTAATCTGGTATTTTATCATCCAATGAGTGCCATCCATTCCTGCCTTCTGTGGTCACCTTTATGTTGGACCACCCAGAGTAATGTGTTACATCTGCAAGCTTTGTCACATCACTGTTTACATCTTGCATACATTTTATGGTCAGGAAACCAATTGGAAAGAATCAATCTGAAAAATGATATCTGTTCTTAAAGGTCTGATTCTTGCTGAGAAACTTCACCCAGAAATTTGTTCTTTTTAATCACTGGGGACCTGGCATTCTTTCTGGCCAAGGTCAGGTGTATTGTGCTTAACTGAGTTCAGAATACCCTGGAAAACTTGGTGGAAGATAGGAACTTCTTATTTTGTTATACAGTGCATAATGTCAGGCAGAAATGGGCTGTTGATTATTACTAAGAATCCTGAAGCCTGATATTACTCAAGAAATGGCTGAATGCATGCAGTAAGAGAGAAGCACAATTAGAACACAGGTAGGGTTGGACACCAAAGACACAAAATCTGGAGGCCGTAAGACAACAGATGCTGTACTGATCATTGTTAAGGATGTGTCCATAAACCTCTGACCCAGGACATGTGGGTTAGACTAAATAAAAGTAATTATTGCAGTGCAGGTAAGCGCATTAGTACTAGCGGTATGGTGGAAGACACCACCATGGCAATGCCATGTCTACCTTGCTTCTGGTAACAACTGTGTTTAAAGGCAGCAAAGTTAATGTAGCAAATGTTATTTCTGAACATCTGGGAGGACTTGTTTTTTCCTCCGGATATGAAGGGTCGATTTTCAAGAACTTCAAGAACCAGACCTTTTAGCGTTTAGATTATAGCATTATCATCATTGTCTCTTCCTGTTATCTAGCTATTCCTACTTTACCATGTAGTTCCTTAGTACAAGATACCATGTATCTGATCATGACACAGCTGAGGTATGGGATATCTGAACTATTGGCTGAAGCTGAAACAATATCTCCTACAATAATATAAATATTTGTGTGAGGTTTGCAGGTAGGTCGTGACCCAGATACATTGCACATGCAGATGATGAGAGTCATCTGATGAACTTGCAGACATTTCAGCTGAGACCATTGTCCTGGTCTGCCACCATAGTCCAAGGAGGAAAACAAGCTCTCATCTCATTTTAGACTTCTGCAATTCAAAAATCACAGAATCACAAAATTGTAGCATGATATAAATGTGCCCTTGTCAGTAAGGCAGCTAAGATGTAGCTGCAGATGTCTCCAGCAGGATGAGAGGGATAAGGAGTGAGGAGTTCAGTGGTACCCAATGGGACCACGATGGAGTTGTGAAATGCCCCCTGTGACAGTTTTCAAGGATCACTGCAAATTTGTTAACTATTATTCTTCACAATTGCTAGAAAGTAATTGCAAGAAAACTGGATGTTTACGAGACATAGAAATGGGATCAGAACAGAAAAAAAAATCAAGAATTTATCAGCTAACACTAACCCCTTCTGTTTTAAACTTGAAGAATCTATTTGTTGAAATGGAAGAGGAAGATCTCTGGTGTCTGAGCCAAAGCAATACTACAGTGGCTCAGGAAAAGTATCTCTCTTTCAAAAATAAAAGGTCCAAGTACTGGGAAAGATGCCAGTTAAACTTGATTACATTTGTAAGATTAATTAAAACCAGAAAGGTTCAGAGAACTGTGAAAAAGACAAATTAGCAAATCAGGAAACCTATCTTTAGAAAAGGAATTAGAAAGAGTTTCTCTCCTTTTCTATAGAAAAATTTGCTTAGCAAATCATAGTTCTTTCATGTCTTCAGAGATGGCAAAGCAACTGCACTAACAGTCCTGGAGATGAACACTTTTGTTACAGGGTAAATATTCTGTTTTTTTCAAGCCCTTTCAGCCAAAGGTGGCTCACAGTTTTTTCTTTGGTGACAGTGGAGATAGATATGCATTATTATTATTATTAATAACAAATGTATTTTATCAACAAAAATGTGTAAACTCATGTGCAGTCAGAGCATGTGTAGTGTTAAAGAGGCACATTAATCATAGCAAAATTTTTCTTAGCCTTTGCTCCATGGTTGGTACTAGGAAGTGATTTTCACCATGTTGCACTCTGGATGTAGCCTTTAGCCTGAAAATTCCAGGAAACAGGCTTAAATGATACCCCCATATCAGAAGCATTTCATTATGTTCAGTATTACTCTAATATTAACCTCCAAACTTTAGTAATATTAAACCACTTCCATTTGTAGATACGAAATGAATCTTAGGTCATCAAAAAAATTAAATTGCATCTGCCAGCAGGAGGCTAAAATTAAATTTTGACTAAGAGACATAAGCTAATCTGTGTGTATATGGGATATGCAAATTAAACATACAGCCAACTTTCTGACTAATACTTCCCATTTCAGATCCTTTAGGAAAATCACGGATAGATCCACTGAGTGATACTGGGAACTGATAATGAATGAGATTATAGACATGTGCAGCAGCTGATTTACATCAGGTTTGTCTCATCCCAGCAACAGCCAGTGGAGAATAGGTATTTAGATTGCATAAATTGAGTCGCTCTGTCCATAGACAGAGAGCAGTAAGATGATTTCATCCTTCCCAAGATCAGATCTAAAGTAGGTTAATTTGAGGTCTTCTTTATAGAGAGGCAACATCTTTCCTACAGCAGCAAATTGTGCCTTGATGATTTGCATACAGTAGGATCCTATCTTTGTGGAAGATAAATCCCATTGCACTTTTGCCATAGATAAGTATTTTCACAAGTAATTTATAACTCTTCAGATCTATGCCACACTGGGCACAGTTTCCATTACAAGCTTTATTTAGAGTCATTGCCTTTAGGAAACTGAGAGTAAGAGTGTGATTATAGAACGAATGCCAGCATACAAGATTCTTATTTCCCAAGTTTGACTGTATGTCTTGAGACATGATGGTATCCATATGGACACACATAAAATCAGCTCAGAATCCGTCTTCAGAAACCTTCACCATGAGTTTCATAGTGTAAAAATGATAGCAGCAATATGAAAGTATTTTTTGGATGCACAAGAAGGCCTTCACTTTTGTCAAACACTTTGCTGCCTGGCTGAACTCTGAACACAGAATTCTTTCTATTTTAATGTTCAAAAGTGTGCACTGACACACTGTCAGATACAAAAACCAGCCAAACACTTGAAGACAACAACTTGCATGAGGACAGCAACTACCAGCTGCCAGCAACCTACCAGACTAGACTGGGATGCTTCATGAAGGCCTAGCAAAAATTTCTAAACATCTTCAAGTTGAGACAAATTACCATAAACTCTACTTTGTTTGGACAAATCAGATCTACAACGCTAAGAGAGTTAGCAGCTGGACACTAATACCACTGCTAACCCAACTGACCAGAATTTATGTACATTAAGTATGCGCTGATTAAAGCAGCTTCATTCTCACGATGCAAAAGGAGTACTGCACTCTTGTTCGTATTGAGATTTCTGCTGGCAAATCGACTAACAGCTTCTGCGTAAACATTAGGTGAGATGCATTTCTAGATGACTGGCCTGTCTGCTGATGATCGCTAGAAATTGAGATGTATAGCACACATCAGATGAAGACATTTTTCAGTTGAACGAATTTTCCAGTTGAATACACAACAGAGATAATGGAAAGTGTTGTGCATTATTTCTACTTATTTTCATTACACATGGCAGTTCTTCATTCTTTAATATTTTATATTTAAAGTTTTCTTTGATGTTCCTCATAAGTTACTGCTTGGATCTTCTCCTGCCTTTTCCTACAAAATCCAAACACTGGTTTAAGTTAAACTGTTTACTTAGCAGTGGGAGGGCCCAATGAGCATCACTGAGACCCTATCACCAGTGTCAGATGGGAGATAGCTTTCTACCTGCTGGTTAATGTCCCTGCTTTGTGGGTAGTGTTCAATGGACCTACATGACAGCAGTGGAAATCAAGTACCTGCAGAGCAATACCTGAATTATGAAAGTGTAATGTAAAAGTCAGAAGCAATTGAGTGACCTAGAGTCAAATCCTTTGCAGGCTCTGTGTATTGTGCCTGCAGGAAGAAAGGAAGGGCTGAAGGCATTCTTGCATCTCTCCTGGTCTTACAGAGCCAGTAAAGCAGCGACTGAAGTGCAGCAGCTTGAGATCTACAGGCCCAAAATCAAACTAGTGAGAAAACGTTAGCTAAAGACCTGTAATGACACATACCTGGGCACAGAAGATGTGTAGTGCATAGCAGGGGTGGCATGAGTGGCCATCAGGTTTCTCCTTGACACAGGTGTTGGGCTGTATGTTGTCATTGAAAGCCTTGAGCTGTAACATGGCTGAGTTTGCTTAAATGTGTCCAGGATCCCAATGAAACCCCTCCTGCCCACCACCACATATAGTGGGGACTCCATATTACAAGAACTGTCTAATACCGCATGTTTTGTAGCACTGCTCTTATCCCTGGAAAAGGGTGTATCATAGACTGAGAAATGATGATTGGAAGAATCCCTGGAGGTCTCTAGTCATAGAATCATATAATCATAGATTGGTATGTATTGGAAGGGACCTTATATATCACCTAATTCCAACCCCTGCCATGGGCAGGGTCACCTTCCTGCCATGGGCAGGGTCACCTTCCACTAGACCAGGTTTCTCGAAGTTCCATCCAACCTGGCCTTAAACACTTCCAGGGATGGGACATACACAACTTCTCTGGGCAACCTGTTCCAACGTCTCACCACCCTCATAGTAAATAATTTATTTTTTACATCTAATCTAAACCTACTCTCTTTTAGTTTAAAACACCTGCTTTTAGTCCAAGCATCTGCTCAGAGCAGGACCCTCCCCTGCACCAGCCCAGAGTGGTGGGGCTTGCTGCAGCCAGGTCCTGCAAATGTCCAAAGATGGAGCCTCCTCACCTCCACGATCAGCTGGCCCAGGTTTGCACCACCCTTTCAAGCAAGGAGGGTCTCCTCATGTCCAGCAATTGTCCCTTGATATATCATCTGACACTAGCGGGAAAAGACTGTCTCCATCATGTTTGTAACAGCCCTTTAAGAAACCATAGGCTGCTACTGAATAGCCCTCAGTATCCTCTTGGCCACAGTAAATGAGCCCAGATCCCACCATCTTCCCTGGTGAGCGATGTGCCCTAGATCCTCATCATCCTGGAAGCATCCACTGATCAGTCTTTAGTTTCTCTACATGCCTCTTGAACTGGGTGGCCAAGTCTCTACACAGCATTACAGGTGCAGGCCCCTCAAGTGCCAGGCAGAGGCTAACAGCTTTCCTCCACCTGCTGGCCACACTCTTTCTCCCAATGTAGCTCATCACACAGTTCATTTTGCTTGGGATAAGCAAAACTGTGAGTTCACATTGCTGCTGGTCCTTTTCACCACTGCTCTTACTCATTTGGTTCCCTGCCTGCATGCATACAACTGTGTTGGAGAGGTGTGACATGTCTACCTGACCACATCAAGGTGAGTGGTCACATCAAGATGAGAGCTGAGAAGACAAGACAAGAATGTAGAATGGCTGCCATGTGAATTCTACAGCACCCCACAGGCAGCCCTGAGCTACCAGTACCAAGGAGCCAGAATTCACCCCTGAATTTCCAGTGTTTTTCCAGAGGTTCTCTTAGGCAGGTGCTTAATTTTGTCATGTACTGCTTTTAATGAATGATTCAAATGAAAAGCAATCGGCTTGCAATTAAACTGCTTCTTAAATGTTATTTGTGACCATTTAAATTTGCTTCTAAATTTAGTTACAAGAACGTTAAGAGATCCCTGACTTAAGGGCAGAGACACTTTTAAGTCAATATATGTGAGTCAGAGCATTTCTCCACGTGTTGGAGCCATCTGGCTCCAAGCTCATGTTGGCCCTGCAGGACAGAGTGGATCCCTGGGGCTGGGACACTCCAGCTGAATGGCTAGTTTTCAAGAGAATGAGACTTCCTGATGTTTAGGGAAATTCATGCCTTTCTTATTGCTCCTTACTATTGTGTTCTAGTAGCATTTTGAAGCTGTTACTGTACTCAGGACTCCAGTGCACTGCACTGTGTAATATAGGTGAGACAGAAAACTGACAAGAGACGCTGACCATGATAAAACTTTGCAAAGGCTTTAAATGTGTTGAAGTTCACAAGGCAGTATATCCTCAGAATCTCTCTTCTGGCAACGTATGGGGTTGCCCAAGTGTGCTGGCAGTACAGCACAGCTGGTAAGCCTGAATTTCTGCTTGAGTGTTTGGACAAAACTCAGATATATTGTCTGATATTTGGGTGGTCCTGTGCAGACCCAGGAGTTGGACTAGTTGGACTTGATGGTCCTTGCAGATACCTTCAAACTCAGGATATTCTATGATTATGATTCTACAATCCTGGAAAGCTCTCACTATGTATCATGGACTAATCATGCTGTTTGTCTGGGTGGTGATATGGATACCTCTGGGTCATGCCTGTTTGCAAAAAAATGCTGAGGAAAGCCTTTAAAACCATAAGATCTTTGTCACTTGTGTCCACTTAGTTGCTTACAGCTGTTTTCATGAGCAGCCACGCATCACCCCAGTGTCTCTCCTATTAGCTCTGGCCTCACTGCAGTCCTGGAGTAGCTTCACCTAGAGCTCTGGCAGCCAAGCTTTGACACACCTAGGGGAAACAGTCTGCAGTGTTACCCACCAGCTGCCTACCTCTCCCTGCTGGGCAGTGTTAACACAGCAGAAGGTGGCACAAGGTTATGCCTCAACTCTTCCAGTTCTGAGCTTTGTGTGCTAGTGCAAGCTGCTGGTGGAGGGACTTTGGTTTCAGGTGCCAGAACAGGAGTGGGAACAGCACCGCTGGGCTTGCAGGATAAGTGCCATCAGCTCTGTCACTGACACTTTCCATTATTACCTTATTCATTTTCCCCCAGAACTGGATGGATTTTAAGCCATGGGAAGATTATATGTGGGGGTCTTCTATTTCCTTTGTACTGCTGCAGCAGCTGGATTTGCATCAGGAAATCCACTCTTGTAGTGGATTCTGCAATGCAATTTTAAGTATTCCTTTTGAACAAAGCTTTAAGGGCTGCATGCATATAACCCACAGGCTACAGGATATAAATGTATGAACCTTCAGAGACTGTCAGGAGTGTGAAGTCTCCCGTTCATTCCAAAAAGGTAAGACACTGAAAGCTAAAGAAGACACGCTACATGTCACCTCAAACTGCATCTACACGCAAATGCTTTTCACATGTGTTTTTCCTAATGAGGAGCTACTGTGGGACTGGTGAGAACATGATTTTAAGTTTCTGTCTGCCTTTTTCTAGGGGCCCAAGGCCACCGGGCTCCTCAGAGAGCTGCCAAAGCCTCGAGACTCTCTTGGAAATGTGTCTAAAGGATGGAAATAAAATTTAATAACATATCATGGACAAAGTGATTCTGCCAATTGCCAAATGATCTACTTAGAGGCAAAAAAATACTGGATGGGAATATGTAGGTATATGTAGGTGAGAGCCACAGCTATGGGCAGTGACCTATTGATTTTGTGTCCTCAGGAGCTCTGAGAAGACTGGGGCTGATTTCTTTACCTCCTGTTTTCACCACTGGCTCCAAATCTGGCTCCTTTCCCCAGGCTAGTCACATGCCAAATGTTTTGAGAATTCTTGCCCCATTCAAAGGTGAATGATGCTGATGGAAGAGGAGAGCATTTGGTGTTGTTTTTTTTTTTTTTTGTTTTTTTTTTCTCAATTCATGGGTGGAGTTGTCTCCCTGATTGTCTTCTTCAGCCCCTGCACACATATTAGCATTCTGGCAGCACTTTCTAGCTGTTTCTTGGGCCTCAATATCTCTGTCAGACTGCACTGACAGAGCTCTGGGCAGGGGACATATTTTCCCCTTCATCTAAATTTTTCAGGGCATTACCAGAAAACTTTTGGTACAGCTGTCATTCTGTCTATATGCTTCATTGACAAGTCTGTCATACCTTGATCCTCCCCATCTCACACATATGCTGTTATCCCTGCTGTTAGCAGAGCATTTGGGATTAAAAAACTGACTGCAGGTGTGATTGGTGTCACCATCTTCCTGTCAGCTGGCACCGAAGAGGTCTGTTGGCATGACCCAAGGCTGCTGGCTGTGGAGCTCATGTGCCAGCCCTGGCCTCGGTGCTCACTTTTCTTCCATTTGTGCCATCACTGCATGGCCAGGAAGGACAACAGTCCTGGCTCTCCATGGCTTCACCACATCTCTCCATCTTTTCCTTCTTTGTCTCCCTTTTAGCAGCGGTAACCCAGGCAGTGCAAGCATTGGACACATATCTGTGGAAGCTTTTACTGGCTTCAGTTCCTCATGTCAGCATTCTCAAAGGTAGCACATAGACAACCTTTTCCCATCTGTGCCCCATTTGTTCCTTTTCACTGCTGTAATAGGATAAAGGCATGTGAAAAGTTGGCCCTATGGCAAAATAGCAGCCCCTGCTCACTGAAAACTACTTCTACGGTCTGTACTACCCCTGGATCTTGCTCAGGCATAGTCTGGAAGAATTCTGGTTGTTAAGGGACAGGTGACTGAACACCACGGGCTGTGAACTCCAGGCCCTGTCCCTGTTGGCTTTACAGCCCAGCAGCTCCAACATCCCGCTGCTACCAGCAGGCCTGGGCACTGCAGACCTGGGAATGCACCACAAAGTCATTTATTTTGCATAACACCTTTTCAGACTTCACCCACATGCTTCCCATGCCAAATCTCTCTGCCTGGCATGTAGCATTTCACCACTGAGGCCGGGGACAGGATCCACTCTCTAACATGATGGCATGTGAGCTGAAAGGTTGCTGTTGAACTGTGCACTCTCTAGATAGTATGACCAGAGGGGACAGATCCTTTCCTGAGCACTCAGTGAAAATAAAAATCCTCTGCAGATTCGTCTTTTTGCTTTTACCCCTTCTATCACACTGTCACTGCTCTCCTGCTTGCCTGCATCATCTGACTGCACTGTGGAGCAGTGGGATTATTACAGCCATCCCTGAGCCCATTTAGGAGGTGCCACGACCCTGTTCTTATTGCACTTCTTCTTCTTTAGCATGTTCAGACACTTCCTCCTCACTACAGGAATATTTTTTCCCCATTTATGCCCCAAAGCAGAAATTATCCATTTTGATTTTGCTGCAGAAATATTTCCCATACAGGAGAAATATACCTAGAAAGGTTGCCCTAGCATGACTGGGCACTGTCAGCAGTTTCGGGGTCCTGCAAGCAGCACAGCATTCCCGAACATCTCGGATTAAGCAGAGATGGATTTATACAAGGATAAGAAAGCACTAATGATGTCCTGTCCTGCCTGGCTTGGACACCTGTGGGAACCCAGTGCAGGGGACTGGGCTGATCCATTTCCCATCTTTGCTTCCCTTCCTGTGTCTTGGGGCATGTTGAACCCCACAAATGGGATTCATCCCCCAAAGGCTGCTCTATGCTTGCCTGAAGAGCGGTGGATTGAAAAGACAACCTGAAAAGCACGTGTTTTTTCACACTATCTATCACAGTATGCTAGAGCACACAGTACATAAAAACTCATCTCCACAGGGCAGACATTTAAACCTTTGGTGAGACAGAAGAAGACTTTTAAATTTTGCGTGCTGTAAGAAGCATTGTCTCTGCCTGATCAATCAGGAAACCATGGCCCCCAGTATTTCTCTCTTGCTCCTTCAGCCTTCAAGAAACCTTGAAAACCCTTTGCTGTTTCTCATAGCCTCTCCCTTATCCTTCGGCCCTATACAGGGCATTTCACCACACCATTTTAGTGCAGTAAAAATGCTTCAGCACTTTGGATATTGCCAGAATTGCCCCAGATATGCCAGATGCAGATTTATTGAACAAAATTCTGTGAGTAGTTTGTTTGACTCCCACCTTTCCCATGGACACTGCTTGCCATGCCCTCGGTATTTCCATCCATGACCAGCAATCTTACGTGTCCTCTGTATTGTTCATTTTGGGTGAACTTCTGTGGTTTGGGGGAAGGCACATAGTGCAGACACCTGTCTGCAGTGTCTTCTCCTGAAAACAGGGAAAAGCATTTTGGTGATGGGAACATTTTCACTTCACAGGGAAAATCAGACCTTTTTGTCAAGGAGATTTGGGTTCCTCTCTCTGAGAGTCAAATTCCTCCCAATTCAGGTGTTAAATCCTAATTTGTATGTGAGCCTGAGGCAGGTCAGGGACCAGTAAAACCCTGGAGGGCTGACGCCAGTGCCAGGAACCATTGCACCATCCAGTTTCCAGTAGCAGATTGTTGCCTTTAGATCCAGCCACGCAATTTTGACCTGTGCTACAACCCACCGCGCACCCCCACTCAGACACGCTGGTCCCCAGATTAAGGAAAAAAGAGATACCAGGAATCAAAGTGATGTGGTCTTTATTTCAGTAGGCTCCCCTGCCCCAGGCTTAAGCCTTGAAGTTAAGCAGCCACGCTCAGGGCGAGGAAATCATTTAATTCTTTGGGAAAACATGCTGTGATTTAGCCATTTCATGAACCTGCATAGCTTTTAAACGCTTCCTGAGCGAAGACTTCTCATTGTATGCTTAGTCTTTCTCTTCTGGAACTGCACATTTTCATTCTCAAAGTCCACAATAATAAGCAGATTATTTAAAAAATTAGCTTTCCTTTCACATTTCTAAATATTCCCAGATATGGCAGTCCATTTCCAAGTTCACTCCCGCCTACTTCTTGCCATCTCCATGTTGGCACTGAAAGGATCTAATTCAGTAATAAAAAAAAAAAGACTTTTCTGGAAAGGCGAAAATAACTGAAGAATCTCAGTTGTGCCAATTCCAACATCTCCCTCTTTGCCCTACGGATCTTTAGGCTTATAGACCCTACCTGGCACACACAAAACTTAATGAGATATATTCCAATGAGAAATCGTACATGATAAAGACAGAAATTATCTGAAATACTCTGTTATGCAACTTGCTGTCTGCTGTGTTTAAATGACCTCAAATGTTGTATTCCCTATTTTTCTCATTTTAAACTGCTCCCAATTACCTTTTGTTTATATAGTTATTTATATTGTTTTATTTATTTTTTAAAATAAGCAACTCAGATAATTTAACAGCCACATTATAAGATATAACCAATTATTTTATTATTGTTATTTTTATTGTTAGTGCAAGAAAATAAGCGACATTTCCATAATTAGAAAGAATAAAACCCATCTTTGAGGAATTTTGCTAATGAATATTTTCTCAGGTGCCATTTGTGTTCTCAGCTTATTTGCTGGACTAAATTCACATAACAGAATACAACAAAAGAAGAGAAAGAAGTCCAAAAACTGCAGCAGCCGAAGAGAAAATAGAATTATTTTTTTTTAATAAACATTGATCATAGTTTAATGGAAAGGAAGAAAATACCTGCTAAACAGTCATGCAACAGACAAAAATTATATTGCACAAGAAAATAAAAACACATCCCTTAACATTTAAAACAAATGCCTATTTCTACTGTGACGAAAATGGAGAAATTAAGAGTGGTGGGGAAGACTCCATTTGAGCAAAAGGAAACGAAGACATTGCCCTTTAAAAATAATCCCCAAACTTTTCATTAATTACCAGTCAAATCTGAAGAAATTATGCTTAGAATCAAACATGCAATCATGGCCAGCTCAGCAGTGCTAAGGTTGAAAAGGAAGGAACACGCATACACAAAAATCCCATAGCTAATAATTAATTAATTCATTAATCAATCATAGAAAGAGGGAAGGGGGGAAGAAATCTTACCACCAAATTGGGTAACCGGCTAAGACCTTTGTGCCACTGAAGAGAAAAGATAAAATTAATCCAAGCAGGTGGTAATCCATTAGTCCAGGCTGGTGCAAGGGGAAAATCTCAGCGAAGTTTTCAGAAAAACATTAAGTGTGAAAATGAAGAACAGCCCCCCTTCCAGGAAAAAAAAAAAAAAAAAAAAGGAAAAGAAAAAAAGAAAAAAAAGAGTTAAACAAAGTCCCTTGAAGTGCGGATGACTTTCTGGCTTGTCAGAAACACACCTCTCCAAGCCTTTTCCCTGTAGATCATCCAAAAGCGTCTATTAAAAAGTGCAGGGCTTGGGGATGTCAGCAGGCAGCCAATCAGACCGCATGGCCCAAGGTAAGGGATGAGTCTCAGCTCAGGGCTGTCAATCATGTTCTCCTCCCCCTCCACCCCACAACTTTGTTCCTAGCCCTCGCTTCCACAGACAAACCATCTTCGCAAGAGACCTTACTGAGGCAGTGAGATTGTTGGTGGGTGTTTTCCTTTTTTTAATTTTTAATTTTTTAATATATGTTTTTAAGTTCATTTAGCAACTCAGGATGCACAGACTTTGCTTCTGACTTGGCATGCCAAGACTTTGCAAGGTAAGGATGAAGGGTGATTGTGATTGCGCTTAATTTCACGGTGGGGGTGAGATAGGCAACTTATTCTTTAGATGGAGAGGGATGTGAACATTAACCCTTGCAGGAGCACCAAAGAAGCAAAATAACCCTCTGATGGCATGTCAATATGTTGATCTGAGTCACATGGACAAAACTGGTTGTAAACTTTAAATGAAATCTGCATTGCCCAGGATTTTCAAAGTGTGTGGGTGGGATGGATGGAGGAGGGAGGCAGAGGCAGTCCGGATTTCTTTTGAGAAAAAAATGCCATGTCATGATGAGAGCGGAGGAAACAGAAGGGAAGATGTCCCATTATTCAGTTTCCTGTGAAGTGCATCCCTGGATGCAGAAAGATGAAAATATTAACCATAAAAAATACATGCATGCGATAAAAGTAAAAATAAACAAAAAATAACCACAAGCAATGTCAGTTCTCTAAAGATGTTGCATGTTCCAAATAGATTCAGCAAAGATTTTCCTTGAACAACCTTATTATTATGTAGGGAGGCTGTTTTTACAGGAGCTATTGTTTCAGGGTAGCAGATCTAGGGCTTAACTCAACAGAAACAAGGGAGAATTCAAAAAAAGGTGTTTTTGCTCACTGAGCATCCTCAGCAGTCATGTTGCAGGCAATGAAGCTGCCCAGTTTATAACCACATGTAGATTAGCTGCTTTAGGAGCCTCTGCAAATTTTGTGCAGAGCAATGGCTGTAACAGGTCCAAGATCTTGGGCAGCCCAATGCATCTCATGGTTTTGAATGTTATAGAGCTTCTCCTGCTATTAAGGCTCTGAGTGCAAATGCATTATTTGTTGCTATTTGATTACTGGGATGCACCTGCCTCATCCTACTGTGTTTCTTGATACCCACTTAGAGATTTTAGTATATTTGGACACCGAGGTAGTCCCAAGCTGTTCTCCTAAGTGGTAGTCAGTTTCTTGACCATCATTCACCCAAGAAAGGACATCCCATAGCTGTCTTCTCTCTGCTCACCTCTTCATCAGTCCCTGCATCTGCAGCAAGCACTATCAGGCCAAGCTTCTCCAGGCTCAGTACAACAGCTTTACCAGCCCTCTATGACCCCCTGTATATAGAGATGTCAAAGCAGGCTCATTCCTCTTGTGAAATTTCAAGTCCCAAATGATTTATTAGGTGTAGTTTGTCCTGGAAAATCTCTTACCTGACACCCAGCTATGTTTTACTGAATACAGTCACTTGTGTTTAATTAAACAATGATTTTCAAACAGGCATTTGGAAATAGACAGGTTTAATCTACTGTCCAGGTTTTTAGATCTGAAGCATTGACCCTGGCATGAGTCTGACCTACTACTACTGTCCTGAACAAATTTTTGTCACAGCTTTGGGGATCAGGAACTTTTCCCCAGCAGATACTTAAGATGTAGCCCACCTTTTCTGGGCTTCAAGTAAGTTCAGTGTGATGCGTGAAGGTGGTCCTGTGTTTCTGTCCCTCTGGTCCCAGTGCCAGAGAACCATCACAGACACTTCTAATTTACTGTAACTGATACAGCCATGGAGTGGGTGAATTACCACTAATGAGCCTATAAAGATTTATCTGACAACAACAGACCATAAATTGCAGCACAAATTTGCCCCTCTATTGGTGAATTTTTTGGAGCTCCTCAAACAGAATAATGATTGAAAGTACTGAATAAAAGCACTTCAGTAATTAAAATGTCAAATTGTTGAAGAGGTGGAAAAAGGAGAGACTAAAGTGATATCTCAGGTGATACTACAGGTAATTGGCATCCCATGGGGGAAAAAATCCCAAATACTGCAGACATGCAACTGGAGAAAGCTTTTGAAATCTGAATGGAGTGACTGGTTAGAGCATGTGTGGACACTTGGAGAGACAACAGAGAAACAGGATTTCCCTACCAACGAGGTCTTGGTGGCTGGGAAATTTCTGTCCATCGGACACTGGGAAAAAACAAAAAGGGCTCGTTATTCACTTCCTGACACTACAGTTTATAAATCAAGCAAATAACAAACCATGAAGTGATTCTTCTGCAGACAACCAACCGTAGGAAGTAATCTATGACCCCAAACCTGGAGACTTTATTTGCTGTTTACTCAGAAAAGTTGTGCATTGGACAGAGATGTCAGTGTTGCCTCAGGCAATGCTGTATTACAACGGCAGAGATGGCACCCACCCACACCCCAGTAACTGCCCAGCATCACATCAATGTGGCCACAGGCTGTTTTTGAAAGACGAATAGCATATTGGTTAAGATTTGATTCCAAGTGCACTGAAGCCAAGGGAAAGCTCTCTTTAGACTCTGACAGGTATCTGGTGAAGATTCATGTGAGTTGCTGGTCCTCCCTGCCTTTTAACTTCTTCCACTGCTCTCTCTCTCTTTTTTTTTTTTTTTTTTAATTCTCTCTGAAAATCTTGAACTGTTTGCTCAGCCTCAGGAGGAAATCATGATGTCCTCCCAAAAGGGAATATGTGTTTTGAGTGTGCTTTGGCTTGGAGATCCTGTGAGATTTTGAGAGCTGAAGGTCCCTGTTGGCCCCGTGCCTTTACACATGTGAGTCCTATTTGCTCCTATTGAAATGAGTAGAAAAATGAAGAAAAAAAAAAGACGTCTACAGTTGACTAGTTTAGTTCCATGAAATGTTAAAATGGCAGTCATTTCTCACCAAGGAGTATGATCCATCTCACACGGGTGAAGAATATGTTGTCTGTGAAGCGAACAGACTTACTTTCAGTCTTTTCTGCTGTAAAGTGAAAATCCAATATGAACATGCTAAAATTATCCCGGGGATTTTTCATACTAACCCGAACAAATACTTCTAACTTCTACATCAAACATTAATTTGAAATGTATTTTCTAAGAGTAAATGGCAGTTATCCCAAAGGGTACAATTTCAAACTTTTACTCACAGGTATCTCCATGTGCTGCTGAGTGACAGTTTTATTTTTATTGAGGTCTCTTCAATCACATTGGTCTGTCTGGTTTGGCAATATTGATTCTTTCAGACCAGTTTCAGTATGCTCAAAAAGAAGAAAAGAGGAAAAAAAAAAAAAAAGAAAAAAAAAGAGGCATCCAGAGGTTTGTCTACTGGCATTTCTTGAGGCATTCCTCAATAAAATTCCTGTTGCCTTTATAACATCAATATGAATGGCCTTCTGTATTGTGCTAATGCTGTGGTACAACCCACTGCAAATTTGCCTGCTGTAGGTACCGAGGCACTGAAGGGGATCCTCTGGTTTCTTCTAATAACAGTCCAGAAAAGTAGCGTTCTAATGGCATTGAAAACACACTTGTCTTTCCCCTTGGCATAACCCAGAATGGTGCTATAACTTTTGTAACTTTTCCTTCTCTTAGCTTCTCTTCTTTTTTTTTTTCTGTCAGAATCTACCAGCAGAAAGAAATGAAGAGCCTTGGGAAGGTGACGGGACCATGGAGTCTCCTGGATTTGCTCTCACTATGTGTTTCAATGTACCGAACCACCAATGAGTGTGAGACCCAGGAACTAAAACCTTTCCTGCTATGATGCAGCTGCCCTTGGTGGAATTACCCCATGGTCAATGTGATGTGAACAGGCTGACTCAAACCACACATGAAGAGATGGATGACCTGTGCTTGATGCTGATGGAGGGGATTCAGATGCCTAATTCTGTGTGTTGGGGAAGGCAGAGAACATAAGAGACCTGTGATCCATGGTGCAGCACTAAGCAATGGCACCGGAGTGCTAGATTTCCATATCAGCTCTGTTTCAGTGCTGGAGGGTGCCTTACCTGGATGCTAGAAGTTGAATTGCATATTTGGGCAGTTCGGGGCATAGCCAGAAATAGAAACTGAGAAGGAGTGTTCCTCAGTACCATGGACCTTTGGGGGGTCTCAAGTCCCAGAAACCTCTGAATTTGTTGTTTTGAAGACCCATATTTTGGTCTTAGTATCTAAAATTTAGGTAAAATAGCAAATTAGTTTTTTGATGGCTCTAGTCCTCAGTCCTAAAGTAAATCCTTATTGGAAAGTATGTAAGAGCTGAAGAAATCCTTCCCCAAACCATGAATGAACCATCTGAGTCCCTTCCATTTTAAACTGCTCAAATCCTATGTGTTTCTGAGGGTAGTGTTTACTGCTGATAGGTAATACTGACTTTTTTCTCAGTTTTCATGGCCACATTGCTTCTCTTTTAGATCCTTATGTTTCCTCAGGCTCTAACAAACTGTCCTCCTTTGCTGCTTCCAGTTCTTCATATTCACATTTAATGTTAGCTGGACACACCAAGGCAGCATGTCCTTTCCTCAACAAGAAACAGCATCATGAGCAGATTTGCCTAAAGAAGGACCTCCACAGATATTACATGACTTCTGGTCTTTGGACAGGAACATATTTGCCTAATTCCATGTATCTTCTCAACATATTCCATCACCAGTGATGTGGGGAACATGCTCCAGGATCCTGATACTTCATGGACCCACCTAGCATACCACTCAATCCTGTTAGGTGCCTCATCTCTATGTTTAGAGACACAAATGGCAAAGTTTAAGTCTATCTCCAAGTAAGCCTAAGGTTTATGCAGAGCTGCAGAAAGGCTGCCTTTCATGTTTGCCTGTCTGCTACATCCAATGGAGCCCTGCCTGCAGGTGATGTGTAAAGCTGTTAGGTGCCTACAAGAAAGGTAACAGGGTACTTGCATCCACTGCAATAGGAAGATGGATCTTTACCTGTTCAGGTGAGCAGCACAATGTTGTTGCTGCTTGATGTTTTTCTGGAAAGTTCTCTTTGCTGAAGACACAGGCATAAAGCAGGGAAAAGCCAGACTTTAGCTGAAGGTCTGATGGCTGCTGAAAGGATGGTGATGGAAAGCTCTTAGTTTAGGAAAACAACTCACCATTGTTTTTAGTGTTTTAGCAATAATTTATGACTATTATTTCTGAAAATGCCCTTACCTTACTCCCTTCATTTTTTCACACTCTTCATAAGCCATGTTACAGAAATCCTACATTACTTGATCAATATTTTCTGTATCCCAGAGATGCTAGAAGCTCTTTTGTACCAAACTTTCACTGAGATATCCCTCAAGGTCTCATGACCCAGAGACTGAGACTTCTGTGTTGGCTTTTGTTTTGTTTTGCTTTGTTTGTTTAGAAACAAGAGATCAATTGTTCAAAACACTAGTGGAATGACCTGTTGTAGTACCTGTTGTCATATCCAAACTCAAGGCATTTGGGTTGTGCTCTTGGCTTTGCCAGTTACTCCTTGTATGATTTTAAATGCACAGGTTCCTTATTTGTGCATGTATTTATTACTTGGAAAACTTGGGAAATAATTGGTCCTGTGTGTTTCCTATTAATTCCTTCAGGAAGGAACTGTCTCACCCTTTGTGAATACCTTAGCTAGAACATCAAGGAACAGCTATGAACCACAGACTTAATAATAAAAATATTTTTATTATTATTAATAGTACTGCTGTCACTAAACATATGAGCAAAATGGGAATCCCAATCCTTGTATTTGAAGGGCAGAGGGAACGACAAATGGTGCTCCTTGTGGTTAAGTATTTCTCTTCCTATTTATTATCTTGTTCTATGCCTATAACTTGTTTTATATCTTATTCATTACCTGTAACTTGTTCTATGTATATTCACATATATCTTATTCTACTCATATATCTCCTTCTTGATCATAGGAAATTCATGAACTGCAAATATTGACTGCTGCTTCCTCTACCCCTACCAATAAGAGAGAAATCTAAGGATGTTTTTTCTCAGTGCCTGGGTGTCACTGAACCGGAGCTGTTATAGACTTTCAATATAAACATCTTTCTTTCACTGTTATTTACTTTAGCACCTTTTAGCACCTAACAGTTCAAACTCTAGTTAGATTTTTCAGATATTTCCTCCATTTTGCCATGGAAATGTTCAGAGAAAAAAATCACCTAACGAAGCCCTAAGTCATAGTTTTGTCTTTTTTTTTTTTTTTTTTTTTTTTTTTTTTAGACAACTTAGAGCACAGAGAGCTAGCACGGAAACACTTCTCAAACTTCAGTAAATACAAGGGCATAAATACTATGTTTAATGGCATATTTTTTTCCTGAAACAGTACCATTCCACACTGTATGACGTCCCACACTTGCTTTAGCAACAGGCTTAAAAAGAGGTGGTAGTTGTGATAAAGCTTTTAAGTCTTCTCTATTATCTTTCTATTTTTACCACGACATCTGTACTCTCTTCTGAGGTAAGGAGGCATTTTAGTCTGGTAGGGGAGGACACTTGTCCCATCAGCCATCACTTGTTAGTGGGACCATTGTTTCCAGATAATTTATAGGGTTCTGTTCAGACTTCACCTGAGTGGCTCCAGGCAGGCTAACACCCAGTAGGAAAGGTCTCAGGAAGACCTCTTGCACATTGTTGTGATCATTCATTGGTTTGAAGCAATAGTTCAGGATGCAGCAGTGCCATGACTAGGGTGGTTGAGTGTAGCCCTGATTACCAACATGTGTGTATGCGGTCTACATGTAGCTGTGTGTGGGCAAACATAGATGGCTGAGGGTGGATATGTAGATCCATGATCATAGGTGTCTGTAGTCTTGTTGATGGGGAAGGAGCCTCAAGACAATTCCCAGAGCTTTCTGGGGAACTGGTCCACTATAAAAAGCACTGCATGGTTAGTGCATGTTGTGTCTCTGAAATTATGTAGTGCAGAGCAGTTTTACACCTTCTAAACACATAAGGTGTAAAACATGAGGCCAGCCTTGCTCTACAGGAGAGGCAGAGCTGCCTTTCACAACTGCAGTAAATCTGACTAATTGGACTAGCTGAGCATATGAAGAAACTATGCCGCAGGTCTTGGGCTTGTTTGAAGACAGCTCTGTCTACCCTGACATCTGGAGGAATGCATCACAGGGATGGGGGGAAGGGATGGAGAGCAAAGGGAGCAGAGTCATTCCTCTGTCTTCTTTCCTTCCCTGGGACTCCAGACTAGCAATATCCTGGAGGCTGAAGAATACTTGGTGAAAAATGAGACTAGGTATTTTTGCTGCAGGCTGTGACTTTCCACAATGTTTTAGCTGGAAAGCATGAGGCCCAGTGATGCAGGCAAGTGCTTGTGCTGTTGGAGCAAAAGGAGCCACATGCATTTATGTCAATATTGCGTATCTCCTGGGCTGTTTGGTCAGCCATGCTGTAGGGTAACAGTAGGCATGGCCACTGGAGCAATGTTGGGGCTGGAGACCTTCTCCTTACTGAGATTCTACTACCTGCCCAGGCTACAGTACCCATCTATACTTGTACCCATATTCTCGCACACCAACTCTGAGCATTCCAGCAGGGAAGTGTCCAGCATAGACAATACAACACAAGAGAAGGTATAAGCGATATTTTTTTTTGCTTTTATAAATGTCTTCAAGGAGCTGTATCCCATCCCAGCCTGCAAATGCTAATGGTAAAGAGAAGGTAAATGTTGATGACCTTGATCTCAGTCTTTCTTGCACCTTGGGTTATCACTTGCATTCACAAAGAGGGTGTGAAATCTGTGTTGGATGTGGCATTGCTGTGCACCGCCAAGAATTTGACTGCCCAAGGCACTGCAGGCCCCCAGCAGCCTTGCTGTGCCTGAATCCTTGTTGTAGGAGGAGCTCTTCACAGACTTGGCTTGCTACGTAGCATCTAGCCACATACAGGCATGAAAGCATGGGTTCCAGGTCCAGACTGACCTATGTCCCTTCTGAGGGACATGAGCTGGGCTAGGACTGAGTCTGGGTTCGATTTGCACTGGCTTTGGGATCAGCTTTGGGCTGGGACTGGCTTTGGGCTTGGTTTTGCTGGGCTGGGGCTGGCCTGGGCTGGGGGATGAGAGAGGCAAGGGCAGCTGGCTGGAGGCTGGCAGGAGGTCTGGAGCAGTGCCTGCAGAGCAGCCTGGTAGGGATTCAATCCGGGCCTTTGGCAAGGGAAGTTTTAATGACACAACAACAACAACAAAAGAGGAAAGGGGGGAAAGGAAGAAAAGGCTCCTGCAGGGTTCGTTGCCACGGAGACCCCAAGGAAGTTTGAACCAGTCCTGCTCTTTTCACAGCCGCCTTTGAGCCAAGGAGGGAATTATGGCTGGCGATAAAAGGAGACATGTGGCCCTTTGCTCACAGGGACCGGCCTCTGCAGTTACGAGTCTTCAGCTCATTTTCCCCCTTGTCTCCTCCTGCAATTATACATTCAGATCTCAGGAAAAAAAAAATCTAGGGCAAGTCGTGCACCCTTTGCCCTGGGGACCCATCCCTGGAGGGCAGGCCGCTATCTCTTTCAGCCCATTCTTCCCCCTGCCACAGCACGCCACCCCCGTTTCCTCCGTAGTTATGAAAATGTTACGTGCTCAGAGCAGATAAACAGCTTGCGCTGACTGTCATAGCATCGGCCCCATCATGAAACAGCCTCCCCAAGCAAGGGGGGCTGAAGACCTTTTCCAGGGGAGCTGCAGACAGTTTTCTTGATTGCCACAGCTCTTGTTATTGGGGGAAGATCTATTTTGATTGACCCATGGGGATGCTGGAAATTAAGGTGAAAGGGATAAATTTGCCTTGGCTAAGATCTGTGCCTTCTCTAGTTTCTCTGGTGACAGTTGTAAATAAATGCAAGACAAAAAGTTGTGTTGCAGCACTCAGGTGCTTGACTCTTCCTCATTGATGTCCCAGAGCTGGGTACTTGCACTTCCAGTCAATAGCATAATATGCTGCAAAAATTCCTGCTTGGGTCTGCTTGACACTATATGCAAGGGACAAAAAGGCAAAGGGATGGCAGAGGCGCCAGCAGGAGAAATGTGTCTCTGACAGGCAGAGCCCAGCACTGGAGCAAAGCACACCACAGCTTGTAGCTGTCATCTCCTTTCCAGCTGGACTCATCTGGGATAGCAGAACCCAATTCTCTTTTTCCATGTGCTGTCAGGGTTATTTGGCTCTTCTGTCAAAGTCTTGGACCTTTGGTGTTGAAAGTCTCATGGTGAGCTATGGAAGAGCAGGTACAGCTGGGGATGGTGAATTGGTGGTGAATAAGGCTGGGTTCTGCTCTCCCTGCAAACTCTTAGGACATTGCTCCAGAGCCCATTTCTCCCTTTTTCCACAGCTGATCTGTGGTGTTGGGTGCTGTGACTGAAGACCGAGGGACAGAGAGGAGAGGCCAGACGAGGTTGGGCAACCTGCTCCCAGCTTCCACCCTGCAGTGGTCTTCTGCCATTGACAGCCACTCCTGGAGCCAAACACTGAACAGGACTGGAGGTTTCAAACTGCCAATACTGGGGCTGCACTGATGGAGTTGATATGGTTGTGCAGATTTATTTTCTTTCCATAAGCTTCCTAGGTCTCCTTTTAAACCAAGAATTCTCTTTGAATGAATATTATTGCTTGTCTAGGCTGTGGGATCTCCATCCTTGGGGATTTTGGAGAGACAGGCAGACAAAACTATGAGAAGCTTTCTGACATTAGCCTTGCTTTCAGTAGGAGGTTGAATTAGAGACATCCAGACATCCCTTCCCACCTGTACTTCTATGAGTTGATGAGGATATTGTATTAATTGTTTAGCGCGCAATTAATAATTATAATACCAAACATTTAAATAGTCCAGAAAAACTTCACAAGAGTCATATGACTGATATGACAAAGCCAAGATAACACGTATTTACTCTCCCTGGCTTCATGCAGCATGTAAGGAGTGTGGTAGTCCATCTAAATACCATATAAGTATTATATGCAAAATGTAAGCAAAAGTTTGTCCTCTGGAAGCTGTCCTGAAAGAGGACATCACAGTATAAATTTATATGTGAATCCTGCCCAGAAGCTGAGTGGAATCTGGTCAACTTCCCATTCCCACTTATGAACCTCTCTGCCAAGAAGAAACATTCTCTGAATGAAGCGATATTAATATCATTAACTGAAAAGCAGCTGGAACAATTGCGAATTACTTGGACAAATGTTTGCAGACATGTTTTAGCCTGCCTTTGCCACATTTTAGCCTTCTGTGTAGCTACAACTTTCATACCCTCCTCTGTTCCCCAGACATACAATCATGCATCCCACCTTCTTAACTCCCAAATGAGCCTTTATTTCTTAGCTCCTACCATGGACCTGTTTTGCAGAGCAGCTGATAATTTCCAGGCTTTGTGCTTAGTGCTTTCACAGTGCCTGAGGACACCCTTTCCTGCTTTCTTCAGAGGAAAATAAAAGGAAATTGCACGCCTTAGAGTGTATGAGCATGATTTTTCATCATGTAGTTTGGCAAACGTGCTGCTCTTGAAGGTTGTGTGGCCAGGGGAAGCTGCTATTGGAACATTGTTTTTGATCCCTGTAAATCCACTTCTGTTCCATAAAAAGACAGAAAAGCCCACTGGAGCATCCCCCAGCCAGTGTGATCCTCTCTGTACCCACCCTGTGTTGTTTCCCAGTCCCAGACAGAGCAGTGAGGGTTTCTCAGGCTTGCCTTGGTGACTGTCCTAATTTAAATTTCTCTGTCACAGTGTTGTAATTATCCTTCTGGGCTTACCCCCTCAGCTATCCTGGTATCCTGTTTGTGGCCTATGTGATGAATCACAGCAAAGGACTACTGAACTGGTGTAAAAATACCCACTGTCCCTTTTTTTATGTGTGAATCTCTGTGTATAACAGGGTCATCTTCATATATTGCTCACTTTGTTTTATCACATTTCACATTACCACATTAACACAAAGTGCATACAGGAATTAGTTGCTTTTCCCTGTATCAGAGTAGGACCATTGTCTCTACAATCACAACTGTATCAGAGCTGGGATGTGCATCTTATTGTCCCTGCTTATACTTTTGCAACCAGTGACTGATACTCAGTTGCCAGTGTTTCTCAAAGACCATCTTTATTTTAAAGGAAGACTGTTAAAACATGCAGTGCAGGCAGCACAGTAATTAATGGTGACCTGCAGACCATCTGCAGCTCACGAATGCTCTCTGTGGGTTGTGATCTGGGGAATAAACATAATTGGAGGGGGGTGACTTGCCAGAAGAGAATACATGTAGGAACATAGGACACAGTGCCATCCAGTGGACCTGCCACAGCCGACCACGTAGCATTAAGAAGTAGTGTGTCCATTTGCGATATGTGTTTAAGATCTGGGCTTTATGTGATGTTTCCCTGGTACTGCTGCAAACAAACATGGGCTTCTCAGCAAAGGTATGCACAGGTAACATATTATAACTCTGAAAACATCTTCCCCGTGGTTTTAGGTACCTAACAGTACTGGTCATTTAAGTATGGGATATTCTGTAAGGATGCAGGAGAACAACTCTTCTGGAAAAAAACATACACAAGGGACTGGTTCATCGCATCCTGTCTCCATCACTCTGTGATAGCACTGCTCCAGGGGATGCAGGGGTAGAAAAATCCAAGTTAACACTCACCTGTGTGCTTAGTAGCACTGTGAGGGCCGAGAGACCTCCCTCTGCAAACAGACACCTACATGCCTCATCTTAGATTTGGGGAGAAAAGGACTCCAGAAATGGTACAGTGGGTGGGAGAGGCAGAGGAAAATAGCAAGAACCTTTGCAAATTGCCTGGAAAGATTTCTCCTGGAAAAGGCCCTCCAAAGGAGGCCTTGCTCCTTGCGTGATTCTTGAGGGCACAGTACCACCTGCTGGCAACGCGATGGATGGTAGCATAGAGAGGGATGGGATACAGTGAAAATAAAATCCAGCCCTGGCAGCTTGCCTTTTTTCCAGAATTAGAGCAGTCCTCACATTTGCTATTCACTCAGTCTAGTTTTAAGTATTTAAGTTGTAAACTTAGGTGTTAAAGTCAAGTTGTCTTTGTGAGGGTGATTTATCTCTCGGATAGTCAGAATTGCTAATGTTCAGGCTATTATATTTTTCCATCTGCAAAAGGAAAGGAACACAAATTACAAAGCAGAGTCCAGTTCACCAAATCTCTGTGAAGAGTTTAATTTAGTAGATTTTAACTGCTTTTTACTTGGAGCTTTATTACACTGTAGTTCAAATTGTAACATTTTCAACCCTTCCCCTTTTCTTCACCTGGGTGGGCATTGCATCAACACTTCTACCTTCCCTCTTGGCCCGAATTTATTTCTATTCTGTCCTTTTCTATTAATCTCAGCACATTGTTTAACCTCTAACTCTCAAAGGCTCTACCACATTTAAATTTGTTTGCCTAAGAAATAGGAAATGATTGATTTGAGGCTGAACAGCTAATAGTTCATTCCTACTCTCAGAACACTCAAGTCTAGCAGGCACGCTCACTCTTTGTTTCCTCTTAATCACTTTCTTGCTCCTGTTCATTGCTGCTTGTCTTGTCCTTGGTTATTTCACAGAACAGTTTCTATCTTCTAGAGTGTGTAGCTGATTGCAAATAAAGCTACTATCCCACACAATGTGGCCAGGAAACTGTGGCTTAAAGCAAACCCAGAGGATTTAAAACACAACTTCTGAAAACATTTATTAAGCTCTGTGGGCTCAAATATGATCTAGGACTTGGTCCCACGCTTGGAACATGGCCCCGCTGGTCGAGGATAGGGAAGTGTCAGGATGCTTCATGGTTGGCTGACTCTCTGGATGTTGTTTTCCTAAACCTGACTCAGACTATCTAAGTGCACCTGACTGATGAGTTGTATGTTAAGTGCTTTGAAAACAGTGATTTGTCCATACCTGCAAAATTATCGACTTGTACCAATGCACCAACTGGCAGTTGTGGGCATATCTGGCAAAAGTGGAAAAGGGACCAAAGTGAAGACTACAGAGCTGAATTTAAGATGCTTTGGGTAAGGTCCAGCTCACATAAGCTCAGAAGCTGACAGTTCAGGACTCAGTTCAAGCAGGTGGTCTAAAATGTAGTTCATGCTGTGGCTGAAGGCTTTGTCTACCAGACTACATGTGAGTCTGGGGCTGGATGTTCCTGGAGAAAACTCCATGAGACATTGTGAGCCCAGCTAACTGTTGACAAAAGACGACTGTTCTCCACATCTTTTGTCTCTCCACCAAGGGTTGTGCACCCATACATCCCACCAGGAGCCAGCATGATGGCCTCAGGGCCCTAAAAAGGACCAGTTCTGCTCCTTGATTTGGTAGCATATGGCAACAATAGCCTGTCCAAAGTATTGGTAAGGAACATGCTGTTGGGAGCAGAAGGGGGGTGGAGAAAGCAGGGATAGAGTGATTCCTCTTTAGGCAGCAGTGAAGTGTGAGACTGGCTGTTTCTCCTTTATTGGCACCTTCAGCTTCTCCTATTGGAGCCCAGCAACTCTACATGGACTGCTTGAATATTAGTTAAGATCAATAGTTATTTTCCATCCACCTGAGACAGCTCCATTTAGACCCTTCTAAACTGCTGGTCTTTCCCTAGGACCTTGGCAAAATTGACAGTGTTTTGGCATGACTAGACCTTCCATGGACAGCAAGATGGGTGAAATCATCCTTTCCAAGTTTCTGTTGTATAACCTGTCTTCCTGGGCAGATGGTAGAGATCCCCTCTCTGAGATGAACTTTGGTCTTGGTGGGGCTTACTAAGACTTAAAAATCCTCAGCTAGGGCTGGTGGGGCTCTCCCCTACTAGGTGACCTCTCCTCTACTCTCCTCTTTCCTCAAAGAAACTTGCTCTCCTTTCCTATCTTGAGCAATCACACAGAAGTGTAGGCTCTGCTGACCCCTCATTTTGGCTCTGCATGCTTCATTTTTAGACTTCAGTGTCACCAGCCTTCCTAGCTGTCCCAACACACCATTTTGTCTGGACAAACAACACCCAGATGGCTCACTCCAAACTGCATCCAAGGAACACTCCATCTCCTTATCCTGAATCACTGCACTAATGTAGAATGGCAGGATTTTTTACTGTTAAAAGGAGGGGAGGAAATCTAGGGTTTCAGTTTCTATTCAGGTCCAGACTGGAAATTAGATTGTAAAATCCAGCATAGAGTAGTGGAGGTGGGTGTGCTCACAGTACAGGTCACAGCACTTTTCACAGAGCTTCTTACTGTGGTGAGAGAAAGACTCTGGAGAACATGTACTTCAAGGCTGCAAGCCATCCTCCAGGTCCAGAGATTCCTGTTGATAATCCTCCCTTTTGCTTTATCTGCATGTATCTCAACTATTGCTTCATGGGGTCATTGTCTTCCTTGTCAGTGTCCCCCTGCCCTGGTCAAATTTCTGTCCATGGGACAACCATAAGTCTGTAGCTACCCACCACCATGGGTGACTGTGGATCCAACTATTGGTTCATGGCCCTGTTGCCTGTCCAGACAAGACTACTCTAGGAAGTCCCCACCAGCTGCTTGGATGCCCTCAGGGAGTGGTGGGCATTTTCAGAGAAATTTCATCAGGTTCCCTTCTGCTTTTCCCTTGTTTTCAGTTTTACAAACTTTGTAATTTGATTTTACTTTTGATCTATTTCCCAATTTTCCCAGTTTTCTGTTTTGATTTTCAAATTGGGCTCATGTCCAGCAGGGACAATGTGCAAAAGCAGATTCCTTGGGAAAAGTACAAGAACAGAATGTGCAAGTAGAAACACTTCCCCTGAAAAATGGCCTAGATAGTAAGAATTTGCAGCTCAGGGACTTCCCCAGCCCAAGGTGGTGTTGATGGTTTTAGTAACAGTATTTGTTCTTTTCCATAAACCTACGTGGTTTCCCTTAAACCTTTGCTTTTATGACACAGTATAGCCATCAGTCCCACAAATCCTGGTAACAATACCTTGGTTGTGTGAAGAACTGCATCCAGTGATTTATTTATTTATTTATTTTAAATACCAACAGCTGCCTTAATTTGATGCCGCAATAGTTACCTGTTCTTGCTCACTCTTTTTCAGCCACTGAAAGACCTCTACTCTATTCCTATCAATTGGCTTCTTTCCAAACTGAAGAATCCCAACCTACTCAGTAGCTCCTTCTACAGATCACAGAATCACAGAATCACAGAATTTTCTAGGTTGGAAGAGACCTCAAGGTCATCGAGTCCAACCTCCAACCTAACGCTAACAGCCCTCCACTAAACCATATCCCTAAGCTCTACATCTAAACGTCTTTTGAAGACTTCCAAGGATGGTGACTCCACCACTTCCCTGGGCAGCCTGTTCCAATGCCTCACAAGATGCCCCTATCTGTCTTCAATCACCATTCCTGTAATTTTCTGAACTTTTCCTAGTCCTATTGCACTGTATTTGAGATGGAAGTTGGGGCTGACCTATGCCTGTAGTTGGACTTAAAGCGCCATGAAATCAGACTGCCTACAGGCAACAGTTACTGTTTCTTGCCATTCCTTCTTACGTGAACTAAGGAATGTTATAAGCCATGCAGATAAATGATCAGCTGAGTGTTAGCAAAACTGCAGAGCAATGCTTAGTCAAGAAGTAAAAAATCAGTTATTGCCCTAAAAGATTACCTGTGATGGGCTGAGGATTTAGTCACTCTTTAGTTGATAGCTGGGGGAAAAAAGCACCATTTTTATAGGATGATGCAACAAAATGGGACATAGGATGTCTACAATTTGAACATCCATATCTGAGCTAATTCATTCATTTTTCTTTATGGACAATGAGTTTCCAGTATACAATAGGTGCTTAATTAAGTACAATCTTCTATAAAAATATCATCTCAAATCTCCAGGATGGACATCATGCTGGATAGAACATCAGGAATTACTGCTAGAGACCAAGACAGGAAACATAACTGGAATACATGCTCTTCTAGTCTCCCCACTGACAGTGAATAACCTGGAGAATCAGAGCATGTACTGGGAAAAATGAAGATAATCAAAAGTACTGAATAATGACATTACTAAAGGAGGACACTTCAGCTGGAAGACCTGGGATCTGTCAAAATAGTGAATGCAATTCTTACTTGGTCAGTTGCCAAGTTGTCCGTGGTTGTAATTCCTAACAGCCATGGTAAAGATCACTTGGGCAGTTCAAGCACACTCTGTACATGCTGTGGCCTGGAGTTAGGAGGTTTGGTGGAGTCCAAGCATGGCTACTCACGGTATTGGTGCTGGCTCGACTCAAAGCTTCCTTCTGCTATGAAAGGAAGGGGTTTTTGTTTCACAGGTTAAGATACCTGTGCAAGCCATGGTCATTCCATGGAGTCTCAGGTACCCTCCTCAATGTATGGGGCCTGCTGCCAGGCTCTTTGATCAGGAAAGGGTTGGATGGGCTAATGTACAACTTAATGTAGAGTAGGGTGGATTTTGCAAAGCCCCTGGGTGGCAATGTGTAAGCATTGGCTTTGCCAATATGTATGATCAATGTCTGAGTATCCTATGAAGCCAAACTCCAGCATAAAAATAGTAGGAATTTTTCTTTAGTTCTCATGAATAAAAATAACATTTCTCCAAAGTGTTACAATTTGTGCCTCTTTCTTCTCTGTCCATTAATATCTAGTGGCAACTGAATTTCAATTAAAAGCTCCTTAAAACTCCATAGATGAAAAAGCTATATGAATTGTGGGTATTAACTACATACTAATATCTCTACACTTGCTATGAATGGCCACAGGACTGTGAATATTGCTCAACTCAACAGTTGATTGAATTTACAAAAACTATTTGTTTTAGAAGAAATATGGCTATTCTACCTTGGCAAATGTCATCCCTGAAACTGCTTTTCAAAACAGCACAGATCAAATCACCTCTGAAATAAAATAATTTAACTGGACAGAGATCTACAATGACAAGTCCTGAAGCATCCTTGCTAGGAATTTGCATAAAGCAACAAGCCAGGACAGAAAACAACTGTTCTTTCTCCAGTCTTCTCTGAGTTTTACTGGCTTGTCAACTCCATGACAAAAGCTAAGCATTGACCATGCACTGGGCAGGTGGAAGAAGTGGAGCAGTTAGAACAGTGTTCTCACCTATACAGATAGACATGTTCAGGTACCCTTTTCCTCATTTTCCTTCCCCTGATGTTCTGTTGTGCCCTTCTCCTCCCAAGTCCTCAGCACACCTGACCCTGCACCCTTCCTCTCAGAAAGCCTTTTCCATTCTTTCTGTCAGCACAAAGCATTACTTGGCAGATGTGCTAAGCCACCCATATCTCTTGTCTTGGGCTTGCATCATGCCCATCCCCACTACCAAGTTTTCCTTCACATCTGTCCTGTCCCTCCTGACTCCTTCTCTGCTTCAGACTCCAACTTACTTTTCACTTGATCCTCCGTCTGACCCAGCTCTTCATTGATAAACCCAAATCATGCAGGCCCACTGCATTTTGCACCACAATTATCTTTACAAATGTACTCCTCGCTCCTTGCATGAGCCACCTTCCCTCCCCATGCTGGGCTCTTTCACACCTTGTGCACTGGATAGATGTTACTGGAAGAGGCCCTGCTGCAGTGGCTCTCCAGTAAGCCAAGAAGGAAGAAAGGTCTGGGGACAATGTGACCTCTCATATCATCCCCTGTGCCATCCCTTTGACATCTCCTGCTGAAGACTTAATCTGCAGTAATTCTGTCACTGTGGCTTGGAAAGCAAAAAAGCAACAGGTACACAGGTACAGGTTGGAAAAGCAACAGGTACACAGGTACAGGTAGGGTTGTCCTTCCTTAGCCCTCTTCCAGGTCTCCCTTTGCTGGCAGAATGGGGAGAGGAGGAAGAAGAGGAGGATGCCTACATGAAAGACATGAGTACAAAAACATGCACAGCTTGTCCGTAACCTTGATTTTTCCTCCCCTCAGTTCTTCACTGTGGGCATTTCCTCAGCAGGACTATAATATGCATAATCAGCTGTGACTTTAGGGCCACAACTATAACACCATGAAGTAAGTTTGCTCCCTCCATCTGCCCTACAGTTCCCTGCTCCTCCCCAGATGCTTATATACAATTTGAAACTACCCCCTTCACACCAGCAAAATATCTTCTGCCTACCCCAACTCTCTCGATATAAAGAGCTACCATCAAAAATGTGAAAATCTGTCTGTGGTTGTAGCCTCCAAGTTGTACGGGAAGACTCTTTCCTCATATCAGAGACACTTTTCAGGAGGCACAAGACAGATGTTTGTGTCCTCCCCACAACCATTTTTTGCCTGCCTCCCTTGACAGCCCTCAGTAAGCTGGCCTTTTCTTAAGTACTTTCTGCCTAGGATCAAAAGATGTACACACCAACACATCACACTCTTCTGCTGGCACTTTCTCACCTGGATCCTGTCCACTCCTTTTCATGCTTCCCCAGCAGGTTCCTGTGGGATTGCATAGTCCTATGGGGTCTATGCTTTTTTCCTCCCTATGCTAGGCTTCGCAATGTGCCTGGGGAGCTGTCCACAGGCCTTGGACATAGCAGCATTGGACTTCCAAGAACTGCCAGAATTGCTGTAAGCACCTTATTAGCCGCCATTTTCTCCAGGAGCCATCAGCCCTCCTGCCCCCTCTGATCTGCTGAAAGAGGTGCTGCATGAGATCTGCCCTGCCCACCAGCACTCACAAAGCAGACTTCCCTAAGCTAGTTCACTTGGACTGAAGCAGGTCAGGGAACACCCAGGCAGCTCCATTGGTACTCTGGGAAGCTACTGGCAGTGCTGAGCATCTAGGAAGAGGTAACAGGTTCTTGTGCACCAGAGCATCCAAATTTGGAAAGCAACTCCCAGCTAAAGAGTTCTGCAGATCACCAGAGGCTGCATTGTAGGCTTCTTTGCCAGAGATATCAAGAGTTGCTTGTGACACTGGCAACCACAGCATGGCATTCCCAATGTGTTTCCAGAATCAGATTTTGAGGCAGGCAGCTGCCTTCTTCCTGAACTGCTCCCATGATCTGGTGGTGTGTGGCTGGGAGTGTCTCTGCACTATGGCTGTGTCTGAAAAATAATCCCAAATGCCAAATTGTACTCTCTGGTGTGCTCTCAGCAAATGTTAATATCCATGCTTCCTTGATGCTCAAGCTTTTATACTCTGCTACCATGACAGCAAGAATTGATACAAGAAATGAGAAGACTATCAAAACATTTCCCCTGCCCCAAGTCATTCCTATACAATTTAGTGAAAAATAGCTTTGGAAGACATTCCTATACCGATACTCCTAAACATAGTTAAGAAAATCAGTGAGTTTCTATATTGTACCTAGTGAGTCCTGAGATGAGCAGAAATGGAAAAGAGCTTCTCAGAGGGGTAGGCAAAATTGAACTGATGCACCTTGAATAATTTGGCAACAAGATTAAGGTTTCAGGCTGCAGCAGAGCAGGCTCAAAGGGAAGATAATGACAAGTCAGTGATGTCCTAGGACTAGGTGTTGAGAGGCAGGAGACCTTTTCTCCATTAACACCAGTGACAGGACCCACGGGAACTGGGTTAAGCTGAGGCAGGGGAAATTTAGGCTTGACATCAGGAGGGGGTTCTTCACAGAGAGGGTGGTTGCACACTGGAACAGGCTCCCCAGGGAAGTGGTCACTGCAGCGAGCCTGTCTGAATTTAAGAAGAGATTGGACTGTGCACTTAGTCACATGGTCTGAACTTTTGGGTAGACCTGTGCGGTGTCAAGAGTTGGACTTGATGATCCTTAAGGGTCCCTTCCAGCTCAGGATATTCTATGATTCTATGATTCTATGACTACTGAGTAGTAGGTGTTCGGAACTCTGTAAGGGATGAAGCCAGTTGGGTTGTTCATCCCATTTTTCATGGCATCTGGAACTCCCATCCTACCTCCTTTATGGGACCACAGACTTTTCTGACATGCAGCCACATATCTTCCTCTGCTTCTCTTTCCAAACAACAACCCTATTCAGCCTCCTGTTCCTCCATGCTTCAAGGGGTATGGCCTAGCTCAAGACTGAACAAGGGAGGACAGCAGGGCTTTCTTGTCTTACTGTAGCTGGTGTGTGATGGTGACTGTTGATGTTCTCCCTACTTACCTTGATCCCTCTCCTAAAACCATGAGTCATTGCAGTGGGTTGTAGGGCAGTCCATCACTGTCTTCCAGGCAGAGCAGGCTAGAGTCTGCAATGCTGCAGCTGTGCTGAGGAGACAATCAGAGCACAGCATCATTCTGATATGTCACCTGTGTGGCCGTAAAGCAAGACGTGGAGATATACCACCTCACGTGCTCTAGCAGTTCTACCATGCAATGCTGTCTTTTGCCCTATCAATGGGTTCTGAAATGAAAATGTCAATCTTCCACCCTCTACCAGCCTTAGGCAGAAATATGGTTGCAGAGATGTTCTGCCCTGGGAAAATTCCATGAGCTCCTATGTAGGAAAACAAAAGGGAAAAGCCCAAGTACATACAGGAGAACACTACCCTAAGTAACAGAGGTGTCAGTAGTACACATCATGAGACATTTGAGGATATTGCTGCAGGGACAGGAGTAATTACAGATTGAGCTTGAGTTATTTAGGTGTCAGTAGAAAGTGCTGTAGTTAAAAATCTTGCACAAATGCTTGCTCTGTTTGCAAAGCAAACTTTACAGGCACACAGCCTGATGGAGGAGGGTGTGAAATGCAGCAATGCACCATCAGCTTGGATCAGCTGCCGTTCTTATTTATTGGCTGTGCAGATTGGTTGCAGCCCTCTGCATGTGGCTATATGCCCATCTAGAACCTTGCCACGCGTGTCTGCATAGCCTTTTTGTGTTACATGAAAGTTTCCAGAGCACACTGGTTGCACCTTGCTAACATTGGTCCCAATGGTGACTATTGGGTTCTGGAAATTTGTTGCTGAGGTTTTCCATGGCTGTTTGTGTAATTGCACTTAGGGATGATAGGGCTGGACATTAAACAATCTGGAGGGCTGTGTGGCCATAGAACAAGTGCCCAGAGACATGTGAAATTCTCCATCTTCGGGGATCTGCAGGATGCAACTGGACAAAGTTACAGCCCCCCTTATCTAGATTTGATAACAGCTTGCCTTGGGACAGGAATTTGGTCTGGAGACCTCTAAAGGGTCCTTCCCACCAACATTTCCATGAGATGTCTGCTTGTACAATGCAAGTTTGGTTATACATGTTTTTGAGTGTGTGCTCCAGGCCTTGTGCTGGAATCTATCTGCACGTCCATGAACATTGGTGCCCTTGGCAGTGAGACCAAGTGGAAGCAGGAATGTGCTGTGTGAACATGGGAGCCTGGGCACAGCAGATTCCTCTTTCCTTCATCTTTTCCCTGAAGCCTCAGTTTGGTCTCTTGCACAACCAGCTGCCTGCAGCCATGCTCCATGGCCAAAGGCAGTGGTAAGGCTTGGAAGTGGGATGGTCTCCACCTGCATCCACTACATGTATTACACTGGACACCACCAAGCATCCTCAAGCCCAGTGTAGAGGCTGCCAATGCCCTGCCAAGGCCTGCCAGCACCAGGCATGGGGACCTACAGAGCCCCAGGGGCTCGCAGGGCTGGAGAGGCTTGGTGGGAGCTCCCTGCCCCGGGGACGACGCGAGGGGCTGGCGGGTCCCCGCGGAGTATCGGGGATGCCCGGCGCCGTGCGCCACGGTGTGCCCGGCGGCTGTGGGACGGGACGGGACGGGACGGGACGGGACGGGACGGGACGGGAGGAGGGGGCCGCCCCGCCTCTCGCTTAAAGAGCCGCGGCGCCGGGCGGCCGCGCAGCAAGCTGCGGAGCCCGGCACCATGCGCGCTGCCGCCGCCGCCGTCTGCAGCCGCCTTCTCCTCCTCCTCCTCTTCCTCCTCCTCCTTCTGCCGCCGCCGCCGCCCGCTGCCGCCTACTTCGGGTCAGCGCCGCCCGCGGGGCTCAGCTCCTGGAGCCGCCTTCGCGGTGCGGGGAGCCCGGGGAGGGGGCGCGGAGGTTCCGCGGGTGCTCTGCCAAGGGGAGGGGGCGCACCGAGGTTCCGCGGGGGAGCTCGGTCCCTGGGGAGCGCACCTGCAGCGACTGCCGACGCTGCGGGGACACCCGGCGGGGCGTCCTGGGGGTAGAGGCGGAGGCAAGGGGCGAGAGGGCCGGGGAAGTATTAGTTTGTGCGAGAGTGGGAAGGAGGGACGGGGTGGAAGATGCTGTTAGCTGGGAGCAGTTATGCTGACTTCTTGAGCCGTGCTTTGCTTCTGTTCAGGTTTTGAAATTAGTTCCGGATGGGTCACTGGTTATAATAACTCTCCAAACTGTTTCCCTGGAGGGAATAAAGTGGGAGAAGGGGGCTGGCAGAGAGAGACAGGGCTCAGCAGGCAGGTGCGAGGGACTTGCTGGCGTTGCACGGTCCCCCGGATGGCAGGGGATTAAGGCCAGTCCAGAGATGAAGGATGCACCTGCATGCAGAGACTTGGTGCTTCAGCCTGGGATACCACATGGTATCCCATTCAGCACAATTGCCCCTAGGTGTGGGTCCTTTCCTCACGTTTTACTGTTCTAAAGATAGGTTTTTAACAGGTCAGGTCAGCGCAGAATTTCCCCTGAAGAAATGTTTTGTTTTCTCAGTAAGCTGCTTCTCAGAGAGTTTTTCAGACTCTTTTATGGTAACCAGGGCTGTTAGTGCATATATCACAGTGAGTGTAGGAGAGGTGCAAACACTAATACATTCAGACCCTGCTGTGGGTGATCAGAATGCTCCAGGCAGAGCTTTGCTAACTTACACGTGTGGAGGGTCTTGGTCCCTCTACCAATCCTCGCAAGACAATTCTTCCTAAATTTGCATGCAAGTGTCTGCTGGCTTGGCACTGCTTACCGATGACCACAGTTGGCATTTCATTTGTGTTTCAAAGCTTCCTTAAAATATCTGGTTTAAAATTTATCTGTTATATCATTTAGCTTATTTCATATCTAAATGTCTGTTGACTGTGGAAGACTATAGCTTTCTCGGTCATTCAGAGAGGAGTTGGGTTGCTGTGAGTGTTTGGCTTTCCAATTACAGGGGCATGTACACATGATTGTACTCAGTGGAAGTGAGCATGTTCATGTTTTCCTTTCATATAAGCAACACAAAGCGGTTGCTGTTGCTCTAGGTGGGCTTGTTTGTTAAAGCAACCTGAATGATTCTTCATTCTGTAGCAATGATCTGTTTGGTATGAATTGCTTTCTGGTCATAATAAATCTGTGAGTGCTGCCTTTTGACAATGTTTAACTCAGGATCCGAGGTTGGAGTTTTACTTTTTTTTTTTTTTTTTTTCTTGAGGGTTTTGACACAGGTGTGTCCGGCGCATTTTCACCTTTTCATTTTCATCTGTTATTTAAAAGTTTCAAGAAGGAGCTCAAGAAAGAAAGTCAAGTCCATGAACTCAGTGAGTGTCTGGTGGTGATTAATAATGAGATATGTGGGTGCTTTCAAATACAAATTGGAATTGATAGAGTAGGGAGGAACTTGAATATCTTGGAATTTCTGATGTAAATACCTATATGACTTAGCTTGTGAAAAAAAAGTTTCTTGCATCCAAACTACTACTGAATTGGAGTGGCCCTGGGGCCCTGGTCCAATATTCTACCTCTAAACTTTGCCGAGTGCTAGAGGCATAAGGACATGAACCTCAATCTTGCTTTCCAATATTTATTTATTTATTTTTAATTGTGGAAACCTTACAAAGATGTAATAAAAAGTGAAGGAGGCATTTGGGTGGCTAGCGACAGCAACAGGACCTGAGTCCTTTCTTTTGTGTTCAGTGGGCTTGGAAAAGGTGAAGCATTGCAAGTTGGCAGCAATGAAGGAAATACCAAATTTTGTTCTATCAGGACAGAAGTAAGGCATGAAGTGTACAGAGCAGTCCAGCAAAAATATGCAAAGGGCCCAGGGAAAGATGAAGGTCACCTACAAATGTACGAAGCAGAAGTTTTGCTGTGGTGAACACAGCCTTACAATGGAGTTATAATGGCAGCTGTGGGCATATCTCAGAAGACCACATTCTCAGTATTTGGGATTGTTTGACTGCCTGGTATCAGTACATTGGGTATCTTGAACAGACCTTGAAATGCCAGTACTGGGTCCAGAGAGGGGAAAATCACAGCCAGATTTTAAAGGAGGACAAGTAAATAAACTGCAATGTGGTCCAGCTGTTGTTCAGGTTATATTGGGCTTGCCTGGCTCATTAGTTGCAGGAATCCAGGAGTGGCCGTCTCCCTTGCATACAGACAGCGTGTACTTCTTAACTTCCTTCATGCTTGTTTGTCTTCACCTTTGCTTTACAGCCCATGCTATAGCCTCCTGTAAGTAGCCCCATTTTTTCTTTCAGGATGTACAACAACTTTAGTGGATGGGAGTCTCTCTAGACCTCACTAAAAAGCTCTTGGCCTCCACTTACCTTCTTAGAGAGGCTTTCACAAAGTGAAAAATAGTCTAGGGGGTGCTGGAAGGTATTGCTTCCCACACAGTCTAAGAGGGCAGCAATTGCCCTCTTCCTAGAACTAGGTCAGGGCAGAATTCAGAAGAGACCCAGCTTGGGTAGGATGTTGTTGGGATGGCAGAAGCAACAAACTTGAGTAAAGCCTTTTCTTGGGGAGATAAACGGGAAGTGGGCTACAGCATGTCTTATTCATTGTCCAGTTTGGCTCGTGCTCTGCGGGCAGCCAGATCCACTGGAGCATTTCCTTATAACTCAACCTGAAATACCTGTGGTAGGTACAAAGGCGCCAGGCTTCCTGGAATTTCATGTTATGTGCTGCCTTGTTTTGCAGCTCCTCTTAACTCAGCTGTGTCCTTCTTTTTTTTTTTATCACTTTGTGTTTGGGAAAAGTCCTGGTTGTACTCCTGTCAAAATTAGTGGTACAATTATTGTTCATTTCATGATGGAATAATATTTTTTGGCCCTTAGAGGTTAAGAGGAACATGTGAGGGAACAAAAGAACATGTGACTTGCAGGTCTGTTGAAGCATGGGCTTGCATAATTTTGAAAAGAACATAACACATCAAATGACACTAATGAAAAAATTAGTACCTTCAAAAGCTCTGTCCTCACTTCCCCCGTGTCTTTCTAGAGATGGCAAGTGAGCTTTGTTTTTCATCCAGTTAGCTCAGCTACCTACATTCCTATGTCCTCTTTGGTAACTGTTTGCTATTGCAACTTTTCTGTGATCAGTCTAATGGACTAAATCTACAACAAAAAGAGACTCTGCTGTCCAGTTCTGAATGGTCCTGGAATGATTTGTGAAGATCTTTCTCCTCCTGTTGAGCTGTACCTCTGACAGATAAACTAAATGTCCAGAATACATATGGGTCTCACAACCATTCCTCAAAGTAAAATGTATCAGGAGGGTGTATTGCAGCATCTCTTTTGCATTGTCATTTTAAAAGAGAATATTAGCAGAAAGAGAGTAAAAAAGGAAAGGGAGGGCAACACTCAGCTGAGTCTTGAAGAGATGGAATCTGTAGATGGAGTCCATAGTGACTGGCATGACAGAGAGGATGTGGGACAACAGAGAAGATGTGGGACTACAGATGCAATGAATATGTAAGGGCTTTCCATGGGTGCTTTTTGATTATTTAAAGTTCCTGGCTTGTCTTTAGTTATTATCTCAGGGAATCATATTTTCTAAAAAATCATCCTGCTGGGTGTTGAGTGTCTCATGTGGGGAACAGACAAGGGTGTGTGGCCAGTCCAGAGTTGGACTGAAAATCTCATCTCCTGTGTAATGATTGACTTCACTGCTAGCCTAGGTTGGATAGTCAGTGGCAGGAACTGCACTGCCCCTGAAATCAAGATCTACGTAGACACAGTGTTGCTTCCTAATGGTTTAAAACTATTCCACTGAGCTGCCAGGGAGAGAGGAGAGCTGTGGACCCATTGTGCACCTGAGGGGCCTTGGTTTGATCTGTCGTCATCCAGTATTCTCTTAGCCTTCCCAGAATGCTTGTTGTAGCTATCTGTGGGGTGTGGATATTTCTGTGGAACATGAAAGGCCTGTGAAATCAGATATAGAGTGCTGTTGTGGCTCCCTTTGATTTCTCTCCTTTCTGGGAAGAGAGAGAAAAGGCATATTTTTAAGGGTTTTTAAGACCTTTCAGATCCAGGGGACATTAGGCATTGCACAGGAACAGACTCTCATTAAAAGTCTCTTAAGCAGCTGGAATGTGTCTGGAAGGAGATTAAAGGAAAATGATGAATTTAGTAAAGTGCTTAGACAGAAAACTAGAGAGAAATAAAAGTTTGAGATCCTTATTGTTTTTCCAGATTGCTAGCAGGTGTGCATTAATTCAAATATTTTACTTTTTTGTTGTATGATCTGTAGATAATAAACTCTAAATCATCTAAAAATGACATGCAGTTTGCCTAACTGCAAATATCTGCACATTTTATATTTAGTTTTATGAGAATGTTCTCATACTGTGATCTTGATATGATTGTATGTTAGTTTTGCCCTAATAAAACACAGTTATAGCTAATGTAGTCAGAGCCTGCAAGCTTCTGCTTACATGTATATGAGTAATCTTAGCCATGTCTGTTATGATTCTGAGAGTGATGGCTTCTGATCCCAGCTGTGCCACTGGTCAACCATGTGTCATTGGGTAACCCTAATTTCTCTGCCTACTTCTCTAAATTGAAAGTTATGTGAGACTAGTTTTGAGAGTTGCTTCTGTGCACCAGTCCTATGCAATGAAGCCCAATCACTGAAGAAACCTCTAAGCACAGACTATTATTTTTTCATTCACATCTCTTAGGTAACAAGTGTGACAGTTCACATACTGAAGACTTTCACAGAAAGGTATATTCCAGATAGCTTTTGCCACATATCTTAAATTAACCCACTTGTTGCTTGTTTTGTTTACTTCCCAATGTGTTATTTCCATCCGGTTATTTTCATCTTCCACTTTTAGAGAAAAAAACAAACAAACAAAACAACAACAACAAGTTATTTTGTATGTTGGAACTTTAGAATTTCACAAATCAGTAAAAAAAAGAAGTAGCAAGAAGTAAGTTTGCCTGTGCTACTGGCTATTTGTGTAGGATGTTGTATTGCATCAACACGAATTTAAACTATTACTAGGTGCAATTCTAGAAAGTGCATTTCCCACAAAGCTTTTGCTTTACATAGTGTAAAAGATAAATTATACTTGCTATCTTTGCTCTCTGTATGGTTGTTGTGGTTTAACTCTAGTTGGCAGCTAAACCCCTCATAGCTGCTTGCTCACTCCCTTCCATTGGGATGTGGAAGAGAACTGGAAAGGTAAAGTGAGAAAACTCATGGATTGAAATAAAGACAGTTTAATAGGTAAAGCAAAAGCTTCTCATGCAAGAAAAGCAAAATATGGAATTAATTCACTACTTTGTGTCAGTAGGCAAACGTTCATTCATTTCCAGAAAAGCAGTACTTCATGATACATAATAGTTACTTGAGAAGACAAATGCTGTAACTCCAGGTGTGCTCCCTTTTCCTCCTTCTTGTTCCCAGCTTTTATCAATGAGTGTGGCATCATATGGTATGGAATATCCCTTTGGTCAGCTGGATTCATCTGCCCTGGCTGTGTCCCCTCCCAGTTTCTTGTGCACCTCCAGCCTACTCGCAGGTGGGGCAGTGTGAGAAACAGAAAAGACCTTGACTGTGCAAGCACTGTTTAACAATAACTACAACATTGGTGTGATATTAACACCGTTTTCATCACAGATCCAAACCATTTCACCATATGAGCTGTGAAGAGAATTAACTCTATCCCAGCCAAAACCAGTACAGTGGTCTCAGGTTGCAGTTGCTGTGCACTGTTGAGATTGCTCTGAAAATTAAATCAAATTCTTCAAAACTTTTTATATGGTGTCTATGATTATCTTCACTAAGTTTTTCACAAATAATAACATCTAACATTATTCAGGATTTGGAGAATGGCAACATCAGCTTCTCCCAAAACTCACTGGCCACTGGCAGGTCATTGGATATCTTTGAGATAATCCCTGTCCAAGATTGCAAGAACGGTTGTCCTTCGTCAGACCAAAGGTTCATGTAGCCTCACAATATGCCTGGAACAGATTTCTCCTGTTCTGTGTAGATCTTCACATCTTTCAAAATTTGAATTTGCCACCTTTTCTCCCATTTACACGATTGTACTTTTAGGCAATAGATTTAACACCAAGTCCTTTGTGTACTGAGTGTTTCAGCCCTGTCTGCGCAGTCTTTGCCAGACTTGGTTTTGAACTGTGCAGTCTGCATTGCATTCAGAAAATCATTAAGCTGCATTAATTCCAGTTTCTTAGGCTGAATCTGGCCTCAGTTTTCAGTATTGCCTATTTTTCCCTTGGCTTTCACTATTAGTCTTATGTTTCTGTCCCCCATTTCAGCAATGACAACAGGTTAAGAGATTCTTCTTGGTTTCTTAAGTTTAATATTTTTTGTATGATTCATAAAGATTCCTTGTTTCTTGGTTAGTCTGCTGGTCTCTGGATGATTTCCCAGGGTTAATTAATCCTACTTTACACAGTTATGGAATGGTGAGTGTGTGGAGGTTGCAGGTTACTGTGACAATGAGTGCAAAAGTGCACCGGGCTTAGGTCAGCTAAGTTGTACTCTTAAGTTCCATGCCTGGGTAGACTGGATTGACTACAGAGATCTAGACAACTAGCTCACAAGGAAATGTCTATAAAGTATGTGGGGAACTAAAACAGCAGCTGCAGTACTTGATTTACATCCTCTGTAAGGAAGGTTATAGTCTTCATGAGAGTTTGGACTTGCTTGAACAGTTGAGACCAGAGTGTTAGAAATGTCTGGTTTTTGTGGAGCTAGGTAAGACTTCAGTCTGGTCTCCTCCATTGGTTAACATTCTTTGCTTGTGAACTGGAGTATGGTAGAGAATGTGGATTTCTGTGTTTGCTGACAGACTATTGTCTTCTCTCTGCCAGTGCAGACTGGTATTTATTGTACAGAAACATACACCTGGAGACATGACCAGTCAGACCTGGTCAGATAATTCAGCCGCAAAAGAGCCATGCTTTTAGAAGGAAGCCAACAATGATGCAGTGAGGTGAATAACCTCACATCCTGCTCTGCTCTGAGGATTTGCCTTTTTTGGTGCTGTACCAAGGTCCCAACCACTGTTAGCAAGGCATCTTCATTTGTCTTGGTCTGCACAAAAGCTGAGCTGTGCTGGGAAGATGATGGAAGAGTCACTACACCACTGGTGAGGTGCTAGCAGCAAGGTAGTCTTTGTCGACACGCTTCAGAGATTGCTCCTGTACATCCCTCCCTATCCAGCTTTGCTTGTCCAACTCCCACACTTGCTTTGTGGAGCAGCACAGCCCAGTTTGCCTGACTGGGGAGGAGGAACAAGAACCAACTGGCTCACATATTTTTTGTCCATGTTGAGCTAGCTGTGGACTTGCAAAGAAAACAGTGGCATTTGGAGAAGTCTGCAAGTGGTAATGCCAGGGCTGAGATTGATTGAAGAATAAAGATTTTCAAAGGTTTTCATTTATCTGGATGTTTCTGGTTTTGGGGGGTAGTTCTGCGATTCTTCCCTGCTTGGCAGTCAGGAGTGACACTGCATATAAATGTTGTGCAAATGCATGATTCTTCCCAGTTTGTTTGCAGCCTTCAAATTGTGCCTCAAAGTAAAATAATTCCTTCATGTTTTCAGGCATCCAAAATATGCCAAGGGAGATAAATTTGTAAAGAAAAATCCATGAAAAGTGAAACTATTTTCAGATGTAAATCCCTGTTTTTCTCTAATTCAGAATTTAACCCTAATTTCTTGTTTAAAAAAGCTACTTACCAACCAAACACAATACATTTTAGTTGACCCCTTCTTCCTTTATGACAAAAGTTGTGCTTGCTCTAAAAAGCTGTTTGTTAGTATCTCCCTATTGGTCTTTCCTAGCTACGTCTAGTGGCATAGTACCAGTGTACACAAAACCCTGAAAGGATGTGGTTAATGTTTTATGGAGCAAGCACAGTGCTGTGGCATACAGTGAATTGTAGCACCATTTAGAAAAATGTAGGCTAAGAAACAGGTCTGTGATGGTGGAAGAACTGCACAGGAAACAAAACTAGAGGTGTGAAAACACATCCTCATGGAATCAAAAGAGCTTCCCACCTGAGGTGCATTGCTGTTGCCAACACCCATGTGTTTCTTCTTTCTCCCTGCAGTGTTAGTCTGCTACTTTGCCTTGGTGTGCAGTGGAGAGGTACAAAATCTAATCAGTTTGTACTGATTAAACTTTTGAGCTGGTAAAATACCCTAACCAGGAAATTTCTGAGTATCATTTATCCTTCCCTCTGATCACCTTTCTCTTCCATGACTGCTGTCTTCCTTGATTCAATGCTCTTTTGCTTTTTTTCAGCCTGACTGGGAAAGAAGCTCTGACCCACTTTCCTTCCTTGGGACCCTCAACAAACTCTGCCCAGGGAAAAGTTCACATGAAGCAGTGTGACTTGCTGAAGCTGTCCCGCAAGCAGAAGAGGCTTTGCCGGAGGGAGCCTGGCTTGGCAGAGACGTTGCGTGATGCCATCCGGCTTGGGATCATGGAGTGCCAGTACCAGTTTCGCAGTGAGCGCTGGAACTGCAGCCTGGAAGGACGGACTAGTCTGCTGAAGCGAGGTACAAGGTAGTCCTTTGCAGTATAAAATCTCACTTGGTGCTGTATTGCCTGGAATATGCATCTCACAGTCAGCAAAGGACATGGGGCATTAACTGGGTAGCTCAGAGATTATCTGGTTTGCCTAGGAATGAGAGCGGGGAATATAATGCAGTTTGGGCTCTTTTGCCACAGAATAGACAAGTGCCTTATCCTCATCCTTCCTTAGCGGTTTGTCATGGTTTGAAATATAAAAGAAAGTTCATACCCTTGTCTTTTGGAATTTTGTCCAAAACTGGAGTTTCCTTTGTTGATCATCTTTCTTGGCTGTCAATCAGGAATGATGCTCTGAAAAATAAGAATTAGTGCCTTATTTCAAGGGAAATTTTAAGACAAGACTTTTTTTTTTTTTTTTTTTTTTTTTTTTTTTTTTTGAGGTCTTTGGATGTAAACCTTGGCTGTTCTCTGATACAGAATTTAATCCTAATTTTCAACTTAAAAAGCCATTTATCAGCTCTAATGCATTTCAGTGCACATTTACAGATATCTCGTAAGACTTTTTGTCGTATATTTGGGGTTTCCACAAAAGTTCAGATACAGCAAACAGAAGAGTCAATGGCTTCTGCTTCACAGAAGGCTTTAGGGGAAGAAAATGTCCTGTAAGTGCTGTATTTGAGGTAGGAGACAGCATAATAAATCTTCTAAATTAAAAGAAGTTGAGGTAAACTAAATGAGGATAGATCCTGAAAGCATTTCTTAATGTGGTTTCACAGAGCATGCATATACACTCTTCTGAATCTGTCCTCATCCAAATAGTACCTGACCAACCTATTACTGAGCTTCAGTTCTTCAGTAATATTTAGTAACATATGCTGAGTTTCAGACTTCAGTATTACCCTGTTTCAGCCCCTCAATAATATTAATGAATAAAAGTTAGCAAAAAAGCAGATGAATAACTTTGATGAAATTAAAATGTTAATTAGCATTGGAATTGAAACATTATAACATTTCAATTTAAAATTATCAAATTTTATTCAGTTAAATATATTAATATTTTAGTAAACTTCAGCACATACAAGATTAGATTTAGTTTATTGCAAACTTCTATTGTGAATTTTTAAGCTCATGAAAAAGCTGTTCATGATCATTTTGAGTGACTTTCTGACATGTCTGCCTCCATCAACCTCAAAGAACTTGAAAATGACAATTGAATAATCCTCATCTTCAAATAGCTGGAAAACATTTAATTATCTTGTGGTGGCATGCCTCAACATTTCCATGGACTCCAGATTGACAAAATAAAATATCACCTGTAATTCAAAACCTGTTTTGGCAGATGAGGATAAGTGTTTGAAAACTTTTATTACACAATCTTAAGGATCAAATGATGATTTAATACAGTAAAGTATGCTGTGTACATCCCCTGTATGAGAGGACAGTTGGCTGGAAGCAATTATTAGTTCTCATTTTCCTTTAACTTGCAAACAGGTTAGTTTCTTTCACAAAGAAGACGAACATTTTCAGCTGCTGCTTTTGATGTGTTTCTCACAAATTCCTAATGCTGTTTTGTTGCTGCTTTGGAAATCATCAGTCAGAAAACGGGCTATTTTCCTTTCACCCAAGTAGTGATGAAGAGTTTTAGAAAAGATTAGATAATTTGATATTGTCATGGTTGTAGAGAAGCCATCAAGAAAAGCATTCACATAACAGTCTTTAATGGTCCTACCAGTGAAAAAGAGGAGAAAAGATCATGTTCTGGTGAGACAGTTCATTTTTATAGTAGATGAAAAGCCACACTTAATTTGTAGTCACAACTAAAAAAATTCAGTGTCTGGCTAGGATCACAGATGTTTTTCCTGCTTCTTGAGATGCCACAATCTTATTTTTTGTATTTGCATATTTTTAATATATATATGTATATGTATACCATGGGTTTTCTGGTTTTTGAAATGCCAGCTTTATTTTCACCATCTGCTTCATTTGTTGCTTTATTACATAACTACAATAGTCACACAAGGATTGCAGGTTATGCAAGAGAAGTTTCCTAGTTGTATCCAGAAGACTGTCAATGTAAAGCAACAAATGAAGTAGATGGTGAAAATAAAGCTGGCATTTCAAATACATAGCATGTATATATACATATTTACATATACACACACATCATCCTTCATACCATACCTACAATCCTTCTATGACTATTGCAGTCATGTATAGTTGCTATTGCTTTCCGCTGATCCATGTAAAATTTCCCTTCATTCCTTCTCCACTTTTTAAAAAATCAGTGAAAATAGAGGGATTTAAAATGATCCCAGAAAGACATTGCAAGCCATCTTTTTGCATGGTGGCAGTTGGTGTCTTTATGTAAGGCTTGTGAAATAGTGATGAGTTTTTTGGTTTCCAAGGTGTGGCATAAATGTGGTCAGTTGCTGCTGGAGGTCAGGCAGGCTATATTTCATCTCAAACAAAATGATGATTTGGGGAAAATAATACCTATAGCAAAGACAGCTCAGATCCAGACATTCAGAAAAATCCTTGAGAACTGAGCACTCCACAATCCTCTCTCCATTTCTTTGCTTCATGTTGTTTAGATTATTTGATGTTCTAACAGTGGTTTCACTGATGTTGTGAAGAAGTTGGAATGATACAGCACAGGAGCAGTGGCTCAGAGAGGTCGTAGAATTTCCATCCCCGGAGACTTTCAAAACTCAGTTGGACAAAGTCTTGGACAACTTGATTGGAGTTAGCCCTGCTTCGAGCAGGAGGTTGGGCTAAAGATCTTGAGAAGTCCTTTTTTTCTAAAGCTTTATACAGTTCTATACCTCTCTGGTCTTTGGTTGTTGGTGTATTTTATTTATTTCTTTATTTATTTTTTTTCCCAGAGAGTTGTTTCTTCCACTTGCTCTGAAATGTTCACACTGTCTTTACTGTAGTATCTTCAAATCTTCAACCTTGAGCATCTTTCCTTTGGCAGAATCACCGTATGGCTAAACTCCTCCCATTACAGTTTTTATTGTGGTCTAGAGCACACCATACCACAGACCAGTGTCTTACCATCACAGCAAATGTCATTCTGTATTTATAGGCTGCTAAGTTAGAGAAATGATTCAAGGGAGCTCAGAGGAAGACTTGGAAACGTGCAAGGTCCTATCAAGAGTAGATGGCTTGTTTCAGCATCTTAAAATTCAACTTTGTGCTGTTTGTTTGTAATTGAACCTACTACTGCCCCCAAAAGATGTCTGTGTTTAGATGTTCCCCCTTGCACAGTATGTTTAAGATTTTATTATAGTCACTAGCCACCTAGTGAATATAGGGGCAGGAGAGGGAGTCATCCCTTAAACAGACTCTGACAGCCAGGTTCCACTGGCTGTGGTTACAAGAGTGCCATTGACATAGTGGGAGGATAGATACCTAGCACACATGGAGAAAGCTCCGTTTAGATCTTCTCAATAACGTATTTGTTGGAGTTGATTCCTGCTCATTTGTGCTATACCCTTCTGAAAATACATTTTAAACAGCTGCTCTGTTGTTTATTGTTATTCAACAAAGCCTTAAGAATGCTTCATTTTCTCTTTACTCATGTGCTTGTGAATTAATTAAATGGGGATCAGTCCCTTACAATGAATGAGAAGGAATCATAGATTTTTCAGACAAGCATTTGATACTGAACCTCTGCCATAAAAGGAGATGGGAGGGAGGAGAAGAAGGACATGATTTGAAAGTATGCTCGTTATCTTCAGTTACTGCTGTCTGCAATGGTCTGACCACAAGCAATGGTCTCTGATTTCAAGAGGGTTGATATCTGGCCAGCAGTTACGTGGAATACCACAGAAAGAACCAAACCATCACTACTCAGAAATAGCAGAAGCAGTGTGGTGTTCCACAAAGTCAGATTTAGCAGAGTATGTGGAGCTGACTGGTACTTCTAGCTTTATATGGTATGAGAAAGTGTTTCTAAAATGCACTCCTCTCTTCTGGTATCAGTATCTCATATAGGATATTGGGAATCTGGTAAGGATTTGGAGATCAGCTACTGGAACTGTTTTTCAAGTTTAGGATTCCAAATGTATCTCATCCTTTCTTAGCTTCTTCTTTTGAGTTAACCAGTGTTCAAAAACGTGTGAGCATTGTTTTGCTATTCAAAATCTGTAATGACTGAATCCCATATGAGTTTTTCCAAAACTTTAGATGGATTTGGTGACATTTTTCCATTATTCTTCCAGTACCCTCAAACATTTACAGAGCATTGTCAATCAGAGAGCTTAGCTGGAAGTTACTTGTCCCTTGTTATTTGTGATACAACAACTTACATGTGGAGGCAGGAAGAAGTTTGTTGATTGAACTACTTGACTTCCTCAATATTTTCTTGTCTCTCTCATGTCTGGACTGTTGCTAGATATTTCTTTTAAAATTTCTGAATTTGAACAATCACGCATGAAGTCTGTCTTGAATTTGCAAATACAGCCTCTCCATTATGTGTATAATTAGTCAATTTGTCATTCTTCTTACTGATGGTTATCAGAAGAACTATTTGTCCTCTTCTGTGGTCAGATTTATGGTGACCTCACCCGGATCTCAACAGTCATTGGTCCGATCTGTTATTACAGCTGGATGGGAATTCTTTGAGGGAATAGAATGATGGAAAGATTTGAGGTTGGACTGGATGAATTCTAGAGGTTCTTTCCAACCTTTGCACAAAGCAGGGCTCACTGCAGACTAGATCAGATCTCTGTGGTTCTCTCTTTCATGTTTTTAGGGGAACAGATTTGTTTCCTTCTGATGTGGAAAGAAATTTTGAATTTTCCAGTGTGGAATATTTGTTTTCTTCAATATGTTTCCCTCCATGCAATGTACAAGTGTATTTTTCATAAACCAACAGTTGTCTGGTTTTGGCCAGTCTTTTCCATTCCTGCATTCTGAGATGTTGATTAGTTGCCTTTCTCATCCTTGGTCTGCTTCCTAAATTATGGACTTGTTAAACAATATTCCATTCAAAATTTTCCACTGGTTTTAATTTTTGCAGATAAACTCTGGAGGAAATGTTAAGATTTTCCAATGAGTTAAACAGGAAAATAAAATATTTTGGGTTTGGGTGAGGTATGTGCCAATCAGTGCTTTCTGGGACATCTGTGGAGCTCATGGATATCATGTCACATGGCCATTCCTATCTGATCTTATGTCTTCAGGCATTTTCTGTTCAGGCATTGTATTTTCTTACATGGTTTATATGTTGTGGTGTGTCATGGTCATATCTATCAGGGTGAACATAGCCTGTCTGGGAAGCCTGGTTTAAAAAGGAGAACAGCTTCAGAAAACAGCACCACAGTCGCTGGGAGTCTCTTTACAGAGAAGTTATAAAATCCACTTATATGCTGGAGATTCTGTCCTTGCCAAAGATGTTCTTCCAACATGTAACCTTTCCCAATCAAACTACTTGTCATCTTTCAATATGAAATACCACTAGTAAGTCAAAATAGTCCCAAGCAAAAACATTTTGAAATAAATGATATGTATATTACTGTATTTTTAAAATACTTTTTTCAGTCTCTACTAAATAGTTCATAATTTTAAACATGATTATATGAACACAGTGGTTATGATTACGTGAACATATTATGATTATTATGTGAACATTATTATGAACAATAGTTTGTTCATGATTTTAAACTCTTTAAAATAATTCATGATTTTAGACAACAACATGTTTTCAGTGACTGCCCCTATTCACCTATCAGCTCTGCGGTGAGGAAGGGGGACAAATAGAGTTTCATGACTGTCACTTTTTGTAGTTACACATTTTCCCAGGACTGTTTGCATATTGCCTTTCTAATTCCTTGATTCATGAGTGGTCTTCTGTCTCCATGTTGAATCAGTCTCAGTCACCAGGTGAGACTGGGATGTTAATATACCAGTTGCTTCAAACCTGATATTGGCTTTCTGTGATAGGATTTATGTGCAGGTAATGGAATAATTTTGTCTCTTTTGTCTGTAAGCCAAGTACTGTGCTTGGTATTAGCTCATGGACAGACAGGACAGCCAGTGAGGTGGATGAACACCTTATTTTGCCTTTCTTGCACCTACCCTCTCATAATCCTTCTCCTGTGCAGGTTTTAAGGAAACTGCCTTCCTATATGCAGTGTCTTCTGCAGCTCTCACCCACTCATTGGCCAGAGCATGTAGTGCTGGGCGCATGGAGCGCTGCACCTGTGATGACTCCCCAGACCTGGAGAACCGCAAGGCCTGGCAATGGGGTGTTTGTGGAGACAACCTCAAATACAGCACAAAGTTCCTGAAAAAATTCCTGGGTCAGAAGAGGATTGGCAAAGACCTACGGGCCAAGGTGGACATCCACAACACCAATGTTGGCATCAAGGTGAGGAGTTGCAGCATCAGGCCTAAAGAGAAGTTAGGGTTCAGTGCAAGTCTTCCAACCCATCCTCAGCCAAGGTTGTTTGTGAGAGGAGTATTTACTGCCCCTAGTCAGAAACCAGACCCTTGTTTACCTGTGTGTTTTGGCTCTCAGTTTTGTAGAGAGAGCTCCCTGGAAAGTCTCCTGAATTATGATATAAGGAGTTAGATGTTTGGAATAGGAGAGTAGCAAGCTATACCCTCTACCAATATCAAAGGCTGAGTGGTAGTAATATGCAGTACAGTAACAGCTGTGAAACTCACTGGCTGAATTACTGTGTTGGTTATGTGATGGCCAGAGGGAGGTTTGACAACAGGAGAGCTTCAGTGCTGGTATGAAGTATGACGCAGATGAAGGATTGATACTATTGAGATCATTTATGAGTCCAGAGGAGATTTGCTATGTCTGTGTGATTTGCTATGGACCTAGTCATGTTACAGTGTTGGGTTAGGGAGGCCATTAGATCAAGCATTTTGGCTTATATATTACAGGCTACTGACTTAACATTATTTCTATATATTGAGTCCAATTACTTGTTTGATTAGAGCACTGTCTTGATTTGAATATGCTAAGAGTGGGAATTGACCATGCTGGAGATACACAGTTTCATGGTTGACTACTCCTGCTGTTCCAAACATATGCTTAGTAAGAATTTGACTAGCTTCAATATTCAGACATTTATAATCATTCAGGCTTTAACTTTCTGACCAACTCTGTAGAAATTCCTTTATTTTTTCATTTTATTTCTGTAAAATAGGAATAATGCCAATAAAACTGAAGTACTCTCGGGCTGCCTGCAATTGAGGTGTAATCTCTACCCAGAACCAGGCTCGTGGTCCTGGCAGATAATGATTACTGCTTCTCTTCCTCATCAGGCTGTGAAAAATGGTCTCAAAACCACATGCAAGTGCCATGGCGTCTCTGGTTCATGTGCTGTCCGGACATGTTGGAAGCAGCTTTCACCTTTCCATGAGGTTGGACGATTGCTCAAGTTACGCTATGATGATGCTGTCAAGGTCTTCAGCACCACCAATGATGCTGTGGGCCACTCAGAGCTGGCCAGCCCACAGAGACACAGCCATTCCACCAAGCACCCTGCTTCACCCCGTGCCACTGACCTGGTGTATGTGGAGGACTCCCCCAGTTTCTGCCGGCCCAGCAAATACTCCCTGGGAACTGCTGGGAGGACCTGCTCTCGCGAGGGCAACTGTGACAGCATGTGTTGTGGACGAGGCTATAACACCCAGAGCCGGTTGGTTACCTTCTCTTGCCACTGTCAGGTGCAGTGGTGTTGCTATGTTGAGTGCCAACAGTGCATGCAGGAAGAGGTGGTCTACAGCTGCAAGCAGTAAAATCAGCTCTAGAGGGTCAAAACAAATCCTAGAGTACAAGAAAGAAGGATGGAGAATGGGACATAATTCTCTACTGTGGGGTAAGGGAAAAAGCAAGCACCAAAAATGTCTAGTGCTCCTGTTATCGCAGTGCTGAGATCCCCAAATCTGGGGACAGCCCCTGTATGAGGGGTGAAAACCAGAAGTTTTGCCAGGTAACAGATCAGGAAGGAGGGAAAGAGAAAGGTAGTAATAAGGGGGCAGCAGAACCACTGAGGCAGTCAAAATCTCTCTCTTGAGCTTGTACTCACAATTGCAGGAATATTTCCCCCCCATCATCCCTCACTTGCACAAATATAAATGCATTGTGGTGGTCAAACTGAAATAATGAGGGCTTGCACCCTGTTTCGTGGAGACAAGAGAAGAAAGGGACTGGAGAGGCAACTGAGCAGAGACTGGATTCTGATGTAGCAGAGACAGGCATGTTCCTGCACCAAGGCAAAATGACTCTGGCAACAGGGGATTTTAAGTTATGTTCTCTGGAAGCTGGTTGAATCTTCCCTGCTTTGAACTCAAATACACTGTTGAGTAGCTTCATTTTGATGCAAGAATTGTGCCTCAGAAATACCACTTTACAAAGAAATGAAGCTCATGTCCATCTTATGCACAATGTGGGCATTAGACTTCAAGCACATTGTAACCATGTTTTAACCTTGCTGTACACAGGAAACTTGGAACTGTATCTGATAAAATGCATGTATCACAGAACTCAGCTGAGGTCCGTGAAGTAATAATCCTTTGCAGCATACTGCCTCGCAGGAGGTTGTTTTGTGGTGGTGGATCCAGGGTGATGGTGCTAATTATGCATCTATTTTGTTTTTGTCGCTGTTGTTGTTTTTCCCGATCAAACTTTCATTGCCTCTTTTGTCTTAAATGTACGACTCTGCCCTGGTGCCCAGTGTGCATCACATCCCACAATTCTGCCCTGTGCAAATGAGAAGTAAGATTTCTGAAAGGGAATTAAGAACTACAGTAACTGGAGCATTTAAAAAATGTGCAAGTCATAAATGACAATCTCTGCACTGAGAAGGTAGATATATCTAGACAATAGAGGCATCTAACATGAGAGAAGGTGACCTGGGAGAAGAGCACTGTCCAGAGAAGCACAGAACCACAGACTGGTTGAGGCTGAAAGAGACAACAGTTTCAGCTCTCTCAGCCTTTCCTGAGGAGAAGAAGCTCCAGTCCCTGGAGAGATGCTCCAGTCCCTTCATCATCTTTGTGGCCTCTTTGCTGGACTGTCTCCAGTATGCCCATGTCTCGCTTGTAGTGAGGAGCCCAGAACGGGACGTTGCTCCAGATGTGGCCTCACCAGTGCTAGGATCACCTCTTTCAACCTGCTGGCAATGCCTAATGCAGCCTAATGTTAGCCTTCTTTGTGGCAAGGGCGCACTGGCTATTCCTGTAATCCTATTACAGAATTGTCATACCTTGGCATCGAGTCGTGTTTTTCTGGTTAACTTTAAGTTGAGCACAATGGAAGCAGCCTGTTTTGTGTCTTAGTTTGTGTCTTAAAATACAGTCTTGGGAATGGCAGTGAGGCAGTCTCTGACCTGGCCTCCATGCACACATAGAGGTGTGGAGCACAACCTGAGTGCTGAGTTTACAGTTAGTTAGAGGTTCCCAGTTTGTATGGTGAGCAGCTCTGGAGGGCCCCTGAGAAAACAAAGGTGCTGTATTTACTTATCCTTGGTAATGGTTATAAGTCAGTGAGCAGGATGCTGCTTTGGATTTTGGATAATGCTAAAAAGAATATTTAAATACTCATCCTCAGATCAAAATTCAGAGGCAATATAATGGATGAAGATGCTGGTTTACGTCATCTGGATCAACTGAGCCATAGGCTGAACTGGGCAGGGTTTCAATGGGGTTCAGTTCTCCTAAAGTGCAGTGAGATCTCACCTGCGTGCTCCAGCTTTTGAGTGTTCATTTACACATTGAAAAATTACTTTGCAGTGGTAAATGTGTACTCACATTATCTTGACATTGTTTCTCTTTGGTTTTTACAACTATTCTTGATTTCTGCTTCATAAAAGGATGGGAGAGAACTGGCTCAAAGCAGATCTAGCCATTAACTAACTGTTTAGAGGCCATTAACACCTTCCCTTTGGCTATCTACAGGTCTCTTAATGGGTTTATTACTCTTTACTCCTTGTTCTGGCTTAAGTTGACTTGAACTGAATTAAAGTGTTTATGACAGATATAATGCTGAAAATTGGGTTAATTGGCCTTTTTAAATACCCCAGAAATTAATATTGAGCAGACCATTATTTACACGTTGCTTTAAATCTTTTTGGAGTTGAAATCTTCCCACGGGTCTCAATGTTCTTGATGAAAAAGTATCCCAATGAATTAAAATTGTTAGGAACAGGAATCATAGGTGAAGGGACAAAGGAACTAGCTCTCATCTGTACTATTTATCCCAGGCAGTTTGCTCTACTGACCTCCTGGCTTGCACAGCATCTGAGGGCAGAGAAGTATCCTGTCACTTAAGGGTTATTTGTCAATGTTATATTGACACATTTACTATGTCATTACATGGAGCGTTCTCATTTAAACAGGGACTGGGACCTGGGCAGAGGGAGAAAGCACAGCTGGATATCAAAGAATGATATCCAACTGTTAGTAGATAAGGACTTGTTACTGTTAGGTCAGAGGTTGGACTAGGTGATCTTGGAGGTCTTTTCCAACCTAGATGATTCTGTGGTTCTGTGATCCACCACTCTGTCCTTTTGCCTTAAAAAATTACATTTCTTGGTTGCCCAATGGACCAGTAAATTCTGGGCATGCACTAAACACTCTCTACACTGAGATCTCATAATCTGAGGGCAGGTAGGATGCTCCTAGGTGGTGGAAACTATTCCTGATGAACTCATTCTGTTTTATTCCCTCTTTGGGCTAATGTTGACAGAGTGAACTAAGGGGATTCCATTAGACACATTACTATACATTGGGATTCACACATTATATAAGTCGTGCCTGTCTAATCAGCACGGTCACTGCAGGCAAGAGCTCAGGATGGAACTGTTTTTTTACAACAGTACATTCTGTCTCCAGCTTTGCCATGAAATTGTTTTAATAAAAAAAATCCACTTCTTTAATCTTCTAGTAATGTTATCTGAGTCAGTGTTAGCTGCTGACAGATGGATTTCAGGAAGGGGTTATGAATCTGCTCTCTCATTTAGGAAAAGAGTAGGCTTTTTATGTCTCAAGGAGTGTCAGGTCTTCACTTTAGAGCTTTGTGTTTAGTGAGCTCTAGGTGACCCTGCTGAGTAGCGCTGTGATTGACCCTTACAGTAGGAACAGTTAAGCTGTGCACTGGGAGCTATGGTCTATGAAACTCTGATGCATTCCTGCCCTGCAAAACCAACAGGACCTACTGAAGAAGATCTACAATTCATCTCACGTATAACTGAAAGTCTGCTTTCTCCCCTACCCACTTTCTCCTGTCACAGAGTAGAAGTTGAAAGCTGGTTGAGGTGGCTGATGGGCTACAGGCTAGATGGTAGCCTCATTGGACGTGGCTGGTGTTTGTAGGGCCCTTGAGGTCCTCCCCAGTTACCTGCAGAATGAGCTCATTTTGAAGTGAAGCTTTTTGCCTTGCTCGGACTTGCTTCTCTTTTCTACTCCTGAAAAACAAACAACAACAACAAGAAAAAACGCACTGTATGCAAGTCAGTTGGTCTTCTCCAATGACCTGGTCTTGCTCTGCAGTGAGCATGGAAGGAAACACTTTTCACTTTCCTGTCAAGAGCATTTTAAATTGGTAGGCTTCTTTCACCCATCCTAAAGGCAAGTCTGGCTTTCACACAGTGAAAAGTGTTATTTTAGTAATATCCTTTTTCTGTCTCCCAAGTGTAATGCTTCAAGCAGGGGGTGAGTGCATTTCAGAGGCATGTTAGGTGTTGTGCACAACAGGCTAAAAGACAAGACCAGAAAGATGGTAAGATGATTATTTAGGCAGAGAGGAATATGGTCAGACTGGTAGAACTTGCAGCTTAGGTTATTTGTATCTTTTGTGGCTGAAACACTGGTGTTAGTGGGAAACAGAGGATAGACTTGTGGCAAAAGGACTAGATGCCTGTATTTAGGCAACTAGATCAAGCCCCCTCAATGTGGATATTTTGGGTTCAGTTGGGCCTCTGACGTTTTTTCAGGCAAAGAGATGTTTGGGTCTCTGAGGTTTTTTCAGGCAAAGATTCAAGGCAGGACGAATCCTTAGTATGAAAATATATATATATATATATATATATATTTTTTTTTAACGTATAGCTCCTGTCATATGGACATTCATGCTTTTGAGATGGTGTCACCAAGTTCCTTGTCACTGAAAATCCTGGATCTTTTGAAATGTGCAGGGATTACCTCTAGTTATTTATTTCATTTTTTTTTTTCCAAACCATGATCTATTTTGCCATTTGACCCATGAGCTATTGTAACTGGCATCACATTGTTTTTGTCTAGTCTTGCTACCAGGGATTATGAGATGGCATTGCCCTTTGTTTTGAGTATTGGGTTAACAGTCTCAAGGGGATCTCACATAAACTTTGTAGTGTTATAATCAAAGAATAATGTAAATAAAGTGAATTGAAAGGTAAGGTTGTGCCTGGAAGCCCTGGCAGCACAGGCAAAATGTTGATTAAGAGCTGGACAAAAGATACTTGAGAGGAAAATTAAGGACTGGTTTCTCATCTACCAGAGGGGACTTCTGTGTCTGCAGCTCTATATCCTGCAATGCTCAGTGCTGCTTGTTAAAGTGGTAAAGGTGGAAAAGACCTGAGGAAGAGACGGTTTATTCTGTGGTATGATTGGTTTGAATTTGGGCTCAGTGGAATACAGAAGATTGGCATCTGGCTGTATTAAGTTTTGGTTGTTAACTGAGCTGTCAAGCCAAGTCTGGACAAAGAAGTCTGATATTCTCCTGGCTTTGCTCTGCAAGCTCAGCTCAAAACCTATTTCAACTCTTTCCTGTCACAGTTTAAAGGCTTTTTGGTCAGCCCCTGCCAACCAGAATAGACAGCCTTTCAATGTTTGGAAACCACATGATGAGTACGGATGGGGAAATAAATAATTATTGGAAATTCCACATGAGGCCTGGGGAAAGGACTTGAACATATTTTGTGTTTAAGGCAATGTTGATATCCCTCCTTTCGGTATCCTTGAATTCTAAGAGTGAGGAATTTTGCCTGAGGCAGATAGCTGTTTTTTCCTTTTTTTTTTTTTTTAATATTAATTTTTATTTATTTCTCCATTCAGTTATCTGTAACTTTTTTACTGCCTAAACTTGAGATATATTGGGTTGATGTTCAGAGGTATACTTTAGTTCAATTAACACCAGTGAGAGGCTTTATGTTGCCAGGGAGCAAAACATGGTTCTGCTTGGCGTTCACTATTCTCAGGTTTGAACTGTAGTTTCTTAAAGAATCAAGACCAAGCAACATAATCTTAAGCAATGCTCTTCTGCCATCTCCTGGAGATCTGAGATGTAAAGAGCTGGGCCTCCATTTGATGTGTGTGTGAACTTTTTAATTACACTGTGCACCTTATGGTGTACTACAGATCCAACAGATGTGCTGCCTCTTCTCTTATATGTGCCAAGAAGTTCCTGAAATGACAAGCTGGAGATACAAGGGGTTCATATTTACATTAAAGTCTTTTTAGCAGCATAGGTGTATGTATGACATGGCTATAAAGTAATTATATTCCAAGTACAAATGTACCTTAGTATGGCTACTGACACTAAAAATCTGAGCTGCACATGTTTTCCTGTATAGTTTTTTTTTATTATTATTATTATTTTATTTATTATTTAGGATGACTTCTTTTCTCTATACCTAAGATCCAAGAACCCTGAGAAGTGACAATTCTCAGTGTTTCCTACGAGCTAGCAGGAATCCTCACTACTATGGAAAGCTACTTTGCAGTCACAGGTTACTCCCTATCCCTGTGTGCTTGCTTGTACAGTTTTTGTTGCTGGTCTTGGTGTTTTGTGGTGCTGGTTTGGGTAGTATTGTGTCCAGCATGCTTAGTGCAGGAGGGAGATAATAATCAGAAAAGGTTTAGTGAGGTGTGTTTAAGTTCTGGCGTGGATTTAACCCACTGTCTCCAAGTTAAGAACTGACCCTGCCTGGGAAGAAATCACATATCTGGAGAATGGCCAAAAAATGATTAGACACCTTAAGGATCCATGCAACACTGTTGCTGTGGTGGAGGGGCAGCACAATGCTACTTTTGGGGGTGCTTTATTAGATCAATAAAAATAATGACTTAAGCCAAGAACCATTAATGAACAGGGTAACAAACCCCACTCATGCAATAACCACTTCTGTGCCCTTGGGCACCATGTGTAAGACTGGAAGGCCAATTTGCAACAATATAATGTCGTGAAAAAAAGCTGCAAATGACTCAAAAGGCAGTGGTTTAAGGGAAACAAAACATTTGACTACCTCAAGATGTTCAACTTTTGTGACAAGAAGTATGGATATTATTTATATTTCTTTTCTATCTTCTAGAAAGAAAATGGTGCTGTGGGTTTTAAGTTGCTTTACGGTCCTGCTTGTACCCTGTCCTAGTTTTTATATAATCTGTAACTGATTTTCTTTTGATTATAAAATGCATATTTGTGTGGCTGGCTGTGTTGTCCAGTATTGCACTAGTGTCTGCTCTGCTGATGTTCTTGTCAGTCAATAAATATGAGTTGATTTCGAAAAGTGTACATTTCTTTTCAAGGAAAATCACTGGGAAATAGCTTTGAATAACTCCATTCCTCCACTGGCACATTAACTTTATTCCTTTAGTTTTTCTTTACCTGTACCCTCCCCAGAACCTACCTGGAAATGTCCATTTCTGCCCATCCAACACTAAGGGCTGCCCAGGCATGCTGAGTTCAGGTATGTTTGTGTTAAAAAGATGTGACTCTAGTGAGACAAATCCTGCCATAATTATGGCTGGTTCATTTCCATAAGCAGCACAACTGTTGCTCAGTTCTGCCCTGGTGCCCCTGGTGGTTCCTTGTAAGTTCCTTGTAAGTTCCTTGTAAGTAGACTTCTGGAGTAACTCCCTGCAGGGCCTCAAGGGGAGGTGCCGAGGTGAGACTCCCCAAATGGGGGCGGACCCCCTGCCCTGTCCCCGTCGGGCAGAGGGAGGGGATCTGGGAGCTGAGGAGGAATGGAAACAGGTCCCTGCTCGACATCGCAGGCGATGCTCTCCCCTTCCGGCCCCACCTTCCCAGGTGCCCTTACACAACAGGTTTGAGGCCCTAGAGATTGAGAGGCCGGTGTGTGAGGAAGAGGTAGCAAATGTTCCCAGGAGGATGCCTGGAGCGAGGAGGTCGACTCCGCGCCTCAGGACTGCCTCCACCAAAAAAGACAGGAGGGTTATTGTTGTTGGTGACTCGATTCTTAGGGGAACAGAGGGCCCTATTTGTCGGCCGGACCCTACCCGTAGGGAAGTCTGCTGTCTCCCTGGGGCCAGGGTCAGGGACGTTGCCAGGAAGCTTCCTAACCTGGTACGCCCCTCTGACTATTACCCCCTTTTGATAGTCCAGGCGGGCAGTGATAACATCGAAGAGAGAAGCCTCAAGGCTATCAAAAGGGACTTTAGGGGGCTGGGTCGGTTAGTGGATGGAGCGGGAGTGCAGGTGGTGTTTTCGTCCATCCCTATGGTGGCAGGGAGGAGTTCAGAGAGGACACGGAAAGCCCACCTGTTAAACACGTGGCTCCGGGGCTGGTGCCAACGCAGAAATCTTGGGTTTTTTGATCATGGGGCACTTTACTCAGCACCTGGCCTGATGGCCGCAGACAGGTCCCTATCTTTTAGGGGAAAAAGGATCCTGGGCCAGGAACTGGCAGGGCTCATTGAGAGGGCTTTAAACTAGGTAGGAAGGGGGATGGGGCTGAGGCTAGGATTGTTGGGGCTGTGCCAGGGGGAACAATGGCAAGGCCGGAGGATAAGGCAATGGCCCAGCTGAAGTGCATCTACACCAATGCACGCAGCATGGGTAACAAACAGGAGGAGCTGGAAGCCATCGTGTGGCAGGCAGGCTACGACTTGGTTGCCATCATGGAGACGTGGTGGGACCAGTCTCATGACTGGAGTGCTGCAATGCCTGGCTATAAGCTCTATAGAAGGGACAGGCAGCATAGAAGGGGTGGTGGTGTGGCTCTCTATATTAGAGAGTCTTTCGAGGTTGTAGAACTCGAGGTTGGGAATGACAAGGTCGAGTCCCTTTGGGTTAGGATCGGCAGGGACAACAAGGCTAGTGTCCTGGTCGGGGTCTGCTATAGACCGCCGAACCAGGATGAGGAGACGGATGAGGAATTCTACAGGCAGCTGACAGAGGTTGCAAAATCATCAGCTCTTGTACTCGTGGGGGACTTCAACTTCCCTGACATATCCTGGAAGCACAACACAGCCCTGAGAAAGCAGTCTAGGAGGTTTCTGGAGAGCGTGGAAGATAGCTTCCTGACGCAGCTGGTTAGTGAGCCTACCAGGGGAGGTGCCCCGCTAGACCTTCTCTTCACAAACAGAGAAGGACTGGTGGAGGACGTGATCGTCGGGAGCTGTCTTGGGCAGAGTGACCACGCAATGGTGGAGTTCACTATTCTTGGCGAGGCCAGGAAGGGGACCAGTAAAACCGCTGTATTGGACTTTCGGAGGGCTGACTTTGAGCTGCTCAGGACACTGGTTGGTGGAGTCCCTTGGGAGGCGGTTCTGAAGGGCAGAGGGGTCCAGGAAGGCTGGGCGCTCTTCAAGAGGGAAGTCTTAATGGCGCAGGAACGGTCTGTTCCCACGTGCCCAAAGACGAGCTGGCGGGGAAGAAGACCGGCCTGGCTCAACAGAGAATTGTGGCTTGATCTTAGGAGGAAAAAGAGGGTTTATAAGCTTTGGAAAAGTGGGCAGGCCACTAAGGAGGACTTTAAAGAAATAGCGAGGCTGTGCAGGGACAAAATTAGGAAGGCCAAAGCTCATCTGGAGCTCAATCTGGCTACTGCCGTTAAAGATAACAAAAAACGTTTCTATAAATACATCAACACAAAAAGGAGGACTAAGGAGAATCTCCATCCTTTACTGGATGCGGGGGGAAACTTAGTTACAAGAGATGAGGAAAAGGCGGAGGTGCTCAATGCCTTCTTTGCCTCAGTCTTTAGCGGCAATACCGGATGTTCTCTGGATACCCAGTACCCTGAGCTGGTGGAAGGGGATGGGGAGCAGGATGTGGCCCTCATTATCCATGAAGAACTGGTTGGTGACCTACTACGGCACTTAGATGTGCACAAGTCGATGGGGCCAGATGGGATCCACCCAAGGGTACTGAGGGAACTGGCAGAGGAGCTGGCCAAGCCACTGTCCATCATTTATCAACAGTCCTGGCTATCGGGGGAGGTCCCAATCGACTGGCGGCTAGCAAACGTGACGCCCATCTACAAGAAGGGCCGGAGGGCTGACCCAGGAAACTACAGGCCTGTCAGTTTGACCTCAGTGCCAGGAAAGCTCATGGAGCAGATCCTCCTGAGAGTCATCATGCAGCACTTGAAGGGGAAGCAGGCGATCAGGCCCAGTCAGCATGGCTTTATGAAAGGCAGGTCATGCCTGACGAACCTGATCTCCTTCTATGACAGAGTGACGCGCTGGGTGGATGAGGGAAAGGCTGTGGATGTGGTCTACCTTGACTTCAGCAAGGCTTTTGACACCGTCTCCCACAGCATTCTCCTCAAGAAACTGGCTGCTCTTGGCTTGGACTGGCGCACGCTTCGTTGGGTTAGAAACTGGCTGGATAGCCGGGCCCAAAGAGTCGTGGTGAATGGAGCCAAGTCCAGTTGGAGGCCAGTCACTAGTGGCGTCCCCCAGGGCTCGGTGCTGGGGCCGGTCCTCTTTAATATCTTCATCGATGATCTGGACGAGGGCATCGAGTGCACCCTCAGTAAGTTCGCAGATGACACCAAGTTAGGTGCGTGTGTCGATCTGCTTGAGGGTAGGAAAGCTCTGCAGGAGGATCTGGATAGGCTGCACCGATGGGCTGAGGTCAACTGCATGAAGTTTAACAAGGCCAAGTGCCGGGTCCTGCACCTGGGGCGCAATAACCCCAAGCAGAGCTACAGGCTGGGAGAGGAATGGTTGGAAAGCTGCCAGGCAGAGAAGGACCTGGGAGTGATGGTGGACAGTCGGCTGAATATGAGCCAGCAGTGTGCTCAGGTGGCCAAGAAGGCCAACGGCATCCTGGCTTGTATTAGGAACAGCGTGACCAGCAGGGCTAGGGAGGTGATCCTCCCCCTGTACTCAGCTCTGGTGAGGCCGCACCTCGAGTACTGTGTTCAGTTTTGGGCCCCTCGCTACAAGAAGGACATCGAGGTGCTTGAGCGGGTGCAGAGAAGGGCGACGAAGCTGGTGAGGGGCCTGGAGAACAAGTCCTACCAGGAGCGGCTGAGGGAGCTGGGCTTGTTCAGCCTGGAGAAGAGGAGGCTCAGGGGCGACCTTATCGCTCTTTTTAGGTACCTCAAGGGAGGCTGTAGCGAGGTGGGGGTTGGCCTGTTCTCCCACGTGCCTGGTGACAGGACGAGGGGGAATGGGTTTAAGTTGAGCCAGGGGAGTTTTAGGCTGGATGTTAGGAAGAACTTCTTCACTGAAAGGGTTGTGAGGCATTGGAACAGGCTGCCCAGGGAAGTGGTGGAGTCACCATCCTTGGAAGTCTTCAAAAGACGTTTAGATGTAGAGCTTAGGGATATGGTTTAGTGGAGGGCTGTTAGCGTTAGGTTGGAGGTTGGACTCGATGACCTTGAGGTCTCTTCCAACCTAGAAAATTCTGTGATTCTGTGAAGTTGTTTGCATGTGACTGGGCAACTGGACTGACACAAATGTTGCTCAGCCTGGAAGATTATGGGTAGCCTTTGTTCCTCATACTCTCCCTGGGGCAGTTGTCTGAGGGAAGCCTGTGGATGTGTAGAAGAACACCAGATCATACCTTCTGCAGGGAGGGATGACACCAGACCAGTAGTTATTCTTGCCCTTCAGCTTGGGCACATGGGAGCTGCTGGCACCAGTATTCCTGAGCAATGGCTGAGAGTGGGTTTACCAGATGAGCCCAAATAGCTTCCCCAGACTTTGATCTGGCACCAGGCCACCGCAGCATGGAGTCACCTCATTACATCATGGTGCTCAACAGTGACCACACAAGACCAGAGGAAGGGCCATGGCCACAGGATGCATCTGATGCATGTGCCAAGCTAAGCCCTACAGGCAGCATGGATAGCTGTTGTGTCCAAGGCTCGGCACAATCCACAGCCAATGCATGTAACTGTCTGGGCACAGGTCCAGAGGTGCCAGTCATGGGCCACAGCAGAGTCACTTCATGCTGTGCTTTGCTTTCTTGTTGGGATCTTTTTGCCCCATCCTTCCCCCACCAGCTCACTCGTCAGCTTCTGCACATAACTTCTGAGTTTCAGTTCTGGCCTGTTAGAAAGAAGGATGGCATTGCTCAGCCCTAAAGTTCTGCACAGAGTTGTCCAGCTCCTTGGTACATACTGAGCTGGGTTCTCCTAGGTAAAGCATGCCAGCGCATTGGTGAAGATAAATAATTCAAGACACTCATGGGTCCTCTCCCAACCTTTTGCTCTCCTCTGGAGGTTCCTGTTGTCTCCTAAGGTCTGCCATAGGCATGGGTTCACCAAAGTCGTGAAGTCCACATGAAAAGCAATACTTCTGTGTGGACAGGCTTGATGAGGTCAGTGATATTTTCTGGGGAACTCAATGAGACAAAGAGTAGCAGATCAAGCACAGGCCCCAGCCTAGTTATGGCTCATGACCAGCCTATTTTCCCCAGGAATTCCCCCCCACTGTTCTCCTTCCCCCCTCAAAAAAACAAAACAAAACAAAACAACAACAAAACAAAACAAACAAACAACAACAACAAAAACCACCAGCACAATTGTAATGAGGTAATCACTGGAAGTCTGGGGAGAGCCACGCAGTGCTTCCACAGCAGCCTCTGGCTTCTTCACTGATGGCAACATGTGGCTTCTCGGGGACATGCCTGGATGCCTTTCTTATGGCTGGTTTTGCATCCCCATTTTTTCCCAGTTAATACTTCTCCTACCCCACCGAGGCAGTGGTATCTACTTAACCTGCTTCTCAGTGGAGGAGGTGCTGATCTCGGGGATTTTTGGGGTAGTCTGTGTCAACATGTGTTAAGAGCTCCTTCCTAGTTTGTCTCTGCTACCATATGAACTGCAGTGTCTGCCATGCTCTTCCTAGATGCTCAGCAACACAGCACAGAGACAACAAGAAACTGACTTTCAGGCAGATGAGGAAAAGATGCTGAGGGGAAGCAGGCTTGACCTTGTGCTGTTTTGAGTCATTTGCAGCCTGAATCTCTCCCAGAATATGGCCTTAAGCATAAGTATCCTAACAGGATAGTTTTGGTGTCAGCATTTTCATGGCACCAAAAGGCAGCAAGGTTGTTAGGTCCAAGGCCAGGGACTAAATGGAAACTTCAAATTTTGCTGTGAGAGGAAATGGCTCTAGAAGAGAAGGACCACCTGTGGAGAACATGTGAGATGGCATGGTCCTTCAGCAGTGCCAGGCAGCACAGTCTGGTCACACATGGGGCAAGGCAAGCCCTGAGCAGGCAGGTCATCTTCCTGGGATCATCTGTTCCTGCGCCCTGTTAGCTGGGCTAATCATGATGTGAGGTCTTTGTTTTCTCAGTCTTATCAGGCATACACACAGTGGAGTGGAGGGGTTGTTCATGTGCCACACTGGGTGGGTGCAATGAAACCTCCTTGTGCTGCTTGTTCCTGTCACGGTGGGATTAAAATGTCATGGGAAAGAGCTTCTGGCAAATGAGGCAAGTAGGATGACTGCTTGTTTGTGCGGCCATGCTGAAAATCCCCCACCTTGCTGGATGGAGAAAAGCTAGACCATTACGGCCAGGCAGGACTCCTGCTTTTTGGAGGTGTGCTGTGTTTGGGGCAGACACGCTGCCACAGGTCTTGGCCAGCCCTGCCATCTCTCCCAGTTAGCGGAGACCTTCAGCAAACTCTTTAGAGGCACAGCTCTCACTAGGCAAGAGAGCAGCAGGGGCCACAGGCACAAACAGCATGGGCTAGTATGCAAGTCACATCTTAGGTACAGACAATGACAGAAATACCTATTCTTGATAGATTTGTATCTTCTAGGTCAGATTGGCTCTCTCTGTAGCATCATGGACAGTCAATGTCCCATTGCTTTGGGGGAGCAAGCAGCTCAGTGTCAGCAATTAATAAATAGCACAGATCAGGTTCCTGTTTCATGTCAAGGGGATTACCAGCACTGCATGACTCTGGCAATTCCCAGTCAAAATACTTTCCCTCTCATCCACAACTGCGTCTAAACAACTGTGCAAAGCAAACATTCAGTGACAGCTGCAAAGTGTGAGCTGTGTGTACTTAGCACAGATTTGCTAGTGTTCGCATTATCGTTCCTCATGCTGAAATATGATGATGCTGTAGCTTCTTCATGCTAGTGCTCTAACATGGGGTAATGCAAGCAACCCCGTAGCTGGAGGTCAGCCTAGTTACTAGTAGTTACAAAACCTAGTTACTACTTTTACAAAACCTCTTTTTGTGCTTTGGTTTCTGTAATGGCAAAGAACTTCCTCCCCAGTACTCAAGACATTCTGGAGTGTATGTTTGTACTTGCTTCAGATTCTAGTTTTATAAAGCTGAATGCTTCAGAGACTTCCAACCTAACTTTTGAGAGCTGAAAGCTTGAGCTGGAAATCTGAGTTAGTGAAAAGAAACAGACATCTCCTGGATAAGGCCATCTATAGTAAAAAAATAAGGCAAATGAACTCCTGTAGCTTTTCCAAGCTTATGCTAGGTGTAAGTCATGTAACTGTGCCTGAGATGGTACCTTCTGCAGTCTGTGATATATTTGCTAGTGCCTTTCTTCTGAAATTGTCTCAAAGATTTTGTGAAAACTTTCTGCCAGGACTTGTTTTTGAAATGTAAAAGTCATTATACCTTTTGCAGGCTTTTCTGGACCTAGTACGATTTTCTTAGTTCCACACACCCACGTTGTATAACGGCTTCCATCAGAAACCTGAGCTGACAGTGTTGGATGATATTATTTCCATCAGCTCATAGAGAAACTACCTATTCCTATCAGCATTTAATGTTTTGCAGCACATTTTAATTGTCAGAGCATTTAGATAAGACGTTTTGGCAGCCAAGCTTGATAGAAATTACCCATCAAAATAAACAGTTCTGAAACCTATGTGTTCCTTTTAGCTGTGGATAGAGGCACATGTCACTTGTTTTCTGTGCTTACTGATACTCCTCATTTCCCATCAAGGTGCATGGTTTTCCCCTGAACTTACATTTCTCTTACATTTCTCAAAACATTGTCACAAAAGTTTTTCAGAGCATTTTCGAGATTCTTCTCTTTTTTGTTTTAGTAGAATATCAGGTCTGAAAATTTTGATGCCTCATTTCTCTCGGATATTGAGGATATTGACAATATCTGTTGGTAAAACATTTTGGATGCAGAAATAACCCCTAAGACTACATGGGAAAGATCTCTTTCAAAGTTGTAACTGCTCAGCTGCTAACCTTGTTTTAGAGGCCTTGCAGAACCAAAATTAACTACCTACAGTGACACCTTTAACTGAATGTACAATGTGGCACTTAGATTGTCAGCTTTGCTCTATCTGCTGCTAAGTTCTTTCCTATATCATTACAGGCAGCTGGGAATTGATCTTAGATATTAGATCCTAGGTCCAGCACTGCATGTGTTGAGCTAGAAGACACTTTTACTTTAGTGCCAGGTGCAATATCATTTGTAGTGGCATGTGTGTTCTCATGTTTCTTTTGCTTTGCACCTCGATAGAGCCCTGCTTATGTAGAGATATTGTATATGTCTGTGCAAAACTCTGTGCTTAACAGTTTTGTTACATTCTTCCCTCTGCCCCCCCCAGATCACTTCTACACCTCCAACTACCTATACTACTCTTGGAAGTTTTGCAAAGACCTGTCTGACCCTGATAGGTCAAGTGACAAAATTCTCTGTATGCATAGGATGCAGAAGCTAACGAAGAAAACACCTTGTGCTGCTGAAACATCTCCAGAAGGAGGTTTTCATGGATTCAGCTCTTACACATTAAACTAGTTATTCTTCTGACTCACACATTGGCTGTTGGAGGAGCCTTTGGAGTCCTGCTGTGATACTGCTGTACTGATATAAATCCATGGCCTGTAGATGCCTTGATACCACCTTCTTGACTGCCATTTGAGCTGATTTGCTGGCTTTGCTCCAATGTCCCTTACCTTTGCTTTTTATTGTTTGTGTTCCCTCCCTCATCCTTAATTCAACCCAATTCTTTATCGTTCCCTTGCTGCTCTGGCCCAAACCCACCTGTATCTTCCATTTCTCCATCCCCTCTTGCTTTTAGTAGGAAAGTTATTCATGGCATTGCACTGCCCCAGGCAAGCTCCAGTGCAAAAATACCTAGAGAGCATGGAGGCATGGCTGGGGTTAGCAGGGTAAGCTGGGCCAAATCCAGATATACCTTGTAAGGCTGCTCAACCATGCAGGTAAAGACATATTATATGATGAAAAGGAGAACAGTTGTTGTTGGTCTCCCAGTTTCCTGTATTTATGCTCTGGTTTATGCTCATCTGCAGGGCACCTCTGGGACTTGTGCTTGTCTTGAGAAGAGCTGTCAGCAGGGTGTAAGCTTGAGTACTCACATAGTCACTCCAATTCCCATCAGAAAGTCACCTGGTCTCTCAGAGCAGGAAGATATATAAAGATAACTGTCTTTTTTGTGTTCCTCAGTTACAGTCCAAAATATAAGCCTGTTTTGATTTTCATCTCTCTCTCTCAATAATGGAATAATTTCTCTTAGCATTTAATCCTTTTACTCCTCCACAAATTCAGAAGATCTAGAGATGGGGAGAAAGAAATGGAGGAAAGAAAAAAGAGCAACAAGAATGTGTCTGAAAAATTGGACATAAAAACTGGCGATAAAAAATATCTATGGGCACAAGTGACCCAAAGAAGAGCATAAACCAGGAGATAAATGTAGATAAGATGAAAAACCTTTCCACAGTTATGTTTGCCAGCAGATGTTTGCCTGTTTTCCTGGAGAAGCCCAGCAGCATGGAAGTCAGAGAAATAAAGATTAGCAGCTTGCTCTCATCCAGGTTGTAACTGCTATGTCACTAACTTGGGAGTGGGGGAGAATGATCCCTTCCCTGCTATCCAAAAACACCCTGAGGTCATCTGAAACCAGCACATTTTTATTAAAAATCTCCTTAAACATGTTTTCCCCTCCTCTTTGCTAAGCTGCTCTCGGCTCGCCCTGCGTGCCCAGAGGCTCTGAGAGCCACAGTCTGTGCAGGTGTTGTGGAGGACAGAAGGCTCTTCTCCCACCCTGGCTTTGGAAAAGATGGGGGAATTGCTGAAGGGGAAGGGTGACACACCTCAGGAACCAGAGCTGCCAATGTTAGGCTCACATTTCCTCCTGCTCAGGCTGTGGAAAGAGATGGGTCAGGTTTGAACAGGAGGTTTAGTCTGTGGCTCATAGCCCAAGGTCATATGAGATTTCTGCAAGACAGACAGTGGCATGTTGTATTAGGTTGTTTTTACAGCAATAACCCAGCGCCCTCCCCAACCCCCTGCCCCCAGCATCCAAGCATAGGTTTTCAGGGGCACAAAGCAGCATGTCCAGCCTCTCCTCTGCCTCATGGCACAGGAATCAAATGTCATCTTTGTAACTCCACTGTTGATATGTCTGTGACCATGGGAAGCCCCCCATTCCCACCCCCCAACTATTACTGTTTTGGGCAGCACTGTACAAAGATGCCCGAGCTGCAAGTAAACTTCCAGGTGTTACCAAAGAGCAAATATTAATTCTCAATAACATTATTAAACAAGGGCATGCACATAGAATCCTCCTCAGCTTTCCTGTAGACCCCCATTAGGCACTGGAAGGCTGCCATAAGGTCTCCCCGGAATCTTCTCTTCTCCAGCATGAACAGCCCCAGCTCCCTCAGCCTGTCCTTGTAGGAGAGGTACTCCAGCCCCTTGATCATCTTTGTGGCTCTCCTCTGGACTCATTCTAGTACTTCCATGTTCTGTTTGTGTGTGTGTGTGGGGGGGGGCAGAACTAAACACAGGGCTCCAGGCAGGGTCTGACAAGAGTGGAGCAGAAAGGGAGAATCACCACCCTCACCCTGCTGCCCACACTGCTTTTGGTGCAGCCCAGGATATGATTGGCTTTCTGGGCTGTGAGCACATATTGCCAGCTCATGTTGAGCTTCTTGTCCACCAACACCCCCAGGTCATTCTCCTCAGGGCTACTCTCAATCCATTCTCTGCCCAGCCTGTATTTGTGCTTGGGATTGCCCCAACCCAGATACAGGACTTTGTAGTTGGGGAAGTTTTGGGTGTCACGATATAAAAAGGATTGTGGGATACATTGTCAGGAATGTAGTGATAGGACAAAGAATAATGGCTTCAAACTAAAAAAAGGTAGATTTAGATTAGCTATAAGGAAGAAATTCTTTACTGTTATGGTGGTGAGGCACCGGAATAGGTTGCCCAGAGAAGTTGTGGACGCCACATCCCTGGAAGTGTTCAAGGCCAAACTTTTAGCAACCTGGTCTAGTGGAAGGTGTCCCTGTCCATGGCAGGGGAATTGGAACTAGATGATCTTTATGGTCCCTTCCAACCCAAACCATTCTATAATTCTGTGATCCTTGTGGGTCCCTTCCAATTTGGGATATTGTATGATTCTGTGATTCTTGAGACAGAACATAGCCAGGACAGCTGAACCCAACTAACCAAATGAATAGTCTGTGCTATATGACATCATGGTAATCAGTAAAAGCTGTGGGGAAAGAAGGAGGAAAGGGAGTAGGTTCAGAGTGATGTCATTTGTCTTCCCAAGAAAACGTTATATGTGATGAGCCCTGCTTTCCTGGAAATGGCTGAATATCCGCATGTTGATGGAAACTACTGAATGAATTCCATATTTTGCTTTTCCTTCACACAAAGCCTTTTCTTTACCTATTAAATTCTTTTTATCTCAACCCACAAATATTCTCAGATTTTACCTTTTTGATTCTCTCCTGGGCAGTGAGTGAGTGAGCAGCTGTGTAGGGTTTAGCTGCCTTACTGGGGCGAAACCACATTAACAAATCTTGGGTTACTGAAAGAGTTATGGGGAGGAGGGGAAAGCTGCTGATTTGTGGACTGGTTTTGCTCATGCCCAAAAAATGATTGGAAAACATACATGAAATCTAATGTAAATGTCTAGCTTCACCTTCATAGTCCATTGCCTGTTAGAATAAACAGACATCTGTTCTTGAAAATCTCTTCCTTATATGTCTGCCATTTAACTCTCTCTTTGATAAATTAAGTAGGGTATGATTCTCTTTACTAGTTATGAAGGACACATTCCACATCTTGAATCATTCATTTGATGCAGTGACAGAATATGTTCTGTTTAAACATTCAATATAATTACTGCCCATTCTAACTCATTGAAAATGACACTGAAAAAGCAATTATAGGGGAATTATTCTCTAATAGGGATGTTCATAAAGGCATTTATTCCTGCAACAGTGATGTTCAAAACATGCTGGTGAATTGACTAGTATAAATTATTTTCAGTAAAAGCTGCAGGAGACCTAAATAATCTCACATACTAAAAACAGAAGCCAGGTGTAAAGAGTACTCTAGATCACATTGCAATAGCTTATTTGAATTGCATGTTTGGGACTCATCCACTTCACATTTTGAAAAAAAGTTCCTGTGCCTCTTTTTCCTTACATCAATGATCTGGTCAAAGCAAGGGCATTCAGACTAGGCTCTGAAGCAGACACTGGAAATTGGTGTGGTTTAACACCAGCTTGTGCTATATCTCTGTTCCTGCTATTACCTTTGGGGACTGATCTGGTATCCTCAAGGGAAGAGGATTTGGGAGAAGGTGAGCAGGCTCAGGAGCATCAGGGAGTCAGAGAGGAAAATTGACTGGTGGAGGTGTACTCTACCATCTCTGAGACAGACTCAGGAGCCTGCCGCAGCAGAGGTGCCTCCTGCTATGCAGAAGACAAAAGCTCCCTCATCCCACCAGGCAGTAAGAGGGGACCTAGGCCATGGGGGGAATGAAGGCAGGCTCCTGTTTGGGGTGGTATCCGAGCCCTGTCCCTGCCCACCTCACCGTCCCATCTACCTTTATATAACAGGTACAAGGCTCTAGAACATCATAGTCAGAACAATGAAGTAGACAAAAGCTTGTCCCAGTTAGAGAGGGTGCCTAAGGCAAGGCAACCTTCCCCCCACATTGCTACTTTGTCTGTCAAGAAAGACAGAAGGGTTATTGTCATGGGGGGACTCCCTTTTGAAAGGGACAGAGGGCCCAATATGCTGACTGGACCCAACCGACAGGGAAGTCTGTTGTCTCCCCGGGGCTTGGATGAGAGACTTAGCTAAGAAAGTCAAGCACCTGGTACGGCCCACCGACTACTACCCCCTACTGGTCTTTCAGGCTGGTAATGACGATGTAGCAATGAGAAGTCCGAGAGCGATCAAAACGGACTTTAGGGCTTTGGGGTGACTACTTAAAGGATCAGGGGCGCAGGCTGTGTTTGGCTCTGTCCTTCCGATAGGGGGATCAACGCTGGCAAGTGGGCTCACCACATTAACACATGGTTTCAGGACTGGTGCAACCGACAGAACTTCAGGTTTTTCGATCATGGGAAGGTCTGTGTGATGCCAGGCCTGATGTCATCAGATGGGATGTGCCTCTCTCAGAGAGGGGTAAGGATTTTGGCTCAGGAGTTGGCAGGGCTGATAGATAGGGTTTAAACAAGCATTGAAGGAGGAAGGGGATAAAACCAGGCACGCCAGGGATGTCCTAAGGGATGGTGCACTAGAATCAGAGGGACTGTGTGCCAGTGAGGTCCTTTGGTCAGCTCCACAAGGTGCTGTGTGTAGGGAAGTGCATTTGAAGTGCTTCTACACAAATGCGCACAGCGTGAGGAATAAAATAGATGAGCTAGAAGTCTTGGCCCAGTCCCACAGCTACAACATCATTGGCATAAGCAAAACCTGGTGGGATGAGTCCTGTGGCTGGTGTGCTGCAATACATGGTTACAGGCTCTTCAGAAGGGACAGGCAGGGTAGGCAAGGTGGCAGGGTGGTGATATATATGAAGCATGGGCTGGACTGCATGAAACTTCAAGTTGGGGATGGCATAGTTGAGAACCTCTGGGTAAGGATTAAGGGATAAACAAATAAAGGGGATGTCGTTATGGGATTCTATTACAGATCACCAGGCAAGGGCGACAACACCGATGAATTATTCTTTGCAGATCTAAGAGATGCCTTGAGATCAACTCCCCTTGTCCTTATGGGAGACTTCAACTTGCCAGATGCCAACTGGGATTGCCACACAGCTGACACGAGCACATCCAGGAGGTTCATAAAGCACTTAGATGATAACTTCTTGGTGCAGGTGCTAAGGAAGCCAACTAGGAAAGGTGACCTCCTAGATCTGTTGCTGGACAACAGAGAGGCTCTTGTGGGGGACATGGCAATTGGAGGCCGTCTCAGTCATAGTGACCATGAAGTGGTTGAGTTTAGAATTTATGGTGACAGAAGGAAAACTGCCACCAAAAATTCAACCCTGGATATGGGGAAAGCAGACTTCAGGCTGCTCAGGGAGCTAGTCAGCAAGGTCCCCTGGGAAGCTGCTTTTGAAGACATTGGCGTCCATCAGTGCTGGTCGATCTTGAAGCACTGCCTCCTAAAAGCACAAGATCAGGTGATCCCAAAATATCGGAAGGCAGGCAGGTGGGGCAGAAGGCCAGCCTGGATGACCAGGGATCTTCTGCTGGAGCTTAGATGGAAAAAGAAAGTGTACAGCTGCTGGAAGGAGGGTCAGGTGATGAGGAAGGAATATAGGGATGCTGTTCATGTTTGTAAGGAGAAAATTCGTGGGGCCAAAGCCCAACTAGAGTTGACGCTGGCCATGTCTGTGAGAGACAATAAAAAAAGTTTTTTTTTAGATATGTTAACAGAAAAAGGAGAACCAAAGAAAACATAGGTCCGCTACTTGACGGGGAGGTCTCCTCACAGACAATGACATAGGCAAAACAGAGACATTTAATGCCTTCTTCACGTCTGTCTTCAATTCTGATGATGGGCTTCGGGACCCTGGGTGCCCTGAGCTGGAGGACCATGATGGTGGGAATGAGAAACTCCCAACCGACCCTGAACATGTGCGGGATTTGCTGCTCCACCTGGATCCATACAAGTCCATGGGTCCAGATGGGATCCATCCCAGGGTTCTTAAAGACCTGGCTGATGTCATCACGGGACCTCTCTCAATTGTTTTTCAATGATCTTGGGAATCTGGAGAGGTCCCAGTAGACTGGAAGCTGGCAAATGTTGTGCCAATTTTCAAGAAGGGCAAGAAAGAAGACCCTAATAATTACAGGCCAGTCAGTCTCATGTCAGTGCCTGGTAAAATTATGGAGAAGATTATGCTTGAAGTTATTGAAGTGCACCTGGGGGACAATGCAGTCATTGGTCCCAGCCAGCATGGGTCCATGAGGGGTAGGTCCTGCTTAACAAATTTGATTTCCTTTTATGATAAGATCACCCATCTAGTTGACCAAGGGAAACCAGCTGATGTGATCTTTCTGGACTTCAGCAAGGCTTTTGACACAGTTTCCCATAGGATCCTACTGGACAAAATGTCCATCATACAACTTAACAAAAACATCATCCAGTGGGTGAGCAATTGGCTGACGGGTAGGGCTCAAAAGGTTGTGGTAAATGGGGCCACGTCTGGCTGGTGGATGGTCACTAGTGGGGTCCCCCAAGGCACCATTTTAGGGCCAGTCCTCTTCAATGTTTTTATAAATGATTTGGATGTAGGACTAGAAGGTATTTTGAGCAAATTTGGAGGAGTTGTGGACTCTGATGAGGGTGGAAAGGCCTTGCAGAGAGACCTGGACAGATTGGAGAGCTGGGCGATCACCAACCACATGAAGTTTAACAAGAGCAAGTGCCAGGTCCTGCACCTGGGACAGGGCAACCCTGGATATATGTACAGACTGGGCAACGAGACGCTGGAGAGCAGCCCCGCAGAGAGGGATCTGGGGGTTGTGGTTGACAGCAAGCTGAATATGAGCCAGCAGTGTGCCCTGGCAACCAGGAAGGCCAACCGTATCCTGGGATGCATCAAGCACAGCATCGCTAGTTGGTCGAGGGAGGTGATTGTCCTGCTCTACTCTGCGCTGGTGTGGCCTCACCTCGAGTACTGTGTGCAGTTCTGGGCACCACAGTACAAGAAGGATATTAAACTGTTGGAGAGTGTTCAGAGGAGGGTGACGAAGATGGTGAAGGGCCTAGAGGGGAAGATGTATGAGGAGCGGCTGAGGGCACTGGACCTGTTCAGCCTGGAGAAGAGTAGGCTGAGGGGGGGACCTCATTGTCGTCTACAACTTCCTTGCAAGATGAAGTGGAGAGGCAGGTGACCTATTCTCTGTAAACACCAGTGATAGGACCCACGGGAATGGTGTTAAGCTGAGGCAGGGGAAGTTTAGGCTTGACATCAGGAAGAGGTTCTTCACCGAGAGGGTTGTTGCACACTGGAACAGGCTCCCCAGGGACGTAATCACTTCACCAAGCCTGTCTGAATTTAAAAAGTGATTGGACTGTGCACTTAGTCACATGGTCTAAACTTCTGGGCATACCTGTCGGGTGCCAAGAGTTGGACTTGATGATCCTTTTGGGTCCCTTCCAACTCAGGATATTCTGTTGATTCTCATGTAGAAATTATTTCACTTAAGGGAATTTATCTTTGTTCTAGCCTCTAGGAAGCTTTTGCACTGTAACAAAAAAATCCCACATGGACATGATAACAGTGGAACTATTCATCTCTCTTTTTAGCTCCTTCATCTCGATTTTTCTTTCTGATTTCTTCTTCCACAGTTAGGTTCTCACTCCCAAAGCATACATGTCAGGCAAATTTACACCTGAAATTTTTGAGGTTATGTGTTAGTGTCTGAGTGGAGGTCAGGGGCTGTGAAGTTTAGTCTGGACTGTTGTCCTATTAGTGCAAGAGCTAGTTCCATGTTGTACAAGATGGGAATCACAGGAAGGAAAGGATCTACGGAAACTCTGAAGGGGCTATGTGAAGGACACGCTCATTCATCCCTCCCCCATTCCTTATTACACTAGATACCTAAGAATAGCCAAATTGAGTCAGGGGAGCAAGAACAGGTAGGGCAGGTCTGCTGTGCATGTGGCTTTTTCATGTGCCTGCACCCAGGAGAATGAAAGGTTTTGCATGCCCCTCCATCGTAAGCTGCTGCTAATGATTCCTTCTGCCCGGAGGACACGGTCAGGATCGATGGAGGGTCAGCCATTAGACATACATTTCCCAATGCCCAGCATAGCACACGGGGTCAGGGAGCTAATCATCACTCCTATCTTGCCTGCCTGGCTGCGGTGTCCAGCCTAGGGCAATTGGAGGTGCATTAAAGATTAAACAAGAGGTGGGGGGTCTAGTAAGTGTGTTGGAGTAATTCCAGGGTGGGTGGGCAGTGGTTGGCCCAAGCAAGTGGATTTCTGCTGCAGCGGCCCCTACCTTAGATCTTTCAGCCGAACAAACTGGCGGCATCTCTGTTGAGACAAAGAATGCCTCTAGCTAAAATTCCACTATCTGACCTCAGAAGGGTTCCAGCTGTTTCTGCCACCAACATAGCAGCTAGAAGAAGAGTTTTAAAGTGGTTGGCCAAGCTGAAACAGAAGCCCACTTCTTAAGAAGGCTGGGCACAGAGCCTTCCTCTTCCTAGCTCACCATTTTCAGCAAAAGTATGAACACAGCAAGCGTGGAATGAGTGTTGGCTCCGCTGAGTGTCTGTCACTTACCAACACCAAGTCACATAGATTTTTCTGCAGGACCTGTACCTCTCTTCTAAGGTGGGAGGACTAAATGTTCACCTTGCTTGACATACTCATTTCTGGTGCCTTCAACCTCTAAAATCAGCACATTGCAACTCCTGACCCTATTGAAGTAAAAACATTTTAATGGGAATAGGAAAATATTTTCCATTTGAGGTGTGGTTCATGGCAGAGGAGCTTATCCCATGGCTCTGAAAACTCTGGTGTCAGTTTTGGAGATGACTTAGTGTCCTTTGCAGGGCTCATCAGTGTGTTTCATGTTAGTGTCTAGTGTTAATGTGTTTATTCTGACTCCAGAGGCCATGGGAGTACATTCATATATATGCCTGGATTTCTATGAGTTGTCACCAGTAGCTGTGCTTTTAGAGGCTGACTGCAAAGCTTGGCACTCCAGGGAAATAGGAAAATGGCATGCCTTACCCTTAGCTATACAGTCTGGATCTGTATGGGCTGTGGTGGCTGACAGCCATCATGTAGACCCTGCCCTTTGGTTTCCCAGAGCCATAGCTTTTCTGTGAGCCTTGAATTCACTGCCATCATTGTGTAATTAGCAAAAGAAGATCTGGGGAAGAGATAAATCTAGAATAATGTGCTGAGTGATTAAAACAGCCATGAAGATAACACAGGACTTGTCATTCCTTCTGAATGAGAAGGCTTCAGTTCCTTCTGAATCGAAGACTTCCCATTTCAGGGATACTCAGTTTTAAGACTTGTCATCTAGTCAAACATCTGTCTTAAGGAGTCCTGACAAAGTAGGGTTTTTTTGCCAGAGCTTCTTCGATTAGTATTTCATTGTCCCTACCTAAGCCAGTTACTCTGTTATTATTGTTAATGGGAGGACTGGACCCTCGAATGATAAATGGCCTCTACAAAGAGCCAAATGAATTGCCCCAGGCATTTTTTTCTTCTCTGAGTATGAACAGAACCAAAGGCCACTGACTTATACTTGACGTCTCATTTTCCAGCTCCAGAACTAAGATGAATGCCAGCTGCCTGGTCTCAGGCCCCGGATACTCACCTACCTATCTCTTCCTCCGGTTGCTGACTGAGGGTAGCATTTGTAACCGCATTAGGTAACATGAATTGAAGCAATTTTCACCTGTGCTGATTATGTAGGATTTCTTCTGATCTTGGGACTTCATCCTCTTCAGCTAGGCTGTGCTTTAAAGGTTTCCCCTCAGCAGCCTCCATAAAGGTTTGCCATTGCCAGGAAAACAATTCAGAACATGGGCTGCAGTTGCTATTATTATGAACTGAGCATTATGTATTTTGTGTGTGTGTGTGTGTGTAATACAAGGTAAGTGTTATTCATTTACTGGTATTATCCTTTTATCAAGTCAGTTTCCTATTGCATTTCACCCTTCATTGCACTGGCGGTTCATTCTTTTAACAAAGCTGTTTCTATTCTTGAAAATATATTCAAGAAGTTTTGCCATTTTACTATGAAATACAGAATGCTTCATTTTCTTTTCAAAAATGCGTTCTAAGCACCCTTAAGTTCTGGAGACCTTGGAACAACAATGAACAAACATATATTGAGATTAAAAGATAATAGATGAGGCCTCACTAATTCATTTATATATTTTCAAGCGCTTTTTACTTGTCAGATTTTTGTTTTCTGTTTCTTATTTTAGCTTTTCTTTCCGAGTCTTGACTTGTGCTGGAAATCTGCTCCTGAGTCCTTTTTTAAACTTCTGACTAGACTCATGAGAGGAATTCTGGTAGTGCTGAACAAACTGTGCAATGTGCAAGGTGTTGAATCATGTGCAATTCCAAATGCAGCGTACATGAAGACTGTGTTGCTTACAAAGTAGGATAGTGTGAGGTAATTTATTAGGCAAAAGGCAATGCTAGAGCAAAGAAATAAAAATACTGTCTCTCTTTTGGGAATGAGGGTCATAGGCAGATAATGGGGACAGTGCTGAATCCATGAATTAAGTCAGGACAGGAATCAGTGAGTGGAGTTGAAACCATAAAATATATTGCAGCTTTCTAGTAGCTTATTGAGAATAGCAGCAGGTGTTTGCTAATCAAGCATGGAGACAAAGTTGCAGGAACGGTAAATTTGTCCCAGTATAGGTAAGCCCACAGTTCTGCTTGCTCTGCAACACAGGTGAAGAAATTTCTTCATCACAGATGTTTCCTGGATATTTCATAGGGTCTTGTAAAACTGCTTTTGAGATTCTTAGCTCTGATGTCCCTGTCAAGTACAGATTATAACTTGTATCAGATTTTTTTTAAGGTCAGTCAAAAATTTTTTCTAGGGCCTGATCTGTCAGTGGTTTGGGTGTGTGGACAGAAGTTTATCACGCGAGCTTTTAACAAGACATGGTAAGTTAGGTATATCTTCATGGAGTAACAAGATGGGATGAGCTTTTTCTTTAAGCTAAGATTTTATGATGATAAACCAACATGGTGGAGAGTACTGTGTTGGAGATTGTGTGGGTGGACACAATCCCTGTGATTTAGAAGTTATGGCTGCTAAGCCATAACTGGTAAATGCATCCTGTGGATCTTTATCTATGTATTTTTGGCAGTTCTTATTGACCCATGTCTTAAATTCCCCCCACTTTCCTGGCTTCTTAAAACATTGTACCAGATAAGCAGAAGCCAAAAAAAAAAAAAATAAATAAAATAAAAAAATAATAAAAAAAAATCCTGCTGTAGGAATATTTGAACCCACAGGTGAAAATTAAATTTGAAATAAAAATGTGGTTTGCTACACAAAGGAATCTAGAGTTATAAGAAAGTTTAGCTAGTATTACTTAGCTGATAATTTAATGTGATATTCTTCTAAATTCAATTAACCTGATCCAATAGTTTTCTCTAAATTGGATGAAATGCAATGAAATTTTGTCCCAGAGACTGGACATATGCTGCATGTGTACTTGTCTGTATGAGTCTTGTGAGTAGCAAAACAGCCTAAAGAACATAAGAGTTACCCTGGATCAAAGGTGTGACTGAAACTTCTTAAATAAAGAGAAAAAATAAATCCCTTTTGTCAGAAGATCAGGCATGGATATCTGGGATGAAAGTGCCAAATGAAGTTAATGTTAAGAACTAAATTAAATAGTTTCTGTGGTTACCGTGGCTATGGAGAGGGGCAAAGTGGAAATGCACTAAGTATGTAGTAAGTTGAGCTACCACCATTCTGCAGTTACAGATGCAGAGCAAGCAGTATGACAATCCTGGGTCAGTGGAAGTTGCAAGTCAACGAGAAACGCTCTTCATGAGAGGAAAGTACTCAGTCAGAGGAGAGTAATGATACAATCTAAATCTTCCCAACAGTTATGTCTCCTTTGGCTCATTAATACACAGCAAATGTTGGCCAATTGCAACAGAATGTGGCAATTTTTTCCACTGAGGTGAAAAGCCACCAAAACATTTTCAGTGTTTCCACCCATGGCTGAAGGTTATGGACTTGGTTATTATATATATTATATTATATATTAGTTATATATACTTTGTCAGTACAAAACATCTGTGCTTTCAGGAAAAAGCCTCTGGTTTACTATGTTTGATGGCTGGCTAATAAACCAAAGTGAAGTTGATCTAGGCACAGATTAGGGATGAGTGGACCTGGCCCAGATCTGGACTTGTAAACTGAAAATGCCTTATGGATATTTGTTGCTCTGTGAAGACACTAGACTATTTATTTCCTTCATTGTCTGAGTAATCTAATTTGGCAAACAGTTCAGTGGTATTTCTAACTATTCTCTGTTCTTCAGAGCAGCTCAAGGTTTATCTATTTATTATAATAATCCTAAATAAAGTTAATAAAGTTTCATAATTCACAGCCAGGTACAAATTTCTATCCTTTACTAGAATGAAAAATATTAGATCCCGAGCTGATATATATGTGTATAAAACCACTTGTTCAGACGTTTCCCCAGGTATTCCACAAAGTCTTGGTTAAACAGGGTTTAAGTCAATGCTAAGGAAGTCAAGGCATTGGAATGAAATTTCATGAGATACTAGTTTGGTTTTGGAGGTGGCAGCTGCCAGATTAGCTTCTCATCACAAACTTACACTACATTGAGGTACTTTACCAGGAGGGGTGGCTCTGTAAGGGGTGGCAAGGCCAGCAAAGCTGGACAGTTCTTTCTTGAAACAATCACATAAATTATGTGGGGGCTTATTATATGTCAACAGGAAATTGGATCTCAGAGCAATCATCAAGCTCTCACTGTGTTGACTCAAAGAGGACTGTATCCACTCCTATGGTGTGAAAGGATTTTGCAGCACAGAATACATCACATACCTAGACATTTTTGGTTCATAACACTGGGACTGCCAGTACTTCTACTTGGGTATGTCAGGAGTGACAGGTTCCTGTAGTGAGGGACAGGTGGATCTCTGCTGATACATGGATAGCCCTTTTCTGTGTTGGTCCTTTCTCAAATCCAGATTCACTGCACTTATGGAGGTTCCAGAGTCCCAGCTTCCACCTGTTATGCAAGTGTCCTGGTGCTTCATTGTCTGGGCTTTGTTCTCTACTCGTCCTGTTCTTGTCCACATTTCTTAGTTTTCTACTGATCACTGCCAGGGAAACAGCATTGGGCCAAATGGACTTGATTCACATTTGACAGTCCTGTGCCCTCATATCTAAACCAGAAAGCAGTGTGTATAGGGAGAGCCCTCACTGTCCATCTCTTGGGTATGTTTAGGTATATTATGCAGGCTTGATTTCATTCTGGGAAGAAATAGTCAGCTATCTTGCTGCTTAGACATGTGATGAGAATGTTTTTCAAAACATATCATTTGTGATGTGTTTCCACAACCAAAAACATTGACCAGATAAAATATATCCCACTTTGTCTAAATGAGAGTGAATAAATAGTTGGCGAGACAAGAGAAGAGCCTTCCTATAGAACTGTATAAAAAAATAAGAGCTAAATGAAAGTAGGATCTTAGACGGGAAGATAAATTGGAGATCCCACATCTACATTTCAAAGACTTTGTTGTCCCAAGGCAAGCCAAACAAAATGATATTTGCATATTCACTGACACTGGAATAGTATCCAAAGACATCAACCAAACTGAAGAGGAAAAGTGAGAGAAGGGAGTTGAAATTAGCATATGATCTATTTCCTCAGATTGAAAAATGAGTTGAAGGGAGTAGGAGGGGAAGTTCCTTATAGAGTCCTTTGATGCTTGCTTTTTCCTGAAAGAGTATATGGGGAAACTGTGATTTAAAGCTGCAGTTCAGTGATACGCTAAATCTAACTTGAGGGCTTTTAGTACTGCTGTAGAAATGCCATAGCCTCACGACTCAAATAATTCATTTGGAAAAAACTTTCTGTGCCAGCCCAGATCTGTTCAAATAGGGCTGATGGCTTAACTTTGTGCCAGCATGTTTTATGTCATATATACCATCAGCATATGAACAGAAACAGCATGTTGTTGGACCTCCCTCAGCTTGTCTGTATGCCTTTTCATCAGTCCCATCTTGCTATCTTCCAGCTCATATAATCTTCAAGTCACTGCCCCACGTCTCACTACAACCTCCATGGGTAGCTTAGAGCCTTATATGTTTCTTTCATTTTGGACATTCATCGTCTTTGGTCCTGACATTGCCATGGAAATTCCCATGAACTTTGCCTTATTCATTGCCCCTACATCATGTTTTACTGTCACAATTCTCTTGAACTTCTGATACTGCAGTTTATTATCCTCTCCAAGCCAGATTCACACCCCAAGCCATGGAGCTCCATGGCATGCAGTATGTCCTTCTTTTATCTCCTGCAGATATAATTCTGTTCATTGCAGTTCTGACTACATCCAGGAAATTTCATGTGGGATGGCTGCTGTGCTGCAGGATTGGAGAAGTGTGGGACCAAGGTCAAAGCCCTAGAAAAAGCCTATTGGGATGCTGCAAAACAAGGATCTAGCTGGAACTTGTGACGGGGCAGAGATTGTGTTTGGAGTGTGTGGGAGAAACCTTGCAAGAGTGTTAAAGTAAGTCCTCCTCCATAAAAGAGTGGCAACCAAAAGGAAAAATGTTTTTCCATAGGAAAAAACTCCAAGAAATTGAACTAGAGGAATTACAATAGTACTGGTGGGAAGGGATGCTTGAAAGTCTCCAAACAAACCTCCCCTGAAGCAGGACGATCCCCAGCACTAGGTCAGGAAAAACAGGGCTTTATACAACTGCACCCTGTACACACTGAAGGATAAAGACTCTCTTGACATCTGGCCAAGGGCTGCATCATCCTCTTGCAGTCAGAGTGTTTTCTAATGCCTGACCCAAACCTCCTAAGCTACAGTTAGTTGACCCTTGCTATATTGTCCGGCACCACTGAGAGAAGTTTGGCTCTGTCATCCTTGTAACTGCCCCTCAAAAACTTACACAAGCTGGTGTTAGACACTTCTCAGTCTAGTTTCCACCAAGAGAAGAGCTGAAGCCTTTTCTCCACTTCTCTACAGTATCAGTCCTGCTCCCTCTACCTCTCCTGACAAATCACATGCCCCAGCCTTGATTATATTTGTTGCCTTCACTGGTCTCTCTCCAGCTTCTGTACAACCTTTTTGAACTGGAGGCTCAAAACTAGATGAAGAGTTCCAGGTGCAGCTTTCCCAGAACTCAACACGGTGAATGTAACTTCCTTCTACTTTCTGACCATGCTCCTTCACATGTAGTTCAGCAAGCAGTTTGTCTTGTTTGCAGAGAGAGTGACTGCTCACTCACATTCACCTTGGCACCCACTGCCACCCCTGGTCTTTGGCAGAAGGATTGTTGTTTGGACAGTTTTCTTCCAATCTGTAGCAATGCAGGGCATAATCATAACCCTGATACAGAATGGGTGAGAAGAAAACTAAAGGGTGACAGTATAACAATGGGTGGCTCTTCCTTAATTTCCCTCATCAGGCTTTGTTTGTCCTTCTGCACTGAGATTCAGCCATTCAGCCTGTCAGCAGCTCATGTTCCTCCTGCACTCTGACCTGGGTTGGACTCATGAAGGAAAGTCAGGCAACAAGAAGCTCCATACGTTCATTACAATGACTCTGGTAGAGTGACCCTTCAAGAATTCTTTTATCCCCTCCAGTCCACTTTTGCATATCACTTGCTTTGGTTCTGGCACTTCAATGCCAGCAAATATTTCAATTCTCATGTGAGTTGAGATTATTTCTGTAGCTGGAATTTTAGAAGTCACAAGGATGGGGTTGGCAGAGCCTGCAGGGCTGATCCAGGGGCCCGCAAGGGAAAATACCACCTGCCAATAAGAAATGTAGCAAAATCGCAAGTTTATTGTTTCTGTCCAACCATGCAAAATGTCAGGTTATATCAAGCATCCCTCAGGGAATCTCTGTAAATCAATCATGATGATTTTCCTTCTCAGTTCTCAAAGCAGAGACACCCAACAAAAGCTTCTGTCGTTACTGGTAGTTTCAGCTCACCTCCCTGACCCTAATCCTACCTCTTCTGCTAAATGTTCTGTTTATTCCCACTGTTATGTGCTGACAAACACTACTGGGTTACGAAAAGGAAGAACAACCTTAAATCTGATACTGAATGCCGTCCATCAGATGATCACTCACACTGAACAGTCATACAGAGGTGGTATGTAAGGAAGTCCAAGGCAGTGGGGCAACTGGTGGGCAGGATGACTGATGTTAAAAGAAGAGTAGTGGATCCTTGATCTAGGTGGGGTTAACAACAGTTGCTATTGGTGTGACACCCCATTTGTAAGGCCCAGTGACAAACTCATATTGCTTGATCTCAACAGTAGGCACTCCAAGATATTTATTAAGCTTCAATATTCTTGATTTGTTTTGCAGTTCAGTGGCACTTCAGAAAACTTGCAGAGTCTCCAAGTTTCCCAGGAAAACAAACAATAGGCAATAGGCTCATGAAACCACATACTCATACTTTAACCACAGAGACAAGGAAAAGCTAGTATTTGTGTCAGAGAGTCACCCATCAGTCAGTCATTTCCGGTTGCTGATTCAGAGGGATATATGGGATATAACCTTGTTTCAGGTCTGGGGTGAGCATTTGGGGACCTTGGACTTCAGCACCATGGGACAAGTGGGCTTAATGAGTAGCAGTTGTGTAACAAAAGGAAGAAGGATGTTTCCTGCACTTCCCTTCATGTACATCTCTGTGAATTTCTTCATTTGGAGGTTGCAAATCTTTTGAAGAATCACTTGTGTTTAAATTGTGATCCTCTGAAACCATTCTCTAGTTCCAAAAATAGCAGGTGTTACAATGCCTACAACAGAATCCACGCCTGAATTGGCCCAAGCTTGGAGCCTTTACTGTTTCTTATTCACTTTGACCAGGTTTCATCCATGATACAATGTCATGGAACATAGTGCATTCCTTCTTACTCACTTGTTGCTCATTTGATTCCTTTCTGTAAAATATTTTTTTTCCTGAAATTCTTGGTAGAATTGGACAAAAAGTCATGGAGACTGCTGTTCCATCATTCCTCAAAGCAGGCCAGACATGGGCATTATAAATGGAGACAGCATTGCTCTGTGGACAGTAAGAATTAGGACTGGCATTGGCGGTAAAAATTAGAACTCATTTTGGATCAATGGCTTTGCCTTTGGCTATTAGAATGATTTTGGGCACGTCAAAAGTCTCTTGAAAGTGCTTAGATTTTTAAAAAGGGAAAAATTGAAATGCCTGACATGGAAGACTAGCAAAGAGGGCACAGAGGTATGGCTACTGTGAGCAATATTTAGTTGGGAGCTCTAGGAGCATCCAGTCTGACAGGAACTGCTTGTGGAAATTTCTGCAGTGAAAAATTTTTAAGGCAATCAGCACACGTGTCCATGCTGAACTTCAAGTCCTCAAGTGACAGATTCCTGGGGGAGTAGAAGCCCTGGTATATCTTTAGAACATGGAAAGCAAACTGCCTCCTTTCATACTTCCTCAAAAGGCCAAGTCAGGACCTAAGCCCCAGATATTTTATTTCTTTCTAAAATTTGCCAGGAGCAGATGGAGCTTTTCACAGTGACCAGGGCTGAAACAGGTTTGTTTCCTTTGAATTATTTATTTATTTATTTATTTATTTTTAGGCATCCAAGGACATGGCATTTTCTCTGGTTCAGCATCATGCTTTGGACTACTTTGATGATTGTACAGAACAAGTGCACTCCAAAGCCAGGTGTAACCCCCATTGGTATCTGCTCAGTTACCACATGACAGGCAGAAGAGCTTGCTGGAGGTTAAGCAGCAAGGCTTGACAGTTATTGTCCACTAAAGTGAGCAGCCAGCCTAATGCGTGGTCATTCATTACAGACTTTCTGAATGGTCAGCTGCAGTATTAGAGCTGGTCAAAGGTTTCTCCAAACATTTACCATCCATTAAAAGCTAACCTTTCTGTGTGTATATTTGAGCTTTGAATTCTCGAATAGCTGCGGGCTATGCATAAGATTCAGTGCTTCTCTGGGGGTCTATTACACTGTCAAACACAGATCAGCCTTCCTAAACACCCCAGCAGCATTCCTGAAGTGGACTCTCCCTCCCCGCCTCCCATCACTCCTCCAGGAGGCTGAAAGCCGTGAACAGCTCTCTGGCAGCTGGACATTCCTTATGGGCACTGTCAAGTTTGCTGGTCTTCTCCTTCCAAAAATAAACAGCAAAATGTATTTGAGATTAGAGCTTAGTAGGTTTTATTTCCTTCCTAGGGCATTTTTTCAAGATTTGGATTTTTTTTTCCCCCATCATATATTGTGATCAAAGCTAAAATTGTGGATTGTCAGGGTGAGCTGACAGCCTGCTTTTTCAATGAGTTCAATCAAATTTGTCATTCTGGGGTTTTGGGAGCATTTTAAATGGAACAAAGACAACAAGTATTTTTCAAAACCTGGAGAGATGCTGTTTTTGGAACACTGACTTTTACCAAAGGTTGTGCTCTCCAAGCTCTGAGATGACACATGACTTCTTATGCCATGTGCCAAAGCCAGGCAGTTCCTCTACTTTTCTCCAAATCTGAAGTTTATTGTGAAAAAGCCAGTAGCCTCAGGTTTGCCTCCTCTCTCTCCTGCATTCTGCTTTGCATTGTTTTTTTTTTTAATCTTCTGTCAAAAGTCATGCTGTCCACTTTCACTTTACAAATGGGATTTCTTTTGTCTTTCCCTTCCATCCACTTCTTTCCCACTCCCTAGTTCTTCCTCATTTAATCATCTCTTTCCTATCTTAAGATTTTAAAGATGCTCCTGGCAAACAGCTAGTATGCCTTACTTTGCAGGCAGCATTAAATCACCTGGCACTTCTTGGTGTCTAGTTTGGAGCTAGTTTGCATTTGGTGATTTTGGCTGGGAGTGTTGGCATAATGAGGCAGCATTTGCCTGAAAATAAAGCATAATGTATCTTTAGGAGTACTTAACAGCTGACAGTTGTGAGCAGCCCTGAGAAGGACCTGGGGGTATTGTCTGATGAGAATTTTGACATGAGCCAGCAACGTGCACTTGCAGCCCAGAAAGCCAACCATAACCTAGGCCACACCAAAAGCAGCATGGGCAGCAGGGCAAGGGAGGGGATTGTGCTCCTCTACTCAGCTCTCGTGAGACCCCACCTGGGGCCCTGTGTTCAGCTCTGGGGGCACCAGCAACTGCAGGACATGGAGCTGTTGGAGCAGCTCTGGAGGAAGCCACAAGGATGCTCAGAGGGTGGGGTAGCTCTGCTGTGGGGCCAGGCTGAGGGGTTTGGTGGGGTTCAGCCTGCAGAAGGGAAGGTTCCAGGGAGAGCTGATGGCGGCCTTCCTGTACCTGAAGGGGTCTACAAGAAAGCTGGGGAGGGACAACTTCTCCAGGAGTGTGATGACAGGACAAGGGGGAATGGCTTTAAGCTGAAAGAGGGGAGATTTAGTTTAGATATTTGGAAGAAATTCTTCCCTATAAGGATGATGAGGCCCTGGCCCAGGCTGCCCAGAGGAGCTGTGGGTGCCCCATTCCTGGAGGTGCCCAACACCAGGCTGGATGGGACTGGGGGCAGCCTGGACTGGTGGGGGGGTCCCTGCCCATGGCAGGTGATGGCACTTGATGATCTTTAAGTCCCCACCCACCTCAAACCATTCTGTGATTCTATAATTCTACATGTAAGAAAATGGATTGCTTCCTGGCAAAACGACCTTGGCAGGGACTTGGGTACTGGGAATTCACACACTATGCAGTGATTTTCTCATCTTGATTTCTCAGTACTTTGAAGCAAATGGTTTGAGATCTGTCTTTGAGCTAATTCCTCCTTTTTCTGGCTTTCAGAACCTTTGGAGTTAAAATAAAGCACTTGCATAGGTACAAAAATAATGTATTTGAGCTTCAAAGATGCTGGACTGTTCATCACACTGCTGTTACTGGTTTTACCCTCACAAGAGGAGAAAATAAATGTGCATACCAAATTCTTCATACATCTTTAATATTAATATTGCTCTGGTTGAAGTGAGCTATAACAAGCTTAAAAGAGGAAGAACATTTTTGCACCTTGGAAAATGGCAAGTGAAAGGAACAGAAAGCTTTACACATTGTGGAATGTCCTTCCAGAGAACTAGCACCTCAGTGAATAAAGGAGGCATTAACAGACACAGGTCCAATGCCCAGAACAAGCATCTATTCAAGGTCTGGCCAGGAGAGATCAGCAGAGTTCAACTGCAGGGACAAACAAGGCAGCCACAGCATTAAAACAGGCTAGCAAAATAAGCAAAAAGTATCCCAGAATGTCCTCATCAAAGCCTAATTATCTGCTGACTTCTTAGACATGCGAGAATTTTCCTTGTCTATTTAATTTCATGCTTATCATCAAACTAGTCATTAAATGGCTGAGTATTAGGTGAAAAATTCAAGGCTTTCTGGTCTGTCCTGTTTAATCCTTCAGCTCCTCCCTTCTCTCCTCCCCATTCCACTTTATCTCCACAATAGTCAGGCAAGGGAAAGGAGGCAGGGTGTCATGCTGGGCAGCGTGGCACAGTCTCCGCAGTGTGGTCTGAAAGTGGGCAGGATGTGAGGTTGCATAATGCCAGATAAAGGCTAGGATGCACAACACTCCAGTGCCATGCCAGACCTCAGTAGTGCAGCTCTGACTGCTTGCAGTATGTCCCATGATACACAGCAGAATTGCAAAGACCACCAAGAGTGGGATGAGACCTAGAGTTCTGACCATCATAATCAAAATTAATGGTCTGGGAGTCAGGTAAATTGTTAAAAACATAACCAAAATGATTAAATGATACTGTGCTTTCTCATCTCATAACATATTTTGGGAAAATATGCATGAAACTGGAAAATAAAATCCATTGAAAGACTTATGTATATAGGACTAATCAAGGTTTCAGAACTACTGCTTTGGGATATTTTTGATACCGGGAACTTAGAAATATTTAAGTAGAGATTGGCTATTTAAACTGATGAGAAAACTATCTCACCACAATGAATGACTACTTCAGGCCTCAGCTGCTCTTCAGCTGGAGTGTATGGAGGTAACAGGAACAGGATATAGCCTGTAACAGGTACTTGCAGCTTTGTCTGAAAAACTTTGTTCTGGTTGTTATAGGATTTTAGACTAAGTAGACCTGGATTCGAAACTCCTAGGTTCACAAATACTTGTGGCAATATCCCTTCTACATCTCCAATGTGATGCATTTCCTTCTGAGGGGACATCACTGCAAGAATCCAGTGTCCAGTAAGACTATACAGTCCTGTCAACAGGCTACTTAATTAAATATTTTGCCTTAATGCTAGATACTGCTGCTTTCTGCAGTTTTGTTTCTAATGTCCAGGAGGGACCATTTCTCCAGTAGCAGTCTCCAAGCCTTAAACTTTTGACCTGAGCTAATTACTGAATCCACTTTATAGAAGTAATGAGGTTCTGAGCCTCTGCAATGCCTTGGAGGCTCTGGAGAGTCTGAGCCAAAACCTGAGCTCCCTAATCAGTTCTGACTCTGTTTTTCATTCATTTACTGAGTGCCCCGAGGCACTGCTGCACCTTGAGCTCTCTGGGAAGAGCTGCAGTGCAGCTCCTGCCCAGTCTGCAAGTGGGCAAAGTATCCCAGTTCAGGGCTGCAGGTCTAGCTGGCACCTTAGTAATGAGAGCAAAAGGTAACAGTGAGGATCAGTGGCCAGTCACCACTCCTTCCTTTTGATGAGCATTTCCCACCCCGTGTAGACAGGCCTTAACCAGATCTCCAGAGCAGAGCCCATCCTGTCCTGCACAAAGAATATCCAGCTGACAGCTTCTTGCCAGCAGCTGGAAAACTGTACTGAAACCCTCAGTCACTGATCCCTGGCTGTTCACAGAGCTCATGGTCCTGGCTTCCCCTCTTAAAGGCTTTCGCTTGCCCCTGCGTTTACCCTGTTTGTTCTTCTCCCTCTTACACATAGTGGCACCTACAGGACTGAAACCTTGCTGACGGACAGGAGAATGTGAGTGTCAGCCAGGTAAGGATGCTGCTGACCAAGTTCTAGCCCAGCACTTAACTCCAGCAAGCAACTTCTCACTCTGGGACAGTGTCTAGATAAGAGCATCCCAACTTCCTAAGAAGTGTTTTGAGGAAAGAAATAGTCTGAGGTTCTGCAGAGCTGCCCTAGCCATGGGCAGCATGACTAGGGAAGTAAACACCCCTGGTTAGTTTCATGAGACATTAGTTTATGAGAGTCTGATGGGATTATGTATTCCTCCCAACATGAACAATCCAAAATCACTTGAAGACTGTAATGAATATTGGTGCTTTTGTCCCAGTCTATGCCACCCAGGTGCTACACCTAGTTATACCATGATGCTTGGATCACCCCAGCAGTGTTGGAAAACTTGAACAAACAGTAAGTTAAATCCATTTTATTTAAACAGCAGAGACTGCTAGATGTAATTTTGCAGACTTTATTTGTTATTAAATAAACCTGCCTTGTACTGTGGCAAATATAATCCTATTGCCAGTGCAATTAATGACTGGAGCAGGCAAGTGCAACTGAACCTGGAAGAAAACTGAACAGTAACATAAGAGATCACAAGCCAGCCACGGCTGGCTGCGGGAGGTAGACTTTTTTGCAATTATATGAGCTAGTCTGGTCAGGAAAGGAAGATAAGCTTTAGGAAAAACAAGGCCTTCTTTGAATTTGAAATAGAAGTAGCAAACTGACAGATAGCTCAGGATAGTGAACAGAGCAGTACAACAGGGCCAAGCTAATCACTGGAGATAAGATCTCCAACACAGTGATGCAATAGGCAGTCTAACAACTCTTGCTGTGGCACCCTCCTTCTCCCTGTAGACATCCTGGCAAGCAGGTAAATGCCTCTGCACCAGTGGGGTTACCTCACTTCCAAGGAGACATCTGCAGCTGCCTGCATCAGCACCTGGTCCACTCCTGCTGTTGAGGAGGCTGAACCAAATGGATGCAAACAATACTTCTCAGCCTTTGAGGTGTGCCTCGCTTCAAGAATATAAAAGCCAATGCAATGCAGCCTACTTTTCTTCTCTTTTCAGAAATATGTGAGAGCTTTTTAGCTCCAAAGAGAGATTTATATAGTATATATTAACCAAAACCATCTTTTGAGAAGATGGCAAAATTAAACTCCTAAAGGAGAAAGTCTGCAGAAGCACCAGGAAAGTCAGCTTTAGGGCCAGATTTTCTGTAGAGCTCAACACATTGGATGATGAGTGTGGGCTTCATAGAAAGAAAACTTCCTGAAGAGACAGACCACTGTTTGTGCTGCACAGCCTGTTTGAATGCCATTCCTAAATGCCATATTTGGTGTAGCAGTCTACATTTTTTGGACTACATATAAGGAACACCTGGGAACCTACTGAGTGTCCCTAGAACATTAGTCTTACTTAGGCACTGGAAAATGACCTGAAAAACACCACACTATTGCACCTTACACTCTAACTGAGCAACACCCAGTCAGGCTGGCTACAATGGACTCACTGGAATAGAAGTTACTGAACTGAAAACTGGGTCAGCCCTCACACTTTCTTCTGGCCTTTGTTAACAGCAAAAGACTTGGTAAGGTTTTGCCCAGACTACTGGAGTTTTTAGGAAAACTCCTCTATTATATTATTTAGAGGACTCTCCCCACACTTCCCTCACCCTTACAGACAACCCATGTGTCCCTCTTGGGGGGGACTCCAGCCTGGCTGGCAGAAGAATACACCTATCCCATGGGTGCATGCAGCTCCTGGGGCCTCTCTGTGTCAAGCTGTTTTAACAACAAACATGTCACAGCCCTGGAGCACCCAGTCCAGCATATGAGAAGCAGGGAGGGGAAGTCTGGCATGTCTGTCTCTTTATGCCTTGATTACCCAGTTTATGAAATGTGGATTAAAACAATTTTTATAGTTTTTAAATTTTGAGATCCCCCATATCAACAAAATGTGAGCATGAGCCAGATTGAATCTAAGACTTGGAAATCAGTTCAGAAGTAATTTATGAAACAAATGAAAAAAGCAGTATAGTTATCTGGTTTGGTTTGCCAAAATTTGAACTGGCACATGGGTGTTTATACATCAAAAAGGAATAGCACATAAGAGATCTGTGCCTCACATTTCCAAAATAAGTTGATAATTTTGTCTAATTCTAATGGCATTTTTAGCCTGGCCCATTTCAGAGAGATTGACTGTCAGGTACCTGACCCCAGAAAAACAAAAACAAAAACAAAACAAAACAAAAACAAAACAAAACAAAACAAAAAAAAAAACAATCAGACAAACAAAAAACAGGATAATGGTTTGGCTCACCTATTTTAATTTTTTTCTATGTAAATGTTAAATTATACATAGAGTTTAGGATTATACTGGTGCTGAAACAGACTCCTTCCTAATCCATTTATGTATCAATCAGGGCTGTCCAGTAAATAGTTCATGTTTTCAAAGGTAGAGCTTTTAAAACTTGGATCCAGAGATTGCCATTCTGAATTCTAAGGAAGCTCTTTGGGATTATAAGGGGAATACCATGTCAGTAGAAGTTATCTGAGGCTTGTTACAGGTTCCTGGTGCTGGGCAAATTAACACAAAGTAGTACATTTCTTGGCAGGATTATAATTCATTTGTTCATTGGCTGGATAAGGCAATGTTGTTTCTTGTCCTATCTGCTTCCTTGGCTTTGTTGGAGGAGGTTCTTCTGTTCCTGTTTTCGGAATTTCATTGAAATGGTCAAACAGGTGATCAGCAGGGAGAAGGCACAGGGAACTCAGTCCTGCATGGATAACTGAGTCATGTTTAATCATTATTATAACAATATAACACATTCTACAGTAATGGAGGCATGGAGATACCAAAGATATTCAATGTACTGCATGTACCACAAACCCATCTAGGTTAGTATTTCACCTCTAGCAATGATCTGTGTCTGACACCCAGAACAGAATTAAAGAATGAGGCAAATATGCTTGACCTGGATATTCTCTGAACCTCCAGCTCTTTGTGCCTCAAAGATCCTTAATACTGGAAGATGCTATAGTATTTCTTAACCCTGGGTGATGTTTTTATTTCCTTCTGTCATATTTTCCTGGCATCACTGTAGAAGGGAGGGAGCTAGTGAAGTGGTGGAGATGTTGCACAAGTTCTTCTTCCTTAGGCCTCATCTCCAAAACCTTGCCATATCCCTTTACCAGGTATGTTTATGAACAAGGGAATGATGATCTAAGTATCTGTGGCTTCCTGCCATGCTGTGTTATCACAGGTCTTTCACAGCAGCCACGGCTCTTCTCTGCCTGGTTTTGACCTACAATATTCTTAGTGCACACACCACAACTCTCCCCACCGCTCTCCTTTCTGAAGTCCACTGATGTCTCTTGCATGATGGCAAAGCTGTATATGTCCTGAATGCAGGCTCTGCTGGTCATGGATCAGTCTCAAAACTGACTGAGATAGAATTAGGGCTTAAATATTATTAATTTGGAAAGATAGAAGGAAGTGCAATGTGTCTTTAAAAAGTTTGCTGCTCAGGAAGATTTGAAACCAGCACATCACCCAACAGTTGAAGAAATTTGATAGATGAGTCTCCGACATTCTTGTCATGTCTTCCCTCTCTTTTTCTCCACTTCCACAGTCTCAAAATGCTGTGAGGCGTGCTGTGAGGTCTGGCTTATGTCAGAGAGTCTGTCAAAGTTCGGACATGCAGGCCCCATGGCCTGCAGCTGGACTAAGTGAGGAGTCTCCATCAAGAATTCATCTAAATGTCTTGCTCCTGCAGCATGCCCTCAGGTTCAGCACTCCTTTGTTTTTAAAGCCACAGTTATTAGTATCAAGAAAGCATGCAAAGAGCTGGGGAATACTGTGTCTGTGTGCCTGAGAGAGAGGGAGGGAGGGAGAGAGGAGGGGGAAGGAAAGAGTTTCTACACATATTGGGAATCATGCTAAGAAAAAGAGACAGACCTACTATTAGGGACTGGTTTTAAGCAAAATATCAGGGTCTTTCCTTCAGAGAGAGAACTCCCACAGCTGTGAGGGGAAAACAGACTGCTATAGGCAGAACAAAGGAGGCTGTATAAGGATCCATCTTTCCTTTGGTGCTGTAAGGCTTTAAACTACAAGCCAAACAGAGGCTAAGAGAGTACACCAATGGGTGTTTAAACTCCATTGCTGAATGCACATAATATCTGTAAATTGTTTGATAGAGAAAATCCCCATAGTTGGCTGGGAGTTTTGGAGTGAGCAGTGAATATGAAATCCTGTTTCTCCAGTAGGTGCTACACGGGAATGACCTGGGGACACATTAGACAGTGATAAGTGACTCTTTCCACCCCCTTTTATCCTGTTTACAATACAGAGGCTTTCCTTGAACAAAACCCTTTTTTTACTCTCCATGCTTCTGGCTGTTGTGTCTAAATGAGCCAATTTGCTGAAGGACTCCTCCTGGAAGGACTTGAAGTATAACAAGAATAAACGTTTGATTGCAGCATTTTTTTTTTTTTTTCCTGGCAAAAATCAAATTCTTCAGAAAAGAACAGAAATTCATTCAAAAGCATTTCAGTGCTTGCCACTTCATCAAAACTCCTGTGATACTTCTCAAAGTCTTGGCCAGCAGGGAAGTCCCAGCATCTACTTTCATTCAAGGTTTCTATTTGCATACAGTGTTTGAAAACAGGTTATAATGACTCAAATAAAAGAGAGCAAAGAACAAGAACTGAATGTGTTACTGCTGTAGTTAATGTTTTTATGGATACACTTTATTCTTAGACTGACGTTATTTCTGTGGCTTGAGTTACTATTAGAAATCCAGGGGTTAATCTTTTGCCAAACACCTGGCTGGCTGCATGGCAGAACAGGATGGTCCAAGAAAGTTTCATGCATCATTTGAGATACAAGGGATGCATCTTAAGCTTCTCCCCTCTTAAAATCTTTTGATTTTTCCTCCAACATTTGTCATCCTTAAGTATCTTGAATTTTTGCCATAAAGATATTTAGCCTTTGCCTAAGTGAAAAAGCAAAACAAAACAAAACAACAACAACAAAGCAAAGAATAGGGCTGAGGTGCTGAGGACTGATTATGATCCTAGATTTAAAACTTTGTATTCAACTGTATCAGAACATTTTATTCAGATGGACCCAATTTACCACATTATTCCTTGTGATACAGCAGGTTTCTTGCCATGCCACAAATGAGATGTAGCATAAATCCAGAAAAGTGTAGCATTAGCCCACCATCAGGGAGATTTAATAGCCTCAGGAACTAACATAAAAAGACAAAGTTAAGAGATGGAAGAAATAGTAGAGTAGAGCTGACTACCCTACTTGCCTGGTCTGTGAGGGCAGGGCCTACTCCTGTTAGGTAAACTGTTTTGCTGCTTTCTGCAAGTAGTGCTGAGATCTCTTGACTCTCAGAAGAGGGAAAACTAAAGATGGATGATTAATTACTGGGTAAGAAGTTAAAATTATGAGTTACTGACATGGCTGAAGTCTTCCAGCTGTGCAATCCTTCCTCAAGCTGCATACATCCATTGCCTTCCTTGTGCTGGTAGTGGTGTTCATCTGAATCCAAAGTGAAGCAATTTAGAGTTACATTGAAAGCAAGCTTTTTGTTTTGTTCTGATTTTAGAGTGTTCAATTACTCCATGTTTCTAGACTCTAGAATCTCACTAGTGCCAGTTCAAAGGGGGAGCATTGGACTGCATAATTAAATTATTATTTAATTAAATATAATTAAATTAAAGCTCAAGTGGCTTGAAGTCCTCCTCTTGCCCTACAGCTGCTTTTCCATAACAGGTTTCCTTCCTACTCTTCATCTGTGACTTTCATATTCTTATCAGGATGAAAATTGAGTCTTCAAAAATCTCAATTTTTTTAACAGAATCCCCCTGAAAGTGGTTTTGGAGATTTGCCATCTAGTCAGTTCTCAAATAAATTAACATTTTACTGATACTGCATGTTGTTAATCTTTAAATTACTGATCTTGTGCTATTAATTTGAATGCTTTATAAAATATCTTTCAATGAGGGATTGATTGAAGAGGTTGTGGAGTCTCCTTCTCTGGAGATACTCAAAACCCGCCTGGATGTCATCCTGTGTAATGTGCTTTAGGTGATCCTTCTCAGCAGGGGGTTGGACCAGATGATCTTCAGAGGTCCTTTCCAACCTCAGCCATTCTATGATTCTGTGATTTCCAATCAAGCCCAGTCTTACTAGCATGAAGTTGTGTTTCTGGACAAGGATTATTTTCCACTGAAGTACACTGACAATAGCAAATTATAGTCCTAACTTTAGTTTAGTAATTTTTGTATCAGCATTTCTACTCTTCTGAGGCCCAAGACAAACAGCCCCATATCAACCTACTTATCTACCCTTTTTGGATAATACACCTTCCCACTATTTATTACATAAAGTTAAAAGGTTGAAGGAGTTCTTGAGACTCAGCAGGCTACCGCTGTAAAAGTACATCAGTTTTTGTAGTCCAGCACATATAAGAAGGGGTTGTGGTTGATTATCTTGTCAAAATAATTAAGAAATTATGTACAAATGAGATAACCGAAAACAGTTTTTCAGTTTTTCATACAACCCCAGAGCAAGGACTAAACAGCCAGCCCTGCAAAAACCTGTGGAGAAAACTGGTGTTATAAAGTGAATGGCTGATAACACAGTGCAAGGTATTTAGTGTGTCTGAGTGTATGTGGAAAAATGGGATTCCCAAGAAAACAAGCCTATTTGCACAATGGCAGCCCTGAGCTGTCCATGACCACTCATGAACATGTATTTGGAGTCAGAGTAAGTAGATCTATGAAAATGTCTGATCATTGCTACATGTAGAAGTCCCCGAAACAAGCAGAATACTGGAAATCAGAAATTACTGAAAATAGAACACAAGACTGGATAGGACAGCTATACAGCTAGAAAAGGTTGTGAGAAGATGGTCATTATGATCAAAGAGCTGGAACAGCTATTTTAGAAGGGATGCCTACATGCAGGATTCATCTTACTTTCTCATAGGTATCTGCTTTTTTGCATTTCCTTTTGAACTGGTCGCCTAGACTTCTAGAGATTTAGTGAATGCAGTTCATATGACAAAAGACAATCATGTGGATAAATTAGTGGGCAAAAAATACACTGAGGGCATTAAGTACAGATACAATTCATCCAGCACAGCCGGGCTTACAGGAGACTTAGTGGTGGAAGGTGGGATCCTGAGGCATTGGAATGGTCTGCCCAGGGAAGTGGTGGAGTCACCATCCCCAGAGGTCTTTAAAAATTGTTTAGATGTTGAACTTAGTGATATGGTTTAGTGGAGGACTTGTTAGTATTAGGTCAGAGGTTGGACTTGATGATCTTGAGGTCTCTTCCAACTTAGACAATTCTGTGATTCTGTGATTCTATCAGGAAGTAGACAGAATAGTAGTAGTAGACAGTAGAAGAGCAGCAATGGAAGAGACTGGCATGTGAGGGGAGAGACAGGGCACTGGGCTGGAGGGCAGCTCTGGGGAGGAAGGTGAAGGGCAGGAGCAACACCAAATGGCCTCTACACATCCGGGGCAGACATGCCCCATGCAGAGACAGCTCCTGGGCAGCCGCCCTGATGCGAGGAAGGTGGCCCCGGGCCCCACGCAAGGTGAAGGAGGAGGGACAGGGCTTTCCACCCGACCCCTGCTCATTCTGGTGAGACACGACTGGAGGCCAAAGCCTGAGGGGAGGCCAAAGCCTCGGAACAGCAGAGAGAAAGGCATCAGGGAACGGGTGAGGGAAGGGTTTATCGGAGAGGACTGGCGAAGCACCCGGGGGGACAGGGATGGGGCGACGAGGCTGCTGCAGGCGAGTAACGAAGGGGAAAGCCGGGCCGGGCCGGCGGAGCGGTGCTGGGGCCGTGCGGGGACAGGGAGGGCGGCCGCGGGCCTCCGGGTGCGACGCTGGGATCCGGTCCCGTTCCCTGTCCCTGTCCCTGTCCCCGGCCCGGGGCCGCGGGCTCGCGGCTCCCCCTGGCGGCAGCTCGGGCTCCTGACGGGGCCACAGCCGGCGGAAGCCGAGGGTGGCGGAGCCGGATGCGACGTGGGCGGTGGAGCGGAGCGGGCCGGGCTGTGCCGAGCCGTGCCGAGCCGTGCCCGGGCGGGCCGAGCTGTGCCGAGCCGTGCCATGGAGGCTCTCTACCACCAGACCAACAAGTTCGTGCGTGCGGCGCTGCGGCGGGCGCCCGTGGTGGCCCCGCTGCTGTGGGGCGGGGGCCGGGCCGCGTTGTGGGAGCAGCCGAGGCCGCCTGGATGGCGGCGGGGAGGGGGCGGTAGCGGCCGGGACCCCCCCCCCCCCCCCCCCCCCCCGAGGGGCTGAGGGGAGCTGGGCCGTTTCTCGGTCGCAGGGCGAAGCCAACCCGGGTCCTCCAGGCTGAGCGGGTCCAAAGTCCCGCCGTGCCTTTAGCCACGTCAGGCCCGAGTCAAGGCAGGAGTTCCTGGCTTCAGGTTTTAAAGTGTGGGATTACAGGTGCTCACTGAAAATAAAAGTGATTCTGTTTTACTACATAAGCGTGAATTTAGGGCACGCTCGTTTGCTAGGGTTTTTATGGCAGTGGGCTTTGATCATGGCCGGGGGCAGCATTTAAACCCTCTCAGGAGACGTGTCGGTGAGATACGAAACGGTTTTGGAGATGAACGTAGTCTGGTGAGGTTTAAGTGGTAGGAAAAATGCAAACCACAAGTAAGGCAGAAAACCTGCCAGTGTGGTGGAAATAACTCATGGGAAAGAGGCTAAAGGAGGGAGTTAATCCAAATATTCCACCCTTGTTAATGGGTTTTATTAAATAATGTGATAGGGAAAAGCTGGAAATCCCGCTGTTGATCCAGAAATGAAAGCTCGTGATATAACTGTTGTTGATAAGGAGAATGCTTTTGCCTTTTCCAGTTTCCATATTGCCTTGCTCTGATTGTAGCTCTTGAGCTCTGCTTTTTATTGTAGTTTATTGTCAGTCTGAAGGTAATCTCAATTTGAAAACTCTCTTCCCACCTTTTCCCAGACCTACTATATTTTCCTCCATTAGAAAAATCCTGGTAAATATGAAGTGTCTTTTTCTAATACGGTTGCCAGTGATCTGATTTTGTTCTTACACATGGATTTCTAAACAGGCATTTTAAAAGCAGTGTGAGTCTCAAGATGTCTGAGGCATCCTAGACAAACTGGTTGGGAAAAAAAAAAAACATCGAACAAGAATGGGGTGCAAGATACTGGATATTGAATTGGTTCTCTAATTAACTGAACATGTCATAAGTACTGTAAAAGTTGGAGTTACCTGTTTAGTGTCACAGTGTTAATAATAATAATAATAAAAGTAACTTATGAGTGAGTATTTTCACTGAATATTGTCCTGGCCTCCCAGAAATTTGAGGCTTTTTTTTTTTTTTTCTTGAATTTAACAGCTATCAATGTGTTTTTATTTATTTTGGTTTTTGTTCTGTCGCTGCTTCTGCAATGTCAGGAATTTCTTCTCTTCTGTTTTAAGCTTTCTACTTAAATTCAATGCCTCTGTGATTCATGTATTGTATGAGATGCTGAAAGTCATTCCTTCTTCACCTTCCCCTGTGGCATTTATGCTCAACAGTGTCTCACTGCTATTATCTGCAGTCCAGACTGAACAACTCCATTGTATTAAAGCTGTTTAGTACTTTTCATAATCTTTATAGTCCTTCCCTGATCCTTTGCCTGTACCGTTATTTTGTTTGTGAGAAGGAGGTGACAAAGCTTGCACTGAAGATGCGTACTACTTATTTATGCAGTGCCGTAAAGGTGTGGTGTCTGTTCGCCACTTTAGTGGAGTATTTAGGTAGTATTTCACTGCAGACCTGTTATTAAGGTCTCCTTTGTACCAGCTCTTCTACCAATCAGACCTTCCCTCTGTTATACTTATTATTTATGAGTTCCTATTGTGAATCTGATACCTCCATGGTTGTCTTGGGGTAGGTAGATCTTAAATGACATTGAGCATGCCAGGTGCGTGACATGAGAGAGAACCTCAGTTCAGGTTACAATACAAGAAGGGAGCTAGAACTGGATTGAAAGTCACTGAAGGAAAAAAAAAAATTAGTTTCTCCTTGATTTTTATTTTAACACTGAAAGTTACTTTGTAGATGCATATTAATTGAAAGCACAGCTGTCTTCAAACTGAAGATTAGTGTTTTTTTTAGATGTTTAGTGATGGGCTGTCTGCACTGAATACCATGTATCTGATTCTTATTATGTTCTGAAAGGTACTTTTAAGAGAAGCTAGAGATTAAGATATTGAAAAATTGTTTTTCATTTTATGGATGTTAACTGACTTATTTTTCTTTATTTGTCTTTTGATAGACAAGTCCACGAAGTCCAATCTTACATGGGACGTCTGGAAACTTCAGACAAACAGTCAGTACACTGTAAGTAGGTAATTAGAGGGAAAAGTCCCACTCCAATACTGATGTAACCTGAACCTTCAACCTCGTATGCTTTATCATTATATTTACAATCATTACTTGAACTAATTTGGCTTTTCAGTTACTACGATCAGCAGGTGAGATGAAATGCTGATGTGGAATGCATTAAAATTATTTTACCATTTGACTTGATTAAGGTGATGTCTTGTAGGACAGAGTGGAAAAGACAGAACAAAAATTTACTGCCACACAGCTTCCTATGGGAGGTAGCTCTTGAATTGAGAAGTGGTGTTTACTGTAAATGCTTCTACAAGTATCTTGAACTGGGAATGTCAGATATTTTTTGGTGCTGTTAGATTTTGATGCATTGTCAGAGTGTGCTGTAGAGACATATGTTATAAATGGATTAAACGAATCAAATTGATCAAATTGATGCACATATGGAGGTATAATATAACACATAGATGTGGACAGAATTGCAAATTCAGACATCACCAAGCTAGTTTTTTAGAAGCTGAGAAGTTGAGAAATGTCACTTGATATCTGTCCTATTGTTAACACTGTTCCTTTAAGCATCCAATAATTGGCAAACTTCCCAAAAAGATTCTTAGTCCAGTTTCTGGGGAAAATACTGTCGTTTAATGTGCAAGAATTTAAGCAGGATGATTCTAATGGCTCCTGCTTGCATGAGAGTCCTGTAGAGACTTGCATCAGGTCCAGAGAACCTGTAATTCCATTTGCTTATGAGAAATATGTGGAACAACTAGGTCTGAAATTGCCTCAGTAAGTTTGGACTATAACCTTGTGTTAATAAAATGACTGTCATAAAATAATATGATTTATTGTGGCAAGATTTTTCACCATAGTGCAGAATTGGCAAATGTATTTTGGACACACATTTGAAGTCTGAATTCATGTAAAACTAGTTGCTAATGGGCATGATCAAAAACTTTTGAAGTGAAGCCATACTAGATACAATTACCCACAGGTCGACTGACTTCTGTTACCCTAACTATATTCATGTAGCATGACTAGAAAAGGCTGTGATAACTTTTCCTATCAAAAAACAACAACTTGTCTACTGGTTCTATTTTCTATGATGGTTGTTGCTACCTGTACTGTACTGTGCTACCTGCATCTAGTACAATGCCAGATGACTTCCTTGACTGTAGTTCGTTAAATGTGATTTTGGAGCCCCTTGAAAATTAGCATAACTTGCTGTCTTGCCTCTGCTACTTGAAGCGAGAGATGGGATTATGTACCATCTTATATAGTCAATAAATGAACATACTATTTTATATATAAAAGCACAGGTATGTGCTCTAGATATTATTGTGTAGTCAAGAATTTATGGGAAAAGGAGCTATCTTTAGTCTGAAGGTCAGGAAAAAGAGTCAGGAAATCAAAGTTTCAGTTGCAGCTTTTTTTTCCAACTTTGGGCAAATAACCCCTTCTTGCTCAGAAAAAAAACATAAGATGACCAAGAAAGTAACACTGTTGTTTGGACTAGCTAATGCTGATGTAATTGTCTATCTGCTGTTCTGGCTGGTCTTCTGTGAAGTTTAGCTGTACTAAATGATGGAGAAATGAATTAGGATGATGTGATTGATCTGTGTTTATTTATTTAAATAAACAATATTTATTTAAAGTTGGCTATTCTTTGATTGTGTGAAATCAAATTGTAAAGAAAAGGGGTTTTATGTGCCGTTTCCTTTTTGGGTACTGCTAAATGGAATTTTCTGGAAAGTCTTGAGGTACTTTGGAGGAAATAGTTGATTACTAATGCTTTACTGTATATCTCTTTAGTCTAGAAAAAAATAGGAATAAACAATATCTCTTAAGATTTTGTCTAAATGCAAACTAAGAACAAATTGTGACTGTTAAGGTTTGTTGATTATTCTAAGACTGACCATGGTAGTCCAGGAGTTGGCTTCAGGGTTACCTTCATGACTGCACAGGCATGATGGTTCTTCAGTGTCCTCTAATAATCATTCTATGGATGTGCTCTGGAGGGTGCATACCTTCAGCCTTGCAAGCTCGCTTTCTTTAAGCACAATAATGACAGATGATTAAAGGTCTCCCTGTGCAGTTCAAGCTGTGAAATGCTGGATTGTCACACAGTTAGAATATGTGGTTGTTGAATGAAGAAGGGGTTAGTGACTTATACCAGGCTTTGCTGTACAATAACAGTAACTGAAAGCATATGAGTCTTTTTTTTTTCCTAGTTGTATGTGCTTCCCACCTTACCAAAGTAAAAGTATTTGAGTTTGCATTTTGATCTCGTCTCTCTGCTATTTCTATGCACACATTATCAGAAGCAATAGCAAAGTAGACGATCACGGAGGCAGATGTTATATGTCTTGTTTTCCCACCTGTAAGGGCTCCCCAACCATGAGCATGCTTTTCCAAGCTGTTTGTCTAGTCTGCCAATTCCCATCAACTCTTCTTTTGGTTGCTTTGTCAACCTCCCATGCTATAGGTGTGGATAATGGAACTCTTTGTTAACAGTTTTCAGAAGTTAGGATTGCCAAGAATCATCTTGGCTATTAGCTTTTATGAGCAAGACCTGAGAAAACAGGAAGGGGCTGTAGAGGGCAATGTGGAACTTTTAAGTCCTATTATATAGACGAGACAGGGAAAGAAGTTCACGAGTCTTGAAGGAGCAAAGGCTTTCCCTGTTCCCTTCTCAGAGGAGGGTGAAAAAGGCAAGAGTTTCAAACTAGCCAGTTAAAGAAGTGTCTCTTCATGATTTGTAGAGTTCTTAGTTAATCTGATTTTTTCGTTTGTTTGTTTCCATCCAGCAAGAATTTGTGTCTTTCAGTTTTAAATACTGGTTTGAATGCTGTTGTACTTCTGCCTTCACTCAATTTGCAGTTCTTTAATTCAAATTAGAATATATTTTTGTTTCCTTGCAGTAGTAGAAAATGAGATTCAAGCAAGAATAGACAATATATTCAGCAACTTGGAACGTCTGGAAATCTTGTCCAGTAAAGAACCTCCCAATAAGCGACAAAATGCTAAACTGTAAGTTCGCTTTCTTTGCTTTGATAATGGTGTAGTCTTTGTAGTTATTTTCATTAAATTTATTGTAGCCCTTTTCCTTTTCATTTGAGTTGAACCTTTTCACATTACAACTTAAATCTCTATGCTCAACTGTAACAGAACTGAGGCACAGATGCAAAATCATTTTCCTGCATTTACCTGCAGACTGGTGATTGAGCTGGATTCATGGCTCTGTTCTGAGATGAGTACTTTGCTGCTTAGCAAAATATAGCACTTTGATGCTTAAATGACATACTGAGTTGAAATTATTTTGCTTTTAATGGTATTTGTGGAGGTAAGGAGTAAAATTACTTCAGTAGGTGTCATTTTTTCTGAAAACTTTTCCTAGCTGTTGGTGACTAAAATAAGGTTTCAAAAATTAACACTAGTTTGAGCAGCTTGGATCAGAGACCATCAGAGCACTTTCCATTCTAAATTGTTCTGTGACTCTGCTATTAATTTTTAGTCCCAATGCTGCCTTAGATCGGGTGGATTTCATGTCACCTATATTATAAAGGTCACCATCTGAAACAGTCATCTATGCTTTCTTTGTAGTTAACTGAACATTTAATCAGAAACAGTAGAGTTATGGACTTGATTTATTTTACCCTAATGCAAATGTGTCCTCTATTGCCAATTGGCTTTTAGGTACATTTTGTAGAAACTCAGCCTTAAGAACGTGATATTAATTAATGAAACTTGAAAACCTGATCTTTTGCGTGAATAGGTCATAAAGTAGAAACTGTTCAAATCCTACTGTCTTTTCAAATCTATGTTAAATGAAGAATATATATATGTAATCTCTCTGAAGAGACTTGTCATGGGGTAGGATGTACAAGATAGCTCAAGAATTCTGCTTCACATTCTATCTTTAGCTTGCAATTAAATAATCACCTGTTTACTAGTAAAATGAGGCACAGACGATCTAAGTATGGAATGTAAGCGTAACATTGAATGTCCTTTATCTTTTAGATGAGTAGAATCCATTATTCTTTGTATTTGTTGCTGTTAATTTATAACGCTCCATTATTCATTAAAAAGACCACAAAAGATTGGTATTTTATCCCTGGGAATATCTTCCTGTTGTTGATCCTGTCTAGCCGAGTTGACCAGCTGAAGTATGATGTTCAGCATCTGCAGACAGCTCTGAGGAACTTTCAACATCGCCGTTACATCCGGGAGCAGCAGGAACGACAGCGAGAAGAGCTACTAGCACGTACATTCACTACTAATGTAAATATTCTTTATTTTAGATTTCTCAGTTTTAGTTGCCTTAACCGTTCAGTGAAGTTTTGGGCAAGACCTAGGCTTGACTATTAGTTTGCTGCTGTGTGATGGTTCAAGTGGATTAAAGATAGAAAAGAGTAATAATACATGTTGAAAAAGTACAACTCCTTCATGAGGAAAATTTGGTCAAAAAAGAGGCAATAGTGAAAGACTTGAGATTGCTGCTCCAATTTTATCCAGTGCAGCTCTACCTGACTTTATATAGCAGTTTCAAAAAGTTGAATGAGGTAGGTAACAAAGAATACATTTTAATTGGATTTGTGTCAAAAGTCTTTGTCAAATCCCAGGACTTGAAAAATGTCTGGAAAATGCTTATGTTTATCAGTGGCTTTTATGCACACTGCTGTTAGTAAATGCCAGCAAGTTTTCATTTGTCCAAATATAAATTGTGTAGCTGGGTAAAAAACCTTCCATTTTAACTATAAATGATTCAAAAGTTTTTAATGACAGGTATGTGTTTCAACCTGTTCTTGATCGGTCTGAGTTCTTCCACTGATGTCTCCCCCGGCAAATTCCCAGATAAATTTTGCTCTGAATAATGTAGGTTTGCTTTCATTCTTTGCTTTTCTGTGACTTAAAAGCACGTCTTTTTTATCTTACTGTTTGCTTTCTGTGCTGACTTTCACTGTTAGGACAAGAAAAAATGCAATGTGAATGGCTATATTTTCTTGAGATTTTGGAAGTTCACTGCACTACTCAAAGCCCAACATAACTGACCTCTTGCATTTTGTTGGCTATTTCAAAATTATAAACAGGTCTTGAAATGAACACTGGAACTTGAAACCTGATTTGTTTTCAAAAGCTGTGGTGTTCTGCAAATGGGAAGAAATTTTCCTGTAGGAAAGCTTGTCCAGGAAGAAAACACATGAGTAAATAGAACAGTTTTGAAGAGGAGTAGCAGTCTTGCAAACACAAAATACATGGCAAACTATTTTTTGTTCCTGAACATGTTGAAAGGTGTCTCAAGATGTAATTAAGTTGTGTGATTATTTTGTATTTTTTTTTCTTAACTTATCATTACAAAAACATGACTTCTAAAGTATATTTTCCTTTTAATAGGCAAATGGTGTATTTGTGAGTTACTGGCCTATCTGTTTAGGTTCAAGGTTTACATAGCTATTTATATACTACCCTATTTTATTAAATAGGAATGTCAGGTGAATGTGTAAGCATTCTGAATAAATCATAGTAGTGTACATAACAGCTCTTGAAAGCTGTAACAGTGTTCTGAATGTTTTAATTCGAAGATAAATGTTGTCTTCAAAGCATTACCTTGAAGAATTCTGGAGAAAACCATTTATAGCAAATGAAAAATATGCTGCCATCTAGTGTCCCTCTGAGGGGGTACAAGGCCAGGTTGGATGGGGCTTTGAACAACCTGGTCTAGAGGAAGGTTCTCCCTGCCCATGGCAGGGGGTTGGAACTAAGTGATCTTTAAGGTCCCTTCCAACACATTCTGCGTTTCTGTGAGCAAAGATCTACTTTGATAGTTTTCTTGCTGCCTTGTGTATAAAAGAAAATCAACTGCAAATTCCTTGCATAGGAAACAGAATCCCTTCTGATTTGAAGTTTAATAAATATCTGAAAGAATAGCCATTCAGATGCAAGTGCTGTTGCTCTGCAGATTCCTGTAAGACAAGATAATTTTTTCAACCTTTGTGCTCTATTGACTTTTGATCAAAGAGTTGTGTACACCGTCGATAGCCTTCTTCATCCAGTACCTTTGACCAGCTAACTGGGAATGGCTCTGTCCTTTATTCTTCATTCTTCATTCTTTCACACTAGGTAAGCAGAATATCCATCTAGGCAGTCAGACACCCAACACTGGATTGTACATGTGGTTCCTGTATTAAAAATTTTTTCTACAATAATCACCACAGACTACTCAGGGCAAATTTGATATTGTTACATGCAAGTAACCTACAGCTGACAGGTATTAAGCACCTTCTGCCCAATATATGAATTATGCATTTTAGTAGTTCTTGCCAATCTGAGTTTGTGGAAGCAGGTAAGCCAGTGTTTCCACACTTAGCTCTAACCAATATAATGATTACTGTTTGCAAAACAATGTGGGAGTTGTGAACTATTACCTTGACTCTCTCAGTGGAGTAGTGTCAGAGAAGATGAAACTGGAAACCTTTTGAAAAGTCATGACATCCTCTGACCCCTTATGTGACCCAGGTTAGAGAATTTTACCCAGTTACTTCCATTTCAAAACGTATAGTTTCTAGTTGCACTAATGCATCTTTTCTGGATTTTTTTTTTAATTATCATTAGATAAGGGCTTGGGTGGTGAGTAAGTGAGACTTTCAGGGATCTAGGTTCATATGTCTGTTTGCCCTCCCCGTCAGAAATTTGCACCTTGTTGTTAATACAAGTTTATAGAATGTCATCTCCCAGACATGTGTTTTGCAAGCCTTTTGTCATTATAAATGTGCTATTGTCTTTCAAAAATCTTTTGCTTACAGTGATCACATGACTTCCTTGTTTAATCCTTTCTGATACTTTTGATCTTCTCTACTGTAATACTCTTTCCTACCTATGTCATAAAGAGATTATGAAAATTCTTAATTTTTAATCTGATCTTTTATCTCCTGAAATCTAATTGCAGTTGAATAGCTAATCAACTCTGCCTTTTGACTTGCTTCCTATAGGCTTCTCTACATTACTTTGTTCACTCAAATTAATATTGTTTTAACATCCCTATTAAAAATAAACAACAACAACAAAAAACATAATCCCACAAGTCCTGTCAAGGGGTGTTTGTTTTTGTGTGTTCTCTTTCTGGATCTATGAGTATGAGTGAGTAGGCAAGGTAACCAAGACCCTGCATTTCCCCTACAGGACTCTGACACCACCATACCGATCGACGAAACATTACAGTTTAATGAATCCCTGCAGAATGCCCATCGTGGCATGGATGATCTTATTGGCAGTGGGACCAACATCCTTCAGGGGCTGAGGGACCAGAGAGTGACATTAAAGGTGGGGGCATCATTTTTTACCAAAAAGACCCCACATTTCTGCATTTAAGATAACCAGGCTAAGTAGAAGAAATAAATAAGTATGGTAAAGGCCTAAACTCTGATTTAGCTAAGCCTAAAATCTTTATATTTTGTCATTTTACTAGGAACATATTTAAGCCTTTTTTTTTTTTTTCTTTTTTGTATGTCCTGGTAGGCTAGCAGTCTTCGTCTGCACAGTAGTCAGTATCTGGAGTGCTAAATGTTGTGTTTTATTTTGTTCTGTTCTGTGTTTTTTTTTTTTTTTTGATTCGTTTGTTTTTCTTCCAAACGAAGAAAGCAATGGCTAGCTCACAGATAAGACGTTGGTACAGGTAAATATCACTGAGAGCAACCACAATGCTCACATAAAGTACTTATGTTTAAGTTCAGTAATGGAGATAATACTCAAGTCTAAAGTATCTAAACAATATATATCTTCCCAAATTACTGTTAAAGATAATGAATGTTTGTATTTTAATTTAAAGACTGTTTAACTGGTGTGAAATTTTGAGTTAAGAGTTCAAAGGTACAAAAAGAGAATCGTAGAATCATTGAGGTTGGAAAAGACCTCCAAGATCATCTAGTCCAAACCTTTAACCTAGTACTAAAGTCCACCACTAAACCATGCTATTAAGTTGAGCTTTTTAATAAGAAGTGTATGTTTGGGGTGGGAAAGCTAGATCTCTGAAAAGGGAAATTCCTATCTCTGTTGTGCTCATCTTAAATTGGGGTTAACTATTGCTACCTGTTTTGTGATTTTGCTGCTTTGGCATGTAGCTGTCAGAGCATTTAGGCATTTTTAATTGCTAAATTTCTATGCAGATATTCATAAATCCCTACATGTAGTCAGATGAATCACATCTCATATTCCATGGATTGTGTAGACTAATGTACCACTGGCTTAAAAGGCAGTCTAGCCAGCTTACATACAGATAGCTGAACTGTAGACACATACACATCTTGCCCTGAAAGTGCATAGACATTTTGCTGGAACAAATTTTAGTACCTATGGTACACGTTTCGTAAGGGTTACCAGGGACAGGTGTCTTCACAAGGCAGCATTGCAAGGTGTTTCCTTTAATCGTAATGTCCATTGCTGTTTACAGGCTGGGTACTTCCTTTCTTGATTACAGATGTCCAGGCTAGCTGGTGTTCTCAAAACACTGCAGGGTATAACGGTAATTATAAATGTAACCCCTTTTCTACTTAATACTCATGGATGCAAGGACTCATCACCTGAGTGTTACACTGATGCATTGCAGCAGAGTTTGAAGTCCAGGTCTTTCTTCTCTGAGATGAAGGATAGCTAAGGCTAAAATTACTTGTTCACTGACCTAGTGAATATATATTTCTTCTTATACAAAGGCAGTCAGTAGAAAAACTTACTGTGGTTGTTAAGCATTCATTCCTGAGATAGGTTGTAGCTGAGTGGTCTAGCCATAGGACTAGTGGAAACAGAGAGGTTCTGTTAACGTTTTCATGAAGCAGACATGGAAAAAAAGGACAGGGAAGGATGGAACATTAGTGCCAGGAGAGGATTCAGGGTTTTGAATGCTCTTTTGGAAAAGTAACTTCTCTGAAGTCTCACAGCCTTCTGAAGCAGGGTTTTCTGTTAAGAGTTGGGGCCTGGAAGTCAGTTTGAAAGACTAGGTCCATTTATCCTCACCATGGTGATAAGGATTCTTTCTGGCAGCACCCATCTTCTTGCAACGTATGATGGAAGTTGGTCCTGCCCAGTGTCTCTCTGAGGTATGCGTCAGATAATTGCGTGCTGTGAGCTGGGCTGAGCTGTGGTGCTGAGTGCAGCATCTCTGAATGCACATCTGTATGTCACTTGTTTGTCTAGCTTATCTAGAATGGTGCTTTTCATCTACCTGTACCGTTGGGACTCTGCAGCCATGAGTTTTCTAACTTCCTCCCAGACAGGATGATACCAATCTCTGAACAGTGCCCATAGTACATCTATGAGCCTGTATTTCATGCGGTTTCCTTTGACAGTTGCCTTGAAATAAGGCAACTGTCACTGCAGTAGTGACTGGGTACACACAGTAGTGGTGATACGGTAACTGGTAGGATCCACAGACATTCTTAGTACCAGCTGTGTCGGCAGTGAAACAAAACAAATATGGGCCTGCAGCATGCCAGCCAGCAGGCTCTTTTCACTGCTTTTATCCTGAAGAATTTCTTGAAATTGCATTAATTACACTGTTACAGCCTTTTCATTAAACTTGACCACAGACACTAGAAGTTTCTGGACCTCCTTTTGAACCTCTTCTTGGTATTAACTGTACTTCAGACCAGCAGGAGGGAAGTTCTGCAAGAAAGGTTGTCTGAAGCTTCAAGCTCTTATTAGACTGTATGTCTGGAAGTGGAACAGAAGAACTTAATTCCTCCATAGGGAGTTCATTTCTCTGAGGTGCTGTCTGTGATGTTTCAGTCTGGACACATTGCTTTGTACCTTTACCTCTTTCTTGTTCTCATGTGTGAATTAGTCTAATAATCCACTTATTTCCAGGGTTCCATGGCTGTCTCTTAAATTGTAGGAACAATATGGCAAAGATGTTGTAGGAACTTAGAGAAAGTTCCTTTGTTTACTGAGGGATCAGAATTCATCACTTGCCACCCATGATAAAATATTCTATAGAATAAGAAGTGTGCCATGGAGTTAATTGTTTCTTTGCTGTCTTTTTATTCTTAGGGTACTCACAAGAAGATCCTGGATGTTGCCAACATGTTGGGCTTATCCAATACTGTAATGCGGCTGATTGAGAAGCGAGCCTTTCAAGATAAATACTTTATGATTGGGGGAATGATTTTGACTTGTGTAATTATGTTTCTCGTCGTGCAGTATCTGACATGAGCTACTAAGCTATTGCCAGAGGATATCGTCTTTTGGAGCAAGATGGACTGTCCTCCAAAATGTACTTTCCTCTGAGTGCTGCTTTGGATGAGCCCCTCCTGCGAACTTCAGAGTTTACAAGTCACACTTAGACACGTCATGTGGAAAGCACATAGGGGAACAAATTTCTTTGGGGACACTGTAGTTTAAAATGACCCTATAAAATATCCTTAGCCATTACTACTCTCATCTTATTGCCAGTAAGTTTAAGAATCTTGTTAAGTAGGAGGCAGAAGTGAAATTTTTGCCCAGCTGTTAGCAAGTCAGGAGTGTTGGGTAGATAGGGGAGAACAGGATACAAAGGCACAACATAAGATGAAGTGAGCCTTTCCTGTGATAGCTAGAAATGACCCTGGTGAGTGTATTTCCTTTTGAAAAAATGCCACTGTGGAGAATTCTGCAGTGTCTGTGGGCAAGCTCCTACAGATTGTGCAAAAAGAGGAAGTGAAGGGTTCCCATTTGCAAATGTACTCTTCTGCTTGGAAGGAGAAGGACTTGTGGGGAAGGGTCTTAACTCTAAAAGCATGGTCATAACCTCTGCTACTTTTTTGTATACTCATACGGTTTTACCCAGCAATCTTCAGTTTAGACTGAAATGCTTCTCATCTTATCTGAAATAAGTTTTGGTATCTTTTTATGTCCGGCTGCTTCCCAGTGGAAGCTGAATGCTGTACTCCTCCCTGCTTCCAGTCAAGTGCAGATCAGTGAGTGCAGATCAGAGATCACTGCACCCAATACCAAATTCAGCCTCCAGAAAACTGGGAGCATTTTTGGTGCTAGTGCACATCATGTTATAGTGAATTGTATTCATTATCTGAGGTGGTTGGTTGGGGTTTTCTGATCCATAGCTGGTATTTTTGAATTCAGTGAAGCAGGCACGTTCTTGCGGTGTTCAAACTGAAACTCGTGATATTTGTGTTTATAGAGCTGGAATGGGCTCTCTTTTTTTTTTTTTTTTTTTTTTTTTAACATTCAAAATAGCAGTGTGATCATCAGAAGAAGAAGAGTTCCCTTAACTTAGTGCCTTGGGATGGTAAACATGTCCCTTGTCCTTGAGAAGGGTATTTGCATTATTCTCTCTACCTGTGAATTTACTGTGAAAGACATTCTCATACAAATCATCTCACAGAGATGATAGCTTAGATTTTATATCTTCTTGGCTGTAGATATTTATCCACATTTAAACATACACAGTTAAGAAATGCCTCCTATGGTACACATTTCCCTGAAGATTGTGGGAATTCTGTTGGAATGGCCATCATGCAGTTTCAAACAGCCTTCCATTTCAAACATTATCCATTTCAGTCAGCCTTCAGATACATTCTCATTTTGTGTACAAGTCAGGAGCATTTCCAAATATCTGACAGTGTCACGTTCAGATAATGTGGCATTCTGTTGGGTGTTTGTTTTTTTTTCTTTTTTTTTTCTCTCTGGAATGGTTATGGGTCTTTTAATTAGTAACAGTTTACAAATCCTGCATTTCTTTGCTCCAATATGTTTTGTTTTTATAATTACATAGCTTGTTGCAGACTTTTTTTTTTCAGTTACTAATACCATTTCTTCAATTTCAGCTAATATGGGCAATATAAACAGGTTTCAGCAGTGCTTGTTTACATTTGCATGTTTAAAGTATTGACTGATCCATGTGCTGTGGCATAACTTTAAAGCCCAGAATGAGACTCCCCAGTTTGATCAGCTGTCACTATCCAGTCAGCTTTGTATTTGGAATCCAGGGCAAGTAAAATGTCAGTAGTCAGAGCACTAGCTGCCACCCTGCAGTGGAAGAGGCCAAGATGCTGTCAGTGCCTAGACAATCCTCTCAGGGGGTTCAGCAGGAGAAAGTGGAAAAGTGTCAGTGGTTGTTGAATATCCTATGTGCTGCACGCCTTCCAGCTGGCTGTTTTGTTCTTAATGTGTTTGATGTTTCCCAGGTATTTAAAGCTCTTTGTTTTCCTCAATCTGCTGCACTTTCTCAAGAAAACATGTTAGCAGACCATGTGCAGAATCACTTTGCATGTCAGCCACAAGGACTAAGGAATCAGAAAGTTGGTTATGAGAGATCATGTGTCTTACTGTATCTTTAATCTAAATTTAGCTTGAATTTATTTTAAATCTGAAATTTATCATGATAAATTTTAGCACAGAATGCACTTGTTAAAACACTTCCTATTAGATCAGTTAGGCACCTTGTGAGGATCCCTGGCAAATCTTCTGTCCTGATCCAACTCTACCTTGATTTTACAACTTTATTGTTTAAAGTTTATATAGTTGTGACTTGGTGTAGCAGGAATCGTCTTATACCAAGGTAAGGACTCTAGTCAATCTGTTTTCTTCTGTTCAGCTTGTGGTATGAGCCATAAAATAGAATTAATGGAACTGGATTTTCTCTGTTTTGGGACTAGACTAACATTTTTATTCATGTTTCTCTGTCCACTTATTTTTGTCCTTTTAGAGTCTTCCTTGTGTAGGCTAATTTCCCTGTTGTATGCAATGTCCTTGCTATTCATTATTTGGACTTGGGATGTGGGCTTTAAGGGAAGCACTTAGATGACTGGATTTGATGATGTGTAACTTCAAACAAATTTGTACTAGATATTAAGTCCAAAATGACTTACAAGAGCACCTGTGTTATCTCAGATGGCTAATGTAAAACCCTCAAAACTTCTGTCATTAGTGTGGCACAGTAAAAGTACAGGTAGGATCAACGATCAACGTCCCTGCTACCATGGAATGACAGAGCTGAAAGCCTGGTGGCTTGTCACGTGTTGCTGCTGCAGCTGCTGTCTCTGAAGTTTTCTTTCTTAAGACTGCTTCTTTCAGTGGAGCTGTTTGCCTTTGAACTTCTGTGGAACAGCCAATGTTCCAGCTGTCGAATGGAGTGCTCTCATGAGAGGGCGCTGTGGAAACTAACTAGTCTCTGGAAAAAAAAAAAAACACAACACACTTTTAACCAGTATTTTATACATAAGGGGACAAGGGTGGGACATGATGTGATTCATCTGTTGTGTTATGTAAATAAAGATTTTTTCAACTAGAAGTTTTTCTTTTTTATCTTGCCTAATGTTTGAAATGCCCAATTACTTAAGCTGGACAAATAACTTCTGGACACAGGCAGGTGAGGCACTAGGTTTGCTTGGTTGAATGGGGAACCCGTGCCTGAGCTCATGTAAAACAGAAGTTCACAGAAAGTGCAAATGGGTGGCCTGCTCAGGAGGAATGGGTAAATGTTACTCAAGTGTTCAGGGATGGAGCAGCAAAGTCAATTTGAAATTGGCATTGAAACTAGTGAGATAAGGGTTTATATGAATGCACTGCTAGCAAGAGGAAGGTTATGGAAACCAGCCATGAACAGGGCAGGCGTATTTCAGGAAGTATCTGGGTCATGGTGTTTCCTCCTGCAGCCTCTGGGGCTGTTTGCCCACACAGGCAGGAGTGTGTTGGCAGGTTCCGTGAGGGCTGAGGCCACAGGAAGCACACAAGAACAACCCAGAAAAGTCCTACGTATGGAGGGTTGTGGTGCTTCCATCGTGATGGATGGCTACACTCCACCACATCTGCTTTCTCACTCCGTGCTCATCGAAAGAGGCGGGAGAAAAAGTATGATATGAAAGCAAGTAACTCACATGATGAGATAAGGATAATTTAATTAAAAAAGCAAAGGTTGCAAAGAGAGAAAACAATTCTCAATTATTCATCAAGTGATGTTCAGCCATGTGTTGGGAAGCCAGGTCTCAATACACTTAGTATTCAGGACAGATGTCTTCATAATGGGAGCTTTCCCTTCTCCTCCCCCACCTTCCCAGCTTCTATTGCTGAGTGTAATGACACATCTGTTAACTGAAATGCTTCCTTTGATGTGTTGCCCCACATGATGATGCCATCAATGTATCACCCTGCAAGTGAAAGAAAACTGTGGCCTGCTCACTGCTGCCAAAGGGGTCATGAAAAATGCATTAGCAATATTGATGGTGTGTCGTGGTTCCACTCGAGTGGGCAGCCAAGCTCCACCACAGCTGCTCTCTCACTCCCCCTCCTCAAAGAGGAATGGGGAGAAAATATGTGAAAAGGGCTCAAAGGTTGAGATAAGGATGAGAAAATCACTCAGTAATTATTGTAACGGGCAAAACAGACTCGGCATAAGGAGATAGTAAGATTTATTGCCTATTACTAACAAGCTAGAGAAGTGAGAAACAAAGGAAAGAAACCAAAAGCACCTTCCCCCCCATCCACCCTCTTCCACTTCCTCCCCCCCGAGCGGCGCAGGGGAACGGGGGACTGGGGGTTATGGTCAGTCTACAGCGCTTCTCTGCCGCTCCTTCTTGGTCACTCTCGTCCCCTGTGCTGTGGGGTCCCACCCACGGGATACAGCCCTTGATGAACTGATCCAGCATGGGCTTCCCACAGGCAGCAGCTCTTCCAGAGCTGCTCCAGATATGGGTCCGTACCACGGGGTCCATCCCTCAGGAGGAAACTGCTCCAACCCGGCTCCCCCACGGGCAGCAGCTCCTGCCAGGTCACCTGCTCCTGTGTGGTCTCCTCTCCACAGGCTACAGGTCCGGCCCGGAATCTGCTCCAGCAGGGGTCTTCCACAGGTGGCAGCCTCCGTCGGTGCAGGGCCACCTGCTCCACCGTGGTCTCCTCCACGGGCTGCAGCGTGGAACCCTGCTCCACCATGGTACTCCATGGGCTGCAGGAGGACATCCTGCTTCACCATGGTCCTCACCACAGGCCGCAGGGGACTTCTGCTCCGGCGCCTAGAGCACCTCTCCCCCTCCTTCTGCACTGACCTTGGCGCCTGCAAGGTCGTTCCTCACTCCTTTCACTCTCCCAGATGCTGTGTGGCACAGTGTTTTTTTCCCTGTCTTAAATATGCTCTCACAGAGGCGCAAAACAACATCACTTATTGGCTCAGCTCTGGAAAACAATGGGGCCCTTCCCAAACATGGGGCAGCTTCTAGATCTTTCTCACAGAAACCACCCCTATGGCCCCCTGCTACCAAAACCTTGCCACGTAAACCCACTACACGGTGGCATACCACTTGGTTGCCTTTGACTCTAGTTCGTACTGAAGTTCTAGCATGTCCGGCACCACAGCACACAGTGGTGTTGTGACTTCATTCAGGCCGTGATAGTCCACTGTCGCTGTTAGACGTTTGCACTAGCCATATGGGACTACTAAGGGTGAGTGAGTCTTGCTGATCACTCCTTGGCTCTCCAGTCAACAAATCAGCAGCTTATGGATAGGAATCAGGGAATCTCAGTCAGTGCAATATTGCTGCTGGTGCACTGTTGAAGTAGTGATTGGCACCTGCTGTTCTTCGGCCCTCAGCAACCCCACAACAGAAGGGTCTTCTGAGAGACTGGGCATGGTAGACAACTGTTTAATGTTCTTTATCTCCAAGACAGCTATGCCAAAAGCCATTTTGGGTCCCTGAAATACCCTCTCCTAACGTAGTCTATGCCAAGGATGCATGCAGCCTCTGGGCCAGTCACAATGGAGTGCTTTTGCCACTCATTCCCAGTCAGGCTCACTTTAGCCACCAATACAATTAGCTGTTGTGATCCCCCTGTCAAGCCAGAAATACAGATGGGTTCTGCCCCTGCATAGCTTGGTGGCATTAGAGTACACAGCAATGGTGCTCACTAGAGCCTTGCACTCCTGTGGGTCCTGTGGACCTGATTGATAATACAAAGTTTTCCTTGAGGGGATGCCTTTCCTTCATTCCTGACAGAGGTCACCTAGAGGTGGAGGACTGGTGCCCCTTTTCCCAGTTGCTTTGTCAATGATTCTTTCCCTAGAGAAAGATCCATCTGCTTGGCTTCTTTGCCTTCTAATTCCTGGATACTGGTGCTGGTATTCCAGCATTGGAGCAGGCAGGTGGCAACGTGCTCACCTGGGTGATGATTGAAATGCTTTCCTAGATCTTGCAACTCACTCAGGGATAAGGATCAGGTGTTTTCTGCCTTATGATTTCTCTCTCGTCTTCCTCCTGTTTATGTGACAGCCCTGCTCCAGAGCGGCCTGCCTCTTCCACTTCCTGCTCTGGAACCTCTTAGTGGAGCTACTTCTTCCCTTACTAAACAAGCTGACATCTGCGTCCATTGTTTTGTGTTAACTACAGGGGCCACTGATTCCATTGACAGTTGGCCCTCTGTTTTAGCTACTGTCTCTCTTATTTGCTTGTCAGATCCAGAGGCCTTGTCTTCCCCTTGCAGGTGCTGAATAGTGCTGACTATTGAATGATAAGTGCAGGCCAGGCCCCAGCACAGTGCAGCAAGCTGGAGTTCGCCAGCATTGCCAGGGTCAGGGCATATGTCTTTTAAACATTCTACCATTTTGTTTTAGGATTGCACTTGCTCAGAGGTGAAGTTTAAAACCACTGGCAGAGAGAACCATGACAGGTACCTGCCTGTATCTTCCCACACACCTTGCCACCCATCAACACACTGCCTAGGGGCAGATTCCTGGGTGGTATGCTTAATTAATTGTTTAACCTTAGGAGAAAAAAAAAAAAAAAAAGAAAAACAGAAACATTCTGGAAACCTAGCAATAGGACTATGTTGGTTACCTAAGGATATTCAAAGTACTGGAAAGCTATTGTAATTAGCTCACAGGGAAAGGAGGAGGAGGCACCATTCCTGATATCCAATTCACTCCCAGAGGAGAAAAAGAGTGCAGTAGAGTGCAGTTGTTAAAATTCTCCAACAGATGGTTCCCAGTGTACAGAGATGACAACAATGCAGGGCCTGAACAGCAGATTAGGCTCAAGACCAGTGAATTACAGTACAGCAAACTGAAAAGAAAAAGAAAAACAAACAAGCAAACACAGCCTTTAAAAAGCTCTCAGATCTGACATATAGAGAGAGAACATGGCATAGATCACATACAGCAGAATGACATAGAACAATATCAAGAGCAAATCAGTCAGTATCATGACCAGCAACTGTTAGACAAATACACTAATTGTAAGTTCCCTCTGAAGTGCTCTGGTCAAATCTATAGTTATCTCAACCCTTCACCCCCTATGTCGGGCACCAAAAAAGGACTGTGGTGGTTTCACACTGATGGACTGCTAAACTCCACCACGCTGGTCTCTAACTCCCCTCCTCAAAGGGAAAGAAGGGGGAGAAAACATGATGGAAAGAGACTCATGGGTTTACGTAAGAATAAATTAAAGGAAAAAGAAAAGGAAAAACAAGCAAAGGCTGCATGGACGAGAAAAAAGTGTTATTCTCTCCTTTCTACCAGCAAGCAATGTTCAGCCATGTGTTGGGAAGCTGGGCCTCAATAAGCATAGCAGTTGTTCAGGAAGACAGATGTTTTCATAACGAGACCACCCCTTCCCCTTTTGCAGGTTTTATTGCTGGGTGTGATGATACATGGTGTGGAATAGCTCATTGGTTGGTTTAGCTCAGCTGCCTTGGCCATGTCCCCTCCCCACCTCTCGCCCACCCCCTGCCTCCTGCCCTTGGGGGGCTTGGACAGAGTCTTGATGCTGTGCCAGCACTGCTCCGCAACAGACCCAACATTGGTACGATGGCAATGCTGTTCTAGCTCCAAGTGCAGAGCACAGCACTCTAGGGGTTGCTGTGGGGAATGTTAACTCCATCCCAGGCAGCCTGAAGTACAGGCGTGAAAGTGTGTACTCAGGCTAGAGGGAAAACATGGGGTGCATTTTCTTTCTAATTCACTGATTGTGGATGGAAAACAGAGACGGGTTCTGTGGAGAAGAAGACAGCATCAGAGAAAGGCTCACAGGGGTGCTGAAGGGTAACACTGACTTTCAGCAGGAAGTTGGTCCCACTGCAGCATGTGGGAATGTGCATGTGCAGGCTGCAGGCCAGGTATCTACTGTGATGGATCTTGGTGGTGATACAGCAAATTCATATGGCACTGAAACTGGTGGTGGCTCAGAAGGGTGGAAGAAATGGTGTGGTCTCTGCTGGCTCCATGGTAGAAGAGGTGAGTGGGAGCTATGCTGTGGAGGAAGACACCCAGAACCTCCGCATGCTCTGCCTACTCCTGGTTTGGCTCTGCAGTAGGGTCAGGCCTTCCCCTCTCATCTGCTACCAGCTAGTAATGCAGGTGGTGAGGTCTGGAATCCTGGTCTTCTGCTAACCCCTCCTTCCTGGCTCTCATTAAGGAGAGTAAAGGAACAACTTGGAGGGCAAAATGTATTAGATTATCTTTTTCTTGAAATTTGTTTTGTTTTGCAGTAATTCAAGTTTCCCACATTAACAAAACAATCGTTAAATCAGAAAATATCTAGCAAAGAATGGAAAAAAATAAAAATTGCATCTAATGAAGCAGATATAAACTAGATACATCAGATAGCCCTCTGGCAGTCTTCGTTAAAGCTTTGGAAAAAGAATTTTTAAAGGCATTTAATAACCTAAATGCTGAGACACGTTTTCATGGTTTATCTTCCAGGGTGGTCCCCTAAAAGATTTCAGTATGATAAGAGGTAGCTCAAGACTAGAAATAGTATTGTTGATTCAGCTGTCCTTTAAGGTGGTAAGTGTATGTGTAGGAGAAATCTAGGAGGGTATAAAACAGGTAAAAGTTTTGAAACAAAAGATACTAAGTGCAGTCAGTATTTCAGTAGTTAAAAGGAGAGTGAACTGTGCATAAGGTATTTGCAGCCTGGAGGCGAGCTAATGAATGACTGTATGTTTACAGAATCACAGAATCATCTAGGTTGGAAGAGACCTCCAAGATCACCAAGTCCAACCTTTGACCTAACACTAACAAGTCCTCCACTAAACCATATCACTAAGCTTTACATCTAAATGTCTTTCAGAGACCTCCAGGGATGGTGACTCAACCACTTCCCTGGGCAGCCCATTCCAATGCCTAACAACTCTTTCAGTAAAGAAGTTGTTCCTAATATCCAACCTAAACCTCCCCTGGCACAACCTTAACCCATTCCCCCTCGTCCCGTAACCAGGCAGATGGGAGAACAGACCAACCCTCACCTTGCTACAGCCTCCTTTAAGGTATCTATAGAGTGCATTAGATGGGGTGGAATTAATTTAGAAGGAAGACAGTACAGGTAAGTACTAGAGGCTATTTATACTTGTCTGGTAACCAAAGCTTAAGCACTATGCCTATATATGTGTACTGTTTCCAAAGGTTAACCCTATGTATGATTACAACTGATAAGTGTTAGAAATCAACACCTGCTTTACAGTAAAACAAAAACAATGATAACATTACACATGACCATAGTAACAATATTGAATGTTTCAACCATAAAAGAGAAATAATTATCTTTGTAAGCTGTAATATTCCAAAGATAATAGCACGTTTTCACAATAACACCATGTAAATATAGCACTTTCAATAGCTGGTGTACAGAGGGTGCTCTTGCTTCACTCTGCTCTGCCTTGCCCCAGGGTCTGTGGGTATTCAAGCCCTTCCCTGTTCCCCAGCAGTTTTTTCTGCTTTCTGCTTTGTAGTGATGGCAGAGCCAAGACCCACCCCAAAACTTACCTGTCAGCAGTTTTCTCCTCCCTATCTCCCACGTACTCATTTGGTGTGGAAAGGATGGTCCAGACAGATTTAGCTTGATATGCTGTTATTGGTGCTTTTGCAGTTGAGATTGTGCTATCTCTACAGACCCTCGGCCCAATTCCAGCTCCCCCTGGACCTAGCAAACCAAAAACTGCTGCACACTCAGGTGGATTCCTGACAGCAACTTGCCCTCTCCCTCCCCTGGCAATCATTTGGCATTTATTCTTCCACTACTCTTCAGTTTCTTTGCACCATGATTTATGGAGGTGAAGAGCTAGGAGCAAAAGAGAGGGAGCAGAGGATAATAGAACAGTGACAGGGGACCAGAGCAGAACACTAAGTGATATCAATAGTCTAGAAATGGGCTGTAGAAACGACAATTGGGATGAACTTCAGATAATATCAGACTGGCAAAATCCAGGGCAGTTATATTGTCAGAGACATACAGCTATCCTGGCCAGAGTGAAGGCATGCTGCTGCCCTTGGCCATCCTAATATTTCACAAGTAACTCAGGTTCTGGCTCGGTGCTTCCCCTCTTTACTCAGAAGGAAGGAAGGGTGCCAGGCTGGCCAGCAGCAGGTGAGAAGAGCCCAGCAGAAAACTGCAGGGAGTTTGTCTGCAGAGCCTGGGATCCCACCTGGTTTGGTGACAGAGCTCCAGGATGAACACTCCTGCTATCCCAGTAGTTGACAGCAGCCTTCTTAGAAGAGGGACATCACAGCAGCAAGATGGGACACAGCCACTGTCCTTCTCACTGTCACCTATGCATTCCAAGGAAATAGGACAGCTGCCACATGGCAGTGAGACACTGTCAGGGCTGGGAGCTCCACGTAGGATGGCGCTTCCAAGACACTGCAGAGGAAGTCAATTGGCTCTTTCAATTTACCTGCTCTGGAACATGCACGTCAGGCCTGCACAATGAGACACCTCGTCTGCATGGTTTGGCTAACTCTTCAAAAGAAATGCTCAGCTCTGTGACTGCAGCCAATGTGTGGGCAGGCCAGGCAATCATTGCTTTGATTTTCAGCCTATTGCTGAGTCAGCAGTTAGAAAAGACCTACAAGTTGAGCTCGTGCTTTTGGTTTTATGGGTTATAACCTTGACTAAAAGCTGGGAAAGGGGAAACAACTTCTTGAATGTGGTTTTGTTTTAAAGTTGAGATCTGGGGCCAGAGCCTCATCTGCCAGAACAAGGAGACTCTGTGCTGCCTTCAGTAACCCCAGGCACTCTTACCTGCTGGAACTTGAAGCTTGGAAGCAGGTGTTAGTTCTCTACAGAGTTAAACAGGGACCAACAAATCAACGTAACCTCAGGTGACCTGCTGCTGCACAGCTGGGCTATACCTGGAGTGTGAGGGCTGTGATCTGTGGAGAGACTCCCTGGACAGCCTGGTCCCCACCACCACCTAGCCCTTTCTCCTCCAGGCTTCCTGACCACAGCACAGACAAAGGAGCTGGATACAGAAATCTGTAGGCAAAACAATACCAGGAGCTTGCTCACCTTCCAGAAGGCATAGAGGGACATTTTTTGCAGCCGGTGTTTCCCATTTTATTCTCCCTCCTACATCCAGCAATTCATTTGATTATTAGAGGACATGTGATGGAGAACTTTCCTCATCTTCCTCTCTTTTTCTCACCCTCTAACTTCTACACTTGGTATGGGCCAACATAGTTCAAGACCCTGTATTTGTATGATGATTAGGTTACAACAGTGACTAAGCAGGATTTAACTGATCAGATTCAAAGCTTCTTTATTCACATGAACAAAGATCCCTGCACCTTTTGATGTGCATGTGTGACACTGGGCATTGCTGTTCTCCTGGGCATCAGCTAGTAGCTAACACAACTACCTCAAATCCCCATTAGCTGAATATAGACCTGAGGAAAGCAATCATAATCTGAACTGGTGGGAGGGAGAGGAAGGAGATTGTGTTTTCCAGAGCTATGATGATTAATGTGAACTGTGGACGTGAACCATGCATATGGACACTTGTAATTGTGAATACATCTCTGTGGGGCTGTAGGCAGCAAGTATACATCTTGACTATAGCGAAAGTCGAATGGGACAGAAGGATAAAGAGGTATCACACACTGTAAACGAAGACTGCATAGACTTCTAGGGTCTTCTAGTGCCACAAATAAAAAGCCCAGAGAACTAGGTAGTACAAACTGCTGAGTGCCAGAAGGACAGGATGCAGTAACTGAAGTCACCCCATCCAGACCTTGACCCTGAAAAGACGTGTAGCCGAAGGCAGAGCCCTCCTGCCTATGAAGTTAAAAAAAACAACACAAGTTCGCCTCCAAGTCTGCCTTGAGCCACTGGACTAGGGAGGAAAACACCTCCACAATGCTCTGGAGCTGAAGAGAGGAGGTGGAAGACTGGAGAAAGGACATTTTCCCTGTGCCAGTGTAGTTCTACTGAGGGAAAGCACGTGCTAAGTTCTGCAGATGAGAACAACAGGGACAAAGTGGGAAGTAGCAGGAAGAGCTGCTCATGGCATCCCTGCTCCAGCTGCAGTCTGTGGCCAAGAGGAGAGGAGCTGGGCATCCCAGCCCAGACCACCAAGGTGTGGAGAAGGGTCTTACTCTGCAGGATGCAGCAAGCAAGAGTCCCCACAAGGGGATGTGCAGGAATCTGGCTGACTTGATCACAGCCCATAGGGAACACAGAACCGGGAAGCAGACTGGCTCCCCGCTGATCCACGTAGGCCTGTGCTTCGTGCTGTGCTCCCATTACTGTGTAATGCATAGGTCCAGCCAGCGGGGTACAAAAATAGCACATGGCCATCCTGCAGTGCAGGCTCAACCCTTCAGTGGAAGAAAGGCTGGGCAGAACTGTAGGGAATGACAGGGATAGAGCAGAGATTTGGCGATCTGCTGGTATTGGAGCTGCACCAACAGCATGGGTATACCTTAACACTGAGCAGCTACACATCTGTGTCTGGGTGCTAATGAGGGGGTGGCGAGACCCATCAGACACCACACGGGCCCATGGGCACCAGGATGAATGGAAAGGAGCTCCCACATGTCCAGGCTCCCCAGCAGAGAAGAACTTGTGCCTAAAGGTAAATGCTACCTCCTCTCCTCCCTCCTGAGTCACCTGTGACAACTGCAAACACAACCATTTGTATCCCAAATTTCCATACGGATTTCTAGTCAGACTAGTTCTATTGCCCCAGAGCTGGTAGCTCAGGTAAGGCAGAAATGGCCCAGCAAGGAAGGTGTACACGTGCGAGTCCTCATGGAGTGAGTTTAACAGCATCTGTGCCACCAAGAAACTCGTGTTAGAGGAGAGTCACCCAGGCATATGCTCAGAAACCCTTCCTAGTGGGCCAAAATGTGCTATTTCTCTACATCCCATCAGCTTCTCTTGTGCAAGGAACACATCCAGCCTCCAGGAAAGTGGGAGAAAGCCCCAGCACTGCACAGCCCACCCATCATAAGAGAGACTAAGGACTTAAAGGATTAAGTGGCTGCAACCACAGTGATAGTCACAAGAAAGTCCTCTGCCACTTTGGAGAAGGTATCATTTGGCACGCTTATTCTTTAAATTATTCCTTGCTCTGTGGTAAATACAAAGTAGTCAGAGGGAGCTTTATCCCAACACCCCAACCATAAACGACATGGAGTTTTAAATAATCATTGCGCTGGACGGAGGGTTATCTTTGTTTTACAATCATACAGCCAGTTAATCTTGCATTCCCGAATCACGATAGGGAACAGAGAAATGATGGGTTTCTCACTCTTCACAGGCGGTGGCATGCTTGAGGAAGTTGCCTAGAAGGATACGGGATTTTAGATCTCAGAGCTATGTCATGCACCTAGGTGATGAGGCAAACCCACTTCTCGTGGTCCCTATGCCCTGATTACTGAGGCCAGGGGATATTTTGGAGTTGCAGCCATGACCTTCCAGGCTGTTTGCTTGTGGCCCTTTCCAGAAAGGCAGGCCTACTGAAGAACAGTGCTCTCCTCACCCTGAGGAAGAACAGGGTCCTAGAATAACGTGATTCCTCAGAGCAAGTACACCCAAAGCTCACCTCCTCTACTGCAGTCAAGTCACAAACAATCGAAAGCTGACATTTGTCACAGCTTCATTCATTTAAAAGAACAAAAAATAAAAATAAAATGAAGTGGAGATCTTACTTAGTAGCCATTTAGTTATTCAACAGAACAAGAACGTAACAAATAACTCCATTTGCCTTTTAGAAATATAACATGGGTCCAAGGCTATTCACAATCTTTTTATTGTAAATTGCCATTTTGAACAAGAACTTTGACAGAATCAAACTTTAAAATAATCTTAATTTTGCACATGCTTGTCAACATGCCTTATTTTACATTGGTAGTCATACAAATTGTAAGAATCCATTGTTTTGAGGAGCACTTTTCAAAATGCCAATGACATTAATTTCTTCCTAGAGAAATACCCTATGCTGCTTCTTAATTGTGTCTGTGTATTTAGACCTCATTTTGTACTTTCAGTCATTTTTAAGATGCAAATCTGCTTAATCCAAACATTTACACAGCCCTAGATGTATATGATAGTGATCTAAACTCTTTCCCAGACTCAGGAAAAAAACATTACATCAGTGCTCTCCAACAGGTTTTAAGTGTTAGTAAACTTTTCTTTAAACGGGAACTACAAAACCTGAATGGGAACTAGAAAAGTAACTAAGCTTACTGTTTAAATTTAACCCGTGTACATGCATATAGTATAGATTACATATTGTAAGGAATTCACAGAGGATTCCCCATTATTAGATGAATCAAACGAACTGAAGCACCATGCACCAACACGACAAAGTGAAGGCTCAAGGCTTGAAGCTGTAAAGGCATGATCACGATGCTTTCTAGAAAGAAGACAGAAGTACCTATAAATTACAATGTACTAGCAAACCAAAGCTATCTACTTTACATATCTGAAGTGGACAAACTCAGATGCTGAAAAGATAAACAGCAAAAAGTACATGCATAGAAAAATACTACGTTTGGTTGGTCAAGATGATCTTTATTAATCCTTATGCAGGGATGCAGTAGGAAGTCTCAGCCTCCCTAAAGGCTGGAGAAACTCCCACAATGTATTTTATGCTCTGCAGGCTGTAATAGGCCCTTAAATATGACTTCACTAACTACAGATGACTACAGGCTGACTACTAACTACCTAACCACAGGTTGCTATAGAGTAAGTTTTCTGTACCTCTACAGCACACAACCAAGAATTTTCCCAGGTATCCAGTAAACTTCCACAGAGATCATTTCAGACACCTTATAATCCAGCTGTTTTGCAGGTACATGGCATATGCTTATGATACGTGGTAGAAATTCCTGGAAATTACGCTGTGGTTCCTGACTTCTACTGAAATGGGACTACAAACATTTCTGTTACATCAAGGCCTGAATTCACACAAAGCTGTAGTTTATGGAGGGCATTTCTACATCCCCCAGGATAACTTCATCCCTTCATTTATAGCTAGCACCAAACATTATTGTTGTAAGTACACAACTCTGAGCGGGCCTCTTTTGCAAACGCACACGCCTGTTTTAAAGCAACAATCTAAGGTACAAGATTTCAGTGGTACTTGCAATCCCCCCCTGCTGTTGTTTCCTATTATTTCTCCTCCTGTCCTCTCCTTGAACTTCTGACGTCTATGAAGTGTACAGAAGTTGTTTCATGTGCCAAGGACATTATACTTGCCACAATTTCTCAGAAGACTGGTCTGCTAATCAGTGTATACCTCAAAGAGGTTGAGAAGCACAGCTTGGAGCTCTGAAAAGGAACTCAGTCTATTAGATTCCTTAGGAAGCTGCTTTCCAGGAGGACCATGTTATACAGTTCCTCTCCTGTCCATTCAGTCGTTGCCGTAAGGCACTGCTCCAGCTAGAAGTTTCAGTAACTGTCACTATCTACAGAAGTTTTGGCATCAAAACCACATGTACACTACTTACAGCCTTTCCATGATACAGCATACGGGAAGGACTCAGGCGCACGTACACTTGAAGGTAGGTAATTCTTTTGTCCAAAGGTGGTACTGGAACTGAAAGACTACAGTCACTTCTCATGACAAAAGCACTTGATTAAGTTTATGCACTTTACTATATCATGAAGCAGAGTGTGGACACAAGGAGATGGTACTTTGCTGCCTGGCAATGGTGACATTTACAATAAGTACATGTGCTCTAAACACTATAAAGTGTTTCAGAAAGCATAACAAATGAAGCCAGATAGCACTGTTGACACCCCTTACAGAAGGAAGACTATCTTTTGAGCCCATACAAAACTGTAGAGCAGTCAGCTGCAAGACTACTTCTACATATGGGCTTAAACAAACCTTAAAACATGCTTTAGCAACCCTGGTGCTGCCACCACACCTCATGTATAGCCTGCAATAACAGTCTACTGTTGAATCACTGAAGCCAGGCAATTCAGCTCCATCAAATTCACAGCTCCTACTATACTCCTCCTTCCCCACTTGTCCCTTGTAAAATGTAATCACAGTTTGGGGATTTTTGCTAACACAGGGCCCTACTGCCAGTGAATCTCTCAAGAAAAAAGTGACAGGAGGTCACAATGGACTACTAGCTAATTATTAGTTTCACAGGAGGTAGCTCTCTCAAAAGGCTCCAGAGGGAAGTATCTGGCCACATTTCCTAAGCCAGCATAATGGCTGAGCACCTCTCACATAGCGGCTCAGCACCTCCCTTCCCTGCACACTGGCCAGAATTGCAGCAGAAACTGAACACTGCACAGCAGCAGGGAGAGCACTCTGCCACAGACATAAGAGAGCACAGAATAACTGAATTCTTGGAGCCCAAGGGTCTCCTTCTCTTTTAAGGGCGAGTCATGAGAAAGCAAGTAACAATGAACCAGCACCATAAAAACATTCACTGTTAGTGTACAGTTCCTGGGAGGAGGGAAACATCAGCAAAGCCAACCATCAAGGCTGGGCTGGGAGAAGGCTAGAATATTCCTTTATACCTGTGGTAAGGTATCAAACTTGCACTCTCTACCTGTTTATGCCAGAATTGGTCATGCCCCAAAGAAAAGGGGAATTTGGCTGCTCCAACAACTCTGCAAAAGGAAACAAATGACATGGCTCAAAACTAAGAAACACCAGCAAAGATAAACAAAGATCAGGAGTGTCTTTGTCATTATTTCTACGTGTTCAAGAGCAAATAGAAATTGATCCTGATGAATGTGTCTGCTTCACTGTCATTTACCTAAGGAACGTAGAAGTTACCATGCTTCTGATTTCATCATTGCATAGGAAGTATAACAGCTTTTATGTAAAGGAGCAGATGTTTTGAAATATATTTCCATACCAATTACAGCAGGCATGTTGAATAATTCTTCATGTCCAGAAAAGCCTGCTAAGCCGGGCTATGTGTACTTTCAGGAAAGAACATAAGCAGGGTGTCCTACATATGAGACCTAAATGAATGGCATCTCTGGACTCACACTATCCTAAGTGGAATTGTAAGACAGGACCAGAAAGAAGTCAGCAGTGTTGCAGAAGGGGGAAGTTCCTTACCAGTTTCCCAGTCTTCATCACATGGAGGCGCCTGCCAAGTGCTCACAGCATTCACCTGCTCTCTCTGGAAGCCAGAAGACTGGTTCACTTCAGGATGACAGAAAAATCAGTGATTGTAGTTTGTCCTGCTTCAGAAGCGTTAAGTACTTTGGATCAAGTTGTAAAACAGTTTTTTGCTTTAGAGGAATGCCCCCCCCACAATGTAAACTGGTTAGGTACACACAGGAGCCAAGCATAGATCAGAAATCAAGCAACCATAAATAACTTTTTCAGTGAACAGCAAATGACTCTGTCCCCTGGGACCTGGCAAAGGAACGCTCAAGTGGAGAGGAAGCCTGCTAACACAAATGCAAGCATGACCGCTAGCATCAGTGCAACTCAACAGAAGATGGAAAGCCACCAGCTCTGTAGTGTGGCAATAGCTTTAGAGACAATGAGGAGAACTAAAGAGACACTACATAGCACAGGATGCTTTTCTAAATAATTTGGGGGTTTTGTCTCACTGGGCAGGAGACAGGAATCTTAGTTGTATTGCAGACAAAGCGAGTTCAGCAGCAGAGAAGTCTGCAAAAGGAGCTGACCAATCTCTCATCAGGAGTGAGCTATTCAGGTTTCCCCAGCAGCAGGGATTTTCATAGCTTAGACACCTATTTGACTTTTCACACGGCACCAGTGGTCAAGCCTCAATGAAGGGAGATCATCTCTGTGAAAAGAAGATCTTGTCTTTCTGGTCATTAAAGCATCAGATCTCCTGCTGAAGGCATTTCAATATGCACTGGCTTGGGTACAACCTTTTTATTCAAAAATCGTGGGAATAAAATATGTGCAAAGGCTATCAGGAGCATCTAATGAGCCTACTCAATAAACCAAAGCAATCAGGACTCAAGTTTTTGAAGGCTGTTGTGTCACACGAAACTATAGACAATAATTTGACTCCTACTTTTTCGGTTATAATGGGAGCTATCCTGACAAACAGGGGACCTCAGTCCCTAGGGTGCAGTTGCATCTTAGAGCACAGGTGGTTCTCTTACCTATATCTTGCTCAATGAACCCTTTGTCATTGCATTTCGATATGTGATCACTGAGGTCAGCTTGAGGAACAAGATGGCGAGCATTGAAGGGGCACGTGGCCAATTCCTTCGCAACATGAGGGTAGCTCTAGAGAAGAGAAAACCAAAATCACGTGCCATGCTTCTCAAGTTCATTTTTCCTTATGTTTTTTTACAGGATTAACAAGAGATATTTGTGATATTGCTTTAAAAGACAAAGCAAGGAATGGCAAAATACTGCTCAGACACTACAATTGCAAAGCGGAACTATGAAACTGACTGTTCTTTGAAACCAAGTTCACTAAAAAATTACTCAGCTCAGGGGTGGCTCAAATGAAACATACCCTCAGCTAACCTCCCTGCTGCAACACTGGCAATATAGCTACATGGTGTAAAGCACATATGAAGCTATTTTAAAAACAATAGAGGACAGATGGTAGGCAAATCTAAACTATGCAGGTATTTTTACACAGGCAGGCACAAAGACAGAGAAATTCTTTAACCCTTTCAGAACAGCTAGGGAGCTGGAAGCATTCCACCCGCAAACTTTGGTGCTTCTTCACATAGACACTGGTTCTACTCACAGTGCTCAGCAATTACTATGATAAATTAGTTCACCCCCTGCTTTATTGGGAAAAAAAATCACAACTTTGCCACTGTCCCAGTACCTGCCTGGCTTTGACTGGCACAACTCCGCTTGTCAGGGATTACATTTGCACCCAAGACAGATATAGAAGCAAGAGTGCCTGGTACAGATGCTGCTTGAGGCAGTGAGCCCTCTACTACCAGTGATGCACAGCTGCAGTGCAGGCTCCAAGGCACCTGTCATTACCTACACCTATGAAGCTGTAGACACAGTTCTGGCCTTAACAGGTCTGTACAGCTAGGTTGCTGTGTCCTCACATGTCCATTAATTGCTTCAACCAGCTTCAGCAAGCTGCTCTGGCAGGATCAATGTAAATTCTGCAAATTACTTACAGACACCAACTGTATCTGTGTATTGGGTTTGTGTGTTCAGGTTTGGGGGGGGTGGGGGGGGAGGAGGGCAGGAGTGGCCTCTGATAGAGGTCAGGAGCTGCCCCGTGCTGGTTCTGGGAAAAAGCTCAAAGAGGAAGGAGCGGCAGAGAAAAAAACATTTTGAACTGACTGCAGCCCCAGTCCCCTGCGCCTGCTGGGGAGAGAAGGGAAGAGGCAGAAGAACTGAGACTGGAGTTGAGGTTGGGAAGAAGGGTGCTAGAAAGAAGGTGTTTTTAATTTTGTTTTCAGTCCTCACTGTCCTACTCTGTTATTAATTGGCAATAAATTAATCTTCCCCAAGCAAAGTCTGTTTTGCCTATGATGGTAAATGGTGAGTGATTTCCCTGTCCTTATCTCAACCCACATTTTTTTCTCCCTCTGTTCTGCTGAAGAGGTGGAATGAGAGAGTGGCTTGGTGGGCACCTGGTGACCAGGCAACTTTAACCCATCAATGTGACAGGTGATCATTATTATAACTCAACCCTCCAATTAGGAAATCTTGCAAAAACTGACTGGTTAACAGTTATGCAATGCAAGGACAAAAACAATAAGGTTAACATTTACTTGCTGATATTGTTCACCTGGCTCACATGCACATTCTTGCCAAAATTTGCAGGGAGTGAACAAGGAAAATTCTCTTGAGTACTACAAAAATAGATGTACTTGCTGCTCTGCCCACCACTTTCACTTGTTACTTAATATTTTTTAAACCACTAGTTTCACCAAAATTAATTGTTTGTAAGTACTGTTATCAGTGCATACACCCTCCAGCTGCATCTTTACTGAAAGGCACAGCACTGCTACACTATTTTGAAAAACGTATTGGTAAGCTGACAGAGGAACAATTGGTTTTTAGGAAGTCTCAGCAAAAACCCAAAGCTTGGTCAGTCACCTGCATGCGACAGTTTAAAAAACAGACCTTAAGGATACAGAGGAGAACTGAGGTTGGAATGCTTCCAATTAGATGATTTGTATTCAAATTCTGGATGAAAGATTGAGGTAAAAAAATCCACCTCTCCCATGTGTGCTGAATACAGGATGTGCAGTTTCTGCCACTAAATACTTATTAGCAACATTAAAAAAAAAAAAAAAGCAGCTATGCATTTCTGTCACTTAAAGAACAAATTACAACATCAAACCATTTCTACTCTGACTAGCCAGAGGTGGTACATATCACTCAGGCTGAGTTCTCTTCAGCTTAAAGTAGAAAAGTTTATCTCATCTCCACATGAGATGCTTGAAGAGACTGAGATTTCATCCTTGACCTAACCATGAAGAGCCACACCAGTCTTAGGTGAGCTAACGTGTCCTTGAACCTGTTACTACACAGGTCATAAAAACATATGAAATAAAGGATAAATGGGGCTATTTGTCAGGAACTTACTCAAGCCAGTCAGAAAACAGTATGAGAATATGCACATTGTATTTACAGACGCGCACAACCCCCATTCAGTGCCTTGTTTGGCTGTTCAGCTTACCTTCTTGCACTTTACAAGGTGATACGGAAACCTACAGGCTCTGATTTGATGGTGCTTATTATACGGACATTGTATCAATCTCTCTGGATCCAAAACATCTAGAATGGAAGAATTGGGGCAGGGGAGGGGAACTAGTTAGAAAGACAAGATCAAACATCACTAACACAGTGAAGTGGAACAAACACACCACCACAAAAGGGCTGTGATTTTAGGAAGTTAAACCAGTTGTTTTTACTTTGAAACCCATCATTGAGGCAGGAGCCTGCTTTACATAACCAAACAAATTCACTTTGAAGTTTGAGCTGACACAGACATTAGTCAAAATAGACAGAGAATAGTAAGTAGCACTGCATAATAACACTTTAAGGTAGCATATTAACTAGATCACCACAGTTACTCAAAATGAATGAGGAGAGTAGTACTTTTCGAACTATTTTGGATGAGAATCACTGGGGTGATGATACATCCACCAGGGCCCTCGAGAGCTTTATCACTGTGAACCAAGTCTTTTCTGATCATCAGCTAGTTTTGCTGGAGGAAAGATGCCAGCCAATTTAACTTAATTTCTGAGGAAACAGCATGCCTAACATGGTTTATGTAATTTAAGTGAAGTTTCTCCCAAGTCATGCAATTATTTAGGAGCTAAGGAGTTATTAAAACACCTAAGAAACCAGGCAATTAACAGGGAAGCAGTATGAATGTGTACATCTGTGATATATAATCACTTTCATATTCTCAGTGAGGAAAAAGAATGGCAGCCAGAAAGAGGTATAGGGGACCACTGCTACCTGCAGATCTCTCTGTTGTGTACTCACCAGGGAGCGAGACCAGGCTTCTTTCATCATTTCTTCCCTGCTGGTCTTTTTCACAGGCTTTTAATGCTTTTTTTTTTTTTTTTTTTTTAAGCTGCTTTGTAATCAAATCCTAAACACAGGCTGCAGTTTGTTTAGCCTCTCCCCTGCTATCACAACCACTTCTTCGCTTCTTCATGTCCAAAGAAGGGCAACGAAGCTGGTGAAGGGTCTGAAGAACAAGCCTTATGAGGAACACCTGAGGAAATTGTGGTTGTTTAGCTTGTAGAAAAGAAGGCTTAGGGAAGACCTTATTGTACTTTACCGTTACCTTAAAGGAGGTTGTAATGAGGTGGGGATCAGGCTCTTCTCCTAAGCACTAAGTGATAAGACAAGGGGAAATTGCCTCAAGTTGCACCAGGGGAGGCTCAGGTTTTTTATTTATTTTTGTTGTTGTTTTTTCTTGGAGAAATTCCTTCACTGAAAGGGATGTGCAGCTTTGAAACACACTGGCCAGGGAAGTGGTTGAGATCCCTGGAAGTCTTCAAGCAATGTGTTGACGTGGGACTTCGTAGCATGGTTTAGGGGTGAACGTGTCAGTACCAGGTTAAAGGTTGGACTAGATGATCTTAGAGGCCTTTTCTAACCTGAATGATTCCATGATTATACATAAATTGGTGCTCAGTTGTCTCAACAGCCAGTGCAGGGAGCTATCTTGGCGCACAGGCTGGCAGCTAGTTAAGGTGCAGTTCCTCAAGTCACACTGAGCTGAGTTCATGTTCCAAGCCACTAGGAATGCTGTACATAATCCTTCTTTCCATCCCAGCTGCACTACACTGCCACTGCCAGCTTTGCTACTTGTGAGCACCTCTCACCTCCATTAGCCAGTCTAGGCCATTACAACAGCTGAAAACCAAAGACTTCTTCATTATTACGATGGATTAACTAGCTTTCTACTGTTTCAGCTGTCCCTGTAATAGCAATTTGAAGTGGCTTCTCTCTCTAAACTGTCTCAACAGATGGAAAAAACTACGTGGCCAGTACAAGGAAGAAGGCAAGAATGAGTACCTGATGGAGAGGAAAGGGAGCCCTTAGTGCTACACAAAGCAGCAAAAGCAGAAGCGCCAGGAGCTGGCTTGATCAGGTCAACAGATGCAGTAATCAGGCAAAATGCTGCAGCGAGCAAGGCCTCTGGAGCACCAAAGCAACATCAACACGCAGGTGAGATCCCCAGCCCTTAGCAGTACAGCTCGCAAAATCAACCCCCAAACAATTCCACCGCCACCAGAAATCATCTGAAAAACCTCCAGGCAGGCACAACTCCTGCACCAGAGGCAGCGGCTCCATTTGAACGCTGCCCAAGGGCCAGACCCCACCCATGCCCCATCCAGTAACCACAAGCAGCACAGACCTAGGTGAGACGCCCAGCTCACCGCTTCCTTCACGGCTCAGTCACAGAGACAGCACCAGACCCACCGCCTGCAACACCCCCCCCAGCCACCTCCCCCCCACGCTGTATCTGCTTCGTGACGGCAAAGACGATCCGGGAGGGAAACACACAGAGAGGGGAGCGAAGCCACCTCCGCCTTCCACCCGCCCGAGGCTCACCGAAGTCATCCTCCACCTCCATGTCGGGCAGAGGCTTCGGGGCCGGGAGGGTCCTCGGCGCCGTGCCACGGGCGGGGGCCGCGTGCAGCGCCTGCCCCTGGCGCCTGCGCGGCTGCCTCCTAGCAACCACCCCTGCCCCGCGCGGAGCCCCACCCGCCGTGGGGCAGTTGCCGGGGCAACGCCTTGTCCTTGTTCTCCGGCGGGCGCCATTTTCTCCAAGCCTGGCCGTGCTGGAGAGCCCGGCGCCCCCCCCCACCCCGAGCTCCCACCGCCCTCCCTGCTCCCAGTGCTTCACGTAATGTCCCCGGGGTGTCCTTCTCGCCATCGGTGCCCGAAACGGGTCCAAAAACTCGGAAGGAGAGCGTGGCCCCGCTCTGAGAACCTTGTAGGAGGCTTGTGCTGAGATGGAGCTGGAAGATGGGTGAGGGCACAGCAAAGCTGTGTGGTGTGCAGCCCTGGTGGGTAGCTGATCCACTGGGCCATTTCCTGCTGTTTTGAAGCAAGCTGAGTTGGTCATCCCACTTGATTTCAGCCCTCCGCTGGTCTCCTGTCTCAAAGGCTCTGAGGAAAAAGGCAGCTTTGAACAAAAGCTGTGTTTCACCTGCTCTTGGACGCGTGCAGTGTGGGAGGAAAGAAACCTCGTGTTTTACTCTGCGTCCCCTCCCCACATTGCTGGGTTCAAAACCAATCACTTTTGCTAAATGATTACCTCATTTTGCAACTAAAATATAAGTGTTGAGTAGACATGAGATGAATGGAGAGATACTTTTTCTAAGCAGATGGCTGGTATTGCAGGGGCCTGGGTTCTGCAAACACATTTTTAACCGTAAAACAGCTCAGCATAGGCTAATCCTGAGTTTCCATAGGAAACTGATGGGATCACCAGGATTACAAACACTTCCGATTTTATGTTGCCCAAGGGTTTATACACAGGTATAACCCTTTTTATCCCAATTTACAGAACATTCTTGAGTCAGGGAATAATTGAAAAGTGACTTGGATGCCTGTCCTGTGCTGTGTGTTAGGCTGCAGAACCTGAAGCAACCATTGCTGATACAATAATGAGCTGTGCTTCCGTCTCAAAGCAACTGAGCAAATAGGCAGGAAAATGTCTCTTCGTGGTCACAGGTCACTCAGTTACAGAACATGTGAGACTTCTGCAAAACTTACCCTAAGCAGCAACATGCCTTGCCTCGTCCCCTTCGTGTTTTCACATTTAAAGTAGACCTTTGGCCTGAGCACTGCAGTTCCAGTCTGGGAGCTAGCAGTTGGTTCCTACCTTCATCCTCAGGCATGTGGCTCTTCTTTGACACTCAGATCTGGTATTTAAAATAGAATTCAGTTGGAAGGTACCTTCAGATCATCTAGTTCAACTGCCTGACCATATCATGGCTTAACAAAAGATAAAGCGTATTTTTGAATGGCATTATCCAGATGCCTCTGGAACATTGACAGGCATGGGAGCATCAACCACCTCCCTAGGAAGCCTCTTCCAGTGTTTGACCACCTTCATGGTAAAGAATTTTTTCGTGATACCTTGTCTTAACCTTCACCTTTGCAGCTTTGTGCCATTTCCCTACATACTATCATTGGTTACCAAGGAGAAGAGATTGGCTTCTCCTTCTTCACTTCCCCTGAGGAAGTAGTAGAGAGCATTAAGGTCACCTCTTAGCCTTCTTCTCTCCAGACTAAACCGACCAAGTGTCTGCAGCCTCTCCTCATAGGATGTCTTCCAGCCCGTTTATCAGCATTGTTGCCCTCCTCTGGACAGTCAAGTAACTATCTTAATATACTTTCTATCTTGTGGAGCCCAGAACCACACACAATATTGAAGGTAAGGCCATGCCAACACTGTGTCGAGTGGGAGAATCACCTCTTTGGACTGACTGGCTATGCTGTGTTTAATGCAGCCCAAAATGCAGTTTGCCCTCTTGGCTTCCAGGGCACACTGTTGACACATTACTCTGTCCCAAGTATAGAGCCCAGACTTCAACTTTGTTGAACTTTCATGCCATTGCTGATTGTCCAGTGCTCCAACTTTTCTATCAATTTTCTACCTCTTCTCAGCGAGGTGGGGGAGAAAATTGGGAAACAAACAAACAAACAAACAAAAAACGTGGGTTGAAATAAAGACAGTTTAATTGGATGGAAAAGGAAGGGAAAATAATGATAAAAGAATGTACAAAGCAAGTGATGAATAATGCAGTTGCTCACCACTTGCTAATCAATGCCAATCCAGACTGCAAGCAGCAGCACCTCTCCCACCCAACACCCCCCATTTTTATTTTTCAGCATGACATCATATAGTATGAAATACCCCTTTGGCCAGTTTGGGTCAGCTGTCCTAGTTGTGTCCTGTCACAGCTTCTTGTGCACCCCCCAGCCTCCTTCCTGGCAGGGCACCACCAGAAACTGAAATGTCCTTGACTCTGTAAGCAGTGCTTTGCAACAGTGTTGTGGTTTAACTGGCCAGCAGCTAAACACCACACAGCCTTTCGCTCACCATCCCCCCTCCCTCTCTGGGATGAAGGAGAGAAATGGGAAAGTGAAGCCCGTGAATTGAGATAAAGACAGTTTATTAAGACAGGAAAATAATAATAACAATAATATTAATAACAATAATGATGATAATAGAACTAATAATAATAACATGTACAAAACAAGTGATGCACAATGCAATTGCTCACCACCCACTGACCAATGCCCAGCCTAACCCCGAGCAGTCCGGCACCCCCACCCTGGCTAGCCACCCCTACATATTGTTTAGCATGACCCCAGATGGTATGGAATACCCCTTTGGCCAGTTTGGGTCAGCTGTCCTGGGTCTGTCCCCTCCCAGCTCCTGCTGCACTCCCAGCCTGCCTGTTGGCAGGACAGAGTGAGAAGCTGTAGCGTCCTTGGCTTGGTGTAAGCACTGCTCTGCAACAATTAAAACATCGGCGTGTTATCAGCACTCTTCTCATCCGAAGCCAAAACATAGCACCCTACCAGATTCTAGGAAGAAAATTAACTCTGTCCTAACTGAAACCAGGACAAACAACTAAAACATCAATGTGTTACCAATATTATTCTCATCCTAAATCCAAAACACAGCAGCATACCAGCTTCTTGGAAAAAAATGAACTCTATCTCTGCTGAAACTACGACACATAGAAGGAGATCAAAGTACCAACACAGGACTTTCCCTTCATGAACCCATGTTGTTTATGCCTGATAACAGCTTTGTTCTGTAAATGCCTTTTGGTAGCACCCAAGATAATCTCCATAACTTTTCCAGGGACTGAGGTTAGACCATCTGGTCAGTAGCTTCCTACATGCTCTCTTGTGCCCGTCTTGAAGATTGGTATAACATTTGCTAGCTTTCAGTCAGCAGGGACCTTCCCAGACTCCCAAGACCTTAGGCAAATTGAGAGGGGTTTTCCTTTGACCTTCTCTTGCTGTTGGCATACTTTAAATACACGTTTTTTGTTGTCTGTCTATGCTAGCCAGTGTCAATGTGAGTTGCTTGATTTGCACCTCTTCTTTTTTTCTTGAATAGATGAACAGAAGGAAAAGCACCTACTTGCTTGCTGACAGTGTATACCAACAAGCCTTGAAGTGTTGAGTAGCATGTGCTGCCCTCCAGACACAGGGATAGTGATGAGACTCTCCCAGACTCAGGGGTATGTGTAGCTGTGAGTTCAGACGAGTCATGAACACTGCCAGCTGCTTTGGCAAGGAAACTGAACCACGTGTCAGTTCTTTCTTAGACTGATTAGCACCCACACCACATCAGGCCTCACTCTAGTAGAGTACATATCTATATAGATGGAGTTGTCCAGCAAAACATCTTTTCCAAACCTGCTTTTGCTTCCAAGGGAATTGAAGATGTTTAGGGAGAAAGTTTGTTGTCCCTCAGCTACATAGCCAGCTGCTGATTAGGGCTCTGGGTGGTCCTACATCATCATACTCAGGAATGCCCTGAAGCAACTCTGCAGTTCCCCTTCCTCAGCTGCAATCCTCTATCTCATTTATCCTGCTAAATGAAAACACTGCTTTGGAGAGCTCCCAGACTCCACTTAGTCCACAAGTCTAACAGCACCAACTGGCCGTACTCCCCTGCCACTATTCTTGTAATTAGTGTCTTTCCAGAACCTTTCCTCAGGAAACCCTTGGCACTTGACGTAGATCTTAGTAGGTGGGCAACATGCACTATGAGCCCATTCATTCCCATTTCTACTGTTCTCTGGGGACATTTTCTGCATAAGAATACCTCCTGGCAAACACAGCAGCATCCAGAGGATAATAAACATACTTTCTTCCCCTTTACAAGTGTTTGCGGAGCTGTTGCCTTCAAGGGCCTCTGGCAGCTCTGGCTCCTCACAGGAGGCCAGCAGTCTAAACATCACTTCTGCAGGATGTGCATTGAGGACAAAATAGCATGACAGTACAAAGGAAGCAAAGCTTGGCCTTTGTGGCCAGAGGCTGATGGCAGGACTTGTGTACATCTCTTATGTGTGAATGAGAGTGCTTTTAAGGAGACACACTGCAAATTTTTGCACCCTGCCTGCCCTTTTGGAAAAAGGCAAAGGCTGCTATCTGCAAAAGTATTTACAGAAGACATAAGGGGAAAAGACTTCCTCCAGTCACCAGGTGTCTGGAATGACCATAAGGGAAAGGAAAATGCAGAGGCACAGAATAGGATGCAGCAGAATTTTAATAATCCAGAAGGAAACAAGGTCCCTCCAAGAGGAATCAGCAGTGCAAGAAGCACTGGGGGAAGATGAGCGTCTGTCTTGGGCTTTAGCAGGGGAAGCACCTCCTGCCGCAGTAGCCGCTGCCCAAGCCGGAGAGCCCAAAGCCCCCGGAGGAGATGGGCACTCCCTGAGAGCTGAGGATGCTGCCAACGGCAGCGGAGGTGGAGGATCCCACGGCGGTGTTCTGCGGGAAGGAGCTGAGGATGGGGCCGGGCAGGGTCACCACCACAGGAGAGGGCTGGATGAAGACGTTGGAGTCCTGGCACTGCCTGACACAGGGCTCATTGCAGCTGTTGGCCAGTGGAGTTGGGCCACAGGGTCCACATGGCAGGCACGGCAGGCACTGGTTGTAGCAGGACATGTCTCGGGGCAGGAGGTGTACCTGGTAAGAGAGAGGGCCCAGAGGAGAACGGTGGTGAGAGAGGAACAGTCTGCCAGCCCGCCACAGGAAAGCCATAGCAAATGGTGTTTTGTGACCTGTCAGCTGTGTAAGGAGCCCCATTGGCTTAACTTTGGACACAAGAGCTCGGCCAGGACTGTCCATTCTGACGAAGCTCCCCACCTAGCCCATAGCCGCGGAGAAATTCAGCCAAGCTGCAGGTTCTCTCCATGACACGTGTGCTGCTCTTTTCCCTCTCCCATGACTAGCACTCCCAAGATGCAGGAGAATATGAAGAGGCAGGCATGTTTAAGAAATCCCCAGGGAAGAAGAGGAGAAGAAAAGGACTCACCTTGTTCTCAGACAGATGGAGGTAAGAGGAGTGGATGAAGAGTGTGAGGAGACGGGGTCTCTTTTATACCTCTCCTACACCGCCCCGGGCCCACAGTCATTCTATACGGGCTGTAATTTTCCAGCAGAGTCACCTCAAATGCAAAATAACCTTCCCAATGGCACAGAATGTATTTTGTTTACCTGCCATTTCATTTCCTCATTTCTTACCTGCCAACTTGGCCATAGAGGCTCCTTTCAAGTAGAAGGAAAATAGGTGCAAGGATTTTCCCTGGCACAAACATGTAATTAGGGGCAGAAGATAAGACTCAAGAATTGGAGGTGTCCTGTGCAGATGTGGGACATGGGTCTCTGGAAAGGTGTTGAATCACTTTGGAACCCTCTTTGCAAAAAGGTGCACATGTCATTCTGCCTATGCAGTGCCCTTCTGGATGATCAAAGGCTACTTTTGCCAAGGGCAAGGAGCATCCCTCTGCCCAGCCTGGCTCCCAGCCTGCTCCACCAGTCACAGCTCATTGCCTGCATAGGCAGATGGGCTGTGCTGCAGTTTTGAAATGAACTGGCACAAGGCAGCTCCTTCTAGGGTAACATGTTGTCTGCTTGTTTGGCCTTGTTTCCTCTTGTGGCTGTCTCCTGTGCTCTTCAGGCAAGCCATGTTGTCAGCTGCTGTGAGGAAGGCAAAGGTTGATCTCCTGAGTGCAATGATGCCCAGCAAATCCTGGGGAATCAGGCCCCTTCACTACTAGAGGTTTGAGTTGTTCACCAGGACAGTGTCTTGCTCCAACACTCTCCTTTCCGTACCATGCACTTTGGCCGGACACATTCTGTGACCAGCAGTAAAACCAAAGACCTGCCTTCTTGTGCAAAAGATGCTGACCATCCTGTGAGCTGCCTGAGGTATGAGAGTTCTGGTCAGAAGGTCATGCTGCAGGGTAAAGGCTGTTGGGGCTGCCTGGAGGGTGGCACAGCTCGAGCTCAGGCTCAGACAGACCTGCCTGACCAGAGGGGGATTTGGCATGCATGGTGCTCAGGCCTGCAGAGAGCAGGCACTATGGCTTGGCCTCACGCCAAAAGTGTGGCACGTGGCCAATCCCAAATTGGAGCATGACTTGTCCTGGGCAGGGACAGTCTCTCTCAGGAAGTTTGCCTGCTGAAGGCATTCCCTTGCCCTCCTGGGGTGTGTCCCAGCTGCCTCCCATGTCTGCAGGGCAGGGAAGTGCTTTGATCATGCAGCAGGGATGCATTGCCTCCTTGATGGAGTCTGGGAGGTGTTTCTGTAGCCAAGGCCCTTGTGAGCAAGTCCCCTCGCTGAGCATGCCCAGCTGCGTGGAGCTTCCTTGTCCCCCCAGTGGTGCTGGCTTGTTCTGTTGCCTGAGGAGGGCTTTGGGACATGGCAGAGGATGTGTGCTGAAGCTCTCATGCTAGGAGAAGACGTATTGCCTGGGACCCAGAGACGAGTCCCAGCAAGGGGGAAGATGTTTTCTGCAAGCCTTTCTTTCCCTCCAGAAAGCACTCAGGAGAGCTCCTACACACAGCCCCATCTCTTTGGCCAGGACGGTGAGGCCTGTGTGTCCCTTGCCTTCCACCGTTCATGTCTGACTCTACCCTGGGGGCAGACCTACTCAGAGGAGGTCCAGGGGACGCAGGATCAGAGGGTAGTTCAGTCCCCAGTCTGCAGTGCTGCAAGAGTTTGTTCCCCATCCTGTGCAGGACCTGCCTTTTGTCCTTCTAGATTGCCTTGAGGTTCCTGAGGGCCCATTCCCGCAGGCTGTCTAGGTCTCCCCTTGTGGCAGCCCTGCACCAGAGTGCACCAGCGGGCCCCCAGTTGCTGTCTCCTCCCAAGTTAGTGGAAGTGGTAATGGCATCAAGGCAGACATCTGAAAGCATTGGCACAGCCTGGATGCCTGGGGAGACAAACACCAGTGACCACTGGATGTAATAGAAAGCAGAGGACCTGAGAGTGATGTAAATGGTATGAAATAAGGGGTGGATATTGTCATGGTTTTGGCTGGGATAGAGTTAATTTTCTTCATAGCGGCTGTTACATGCCACATATTGGCTTTGGGAAAAAAAATAATACCAATAACACAATTATATTTTCAATGTAAGCACATGGTCTCGTCTCTTTAGCCATGCACTGGTACACCGTTGAGCCTGGTTCTGTCTTCTTCAGGACCTCAGGGTAGCTACTCCAAAGGTGCTCTTTGGTCTCCAACCAAAACCTGATTTTCTACACACTAAGGAAAGCCTGTACCCCCAGATTCTCCTCATTACCCAATTGCTGTGGCTACCTGACAATCCTGGACAACATCAGCAAAACTCATTCTACTTGAACAATGTATTTCTTGAAACAGAGCCCAAAACTGGACACAGTGCTTCAGCTGCATTTGGACATTTGGAGGAGTGCTGAGCAGAGTGGGATTGTCACCTTCCTTCACCTCCTGGCTAAGCTTCTGCTCATGCAGCCCAGGATGTCCTTGGTGTCCTCGATGTCTCAGAACACTGCTGGGAGTCACTTCTCTTTGTATGGGATTACCACCCAAGTAACTTTTTCTGGGCCAGCTTTTAACCTGCTGCCATCGAAAGGCTGCAAGATAGGCAATGTGGCATGAGGGCGGGCTGGCAGGAAGGCATTTGCCAAACTGGGCTTTGGGTGCTGTGTTTAGGAGCTCATGGATGGACCTTGGAGACACTCTTCTCTTCCCCTCAGTCTCTTCCTACCTCCCTCTTCCCCACAAACTGTTCCAGGAAGCTCTGGGAACAGATGGAAAGAGTAGGAGATGGAGGACATGCACTCCTTGTGAGCCTGTGTGGTGGGCAGACCCCAGCAAACATTTAAGAACCCACCAACTACTCACTCACACTACAGCCACAGCAGGGTAGGGGAGACAACTGGAAGACCAAGAGTGAGAAAAACTCCTGGGTCAACATAAAGATAGCTGCTGCCCTCCCGGGGCCTCCTGCAGCTCTGGCTCCTCACTGGAGGCCAGCAGTGGCCACATGCCACCTTCAGCAGGCTGTGCACTGAGGCCAATATGGCACACCAGGACAGAGAGGCAGCAAAGCTGGGCCTGATGGCCAGGGCCCTGCAGGGCTCATGGGCACCTCCCTCACGTGTGGGTGACAGTGCTTTCCCAAGAGGCTCTACTGTACACAGCCTCACCCTTGGGAAATGTGAATGGTCCCCATGTGTCCCACATGCCCCCCTGACATCCCCAGAGAAACAGCATTGGTCCTGACAGCTGGTGTCTGGAGTGTCTGCAGGAGAAGGACAACTCAGAGGCGCAGGCTGAGATGCAGCAGAACTTTAATATTAGGGTCAAAAGAGGGAAAAGAGGTTGCTCCAAGAGGAAGCCCTAGTTCAGGAAGCACCAGGAGCAGATGAGAGCGTGCACCATGGCTGACCCCATCCTTCCTATAAGGGGTGTTGGGGTTGTTTGGTCCCTCTGAACAAAAGAAGCCAATGCTCTGTGCCCACTCTGCTCTGAATTTCTGTGGTCCTTTAGCAGGGGAAGCACCTCCTGCCGCAGTAGCCGCTGCCCAAGCCAGAGAGCCCAAAGCCCCCGGAGGAGATGGGCACTCCCTGAGAGCTGAGGATGCTGCCAACGGCAGCGGAGGTGGAGGATCCCACGGCGGTGTTCTGCGGGAAGGAGCTGAGGATGGGGCCGGGCAGGGTCACCACCACGGGAGAGGGCTGGATGAAGACGTTGGAGTCCTGGCACTGCTGGACACAGGGCTCATTGCAGCTGTTGGCCAGTGGGGTTGGGCCACAGGGTCCGCATGGCAGGCACGGCAGGCACTGGTTGTAGCAGGACATGTCTCGGGGCAGGACGTGCACCTGATGGGAGGGAGGGCGCAAAGGGGCACAAGGGTGAGAGAGGAGCAGTCTGCCAGCCCACCACTGGACAGCAGCAGCACATGCTGTTTGGGGAGCTGGCAGCTGTGAAAGGAGGCCCACAGCCTTCTCCTTCCCCTGGGCACCAATGTCCTTGAACAGAATATCCCAGCCCAGGAAGCTCCCCACTTAGCCCATAGCTTCAGATACACCTCAGCCAGGACCCAGCTTCACTCCACACACCACTTCACTCCACACTTCACACCTACTGTTCCCTTCCCTCTCCCATTTCTAGCTGTCCCAAGACCCAAGAGAAGATGAAGAGGCAGGCATGTGCTAAGAAATTTCCCAGGATGAAGTTGAGGAGAAAGGGCTTCAGACTCACCTTGATCCCAAGGAGATGGAGGTAACAGGAGTGGATGAGGGAGTGAGGAAATGGGGCTGCTTTTATACCTCTCCTGCACTGCCCCAGGCCCACAGTCACTCTATGCGGGCCGTAATTTTCTAGCAGACTCACCTCAAATGCAAAATATCTTAGCTAATGGCACAGGTTGTGCTTTGGTTTCTGTCAACTCTGCCATTTCATTTCCTCGTTTCTGACCTGACCATTTGGCCACAAAGGCTCCTTTCAAGTACAAGGATAACAGGTCAAGCATTTCCCCTGGCAGGAACACATCAGTAGGGACAGTATATTAGTCCTAAGTTCTGGAGAGCATGGTACCTGTCTCTGTGGAAGTGCATTCACCTCTTAAATAGAAAGCGCACATATCCTCTCACATCTTTGGTGTGCCCTTCTAAATGCCCAAAGGCTCCTTCACCAAGGGACAAGGAGCATCCTTCTCCTGCTGGCCTGGCTCCCAGCCTACTCCACCAGTCACAGCTCATTGCCTGCATAGGCAGATGGCCTGTACTGCAGCTTTGAAATGCCCAAGTTGTGAGAGTACTCGCCAAAAGGTCATGCTGCAGGGTAATGGCTGTTGGGGCTGCCTGGAGGGTGGCACAGCTTGAGCTTGGACCTCAGACAGAGCTGCTTGGATGGAGGAGGATTTGGCATGCATGGTGCTCAGGCCTGCAGATAGCAGGCACTATGGCTTGGCCTCATGCCAAAAGTGTGGCACGTGGCCAATCCCAAATTGGAGCATGACTCGTCCTGGGCAGGGAGAGTCTCTCTCAGGAAGTTTGCCTGCTGAAGGCATTCCCTTGCCCTCCTGGGGTGTGTCCCAGCTGCCTCCCATGTCTGCAGGGCAGGGAAGTGCTTTGTTCATGCAGCAGGGATGCATTGCCTCCTTGATGGAGTCTGGGAGGTGTTTCTGTAGCCAGGGCCCTTGTGAGCAAGTCCCCTCCCTGAGCATGTCCAGCCGCGTGGCAGTGCCAGCTCCTGCCAGCCATTGATGGCAGGAGTAGGGCAGACCTACTCAGAGGAGGTCCAGGGGATGCAGGATCAGAGGGTAGTTCAGTCCCCAGTCTGCAGTGCTGCAAGAGTTTGTTCCCCATCCTGTGCAGGACCTGCCTTTTGTCCTTCTAGATTGCCTTGAGGTTCCTGAGGGCCCATTCCCGCAGGCTGTCTAGGTCTCCCCTTGTGGCAGCCCTGCACCAGAGTGCACCAGCGGGCCCCCAGTTGCTGTCTCCTCCCAAGTTAGTGGAAGTGGTAATGGCATCAAGGCAGACAGCTGAAAGCATTGGCACAGCCTGGATGCCTGGGGAGGCAAAGACCAGTGGCCATTGGATGGAGCCATGAGGGAGGGAGGAGAGAGAAGCTTGTGGTGCATCCTTAAGGAATAGGAGCCTCTGCTGAGGACTGCAGCTCCAGGAGGAGCGGGGCCTCTTCCTGCAAAACACATCACCGGCCATTCCCTGAAGTGCACAAAGGCATGTCCTGTCCTCTGCCTGAATGCAACCACTCTCTTGCACTTTTCTGCCCATACTGATATGATCCTGCTGGGGTATTCCTTTGAACTCTGATACCAGAAAGTAGCCTGTATGGTACAATAGGCATGTCAGAAATGAGGAAATGAAATGGTAGAGCTGATGGAAACCAAAATACAACCTGTGCTATTAGCTAAAATATTTTGCATTTAAGGAGTGTCTACTGGAAAATTATGGCTTCCGTAGAGTGACTGTGGGCCTGGGGCAGTGCAGAGAGGTATAAAAGTGGCCCAGTCTCCTCACACTCTTCATCCACTGCTCTTGCCTCCATCTCCCTGGGAACGAGGTGAGTCTGAAGGCCTTTCATCTCCTCTTCTTCCCTGGGGATTTCTTAAACATGCCTGCCTCTTCATATTCTCCTGCATCTTGGGAGTGCTAGTCATGGGAGAGGGAAAAGAGCAGCACACGTGTCATGGAGAGAACCTGCAGCTTGGCTGAATTTCTCCGCTGCTATGGGCTAGGTGGGGAGCTTTGTCAGACTGGACAGTCCTGGCCGAGCTCTTGTGTCCAAAGTTAAGCCCATGGGGCTCCTTACACAGCTGACAGGTCACAAAACAGAACGTACCATGGCTTTCCCGCGGTGGTCTGGCACATTTCTCCTCTCTCATAGAAGTTCTCCTCTGGGCCCTCTCTCTTACCAGGTACACCTCCTGCCCTGAGACATGTCCTGCTACAACCAGTGCCTGCCGTGCCTGCCATGCGGACCCTGTGGCCCAACTCCGCTGGCCAACAGCTGCAATGAGCCCTGTGTCAGGCAGTGCCAGGACTCCAACGTCTTCATCCAGCCCTCTCCTGTGGTGGTGACCCTGCCCGGCCCCATCCTCAGCTCCTTCCCGCAGAACACCGCCGTGGGATCCTCCACCTCCGCTGCCGTTGGCAGCATCCTCAGCTCTCAGGGAGTGCCCATCTCCTCCGGGGGCTTTGGGCTCTCTGGCTTGGGCAGCGGCTACTGCGGCAGGAGGTGCTTCCCCTGCTAAAGCTGCTGGTGATGGCCCTAGAGAAAGACCCCCAGGGACCCAGAAGTTGGTAGCGGACAGAGCACTGGCTTCTTGCACTGAGGTGCCAAACACTCCCAGCACCATTGCAAATGGATGGGGCCAGCCTGGCCTCTTGGAAAGCACAGCCCATGTCTGCCTTTCCTCACCTTCACTCTCTCCTTTCCCACCTGTGTCCTTGTTGTTCACTGCAGCTCCACTGGGCTCAAAGTCCGACAGTGACATCCTAGTGTGGACCTTCTGTCCCTTCTCCCTCAGTGGAGTGGGCAGATGGACAGGTGGTGGGATGCCCTCCATGGCCACACAGTGCACGCTCTCGTCTGCCCCTGGAGCTTTCTGCACTGGGGCATCGTCTTGGTGTGACCTCGGTTCCCTCTTTTGACTCTAATATTAAAGTTCTTCTGCATCCCAGCCTGTGCCTCTGAGTCGTCTTTCCCCTGCAGCAGCTTTTCCAGGATGCCTGGGGAGAGAGGTGTTGCTCACGGGTAGTTCTGGGAGCGGGTGGCTGCTGATGATCATGCTTTGCGATCATTAACACAGGCTTGCATTCAGAATGCTTCTTCATGTATCAGGTCACCCTCTGGATTCTAAATATGTGGTTACTTAGAGCTGGATGGAATTATCCAACATAATTGATTGGCTTCTATGCATTTTGGTGTGCACACTGTTTCTTCTCTTCCTTGACAAGGTGGAGGGCATAGCTGCCCAAGAGAAGACAGGAAATCCCTTCCTAACAACAACACTGCAGAACTTGCTGTGCTTGGTCAGTCTTTCTTGCTACACAGCCCCAAACTGGGCACAGTGTTCCAGATGCGTTTGGAGGAGTGCCGAGCAGAGTGGGATTGTCACTGCCCTCAATGACACCAAGCTGAGTGGTGCAGCTGATAGAAAAGAAGGAAGAGATGCCATTCAAAGGGACCTCCTCAGGCTGGGGAAGTGGGTCTATGTGAACTGCATGAGGTTCAACAAGTCCAACTGCAAGGTGCTGCACCTGGCTCAGGGCAATCCCAGACAGGAGCACAGACAGGGAGAAGAACTCATCGAGAGCAGCCCTGCCAGAGAAGGACTTGGGGGTTGTGGTGGACAAAATTCTTGACACGAGCCAGCCATGTGCGCTTTCAGCCCATAAGGCCAACTGCATGCTGGTCTGCATCAAAAGAGGTGTGACCGGCAGGTCGAGGGAGGTGATTGTCCCCCTCTACTCTGCCCTCATGAGTACTCAGAGTACTGCATCCCCATCCGGGGCCCCCGGCACAAGAAAGATGTGGGCCTGTTAGAGCAAGTCCAGAGTAGGGTGATGTCATGGTTTAACCCGGCCGGCAGTTAAACACCGCGCAGCCGTTCGCTCACCCTCCCCCCTCCCTCTCTGGGATGGGGGAGAGAAATGGAAAGTGAAGCCCGTGAGTTGAGATAAAGACAGTTTAATAAGACAGGAAAATAATAATAACAATAATAATAATAATACAATGATGATAATAGTACTACTACTACTAACATGTACGAACAAGTGATGCACAATGCAATTGCTCACCACCTGCTGACCGATGCCCAGCCTAACCCCGAGCAGTCCGGCCCCCCTCCCCCCGGCTAGCCACCCCTATATATTGTTTAGCATGACGTCAGATGGTATGGAATACCCCTTTGGCTAGTTTGGGTCACCTGTCCTGGGTCTGTCCCCTCCCAGCTCTTACTGCATCCCCAGCCTGCCTGTTGGCAGGACAGAGCAAAAGGCTGAGATGTCCTTGGCTTGGTATAAGCACTGCTCTGCAACAATTAAAACATCGGGGTGTTATCAGCACTCTTCTCATCCTAAGCCAAAACACAGCATTCCACCAGCTACTAGGAAGAAAATTAATTCTGTTCTAACTGAAACCAGGACAGGTGAAAAAAGATTGGACGGCTGGAGCACCTCTCCTCTGAAGAAAGGCTGAGAGAGCTCAAGAAGTTCAGCCTGGAGAAGGGAAGGCTCTGCGGAAACCTCATTGTAACCTTTTAGTACTTAAAGAGGTCTCAGGAAAAAAACAAAAAACAAAAAACAACAAACAAACAAACAAACAAAAAGATTGAGAAGGACTCTTAACTTGGGTAGAGAATGATAGGGCAAGGGGTAATGGTCTTAAACTAAAAGAGGACAGATTTAGACTAGACCTTAAGAGGAAATCTTCACTGTAAGGGTAATGAGGCACTGGACCAGGTTGCCAAGAGAAGCTGTGGATGCCCCATCCCTGGAGGTGTTCAAGGCCGTTCTGGATGGGGCCTTGGCCAATCTGATACAGCAAGTGGCATCCCTGTCTGTGGCAGGGGGCTTAGAGTTAGATGATCATTAAGGTCTCTTCCAACCTGAGTCCATGATTCTATAATTCTATCCTTCCATGATTCTGTAATTCTATGATTCTTGAGCTCCTGACTATGCTTCTGCTCGTACAGCCCAGGATGTCATTGGTGTCCTCGGTGTCTCGGAGCACTGCTGGGAGTCACTTCTCTTTGGGTGGGTTTACCACCCAAGTAACTTTTCCTGGACCAGCTTTGGGTCTGCAACCATAGAGGGGCTTTAAGATAGATGATGTGGCATGAGGGCAGGCTGGCAGGAAGTCATCTGCCAGACTGGGCTCTGGGTGACTGCGGTGATGCTTTGGAGAGCTCATGGATGGCCCTTAGAGACACTCAGAAAGCACCCGCTGTCTCTCCTCCTGCCCTCAGTCTTTCCCTGCCTCCCTCTTCCCCACAAAGTTTTGCTTACAGCCCAGGGAACAGATGGAAGGAGTAGGGGGAGGACTCTGTGGTGGGCTGACCCCGGCAAGCATCTAAGCACTCACCACACACTCGCTCATACCGCAGCCGCAGCAGGACGGGGGAGACAGTTGGAAGTCAAAGAGACAGAAAAACTCCCCGGTTTATATAAAGACATTTTAAAGAGGGAATGGGAAACAAGAGAGAAAAAGCAAGTGATGCAAAGGCTGTGCCTCATCACCTCCCACCAGAAGACCGATGTCCAGCAAGTGTCTGCAGGATGGCTACTTAGGCAGAACTGTCCCGCTGTTTTGTTGCCGGGCATGATGCTCTATCGTATGCAATATCCCTTTGGTCGATTTGGGTCAGCTGTCCTAACTGTGTCCCCTCCTGAAAACTTCCCCGCCCCTAGCCTGCTCTGTGAGGGTGCAGAGGGGGAAACATAGAAGGCCTTGACGCTGAGCTCAATCGTTGGAGTGTCACCTCCGCTGTTTTAGCCACACAATCAGAACACAGCACCATATTGCCTATGGTGAAGACAATTGCCTTCATCACAGCCAGAGCCAGTACAGCCTGCTTCCCCCACTCCCTCTCCTGGCCTGCTCCGGGGCCATTTTCTGCATGAGCCTCCCCGCCCCGAACAGCTGCCCCTGGAGCAGAAGGAATTGCCACCCCTCCTCTTGCCTCTCTCCCTCTCCCCTGCTGCCCCCTTCCCAGGAACCTGTGTGGCTGCTGCCCTCCCGGGGCCGCATGCAGCTCTGGCTCCTCACTGGAGGCCAGCAGTGGCCACATGCCACCTTCAGCAGGCTGTGCACTGAGGCCAATATGGCACGCCAGGACAGAGAGGCAGCAAAGCTGGGCCTGATGGCCAGAGGCCCTGCAGAACTCATGGGCACCTCCCTCACGTGTGAGTGACAGTGCTTTCCAAGGGGCCCTACTGCACACGGCCTCATCCTTGGAAACGTGAATGGTCCCCATTTGTCCCACATGCCCCCTGACGTCCCCAGATGGTGTCTCGCAGCTGGTGTCTGGAGTGTCTGCAGGGGAAGGACGACTCAGAGGTGCGGGCTGGGATGCAGAAGAACTTTAATATTAGAGTCAAAAGAGGGAAACGAGGTCACACCAAGAGGGTGCCCCAGTGTAGGAAGCACCAGGGGCAGACGAGAGCATGCGCTGTGTGGCCACGGAGAGCATCCCGCCACCTGTCCATCTGCCCACTCCACTGAGGGAAAAGGGACAGAAGGTCCACACTAGGCTGATGTGGTGGGACTCAGAACTCAGTGGAGCTGCAGTGAGTAACAAGGACACAGGTGGGAAAGGAGAGAATGGAGGAGGAGTAAGGCAGACATGGGCCGTGCTCTCCGAGAGTCCCATGCTCTTCCAAGGGGTGTTGGGGAGGTTTGGCCACCCTGAACACAAGAAGCCTATGCTCTGTGCCCAGTCCGCTACCAACATCTGGGTCCGTGGGCGTCTTTCTCCCGGGCCATCACCAGCAGCTTTAGCAGGGGAAGCACCTCCTGCCGCAGTAGCCGCTGCCCAAGCCAGAGAGCCCAAAGCCCCCGGAGGAGATGGGCACTCCCTGAGAGCTGAGGATGCTGCCAACGGCAGCGGAGGTGGAGGATCCCACGGCAGTGTTCTGCGGGAAGGAGCTGAGGATGGGGCCGGGCAGGGTCACCACCACGGGAGAGGGCTGGATGAAGACGTTGGAGTCCTGGCACTGCCTGACACAGGGCTCATTGCAGCTGTTGGCCAGCGGAGTTGGGCCACAGGGTCCGCATGGCAGGCACTGGTTGTAGCAGGACATGTTTCGGGGCAGGAGGTGTACCTGGTAAGAGAGAGGACTCAGAGGAGAACTGTGGTGACAGAGGACCAGTCTGCCAGTCCAACCTAGAACAGCCGTGGGACATGCTTTTTGGGGAGCTAGCAACAGTGTAAGAAGGCCCACAGCCTTCTCCTTCCCTTTTTTCCCAGCAGCCTTGCAAGAACGTCCAGGCCAAAGCAGATCCCAACCAAGCCCTTATCTCGGGATTTATGTCAGCCAAGCCACTGCTTCACTTCATGACACACCTCCTGTCCCCTTCCCTCGCCCATGACTAGCAACCCCAAGACCCAACAGAGGAGGAAGGTGCAGACATGTAATGAGAAATCCCCAGGGAAGAAGAGGAGAAGAAAGGCCTTCAGACTCACCTCGTTCCCAGGGAGATGGAGGCGAGAGCAGTGGATGAAGAGAGTGAGGAGATTGGGCCTCTTTTATACCTCTCCTGCACTGCCCCAGGCCCACAGTCACTCTACGCAGGCCGTAATTTTCTGGCAGACTCACCTGAAATGCAAAATAGCCTTCCTAATGGCACAGGTTGTGCTTTGGTTTCTGTCAATTCTGCCATTTCATTTCCTCATTTCTGATTTGCCCATTTGGCATCAGAATCTCCTTTTAAGTAACAAGATGAGAGGTCAAGCATTTCCCTGAGCGGAAACACGTCAGTAGGGCAGCACATGAGTCCTAAGTGCTAGAGGGTTTATTGGGTTTACATGGCAAGGTTCTGCAGGGGTCGCCTCTGTGAGAGGTGTCTGGAAGCTGTCCATGACCTCCCATGAGCTGCCCCCTGATCCCCTCTGAGGAGGTCTGACCTCAGAATACAGGCAGACATGGACTGTGGGAGGCAAGGGATACACAAGTTTCACCATGTTAATCAAAGACATGGGACTATGTGAAGGATCTATCCTAATCACTTTTTCGAGGGGAACAAGGGTTACAGGAAAACATCTTCCCCCTTGCTGGGACCTGTCTCTGGGTCCCAGGCAATATGTCCTAGCATGAGAACTTCAGCACACATCCTCTGCCATGTCAAAGCCCTCCTCAGGCAAGAGAACAAGCCGGCACCACTGGGGGGACAACGAAGCTCCCACTCAACAAGAGAGGGCTGGCAGGAATGGGCACTGTCATGCGGCTGGGCATGCTCAGCGAGGGGACTTGCTCACAAGGGCCCTGGCTACAGAAACACCTCCCAGACTCCATCAAGGAGGCAATGCATCCCTGCTGCATGATCAAAGCACTTCCCTGCCCTGCAGACATGGGAGGCAGCTGGGACACACCCCAGGAGGGCAAGGGAATGCCTTCAGCAGGCAAACTTCCTGAGAGAGACTCTCCCTGCCCAGGACAAGTCATGCTCCAATTTGGGACTGGCCACGTGCCACACTTTTGGCATGAGGCCAAGCCATAGTGCCTGCTCTCTGCAGGCCTGAGCACCATGCTTGCCAAATCCCCCTCTGTCCAGGCAGCTCCATCTGAGCCTGAGCTCGAGCTGTGCCACCCTCCAGGCAGCCCCAACAGCCTTTACCCTGCAGCATGACCTTCTGACCAGAACTCTCATACCTCAGGCAGCTCACAGGATGGTCAGCATCTTTTGCACAAGAAGGCAGGTCTTTGGTTTTACTGCTGGTCATAGAATATGTCTGGCCAAAGTGCATGGTATGGCAAGGGGAGTGGTGGAGCAAGACACTGTCCCGGTGAATAACTCAGTCCTCTGGTAGTGAAGGGACCTGATTCCCCAGGACTTGCTGGGCATCATTGTGCTCAGGAAAGCAACCTTTGCCTTCCTCACAGCAGCTGACAACATGGCTTGCCTGAAGAGCCCAGGAGACAGCCACAAGAGGGAACAAGGCCAAGGATACAGAAAACATGTCATTAAAAAGGAGCTGTCTTGTGCCAGGGCATTTCAAAACTGCAGCACAGCCCATCTGCCTATGCAGGTAATGAGCTGGTGGAGCAGGCTGGGAGCCAGGCCAAGTTGTAGGAGGATGTGCTGTGTCCTCAGGTGAGGGAGGCTTTGGTCATCAAGGAGGGCTCTGCATAGACAGAAGGATATGCAGGACCCCTCCAGCACCTGGGACTCATCTTCTACCCCTTCTGACCTACTCTATGGCGGTTTTACTCAGCAGGGCAGCTGAGCTGCATCACAACCACTCTCTAATTTCCCTGCCTTAAAGGGAAGGGGGAGGAAATATGATGGAATAGTGGCGTCCCCCAGGGCTCGGTGCTGGGGCCGGTCCTCTTTAATATCTTCATCGATGATCTGGACGAGGGCATCGAGTGCACCCTCAGTAAGTTCGCAGATGACACCAAGTTAGGTGCATGTGTCGATCTGCTTGAGGGTAGGAAAGCTCTGCAGGAGGATCTGGATAGGCTGCACCGATGGGCTGAGGTCAACTGCATGAAGTTCAACAAGGCCAAGTGCCGGGTCCTGCACCTGGGGTGCAATAACCCCAAGCAGAGCTACAGGCTGGGAGAGGAATGGTTGGAGAGCTGCCAGGCAGAGAAGGACCTGGGAGTGATGGTGGATAGTCGGCTGAATATGAGCCAGCAGTGTGCTCAGGTGGCCAAGAAGGCCAACGGCATCCTGGCTTGTATCAGGAACAGTGTGACCAGCAGGGCTAGGGAGGTGATCGTCCCCCTGTACTCAGCTCTGGTGAGGCCGCACCTCGAGTACTGTGTTCAGTTTTGGGCCCCTCGCTACAAGAAGGACATGGAGGTGCTTGAGCGGGTCCAGAGAAGGGCAACGAAGCTGGTGAGGGGCCTGGAGAACAAGTCCTACGAGGAGTGGCTGAGGGAGCTGGGCTTGTTCAGCCTGGAGAAGAGGAGGCTCAGGGGCGACCTTATCGCTCTTTTTAGGTACCTCAAGGGAGGCTGTAGCGAGGTGGGGGTTGGCCTGTTCTCCCATGTGCCTGGTGACAGGACGGGGGGAATGGGCTTAAGTTGAGCCAGGGGAGTTTTAGGTTAGATGTTAGGAAGAACTTCTTCACTGAAAGGGTTGTGAGGCACTGGAACAGGCTGCCCAGGGAAGTGGTTGAGTCACCATCCCTGGAAGTCTTCAAAAGATGTTTAGATGTAGAGCTTAGGGAAATGGTTTAGTGGGGACTGTTAGCGTTAGGTCAGAGGTTGGACTCGATGATCTTGAGGTCTCTTCCAACCTAGAAAATTCTGTGATTCTGTGATTCTGTGAAAACAGATGAAGATAAGGACAGAGAGATCTATCACCAGTTATAGTCACGGACAAGACAGACTCAGAATAGGGAGATTAATGTAACTTATTACCTATTACTAAATAAAATATAAAGCTATAGAACTAAACATACTATATAACCTACTATAAAACTATATATATATATACATGTATATATAAACTATATATATAACATACTAAAAAACTAAAAATACCTTTCCCCCATACACCCACTTCTACGTTCTTCCCCTCAGAAGGTACACTGGCAACATGCAGGGGGAGCTGTGGTCAGTCCGTAACATTTCGACTCCGCCCCTCCTTCACAGTAACTCTCTGCCCTTGTTCCAATGTGGGGTCCCTCCCACAGGATTTAGTCCCTCTTGAATTGATCCTGCGTGGGCTTCTCATAAGCAGCAGCTCTTCAAGAACTGCTGCAAATATGGGTCTGTACCACAGGGTCCATCCATCAGGAAGAAACAGCTCCAGCATGGGTTCCCCCACGGGCGGCAGCTCCCCCCAGAACCCCTGCTCCTGCGTGGGGTCCTGTCCATGGGCTGCAGCTCTGGCCCAGGGCCTGCTCCACTGTGGTCCTCTCCATGGGCCACAGCCTCCTTCGGGCAAGGACCACCTGCTCCACTGGGGGATCCTCCATGGGCTAGTGTGGAGATGTGCTGCGCCATGGTACCCATGGGCTGCAGGGGGACAGCCTGCTCCACCAGAGGCCTCTCCACGGGCCACAGGGGAACTTCTGACTGAATGGAGTCAAATCCAGCTGTTGACGAGTGGTGCTCCCCAGGGTTTTTGGTGTTGGGGCCATCGTCTTTAATGTCTTTGTTTAAAGACATCATAGCCCTGGAGTGTGTCCAGAGAAGGGCTACAAAGCTGTGAAGGGTCTGGAGCGCAAGTCCTGTGAGGAGCAGCTGTGGAAACTGGGGTTGTTTAGTCTGGAGAAGAGGAGGCTCAGGGGAGATGCTACTGCCCTCTACAACTACCTGAAAGGAGCTGGGGGTTGGCCTCTTCTCACAGATAACTCGTGGCAGGACTAGAGGGAATGGCCTCAGGTTGCACCAGGGGAAGTTCAGGTTGGAAATGAGGAGAAATTTATTCTCAGAAAGAATAGTCAGACATTGGAAGGGGCTGTCCTGGGGCGGTGGGGGAGCGACCATCCCAGGGGGTGTTTAAAGAAAGGTTGGCTGTGGTACTTGGGGACATGCTTTAGTGGATGATATTGGTGATAGGAGGTGCTTGGACCAGATGATCTTGGAGGTCTTTTCCAACCTTAATGATTCCATGATTCTATGAGTCCGCTTTAGGACCTGGAGCACCTCCTCCCTCTCCTTCTTCACTGAGCTTGGTGTCTGCAGGGCTGTTTCTCACTCCTTGCTGTCCCAGCTGCTGTTGTACCAGAGTAGTTTTCCTTTTCTTAATTCTGCTCTCACACAGCCAAAAAAACATTGCATATTGGCTTGGCTCTGGACAGCAGCAGGCCAGTTTGGAGCCACCTGAAACTGGCTCTTATGTAACATGGGTCAGCTTCGGGATATCTCTCACAGAGGCCACCCCTACAAAACCCTATTACCAAAACTTTGCCACATAAATCCAATAAACTCTCTAGCAGTTAGTACACATCTGCTGCCCTACTGACGTGTTCCCGCTCAGGGAAATGCTTGACCTCTCATCTTGTTACTTAAAAGGAGATTCTGATGCCAAATGGGCAAATCAGAAATGAGGAAATGAAATGGCAGAATTGACAGAAACCAAAGCACAACCTGTGCCATTAGGAAGGCTATTTTGCATTTCAGGTGAGTCTGCCAGAAAATTACGGCCTGCGTAGAGTGACTGTGGGCCTGGGGCAGTGCAGGAGAGGTATAAAAGAGGCCCAATCTCCTCACTCTCTTCATCCACTGCTCTCGCCTCCATCTCCCTGGGAACGAGGTGAGTCTGAAGGCCTTTCTTCTCCTCTTCTTCCCTGGGGATTTCTCATTACATGTCTGCACCTTCCTCCTCTGTTGGGTCTTGGGGTTGCTAGTCATGGGCGAGGGAAGGGGACAGGAGGTGTGTCATGAAGTGAAGCTGTGGCTTGGCTGACATAAATCCCGAGATAAGGGCTTGGTTGGGATCTGCTTTGGCCTGGACGTTCTTGCAAGGCTGCTGGGAAAAAAGGGAAGGAGAAGGCTGTGGGCCTTCTTACACTGTTGCTAGCTCCCCAAAAAGCATGTCCCACGGCTGTTCTAGGTTGGACTGGCAGACTGGTCCTCTGTCACCACAGTTCTCCTCTGAGTCCTCTCTCTTACCAGGTACACCTCCTGCCCCGAAACATGTCCTGCTACAACCAGTGCCTGCCATGCGGACCCTGTGGCCCAACTCCGCTGGCCAACAGCTGCAATGAGCCCTGTGTCAGGCAGTGCCAGGACTCCAACGTCTTCATCCAGCCCTCTCCCGTGGTGGTGACCCTGCCCGGCCCCATCCTCAGCTCCTTCCCGCAGAACACCGCCGTGGGATCCTCCACCTCCGCTGCCGTTGGCAGCATCCTCAGCTCTCAGGGAGTGCCCATCTCCTCCGGGGGCTTTGGGCTCTCTGGCTTGGGCAGCGGCTACTGCGGCAGGAGGTGCTTCCCCTGCTAAAGCTGCTGGTGATGGCCCGGGAGAAAGACGCCCACGGACCCAGATGTTGGTAGCGGACTGGGCACAGAGCATAGGCTTCTTGTGTTCAGGGTGGCCAAACCTCCCCAACACCCCTTGGAAGAGCATGGGACTCTCGGAGAGCACGGCCCATGTCTGCCTTACTCCTCCTCCATTCTCTCCTTTCCCACCTGTGTCCTTGTTACTCACTGCAGCTCCACTGAGTTCTGAGTCCCACCACATCAGCCTAGTGTGGACCTTCTGTCCCTTTTCCCTCAGTGGAGTGGGCAGATGGACAGGTGGCGGGATGCTCTCCGTGGCCACACAGCGCATGCTCTCGTCTGCCCCTGGTGCTTCCTACACTGGGGCACCCTCTTGGTGTGACCTCGTTTCCCTCTTTTGACTCTAATATTAAAGTTCTTCTGCATCCCAGCCCGCACCTCTGAGTCGTCCTTCCCCTGCAGACACTCCAGACACCAGCTGCGAGACACCATCTGGGGACGTCAGGGGGCATGTGGGACAAATGGGGACCATTCACGTTTCCAAGGATGAGGCCGTGTGCAGTAGGGCCCCTTGGAAAGCACTGTCACTCACACGTGAGGGAGGTGCCCATGAGTTCTGCAGGGCCTCTGGCCATCAGGCCCAGCTTTGCTGCCTCTCTGTCCTGGCGTGCCATATTGGCCTCAGTGCACAGCCTGCTGAAGGTGGCATGTGGCCACTGCTGGCCTCCAGTGAGGAGCCAGAGCTGCATGCGGCCCCGGGAGGGCAGCAGCCACACAGGTTCCTGGGAAGGGGGCAGCAGGGGAGAGGGAGAGAGGCAAGAGGAGGGGTGGCAATTCCTTCTGCTCCAGGGGCAGCTGTTCGGGGCGGGGAGGCTCATGCAGAAAATGGCCCCGGAGCAGGCCAGGAGAGGGAGTGGGGGAAGCAGGCTGTACTGGCTCTGGCTGTGATGAAGGCAATTGTCTTCACCATAGGCAATATGGTGCTGTGTTCTGATTGTGTGGCTAAAACAGCGGAGGTGACACTCCAACGATTGAGCTCAGCGTCAAGGCCTTCTATGTTTCCCCCTCTGCACCCTCACAGAGCAGGCTAGGGGCGGGGAAGTTTTCAGGAGGGGACACAGTTAGGACAGCTGACCCAAATCGACCAAAGGGATATTGCATACGATAGAGCATCACGCCCGGCAACAAAACAGCGGGACAGTTCTGCCTAAGTAGCCATCCTGCAGACACTTGCTGGACATCGGTCTTCTGGTGGGAGGTGATGAGGCACAGCCTTTGCATCACTTGCTTTTTCTCTCTTGTTTCCCATTCCCTCTTTAAAATGTCTTTATATAAACCGGGGAGTTTTTCTGTCTCTTTGACTTCCAACTGTCTCCCCCGTCCTGCTGCGGCTGCGGTATGAGCGAGTGTGTGGTGGGTGCTTAGATGCTTGCCGGGGTCAGCCCACCACAGAGTCCTCCCCCTACTCCTTCCATCTGTTCCCTGGGCTGTAAGCAAAACTTTGTGGGGAAGAGGGAGGCAGGGAAAGACTGAGGGCAGGAGGAGAGACAGCGGGTGCTTTCTGAGTGTCTCTAAGGGCCATCCATGAGCTCTCCAAAGCATCACCGCAGTCACCCAGAGCCCAGTCTGGCAGATGACTTCCTGCCAGCCTGCCCTCATGCCACATCATCTATCTTAAAGCCCCTCTATGGTTGCAGACCCAAAGCTGGTCCAGGAAAAGTTACTTGGGTGGTAAACCCACCCAAAGAGAAGTGACTCCCAGCAGTGCTCCGAGACACCGAGGACACCAATGACATCCTGGGCTGTACGAGCAGAAGCATAGTCAGGAGCTCAAGAATCATAGAATTACAGAATCATGGAAGGATAGAATTATAGAATCATGGACTCAGGTTGGAAGAGACCTTAATGATCATCTAACTCTAAGCCCCCTGCCACAGACAGGGATGCCACTTGCTGTATCAGATTGGCCAAGGCCCCATCCAGAACGGCCTTGAACACCTCCAGGGATGGGGCATCCACAGCTTCTCTTGGCAACCTGGTCCAGTGCCTCACTACCCTTACAGTGAAGATTTCCTCTTAAGGTCTAGTCTAAATCTGTCCTCTTTTAGTTTAAGACCATTACCCCTTGCCCTATCATTCTCTACCCAAGTTAAGAGTCCTTCTCAATCTTTTTGTTTGTTTGTTTGTTTGTTGTTTTTTGTTTTTTGTTTTTTTCCTGAGACCTCTTTAAGTACTAAAAGGTTACAATGAGGTTTCCGCAGAGCCTTCCCTTCTCCAGGCTGAACTTCTTGAGCTCTCTCAGCCTTTCTTCAGAGGAGAGGTGCTCCAGCCGTCCAATCTTTTTTCACCTGTCCTGGTTTCAGTTAGAACAGAATTAATTTTCTTCCTAGTAGCTGGTGGAATGCTGTGTTTTGGCTTAGGATGAGAAGAGTGCTGATAACACCCCGATGTTTTAATTGTTGCAGAGCAGTGCTTATACCAAGCCAAGGACATCTCAGCCTTTTGCTCTGTCCTGCCAACAGGCAGGCTGGGGATGCAGTAAGAGCTGGGAGGGGACAGACCCAGGACAGGTGACCCAAACTAGCCAAAGGGGTATTCCATACCATCTGACGTCATGCTAAACAATATATAGGGGTGGCTAGCCGGGGGGAGGGGGGCCGGACTGCTCGGGGTTAGGCTGGGCATCGGTCAGCAGGTGGTGAGCAATTGCATTGTGCATCACTTGTTCGTACATGTTAGTAGTAGTAGTACTATTATCATCATTGTATTATTATTATTATTGTTATTATTATTTTCCTGTCTTATTAAACTGTCTTTATCTCAACTCACGGGCTTCACTTTCCATTTCTCTCCCCCATCCCAGAGAGGGAGGGGGGAGGGTGAGCGAACGGCTGCGCGGTGTTTAACTGCCGGCCGGGTTAAACCATGACATCACCCTACTCTGGACTTGCTCTAACAGGCCCACATCTTTCTTGTGCCGGGGGCCCCGGATGGGGATGCAGTACTCTGAGTACTCATGAGGGCAGAGTAGAGGGGGACAATCACCTCCCTCGACCTGCCGGTCACACCTCTTTTGATGCAGACCAGCATGCAGTTGGCCTTATGGGCTGAAAGCGCACATGGCTGGCTCGTGTCAAGAATTTTGTCCACCACAACCCCCAAGTCCTTCTCTGGCAGGGCTGCTCTCGATGAGTTCTTCTCCCTGTCTGTACTCCTGTCTGGGATTGCCCTGAGCCAGGTGCAGCACCTTGCAGTTGGACTTGTTGAACCTCATGCAGTTCACATAGACCCACTTCCCCAGCCTGAGGAGGTCCCTTTGAATGGCATCTCTTCCTTCTTTTCTATCAGCTGCACCACTCAGCTTGGTGTCATTGAGGGCAGTGACAATCCCACTCTGCTCGGCACTCCTCCAAACGCATCTGGAACACTGTGCCCAGTTTGGGGCTGTGTAGCAAGAAAGACTGACCAAGCACAGCAAGTTCTGCAGTGTTGTTGTTAGGAAGGGATTTCCTGTCTTCTCTTGGGCAGCTATGCCCTCCACCTTGTCAAGGAAGAGAAGAAACAGTGTGCACACCAAAATGCATAGAAGCCAATCAATTATGTTGGATAATTCCATCCAGCTCTAAGTAACCACATATTTAGAATCCAGAGGGTGACCTGATACATGAAGAAGCATTCTGAATGCAAGCCTGTGTTAATGATCGCAAAGCATGATCATCAGCAGCCACCCGCTCCCAGAACTACCCGTGAGAAACACCTCTCTCCCCAGGCATCCTGGAAAAGCTGCTGCAGGGGAAAGACGACTCAGAGGCACAGGCTGGGATGCAGAAGAACTTTAATATTAGAGTCAAAAGAGGGAACCGAGGTCACACCAAGACGATGCCCCAGTGCAGAAAGCTCCAGGGGCAGACGAGAGCGTGCACTGTGTGGCCATGGAGGGCATCCCACCACCTGTCCATCTGCCCACTCCACTGAGGGAGAAGGGACAGAAGGTCCACACTAGGATGTCACTGTCGGACTTTGAGCCCAGTGGAGCTGCAGTGAACAACAAGGACACAGGTGGGAAAGGAGAGAGTGAAGGTGAGGAAAGGCAGACATGGGCTGTGCTTTCCAAGAGGCCAGGCTGGCCCCATCCATTTGCAATGGTGCTGGGAGTGTTTGGCACCTCAGTGCAAGAAGCCAGTGCTCTGTCCGCTACCAACTTCTGGGTCCCTGGGGGTCTTTCTCTAGGGCCATCACCAGCAGCTTTAGCAGGGGAAGCACCTCCTGCCGCAGTAGCCGCTGCCCAAGCCAGAGAGCCCAAAGCCCCCGGAGGAGATGGGCACTCCCTGAGAGCTGAGGATGCTGCCAACGGCAGCGGAGGTGGAGGATCCCACGGCGGTGTTCTGCGGGAAGGAGCTGAGGATGGGGCCGGGCAGGGTCACCACCACAGGAGAGGGCTGGATGAAGACGTTGGAGTCCTGGCACTGCCTGACACAGGGCTCATTGCAGCTGTTGGCCAGCGGAGTTGGGCCACAGGGTCCGCATGGCAGGCACGGCAGGCACTGGTTGTAGCAGGACATGTCTCAGGGCAGGAGGTGTACCTGGTAAGAGAGAGGGCCCAGAGGAGAACTTCTATGAGAGAGGAGAAATGTGCCAGACCACCGCGGGAAAGCCATGGTACGTTCTGTTTTGTGACCTGTCAGCTGTGTAAGGAGCCCCATGGGCTTAACTTTGGACACAAGAGCTCGGCCAGGACTGTCCAGTCTGACAAAGCTCCCCACCTAGCCCATAGCAGAGGAGAAATTCAGCCAAGCTGCAGGTTCTCTCCATGACACGTGTGCTGCTCTTTTCCCTCTCCCATGACTAGCACTCCCAAGATGCAGGAGAATATGAAGAGGCAGGCATGTTTAAGAAATCCCCAGGGAAGAAGAGGAGATGAAAGGCCTTCAGACTCACCTCGCTCCCAGGGAGATGGAGGCAAGAGCAGTGGATGAAGAGTGTGAGGAGACTGGGCCACTTTTATACCTCTCTGCACTGCCCCAGGCCCACAGTCACTCTGCGGAAGCCATAATTTTCCAGTAGACACTCCTTAAATGCAAAATATTTTAGCTAATAGCACAGGTTGTATTTTGGTTTCCATCAGCTCTACCATTTCATTTCCTCATTTCTGACATGCCTATTGTACCATACAGGCTACTTTCTGGTATCAGAGTTCAAAGGAATACCCCAGCAGGATCATATCAGTATGGGCAGAAAAGTGCAAGAGAGTGGTTGCATTCAGGCAGAGGACAGGACATGCCTTTGTGCACTTCAGGGAATGGCCGGTGATGTGTTTTGCAGGAAGAGGCCCCGCTCCTCCTGGAGCTGCAGTCCTCAGCAGAGGCTCCTATTCCTTAAGGATGCACCACAAGCTTCTCTCTCCTCCCTCCCTCATGGCTCCATCCAATGGCCACTGGTCTTTGCCTCCCCAGGCATCCAGGCTGTGCCAATGCTTTCAGCTGTCTGCCTTGATGCCATTACCACTTCCACTAACTTGGGAGGAGACAGCAACTGGGGGCCCGCTGGTGCACTCTGGTGCAGGGCTGCCACAAGGGGAGACCTAGACAGCCTGCGGGAATGGGCCCTCAGGAACCTCAAGGCAATCTAGAAGGACAAAAGGCAGGTCCTGCACAGGATGGGGAACAAACTCTTGCAGCACTGCAGACTGGGGACTGAACTACCCTCTGATCCTGCATCCCCTGGACCTCCTCTGAGTAGGTCTGCCCTACTCCTGCCATCAATGGCTGGCAGGAGCTGGCACTGCCACGCGGCTGGACATGCTCAGGGAGGGGACTTGCTCACAAGGGCCCTGGCTACAGAAACACCTCCCAGACTCCATCAAGGAGGCAATGCATCCCTGCTGCATGAACAAAGCACTTCCCTGCCCTGCAGACATGGGAGGCAGCTGGGACACACCCCAGGAGGGCAAGGGAATGCCTTCAGCAGGCAAACTTCCTGAGAGAGACTCTCCCTGCCCAGGACGAGTCATGCTCCAATTTGGGATTGGCCACGTGCCACACTTTTGGCATGAGGCCAAGCCATAGTGCCTGCTATCTGCAGGCCTGAGCACCATGCATGCCAAATCCTCCTCCATCCAAGCAGCTCTGTCTGAGGTCCAAGCTCAAGCTGTGCCACCCTCCAGGCAGCCCCAACAGCCATTACCCTGCAGCATGACCTTTTGGCGAGTACTCTCACAACTTGGGCATTTCAAAGCTGCAGTACAGGCCATCTGCCTATGCAGGCAATGAGCTGTGACTGGTGGAGTAGGCTGGGAGCCAGGCCAGCAGGAGAAGGATGCTCCTTGTCCCTTGGTGAAGGAGCCTTTGGGCATTTAGAAGGGCACACCAAAGATGTGAGAGGATATGTGCGCTTTCTATTTAAGAGGTGAATGCACTTCCACAGAGACAGGTACCATGCTCTCCAGAACTTAGGACTAATATACTGTCCCTACTGATGTGTTCCTGCCAGGGGAAATGCTTGACCTGTTATCCTTGTACTTGAAAGGAGCCTTTGTGGCCAAATGGTCAGGTCAGAAACGAGGAAATGAAATGGCAGAGTTGACAGAAACCAAAGCACAACCTGTGCCATTAGCTAAGATATTTTGCATTTGAGGTGAGTCTGCTAGAAAATTACGGCCCGCATAGAGTGACTGTGGGCCTGGGGCAGTGCAGGAGAGGTATAAAAGCAGCCCCATTTCCTCACTCCCTCATCCACTCCTGTTACCTCCATCTCCTTGGGATCAAGGTGAGTCTGAAGCCCTTTCTCCTCAACTTCATCCTGGGAAATTTCTTAGCACATGCCTGCCTCTTCATCTTCTCTTGGGTCTTGGGACAGCTAGAAATGGGAGAGGGAAGGGAACAGTAGATGTGAAGTGTGGAGTGAAGTGGTGTGTGGAGTGAAGCTGGGTCCTGGCTGAGGTGTATCTGAAGCTATGGGCTAAGTGGGGAGCTTCCTGGGCTGGGATATTCTGTTCAAGGACATTGGTGCCCAGGGGAAGGAGAAGGCTGTGGGCCTCCTTTCACAGCTGCCAGCTCCCCAAACAGCATGTGCTGCTGCTGTCCAGTGGTGGGCTGGCAGACTGCTCCTCTCTCACCCTTGTGCCCCTTTGCGCCCTCCCTCCCATCAGGTGCACGTCCTGCCCCGAGACATGTCCTGCTACAACCAGTGCCTGCCGTGCCTGCCATGCGGACCCTGTGGCCCAACCCCACTGGCCAACAGCTGCAATGAGCCCTGTGTCCAGCAGTGCCAGGACTCCAACGTCTTCATCCAGCCCTCTCCCGTGGTGGTGACCCTGCCCGGCCCCATCCTCAGCTCCTTCCCGCAGAACACCGCCGTGGGATCCTCCACCTCCGCTGCCGTTGGCAGCATCCTCAGCTCTCAGGGAGTGCCCATCTCCTCCGGGGGCTTTGGGCTCTCTGGCTTGGGCAGCGGCTACTGCGGCAGGAGGTGCTTCCCCTGCTAAAGGACCACAGAAATTCAGAGCAGAGTGGGCACAGAGCATTGGCTTCTTTTGTTCAGAGGGACCAAACAACCCCAACACCCCTTATAGGAAGGATGGGGTCAGCCATGGTGCACGCTCTCATCTGCTCCTGGTGCTTCCTGAACTAGGGCTTCCTCTTGGAGCAACCTCTTTTCCCTCTTTTGACCCTAATATTAAAGTTCTGCTGCATCTCAGCCTGCGCCTCTGAGTTGTCCTTCTCCTGCAGACACTCCAGACACCAGCTGTCAGGACCAATGCTGTTTCTCTGGGGATGTCAGGGGGGCATGTGGGACACATGGGGACCATTCACATTTCCCAAGGGTGAGGCTGTGTACAGTAGAGCCTCTTGGGAAAGCACTGTCACCCACACGTGAGGGAGGTGCCCATGAGCCCTGCAGGGCCCTGGCCATCAGGCCCAGCTTTGCTGCCTCTCTGTCCTGGTGTGCCATATTGGCCTCAGTGCACAGCCTGCTGAAGGTGGCATGTGGCCACTGCTGGCCTCCAGTGAGGAGCCAGAGCTGCAGGAGGCCCCGGGAGGGCAGCAGCTATCTTTATGTTGACCCAGGAGTTTTTCTCACTCTTGGTCTTCCAGTTGTCTCCCCTACCCTGCTGTGGCTGTAGTGTGAGTGAGTAGTTGGTGGGTTCTTAAATGTTTGCTGGGGTCTGCCCACCACACAGGCTCACAAGGAGTGCATGTCCTCCATCTCCTACTCTTTCCATCTGTTCCCAGAGCTTCCTGGAACAGTTTGTGGGGAAGAGGGAGGTAGGAAGAGACTGAGGGGAAGAGAAGAGTGTCTCCAAGGTCCATCCATGAGCTCCTAAACACAGCACCCAAAGCCCAGTTTGGCAAATGCCTTCCTGCCAGCCCGCCCTCATGCCACATTGCCTATCTTGCAGCCTTTCGATGGCAGCAGGTTAAAAGCTGGCCCAGAAAAAGTTACTTGGGTGGTAATCCCATACAAAGAGAAGTGACTCCCAGCAGTGTTCTGAGACATTGAGGACACCAAGGACATCCTGGGCTGCATGAGCAGAAGCTTAGCCAGGAGGTGAAGGAAGGTGACAATCCCACTCTGCTCAGCACTCCTCCAAATGTCCAAATGCAGCTGAAGCACTGTGTCCAGTTTTGGGCTCTGTTTCAAGAAATACATTGTTCAAGTAGAATGAGTTTTGCTGATGTTGTCCAGGATTGTCAGGTAGCCACAGCAATTGGGTAATGAGGAGAATCTGGGGGTACAGGCTTTCCTTAGTGTGTAGAAAATCAGGTTTTGGTTGGAGACCAAAGAGCACCTTTGGAGTAGCTACCCTGAGGTCCTGAAGAAGACAGAACCAGGCTCAACGGTGTACCAGTGCATGGCTAAAGAGACGAGACCATGTGCTTACATTGAAAATATAATTGTGTTATTGGTATTATTTTTTTTCCCAAAGCCAATATGTGGCATGTAACAGCCGCTATGAAGAAAATTAACTCTATCCCAGCCAAAACCATGACAATATCCACCCCTTATTTCATACCATTTACATCACTCTCAGGTCCTCTGCTTTCTATTACATCCTATTTAATTACCACCTCTATTGTCTTTTGATATTTACACACTGATATTACTCCCATAGCCTGTGGACCATCCTTCTAAAGTGTCTGTTTTTATGTAGTTCATGACTTTGGGCTCTATCTTTCATGAGTGTCTTTTGGGGCAGAAGAGATGGTGTATGGGGATGAATTGATGCATGCAGAGGCCAGCTCTGATTTCATCACTGCTGCGCTTGTCTGGTTCTATCGCTGATGTACTTCATTTGGTTCCATCAACATTCATTCTTCTGGATGACTCTTCCTGTAATACCATTGATGTGACTTATAGTGAGTATAGTAGCAATGTCATACAGCATATAATACTATATAATACTATAAAAATTAAAATAATACAATTCAAATAATTGGCTATTCTCACCCCAAATTAAATCTGTTTGAGGGTATGCGTTGGACTTCCACATCCTTCCACTTTACTCACCAAATGCACCTAGAGCCTTGAGCAAAAGCAATCCCATGGTTGGATTTCCATTTGCCTGTGGCAGGAATAACTCAGACTGTCTTCTCCAGCATGTTATTTATGGGGACTTTATCTCCTTCAGTATGTAACAGTTTTGATTGGGCAGGGCCAGCTTGGTTGGCAGATTGCCTAGTGTTGACTAACCAGGAGGCCTTTGTTAAGTGTGGGACATCCCGATGTTGGAATGTCCCAGCACCTATTGCTCTTAGTGAAGTCTTTAACAGTCCATTGTATCATTTGATTTTCCTAGAGGTTGGTGCATGAGAGGGGATGTGATATACCCAATCAATGCCATGCTCTTTGGCTCAGGTGTCTGTGAGGTTGTTTCAGAAATGAATCCTGTTGTCCAACTTACTTCTTTCTGGGGTGCCATGTCACCATTAGACTTGCTTTTCAAGGCCCTTCAGCAGTTTCTGCAACTTGCTGTATAGGACTCCATAAAGCAGACTTCCACCTCCAATGCTTTTCAACAATTCAACAGGACCCATCAGTGAACAGAGCATATTGCTTCTCGTTTTCTGTTAGTTTATTATACAGATGGGCCTGTTCAGCGTGCATCACTTCCTCTTCTGGTGATATTCTGAAGTCCCTGTGGAGCACATCTCCACACTGGAGCCCACAGTGGAGCAGGTGGATATGGCCTGAAGGAGGCTGTGGCCCATAGAGAACCCCTGTAGGAGCAGGCCCCACTCTGGAGCTGAAACCCCTGGACAGAAGCCCATACAGGAGCAGGGAATCTGGGGGGAGCTGCTGCCTGTGGGGGACCCAGGTTGAAACAGTTTGCTTGTGATAGATGGACCCCTTGGTACAGAGCCATATATGGAGCAGTTCTTGTAGAGCTGCTGCCTGTAGGCAGCCCATGCAGGATCAGTCTGGCAAGGATGGCATCGTATGGGGGGGGACCCTATGCTGGAGCAGGGGCAGAGTCACCTTGAAAGAGAGGCAGAGACGAAGTGTTATGGACTGACCAGAGCCTCCATTCCCCATTCCCATGCACTGCTTGAGGGAAGGATGTAGAAGAGGGTGGGTGGGTGGGTGGGGAAGGTGTTTTTAATTTGTTTTTGGTTTCTCACTGTTCTACTCTGCTAGTGATAGGTAGTAAATTACTTTAATCTGCCTACTCTGATGAGTCTGTTTTGCCCATGATGAGACTTGGTGAGTGATCTCTCTGTCCTCATTTTAACCCTTGAGCCCTTTCCATCATATTTTCTCCTTCTTTTCCTTTGAGGAGGGGGAATGAGAAAGCAGTTGTGGTGTTTATCTGTCCAGCAGGCTAAAATCACCACAGTGACATACAGCATCTTCCTGGAAGGAATCTCTTTCCCTCATGCCTGACAGGAGTAGCCTTCAGAGACTGAAGGATCATGCCCCCTTTCTAATCACTTTGTAAATTCCCCTTTCCCTAGAGAGGGATCCCAGCTGCTTGGCTTTCCTGTCCTCCAATTCCAGGCTACTGGCCCCAGTATCCCAGCATTGGAGCAGCCAGCTGGCAATGTGCTCACCTGGATGATGACTGAAGTCTTTTTGCATATTTTACAGATCACCCAGGGATAGAGATCTGGTGGTTACTGGTGCTTTTACGACATTTTCCTCTTCCTGTTCCTGTGATGGTCCTGCTTTGGAGAAGCCTGCCTCATCTTCTTCTTCCTCCTTCCCTTTTGAGTAGGAGTTTCTTTCCTTACTAAATGAGCTGACTTTTGCATACATTGCTTTGTCTTACATATAGAGGCGACTGATGCCAGCACAGTTTGATTCTCTTGTTCAGCTGCAGGGCCTGTCACGAGGGTTGGAGTGGCAGTTGGAGTAGCTGCAGAGACTGCTGCAGGGACTGGATCAGATCCAGAGAGATCTTCTTCCCTTTGAAGGTTCTGAATAGTATTGGATATTGTTTGATAGGCACAGGCCAGACCCCAGCACAGTGCAGCAAGCTGTAAATCTCTGGCATTTCCAGGATCGGGGCATACCATTTTAAAACATTTTATCATCTTTTTAGGATGCCGAATTTGTTCAGGGGTGAATTCCAAAACCACTGGAGGTGACAATCGTGATAAATACCTTCCCATATCCTCCCACATACCTTGCCACCCATAACCATCCTGCCTCAGGGCAGATCTCTGGGTGGGAATTTTTAAATAGTTGTCTAGCTACAGACATGTGGAAACACGTGTAGGAGACATAGCAATAGGATCCTGCTAGTTTAAACATGCCCAGAATATTCAACATTTTCAAAAAACATTTTAACTCACCTGGAGTAAAGGGTATGCTTGTTAATAGTTTCTACAGTCAGGCTTCTGAAGTGCTAAACTGATGGCCATACTGAGTACAAATCCTGGATTAAGTTCACAGTCAGTGTACTATGAGCACATGCTATATACAAACTGGCAGAACCATAAACAAACTTAGGCCAGGACCAGAGATAATAAACAAAAAGAAAAGAATTAATAACCTTGGAAGCACATAAATCAACATTGTGAAAAACAAACAAAAAATCAACATTGTAACCACCAACTATTAAACTAATATCATGTTTATAACAAATACTGTTTTAACACAGTTTGGTCAGATCTGTCATTATCTGCGCTTAACCTGTCATTATCTTTGCACTCCTGTTGCAGTTTAAACTGGCAGAATGCTAAACACCAATGAGTCATTCACTCACTTCCTACCCTGCCAAGTAGGATGGGGGAGAGAATCAGAAGGAAAACAAATAAAAACTCATGGGTTGAGATAAATAGAGTTTAATAGGATAGAAATGGAAGGGAAAATAAAGATAATAATAATGATAACTATATATATAAGTGTATAAAAGAAGTGATTTATAATTTTTCACCACCTACCATCCAATGCCCAGCCAGTCCCTGAGCAACTGTGTCCCCCCAGCCAGCCAACCTATACAGTTTTTATTGTCCATCATGACATCATATAGTATGAAACATCTCTTTGGCCAGTTTGGGTCAACTGTTCTGGCTGTAGCTCCTCTCAGCTTCTTCTACATCCCCACCCTTTTCAAGAAGGGCAAGAAAGAAGATCCTGGCAATTAAAGGCCTGTCAGTCTCACTTCAGTGCCTGGTAAAAGTATGGAGATGATTAGTCTGGGAGTTACTGAAAAATGTCTAAAGGACAACACAGTTATTGGTTAGAGCTGACACAGGTTCACTAGGGGAAGGTCATGTCTAACAAACTTAATTTCCTTCTATGACAAAATCACTCAGCTAGTTGACCAAGGGAAGCCAGTCTATGTAATGACCAGAATACAGTAAGATAAACGGTTAATAACATGGGTGAACATGGGTCTGATGGGTCAGGCCAAGAGGGCTCTTGTAAAGCGAGTTACATCAGGCTGGCGACCTGCCACCAGTGGGGTTCCCCATGGCTCCATTTTAGGACCAGCCCTCTTCAATGTTTTCATAAGCAATATGGATGAAGGAGTTGAAGGTTTTTTGAGCAAGTTTGTGGATAATACCAAATTGGCTGGAGATGTTGACTCTGTCAAGGGTGGTGAGGCCTTGCAGAGAAATCTGGACAAATAAGAGAACTGGACAATCACCAACAGCATGAACCACCAAAAAGAGCAAGTGCTGGATCCTGCACCTGGGAAGAGGCAACCCTGGTTATAAGTTCAGAGTGTGGGATGAGATGCTGGAGAGCAGCATTACAGGAAACAATTTGGGGGTTTTGATTGACAACAAGCTGAATGTTAGCCAGCAGTGTGCCTTGGCAGCCAGGAGGGCCAACCGTATCAGAGGGCGGTCAAGGAAAGTGATTGTCTTGCTCTACCCTATGCTGGTGTGGTGTCACCTGGAGTACTGTGTGCAGTTTTGGGCACCACAATACAAGAAAGGCATAAAGGTACTAGAGAGTGTCCAGAGGAGGACAACAAATTAGGTAAAAGGTCTAGAAGGGAAGACATAATGAGTGAAAGAGCAGGCTGAGGGGAGACCTCATTGCAGTCTACAGCTTCATTGTGAGGTGGAGTGGAGAGGCAGGTACTGATCTCTTCTTTCTGGTGACCAGCTATAGGGCCCAAGGGAATGGCTTGAAGTTGCAACAAGGGAAGTTCAGGATGGATATCAAGAAAAAGTTCTTCACCAAAAAATTGGTCTGACAATGGAACAGGCTCCCCAGGGAAGTGGTCATGGCACCGAGTCAGGCAGAGTTCAGGAAGCATTTGGACAACGCTCTTAGACACATGATCTGATTTTATTTTGTTTATTTATTTATTTTGGTGGTCCCCTGGGGACCTAGAATTGGACTGGATGATCCTTGCAGATCCCTTCCAACTCAGATATTCTATGATTCTGTGACTTCCCGTTGGAAGGGCAGTATGAGAGGATGAAAAGTCTTTGACTAGTATAATAACTGTCCTGCAAAAACTAAATCATCAGGGTGTTATCAACATTATTTGTCTCCTAAATCCAAAACATGGCACACAGCAGCTACTACAAAGAAAATTAGCTCTTTATCAGCTAAAACCAGGATACCATCCCTAAACGGATACATTTAGAAACTAGAAGGTAAAATGGTGCATCATGAAGCCTACACATAACAGGCCTCTATTAAGTATTGCTCAGCACAACTGCCAACAACCCCCCCCAGAGACCCACCACTGAGCAACATCTCTTTCACAGGGAACTCTGGGAGATGGTCTTCAGGGAAAAGGATGATAAAGAGGCACAAGCTGGGATGCAGAAGAACTTTAATGAGTCAAAAGTGGGAAACAAAGTTGATGGGGGGGAGGCCCCAATGCAGGAAGCACAAGGGGCAGACGAGAACATTATCTGTGTGGCCATGGTGGGCATCCCACCATCTGCCCACTCCACTGAGGGAGAAGGGACAGAAGGTCCCCCCCTAGGATGATGTTGTTGGACTCAGAGCAGCACTGAGCAACAAGGACACAGGTGGGAAAGGAAAGCGTGGGAGAGTGGAGGAGGGGAAAGGCAGACATGGGCTGTGCTTTCTGAGAGCCCAGGCTGGACCCATCCTTTATAAAAGGGATGGTGGGGTGGTTTGGCCCTTTGAACACAGGAAGCCAATGGTCTGTGCCCAGTCCACTACCAATGTTTGGGTCCTTGGGGGTCTTTCTCTGCCATCACCAGCAGCTTTAGCACGGGAAGCACCTCCTGCCGCAGTAGCCGCTGCCCAAGCCAGAGAGCCCAAAGCCCCCGGAGGAGATGGGCACTCCCTGAGAGCTGAGGATGCTGCCAACGGCAGCGGAGGTGGAGGATCCCACGGCGGTGTTCTGCGGGAAGGAGCTGAGGATGGGGCCGGGCAGGGTCACCACCACGGGAGAGGGCTGGATGAAGACGTTGGAGTCCTGGCACTGCCTGACACAGGGCTCATTGCAGCTGTTGGCCAGTGGGGTTGGGCCACAGGGTCCGCATGGCAGGCACGGCAGGCACTGGTCGTAGCAGGACATGTTTCCAGGCTAGAGATGCACCTGGTGAGAGAGAGGGCCTGGAGAAGCACGGGTGTGAGAGAGGATAATCCTGCCAGTCCACCCCAGGAAAGCCATGGCACATGCTGTTCTGGGGCCTGGCGGATGTGAAAGGAGGCCCTCAGCCTTCTCCTTCCCTTTGGCCCCAATGTCCTTGGCAAGAATATCCAGTTTGACAAAGCTCTCCATCTAGCCCATAGCTTCAGATACACCTCAACTGAGATCAAGCTTCTCTTCATTCCACACCTGCTGAGGATTTGCCTCTCCCAGAACTAGAGACCCAAATACCCAACAGACTATAAAGGTGCAGGCATGTTCAGTGAAATCCCCAGGGATGAAGAGGAAAAGAAAGATCTTGAGACTCACCTTAATCCCAGAGAGATGGAGGGAAGAGGAGTGGATGAGAGAGTGAGGAGATGGGCCATCTTTTATACCTCTCCTCACCATCCCAGGCCCATCAATCACTCAGGCCGTATTTTTCCAGCATACTCACCTCAAATGCAAAGAATCTTAGCTAATGGCACAGGTTGTGCTTTGGTTTCCTGTCATTTAATTTCCTCATTTCTGGACTCACCATTTGGACACAGAAGCTCATTTCCAGTACAAAAATAAGAGGTGCAAGTATTTTTCATGGCAGGAACGCGTCAGTAGGGGCATGATGAGTCTGAAGGGGACAGAAAGGGTCCTGTACATGCCAGGGACATCAGTCCATTGGATATGCATTGACCCCATTTGGATCCTCTTCGCAAGAAGACGCATATATTCTCTTACCTATGCAGAGCCCTTCTGGATGCTTGAAGGTGCTGTTGCCCAAGGACACAGCACGTCCTTCTCCCACCCAGTCTGTCTCCGATCCTGCTCCACCAGTTACAGCTCATTACCAACAAAGGCAGATGGGCTGCGGTGCACCTTAGAAATGCCCAAACTGTGAGAGTACTGGCCAGAAGGTCATGATGCAGCGTAATGGCTGTTGGTGCTGCCTGGAGCACAGCAGAGTCATGACCAGAGGATTGAGTTGTTCACCGGGACAGTGTCTTGCTCCACCACTCTCCTTGCCGTAACATGCACTTTGGCCGGATGCATTCCCTGAACAGCAGCACACCCAAAGACATGCCCTATTGTGCAAAACACACTGGAAATCCTGTGAGCTGCCTGAGTTATGAGAGTACTCACCAGAAGGTCATGCTGCAGGGTAATGGCTGTTGGGGCTGCCTGTAGGGTGGCACAGCCTGAGATGCTTGGATGGAGGAGGATTTGGCATGCATGGTGCTCAGGCCTGCAGAGAGCAGGCACTCTGGCTTGGCTTCATGCCAAAAGTGTGGCACGTGGCCAATCCCAAATTAGAGCGTGACTCGTCCTGGGCAGGGAGAGTCTGTCCCAGAAAGTTTGCCTGCTGAAGGCATTCCCTTGCCCTCCTGGGGTGTGTCCCAGCTGCCTCCCATGTCTGCAGGGCAGGGAAGTGCTTTGTTCATGCAGCAGGGATGCATTGCCTCCTTGATGGAGTCTGGGAGGTGTTTCTGTAGCCAAGGCCCTTGTGAGCAAGTCCCCTCGCTGAGCATGCCCAGCTGCGTGGAGCTTCCTTGTCCCCCCAGTGGTGCTGGCTTGTTCTGTTGCCTGAGGAGGGCTTTGGGACATGGCAGAGGATGTGTGCTGAAGCTCTCATGCTAGGAGAAGACGTATTGCCTGGGACCCAGAGACGAGTCCCAGCAAGGGGGAAGATGTTTTCTGCAAGCCTTTCTTTCCCTCCAGAAAGCACTCAGGAGAGCTCCTACACACAGCCCCATCTCTTTGGCCAGGACGGTGAGGCCTGTGTGTCCCTTGCCTTCCACCGTTCATGTCTGACTCTACCCTGGGGGCAGACCTACTCAGAGGAGGTCCAGGGGACGCAGGATCAGAGGGTAGTTCAGTCCCCAGTCTGCAGTGCTGCAAGAGTTTGTTCCCCATCCTGTGCAGGACCTGCCTTTTGTCCTTCTAGATTGCCTTGAGGTTCCTGAGGGCCCATTCCCGCAGGCTGTCTAGGTCTCCCCTTGTGGCAGCCCTGCACCAGAGTGCACCAGCGGGCCCCCAGTTGCTGTCTCCTCCCAAGTTAGTGGAAGTGGTAATGGCATCAAGGCAGACAGCTGAAAGCATTGGCACAGCCTGGATGCCTGGGGAGGCAAAGACCAGTGGCCATTGGATGGAGCCATGAGGGAGGGAGGAGAGAGAAGCTTGTGGCGCATCCTTAATGAACAGGACCTTCGGTGTTCTGCTGAGGATTGCAGGTCCAGGAGGAGCGGGGCCTCTTCCTGCAAAACACATCACCGGCCATTCCCTGAAGTGCACAAAGGCATGTCCTGTCCTCTGCCTGAATGCAACCACTCTCTTGCACTTTTCTGCCCATACTGATGTGATCCTGCTGGGGTATTCCTTGGGTCTCTCATACCAGTAGTAGAAAATAGCCTGCATATCCTCAGAAATGAGGAAATGAAATGGCAGATTTGATGGAAACCAAAACACAACCTGTGGCATTAGCTAAGATATTTTGCATTTGAGGTGAGTCTGCTTGAAAATTATGGCCCATGTAGAGTGATTGTGGGCTTGGGGTGGTGCAGGAGACGTATAAAAGTGGCCTCATCTCCTCCCTCTCTCATCGAGTCTCCTCGCCTCCATCTCCCTGGGAAAAAGGTGAGTCTAAAGGCCTTACTCCACCTCCTTACCCTGGTGGGTTTCTTAACACATAACTCTGACTTGATCCTCTGTTGGGTCTTGGGGTCACTAGTCATAGGAGAGGTAAAGCAGGTGTGTCATAGAGAGAAATGGGGCTTTTCTGTGGTGTCTCTGAAACTATGGGCTAAGTTGGGATCTTCCTGGGCCTGGACATTCTAGCCAAGGCTGTTAAATGGAGAAACAGAAAGAGGATTCTGTGAGCCTTATTACACAGCTGCCAGCTCCCCAAAAATACAATTAGATATGGCTCTTCTCTGGTGGTCTTGCAGGATGCTACTCACTCACCGCAATGCTCCTCCTGTCCTTCTTTCCCACCAGGTGCACGTCCTGCCCCAAGACATGTCCTGCTACAACCAGTGCCTGCCGTGCCTGCCATGTGGACCCTGTGGCCCAACCCCACTGGCCAACAGCTGCAATGAGCCCTGTGTCCAGCAGTGCCAGGACTCCACCGTCGTCATCCAGCCCTCTCCCGTGGTGGTGACCCTGCCCGGCCCCATCCTCAGCTCCTTCCCACAGAACACCGCCGTGGGATCCTCCACCTCCGCTGCTGTTGGCAGCATCCTCAGCTCTCAGGGAGTGCCCATCTCCTCTGGGGGCTTTGGGCTCTCCGGCTTGGGCAGCGGCTACTGTGGCACAAGGTGCTTCCCCTGCTAAAGCTGCTGGTGATGGTCCTGGAGAAAGCCTCCTGGGAATCTAGAAGTTGGTAGTGGACTGGGCACAGACCATTGGCTTGTTGCATTAAGAGGCACCAAACTACCACCCCTTTCATAGGGATGGGTCCAGCCTGGGCTCTCGGAATGCGCAGATCATTTATGCCTTTCCTCTCCTCTACTCTCTCCTTTCCCACCGATGTCCTTCTTGCTCGGCGCTGCTACACGAGGCTCTGAGTCTGACAACGTCATTGTAGAGAGGACCTTCCAGTCCTTCTCTTTCAGTTGAGTGGGTAGATGGACAGCTGGCGGTATGCCTGCCAGGGCCACACAGTGCACGCTCTTGTCTGCCCCTAGTGCTTCCTGCACTGGGGACCCCACTTGGAGTGATCTCTTTTGACTCTAATATTAAAGTTCTGCTGCATCCCAGATTGTGCCTCTGAGTTGTCCTTCCCCTGCAGCCGCTCTTCCAGGATGCCTGGGGGGAGAGGTGTTGCTCATGCGTAGTTCTGGGAGTGGGTGGTTGCTGATGCTTAGCAATCGTTAACACAGGCTTGCATTCAGAATGCTTCTTCATGTATCAGGTCACACTTTGGATTCTAAATATGTGGTTACTGAGAGATGGATGGAATTATCCAACACAGCTGATTGGCTTCTATGCATTTTGGTGTGCACACTGTTTCTTTTCCTCTGATTAGCACAATGGCATGAAGCAAGTAAGGAAGGAGGGATGACTAAGTCCTTGACAAGGTGGAGGGCATAGCTGCCCAAGAGGAGACAGGAAATCCTTTCCTAACAACAATACTACAGAATTTTCTGTGATTGATTAAAGTCTTTCTTGCTACACAGCCCCAAACTGGGTACAATGTTCTAGATGCATTTGGAGGAGTGCTGAGCAGAGTGGGATTTTCACTGCCCTTCAGCTCATGACTATGCTTCTGCTCATAAAGCCCAGGGTCCAATTGGTGTCCATGGTGTCTGGGAACACTGCTGGGAGTCACTTCTCTTTGGGTGGCTATACTACCCAAGCAACTTTTCCTGGGCCAGCTTTTGGTCTGCTGCCATAGAAGGGCTGCAAGATAGATGATGTGGCATGAGGACTGGCTGGCAGGAAGGCATGTGCGAGACTGCGCTCTGGGTGATCTAAGCGCTGCTTTGGGAGCTTGTGTATGGCACTTGGAAACAGTCAGCCAGCACCTGTTGCCCCAGAAAGTTTTGCAGGAAGCCTTTGGAACAGATGGAAGGAGTAGAGGAAGGAAGACAAGTACTGCCTATGAACCCATGTGGTGGATTGACCCTGGCAAACATCTGAGCACTCACCACCCACTTGGTCACACCTCAGCCTCAGCAGGATAGAGGAGAGAGCTGGAAGACCAAGCGTGAGGAAAAACTTCCCAGTCAATATAAATCATAGACCCATAGAATATCCCGAGTTGGAAGGAACCCATAAGGATCATTGAGTCCAACCCCTGGCACCACACAGGTCTACACAAAATTTTAGACCATGTGACTAAGTGCACAGTCCAAATGCTTCTTAAACTCTAACAGGCTTGGTGCAGTGACTACTTCCCTGGGGAGCCTGTTCCAGTGTGCGACCACCCTCTTAGTGAAGGACCTCTTCCATGATGTCTAGCTTAAACCTCCCCTGCCTCAGCTTGACACCATTCCTGCGGGTCCTATCACTGGTGACTAAGGAGAATAGATCGGCATCTGCCCCTCCACCCTCCATCATTAAGAAGCTGTAGACCGCGATGAGGTCTCCCAGCAGCCTCCTCTTTTCTAGGCAAAACAGGCCAAGTGACCTCATACGTCTTCCCCTCTAGGCTCTTCACCATCTTTGTAGCCCTCATCTGGACACTCTCCAACAGTTTTACATCCTTTTTGTACTGTGATGCCCAGAATTGTACCTGATACTCGAGGTGAGGCTGCGGAGTAGAGCGGGACAATCACTTTCGTTGACCGACTAGCAATGCCATGCTTGATGCACTCCAGGATACAGTTGGCCCTCCTGGATGCCAGGGCACACTGCTGGCTCATATTCAACTTGCTGTCAACCACTACCCCTAAATCCTTCTCTGCAGGGCTGCTCTGCCCAATCTGTATGTAAAGCCAGGGTTGCCCTGTCCCAGGTGCAGGACCCAGCACTTGCTCTTGTTAAACTTCATGCGTTTGGTGATTACCCAGCTCTCCAATCTGTCCAGATCTCTCTGCAAGGCCTTTCCACCCTCACCCGAGTCCACAACTCCTCCAAGTTCAGTGTCATCAGTGAATTTGCTTAGAACAGCTTCTAGTCCTACATCCAAATCATTTATAAAAACATTGAAGAGGGCTGGCCCTAAAATGGAGCCTTGGGGGACCCTGCTAGTGACCATCCACCAGCCTGATGTGGCCCCATTTACCACAACCCTTTGAGCCCTGCCCGTCAGCCAATTGCTCACCCACTGGATGATGTTTTTGTTTAGCTGTATGCTGGACATTTTGTCCAGTAGGATCCTATGGGAAATCGTGTCAAAAGCTTTGCTGAAGTCCAAAAAGATCACATCAGCTGGTTTCCCTTGGTCAACTAGATGGGTGATCTTATCATAAAAGGAAATCAAATTTGTTAAGCAGGACCTACCCCTCATGGACCCATGCTGGCTGGGACCAATGACTGCATTGTCCCCCAGGTGCACTTCAATAACTTCAAGCATAATCTTCTCCATAATTTTACCAGGCACTGACGTGAGACTGACTGGCCTGTAATTATTAGGGTCTATTTTCTTGCCCTTCTTGAAAAGTGGTACATCTGCCAGCTTCCAGTCTATTGGGACGTCTCCAGATTCCCAAGACTGTTGAAAAATAATCGAGAGAGGTTCCGTGATGACGTCAGCAAGCTCTTTAAGCACCCTGGGATGAATCCCACCTGGACCCATGGACTTGTATGGATCCAGGCGGAGCAGCAAATCCCACACATGTTCAGGGTCGGTTGGGAGTTTCTCATTCCCACTGTCATGGTCCTCCAGCTCAGGGCATCCTAGGTCATGAAGCCCATCATCAGTGTTGAAGATGGAGGCAAAGAAAGCATTAAACGTCTCTGCTTTGCCTATGTCCTTGTCTGTAATATGACCTTCCACATCAAGTAGTGGACCTATGTTTACTTTGGTCCTCCTTTTTCTGTTAACATATCTAAAAAAAACCTTTTTATTGTCTCCCACAGACCTGGCCAGCTTCAACTCTAATTGGGCTTTGGCCATATGAATTTTCTCCCTACAAACGTGAACAGTGTCCCTGTATTCCTTCCATGTTACCTGACCCTGCTTCCAGCAGGGTCAGTACATTTTCTTTTTTCTCCTAAGCTCCAGTAGAAGATCCCTGGTCAGCCAGGCCAGCCTTCTGCCCTACCTGCTTGACTTCTGATATTTTGGAATTGCCTGATCCTGTGCTTTTAGGAGGCAGTGCTTAAAGACTGACCAGCATTGAGGGACGCTAATGCCTTCAAAAGCAATTTCCCAGGGGACCTTGCTGACTAGTTCCCTGAGCAGCCTGCTTTCCCCATATCCAAGGCTGAATTTTTGGTGGCAGTTTTCCATCTGTCACCAAAAATTTTAAACTCAACCACTTCATGGTCACTATGGCCAAGACAGCTAGCAATTGCCATGTCCACCACAAGAGCCTCTCTGTTCTCCAGCAACAGACCTAGGTCAACTTTCCTAGTTGGCTCCCTTCACACCTGCACCAAGAAGGTATCATCTAGGTGCTTTAGGAACCTCCTGGATTTGCTTGTGTTGGCTGTGTGGTAATCCCAGTTGATGTCTGGCAAGTTGAAGTCCCCCATAATAACAAGGGGAGTTGATCTTGAGGCATCTTTTGGTTCTACAAAGAATAATTTGCTGGTGTTGTTGTCCTGGCTGGGTGGCCTGTAATAGACTCCTACGACATCCCCTTTACTTGTTTGTCCCTTAATCCTTACCTAGAGGCTCTTAACTTTGCCATCGCCAACTTCAAGTTCCACACAGTCCAGCCCCTGCTTCATGTATATTGTCCCCCCCCCCAACCTTGCCTACTGTCTGTCCCTCCTGAAGAGCCTGTAACCATCTATTGCGACACACCAGCCACAGGACCCATCACACCATGTTTCGCTTATGCTGATGATGTCATAGCTGTGGGATTGGGCCAAGATTTCTAGCTGATCCATTTTATTCCTCGTACTGTGTGCATTTGTGTAGAAGCAATTCAAATGCGCCTCACTGCATGCAGCACCTTGTGAAGCAAAAGTCTGTTAATAAAGACAGCTTACGAGGGGAACGGTAAACAAAAAGAGAAAAGACAAGTGATGCAAAGGCAGTGTTTCAGTACCTCCCACCAGCAGACCAATGCCTGGCCAGTCACTGCAGAATGGCTACTTTGGAACAACTGTCCCATGGTTTGTTGCTGAGCATGATGTGATATGGCATGAAATATCCATTTGGTCAATTTGGGTCAGATGTTCCAGCTGTGTCCCCTTCTGAGCACTTCCCACTCTGATGGTTACACATTGCTGGCAAACTAAACTTCACCAAACTGCTCTGTTACTCCCCATCATGAAAGGATGAGAAGGGTGGGAGAAAGTACTATAGGGAAAAAAAAGTCTTCTCACATATGGAGAAAATGACAGTGGAATTCAAAGAAAAAGAAAGAGAAAAACAAGAAAAGATGTGCAGAAGCTAAGAGAAAACGATTATTCACTCCACCCCACCACTATGAAATTTTCAGCCACGTCCTGGGAAGCTAGGCCTCAAAAGTGTAGTGGTTGTTTGGGAGGATAGATGTTTTCTCAATGACAGCATCCCTTCCACTTTCTCTTTCTCTGTCTTTTTTTTTTTTTAATTATTTTTATTATTTTTTTATTAAAAAAAATTAAATTATTTTTTTTATTTTTATTTTTAATTATTTTTTTTTCTGGGTGTGATGACAAATGGTGTGCAATAACCCTTTGGTTGCTTTAGCTCTGCTGCCCTCTCATCCCTTCCTCTTGCCCACTCCCCACCTCGGGCAGTTAGGGGGCTTGTAGAGAGTCTTGATGATATGCAAGTACTGCTCCATAATAGCCCAAACATTGGTGAGATAAAAAGCTCTTCTAGCTCCAAGTGCAAAGCACAGCTATCTAGAGGCTACTGTGGGGAAAGTTAACAGGCTAGCACTTGCTCGACTGTTCTCTGGGATTGCAGAGAGGAAGAATAGAAGGCCTTAAGGCTGAACGAAATCACTGGTGTGACACCTCCACTGTTTTAGCCACTCAATCAGAACACAGCACCATATTGCCTATGGTGAAGACAATTGCCTCCATCACAGCCAGAGCCAGTACAGCCTGTTTCCCCCACTCCCTCTCCTGGTCTACTCTGGGGCCATTTTCTGCACGAGCCTCCCCGCCCAGCACAGCTGCCCCCAGAGCAGAAGGAATTGCCGCCCCTCCTCTCACCTTCCTCTCTCTGCCCTGCTGCCCCCTTTCCAGGAACCTGTGTGGCTGCTGCCCTTCCAGGGCCTCCTACAGCTCTGGCTCCTCAGTGGAGGCCCGCAATGACAACATGCCGTCTTCAGCAGGCTGTGCACTGAGGCCGAGATGGCACGCCAGGACAGAGAGGCAGCAAAGCTGGGCCTGATGGCCAGGGGCCCTGCAGAACTCATGGGCACCTCCCTCATGTGTGAGTGACAGTGCTTTCCCAAGGGGCCTGTACTGCACAGGGCCTCACCCTTTGGGAAAGTGAATGGACCCTTGTGCCCAACACACCCACTGAAGTCCCCAGAGCAACTGCATTGCTCCTGACAGAAGGTGTCTGGAGTGTCTGCAGGGGAAGGAAAACTCAGAGGCACAGGCTGGGATGCAGAAAAAGTTTAATATTAGGGTCAAAAATGGAAACGAGGTTGCTTCAAGAGGATGCCCCAGTGCAGGAAGCACCAGGGGCAGATGAGAGCACGAGCTGCGTGGACATCGTGGGCATCCTGCAAGATATCTATCTGCCCACTGCGCTGAGGGAGAAGGGCCAGCAAGTCCACTCAATGATGACATTGTGGGATTCAAAGCACAGTGGAGCTGCGGTGAATAACAAGGACACGGGTGGGAAAGGAGAGAGTGGAGGAGGGGAAAGGCAGACATGGGCCATGCTCTCTGAGAGAGCCATCCTCTTCCAAGGGGTGATGGAGAGGTTTGGCCACCCTGAACACAAGAAGCCTATGCTCTGTGCCCAGTCCGCTACCAACGTCTGGGTCCCTGGTGGTCTTCCTCCCGGGCCATCACCAGCAGCTTTAGCACGGGAAGCACCTCCTGCCACAGTAGCGGCTGCCCAAGCCGGAGAGCCCAAAGCCCCCGGACGAGATGGGCACTCCCTGAGAGCTGAGGATGCTGCCAACGGCAGCGGAGGTGGAGGATCCCACGGCGGTGTTCTGCGGGAAGGAGCTGAGGATGGGGCCGGGCAGGGTCACCACCACGGGAGAGGGCTGGATGACGACGGTGGAGTCCTGGCACTGCTGGACACAGGGCTCATTGCAGCTGTTGGCCAGCGGGGTCGGGCCACAGGGTCCGCATGGCAGGCACGGCAGGCACTGGTTGTAGCAGGACATATCTCGGGGCAGGACGTGCACCTGGTGGGAGTGAGGCCCCAGAGGAATATTGTTGGTGAGAGAGGAGCAGTCTGCCAGCCCACCACTGGAGAGCAACAGCAAATGCTACTTGGGGAGCTGGCAGCTGTGAAAGGAGGCCCTCAGCCTTCTCCTTTCCTTTGGCCCCAATGTCCTTGGCAAGAACGTCCAGGCCGAATAAGCTCCCTAACAAGCCTGTATCTCGGGACGTATGTCAGCCAAGCCACAGCTTCACTTCATGACACGCCTGCTGACCCCTTCCCTTGCCCATGACTAGCAACCACAAGACCCAACAGAGAAGGAAGGTGCAGGTATGTTGTGAGACAATCCCCAGGGATGTAAAAGAGGAGAAAGAGAGGAGCTTTAAGACTCACCTTGTTCCCAGGGAGATGGAGGTGAGAGGAGTGGATGAAGAGAGTGAGGAGATGGGGCCTTTTTTATACCTCTCCTGCATCGCCCCAGGCCCACAGTCACTCTACGCAGGCCGTAATTTTCTAGCAGACTCACCTCAAATGCAAAATAGCCTTCCTAATGGCACAGGTTGTGCTTTGGTTTCTGTCAACTCTGTCATTTCATTTCCTCATTTTTGATTTGCCCATTTGGCATCAGAATCTGCTTTTAAGTAACAGGATGAGAGGTCAAGCATTTCCCTGAGTGGGGACACATCAGTAGGGCAGCAGATGAGTCCTATGTGCTGGAGGGTGTATTCGGTGTCCATGGTAATGTTTTTGGTAATGGGGTTCTACTTGGGTATCCTCTATGAGAAGTGTCCAGAAGCTGCCCAAGAGCTGCCTGCGGACTTCCTCTGAGTAGGTCTGCCCAAGGGGCAGGCTCAGACATGGACGGTAGGGAGAAGGGACATACAGGGCTCACCCTCCTGGCCAAAGTGATGGGGCTGTGTGTAGGAGCTCTTCTGATGCTTTGTGGATGGGAATGAAAGGGTTACAGAAAACATCTTCCCCCTTGCTGGGACTTGTCTCTAGGTCCCAGGCAATACGTCTTCTCCTAGCATGAGAGCTTCAGCAGACATCTTCTGCCATGTCCCAAAGCCCTCCACAGGCAACAGAACAAGCCAGCACCACTGGGGGGATAAGGAAGCTGCCTCTCAACAAGCAATTGCTGGCAGGAATGGGCACTGCCACGCGGCTAGGCATGCTCAGTGAGGGGACTTGCTCACAAGGGCCCTGGCTACAGAAACATGTCCCAGATTCCATCAAGGAGGCAATGCATCCCTGCTGCATGATCAAAGCACTTCCCTGCCCTGCAGACATGGGAGGAAGTTGGGACACACATCACAGGATCGTTGGCACACTTTGCACAATAGGGCATGTCTTTGGGTGTCTGCCCGTCAGGGAATGAATCCAGCCAAAGTGCATGGTACGGAAAGGAGAGTGGTGGAGCAAGACACTGTCCCGGTGAACAACTCAGTCCTCTGGTAGTGAGAAGGGACCCGATTCCCCAGGACTTTCTGGGCATCATTGTGCTCAGGAGAGCAACCTTTGCCTTCCTCACAGCAGCTGACAACATGGCTTGCCTGAAGAACCCAGGAGACAGCCACAAGAGGGAACAAGGCCAAGGATAGAGAAAACATGTCATTAAAAAGGAGCTGTCTTGTGCCAGGGCATTTCAAAACTGCAGCACAGCCCATCTGCCTATGCAGGCAATGAGCTGTGACTGGTGGAGCAGGCTGGGAGCCAGGCCAAGTTGTAGAAGGATGTGCTGTGTCCTCAGGCGAAGGAGGCTTTGGTCATCCAGGAGGGCTCTGCATAGACAGAAGGATATGCAGGACCCCTCCAGCACGTGGGACTCATCTTCTACCCCTTCTGACCTACTCTATGGTGGTTTTACTCAGCTGGGCAGCTGAGCTGCATCACAACCACTCTCTAATTCCCCCGCCTTAAAGGGAAGGGGGAGGAAATGCGATGAAAAGGGATCAAGGGTTGAGATAAAAACAGAGAGATCTATCACCAGTTATAGCCACAGACAAGACAGACTCAGAATAGGGAGATTAATGTAAATTATTACCTGTTACTAACAAGCTAGAGTGAGAAACTAAAAACACCTTCTCTACCCAGCCACCCTCTTCTACGTGCTGATGGACATTTCTCACAGAGGCCACCAAAGCAGAACCCTGATACCAAAACCTTGCCACGGAAACCCAAAACACCCTCCAGCACTTAGGACTCATCTGCTGCCCTACTGACGTGTTCCCGCTCAGGGAAATGCTAGACCTCTCATCCTGTGTCCTTGTTACTCACTGCAGCTCCACCGTGCTCTGAATCCCACAATGTCATCATTGAGTGGACTTGCTGGCCCTTCTCCCTCAGCGCAGTGGGCAGATAGATATCTTGCAGGATGCCCACGATGTCCACGCAGCTCGTGCTCTCATCTGCCCCTGGTGCTTCCTGCACTGGGGCATCCTCTTGAAGCAACCTCGTTTCCATTTTTGACCCTAATATTAAACTTTTTCTGCATCCCAGCCTGTGCCTCTGAGTTTTCCTTCCCCTGCAGACACTCCAGACACCTTCTGTCAGGAGCAATGCAGTTGCTCTGGGGACTTCAGTGGGTGTGTTGGGCACAAGGGTCCATTCACTTTCCCAAAGGGTGAGGCCCTGTGCAGTACAGGCCCCTTGGGAAAGCACTGTCACTCACACATGAGGGAGGTGCCCATGAGTTCTGCAGGGCCCCTGGCCATCAGGCCCAGCTTTGCTGCCTCTCTGTCCTGGCGTGCCATCTCGGCCTCATTGCACAGCCTGCTGAAGACGGCATGTTGTCATCGCGGGCCTCCACTGAGGAGCCAGAGCTGTAGGAGGCCCTGGAAGGGCAGCAGCCACACAGGTTCCTGGAAAGGGGGCAGCAGGGCAGAGAGAGGAAGGTGAGAGGAGGGGCGGCAATTCCTTCTGCTCTGGGGGCAGCTGTGCTGGGCGGGGAGGCTCGTGCAGAAAATGGCCCCGGAACAGACCAGGAGAGGGAGTGGGGGAAGCAGGCTGTACTGGCTCTGGCTGTGATGGAGGCAATTGTCTTCACCATAGGCAATATGGTGCTGTGTTCTGATTGTGTGGCTAAAACAGCAGAGGTGACACTCCAACGATTGAGCTCAGCGTCAAGGCCTTCTATGTTTCCCCCTCTGCACCCTCACAGAGCAGGCTAGGGGCGGGGAAGTTTTCAGGAGGGGACACAGTTAGGACAGCTGACCCAAATCGACCAAAGGGATATTGCATACGATAGAGTATCATGCCCGGCAACAAAACGGCAGGACAGTTCTTCCAAAGTAGCCATCCTGCAGAGACCTCATTGGCATTGGTCTGTTGGTGGAAGGTGGTCAGACACAGCCTTTGCATCATTAGTTTTTTCTCCTTTTTTCTCATGCCCTTCTTAAAATGTCTTTATATTGACTGGGGAGTTTTTCTGTCTCTTGGTCTTCCAACTGCCACCCCTATTCCACTGTGGCTGCGATGTGAGTGAGTGGGTGGTGGGTGCTTAGATCCTTGCTGGGCATCAAGCCACCAGACAGGTTCACAGGCAGTGCATGTCCTCCTCCCCCTACTCCTTCCATCTGTTCCCTGGGCTGTCTGCAAAACTTTGTGGGGAAGAGGGAGGCAGGGAGTGACCGAGGGCAGGAGGAGAGGCAGCGGGTGCTGACTGAGTGTCTCTAAGGGCCATCCATGAGCTCCCCAAAGCAACACCGTAGTCACCCAGAGCCCAGTCTGGCAGATGCCTTCCTGCCAGCCTGCCCTCATGCCACATCACCTGTCTTGCAGCCCCTCTATGGCAGCAGACCAAAACCTGGCCCAGGAAAAGTTACTTGGGTGGTAAACCCACCCAAAGAGAAGTGACTCCCAGCAGTGCTCCGAGACACCGAAGACACCAATGACATTCTGGGCTGCACGAGCAGAAGCATAGTCAGGAGCTCAAGAATTATAGAATCATTTATGGACTCGGGCTGGAAGAGACCTTAATGATCATCTAACTCTAAGCCCCCTGCCACAGACAGGGACGCCACTTGCTGTATCAGATTGGCCAAGGCCCCATCCAGAACGGCCTTAAACACTTCCAGGGATGGGGCATCCACAGCTTCTCTTGGCAACCTGTTCCAGTGCCTCACTACCCTTACAGTGAAGATTTCCTCTTAAGGTCTAGTCTAAATCTGTCCTCTTTTAGTTTAAGACCATTACCCCTTGCCCTATCATTTTCTACCCAAGTAAAAAGTTCTTCTCAATCTTTTTTTCTGAGACCCCTTTAAGTACTGAAAGGTCACAATGAGGTTTCCCCAGAGCCTTCTCTTCTCCAGGCTGAACTTCTTGAACTCTCTCAGCCTTTCTTCAGAGGAGAGGTGCTCCAGCCGTCTGATCATATTTTACCCTACTCTGGACTCACTCTAAGAAGTCCACATCGTTCTTGTGCCTGAGGCCCCAGACCTGGACTCACTAGTCAAAATGTGGCCTCACAAGGGCAGAGTAGGGTAAAGTCTCTCTCCAAGTCTCTCTCCACATGGCTGCTCTCGATGAGTTTTTCTCCCTGTCTGTACTCCTGTCTGGGATTGCCCTGAGCCAGGTGCAGCACCTTGCACTTAGACTTGTTGAACCTCATGCGGTTAACACAGGCCCACTTCCCCAGCCTGAGGAGGTCCCTTTGAATGGCATCTCTTCCTTCTTTTCTATCAGCTGCACCACTAAGCTTGGTGTCATTGAGGGCAGTGACAATCCCACTCTGCTCAGCACTCCTCCAAATGCATCAAGAACACTGTGCCCAGTTTGGAGCTGTGTAGCAAGACAGACTTTGACCAAGAACAGCAAGTTCTGCAGTGTTGTTGTTAGGAGGGGATTTCCTGTCTTCTCCTGGGCAGCTATGCCCTCCACCTTGTCAAGGACATAGTCATCCCTCGTTCTTTACTACTTGCTTCATGCTGGTGTGCTTATCAGAGAAGAAGAAACAGTGTGCACACCAAAATGCACAGAGGCCACTCAACTACGTTGGATAAATCCATCCAGCTCTAAGTAACGACATATTTAAAATCCAGAGGGTGACCTGATGCATGAAGAAGCATATTGAATGCAAGTCTGTGTTAATAATTGCTAAGAATGAGCATCAGCAATCACCTGCTCCCAGAACTACCCATGAGCAACACCTCTCTCCCCAGGCATCCTGGAAAAGCAGCTGCAGGGGAAAGACAACTCAGAGGCAAAGGCTGGGATGCAGCAGAACTTTAATATTAGAGTCAAACGGGGGAAAGGAGGTCACTCCGAGAGGGGGCCTAAGTGCAGGAATCACCAGGGGCAGACAAGAGTGTGAGCTGTGTGGCCATGGTGGGCAGGCTACCATTTGGCCACCTGTCTGCTCCACTGCGGGAGAAGGGCCAGCAGGTCCTCTCAGCGATGACGTTGTGTGATTCAGAGCACAGTGGAGCTGCGGTGAGTAACAAGGACACAGGTGGGAAAGGAGAGAGTGGAGGAGGGGAAAGGGAGACATGGGCCATGCTCTCTGAGAGAGCCATCCTCTTCCAAGGGGTGATGGAGAGGTTTGGCCACCCTGAACACAAGAAGCCTATGCTCCGTGCCCAGTCCGCTACCAACGTCTGGGTCCCTGGTGGTCTTCCTCCCGGGCCATCACCAGCAGCTTTAGCACGGGAAGCACCTCCTGCCACAGTAGCGGCTGCCCAAGCCGGAGAGCCCAAAGCCCCCGGACGAGATGGGCACTCCCTGAGAGCTGAGGATGCTGCCAACGGCAGCGGAGGTGGAGGATCCCACGGCGGTGTTCTGCGGGAAGGAGCTGAGGATGGGGCCGGGCAGGGTCACCACCACGGGAGAGGGCTGGATGACGACGGTGGAGTCCTGGCACTGCTGGACACAGGGCTCATTGCAGCTGTTGGCCAGCGGGGTCGGGCCACAGGGTCCGCATGGCAGGCACGGCAGGCACTGGTTGTAGCAGGACATATCTCGGGGCAGGACGTGCACCTGGTGGGAGTGAGGCCCCAGAGGAATATTGTTGGTGAGAGAGGAGCAGTCTGCCAGCCCACCACTGGAGAGCAACAGCAAATGCTACTTGGGGAGCTGGCAGCTGTGAAAGGAGGCCCTCAGCCTTCTCCTTTCCTTCGGCCCCAATGTCCTTGGCAAGAACGTCCAGGCCGAATAAGCTCCCTAACAAGCCTGTATCTCGGGACGTATGTCAGCCAAGCCACAGCTTCACTTCATGACACGCCTGCTGACCCCTTCCCTTGCCCATGACTAGCAACCACAAGACCCAACAGAGAAGGAAGGTGCAGGTATGTTGTGAGACAATCCCCAGGGATGTAAAAGAGGAGAAAGAGAGGAGCTTTAAGACTCACCTTGTTCCCAGGGAGATGGAGGTGAGAGGAGTGGATGAAGAGAGTGAGGAGATGGGGCCTTTTTTATACCTCTCCTGCATCGCCCCAGGCCCACAGTCACTCTACGCAGGCCGTAATTTTCTAGCAGACTCACCTCAAATGCAAAATAGCCTTCCTAATGGCACAGGTTGTGCTTTGGTTTCTGTCAACTCTGTCATTTCATTTCCTCATTTTTGATTTGCCCATTTGGCATCAGAATCTGCTTTTAAGTAACAGGATGAGAGGTCAAGCATTTCCCTGAGTGGGGACACATCAGTAGGGCAGCAGATGAGTCCTAAGTGCTGGAGGGTTTTTTGGGTTTCCGTGGCAAGGTTTTGGTAACGGGGTTCTTCAGGGGTGGCCTCTGTCAGAGGTGTCCAGAATCACGGAATCACAGAATTGTAGGGGTTGGAATGGTTTTCTAGAGATCATCGGTTCCAACCCCCCTACCTAAGCAGTTTCCCTAGAGCAGGTTGCCCTTGTAGGCATCCAAACAGGACTTGAATTTCTCCAGAGAAGGAGACTTCATAACCTCCCTGGCCTGGCTATTCCAGCGCTCCATCACCCTTACCATGAAAAAGTTCTTTTGCATGTTGGTGCGGAACTTCCTGTGAGCCATTTTTTAGCCATTGCCCCTGGCCCTGTCCCCACAAACCACTGAAAAATGATTGGCCAATTCCCTCCATCTCCCACACTTAAGATATTTGTAAACATTATTAAGATCCTGTCTCATTCTTCTTTTCTCAGTGCTGAGCAGACTCAGAAGCTGCCCCATGTTAGATAAGAGCCAGTTTCAAGTGGCTCCAAACTGGCCTGCTGCTGTCCAGAGCCAAGCCAATATGCAATGTTTTTTTGGCTGTGTGAGAGCAGAATTAAGAAAAGGAAAACTACTCCGGCACAACAGCAGCTGGGACAGCGAGGAGTGAGAAACAGCCCTGCAGACACCAAGCTCAGTGAAGAAGGAGAGGGAGGAGGTGCTCCAGGTCCTAAAGCGGACTCATAGAATCATGGAATCATTAAGGTTGGAAAAGACCTCCAAGATCATCTGGTCCAAGCACCTCCTATCACCAATATCATCCACTAAAGCATGTCCCCAAGTACCACAGCCAACCTTTCTTTAAACACCCCCTGGGATGGTCGCTCCCCCACCGCCCCAGGACAGCCCCTTCCAATGTCTGACTATTCTTTCTGAGAATAAATTTCTCCTCATTTCCAACCTGAACTTCCCCTGGTGCAACCTGAGGCCATTCCCTCTAGTCCTGCCACGAGTTATCTGTGAGAAGAGGCCAACCCCCAGCTCCTTTCAGGTAGTTGTAGAGGGCAGTAACATCTCCCCTGAGCCTCCTCTTCTCCAGACTAAACAACCCCAGTTTCCACAGCTGCTCCTCACAGGACTTGCGCTCCAGACCCTTCACAGCTTTGTAGCCCTTCTCTGGACACACTCCAGGGCTATGATGTCTTTAAACAAAGATATTAAAGACGATGGCCCCAACACCAAAAACCCTGGGGAGCACCACTCGTCAACAGCTGGATTTGACTCCATTCAGTCAGAAGTTCCCCTGTGGCCCGTGGAGAGGCCTCTGGTGGAGCAGGCTGTCCCCCTGCAGCCCATGGGTACCATGGCGCAGCACATCTCCACACTAGCCCATGGAGGATCCCCCAGTGGAGCAGGTGGTCCTTGCCCGAAGGAGGCTGTGGCCCATGGAGAGGACCACAGTGGAGCGGGCCCTGGGCCAGAGCTGCAGCCCATGGACAGGACCCCACGCAGGAGCAGGGGTTCTGGGGGGAGCTGCCGCCCGTGGGGGAACCCATGCTGGAGCTGTTTCTTCCTGATGGATGGACCCTGTGGTACAGACCCATATTTGCAGCAGTTCTTGAAGAGCTGCTGCCTATGAGAAGCCCACGCAGGATCAATTCAGGAGGGACTAAATCCTGTGGGAGGGACCCCACATTGGAACAAGGGCAGAGAGTTACTGTGAAGGAGGGGCGGAGTCGAAATGTTACGGACTGACCACAGCCCCCACTGCATGTTCCCCTGCGCCACCTGGAGGAAGAACGACGAAGATGGTGGCTGGGGGTGAAGGTGGTTTTAGTTTGACTCCAGTTTCTCACTGCACTAGCTTGTTAGTAATAGGTAATAAATGACATTAATCTCCCTATTCTGAGTCTGTCTTGTCTGTGGCTATAACTGGTGATAGATCTCTCTGTTTTTATCTCAACCCTTGATCCCTTTTCATCGCATTTCCTCCCCCTTCCCTTTAAGGCGGGGGAATTAGAGAGTGGTTGTGATGCAGCTCAGCTGCCCAGCTGAGTAAAACCACCATAGAGTAGGTCAGAAGGGGTAGAAGATGAGTCCCAAGTGCTGCATATCCTTCTGTCTATGCAGAGCCCTCCTGGATGACCAAAGCCTCCTGGATGACCAAAGCCTCCCTCGCCTGAGGACACAGCACATCCTTCTACAACTTGGCCTGGCTCCCAGCCTGCTCCACCAGTCACAGCTCATTGCCTGCATAGGCAGATGGGCTGTGCTGCAGTTTTGAAATGCCCTGGCACAAGACAGCTCCTTCTGGAGTTGTCTCTTGTTTGGCCTTGTTCCCTCTTGTGGCTGTCTCCTGGGCTCTTCAGGCAAGCCATGTTGTCAGCTGCTGTGAGGAAGGCAAAGGTTGCTCTCCTGAGCACAATGATGCCCAGAAAGTCCTGGGGAATCGGGTCCCTTCTCACTACCAGAGGACTGAGTTATTCACCAGGACAGTGTCTTGCTCCACCACTCCCCTTGCCGTAACATGCACTTTGGCTGGATGCATTCCCTGACCAGCAGCGCACACAAAGACATGCCCTATTGTGCAAAGTTTTCCAGTGATCCTGTGATCTTCTGGAGTTATGAGAGTTCTGGTCAGAAGGTCATGCTGCAGGGTGATGGCTGTTGGGGTGCCTGGAGGGTGGCACAGTTTGAGCTCAGGCTCAGATGGAGCTGCTGGGCCAGAAGGGGATTTGGCACGTATGGTGCTCAGGCCTGCAGAGAGCAGGCACTCTGGCTTGGCTTCACGCCAAAAGTGTGGCATGTTGCCAATCCCAAATTAGAGCGTGACTCGTCCTGGACAGGGAGAGTCTGTCCCAGAAAGCTTTCCTGCTGAAGGCATTCCCTTGCCCTCCTGGGGTGTGTCCCAGCTGCCTCCCATGTCTGCAGGGCAGGGAAGTGCTTTGTTCATGCAGCAGGGATGCATTGCCTCCTTGATGGAGTCTGGGAGGTGTTTCTGTAGCCAGGGCCCTTGTGAGCAAGTCCCCTCGCTGAGCGTGCCCAGCTGCGTGACAGTGCCCATTCCTGCCAGCCCTCGCTTCTTGAGTGGGAGCTTCCTTGTCCCCCCAGTGGTGCTGGCTTGTTCTGTTGCCTGAGGAGGGCTTTGGGACATGGCAGAGGATGTGTGCTGAAGCTCTCATGCTAGGAGAAGACGTATTGCCTGGGACCCAGAGACGAGTCCCAGCAAGGGGGAAGATGTTTTCTGCAAGCCTTTCTTTCCCTCCAGAAAGCACTCAGGAGAGCTCCTACACACAGCCCCATCTCTTTGGCCAGGACGGTGAGGCCTGTGTGTCCCTTGCCTTCCACCCTTCATGTCTGACCCTACTCTGGGGGCAGACCTACTCAGAGGAGGTCCAGGGGACGCAGGATCAGAGGGTAGTTCAGTCCCCAGTCTGCAGTGCTGCAAGAGTTTGTTCCCCATCCTGTGCAGGACCTGCCTTTTGTCCTTCTAGATTGCCTTGAGGTTCCTGAGGGCCCATTCCCGCAGGCTGTCTAGGTCTCCCCTTGTGGCAGCCCTGCACCAGAGTGCACCAGCGGGCCCTCAGTCGCTGTCTCCTCCCAAGTTAGTGGAAGTGGTAATGGCATCAAGGCAGACAGCTGAAAGCATTGGCACAGCCTGGATGCCTGGGGAGGCAAAGACCAGTGGCCATTGGATGGAGCCATGAGGGAGGGAGGAGAGAGAAGCTTGTGGCGCATCCTTAATGAACAGGACCTTTGGTGTTCTGCTGAGGATTGCAGGTCCAGGAGGAGCGGGGCCTCTTCCTGCAAAACAGATCACCAACCATTCCGCCAAAGTGCACCAAACAATGTCCTGTCCTCTGCCTGAATGCAACCACTCCTGCACTCGGGCTCCTTTTTTGCCCATACTGATGTGATCCTGCTGGGGTATTACTTGGGTCTCTCATAGCACCACTAGAAAGTAGCCTGTATGGTAAAATAGGCATGTCAAAAATGAGGAAATGAAATGGCAGAGTTGATGGAAACCAAAACAAAATCTGTGCCATTAGGAAACCTATTTTGCATTTGAGGTGAGTCTGATGGAAAATTACGGCCTGCACAGAGTGATTGTGGGCCTGAGGCAGTGCACGGGAGGTATAAAAGCAGCCCCATTTCCTCTGTGTCTTCATCCACTCCTGCCTCCTCCATCTTCTTGGGATCAAGGTGAGTCTGCAGCCCTTTCCCCTCTTCTTCTTCCCTGGAGATTTGTTAGCAGATGCCTGCACCTTCATAGATTTCTGTATCTTGGGAGCACTAGCCATGGGAGAGGGAAGGGATCGGCAGGTGTGTCATGGAGAGGAGCTGGGGCTTGGATGAGGTGTATCTGACGCTATGGGCTATGTGGGGATCTTTGTGGATATTGACATTCTTACCAAGGACACTGCAGACCGAGGGAAGAGAAAGGCTGTGGGCCTCCCTACACGGCTGCCAGTTCACGAAACATCATGTGCCATGGCTCTCTCTTGGTGGGCAGTATGATGCTCCACTCTCACCTATGTGCTCCTCCTGTCCCTCCCTCCCTCCAGGTGCACGTCCTGCCCCAAGATATGTCCTGCTACAACCGGTGCCTGCCGTGCCTGCCATGCGGACCCTGTGGCCCGACCCCGCTGGCCAACAGCTGCAATGAGCCCTGTGTCCAGCAGTGCCAGGACTCCACCGTCGTCATCCAGCCCTCTCCCGTGGTGGTGACCCTGCCCGGCCCCATCCTCAGCTCCTTCCCGCAGAACACCGCCGTGGGATCCTCCACCTCTGCTGCTGTTGGCAGCATCCTCAGCTCTCAGGGAGTGCCCATCTCGTCCGGGGGCTTTGGGCTCTCCGGCTTGGGCAGCCGCTTCTGTGGCAGGAGGTGCTTCCCCTGCTAAAGCTGCTGGCTATCTGAATTAGGGCCTCTTCAGAGAGTGACCTCATTTCCCTGTATTGACTCTAATATTAAACTTCTGCTTCATCCCAATCTTCACTGCTTAGTTTTCTTTTCCCTGTAGACACTCCAGACACCTGCTGTCAGGACCAATGCAGTTGCTCTGGGGACATCAGTTGGCATGTGGGGCAACTGGGGTGTAGGGCCCCTTCGGAAAGCACTGTCACTCACACCTGATGGAGGTGTCCATGAGTTCTGCAGGGCCCCTGGCCATCAGGCCCAGCTTTGCTGCCTCTCTGTCCTGGCGTGCCATCTCGGCCTCAGTGCACAGCCTGCTGAAGACGGCATGTTGTCATTGCGGGCCTCCACTGAGGAGCCAGAGCTGTAGGAGGCCCTGGAAGGGCAGCAGCCACACAGGTTCCTGGGAAGGGGGCAGCAGGGCAGAGAGAGGAAGGTGAGAGGAGGGGCGGCAATTCCTTCTGCTCTGGGGGCAGCTGTGCTGGACGGGGAGGCTCGTGAAGAAAATGGCCCCAGAGTAGACCAGGAGAGGGAGTGGGGGAAACAGGCTGTACTGGCTCTGGCTGTGATGGAGGCAATTGTCTTCACCATAGGCAATATGGTGCTGTGTTCTGATTGTGTGGCTAAAACAGCAGAGGTGACACTCCAACGATTGAGCTCAGCGTCAAGGCCTTCTATGTTTCCCCCTCTGCACCCTCACAGAGCAGGCTAGGGGCGGGGAAGTTTTCAGGAGGGGACACAGTTAGGACAGCTGACCCAAATCGACCAAAGGGATATTGCATACGATAGAGTATCATGCCCGGCAACAAAACGGCAGGACAGTTCTTCCAAAGTAGCCATCCTGCAGAGACCTCATTGGCATTGGTCTGTTGGTGGAAGGTGGTCAGACACAGCCTTTGCATCATTAGTTTTTTCTCCTTTTTTCTCATGCCCTTCTTAAAATGTCTTTATATTGACTGGGGAGTTTTTCTGTCTCTTGGTCTTCCAACTGCCACCCCTATTCCACTGTGGCTGCGATGTGAGTGAGTGGGTGGTGGGTGCTTAGATCCTTGCTGGGCATCAAGCCACCAGACAGGTTCACAGGCAGTGCATGTCCTCCTCCCCCTACTCCTTCCATCTGTTCCCTGGGCTGTCTGCAAAACTTTGTGGGGAAGAGGGAGGCAGGGAGTGACCGAGGGCAGGAGGAGAGGCAGCGGGTGCTGACTGAGTGTCTCTAAGGGCCATCCATGAGCTCCCCAAAGCAACACCGTAGTCACCCAGAGCCCAGTCTGGCAGATGCCTTCCTGCCAGCCTGCCCTCATGCCACATCACCTGTCTTGCAGCCCCTCTATGGCAGCAGACCAAAACCTGGCCCAGGAAAAGTTACTTGGGTGGTAAACCCACCCAAAGAGAAGTGACTCCCAGCAGTGCTCCGAGACACCGAAGACACCAATGACATTCTGGGCTGCACGAGCAGAAGCATAGTCAGGAGCTCAAGAATTATAGAATCATTTATGGACTCGGGCTGGAAGAGACCTTAATGATCATCTAACTCTAAGCCCCCTGCCACAGACAGGGACGCCACTTGCTGTATCAGATTGGCCAAGGCCCCATCCAGAACGGCCTTAAACACTTCCAGGGATGGGGCATCCACAGCTTCTCTTGGCAACCTGTTCCAGTGCCTCACTACCCTTACAGTGAAGATTTCCTCTTAAGGTCTAGTCTAAATCTGTCCTCTTTTAGTTTAAGACCATTACCCCTTGCCCTATCATTTTCTACCCAAGTAAAAAGTTCTTCTCAATCTTTTTTTCTGAGACCCCTTTAAGTACTGAAAGGTCACAATGAGGTTTCCCCAGAGCCTTCTCTTCTCCAGGCTGAACTTCTTGAACTCTCTCAGCCTTTCTTCAGAGGAGAGGTGCTCCAGCCGTCTGATCATATTTTACCCTACTCTGGACTCACTCTAAGAAGTCCACATCGTTCTTGTGCCTGAGGCCCCAGACCTGGACTCACTAGTCAAAATGTGGCCTCACAAGGGCAGAGTAGGGTAAAGTCTCTCTCCAAGTCTCTCTCCACATGGCTGCTCTCGATGAGTTTTTCTCCCTGTCTGTACTCCTGTCTGGGATTGCCCTGAGCCAGGTGCAGCACCTTGCACTTAGACTTGTTGAACCTCATGCGGTTAACACAGGCCCACTTCCCCAGCCTGAGGAGGTCCCTTTGAATGGCATCTCTTCCTTCTTTTCTATCAGCTGCACCACTAAGCTTGGTGTCATTGAGGGCAGTGACAATCCCACTCTGCTCAGCACTCCTCCAAATGCATCAAGAACACTGTGCCCAGTTTGGAGCTGTGTAGCAAGACAGACTTTGACCAAGAACAGCAAGTTCTGCAGTGTTGTTGTTAGGAGGGGATTTCCTGTCTTCTCCTGGGCAGCTATGCCCTCCACCTTGTCAAGGACATAGTCATCCCTCGTTCTTTACTACTTGCTTCATGCTGGTGTGCTTATCAGAGAAGAAGAAACAGTGTGCACACCAAAATGCACAGAGGCCACTCAACTACGTTGGATAAATCCATCCAGCTCTAAGTAACGACATATTTAAAATCCAGAGGGTGACCTGATGCATGAAGAAGCATATTGAATGCAAGTCTGTGTTAATAATTGCTAAGAATGAGCATCAGCAATCACCTGCTCCCAGAACTACCCATGAGCAACACCTCTCTCCCCAGGCATCCTGGAAAAGCAGCTGCAGGGGAAAGACAACTCAGAGGCAAAGGCTGGGATGCAGCAGAACTTTAATATTAGAGTCAAACGGGGGAAAGGAGGTCACTCCGAGAGGGGGCCTAAGTGCAGGAATCACCAGGGGCAGACAAGAGTGTGAGCTGTGTGGCCATGGTGGGCAGGCTACCATTTGGCCACCTGTCTGCTCCACTGCGGGAGAAGGGCCAGCAGGTCCTCTCAGCGATGACGTTGTGTGATTCAGAGCACAGTGGAGCTGCGGTGAGTAACAAGGACACAGGTGGGAAAGGAGAGAGTGGAGGAGGGGAAAGGGAGACATGGGCCATGCTCTCTGAGAGAGCCATCCTCTTCCAAGGGGTGATGGAGAGGTTTGGCCACCCTGAACACAAGAAGCCTATGCTCCGTGCCCAGTCCGCTACCAACGTCTGGGTCCCTGGTGGTCTTCCTCCCGGGCCATCACCAGCAGCTTTAGCACGGGAAGCACCTCCTGCCACAGTAGCGGCTGCCCAAGCCGGAGAGCCCAAAGCCCCCGGACGAGATGGGCACTCCCTGAGAGCTGAGGATGCTGCCAACGGCAGCGGAGGTGGAGGATCCCACGGCGGTGTTCTGCGGGAAGGAGCTGAGGATGGGGCCGGGCAGGGTCACCACCACGGGAGAGGGCTGGATGACGACGGTGGAGTCCTGGCACTGCTGGACACAGGGCTCATTGCAGCTGTTGGCCAGCGGGGTCGGGCCACAGGGTCCGCATGGCAGGCACGGCAGGCACTGGTTGTAGCAGGACATATCTCGGGGCAGGACGTGCACCTGGTGGGAGTGAGGCCCCAGAGGAATATTGTTGGTGAGAGAGGAGCAGTCTGCCAGCCCACCACTGGAGAGCAACAGCAAATGCTACTTGGGGAGCTGGCAGCTGTGAAAGGAGGCCCTCAGCCTTCTCCTTTCCTTCGGCCCCAATGTCCTTGGCAAGAACGTCCAGGCCGAATAAGCTCCCTAACAAGCCTGTATCTCGGGACGTATGTCAGCCAAGCCACAGCTTCACTTCATGACACGCCTGCTGACCCCTTCCCTTGCCCATGACTAGCAACCACAAGACCCAACAGAGAAGGAAGGTGCAGGTATGTTGTGAGACAATCCCCAGGGATGTAAAAGAGGAGAAAGAGAGGAGCTTTAAGACTCACCTTGTTCCCAGGGAGATGGAGGTGAGAGGAGTGGATGAAGAGAGTGAGGAGATGGGGCCTTTTTTATACCTCTCCTGCATCGCCCCAGGCCCACAGTCACTCTACGCAGGCCGTAATTTTCTAGCAGACTCACCTCAAATGCAAAATAGCCTTCCTAATGGCACAGGTTGTGCTTTGGTTTCTGTCAACTCTGTCATTTCATTTCCTCATTTTTGATTTGCCCATTTGGCATCAGAATCTGCTTTTAAGTAACAGGATGAGAGGTCAAGCATTTCCCTGAGTGGGGACACATCAGTAGGGCAGCAGATGAGTCCTAAGTGCTGGAGGGTTTTTTGGGTTTCCGTGGCAAGGTTTTGGTAACGGGGTTCTTCAGGGGTGGCCTCTGTCAGAGGTGTCCAGAATCACGGAATCACAGAATTGTAGGGGTTGGAATGGTTTTCTAGAGATCATCGGTTCCAACCCCCCTACCTAAGCAGTTTCCCTAGAGCAGGTTGCCCTTGTAGGCATCCAAACAGGACTTGAATTTCTCCAGAGAAGGAGACTTCATAACCTCCCTGGCCTGGCTATTCCAGCGCTCCATCACCCTTACCATGAAAAAGTTCTTTTGCATGTTGGTGCGGAACTTCCTGTGAGCCATTTTTTAGCCATTGCCCCTGGCCCTGTCCCCACAAACCACTGAAAAATGATTGGCCAATTCCCTCCATCTCCCACACTTAAGATATTTGTAAACATTATTAAGATCCTGTCTCATTCTTCTTTTCTCAGTGCTGAGCAGACTCAGAAGCTGCCCCATGTTAGATAAGAGCCAGTTTCAAGTGGCTCCAAACTGGCCTGCTGCTGTCCAGAGCCAAGCCAATATGCAATGTTTTTTTGGCTGTGTGAGAGCAGAATTAAGAAAAGGAAAACTACTCCGGCACAACAGCAGCTGGGACAGCGAGGAGTGAGAAACAGCCCTGCAGACACCAAGCTCAGTGAAGAAGGAGAGGGAGGAGGTGCTCCAGGTCCTAAAGCGGACTCATAGAATCATGGAATCATTAAGGTTGGAAAAGACCTCCAAGATCATCTGGTCCAAGCACCTCCTATCACCAATATCATCCACTAAAGCATGTCCCCAAGTACCACAGCCAACCTTTCTTTAAACACCCCCTGGGATGGTCGCTCCCCCACCGCCCCAGGACAGCCCCTTCCAATGTCTGACTATTCTTTCTGAGAATAAATTTCTCCTCATTTCCAACCTGAACTTCCCCTGGTGCAACCTGAGGCCATTCCCTCTAGTCCTGCCACGAGTTATCTGTGAGAAGAGGCCAACCCCCAGCTCCTTTCAGGTAGTTGTAGAGGGCAGTAACATCTCCCCTGAGCCTCCTCTTCTCCAGACTAAACAACCCCAGTTTCCACAGCTGCTCCTCACAGGACTTGCGCTCCAGACCCTTCACAGCTTTGTAGCCCTTCTCTGGACACACTCCAGGGCTATGATGTCTTTAAACAAAGATATTAAAGACGATGGCCCCAACACCAAAAACCCTGGGGAGCACCACTCGTCAACAGCTGGATTTGACTCCATTCAGTCAGAAGTTCCCCTGTGGCCCGTGGAGAGGCCTCTGGTGGAGCAGGCTGTCCCCCTGCAGCCCATGGGTACCATGGCGCAGCACATCTCCACACTAGCCCATGGAGGATCCCCCAGTGGAGCAGGTGGTCCTTGCCCGAAGGAGGCTGTGGCCCATGGAGAGGACCACAGTGGAGCGGGCCCTGGGCCAGAGCTGCAGCCCATGGACAGGACCCCACGCAGGAGCAGGGGTTCTGGGGGGAGCTGCCGCCCGTGGGGGAACCCATGCTGGAGCTGTTTCTTCCTGATGGATGGACCCTGTGGTACAGACCCATATTTGCAGCAGTTCTTGAAGAGCTGCTGCCTATGAGAAGCCCACGCAGGATCAATTCAGGAGGGACTAAATCCTGTGGGAGGGACCCCACATTGGAACAAGGGCAGAGAGTTACTGTGAAGGAGGGGCGGAGTCGAAATGTTACGGACTGACCACAGCCCCCACTGCATGTTCCCCTGCGCCACCTGGAGGAAGAACGACGAAGATGGTGGCTGGGGGTGAAGGTGGTTTTAGTTTGACTCCAGTTTCTCACTGCACTAGCTTGTTAGTAATAGGTAATAAATGACATTAATCTCCCTATTCTGAGTCTGTCTTGTCTGTGGCTATAACTGGTGATAGATCTCTCTGTTTTTATCTCAACCCTTGATCCCTTTTCATCGCATTTCCTCCCCCTTCCCTTTAAGGCGGGGGAATTAGAGAGTGGTTGTGATGCAGCTCAGCTGCCCAGCTGAGTAAAACCACCATAGAGTAGGTCAGAAGGGGTAGAAGATGAGTCCCAAGTGCTGCATATCCTTCTGTCTATGCAGAGCCCTCCTGGATGACCAAAGCCTCCTGGATGACCAAAGCCTCCCTCGCCTGAGGACACAGCACATCCTTCTACAACTTGGCCTGGCTCCCAGCCTGCTCCACCAGTCACAGCTCATTGCCTGCATAGGCAGATGGGCTGTGCTGCAGTTTTGAAATGCCCTGGCACAAGACAGCTCCTTCTGGAGTTGTCTCTTGTTTGGCCTTGTTCCCTCTTGTGGCTGTCTCCTGGGCTCTTCAGGCAAGCCATGTTGTCAGCTGCTGTGAGGAAGGCAAAGGTTGCTCTCCTGAGCACAATGATGCCCAGAAAGTCCTGGGGAATCGGGTCCCTTCTCACTACCAGAGGACTGAGTTATTCACCAGGACAGTGTCTTGCTCCACCACTCCCCTTGCCGTAACATGCACTTTGGCTGGATGCATTCCCTGACCAGCAGCGCACACAAAGACATGCCCTATTGTGCAAAGTTTTCCAGTGATCCTGTGATCTTCTGGAGTTATGAGAGTTCTGGTCAGAAGGTCATGCTGCAGGGTGATGGCTGTTGGGGTGCCTGGAGGGTGGCACAGTTTGAGCTCAGGCTCAGATGGAGCTGCTGGGCCAGAAGGGGATTTGGCACGTATGGTGCTCAGGCCTGCAGAGAGCAGGCACTCTGGCTTGGCTTCACGCCAAAAGTGTGGCATGTTGCCAATCCCAAATTAGAGCGTGACTCGTCCTGGACAGGGAGAGTCTGTCCCAGAAAGCTTTCCTGCTGAAGGCATTCCCTTGCCCTCCTGGGGTGTGTCCCAGCTGCCTCCCATGTCTGCAGGGCAGGGAAGTGCTTTGTTCATGCAGCAGGGATGCATTGCCTCCTTGATGGAGTCTGGGAGGTGTTTCTGTAGCCAGGGCCCTTGTGAGCAAGTCCCCTCGCTGAGCGTGCCCAGCTGCGTGACAGTGCCCATTCCTGCCAGCCCTCGCTTCTTGAGTGGGAGCTTCCTTGTCCCCCCAGTGGTGCTGGCTTGTTCTGTTGCCTGAGGAGGGCTTTGGGACATGGCAGAGGATGTGTGCTGAAGCTCTCATGCTAGGAGAAGACGTATTGCCTGGGACCCAGAGACGAGTCCCAGCAAGGGGGAAGATGTTTTCTGCAAGCCTTTCTTTCCCTCCAGAAAGCACTCAGGAGAGCTCCTACACACAGCCCCATCTCTTTGGCCAGGACGGTGAGGCCTGTGTGTCCCTTGCCTTCCACCCTTCATGTCTGACCCTACTCTGGGGGCAGACCTACTCAGAGGAGGTCCAGGGGACGCAGGATCAGAGGGTAGTTCAGTCCCCAGTCTGCAGTGCTGCAAGAGTTTGTTCCCCATCCTGTGCAGGACCTGCCTTTTGTCCTTCTAGATTGCCTTGAGGTTCCTGAGGGCCCATTCCCGCAGGCTGTCTAGGTCTCCCCTTGTGGCAGCCCTGCACCAGAGTGCACCAGCGGGCCCTCAGTCGCTGTCTCCTCCCAAGTTAGTGGAAGTGGTAATGGCATCAAGGCAGACAGCTGAAAGCATTGGCACAGCCTGGATGCCTGGGGAGGCAAAGACCAGTGGCCATTGGATGGAGCCATGAGGGAGGGAGGAGAGAGAAGCTTGTGGCGCATCCTTAATGAACAGGACCTTTGGTGTTCTGCTGAGGATTGCAGGTCCAGGAGGAGCGGGGCCTCTTCCTGCAAAACAGATCACCAACCATTCCGCCAAAGTGCACCAAACAATGTCCTGTCCTCTGCCTGAATGCAACCACTCCTGCACTCGGGCTCCTTTTTTGCCCATACTGATGTGATCCTGCTGGGGTATTACTTGGGTCTCTCATAGCACCACTAGAAAGTAGCCTGTATGGTAAAATAGGCATGTCAAAAATGAGGAAATGAAATGGCAGAGTTGATGGAAACCAAAACAAAATCTGTGCCATTAGGAAACCTATTTTGCATTTGAGGTGAGTCTGATGGAAAATTACGGCCTGCACAGAGTGATTGTGGGCCTGAGGCAGTGCACGGGAGGTATAAAAGCAGCCCCATTTCCTCTGTGTCTTCATCCACTCCTGCCTCCTCCATCTTCTTGGGATCAAGGTGAGTCTGCAGCCCTTTCCCCTCTTCTTCTTCCCTGGAGATTTGTTAGCAGATGCCTGCACCTTCATAGATTTCTGTATCTTGGGAGCACTAGCCATGGGAGAGGGAAGGGATCGGCAGGTGTGTCATGGAGAGGAGCTGGGGCTTGGATGAGGTGTATCTGACGCTATGGGCTATGTGGGGATCTTTGTGGATATTGACATTCTTACCAAGGACACTGCAGACCGAGGGAAGAGAAAGGCTGTGGGCCTCCCTACACGGCTGCCAGTTCACGAAACATCATGTGCCATGGCTCTCTCTTGGTGGGCAGTATGATGCTCCACTCTCACCTATGTGCTCCTCCTGTCCCTCCCTCCCTCCAGGTGCACGTCCTGCCCCAAGATATGTCCTGCTACAACCGGTGCCTGCCGTGCCTGCCATGCGGACCCTGTGGCCCGACCCCGCTGGCCAACAGCTGCAATGAGCCCTGTGTCCAGCAGTGCCAGGACTCCACCGTCGTCATCCAGCCCTCTCCCGTGGTGGTGACCCTGCCCGGCCCCATCCTCAGCTCCTTCCCGCAGAACACCGCCGTGGGATCCTCCACCTCTGCTGCTGTTGGCAGCATCCTCAGCTCTCAGGGAGTGCCCATCTCCTCTGGAGGCTTTGGTGTCTCTGGCTTGGGCAGCCGCTACTGCAGCACAAGGTGCCTCCCATGCTAAAGCTGCTGGTGATGGTCCTGAAGAAAGACCCCCAGGGGGCTTTGGGCTCTCCGGCTTGGGCAGCCGCTTCTGTGGCAGGAGGTGCTTCCCCTGCTAAAGCTGCTGGCTATCTGAATTAGGGCCTCTTCAGAGAGTGACCTCATTTCCCTGTGTTGACTCTAATATTAAACTTCTGCTTCATCCCGATCTTCACTGCTTAGTTTTCTTTTCCCTGTAGACACTCCGACACCTGCTGTCAGGACCAATGCAGTTGCTCTGGGGACATCAGTTGGCATGTGGGGCAACTGGGGTGTAGGGCCCCTTGGGAAAGCACTGTCACTCACACCTGATGGAGGTGCCCATGAGCTCTGCAGGGCCCCTGGCCATCAGGCCCAGCTTTGCTGCCTTTCTGTCCTGGCGTGCCATCTCGGCCTCAGTGCACAGCCTGCTGAAGACGGCATGTTGTCATTGCGGGCCTCCACTGAGGAGCCAGAGATGTAGGAGGCCCTGGAAGCGCAGCAGCCACACAGGTTCCTGGGAAGGGGGCAGCAGGGCAGAGAGAGGAAGGTGAGAGGAGGGGCGGCAATTCCTTCTGCTCTGGGGGCAGCTGTGCTGGGCGGGGAGGCTCGTGAAGAAAATGGCCCCAGAGTAGGAGAGGAAGTGGGAGAAGCAGGCTGTACTGGCTCTGGCTGTGATGGAGGCAATTGTCTTCACCATAGGCAATATGGTGCTGTGTTCTGATTGTGTTGCTAAAACAGCGGAGGTGACACTCAGATTGAGCTCAGCGTCAAGGCCTTCTATGTCTCTCACTCTGCACCTTAACATAATAGTCTAGCATTTGCCTGGCACCGAATTAACATTCCTCACAGTAGCCTCTAGATAGCTGTGCTTTGCACTTGGAGCTAGAAGAGCATTGCTATCTCACCAGTGTTTGTGCTACTCTGGAGCAGTGCTCGCATAGCATCAAGACTTTCTACTAGGCCCCAAGGGCAGGAGGTGGGGAATGGGTAAGTGGTGGGGAGGGGTTATCACCAGGGCAGTTGAGCTAAACCAACTAAAGTGCTATTCAACACCATTTGTTGTCACACGCAGTAGCAGAACAGAGGAAGAAGAATGAGTGCTCTTGTTATGAAATAATCTGTCCTTCCAAACAACCACTATGTTTACTGAGGCCCAGGTTCCCAAGATGTGGCTGAAAATCGCTTACTGTTCAGAAGGAGAGAATAATTTGTTTCCTTTTTCTTCCTTGAATCCTTTGCTTATTTTTTCTCTTTCTTTTCCTTAAATTTCATTTCCCTTATCTCCACTTGTGAGATGATATTATTTTTTCCCATTGTATTTTCTCTGCTCGTTCTCATCCATATTTTCTCTGGTCGTACTCATAGGTAGTGCATGTCCTCCTCCCCCTACTCCTTCCATCTGTTCCCTGGGCTTCCTGCAAAACTTTGTGGGGAAGACAGAGGCAGAGAGAGACTGAGGACAAGAGGAGAGGCAGCAGATGCTGACTGAGTGTATCTAAGGGTCATCCATGAGCTCCTCAAAGCAGCGCCCAGGTAACCCAGAGCTCGGATTGGCAGATGCCTTCCTGCCAGCCTGCCCTCACGCCACATCATCCATCTTACAGCCCCTCTATTACAGCAGACCGAAAGATGGTCCAGGAAAAGTTACTTGGTTGGTAAACCCATCCAAAGAGAAGTGACTCCCAGCAGTGCTCTGGGACACTGAGGACACCAATGACATTCTGGGCTGTATGAGCAGAAGCATAGTCAGGTGCTCAAGGCTGGTGATAATTGCACTCTGCTCATCATTCCTTCAAATGCATCAGGAACGTTACACCGAGTTTGGGGCTGTGTAGCAAGAAAGACTTGGACCAAGCACAGCAAGTTCTGCAGTGTTGTTGTTAGGAAGGGATTTCCTGTCTTCTCCTGAGCACCTATGCCCTCCTTCTTGCGAAGGATGTAGTCATCCCTCCTTCCTTACTATGCTATTGTACTAATCGAAGAAGAAGAAACAGTGTGCACACCAAAATGAATGCAACCTTTTGTTAATGATGGCTAACAATGAGCATCACCAACCACCCACTCACAGAACTACCCATGAGCAACACCTCTCTCCCCAGGCATCCTGGAAGAGCGGCTGCAGGGGAAAGACAACTCAGAGGCAAAGGCTGGGATGCAGCAGAACTTTAATATTAGAGTCAAAAGATGGAAACAGCAGTACTCTGAGAGGAGGCCCCAGTGTAGGAAGCACCAGAGGCAGATGAGATTGTAAGGTGTGTGGCCATGACAGGCATCCCACCATCTGTCCATCCCACTTACTGTGGGAGAAGTGCCAGCTGGTCCTCTCTAGGTTGATGCTGTGGGACTCAGAGCCCAGTGGAGCAGTGCTGAACAAAGAAGGACATTGGTGGAAAAGGAGAGAGTGAAGGAGAGGAAAGGCAGACATTTTTCCAAGAGCCTGGACTGGCTTCATCCTCTTGCAAGGGTTGCTGGGGATGGTTCGACCTCACTGAATACAAGAAACCAATGCTCCATGCCCAGTCCGCTACCAACTTCTAGATTCCTGGGGGTCTTTCTTCAGGACCATCACCAGCAGCTTTAGCATGGGAGGCACCTTGTGCTGCAGTAGCGGCTGCCCAAGCCAGAGACACCAAAGCCTCCAGAGGAGATGGGCACTCCCTGAGAGCTGAGGATGCTGCCAATGGCAGCAGACGTGGAGGAACCCACGGCAGTATTCTGTGGGAAGGAGCTGAGGATGGGGCCGGGCAGGGTCACCACCACGGGAGAGGGCTGGATGACGACAGTGGAGTCCTGGCACTGCTGGACACAGGGCTCATTGCAGCTGTTGGCCAGCGGGGTCGGGCCACAGGGTCCGCATGGCAGGCACGGCAGGCACTGGTTGTAGCAGGACATGTCTTGGGGCAGGACGTGCACCTTGAGGGAGAGAGGGACAGGAGGAGCACATAGGTGAGAGAGGATCAGTCTGCCAGTCCACCCCAGAAGAGCCATGGCACATGCTACTTGGGGAGCTGGCAGCTGTATAATGAAGCTCAAGAAATCCTCCTTAAGACTCAACTCAGAAGTTCTCTCAAGAGTGTCCAGACTGAGCCAGGTCCTCACCTGGCCCATTTCTTGGGATACATGTCAGTAGAGCCCAACTTTTCTCCCTGATACACATGCTGTTCTCTTTCCTCTCCCATGAGTAGCATCCCCGGGAACCAACAGAGGATGAAGGGGCAGGCATCTGCTAACAAATCCCCAGGGAAGAAGAAGAGGGGAAAGGGCTTCAGACTCACCTTAATCTCAACGAGATGGAGGTGGCAGGATTGGATGAGAGACTGAGGAGATGGGACCACTTTTATACCTCTCCTGCATCCCCCCAGGCCCAAAGTCACTCTATGGACACTGTAATTTTCCAGCAGAGTCACCTCAAATGCAAAATAGGCTTCCTAATGGCACAGATTTTGTATTGGTTTCCATCAGCTCTGCCATTTCATTTCCTCATTTCTGACATGCCTATTTTACCATACAGGTTACTTTCTAATGGAGCTATGAGAGACTCAATGAAGACCCCAGCAGGTTCTTATCAGTATTTGGCAGAAAAGGAACCCGAGTGCAGGAGTGGTTGTATTCAGGTAGAGGACAGGACATGTCCTCTGGGATTGCAGAAAAGTTCCACCCCCCCCCCCAGCTGGGACTCGTCTCTTGGTCCCAGGCAATACGTCTTCTCCTAGCATGAGAGCTTCAGCACACATCCTCTGCCATGTCCCAAAGCCCTCCTCAGGCAACAGAACAAGCCAGCACCACTGGGGGGACAAGGAAGCTGCCTCTCAACAAGCAATTGCTGGCAGGAATGGGCACTGCCACGCAGCTGGGCATGCTTAGCGAGGGGACTTGCTTACAAGGGCCTTGGCTACAGAAACACCTCCCAGACTCCATCAAGGAGGCAATGCATCCCTGCTGCATGAACAAAGCACTTCCCTGCCCTGCAGACATGGGAGGCAGCTGGGACACACCCCAGGAGGGCAAGGGAATGCCTTCAGCAGGAAAGCTTTCTGGGACAGACTCTCCCTGCCCAGGACGAGTCACGCTCTAATTTGGGATTGGCCACGTGTCACACTTTTGGCGTGAGGCCAAGCCAGAGTGCCTTCTCTTTGCATGGCCTGAGCACCATACGTGCCAAATCCCCTTCTGGCCCAGCAGCTCCATCTGAGCCTGAGCTCAAACTGTGCCACCCTCCAGGCACCCCAACATCCATCACCCTGCAGCATGACCTTCTGGTGAGTACTCTTATAGCTCATGCAGCTCACAGGATGGTTGGCATGTTTTGTACAAGAGGGAATGTCTTTGGGTGTGCCGCTGGTCAGGGAATGCGTCTGGCCAGTCCACAGGACTGATTCCCCAGGACTTGCTGAGCAATCATTGGGCTCAGGAGAGCCAACTTCAGTTTTCTTATAGCATCTGACAACATGGGTTGGCTGAAGAGCCCATGGGACAGCCGCAAGAGGGAACAGGGCCAAATAAGCAGACAACTTCACCCCAGAAGGAGCTGTCCTGTGCCAGGGCATTTCACAGCTGCAGCACAGCCCATCTGCCCGTGCTCCTGCCTTGCCTAATGAGGTGTGTGACTGGTGGAGCAGGCTGGGAGCTAGGCCAAGTGGGATAAGGATGTGCTGTGTCCTCAGGCAAAGGAAACTTTGGGTATCGAGGAAGGCACTGCATAGGCAGAAGGATATGTGCGCTTTCTTGTAAAGAGGGTCCAAATGTGGTCAACGCATTTCCACAGGCACATGTCCCATGCCTGCATAGAGCCCCTCAGGAACATGGAACTCATATTCAGTCCCTACTGACATGTTCCTGCCAGGGGAAATGCTTGACCTTTTATCCTTGTACTTGAAAGGAGCCTCTGTGGCCAAATGGGCAAGTCAGTAATGAGGAAATGAAATGGCAGAGGTGACCGAAACCAAAACACGACTTGTGCCATTAGAAAGGCTATTTTGCATTTGAGGTGACTCTGTTGGAAAATTATGGCCTGCGTAGAGTGACTGTGGGCCTGGGGTGGTGGAGGATAGGTATAAAAGTGGTTCCATCTCTTCAGTCTCTCATCCACTCCTGTCACCTCCATCTCCTTGGGATCAAGGTGAGTCTGAAGGCCTTTCTCTTCCTTTTCATCCTAGGGGATTTCTTAGCACATGCCTGCCCCTTCATATTCTCCTGGATCTTTGGAGTGCTAGTAATGGGAGAGGGAAGGGAGCTGCATGTGTGTCATGGAGAGAAGCTGGAGCTTGACTGAGGTGTCTCCAAAGCTATGGGCTAGGTTATTCTTGACAAGGAGATTGGAGACAAAGGGATGGAGAAAGCTGTGGGCTTCCTTACACAGCTGACAGGTCCGAAGACAGCATGTGCTGCTGCTATCCAGTGGTGGGTTGGATGCTGCTCAACAATCACTGCCATGTTCCTCCTGTCCCTCTCTCCCATCAGGTGCACGTCCTGCCCTGAAACATGTCCTGCTACAACCAGTGCCTGCCGTGCCTGCCATGCGGACCCTGTGGCCCAACCCCGCTGGCCAACAGCTGCAATGAGCCCTGTGTCCAGCAGTGCCAGGACTCCACCGTCGTCATCCAGCCCTCTCCCGTGGTGGTGACCCTGCCCGGCCCCATCCTCAGCTCCTTCCCGCAGAACACCGCCGTGGGATCCTCCACGTCTGCTGCCGTTGGCAGCATCCTCAGCTCTCAGGGAGTGCCCATCTCCTCTGGAGGCTTTGGGCTCTCTGGCTTGGGCAGCGGCTACTGCGGCAGGAGGTGCTTCCCCTGCTAAAGGTGCTGGCAACGGCTCTGGAGAAAGACCCCCAAGGACCCAGTAGTTTGTAGTGAGCACAAGTTAGTAGACAGCACAGAGCATCAGCTTCTTCAGTTTGGGGAGGGGGGGGGGGGTCAAACTACCCCAGCACATCTTGCAAGAGAATGGGGCCAGCCTGGGCTCTTGGAAAGCACGGCCCATGTCTACCTTTCTTGTTCTGCACTCTTTCCTTTCCCACCTGTGTCCTTTTTGCTCAGACCTACTCCACTGAGCTCTGAATCCGTCAACATCAGCCTAGAGAGGATCTTCTGGTCCTTCTCTGTCAGTGGAGTGGGCACATGGACAGCTGGCAGGATGCCTGTAATGGCCTTCAAGCACAGGCTCTCTTCTTCCCATCATGCTTCCTGCACTGGGACCCCCTTTCAGAGTGACCTTGTTTCCCTCTTTTGTCTCTAATATTAAAGTTTTCTGCATCTCACCCTGTGCCTCTGAGTTGTCCTCCCCTTGCAGCAGCTCTTGCAGGATGCCTGTGGAGAGAGGTGATGCTCATTGTTTTTTCTGGGATTAGGTGTTTGGTGATGCTTAATACCTTGTGGGTGTTTGGGTGTTTAGTGATTGTTAACACAGGCTTCCATTCATTATTATTCTTCATGTGTAAGATCACCCTCTGGATTCCAAATATCTGCTTACTTAGGGCTGTGTGGCCATGGTGATCATACTGCCAACTTTCCATCTCCCCTCTCTACTGTGGGAGAAGTGCCATAGGGAGCTTCCTATGCTTATTTTGTGGGGTTGGGATGTAGAAGAGGTTTATTTAGTCAAACCAAGACAGTATCAAAACTTTCTATAGAGGTTATGGATATGTAGTGAAGGTCATGGGGACTCAGGTGATCTCCTTAATTCTGCTGGGGTGTTGAAAGGATGTGAGACAATTAACATGGACAGTACAGGTCAATAATTGGCTGCTGAACTGATGTCAGTGACAGTTTTTTGCTCTATGATCATAGGACCTTGTTTGATGATCAGTGTATTTTTGTGAGATATGGGAAGCTCCTTACTAAGTGGGGCAAAGACTTTTTTTGCCAACAGAATATCTGACCTCAAAAGGAAGGAAACTCTTTTAAAGTCATAAATAGGGACAGGAGCAGTGTAACCAGCAGCCTTGTGAGAATGATGGATAGGGTTGATGAATAAAGGTCATGGAGTGATGTGATAGGAACAGATTACAAAATCAACAAAATGGAGTTTAAGCAGGATCACCTCCAGCAGTTGCAGATTAGCAATGGTTCCTACTGTGCAGCCTTATGTCCTAAACTATCCATAGGAATCCAACATGCTGATGTGCCCCTCTTAAGTGTCTGTAAGCTAATGCATACAGTATGGGGAATAAATGAGTTTGAGATGGGTACATAGTTCTAGACCTATGGTCTTACTGGGATTATGGAGACATGGTGGGATGGCTCCCATGCCTGAAATGTTGCAGTGGAAGGATAAAGGCTGTTTAGGAAGGACAGGCTATGGAGACAAGGAGTGGGCATTGCCCTCTATGTCAGAGACCAGTTGGAATACATGAAGCTCTGCCTGGGGATGAATGAGGAGCTGACTGAGACTTTATTGGTTAGGATTAAACAGATGAAAGAGTTAGGTAACGTTATAGTGGTGTCTGCTACAGACTACTTGGTGAAACAGACCAAGTAAATGAGGCCCCCTACAGACAGATAGGAGCAAACTGACAGTGCACTCAATTCCTTCATCCAAGACATTGATAAATATATTGAATAATGCTGCTCCCAGTAACGACCCTTGATGGACTCCACTAGATACAGGCCTCCAACTAGACTCTGTATCACTGACCACAACTCTCTGGCTTTTTTTCTTCAGTCAGTTCACAGTCCACCTCACTACCCGATCATCCAGACCACACTTCCTCAGTCTAGCTGTGAGGATGGTGTAGGAGACGGTGTCAAAGGCTTACTGAAATCAAGATAGACCATGTCCACTGCTTTACCATCATCTATCTACCTTGTTATGTCTTCATAAAAGGTTATCAGGTTGGTCAAGCATGACTTCCCTTTGGTGAAGCCATGTTGACTGCCCCTAATGACCATCTTATCCTCGATATGCCTAGAGACAACATGAAGGATAAGTTGTTCCATCACCTTTTCAGGGATGGAGTTGAGGATGACCTGTCTATAGTTACCCAGGTCCTCCTTCTTGCCCCTTTTGAAGACCGGAGTGACATTTGCTTTCCTCTAGTCCTCAGGCACCTCTCCTGTTCCCCATGACTTACCAAAGATGACGGAGAGTGGCCTAGCAATTACTTCCATCATCTCCCTCAGCACCCAGGGGTGCATCCCATCTGGACCAATGGATTTATGGATGTCCAGCATACTTAATTGGTCCTTAACCCAGTCCTCATCAATCAAGGCAAACTCCTCCTTTATCCTGACTTCAACTGGGTCCTCAGAGATACGGTGCTCCTCAGGACAGCCTCTGGTATTACAGACAGAGACAAAGAAGGCATTCAGTAATTCTGCCTTCTCTTTATCTTCTGTCAGCAGGGCACCCATTTCATTAATCAGTTGGCATACATTGCCTCTACTGTTTTATTTGCAATGTATTTGTAGAAGCCCTTTCTGTTGACATTGACTCCTCTTGCAAGGTTTAATTTTAAGGAGGCCTTAGCTTTCCTAGTTGCCTCCTTACATCCTCTGACAACAGTCTTATATTCCTCCCAGGTGGCCAGCCCCTCCTTCCATGATTTCTAGAATCTCCTCTTCCACTTGAGTTTGCCCAGCAGTTCCCTGTTTAGCCATGCAGTTCTCCTTGCTCCCTATCTTGACTTCCCACCCGTGATGCAAAAGTGTCCCTCACTGGGATTTAATGTCTGTCTGTCAGGCAGCATTTACGACCCCCTTCTCTCCTTCAAAACTCAGTCATCTCTTCACACACACATGCACAAACACACTCCCTTCTTTCTGCCAACTTCTCTCAATCTCTCTGCTCTCTGTCTTGGACACTTTGTTCCTCATTCCTCTCCTTTTTCCCTTCTTAACAGAAAGACAAGAGAACTTATCTTTCTGCATTTTTTCCTGTTATGAGGCCCAGAATGGGAGGATCCTATGGCCCCTTCTGCTCAGTTCAGGAAAAAATGCAGTTTAATTAGAGAAAACAAAAAAAAGAAAAGGGAAGGGAAGGGAAGGGAAGGGAAGGGAAGGGAAGGGAAGGGAAGGGAAGGGAAGGGAAGGGAAGGGAAGGGAAGGGAAGGGAAGGGAAGGGAAGGGAAGGGAAGGGAAGGGAAGGGAAGGGAAGGGAAGGGAAGGGAAGGGAAGGGAAGGGAAGGGAAGGGAAGGGAAGGGAAGGGAAGGGAAGGGAAGGGAAGGGAAGGGAAGGGAAGGGAAGGGAAGGGAAGGGAAGGGAAGGGAAGGGAAGGGAAGGGAAGGGAAGGGAAGGGAAGGGAAGGGAAGGGAAGGGAAGGGAAGGGAAGGGAAGGGAAGGGAAGGGAAGGGAAGGGAAGGGAAGGGAAGGGAAGGGGAGACAAAGACAAAGACAAAGACAAAGACAAAGACAAAGACAAAGACAAAGACAAAGACAAAGACAAAGACAAAGGACATCCCCAACTCCCTCAGCCTTTCTTCATAGAATAGGTGCTCCAGCCCTTTTTGTGGGCCTCCTTTGTCTCTCCTTTGGACCTGCTCTAACAGGTCCACATCCTTCTTGTGCTGGGAGCCCCAGCCCTGGACACAGTACTCCAAGTGAGGCCTCACAAGGGCAGATTAGAAGGGGACAATCACCTCCCTCGACCTGCTGGCCACTGCTTCTTTGATGCAGCCCAGGATACAGTTGGCCTTTTGGCAGCTGTGCAAGTGCACAAGGCTGGCCCATATCAAGCTTCTCCTCCACCAGAACCCCCAAGTCCTTCTCTGCAAGGCTGCTCTCAATGAGTTCTTCACCCACTCTGTGCTCATGTCTGAGATTGCCCTGAGCCAGGTGCAGCACCTTGCAGTTAGACTTGTTGATCCTCATGCAGTTCACATGGACCCACTTTTCTAGCTTGTTCAGGTCCCTTTGGATAGCATTCCTGCCTTCTGTTGTATCAAATGCACCACTCAGCTTGGTGTCATCTTCAAACTTGCTGAGGGTGCACTCAATCCTACTGTCTAAGTCATGGGTAAAGTTATGAAACAGAACCAGTCCCAAGACAGACCCTTGAAGGACACCACTCATCACCATCCTACAACTGAGGTTGGACTCGATGATCTTGAGGTCTCTTCCAACCTAGAAATTCTGTGATTCTGTAACTGGACATAGAGCCATTGGCCACAATTCTCTGGATGCATCCTTCAAGCCAATTCCTTACCAACTGCATGGTCCACCCTTCAAATCCATATTTCTCCAGTTTGGAGATCAAGGTGTCATGTGCATACTTCTTTCAAACATTTATATGTTTGTTTATATGTAAACAATATATTCATCAGTGACTTGGATGAGGGAATGGAGTGCGCTGTCAGCAGGTTTGCTGATGACACTAAACTGGGAGGAGTGGCTGACACGCTGGAAGGCTGTGCTGCCATCCAGAGGGACCTAGACAAGCTGGAGAGTTGGGCGAGGAGAAATCTAGTGAAATATAACAAAGGCAAGTGTAGAGTTCTGTATCTGGGCAAGAACAACCCCAGACACCAGTATAAGTTGGGGACTGCCCTGCTGGAGAGCAGCGAAGGGAAAAGGGACCTGGAGGTCCTGGTGGATAGTGGGATGACCATGAGCCAGCATGGTGCCCTTGTGGCCAAGAAGGCCAATGGCATCCTGGGGCATATTAGAAGGGGTGTGGTTAGGAGGCTAAGAGAGGTTCTCCTCCCCCTTCCCTTCCCTTCCCCCCCTCCCCCCCCCGCTCTAGTGAGACCACGTTTGGAATATTGCATCCAGTTCTGGGCCCCTGTAGTGGGTTTACGTGGCAAGGTTTTGGTAGCAGGGGGCTATAGGGGTGGTTTCTGTGAGAAAGATCTAGAAGCTGCCCCATGTTTGGGAAGGGCCCCATTGTTTTCCAGATCCGAGCCAATAAGCGATGTTGTTTGCGCCTCCGTGAGAGCATATTTAAGACAGGGAAAAAACGCTGCGCCACACAGCAGCCGGGAGAGTCAAGGGAGTGGGAGAACAGCCTTGCACCAAGGTCAGTGTAGAAGGAGGGGGAGAGGTGCTCCAGGCGCCGGAGCAGAAGTCCCCTGCGGCCTGTGGTGAGGACCATGGTGAAGCAGGATGTCCCCCTGCAGCCCATGGAGTACCACGGTGGAGCAGGGTTCCACGCTGCAGCCCGTGGAGGAGACCACGGTGGAGCAGGTGGCCCTGCACTGACGGAGGCTGCCGCCTGTGGAAGACCCCTGCCGGAGCAGATTCCGGGCCGGACCTGTAGCCCGTGGAGAGGAGACCACGCAGGAGCAGGTGATCTGGCAGGAGCTGCTGCCCGTAGGGGAGCCAGGTTGGAGCAGTTTTCTCCTGAGGGATGGACCCCGTGGTACGGACCCATATCTGGAGCAGTTCTGGAAGAGCTGCTGCCTGTGGGAAGCCCACGCCGGATCAGTTCATCAAGGACTGCATCCCGTGGGTGGGACCCCACAGCACAGGGGACGAGAGTGACCGAGAAGGAGCGGCAGAGAAGAAGTGTTGTAGACTGACCATAACCCCCATTCCCCGTTCCCCTGCGCCGCTCGGGGGGAGGAGGTGGAAAAGGGTGGATGGGGGGGGAAGGTGCTTTTGTTTTTTTTTTTTCCTTTGTTTTCTCACTTCTCTCGCTTGTTAGTTGTAGGCAATAAATCTTACTATCTCCTTATGCCGAGTCTGTTTTGCCCGTTACAATAATTATTGCGTGATTTTCTCGTCCTTATCTCAATCCTTGAGCCCTTTTCACATATTTTCTCCCCATTCCTCTTTGAGGAGGGGGAGTGAGAGAGCGGCTGTGGTGGAGCTCGGCTGCCCACTCGAGCGGAACCACGACAGTCTTTTTTGGCGCCCAACGTGGGGCTCAAGGAATTTGAGATAAGATGATAGTTAGTAGAAGTAACGGGCAAAAATATGTGCAGGATGATTGTTAGGAATGTACAAGTTGTGAAGAATTAAGAAAGCAGTAACTGTGATATGTTAGTGTGGTGAAGGGACGAGGGGTGGTGTGTGTGTGTAAAATGTCCACCTTGTCGGTGCTGTGATGATGTTATGTTTATTTTGGTGTGGTGAATTCTTTTTCGTTTTGATTTAAGTGAATTTTGTGAAGGTTGTTGTGATAATTGTAAAGTAAGAGTATGTTGTGAGTAGTCTTAAATATGCTATTAACAGAGGCGAGGGGTGGAATGTAGTGGGTTTACGTGGCAAGGTTTTGGTAGCAGGGGGCTATAGGGGTGGTTTCTGTGAGAAAGATCTAGAAGCTGCCCCATGTTTGGGAAGGGCCCCATTGTTTTCCAGATCCGAGCCAATAAGCGATGTTGTTTGCGCCTCCGTGAGAGCATATTTAAGACAGGGAAAAAACGCTGCGCCACACAGCAGCCGGGAGAGTCAAGGGAGTGGGAGAACAGCCTTGCACCAAGGTCAGTGTAGAAGGAGGGGGAGAGGTGCTCCAGGCGCCGGAGCAGAAGTCCCCTGCGGCCTGTGGTGAGGACCATGGTGAAGCAGGATGTCCCCCTGCAGCCCATGGAGTACCACGGTGGAGCAGGGTTCCACGCTGCAGCCCGTGGAGGAGACCACGGTGGAGCAGGTGGCCCTGCACTGACGGAGGCTGCCGCCTGTGGAAGACCCCTGCCGGAGCAGATTCCGGGCCGGACCTGTAGCCCGTGGAGAGGAGACCACGCAGGAGCAGGTGATCTGGCAGGAGCTGCTGCCCGTAGGGGAGCCAGGTTGGAGCAGTTTTCTCCTGAGGGATGGACCCCGTGGTACGGACCCATATCTGGAGCAGTTCTGGAAGAGCTGCTGCCTGTGGGAAGCCCACGCCGGATCAGTTCATCAAGGACTGCATCCCGTGGGTGGGACCCCACAGCACAGGGGACGAGAGTGACCGAGAAGGAGCGGCAGAGAAGAAGTGTTGTAGACTGACCATAACCCCCATTCCCCGTTCCCCTGCGCCGCTCGGGGGGAGGAGGTGGAAAAGGGTGGATGGGGGGGGAAGGTGCTTTTGGTTTTTTTTTTTCCTTTGTTTTCTCACTTCTCTCGCTTGTTAGTTGTAGGCAATAAATCTTACTATCTCCTTATGCCGAGTCTGTTTTGCCCGTTACAATAATTATTGCGTGATTTTCTCGTCCTTATCTCAATCCTTGAGCCCTTTTCACATATTTTCTCCCCATTCCTCTTTGAGGAGGGGGAGTGAGAGAGCGGCTGTGGTGGAGCTCGGCTGCCCACTCGAGCGGAACCACGACAGCCCCTCAGTTCAAGAAGGACATAAAACTTCTTGAGAGAGTCCAGTGCAGAGGTATGAAGATGATTAAGGGAGTGGAGCATCTCCCTTACAAGGAAAGGCTGAGGGAGCTGGGTCTCTAGCTTGGAGGAGAGGAGACTGAGGGGTGACATTATTAATGTTTCTGAATATGTAAAGGGTGAGTGTCAGGAGCCAGGCTCTTCTCAATGACATATGATGATAGGACAAGGGGCAGTGGGTGCAAACTGGTTCCACTTAAATACTAGATGAAACTTTTTAACAGTGAGGGTGAAAGAACACTGGAACAGGCTACCCAGAGGGGTTTCCTTCTCTGGAGACATTCAAAACCTGCGTGGATGCATTCCTGTGTGACCTGATCTAGGTGTTCCTGCTTTGGCAGGGGAATTAGACTAGATGATCTTTCAAGGTCCCTTCCAATCCCTAACATTCTGTGATTCTGTGATTCTTGTCCCACAAGCACCAGAAGCCAGCCCACATCAAGTTGGGGACATGGCAAATGGATGTCCCTTCGTCTCTGATGAAATGACTACAAATACTCCTGAGTAATGCTCAGTTTAGCAGATTTCTCATTACAGCTTAGCTCTTCTGTGCAAACACATTGGCAGCTATTGTCCAGTGTTCCCTCATCTCATGCAAACATTCTGAGATCTCAATCAGAAGATTTGCATTACAGCTAAAAGGCACCACAGGAATGCATTATTTATTCATCCCAAGAAACTGTGGTGATTATTCATGCTTCAAGGAGGTAGACAACAAGACTACTTCGAAAGAAATTGACTAAGGGATTACCAGACTTTTAGCTGCAAATTGAGCCTAATGTCTTGTGGCAAAGCTAATCCAAGCTAATAGGCAAAGCTTGGCCCAGTCTTCTTTATGCTGATCTACAACCTGCTTTTCCTCCAATAGAGGTTCAGACCTTAACCTGTGAAAAATTTCAGAAAAAAATCAGGCTGGGAGCAGTTAGGGCTGCCTGCCCATGCCTCACCAAATTCTGCCATTCCTTTCAGGGTTGCCAGAAAAAAAACAACAGGACTATATCACACTTTTGCCTTCAGAGTGTGCGTGGCAGCTTGCAGAAAGAGGAATTGGAGCTTGAGAATTCCCATCTTCTCTACCGGTCAGCTCAAAGCACTCTCCAAACCTCATCCCAAAGGGGCACACAAAACTCTCTTCCTGCTGCTTAGGCAGACTTCCTTTGGACCCACTCTGTTCTGTGCCTCACCTCTGTGCCTTGTTTGTCTAGTTTGGAGAAGAGACAGCTAAGAGGTGACCTCCTTGCCCTCTACAACATCCTGAGGTGGGGAAATGGAAAGGGAGGGTCAGAACTTCTCCCAATAACCAGTGCTAGGATATGTTGGAATGGCACAAAGCCAGTCTAAACTTCAGGTTAGACTGGAAAAGGAGAGCTGCATGCCTGAGGTGGCAGGAAGGAACCTACTGACAGTTTCCAGCCTGAAACTGCAGTACTCAGGCCAAAGGAGATACAATAGTTGGCTAGGACACATATAATCACAGAATGATTAAGGTTGGAAAGGAGTTTGGAGGTCATCTGACCCAACCCTCCTGCTCAAGCAGGGATATCCAGAGCAGGTTGCCCTGGATGTTGTCTAGGCAGATTTTGAAAGGTCTCCAAGAAGGTAGGTTCCACAACGTCTTCGTGCAACCTGTGCCAGTGCTCCATCACACACATGGTAAAGAAGTGCTTCCTGATGTTTAGATAGAACTTCTTGTTTTCCAATTTGTGCCAATTGCCACTTGTCCTGACACATTACAACACTGAAAAGAGCCTGGCTCCATCTTCATTGCAGTCTCCCTTTAGGTATTGTCTTCTGCAGGTTGACACAATGCTCAGCCTTCACCAGAGAAGAAGTGTACATCATGACCAAAATATTCACATGTATGACATGCAAATTACTTCTTCTGTCAGAGTAATTCCTTAGACAGCTGTTATGCATGAGTATTGCATCATGAAAAAACAACTGTTCCTTGCTGATGGAGAACAGTTCATGTAAGAAAACTTACTCAGTAGAGAGCATGACATAGTAAAGATTTACCTAGCAGCACTAGCAGGACTATCAGACACTGATGAGACAGAACTGCTTGGCTGAGTGGAGAAGGGCAGTGGGAGTCCTGCCAGTGCTGGTAGGGGAAGAGGGAAGGCCTGACCCTCTGGCAAAACTGGGAGCTTTCCTGCAGGCGCTGAACATGACAACATGAGACACATCTTAAACAGTAGATATCAAAGGGGGAACAAAACTCAACAGGGTTTTAAAAACCCCAAACCCAGTCTAAGACAGAGTTTCAAAATCATATCTTTCCAGCTGAAAAGAAAGGGTGGTGAAGAAAGAAGGACAGAAGAAAGACCACGCAGATCCCCAGGCGTCCCCAGGCGGGGAAGCAGCAGAACTTTCATGATTTTAAAGAGCTCATTAATGAAATTCATGCCTTCCCCTCCTCCATACAAAGTTGAGTTGGCCCATCTGGTGCCAAGGCACATGCTGGGCAGAGGGTGTCCAGGGAGGCCCATGGGACTCTTGGTCTGTTCCCCAAGACACTGGGCAAAGAGAACCAGCCCCAAGAAAGCTCTTTCCCATGCCAGAGACCTTGAGTACCCTCAGCCCAGCCCCGGACTCCCCCCATGCCAGACATTCTCTCTGCTTTCCCTCCCATGACAGGCAGCCCCAAACCCACCCTCAGGACCGAGCTTCCAACTCACTTGTTTCCAAAGGAGAAGAAGGGCAGTGAAGCAGACGAGAGAGCCAAGAGTTGGTCTGCCTTTTATATTGGTCCTGCACTGCCCCAGGTCCAGAGGAATCCTCTGGGGAAGTAATAATTTTCCGAGAAGCTCATCTGAAATGCAAAACATCCCAGCTAATGATATGGGGACTGTGTTTTGATTTCCTGCACTGATGCCTTTTTGTTACCTTGTTTAGCTGTACCTGTGGCGCCTTGAAGGCTTGAGGTGGGAGGCCCAAGGATTTCTGGGATAGCAGTGCATTCGTGCCATCAGGAGATGAGTTCCAGAGTCCTCCAAGATCTCTTTGATGGTGCTTGAATGTGGCCTTCACAGGCAGGTGGTCTGCCTTGCTGCTTTTGACTCTCATTCCCATAATGCAGCTCTGGTGTGACCTGTTGGGCCACCTCATCTGCTTGGCCTGTCTCTGATGTGGACCCCCTAGCAAAACCATCAGTGTGTCTGGTGCCTCAGCCAGCCCCAGGTTACTCAAGCATTGCCCTGCCCAGCCAGAGGGGTTCCTGGTATGTCCTCAGGTGATTCCGCAACTGCTCCTGTGTACCCTAGAATCCTAGTTTCCTTGTGGTTGGAAGGGACCATATGAGATCATCTACTTCCACACTGCCTGCCAAGGGCAGGGACACCTACAGCTAGACCAGGTTGCTCAAAGCCCCAACCAACCTGGCCTTGACCACTTCGAGGCTTGGGGCATTCAGAACTTCTCTGGGTAACCTGGTCTAATGCCTCATTATTGTCACAGTGAAGAATTTCTTCTTATTATCTAATGGAATTCTACCCTCCTTAGTTAAAAGCCAGCATCCTATCACTGCACTCCCCCATAAAGCCTGATTCTCCAGGTTTCTTGTAGGCTTCCTTTATGTATTGGAAGGCTTCTCTAACCTGTTCCCAGAGAATTCCCTCCTTTAGGTTGAACAACCCCAACTGCTTAGCCTGTCTTCATAGGAGGGGTGTTCCAGGTCTCTCAGCATCCTTTTGGCCTGCTTTCTGCTTGCTCCAGTAGGTCCTTGTCCTTCTTCTGTTTGGAATTCCAAAGCTGAATGTTGTGCTCTAGGTGGGGTTTCAGGTGCAGGTATGCGTGCTTAATTGCTCCTGTGTACATACTGGATTTGTTTCATTGAAAGGGGAGTGCATTAGCACTTGTGCATGGCTGTATGTCTATCTGGATGATGCTGGTATTCTGCTACAGATTTGTCATGATGGAGAAGGGAAGGCAAGGCAAGACAAGACAAGGCAAGCCAACGGAAAGAAAGGCAAGGCAAGGGAAAGAAAGGCAAGGCAAGGAAAAAGGACATAGAGAACTTTGTTGTTTTACATGAGCTGTTCTCCATCATCATGGTTCGCTTGTCTTTTCATGACACAATACTCGTGCATAAGAGTAGTATGTGGAAATACTCTGATGTCAGAAGCAATTTGCATGCAGTATGTGCTATTGGCTTGATCGTGATGTGCATTTCTACTGTGGTGAAGAGACCGTTGCCTTAAAGAATTGAGGAGGTACAATGCAGCTTGTGCTTCCCTGGGACTTGGTTGTCAGTGGAGGGGTTCTGTGGTCACCTTACACAACACTCAGTGAGGACACTGGGTGAGCAAAGTCCATCTCAGTAGAGAGCACTTTGCACAAGGGAAGAGAGCTATTAAGATGCTTGCCAGCTTCTGTACAGAGACAGGCCTCTTTGGTCAGCATTTCTGGTATTCTGAATATTCAACGATATCTCCTTTAACTTTGTTGGGAAAGCATCTGTGTTGTTATGAGATGAAAAGTCATGGAGAGATCAAGAAGAGCAGTAGGAATACTGCTGGCGGATTCACACTAAAACCTGTGGCTGATCAATTGTGCGGCATGGAAAGCTGTCACCTGTGGGACAACATTGATGAAATTTCTGCCTTCCCCTCCTCCATACAAAGTGTGGTTGGTGCCATGGATGGTGAGTTCAGGCCAGTGTTCTCTCGGGTGATAAAGACAAACTTTTCAAATGAGCAAGAACACCATGGGAGGATGAAAATTGCTCTAAATATCCAGAGAAGTGCTGGATGGAGAGGGCTAGGGACTGGTGTCATTATGCAGCAGAAAACCAGCCCTGCTCTGCAGGAATGTGTGCTGTGACACAGGTACTGTCCTGTCTCCGGCTTTATGTTGCATGGCAGGAGAAGACCACCGGGGACCCTTTTACCCTGCTGGGGATGGCTGTGAAGGTTGTGTCCCTGGCCACCTCCTTTGCCTGCTGAGCACTGCAGTTCCAGTCTGGGAATGGGCAGGTGGTTCCTACCTGTCTCCTCAGGCCTGCAGCTCCCCTTTGACCATGCAGCATGAAATTTAGAATAGAACAGTTCCAACGGAAGGGGCCTACAAACATCTTCATGTCCTGTTGCCTGACCACTTCAGGACATGTCTTCCATCCTTCCTATCAGTTTTCTTGCCCTCCTCTGGACGCATTTGGGTCTCTTAGTATTCTTTTTATATTTTGGAGCCCATAACCACACACAGTATTCAAGAGGGGGCCAGATAGGAGACTTGTTTCCAGAGATCACGTATTTTCTTTTTCTGGTCTACTGGAAATAGGGAGGAGGTCCTCCTTTAGACAAGCCGTTCTTCTGCTTGCCCTTTCTTGACTTGCGACACGATGGGATTGCCTCCTCCTGGGTCTTTTAAAGGTGGTTCTTGAAAATTGGCTGTCTCTCAGGGAACTCCAAGCCCCCTAGAGCAGACTGCCAGGGGACGCTGCTCACTAGCTCCCTGAGTAGTTTAGGGTTGATCTCTTAAAATTTGCAGGTGGGGTAGGAGGGGGGAGGGGGAAGGGCAACTCTGCAATGCACTTTTTCTTGTGCTAAATCTTTTGAGCTCAGCTATTTCATGACCATTATGGCAAAGACAGGCACCTGCTGTCACATCTCTGAGTAGGCCCTTAGAGGCAGCTGTTTTACAAGGGGGTGTGAGCACCTTCAAGGCAGTTCAGAGCCCTTGTGCCCAAGAGGATTTGGAAAGGCTGAACCGTGGTATGGCTGCGCCAGCTGGAAGCTGCCAGTGCTCAAAAACCTGGTCCTGGGGCCCAGCTGAGGTGGCAGCTCTCTTCCTTTGGCTGAGCAAGCATGTTCACTGCGAGGTGATGTGTGCAGAAAGGCTCCCTGAGGCAGAGATGTGGGATCCTAGGCAGCCCACAGAGCGTTTTGCTCCACCCTTTGTTCTGAGGTTTGGAGGTGGCTTGGAGCTGTCAGAGGGAGGAGAACCCATGAGCTTGCAAGCTTCTCCAGGAGCTGCCTGGGCACCTTGTTGTGTGGAGAGCATGACACAGCTGAGGTTTTGTGTGTGTCTGAATGTCTCTCCTCTCATGATGAGGGGATAGGAGGTCATAGTGTAGCACTCTCCAGAACCCATGTTGTGGAGACATGGGCCTGCAGTTTCATTGGGCCAGGAGCGCTCTGATTTCAGCTGATTGTGAGAGCCCAAGAAGGAGGAAGAGCTGTCCTTAGAGCTGGCTCTAAAGTGCAGCCTTTGCCTCCTGGGTCCTCCTTTTGTTGCCTCTCCCAAAATCATGCTCTAATACCACAGTGTTCAGGATCACTCAGCACACTTCTCAAACAGTTGATCCTGGTCTTGTCCTGTTTAAGATCTTCATCAACAATCTAGTTGATGGAGTAGAGTTAACCGTTAATAAAATATCAGATTACACAAAAGTGGGTTGTGTGGCTTATTTATGAGAGCGCTGTGCAGACATCCAAGGGAACCTTGACAGATGGGATAGTTCAGATGAGAAGAATTGCATGGAGTTCAATAAAGAGAATTGTGGAGTCCTGCACATGGGGCGGAACAAGCCATGGGGGTCATCCAGCTGGAAGGCAGCTCTGTAGAAAAGGAACTAGAACTCCTGGTGTATACTAAGTTGAAGTTGAGTCAGGAATGTGCTCTTGCTGATAAGAAGGCTAAAGGTATTCTTGGCTGAACTAGCAAAATATTGCCAGCAGGTAGAGAGAAGCAATCCTTCCTCTCTACTCAGCTTTGGTGAGGCCACACCCAGAGCACCATGTCCAGTTCTGGGGCCCTCAATACAAGAAAGACATTGACATATTGAAAGAAATCTAATGTAGGGCCACCAAGATGATCGGAGGATTGGAACACCTCTGGAGAAGAGGAAGCTCAGAGGTTATCTCATCAATGTGTAGACTAGCAGCTTGCTATTTAGTCCCAATTTATTTTGGATTGCTTTGGGAGCAGATTTAAATAACTGGTAGAGCAAGAATAAAGGGGCCTTAATGCAATATGTTGATGACTCGATGTTAGGAGCCGCAGCCAAAGAAAAATGTGAACAGTTGTACAAATACCCAAAGGAAGGGTGCAATGAATCACAGAATCACAGAACTGAAGGGGTTGGAAGGGACACTGAAAGATCATCGGGTCCAACACCCCTGCCAAAGCAGGTTCCTTAGAGCAGGCTGCCCAGGTAGGCATCCAGACAGGCCTTAAATATCTCCAGAGAAGGAGACTCCACAACCTCCCTGGGCAGCTTGTTCCAGTGCTCCATCACCCTCACCATGAATAAGTTCTTTTGCATGTTGGTACGGAACTTCCTGTGCTCTATCTTGTGACTGTTACTTGCCCTGTCCCCACAAAGCACTGAAAAGGGGTTGGACAAATCCCTGTCTCCAACACCTCAGGCATTTATACACATTGATGAGATCCCCTCTCAGTCTTCTTTTCTCCAGGCTGAACAGACCCAGCAAGTGGAATCAGACTGGGGTGAAGGCATTGCTGGATTTGTGGTGCCAGCAACTGGAGTGGACAAGGTCCCAGCGCCTGCCCACATAGAGGCGCCCAGCACTTGTAGCCCAGGCCAGCCCCTAAATTGTGCCAGCACTGGGCACAGCCACAAGGCAAACTGGGTGGCCTTGGCAGCGTGGAGGTGCCATGGTGGGGAGGAGGCACTGTGGCCAGAGCAGAGAGACTGGGCTGGTGGGGGCAGCATGGCATGGGCAGCGGAGCAGCAGGATGTGCCAAGGCTGGGGGCTGCAGGGGCCTGGGCTGGGGTCGGGCTACTCCCAGAGGGCCCGGTGCCAACTCTTCCTTCTTGTTCTTCAGGGCCTTTCCTTCTCCCTGCCTCTCAGCCATCTCTCCTCTGCCTTTCCCAGCTCTCTGAGTCCTCACTTGGGATTCTTGTATCGTCTCCGTTGGCTCTGTCCAGTATGAGGCTACTGTCCCATTCTCTTTTCTATACATGTACTCTTCGGCACCCTGTGCATTCAGCAGTTATTATTGTTCTCAGCTCAGCTCACTGTCCTTCACTCTACCACCCCTAACTCTCATCCTGCTCTTCCTCTAAATGTCCATCCATCTGACTTTAACCCCCTCTCTCATGACATCTGTTTCAGATTCACTCCCAGCCTATTGCATGCACTCCACACACACGCAGTGACATCACCCTCCTTCCTTGCTGCTTGTACCCATGGCACATTTGTCCATGCATTGCAGCCTGTTCTGCCTAACTGCTAATGTTCCTTAGTGTTTCTCTAGGAAAAGTGACATCAGAGCTCAGGGATTGCTGATGCTCTCTTGCCTTGCCTTCTGCTTTCAATGCACTGTCTGCTGGCCAAGCCGTGGTGCAGCAGAAACTGTGGGCAGAGAGGGCACTGGCATCAACATTAACTGCTCACACCCTGACATCTAGACCTGTAACTACATTCACTGGTACCTTCAGCTCCCAGGCCAAGGCCCTCCATTCTTTGTGAGCACTCACAAAAGCTCTGTACTGGTGGTGGACCCAGTGGGGCAGCTGTCGGTGGCAGCAGACCACTGGTTCAGCACTCTGTGGCTTGACCAGCTGCGGCGCAGGGACACGGCAGTGTATTGCTGTGCCCTGAGAGACATGGGGAGAGCACCTGGTACTGCGGCTGGGCAAGAACCAAGGTGGGTGGGGCTGGGCGGGTGTGGTAGGGGCACAGCCCCTGCTGGGCCTGCTGGGAGGAGTGGAAATGATGGTTTCCCTGCCTGCCCACCTGGCACTGGCCAGTCCAAGGTCTCAAAATGTTAGGAGTTCAAGCTCACCTCAGTCATGAGAAAGGGAAATATAGGTTACCAACACCTTCAAGGATTTCTCACAGTGGCTAGTTTTGAGACCAAGCTCTTATTGTCCACGACCTTCCTCAAACCCAAACACAACTCTTTATTTTTGACACAAGGTCCTTGAGATTGGATGAACATCTGCTACAAACACTTGTAAATAGACGTTTGAGGGCTAAGTTCATGCCTCAGGAGTGAATGACTACATTTTTAACCTGAGAAAAGGTGTTGAATTTCTGAGTTTTATTAAAACTGGAAAGAGACCACCGGGAGGAAAGTCCTTGGTCCAGCTAGACCCTGGGGAACCTTTCTGCCTGGTCCTACCTTCATCTAGTCAGTACCTATAGAAGAGGTGGACATGAGTGTGCTAAAAGGGGGAATCTTACCTACTCATAGGATACAGATCCCATGTCCAGCTGGGTGCTATATGGCCAGAGAAAGACATCCTGAATACCTCCCTTAATGAGGAATGGATAGGCTGGTTGAACTTACCATAACACACTAGATGCTGGAAGGCATCCAGCAGTCTCCTATTGCTGGACAGTTGACTGGATGATCTCTTAATCTACTACATTAACTTTCAGGTGCCCATGGCCCCTTTGGCAATCTTACCTGGAGTTTAGAGGCAGTGGTTCTACAGCAGGGCAAGTCTGCCAGAGAGGATGCTCAAGTACCATCTGACTTGGAGGGTTGTGAGAAGCCTGGATGTGGCCTCACTGTGCAAGTAAGAATTTCTTGGTGTTGAAATACCTGTCCTTAGCCCTAGGAAATTTATGGCATAGCAAAGATTGCAGCTTCATTCCTTTCCTCACAATGAGCACTGGGCCTCTCAGATGCTGCTGTGGGTGAATAAGTACAGACCTTTGGTAGATTCTGTGTGTTTTTCTCTGCACCTGAGTGTCCTAGTTTTGGCTGGGATTGATTTAATTTTCTTCGTATAGGCTTGAATAATGCTGTGTTTTGGATTTGTGATGAGTAATGTAGATACACCAATGTTTCAGTTGTTGCTGAACATTGCTTGCACAGAGTCGAGATCTTTTCTGCTTCTCATGCTGCCCTTCTGGAGATGAGGCTGGGGATGCACAAGAATCACAGAATAATAGAACCATTAAGGTCGGAAAAGACCTCCAAGATCATCTGGTCCAACCATCCCCCAGAGAAGCTGGGAGGGGACACAGCCAGGACAGCTGGCCCATACTGACCAAAGGGGTATTCTCTACTGTATGATGTCATGCTCAGCAATAAAAGCAAGGAGGAAAGAAGGAGGAGTGGAGGACATTTGGAGTTACGGCATTTGTCTTCCAAGTAACCATTATGCATAATGAGCCCTGCTTTCCTGGAAATGGCTGAACATCTGCCTTGGAGAGCTCCTATAGGATTTTCTGTGTGTGGGATGTTTTGTTCCAAGATAAGCACATTGTTGCCCTCAGAATTCAGCATTACACTGAAAGAGTGTGCGTGTGTGTGTACATGCCATGTGGAGCTGTTCCCCCTCCCACTTTCAGCACTATTTGCGTGTAGGTCTGAGCTAATGTCCAGCAATGACACCTTGGAAGTGCTTTTGAGGGACTGGGCATGCTGACACCAGATGGGGCGGAGCTGTCCAGGTGGGGTAAGAGTGTCCTCAGCAGTAAGCTGGTTGGGCTTATCAGGAGGGCTTTAACTAGATGTGGTGGGGGAAGGGGGTGCTCCTCTGAGTGAAGAAAGCATATATGAGAACACCATCACCCTAAGTAACAGCAGGGAAATACTTGGGAACTGTCCCAGTGCAATCAAGGAAGGGTTCTAGATATGCAATATGACATTGCCCAGATGAAATGCCTCTACACCAAAGTATGCAGCATGGGAAACAAGCAAGAGGAATTGGAAACTGGTGCAATTAGACAAATGTGAACTGATTGCTATCATGGAAATGTGGTGGGTTGGATAACATAATTGGAATATTGGAATAGAGGACTATAAATTCTTCAGAAGGGATAGACAGGAAATGAAGGGAAAGGGTGTTGCCCTCTACATTAGGGAAGGAATTGATTGTGAAGAGTTGCCTTTGAGAAACAGCCACAGAAAGGTTAAGAGCTTATGGGTGAGAGCTAAAGACTGCACCAATAAAGAACAGCTTGTGGTTGGGGTCTACTACAGGCTGCCCGATCAAGGGAGTCTGGATGAGGCATTCTTGCTTCAACTACAAGAAGCGTCACACTCACACGCTTTCATCCTGTTGGGGTCTTCAACCACCCAGATGTTTGTTGGGAAAACTACACAGCATGCTGTAAGCAATCCAGAAGATTCATAGAGTGCATCCTGGTCCAGGTACTAGACAGACCAGCCAAATGAGAAGTGTTACTTGACCTCATGCTCATTAACGTGGAAGATCATTAAAGAGATCAAGACTGGAGGCAGTCTGGGCTGCATCAACCATGTCCTAGCTGAGTTTGTGATCTTGAGGAGTACAGGCTTAGCAAAGAGCAAAGTCAGGACCCTGAACTTCCAAAGAACAAAATTCCAGCTGTTTAAAGACTTCATAGAATGAGATCCCATGGAACATGGTCCTTAGGGACAAAGGAGCTGAGCAGAGCTGGCGGCTCTTTAAGGATGTTTTCCTTACAGCGCAAGAACTCTCCATCCCCCCTGCATAAAACAGTGACCATGGAGGACAGACAACTGGGATGGCTGAGCAAGGTACCTGCAGGTCAAACTGAGGCATGAGAAGGAAATGCACAGGCAGTGGAAACAGGGACGTGTTGCCGGTGAAGAGTACAGGGGTTTGGTCTGGATGTGCAGGGATGGGATGAGGAAAGCCAAGGCACAGGTGGAACTGAGCTTGGCAAGGGATGCAAAGAACAACAGGAAGGGATTCTATAGATGCGTTGCTCAGAAAAAAAAAATGCCAAGGAAGAGTGTCCCTCTTCTGATGGATGAGAAGGGAGAACTGGTAATGATAGACATGGAGAAGGCTGAGGTACTCAACAACTTCTTTGCCTCAGTCTTCACTGATAGTCAGACTTCCCAAGTATTTTGTTTCCCTGAACCCATAGATAGAGGCTAGGGCAGAAAAGTCCCACCCACTGTAAGTGAAGAGCAAGTTTGAGACCACCTAGTGAAATTAAACACATACAGGTCTATGGTGCCTGATGACATCCATTCCAAGGTCCTGAAGGAATTGGCTGATGTAGTTGCCAAAACTCTATCCATCTTATTTGAAAAGTCCTGGCAGTCAGACGAAGACCCTGATGACTGAAAAAAGGGAAACATCACTTCCATTTTTAAAAAGGGTAGAAAGGAGGACCTAGGAAACTACAGACCAATAAGCCTCACCTCTGTGCCTGGCAAGATCATGGAAAAAATCCTCCTGGAAGCAATGTTAAGACACATGCAAGACAAAAAGGTGATCCAAGACTGCCAGTATGGCTTCACCAAGGGTAAATTGTGCCTGACCTGGTGGCTTTCTACAATGGAGTGACTGCATCAGATGGTAGAGGAAGACTGACCAATGTCATCTAGCTGGACTTCTGCAAGGCCTTTGTCACAGTGCCACATGACATCTTGGAGAGATATGGATTTGATGGATGGACCATTCAGAGGATAAGGAATTAGCTTGAAGGTCTCACCCAGGGCATGGTGGTCTATGTCCGAGTGGAGGCCAGTGACAAGTGGTGTACATCAGGAGTCTGTTCTCAGACTGGTGCTCTTTAATATCTTCATCAACGACGTAGACAGTGGGATCAAGTGCACCCTCAGCAAATTTTCAGATGACACCAAGCTAAGTGGTGTGATTGATATGATGGAAGGGATGCCATCCAATGGGACCTGGACAGGCTTGAGAAGTGGACTTAATGAGCCTACTGACCACATGAACCTAATGAGGTTCAACAAGTCTAAACACAGTGTGTTGTACTTAGTTTGAGGCAATCCTGGGTATGACCACAGACTAGGAGAAGAACTACTTGAGAGAAGCCCTGCCGAGAAGGACATGGGGGTTCTGGTGGATGAAAAGCTCAATATAAGTTGGCAGTGCATGCTCGAAGCCCAGAAGGCCAACTGTATCCTGGGCTGCACCAAAAGAGAAGTGGCCAGCAGGTCAAGGCAGATGATTGTCCCTCTCTCCTCTCCACTTGGATTGCTGTGTCCAGGTCTGGAGCCCCCAGCACAAGAAGGATGTTGATCTGTTGGAGTGGGTCCAGAGGGGGGCCACAAAGATGATTTGGATGAAAAGGAGGCTGGAGTACCTCTCCTATGAAGACAGGCTGAGAGAGATGGCGCTGTTCAGCCTACAGAAGAGAAGGCTCTGGGATGACCTCATTGCAACCTTTCACTACTTGAAGGGGGCTTATAAAAAAGATGGAGAGAAACTCTTTGCTCAATCAGATATTGACAGAATGAGGGGGGGTGTTTTTAAACTAAAAGAGAGGAGATTTAGATTAGAGGTTAGAAGGAAATTTTTCACTCAGAGGGTGGTGAGGCACTGGAACATGTTGTCCAGAGAGACTGTGGATGTCCCATCCATGGAGGTGTTCGAGACCAGGTTAGACGAGGCCCTGAGCAACCTCATCTAGTTGGTGGCATCCCTGCCTATGGCAGGGGGATTGGAACTAGATGGTCTTTGAGGTCCCTTCTAACCAAAGCCATTTTATAATTCTATGATTCTATGGTGAGACTATCCCAGCCTTTGCAAAAGAAACAAATGCCATTAAGAGCAAGCTGGTGTGATTTTTTTTTTTTTTTTTTTATTTTTATTTTTTTCAGATCCAGAATCTTGAGAAAAGAGCAAAACAGTCCAGCAAAGCTGTCAGCAAAACTGTCATGGATTCAAAGAGTGACTGGACCAGCTTCTTCTGCTCTTATTCTCTCAGCCTCCTCTGATGAACACCGTGGCAAAAGGGAGCCCTTGTTGGGAGACAGCACTGCTCTTGTGGTTTTACCTCTTAGCCAGAATAGCCTGAAGAAGAAAACTTCCTTCTTAGCCCTGCATCTGGGCATAAGCCAAACCCTCAGCATGTGAAAAAACACACCACAAACATTAGCCTGGGACTGAGTGAAAAGTTCTGTTCATCTCAACTCCTATATATGCCACAAGTTGTTCTATTGCTTTTCATGTCTCTCCTCCAGCTCATGGGAATCACCAATGCTGGAAGGAGTCCCTGAGCCCTGGTGGTTTCTCCTTCTGATAGAAAACATCTGTTCTCTCCCATTTCTAGGTATGACCTTGTCCCACTTTGCTGAGTGCCCTTGGCATGCAAGTCCTTGAAGTCCTTAGGTGGAGCAAAAAACATACTCAAAAAACAGACTGGCTCTTTTTTGCCACTTTTTATTTTATTTTATTTTATTTTTTTTTTTTTGTGAAGCCAGCAATGAACAGCTGTTCTAAATACAAGGTGCTAAAGCTCTGTTTCCTGTCCAGAACCATCTTTTGGATTCCTTTTCTGGGATTGCCTGCAGCAGCTTTAACAGTTTTAGTAGTCTGCTACAGTAGCAGCTGCTGAAACAGGAGAGGTCACAGCACAGCTGTCACAGCTGGGATCATTGGCACTTTTCTGAGCAGGACATGTGTCTGTGCTGCAGATGCACATGGGAGAGAGGACAGGAGGAAGCAAATACAGTGGCATATGAGGAGCAGAACTGCGCCAAGTCATGGGTTGAGTCAAGACTCCTACTGGTCTAACATTCACTGCCTAGCTCAAAGCCTAGGATCCACCTCAACCAAGTCCCATCGTCACTCTGTAGAAGGCTTACTCTCCCCTTCTTTCTCCTATAAGAAGAAGCTGCCATTCCCAGGCTAGGACAACTGATATCAAGTCAGACATTCACTGAGGAGAGAGCTGATCTTGAAGAAGCAGAAGAGGCATCATACACACCTAATTCCCAATGAGGAGGAGGTAAGAGAAGTGGATTAGAGAGCAGAGAGTTGTATGAGCTTTTATAGTAGCTCTGCATTGCCCCAGGACCAGAGGCGCTCATTGTGAAGGTAATAATTTTCTGACAGTCTCGTGTCAAATGCAAAACATCTCAGCTAATGATATGGGCTGTGTTCTAATTTCCTGCATTCTTGCCTTTTCATTTCCTGTCTTACCCCATGTGATCAGTAGACCCCATAAGAGGTCTACTTTAAGTGCCATATAAAAGGCCCAAGGACTTCTGGGGCAGAAACACATCAGCACAGATGGAAGACTCAGATCAAGTGCTGGAGGGGTCCATACAGACAGGTGATGTGGACGTGGAAAGGGGCAATGTTCTTGAACTTCTTGGCTGGATTACCAAGGAATCCCGTGTGACTTGGGCTCCCTTGAGGATGTGCCACGTTCTTTTATCTTGCTCACTCCACCTCTCTGATGGACACTTCTTGTTGCATGCAGGTGGGCTTCTGCCATGGGGTTTGACCATATCCCAACTAACAGTGCCTTCAGGAAAATGTCACTGGGATCTTTTGCATCACTCCCTCTCTGTGCAGTCTTTGAGGGTCTTCAGATAATATCAAAAGCATGTCTGGGGCCTGGTCCTTCACTGGAGTCCTTTAGTCATGTTCTGCCAGTGTGGTCCACTGCATCTCCTCAGCAGAGTCCATAGTTGCAGAATTGCTGATGTTTACCTGTACATAATTTTTGTTTGTGTGCTTGACTGCATGCTGGCTTTACATAAGCATGAGATTTTTGCAAGCATGTGAGATTTTTCCATGATTGCATGCATATGTTCATGTCCACAGGTATGTCTGTACTTGTGTGATCCCTCATCATGAAGCCATGTGCAGGTCATAGCAAGAGGGACTCCCTCCTTGATGTATGCATGAGTACCACAGAGTATCATTTCCCCTTTTCCAGACAGAGCCCATTTGTAGCTGAATGGTGATAGCTTCAACCTGGTTGAGAAGTGTCCGGAGGACTAGCACTGAAATGTAGTCCCTGTCTTGCTTTATATACAGAAAGGCCAACAAATCATGCCCACCTCATTTAAGCCACATCTGTGAGTTCACCCCCTGATGATGCAGTGTTGCTGGTGGCTGGGATGGGGCACAGTCTCTTTGTGTCCTTGCCAATGCCAAATGCACCTCTGCAGCTCATCCACTGAGAGCTGAATGAGTCTGGGACCGGGACTCTTGGGCCAAATGGGTATTGAATTAGAGGAGCAGAGGTCTAAATATTGCTCCATTGTGAGATGTAGGACAGCCACCCTGGGTTGCACAGGGAGAGCTAAACAAGTGAAGCCTCCTTTGGTTTTCACTCACCAGGCCATCCATGTCCTCCATTAAAATCTGAGTCTGAGTGCCCAGAAACTGTGTCTGGGAAGGCAGGAACATACACACAAAGCCTGCTGCAATTCCAAGAGGGGTGTCAGGCAAAGTCCTTTCCAACAGGGGCTGCAGGTAGTTTGTAAGGGCTTCAGTCAGGGCTGAGTCCCCTTCTTTTGGGAGCACCTTTAAAGTTGAAGTTCTAGAGGTTGACCCTAACCTGAGTTACAGCTCCAGCTGTGACACATCTGTGCCTGTATCTGGCCATAGACCCCACTTATCTCAGATTCAACTTTGACATGTGGATGACTTCCCAGCTTGACCTGAGACCCGCCTCTTCCCTGTGAACACAACTGGTGATCACTGGACTTTGTGTGACTGTGCCAGACTGTCACAAGACCTCATCCTGACCTTGACTGACTCACTGACTTGCTTTTCAAGCTTAATAACAGAAATATGTGAGATAAGAATCAGCATACACACACTTGCAGGCTTGTGATCTTACTGGGGATTTGGAGATAAGCTGCAATAGATGTCATGATTGGACTGTGCAGCGACTGTGCAAAGCAGAAAGCAGAATTATAGCCCTCCACTCCATGAGAGCAGATTTCCACCCTTTCAGGGACCTGCTGGACAGAATCCTATGGGAAAATGCCCTGGGAGGTCTAAGAGGCCCCAGGGGGTTGTGTATTAAAGTGGTTAAGATCTGATAATAAAAAAATGAAAATCCTTATAACTAGTTCCTTCCACTTAGCTTGCTTCCAAGCCTGCTGTTTTGCCTCTCCCTTCCTCTTGGGCTGCTTGCAGGGCCCAAGTGGCCCCACAGCTTAGGTGCCCATGCCAGGGAAAGCTTCTGCCTGCACTCCTGCACACCTGGGGTTGCTGCAGGTGTCTTGGCTCCTGCTGTTCCTTCCCATGGAGCCGCCCTCAGGCCCTGGGTCTGAGTAGAGGCTCCTGCTTGCTCTGTGATTCTGAGCTGCCATGCCAGCCATCACTGCCTGCCTTTCACAGGACCCTTCACTGGCAATGCCAGCTCCATGGATAGCACCAACCGGCAGGGCCCAGGGCTCAGGGTGCTGTTGGGGCACCATACCCCTGTCCCCCGGCACTTGACATTCTCCTGCTGCTGACTTTCCACAGCTGCAGCAGTGTTGGCCACAGCCAGGGGATCAGTGCTCAGCACCCTGGACCTGTTTGCCGTGACTGCAGTCTCTCGTTCGAGCAGGGATGTAGCTGGAGCAGGTCTGCACACTCTGTACATCACTTAACAAAATGATGCTTACCAGAGGCCCATTGGAGACTGAAATGATAGGCAATGGAGGAAGTTGTGATGTATTTCTGCTCTCTCATTCTTCTTGTTGCATGCTGTTTTTTAGATTATCCTCTTACACTCGGAGACCTTCTCCTGTTCTTGTTCCTAGCCTTCCCCCATCCCTACCCTATTCAATTGCAATGGGATGAATCTCCATGGCTCTAAGTAGAAGCACAATGGGACAAGAAAAATTCCAAGCCGTCACAGGCATTAGCATCTGTCAGGAGAGGGGCTAGGGGAAAAGCAAATTCATGCTGAGGGGAAAGCCACTCAACACATTGGAATCACAGGGATTTGGACGATAGTTGCTGTTCTGGAGCTGCTCTGTCTGATTGGAGTTGGGGACATGCAATCTGTGAGACACCTCAGCTCTGCAAATCTGTGTAACCAGGGAGCTTCATAAGGCACTCTACAGGTGTGACAGAAGAACAGGGGACTTGCCCTACCTATCCTGGCCCTTACACGCAATGATATGCCTCCTGATTCTAGAAATGGTTGGGAAGGGGAGGAGGAGGCTCTGGGCTGTAAGCAATACAATTTCTCCCACCATCCCCACTCCTTCCATCCCTAAGGCTCTCTGCTAAGATTCCTCCCACAACCCAGCTCCATCTACAGAAAGAAAAGCTCCTTTGAGTGATTGTAGGCCAAATCTATGACAGCTACAGGGACAAGGCAGTGACAGGGTCAGTGTCAAGTTTATGGTGGGATGCCTGTCTCCATTTGTAGAAGGAAGGAAAGTACTTCAGAGGTGTTTGAGTCATTCCTAGTTAGTTCAATTAGTTCCATGTTGATTCATCCTGGTCACAAGAACTGGGCAGGGTGTGCTGCCAGGTGGGCACAATGGAGGTCTTCAGAGTGGGATTGATCACTGATCTATTAATGACTGTCTTAGTAATTCTGGAGCTGCCTGGCTGCTCTGAACATCCTGATCACAGCTACCATATGAACACAGCAGCTGTCTGCTGGGCACTGGGCTATTGACTTAGAAGACCAAAGGAGATCTGGAGGCTTTCTCCAGGCAATACCTCTTTGGCTGTAATGCACAGCTAGAACAATGCTCTCAAGTGCTCTGTATCCAGAGCACAATTCTGTGTACCTGACAGCTTGGGGCATTCCTGGCATCTTCCCCTGTCTGCAGAATAACTGCCATGCCCCTGGCAAATCCCTTCCTTGGCTTTCTGCCACAAGTTTACCTCATTGTTGCATAACCCTTAAAGAGCAGCCCCGTTTCTTCATCATGTGTCGGTGTTTTATTTTTAAGAGAGATGTGGTGAATTGACCTTGGCTGGCCACCAGGTGCCCACCAAGTCACTCTCAGACACCCCTTCCTCAGCAGGACAGAGGAAGAAAATACGATAAAAAAAACTCATTGATTAAGGACAAATCACTCACCAATTACCATTGTGGGGAAAACAGACTCAACTTGGGGAAGATTAATTTAATAATGACAACAATAATAATAACTTAATATAATAACAATACAATATAATTATACTTATTTAATATATAGCAATAAGCCAACTGTTAACAGAGTAGAACAGTGAGAACTGAAAGAAAACCAAAACAGATTTAAAATAATTTCCCATCCACTCCCCTTCTTCCCTAGCTCAAATTCAGTCCTGATTCTTCTACCTCCCCCCCTCTTGCTTCAGGTGATATGAGGGGATGGAGAATCGGGGCTGCAGTCAGTTCATTATGCTTTGTCTCTACTGCTCCTTCTTCCTCTGTCCTGGCTCAAGCATGGAGTCCCTCACATAGGATACAGTTCTTCATTAACTTCTCCAGCATAGGAACCCATGGGCTGCAGGGGGACACAACCTGCTCCACCATGGGCCTCTCTACAGGGTGCAGGGGAACGTCTACTCTGTGCCTGGAGCACCTCCTGCCCTCCTTCTGCACCGACCTTGGTGTCTGCAGTGTTGCTTCTCTTACATTTTCTCATTCCTCTCTCTCACTGTTACTATGTAGCATTGTTCATCCCTTCTTAAGTATCCTCTCACAGAGGTGCAAACATCACTCAGTGGCTCAGTTTGGCCAGCAGCAGGTACCTTTCTGAGCTGTCTGGAACCGTCTCTATTCCACAGGGGGGCATCACTTGGCCTCTTCTCTCAGGATCATCCCTGCACACTGCTCCTTTGACCTACACAAATATTTAGATTTCCACCCACAATCTCCATTACTGGCACCCTGGGTATTCAAAACAGGCAATTAGAAACAATGCAGTTGAGAAAGCTGTGCATCCAGGAATTACTAGATAGAGAGTTGCAATGAGAGTCAGGCATTTCATGGCAACGGTCAGTTCCAGCAAACCAGAAACATTTGTCAGAGGTTTGCCAGGCTCTCTGCTCTGGTCTACCATGTGGGGTTATCTTAATTTGAAGAAGGGGCTGGTTTTGTCCCTCTGACACCGACAGAAATAGATTTAACGAACCACAGCTTTGGTGTGGGGTTTTGGTGTGGGTGAGGTCTTGTTGTGGGTAACACACCCAAAGGAAGGACACAGAATGTGTAAGAGAAGGTGGAATGAGAAATAGGCTGCATGGGAGCAGTACAGTGACATTTCCTGCACGTCATTTCTGCTAGTCAGAGGAACCTGAACAGGCTGGAGTAATGTGCTGATGAAATCTTCAAAAAGTTCAACAGGAACAGGGTTAAGCTCTTGCATCTTGGGAATAACAACCTCACGTACAAGTACTGGCTGAGGGCTAACTATCTAGGAAGCAGTTCGGCAGAAAAATATGTTGGGTCCTACTAGATAAATTGAACTAGAGTGAGGAACGTACCCTTGTAGCAGAGAAGGCAAACAGCATACTGAGGAGAACTTGGCATGCAAAGACAGGCTAAAAGAACAGGGCCTTCTCACCTTAGGGAGAGGAGAGGAGAGGAGAGGAGAGGAGAGGAGAGGAGAGGAGAGGAGAGGAGAGGAGAGGAGAGGAGAGGAGAGGAGAGGAGAGGAGAGGAGAGGAGAGGAGAGGAGAGGAGAGGAGAGGAGAGGAGAGGAGAGGAGAGGAGAGGAGAGGAGAGGAGAGGGCTGTATAAAAGGTATACCAATTGGATCATGAGGAAAACATCCTCAGACATGCTGGGGGATTCTTCGCAGTGATTTCCTGCTGATCTATTTGTCCCAGCCTATTCACACATGGCCATAAAAAGGGCTGGGTGACCCTGTCAGGATAGAAGGACAAGGGTCCCCGCAGATCTTTGGATGTGATCTCTGCTCTGTTTCTGTCTTCCCCAGGATGCTAGATGACTTCAGGCCCTTTACCCCCTGCCTAAGTACCCAGACTATGTGCCCCAGGGAGCTTATGGATCTGCTGACTGCCCAGGGCCTCCTGTAACACTGGACTCCTCACCTGAGGGTAGCAGAAGTTGTACTCTCCTTCTGCAAGATATGCTCTGAAGCCAGGAGAATATTTCTGGACAGAGATGCTGCAAGGAAAAGCTGATGGTGGACTATGAAGTAGCCTGAGGTGTCCTCCTCAGTTCTAAGGGACAGTACCTAAAAGGGATTGAGTGCAGTGAGTCCCACCACCCTTTTCCTCTAGGAATGATGAAAGGATACTCTTGTGTCCCTGTTTTATCCCTCCCAAAATAAATCCTTTCTCCCTGGACAGCTTTTGGAGGGTGCCTACAGAAGCAAAGACCACACAGAGTCACAAGACAAGATGCAGAAGACTTTAATGTGTCTAAAGAAGAAAACAAGATGGCTCCAAGAGGAGCCCCAGAGAAAGGATAACCATGGGCAGCAGAGAGAATCAGTTCTCCATGGCCAAGGGGCAGTTCCCACAGTTCCTGCTGAAGGAGAGTGGCCACCAGTTGCCCCCTATGCTGGCTTTGGGGGGTTTCATGGCCCAGGGGAGAAGAAAATAACAAAGAAAAAGGAGGGAAAGGAGAGAGTGGAGAAAGGGAAAGAGAGGCATTGACCATGTTTTCAGAGAGACCAGGCTAGTCCCTTCCAACGGGCTACCACCCTTTGCAGGATGAGCAGGGGGTGCTCAGTCCCTCTTGAAAGCAATGACCAAGAAAGATCTCCATCATCAGTCTGGCGTCAGCTTGTGGGTTCCTGGTTATGAGGTGTCCTCTTTTGGGCTGTCACCCATGGCTTTAGCAAGGGGGGCACCTTCTTCCACAGTAGCAGCTGGTAATACAAGAGAGATCACAGCACCCAGAGTTGATGGGGACTCCATCACAGCTGAGGATGTTGCCAATGGCAGCAGAGGTGGAGGATCCCACAACAGTGTTCTGCGGGAAGGAGCTGAGGATGGGGCCAGGAAGAATCACCACCACAGTAGGGGGCTCGATGGCAACAGTGGAAGCCTGGCACTGCCTGACGCAGGGCTCATTGCAGCTGCTGGCCAGAGGGCTCGGGCCACAGGGTCCACATGGTGAGCATGGCTGGCATGGCTGGCACTTATCAGAGCAGGACATGTTCTGGGGCTGAAGGTACACCTGGGGAAGAGGCAGGGAGGAAGCAAAGCACAGGGACACAGCCTACAACCCACACCTGCTGGAGTGTGGAGCTGGAGTCTGTGTGGGCGGTATGAGGGCTTCTTTGAGTCCACCACAGTCCTTCAAACAGACCCAGGGATGTTCCTGCCTAGCCTGTAGTCAAAGATTCAACCTTTTCCCATGAGAGACCATGTGTCTTCTGCCCTCTCCCATGAACAGAATCTCAGAGCACTAACATAAGACCAAGGAATAAGTATTAGCTAAGATGTCCTTGAAGGCTAGAAGAGAGGTGGAGAAAAAAAGGGGATTCCAACTTACCTGGTTCCCAAGGAGAAGAAGGTGAGAGAAGTGGTTGAGAGAGAGAGAAGTTGGGCTGGCTTTTATACTGACCCTGCACTGCCTCAGGCCCAAAGACAATTTTTGCATAAGTGACATTTTTCTAACATGCTCATAATGAACGGAAAACATCTCAGCTAATGACATGGGATGTGCAGCTGTGCTCCTCTTTGCTGCTTTTGCATTTCCTGGTTTATGTCATGCCCATTCCTTCATGGACGCTTCTTTTGAGTGCTGTGATGAGAAGTCCTGGGATTTCCGGGGTAAGAATACATCAGTGTGCACAGAATACATGGATTAAACACTAGAGGGGTCCAGAGATGTCAGTCTAGGGCTCTCTGGTGGGGCTCTTTGCTATGCTCTTAAGGGGAAGAGGCCCAGCCCTGAAATCCTCATTTGGTCACTTATGGCCATAAAAAGAGGAATAACACTCTGCACATTTCTTTTATGTTTGCAAATAGCTTTACATATATTATTTTTTACATAAATGTTTAGAGAAAGAGACAACTTCTGTGGAAGAGACCATACTCCATGCAGACCTTCATTCCCAGAATTATTGAATAAAATGAGGTCTACCTATGTAGGAAGGGACAAAGCCCTTAAAGCCACACAAAGAAGATTAGGTTAAAGCAAAATTAAGTTAAAAGCTGCAGGAGGACCAGGTATGAGCAGATCATGTGGCATGAATTAAGGAGAAAATATTTGGAGAGAAGTGTAAACAGAAGAAGAAACAGGAAAACTTGCCACTCCCCTGTCAAATGAGAAACTGACTGTTACTACATGCCAGTAGCAGCTATAGAGACAACTGATGGAGTTAATGCCTGGTGAGATACTTCCGAAAGCAGTATGTACTGGCAGACTGTTGTATGGGTTTTGACATGAGCCTGCAGTATAAGGCTGCAGTATAAAGATCCAGATTAATGGATCAACATTTTCTAGATTATAAAGAGTGAGACAGACAGTGGGGAGAGGGAGGAGCTGATAAAGTGATAGTTGGACAGATATAGAGTCAAGCAGTGTAAAAATGAGTTTCTGGCTTCCCAGGTCATGCACAGAAGTTCCAGTTCTTAACAGAAACACCCATCATGGTGTGAGACTGCATTAAGATGTAATATAATTTCTCCACCAGCAACTCTGATTTCTACATCTTCTGATACATGATCAGTACCCTAGGTGGATTCATGGAAGTTCTTCTCTGCATAGTCTGCAGAGAACTCCCTGTTGCTTCTTCCTGTATGGCATACCAAGCCCCAGGCTAATACTGTCTGTCTCTGTATGCTGAACCTACACTACTGCCTGCAGCACTGCACAGAAAGGCACGAGGGGTGCCCTGGGGAGTGGTTAGTTCTCTGCCATTGTTTGGATGTAGATCTGGTGAGTCTGGGTCTCTGCCTCTCCAGTCTGTGCAGTAGGGAGAGTTATCATTAAGAACACGCTGGGTGACTTTTACAGCTGAAACCAGACCTGAAGCCTTGGGAAATAAGCCAAATGGTCCAGCAAAACTGACGTGTTCAAAAGAAGACCTAATTCAGGGAAACCACTGATTGCTAGTGCTTGAGAAGAGGGCTCTTCATAGGAGATATGTCTGCTTTTGTGTTTTCCATCCTGCCCAGTGTAGCCCAAGGAGGGAAAATCTCTTCCTAGACCTGCATATGAAGATCAAATAAATCCTCAGCAGAGGATTTATGACCCATCAGCCAAAGAACAGAGGAGATTTCCTGTCCAGCCCCTTGAGCTGTCCCACTGCTTTTAACATCTCTCCTCCATCTCTGTAGCTGGCTGCCTTGGGGACTGTTTTCTAGTTTTCTGTACATACAACTCTTGGGTTATAATGCCTGCATTGGGAACCAAAAAGCTCACTCTGGAGAGCAGCTGTGGTGGAAGCTGAGAAAACAAGCCATGGCCCCTGAATTTTTTGTTCTGTGTGGGAGTAAATGTGAAGGCATTTACAGTGAGGCCTTCTGATGTGATACACAAAGGACAACCTTTTACACCAAGGATTGTGGTGATTGTAAGGTGGAAATGTCAGAAGAACAAACTAGACAGCAAGAAACAGAAGTAGGCAAAGAGAATGAAGCACTGGAATAATAAAAAAAAAAAAAAAAAGAGGGCCTGTGCCTGTGGATGATGAAAAGGTAGACAAGGTGAGAAACTGATCTTTTGCATCTCAGCAGGAGGTTGAATTTGGTTCTCTCCTCATGCTTGGGAAGTGCCCAAAGACATCAGGATTCAGGGTTTTATAAGAAAAGTCACTTCAACAGTAAATAGACTGGAATGTATGGGCACTACTAATACACAGCAAAATGGTATTTTATATGTCTCAAACTCTCCTTCTATTAAAAGTCCCAGTGATAAGGACTGTTAGTTGTGTTAATCATTCCCTGTTCCTTTATAATGTCCTGTAAAAAAGAAAGCAATGCCTTAGTACTACTGTAGATTTTGGAGGGAGACCGTTCAACGGCTGAACAATCATGGAGAAGTGTGGGCAGAAGACAAAAAAAACAACCTGCTCAGGTAACGTGCTTGCAGTTTCTGTTCTACAGGTGTTCTGCTGTTGGGTCTGGAGAGCTGGAAACACATTCTGGCTGGGGGCAATTCAGAGAAGAGTTCTTCATGTGCCCATAAGCATGACTTCTGCCACAGTCTCGTGCCATGAATCAGCACTGCCAGATCAGCAGTGAAAAATGCTGGCCAGTTGCCAATAGCTAAAGTTTCCTTAACACGGGTTTTCAAAGGAATTGTGAGACTGCTCATCACAGGATTATCCTCTGAAGACATGACTAAAGAGACAGCAGTTCCTCTGGGGACAGGCACCTTCTTGATTCTTGATGTAGGTCTGACAGTGATGTAGGCAGAGGTTAGACAGCAGATGTCTGGTGACCAATGGCTGAAGATGAATCAGCAGTGTCTCCTTGCGGCAGAGGTGACCAAATGCACTCTGTGCTGTGTCAGCAGAAGTGTAGCCAGCAGACCCAGAGAAGTGATATTTATCCTCTATTTGACACTCATGAGACTGCACTGGGTTGTGTGTTCAGTCTGGGGCTCCTTGGTCTAGGAAAGCTACTGATCTATGGGAGGAGGTCCATTAAAAGCCACCAAGACAGTTGGAAGGCTTTGTGGACAGATTAAGAGAGGCTGAAGGAATGGGGCCTTAGGAATAACAAAGGTCAAATTGTAGCTACCTTGTGTGTGTCTACCACGACATGCTTGGAGGATCTGGAAGAGATGTAACTAGGCTCTTCTCAAGAGTGCACAGTGATAGGATGAGAGATGACAGACACGCAGACACCATTTAGAACTGGGCAAGTTCTATTTAGATATTATAAACTTTTTTTTTTTTTTTTCCTGAAAATTATCAAGTAGGTTGTCCACAGGTTGTCTCCAGCCTTGAAAAATTTCAAGCCTTGACTGGGTACAGTCCTGTTCAACCTCATCTAATGAGGCATTTTCCGAGCAGAGAATCTGAATGGATGATCTTCAGAGGTCTTGTCCAACCTAAACTAGACTTTGATTCTAAGGAACTAGTAAGACTAGTTATGGAAGAGTAAGAATAGAGATAGGATGTGACAGTGTGGTACTAAACTTCATGTATTGGGTCAGGAGCTACCTTGTAGGATAAAGGGAGAAAGTGCACAGTGCCTGCCTGGGAGGCCTGACAGGGTCACATAGGGTCTGCAGGGTTTGGGAGCGTCCACCATCGTGTTTGTGAGACCTGCAGCCCTGCGGTATGCTGAGAGGAGTTTGCTCTAGATACCATGCAGGAGCCAGGAGACACCGACTAGGCAAAGCCTTGAGTTTGGTGAGAGAGGAGGCACAGACGTCGAGGCAGGATAGACTCCCATGATGTTTGCACAGGAGGATGTGTCAGAGAGATCTGTCAACAGTTGTAGGCCAACCCTCCTTTCACTCCTTACATTGAAAAGGCAGAAGTCTTAATTTTTCGGAATTTGCTTTTCCTCTGCTGTACAACCTCGGATGAGAAAGCTTTAAGGCACTTTCCTGTCCAGCCTGGGTACATGGGAGGACAGCTTTGGGGTGATGACCTCCTGGAGGACTCCTACAGGAGAACTGCCTTTTCTGGGTGAATCTGTGTGTGCCTTTGGACTAGCCATGTCTCCTGGGATTCCCTTTTTATGCTGAGGTTGCACATGATGCATTCCATGGGATGAAGGTTCTATGATTATATGAAATGTCCTGATGGCCTTAATGCTCCCATGTTCTTCAGCTCTCAGGAAACTGAAGAATACATAATATTATTATTTTGTTATTTCTGCTTTTGTTATTATAATTAGCATTATTATGCAGAGATTTGATGAAAGCTGTTTTTGACTTTCAAGTTCTTGTTGGGACGTAGTTAGTTCTTCCCTGGGGTTGCATGTCATTCCACCCCAGCAGGACACAGCCACACACCTGGGGTTGCTTCACTGCAAGGTTCTTCACCCATTTCTGGGGACCTGAAGAGGAGGCATTGTTACTGGGTAGTAGAAGAAGGAAAGGGGAGAGATGGTAGAAACAGAAGGAGCTATCTGTTCCCAGAAGAAACAGAATCATCACCAGAGAACTGGGACCATAGGGTATGATGTAAAACCTCATAAACCCTAGTTCATCAAGAGTGTGCAGAAGTGCAGACATTTATTCCCAGCTGTGAAGTTGTTTTCTGCAGAAGCAACACATATCACTACTGGAGGAGGGAAAACCCCAAGCAGGGATACCTCAGGCATGCTTAGAATAAGAATTTTCTCCTCCCCATTCCCTTCTTTGTTCCTCTTGCCCAAGTCACTTCCTGCAGGTCTGTTTTCTTGAGTCTCTTGGTGGGAACGTGTTATTTCTGAGTTTCTCACACATACAGGAGGTTTGATCTCAGTATCCACCTCAGGTATCCTGTCCTCACTGCCTTTCTGAGGCAACCACAGTCTAAGCATTGCAGAGATGCTCTTGAAATATTGGGAGAATGAATGATAGATCAGCCAGATCCTCTTTCCCAAAGGGACTGGTGTGAGAGGAAGGAGAAGATGAAAATGCTTCTGTCCTGTAACTGTTCTCCCCATATACCCCTGGACAAGGCAGATTTGATGTGCAAAAAGCTCGTGGTCCATTCTGATCTATGTGCTCTGTTGTGCACTAAAAGCTGGAAGCAACTGGTCAGAGACTCACCTGAGCCTGGCACTACCATTCAAAAAGCTTCTTTGTCCTCTGTCTTTTTCCCAAAGTTCTGTCAGGGTGGACTGTCCCCGAGTGGGCATTTCTAGAGCACATTACAGTGCAGGCACACAACTTCAGCAAGACCCAGATTCCCCCAGGCCCCAAGAAACAGGGGATCCCAAGTGGGGAGGAACACAGGAGATGATCCATGGTTTTCTTGTGCATTACACATATTCCTCTGACTTTTTCCACCACTCCAAGGGACACTGTCTGAAAGGGACCTGTTGCTATGTGTCCTTCTGTCACATTCCTCTGGGAATGATGAAAGGCCCCTTCCTGTGCTCACCACATACCCTGCCAACTAAGGTAATATCTTTCTTCCCTGGCAACATAACACCACCATAAGAAGCATCATGTGGAGGGTGTAGGTGGGATGCAGAAAAATTTAATGACTCTGACGAAACAAACAAGGTCACTTCTAGAGGAGGAGACAGAAGTGTAATTTAGTGCACCCTCAGCAAATTTGCAGATGTCACCAAGTTGAGTGCTGTGGTTTATACAATAGAAGGAAAGGATGCCATCCAAAGGGACCTGGACAAGCTTGAGAAGTAGGCCCATGTAAACCGTACGAGGTTCAACAAGTCTAAGTGCAAGGTGTTGTACCTGGGCCAGGGCAATCCCAGACAGGAGTACAGACAGGAGAAGAACTTAGTAAGAACAGCCCTGCAGAGAAGGGGGGATCTGGTGGATGCAAAGCTTAACATGAGCTGTCAGTGTGCACTTGCAGCCCACAAGGCCAACTGCATCCTGGTCTGCATCAAAAGAGGAGTGGCCAGTAAGTCAAAGGAGGGGATTTTTCCCTTCTGCCCTTCTGCCCTTTATTTTCCTTTTGCCCTTGTTAGGCCCCACTTGGAGTACTGTATCCAAGTCTGGGGTCCCCAGAACAAGAAGGATGTTAATCTGTTAGAATGGGTACAGAGGAGGATCATGAAGATGATCAGAGGCCTGGAGCACTTCTCCTTTGAAGAAAGGCTGAGAGACATGGGGCTACAGAAGAGAAGGGTCTTAGGTGACCTTATCACGGCCTTTCAGTACTTGAAGGGGGCTTATAAAAAAGATGGAGAAAGACTCTTTATTTTGGTAGATAATTATAGGTGAACGGTCTTAAACTAAAAGAGGACAGATTTAGACTAGACATTAGGAGGAAATTCTTCACTGTAAGGGTAATGAGGTACTGGAACAGGTTACCAAGAGAAGTTGTGGATGCTCCATCACTGGAGGTGTTTAAGACCAGGTTAGATGAGGCCCTGGGCAACCTAATCTAGTGGGTGGCCTATGGCAGGGAGGTTGGAACTAGATGATGTTTAAGGTCCCTTCCAACACAAGCCATTCTATGATTCTATGATCCCATGAACTCTGTGCCTATCAACCATGGCAGAGATGCCACAGGGCATCCATCTGCCTACCCCACAAAAGGAGAGGGGACAGCAGATCCCCTAGGCTGGGTATGGGAGAGGGTTTTATGGTGTAGAAGAACATTAGAAAGGAAGAGAGTGGAGAGAGCAGAAGACATGCAAGTTAGGCTTTGGTCATGTTTTCAGAGAGACCCTGCTTCTTTCCTTTGGAAGGGGGACACTGGATGCTCAGCCTCTCCAACATCAATCTATCCTCAGTCTGTAATCAACTTCTGTGTTTCCAGGGGTCGTTGTATGTTCTGACACCAATAGTTTAACAGGGGTTGCACCTTCTGAAATAATAGCGGCTGGTAATACATGAGAGGTCATAGCACCCAGAGGTGATGGGGACTCCATCACAGCTGAGGATGCTGCCAACAGCAGCAGAGGTGAAGGATCCCACAGCAATGTTCTGCGGGAGGGAGCTGAGGATGGAGCTGGGCAGGGTCACCACCACAGGAGAGGGCTGGATGACAACTGAGCCCTCAATCTGCCCCAGGCAGATTGCTGGTAGTGCTGGGGAGCATGACATAAAAACCCCCACCTGCCATCCTTCTTTTAGTCCCCACTCCACTGACAAGCACTGGATGTCCTGGATATGGGGGGACTGTACTCAACTGTTAAATTTCTGGGGCCAGCCTTGTTGCTTCACCAGCAGCTGTCTCTTCCTTTCTCTTTTGCAGCAATCAGCTTCTCATTTTTTTTTCTCTCATTTCTCTGCAGGATTCACTTTTTGAACTTCTTCTGTAGTTGATTCTTTCTGGACATGACGAAGCAGTTCTGAACAAGATACTGTGTTGCCCCTTTTTAGAAATCCAGGCATAGTAACATGATGGAATACTGAGAGAGAGCATCAAGAACATGGTTTGGGCTGACCAAGCAGCCTTTAAATTCCAGTTTGAGAATCAGAAAGCCAAAATTAACAATGGAAAGAAAATTTCCTACAAGGAAAAATAGCAATACTTCGAGTAGACAAGGAAAACATTTAAAATTAGTGTCTGGTCATCTTCCAAGCATTTAGCCACCTTGTTCAGAAAAAGCCGAACAAGGAAAAGTAGAGAAAAAGAATATTTGCTTCTTATTTTTTTTTTTTGTTGTTGTTTTCATTGTTTGTTTCTCTTGCAACATTCTTAAGCTTTATTTCTCTCCATCTTGTTTGAAACAAACATTGTGTTCTTGCTGATGATCATGTATGGGAGTGTTTCTGTTGTCTTGCTGGAATTTCTATGATTTGGGAACTTCTTTTTGGGCATAAAATTATTGTACATGATACAGTGCTGTGGGACACAATGAAATCTTTCACTAGCAACATGGATAGCAAAAAGAACTTAAAAATCTTTTTGAAACCTTAATAACTAATTTTCTATCAAATACTGCAAATTTGTCAGACCTACCTGGTTATTTGAAAGTGAAACAAGAGAAGAAGGCAGGAACAAGGAAAAAAAAAAAAAAAGAATCTGGACTTCCAGGAGGGTTGTGAAATAAAGTGGGTGAATGGATGCCTGGAGAAGGATGGACAAATGTTTGTATAGCTGTCTATATGGAAGTAGAGTGCAAGGAAGAGAGGGGAGATGGAGGGAGAAGGAGAGTGGCAGTGTTCAAGAGAAGCCATGAGAAGAGCCACTTAGGCAAGGAAAAGGCTTTTTGTTTGATGTTTACTGTTGCCCTTATTGCAGCATTAAACCTTACTCTGACATGATCTCCTTCTGAAATCTTTCAGCCATGGCAAAGGAGAACAGGACCTTTGGGACTGGATTCATTCTGAGCTCAACAGACCGTCCTGGCTGTCACATCATCCCATTGGTAATTATCTTCTCCACCTCTCTCCTAATTCTGATGGGAATGGTCTTCCCCTTGTCACTGTGGTGAGTGACCAGCCCTGAGGATTCCAATGGATTTCTTCCTCAGCCCGCTCTTGGAGTTCTGGTATACCACCAGTAATGCTCCCAAAACACTGGAAACTTTCCATGTCATCAGGAAAGGTCATTTGTGTTTCTAGCTGCTTGGTACAGTCATTTTTCCACTTCTTCTAGGTATCACTGAATTTCCAGTCTTCTCAATATTGCACTTTGATTACCACACACAAGGCTTTGCATTACACCTCACCACAGTCATAAGACAGAAACTGCTTCCTCCTCTCCTTAGGAGCATGGGTGTGGAGGGCGTACCAGGAACACCATTGTCTGTTTCTGCTGTGGTGGTGGGCCTTTTCTGAGCCTGGCCTGTGGGGCTATGATACTGAGCGAGACCCCTGACTTTATCCTTTCTGCCCTCATCATCTGAAACATGCTGCTTTTCATGGCAGACTCCTACATCTACATCCTCTTTGCCATTCTCTCTCTTCCCTTGTCTTTCACTCACCAAAAGGCATTCTGTGCTTGTGCCTCCAATCTCACCAGAGTTTCCATTCTCTGAGGACCTTTCTGTCAATATTTGTACTTTGCTTGACAGTGTGCTGCAAGTGAGACTGGCATGGCTTGGGAACTGGAATAGATTCTCCAGGGAAGTGGTCACAGCATGAAGCCTGTTGTCGACGGAAGGAAGACACAGACGCTCAATATGAGTGAACAGTGAACTTCAACTTTAATGGATAGCTCAGTCGCCTTTTATCTAGTTCGAACATAATCAACTCATACATATTCCTAAACTAAACTCAGGATTGGCTAACATTTCCCGCACTTTTCAGTTGGTTCCTCCTTCTTTTAGCTACCGTCCTGCCTTAGGGACTTTCCCAATCCCTCAAGGGCATCGTGTCTTTGAGCCTGATTGGCTCTCAGCCAGCTGTGTACGTGCCAGACTCATGTGAGTTGAGTGCGGTACTTCACTAGCCTATTGCCTCCTAACTGCCCAACATCCACATGTCCTATTTCACTTAACCATTCCTCCACAGAAGCCTGCTGGGGTTCAAGAAGCGTTTGAACAACACTCTCAGACCTGAGGTTTCATTTCCAGGTACTCCTGCGTAAAGCCAGAGGAGAGGGACTCAATGATCCCTGTTTGTCTGATCTAACTCAGGCTATCCAACAGTTCTGTTATTCTATGGTTTTTAGACACAATGAGATGCTATGTGCTTTTTTAAATGTTGGCCTTTTTTTCCTGTCCTTAACTTGTGCTGCAGGCTGGGAATAAGAAAGATGGCATCAACAATTTGACTTGTTTTCTAGAAGGATTATGTTGTTTCCAAGACAAAGGTGAATCTCCAAATTGTGAGTGTGCTCCTCCATCTCAGACTTCAGTGTAAGCCAGGAGATAATTCTGGCTCAGGAGCACCTATTGATTATTGCTTTAAGCTGGGCAACAGATGTATTATGTGTAGAAGGTCTCGGTCCCCAGGTGAGAGCTGGGGCTGGAACTCAGGCCAAGGCCAGACCCCAGAAAGACCTGGCTGAAGGCTCCATCCAGTGAGCTCCATCCAGCCATGCAACACCTAGGAGCCTGGTGTGGTGGTTTTACCTTGCTGGGCAGCTGAACTTTATCACAATCACTCTCTCACTCCCTCTCCTTTTAAGAAGAGGGGGAGAAGAAAGCATGCTGGAAATTAAAATTAAAATAACAACTCACAGCTTGAGATAAGGATAATTTAATTAAAGGGAAAAGGAAGAGGGAAAAAAAAAAAAGAAGGAAAAAAAAAAAAGGAAAGGCTGCACAGAAGCACAGAGAGAGAGAAAAGAAATTACTCTCTACTTCTCATCAATGAGCAATGTTGGTCCACATCCTGGGAAGCAGGCCCTCTACATGCATAGCTGTTGTTTGATAGGACAGACATCTTCATAACGAGAGCTCCTCCTCTGCATTGCCTTTCCTACATTTTATTGTTGTGTGACATCATATGGTACGGAATATCCCTTTGGACGGTTTAAGTTAGCTGTCCTGGTAATGTCCCCTCCCCATCTCTTACCCACCCCCACTCTGCTGACTCTTGGGGGTGGGGTTTGAAGGAAATCTTTATGTTATGTCAATTTTGCTCATCAGTAGACAAAACACTGGTATGATAACAAAACTGTTCTAGCTAAAATTCTGAAGCACAGCACTATATGGACAGCTGCTGGGAAAGTTAACTTCATCCCAGCCAGACTCATTACACCTGGTGAGGCCAGGTTGAAAAAATTAGGCCAGGCACAGACACACATACAGCAGAGCTTGGTCAGGGCTGTACTAGGCCTGAGCTTGTGCAGAGACCCTGGGCCAGGGGCCAGGACAGAGCTGGGAGCTGTGGAAGCCCTGGATTTTGGTGGGCTTGGTTCTGATGCTCATTGCACTGCCATTTGAGCCAGCACTGCCTCCCAGAGAACCTGGCCTGGGGATAGGTTCTCCTGCTCACCCCATGGAGCAATAACACCATCCTTTGTCCTGGTAGTGTGATGCAAGCAGTGTGTGGAGTCCATGTGAAAGCAAAGCCAAAGGGCCCCGAGGTGTGCAGATGTGGGAAGGCCCTGGCCTGGGTGTGGGTAGCAGAGGTGCTGCATGGAGCACAAGAACCACTTCATCCTCATGGCTCTGGGAATGACAGAGGAGCTTGGTGCCTGGGAGAAGAACCCCCAGCGTTTGCCCTGTGGTTGGGTTGCTGCATGGTTTGTGCCGTTCAGGGCCTGTACACAGATCCTGCTGAGTGCCCAGTCAGGTCCCATTCTCACTGCAGTGTCTCAGTGGGGCTGGGGATATCTGCACCAACAGAATGCCTTTTTTGGAGCAGAGTGGGGTTGTGGGACCTATGGGGCTTTGGAGTTTCTTAGCCTGATGAAAGCTGTTCCATGTTTGGGAAAGAGAATGCAAGACTGAGCAGCCATTAGTGTTTGGGCACCAGTCCCTGTCCTGGGCCTGCATTCATGCAGAAAGGAGTTGGGAGTGGGAGCTCCAGTGTGTGGGCTTGTATAGCTAGTAGCACCACGAACTACCGTCAGTTTGACCTCATTGCCAGGGAAGCTCATGGAGCAGATTCTCTTGAGAGTCATCACGCAGCACTTGCAGGGCCAGCAGGCGATCAGGCCCAGTCAGCATGGGTTTATGAAAGGCAGGTCCTGCTTGACGAACCTGATCTCCTTCTATGACAAAGTGATGCACTGGGTGGATGAGGGAAAGGCTGTGGATGTGGTCTACCTTGACTTCAGCAAGGCTTTTGACACCGTCTCCTATAGCATTCTCCTCAAGAAACTGGCTGCTCTTGGCTTGGACTGGCGCACGCTTCATTGGGTTAGAAACTGGCTGGATAGCCGGGCCCAAAGAGTCGTGGTGAATGGAGCCAAGTCCAGTTGGAGGCCGGTCACTAGTGGCGTCCCCCAGGGCTCGGTGCTGGGGCCGGTCCTCTTTAATATCTTCATCGATGATCTGGACGAGGGCATTGAGTGCACCCTCAGTAAGTTTGCAGATGACACCAAGTTAGGTGCGTGTGTCGATCTGCTTGAGGGTAGGAAGGCTCTGCAGGAGGATCTGGATAGGCTGCACCGATGGGCTGTCAACTGCATGAAGTTTAACAAGGCCAAGTGCTGGGTCCTCCACCTGGGATGCAATAACCCCAAGCAGAGCTACAGGCTGGGAGAGGAATGGTTGGAGAGCTGCCAGGCAGAGAAGGACCTGGGAGTGATGGTGGATAGTCGGCTGAATATGAGCCAGCAGTGTGCTCAGGTGGCCAAGAAGGCCAACATCCTGGCTTGCATTAGAAACAGTGTGGCCAGCAGGGCTAGGGAGGTGATCGTCCCCCTGTACTCAGCTCTGGTGAGGCCGCACCTTGAGTACTGTGTTCAGTTTTGGGCCCCTCGCTACAAGAAGGACATGGAGGTGCTTGAGCAGGTCCAGAGAAGGGCGACGAAGCTGGTGAGGCATCTGGAGAACAAGTCCTACCAGGAGCGGCTGAGGGAGCTGGGCTTGTTCAGCCTGGAGAAAAGGAGGCTCAGGGGTGAGCTTATTGCTCTCTACAGATACCTTAAAGGAGGCTGTAGAGAGATGGGGGTTGGTCTGTTCTCCCACATGCCTGCTGACAGGACGAGGGGGAATGGGCTTAAGTTGCGGCAGGGGAGTTTTAGGTTGGATGTTAGGAAGAACTTCTTTACCTAAAGGGTTGTTAGACATTGGAAAAGGCTGCCCAGGGAAGTGGTGGAGTCACCATCCCTGGAAGTCTTTAAAAGACGTTTAGATGTAGAGCTTAGGGATATGGTTTAGTGGGGACTGCTAGTGTTAGGTCAGAGGTTGGACTCGATGACCTTGAGGTCTCTTGCAACCTAGAAATTCTGTGATTCTGTGAACTTTTGAATCCCCTCAGCACTATGCATCTTGGCAACAGCTGGGCCATACCAGATTCTGTGCTGAAGGGTGATAGGGCTGCACAGGCAATTTGAATCTGCTATTCATGCCCAGGAATTCTGTTCATGATCAGGTGGTGGAAGAGAGGGAAAAGTGGAGTAGAGACAGAGGGCCATCCTCAAGACAATCACTCATTCCCAGTTTCAGCCATCCTTTCAGAACATCTTTGTCCAAGCCTTCATCCCCAGCAAAGCTCCACCCAAAGCAAGACGAACACTCTTCCCCAAGAGATGGCACCTCCAAGGTCAAGGGAACATGCCTAGGTAGAAATGTCACAACTGAAGGACTGGTGGCCATTGGGTGTGGAGGAAATAGGGATGTCTACCTCAGCTTCAAGAGACAGTGACTGAAAGATGACTTGTTGCAGTGTGCCCCGCCCTCCGATGCACAGAGGAGTAAGGCAGTGCCCACAGCTAATTCCCACCAAAGCAATGGCTTTCTCTCTTGGCCATCTCTATGCAGATGGAAAGACCAGACCAGGACACACTTTGGGATGCTGCAAACATTTATTGAGTCTCAGGAGGGAAATGAGGTGACTGAGAAGGGAAATCAGGTGAGGAGGCCCTGAGAGCAGAGAGCAGAATGAACATACAAAAGTTTTTCAGCTTTTCCTACAGCACAGTTGCCACAAGGTATCCATCTTCCTGGCCCACAAATGGAGAGAGGCATGCAGGTCAATCCAGGCTGGTTTATGGGGCCTCAGAGAAAGCAGAGGGTAACAAGGGAAAAAGAGAAAAAGAGTGAGTAACTGGAAAACAGGAAAGGTAGGCATTGGCTGTGTTTTCAGAGAACCCAGGCTGGCCCCGTCCAGTCTGTCTTTGCAGGACAAGGCAAAGATGGTCAGCTTCTCTTAAAACAACAGCAAAAATTTGTTCTTCTGTACAGCAGCATGTTGTGAGTTCCTGGGGTCCTGGTCTAGGGAAGGGTCTGGCATCTTTAGCAGGGGCGGCAACAGTAGCGGCTGGCAATACAAGAGAGGTCACAGCACCCAGAGTTGATGGGGACTCCGTCACAGCTGAGGATGCTGCCAACAGCAGCGGAGGTGGAGGATCCCACAACGGTGTTCTGAGGGAAGGAGCTGAGGATGGGGCCGGGCAGGGTCACCACCACAGGAGAGGGCTCAATGACGACGGTGGAGTTCTGGCACTGCCTGACACAGGGCTCGTTGCAGCTGCTGGCCAGCGGGGTTGGGCCACAGGGCTGGCATGGCAGGCAGGGCTGGCACTGGTTGTAGCAGGACATGTCTTGGGGCAGGAGGTTCACCTGGGAGAGAAGGCAGGGAGGAAGCAGAACATGGGGATGCATGAGGAGCAGCCTGTCAGCACACCTGTCACTCCTTCCATAGCAAACCTTCTCCCCACTTCCCGCTCACAATACCAGCAACCCCAAGATTTGACATGGAACAGAGCTGATTGCAGCTAAGAGGTCCATAGAGCTGAGACTCCCTTGTGGAGAATGAGAGGGACAAGAAGGGGCTTCACACTCACCTGGGTCCTAAGGAGGAGAAGGCCAGAGAAGTGGATGAGGGAGCACAGGGCTGGGCTGGCTTTTATAGTGGACCTTAGCTGCTCCATGTCCAGAGGCATCCCTTGAAGCTGTGATTATTTTCTGACAAGCTCCTCTTGAATGCAAAACATCCCAGCTAATGATATGGGCTGTGTGTTTCCTTCCTGTGCTGCAGTTTTTCATTTCCTGCTTTATGCCCTTTCCTCAATTAAGGCAACTTTTGAGTGGCAGGTAGGGAGGCCCAAGTATTTCCGTGCAACACATTTCAGTGTGGGCAGAAGACTCAGCTCATGTGCTGGAAGGGTCCAGTAAAGGCAAGTGATGTCAGCCTGGGTGACTCCTTAGGGGCTCTTTGGGACCCTTTTGTCCAGAGGTGGCCCAGCTCCCAGGTTGTGACCCTATCCCACTAAATGCTGCTCTCAGGGTAAACCTTCTGACATGTTTTGCCTCCTCCTGTTCTCATACGGGAATACCCATTTTTGGGTAAAGTTTGTGCATGGCCCTTTACTGATCTGGAAAAAAACAAACAAACAAACAAAAACAACAACAACAACAAAAACAAAACAAACAAACATACAAAAAAAAAAAAACACACAAAACAATAAGCAAAACAAAACCAACCAACCAAACAACCAAAAAAAAAAGAACAAACAAACAAACAAAAAACAAAAACACAAGGACACACGGGTAATTTAGTGTCTGTTTTTGTAAGATAGAAAAATAAGAGGATCCTAATGTGAAAGAAGCTTATTTTTGTCACGACACTCAGCAGAACAGGTGGGCATGGGGCACTCCAGCAGTTTCTCTTATCACAACCAGTCTCTGAGGATAAGCAGAATGACTTTGACATGTTAGCACTATGCTAATTATGTAACCTATCAGAGGCTATGGGATTGTACAAACATGTAAATATACTGCAAAGGGATTGTATAAAGAGTGGCATGGAAAGGCCTTATACTTGCCAGCTTTTGAGGGAAACCACTGCATACCCAGACTTGTGCAACTCTGAAATAAACAATCCCTTGACTTAGTGTGTGGATTGGCTCACTGCATACCACATAATGAATCCAGTGTTTTTATTGGACAACAATATCTGCCAGCCATACACTTGTGAGTCTCTTTCCTTGATACCTGTGCCTTCTCTACTGCCTCCCCTTTTCTTTGCCTGCCTTGCCGGCACCTGCCTGCCAGCACTATGTTTGGGCTGTTCAGATATCCTCTTGGGAAGTCTGAAGGCTCTGACTCTCAGGGACGCCTGAAGGAACAACCCTGCAGGCCCTTCAGACTGCCACTCTTCCTGCCAAGCCTTCAAAGCTGTGTCAGGTTTCTGCTAACAGATGACCAAATACATCTCAAAGAGACAGGGACCTTGAAGCATATTGTTTTGCTTCTTTGTCACAATCACTGAGGGCTCATCTTACATACCAGAAGCCATTTCCACAGAAGCTCAACTACTGTGAGGAAAAACCAAAGTATCACCAACACCATGAAATGGCTCTCCTTCTTTCAGAATCCAAATCAGCTTCTTCAACTGCTCAGGAAATTTCTTTCCACTCCATGCGTGCCCCTTTCTTGTCCAGCGCTTCCCTCCTCCCCCCCCCCCCCCCCCCCCCCCCCCCGCTACAGGGTGTCTCCCAAGTCCTATGCCTCTTCCTCTGTCACTCCTTCACCTGAGAGATTTCTGAGCAAAGGGGTTTCAGAGTGCAACCAGCAAAGTGATTTCCAGTTGCGCCAGAGGGATGCTCAGCCTAGTGGGTGCTTCATCCAAGCTCAGCTCCCTTCTGCAAACACAGAAGCAGCTCCCATCCACAGTTTTCTTCACTTGCCAAGGACATGTGCGCAGAACTTCACCCAAGGTTTATATACTGCTAACAGTCTCCTGGAGCTTTCAGAGTAGGCAATAAAGAGTAGGGCAATTAAGAAACCTATGTCCCCAGGAATTGCCAAGCAGTTAGAGTACTGCAACACAGGCCAGCCATTCCAGGGCAATGGGCCATCCCAACAAACCAGAAATGTTTGTCAGAGCTCTGCCTGGGTCTCTTTCTTGCGGTCTACCTCACACCTCAGCCCTGGCAGGGCCAGACCTTCACCTGGGCTAAACTGGTTACTTTCTCTTGTAGCTGTGACTGACTGCATTCTTCCGACACCAGGAAAGGCAAAGAGTTTACCCCAGAACACCTTTGGATACTCCCTCTTGCCTGCATAGTTGATTCCTTCTGGACATGACAAAACTGTACCAAGCAGGGCCGTACGTGGATCCATAAGGAAACAGCACTGTAATTGAGCAAGGACATGACACCCTGTTGATGGAAGCTGTTACAGAGGTAACCTGCCTGTAATGGGAAAGTGCCAACATCAGGTGGCAGCTGAGCACTGACAGGAGAAATGTCTGCCAGCCTGAGAACTGAGCCTTGAAATCATGGGCATCCTTAAAGTGCATCTGGGCACCAGAGAACTGCAGACATCCTGAAGATACCCTCAACAAAGGCAAAAGGAGGAACACAGGATAAACTTCTTGCCCGAGAAGGAGGAAAAAAATAAATAAATAAAAGGGTCTGGGAAAGCAGAAATAAGTGTGAGGAGTTTCCTGTGAGTGCAGGTGTCACACTGTCATGGCCACGTCCCTAGGGGGAGAGGGTGATCAACTCTTGCACAGAGCTTCCCTGGAGCAGATGTGGTCCTGACACTGGAGGGGCCTCAGAGGTCCTGGGTCTGAGGAAAGCTTCTCCATTCTTGCAGGCAAGTGGGCACCCCAGAGCAGCATGGATGCATGGGCATTGCTTGCTGTCCTTGGGCTGCCCCTGCCCAAGGGGTTTTTGGGTCCTCAGAAACTGGATATTACCGTGTGTGGCCCAGTGTGCCTAATACCCATGCTGAGTTGTGAAGGGAGTTTGTCCTGCATGTATGCCAACACCTGGGCCCTGCCAAGTGCTGTTCTGGAGGCGGTTGGGCCATATGGTGTATATGTTGTGCTCCCTGTTTGCTGGACCGGTGTGGATAGCTGTGGACAGAGATGCTGTAAGACAAGGGTGGATGTTCACTTGCCAGAGGCCAGTCTTCTTCAGCTCCAATGGCCAGTGCCCAAGAGAGGTCCATCTGCAGTGTGTTGCAACCACCTTTGGGCTCCCCTCCTTGGCAGAAATGGCACTCCCCTTTTGATTGCCCTGCACTGGCACTACACAGTCACCAACAGCTTCTTCTGGGGCCTGCTACCTGTCACACTGCTAGTCTCTGCTGAGAGCTTCTGCACAGCTGTGCTCCTTGATTACAACAGCACCATCAGTTTTCCAGCGCACTTCCTGTCCTCCTTCAGCTCCTGAGGGTGTTACTTGTTGCCTTCTAGAAGCAGACATGTCAGGAGACAGAAGATGCTCTCCACTCACTCTCATTTGACTGCGGTTATGTTGTGCCTGGGGCCTTCCTCCCTCCTCTGTACCAATGACATTGCTATTGTCTCCCTCAAAAAAGTGGCATCCATCTTCTCCAGTGGTGTGATGCCTCCCATCCCATCCCATCCCATCCCATCCCATCCCATCCCATCCCATCCCATCCCCTTCCTTCTCTCCTTCTCCTACCCCCCCCCCCCCCCCAATCTCCACTCTGCGATAGCCATGGATGTTTTCTTCCCCTCCAAGGGTCAGTGCCCAACACACTGCAGACCCTCTGCAGTGTGTTGCAACCTCACATTCTTCTGGGAGTGGGGAAGGGGCTCCATAAACACCCATCTTATACCCACCGAGGGCAAAGCCATTATCACAGAATCACAGAATTTCTAGGTTGCAAGAGACCTCAAGATCATTGAGTCCAACCTCTGACCTAACACTAACAGTCCTCCACTAAACCATATCCCTAAGCTCTACATCTAAACGTCTTTTAAAGACCTCCAGGGATGGTGACTCCACCACTTCCCTGGGCAGCCTGTTCCAATGTCTAACAACCCTTTAGGTAAAGAAGTTCTTCCTAACATCCAACCTAAAACTCCCCTGCTGCAACTTTAGCCCATTCCCCCTTGTCCTGTCACCAGGCATGTGAGAGAACCTCCACCTCTCTGCAGCCTCCTTTAAGGTATCTGTAGAGAGCAATAAGGTCGCCCCTGAGCCTCCTTTTCTCCAGGCTGAACAAGCCCAGCTCCCTCAGCCGCTCCTGGTAGGACTTGTTCTCCAGATGCCTCACCAGCTTCGTCGCCCTTCTCTGGACTCGCTCAAGCACCTCCATGTCCTTCTTGTAGCGAGGAGCCCAAAACTGAACACAGTACTCGAGGTGCAGCCTCGTGGTGATTGTACAGGGGGACAATCACTTCCCTAGCCCTGCTGGCCACACTGCTTCTTATACAAGCCAGGATGCTGTTGGCCTTCTTGGCCACCTGAGCACACTGCATTCTCCCAGAACAGCTCAGGAGGGCATACACAGAGGGATGAAACATCTACAGCCAAGGCTGGGATGCAGAATTCTTTAATGAGTGTACAGAGCAAAAGCAGGTCACTCTGAGCTGAGACCCCTCTTCTGAGAAGAGCACAAAGAAAAGGGAGAGAAGGAGGTAGGTGAAGGGATGGAAGGAGAGGCATGAGCCATGTTTTCAGAAAGCGCAGGCTGGCCCTTTCCTGCCAGCATTTGCCAGAGGAGCTGATAAGGTCATTCTGAAAGCAATGGCCTGAAGATTCCTCCTTTTTGTAGCACTGTATATGAAGCTCCTGGGAGAAGAACCCCAGGGCCATGGCCACTGGCTTCTTTAGCAGGGCAGGCACCTTCTGCCACAGTAGCGGCTGGAAATGCCAGAGAGGTCACAGCACCCGGAGGTGATGGGGACTCCGTCACAGCTGAGGATGCTGCCAACGGCAGCAGAGGTGGAGGATCCCACAACAGTGTTCTGCGGGAAGGAGCTGAGGATGGGGCCAGGCAGGGTCACCACCACGGGAGAGGGCTCAATGACGATGGTGGAGTTCTGGCACTGCCTGACGCAGGGCTCATTGCAGCTGCTGGCCAGCGGGGTTGGGCCACAGGGCCGGCATGGCAGGCACTGGTTGTAGCAGGACATGTCTTGGGGCAGGAGATGCACCTGGGAGAGAGGGCAGAGAGGAAGTAGAGCACATGGATAGGTGACTTACCAGCTCAGTTACCCCATCACAAAAGAGCCAAGGCAACTGCTGAGGGTGGATGTGGAGGCTGTGCCAGGAAGCACATGGTGTTCATCGCTTTGTCCTGACAGGGCCCTTCAAAGAGCAGCCTGGCTCAGGAACACCCTCACATAGTACATAAACCAAAAGCTTCCTCAGACCCCTTTCCCAACCTCTCCCTATACAGAACTTCTCTATCCAGCCCTCTTCCATGGCAAGGAACTCCAAGGCACTGAACTCCATAGCTCTGAGCCACCATCGGATTTGATGTCTATTGATGTAAGATCCCTTCCACTTTGGAAGAGGAGGAGAGAGGGCTTCAGACTCACCTGGTTCCCAAGGAGGACAAGGCGAGAGAACTGGATGGGAGAGCAGGGAGCTGGACTGCTCTTTATACTGGTCCTTCATTGCTGTAGGCCATGAGACACCCTTAACAAAGCTAATAATTTTTTATCAAGCTCATCTTGAATGCAAACTATCCCAACTAATAATATGTATGGTCTGTGTTGGTTTCCTACACTGCTGCCTTTTCATTTCCAGATTTAGGTCTTGCCCATGCCCCATTTAAGGATTCTTTGGAGTGTTGGGATGAAAGGCCCAAGCATTTCTAGGGCAGGAATGCATTAGTGATGGCAGAAAACTCAAGTGATAGATGTGTCTTGAGCAGTGAGATGATGTCTGTCTGGGTCACTTTGTTGGGGCTGTTTGAAGTGTCATACTCAGGAGGAAGCTCCCACAAGCTTCAGTTGGTTTCTGAAGGACTTCTGTGCAGGAGGACGTGTCACGTCCTTCCCTTTCCTGCAGTATTTAACTCTCTCTTGGTCCCTAGTTGCCCCCCCCCCCCCCCCCCAGGTATGTGATTTGTTCTACTGGCTTTTGATCCCATCTCCATTTACATTGCCTTCCAGAATTTATATTCTTTCCCTTTTCGACTCTGACCTTCTCTGTGCAGTCTGTGAGCTGAGGATGGAGCCTGTCAGAGCCACTATCACAGAAACAGATTGGATGATGACTCTGGAATGACACTCGCACTGCCTGCTGCACGGCTCATTGCAGCTTCTGACAGTGGCATTGGGCTGCCGGGCTTGGCAGAGCAGGCACTGGTCGTAGCAGGACATGTGTTGGGGCAGGAGGTGCAACTGGTAGAGAGGGCAGGGAGGAAGCAGAGTGCAGGGATATGTGAGGAGTAAAATGTCTTCATCCAGACATGATCTGAAAAGAGTGGTCAGGACCAACAAGGAGTCTGCCTCTCTCTTAGATGAAAATCTTACTCAGCCAGGTCCCACATGGTCTCTGAGTCACACCTTTCCTGACTGTGATGTTTCATGACCACCATCGCCAATACCTAGCACGACATGTATCGGTATTACTGGAAAAGGATATGGGGAAATGGCTTCATATACACTTGGTTCCCAAGAATAAGATGAGGGAGTCGAGGATCTCATCTGGCTTTTCTGGTGACCCTTTACTGCTCCAGGCCCAGAAGTAGCCTCCACAGAAGTGATAATTTTGTAGAGTGCTTGTGATGAATGGAAAACTTCACAGTTAATGACATGGGCTGTGGGGCTGTTTCCCCTTTACACTGTCTTTTCATTTCCTGGCTTATGCCACACCCATTCCCTCTTAGAGGCTTCTTCAGAGTTCTGGGATGGAGAGGCCCCAGGATTTCTGGGCTAGGGCTGAGTCAGTGGTGGCAAGGGACTTGGCTCAAGCACCAGATGGGTCCAGTATGGACAAGTGATGATGGCCTGGGGCACTGTGGTGGCGTTGTTATGAACTGTGGTAACAGGAAGGGGCCCAGCTGTTCCCAGCCCTGCAATCCTTGCCTGGTCACCTGAGGGCTTTCCTGCATGTGCATGTGGATGTGCCACGTCTTCCTCTTTCTCTCTCTCCCAACTTGCTCCAACAGTCCTATGGGGTGGGCTTCCAGACAGGTGGGCTCCACTGTGGGGTTTCCAATCTCTTCCCATTAAAGCTGCCCTCTGGAGAAATGGGTTGACCTCCTTGGACTCCTCTCTCTGGGCAGCCCCCGTGCATCCCCACACTGTGCTGTCCTCTCCTCCAGAGCCTTGTCCTGCTCAGAGCACACAGTCGTGCCCTTCCAGAAAGGTCCCCAGCATCTCCTCTGTCAGCTGCCCTTGGCCTCTGCCTCTACCCCATCAGGAATATGTGCACATGTGTGTGGCAGAGCCCTTGTGAACCCATCAGTGGTACTGAGTGCACGCATGTACCTGATGTCTGCACATGCAGACTGGGCACACATGCATGGCCTCATGTTCCTGTGCACACAGTATTAGCATGTGCATTTGTCAGGACATCTATGGAACTGTGTGTGCATGCATGCACATGCATGTTTGCGTGTGTCCATGGATCTGTGTGTGTAATGTGTATGCATTCTTGGGATGTGCTAGTGTGCACATAATTCACCTGACCCTAGGCATATGTCCAGCTGGTCCCAGGGCCTATAGTGTCATCTTGGTGTCATGATACCAGGCCTACTAACTCCTGGTGGGGAACACCTTTCTCTGAGGAGGGGAAGGATTTTTGTCCTGGAGTAAGCAGGGCTGATTGATAGGGGTTTAAGCTAGATTTGAATGGGGAAAGGGATAAAAGCAGGCCCACCAGTGATAAGCTAGGGGACTACATGACAATTTTTGATGAACTTCATACTAGTGAGGCCCCACAAGGTCTCCTAGTCTTCCCCACAAGGGGCTAAGTTGAATGAAATACATCTGAATTTTCCTAAACATACACATGAGTCATGAGAAGTAAGGAGATCAGGTCCCTGAAATGCTTGTATACTAATACACGTAGCATGGGAAATGGGAGGAATGTTTTAACAATTCGTGTCCATAAAGAACAATTCTGTTTGAATCCTGTCTGCCTCTGGGCCCTGCACTGGCAATTTAATTCTTGAACCACAGATGCAGTGTGTCCCAGTCTCCCCCTCACTCTAGTCAATTTATCACTTCTTAAATTTATGAACCTGTTTGCTTTTGTTATTCCGGACTTCTATTTCTAACACTGCTATAGATGTGTCTGTGAATGGCTGGGGAAGAATGTTTTAACTACTCGTGTGTCTGGGAGTTTCAGAACAACTGATAACAACTAGTGACTGTTATGGGATACTATGTCGATCTTTGGTATCTGGTTAGGGGGGGCCGAGAGATAAAGAGGAAGGAGAAAGAAGCTGAAGGGCGGCTGGGAGACAAGACTTGAAGAAGATGTTCTGTAAACTTGGGATGGTGCCCAGTAAGTACAAAGGGGGAGAGGAAGACTGCGAGCCTTCAGCATGAAAGACCCCTAGAGACCCCCAGAAGAGACCCCAGAGGAGACTGCGCATGCTCCAGTAGGAGGGACTGCACCCCGGAAGCTAATTTTAATAATCTATTTTTTTAGAAGTAGTAATGAATATGTATTAGTCTAGGAGCATAAAAATCAGCTGCTTGATGTAACTGGTGTGCGTCCTGGTGGAGCGGAGACTCCCGGTGCACCCAGCGCTGTTTGCTTACCTCTATTCCTTTATATTCTTTCAATAAATCCTATCTTTTTATTTAATCCTAATTTGAATCCTGAGCCATTTATAACAGAAACAAGCAGGAGGAGCTGGAAGCCACAGTGCCATTAGAAAACTATGATCTAATTGTTATCACAGAGATGTGGTGGGATGAACCAGGGCAATCAGTGCAAAGTTGGGAGATTTAATTGGCTGTAAACAGGAACTAGCCCTCAGTCATCAAGGTCAGACACTTCGGAGCTGGCCCAGCTGCAGCAACTAATTACGATTTACAGGGAGATTTTGGGCCCTTGCTTCACCAGCGGTGACCCGGGACAGCGGCACAACCAGGCAGCACCACCATCTCTCTCTCTCGAGATTGACAGGGAGTGGACATTGCCAGGACAACGGTGACTGCTCCCACGCCCTCTGCCTAGAAAAAGCCTCCAGGAGGACAGGGACACCTCGCTGCCCACCATGAAGAGGGAGTGGCCATCAGCACATGCGCACTGGTGAGCAGCTGCTGTGACAAGGAGCAGGAGCTCTGCACCAACTATCAGCAGTGTGCAAGATTACAAACCTGCCATGGTGTCCACTAGGCAGAGAGCTCACTCCAAAAAGGCTGTGGCAACCCAGATGGAGGGCCTGCCTAGAGATGTGGCGGTTCAGGCCTCTGGTTTCAGGGAGTGCCTCAGCCTGCTGCTGCCAAGAGAGGGCAGTGGGGAAACCGCCTGTTCTCAGGAAGAAAGTCTTCTCACCATGGTGGCTGAGCTCAAGAAGGAGGTGGAGGGACTAAGAAATGTCAGGGAGTGTAAGCAGGAGATTGATTGGTGGAGTAACTCCCTGGTGTGCCAGAGAGAAGGACGCCAGGGGGATGCCACCCAGAGTGTGGTGGAGCCTCTGCCCTGTCACTATTGGTCAAAGGGAAGGGACCAAAAAGAAGAGGAGGGTTGGAAGCGAGTTCCAGTTTGGCTTTGTGGGCACTCCCCTTCCCTCCCTCCCTATCTTCCCCAGGTACCCCTCCATAATAGGTTTGATCGCCTGGATCTTGAAGGAGAGGTAGGCAAGGATGTGGTGGAAGGCCTGCCTATGAGATCACATAGAAAAAGGCAGTTGACACCATGCCTCAAGACTGACTCCAAAAAGAAAAAAAGAAGGGTAACTGTAGTAGGAGATTCCTTTCTGAGAGGAGCAGAGGGCCCAATATGCAGCATTGACCCTCATCATAGGGAAGTCTACAGTCTACCTGGAGCCCAGATATCACCAGGACACTCCCCAGCCTGGTGTAGTCAACAGACTAATACCTGCTTCTGATATTCCAGATAAGTAGGGAGAAAGCTGCATCCCATAATATGAGGGGAATGAAGAAAGACTTAGAGGCTTTGGGATGGTTGTTGAAGGAGTCTGGAGCACAAGCTGTTTTCTCCTCTCTCCTTCCATTCTTGGGTAATGACGTATAACATAATAGAAGGATCCAGTCCATAAATGCTTGGCTATGTGACTGGTGCTACAGGCAGGGCTTTGGGTTCTTTTACAATGGCTGGTTTTATAAAACACCAGGCCTGACAGTAATACACAAGAAAGGTTTATCTCAGAGACAAGAGAGTTCTGAGACAGGAATTAGCAGAGCTTATTTGGAGAGCTTTAAACTAGATTTGAAGGGGATGGGGCTGTATCTGGGCTTGCACCAGTGGGGCAGCATTATAGCATTGAGGAAGCACCGGGCAACCTCTCACCTTCCTTGGGTTAAATTGGCATGCTCAGCTCGCACCCTCAAATGCCTGTACACCAATGAACACAGCATGGAGAATAAGCAGGAGGAGTTAGAAATCCGTGTTTGGTCAGGAGATTATGATCCGGTGGGAATTACAGAGACATGGTGGGACAGCTCACATGACTGGAACGTGGTCATGGATGGTTATGTCCTTCTCAGGAAAGACAGACCAGAAAGGCGAGGTGTTGGAGCAGCTCTTTATGTGAGAGAGCAACTACAATAGATTGAGTACTGTCCAAGGGTGGATGAGGAGTGAGTTGAGAGTCTGTGGGTGAGAAATAAGGGACAGGCTGGCATGGCAGATACTGTTATCGGTGTCTATTACAGGCCACCAGATTAGTATGAAGAAGTTGACAAAGCCTTCTACAGGCAGCTGAGAGCAGCCTCTCAATTACAGGCCCTGGTTATCATGGGGGATTTCACCTACCCTGACATTTGCCGTAAGGCCTAGTCAGCCAGCCATCCACAGTTCCTCCAGTGCATTGATGATAACTTCCTGATGCAAATGGTGGATGTGCCAACTAGGAGAGGAGGGCTGCTGGATCTTGTCCTCACTAACAAAAAGGGGCTGGTTGAAGCGGTGAAGGTTGAGGGCAGGCTTGGTAGCAGCAACCATGAGATGGTGGAGTTCAAGATATCATATATCAGGAACAGAATACCCAACAGAATTGCAACCCTGGACTTCAGTAGAGCCAACTTTGGCCTTTCCAAGCAATTGCTAGAGGGAATCCCATGGGACAGGGTGCTTGAATTTAAAGGGGCCCAAGATAGTTGTTTAGAATTCAAGGACTGCTATTTCCAAGCTCAAGATCAGAGCATCCCAACAGGTTGGAAGTCAAGAAAGAGAGCCAGGATACCTGCATGGTTAAACAGGGAGCTGCTGGGCAAACTCAAGTTGAAGAGGAGAGTTTACAGATCATGGAAGGAGGGGCTGGCCACTTGGGAGGCATATAATGCTGTTGTCAGAGGATGTAGGGAGGCAACTAGGAAGGCTAAGGCTTCCTTAGAATTAAACCTTGCAAGAGGAGTCAAGGACAACAGAAAGGGCTTCTTCAAATATTTTGTTCTTCTGGGTACCCTGGAGGCCCATTCCGGAGTCGGAATGAAGGAGGAGTTTGCCTTGGTGATGAGGACTGGGTTAAGGACTGTTTAAGCAAGCTGGACATCCATAAATCCATGGGTCCTGATGGGATGCACCTGCGGGTGCTGAGAAAGCTGGTGGAAATCATTGCTAGGCCACTCTCCATCATCTTTGGTAAGTTGTGGGTAATGGGAGAGGTGCCTGAGGACTGGAGGAAAGCAAATGTCACTCCAGTCTTCAAAAAGGTCTAGAAGGAGGACCCAGGTAACTATAGACTGGCCAGCCTCACCTCCACCCCTGAAAAGGTGGTGAAACAACTTATCTTTCATGTTATCTCTAGGCATATCAAGGACAAAAGGGTCATTAAGGGCAGTCAACATGGCTTCAGCAAGGGGAATGCTGGACCAACCTGATAACTTTTATGAAGATATAACCAGGTGGATAGATGATGGTGAAGCAGTGGACATGGTCTGTCTTGATTGTAAAGCATTTGACAGTCTCCCACAGCATCTTCATGGCTAAACTAAGGAAGTGTGATCTGGATGATCAGGTAGTGAGGTTAGCTGTGAACAGGCTGAAGGGAAGAAACCAGAGAGTTGTGGTCAATAGGACAGAGTCTAGTTGGAAGCCTATATCTAGTGGAGTCTCTCAGGGGTCAGTACTGGGACCAGTATTATTCAATATATTCATCAACAACTTGGATGAGGGAATAGAGTGCAGTGTCAGCAAGTTTGCTGATGACACTAAACTGGGAAGAGTGGCTGACATACTGGAAGGCTATGCTGCCATTCAGTGGGACCTAGACAAGCTGGAGAGTTGAGCGTGGAGAAATCTAGTGAAATATAACAAAGGCAAGTATAGAGTTCTGTATCTGGGCAAGAACAACTCCAGGCACCAGTATAAACTGGGAACTGACTTGCTGGAGAGCAGCATAAAGCAAAGGGACCTAGGGGTCCTGATGAACAGTGGGATGACCATGAGCCAGCACTGTGCCCTTGTGGCCAAGAAGGCCAATGGCATCCTGGGGCATATTAGAAGGGGTGTGGTTAGTAGGCTGAGAGAGGTTCTCCTCCCCATCTATTCTGCCTTGGTGAGACCACATCTGGAATACTGCATCCAGTTCTGGCCCCCTCAGGACAGGGAACTGCTTGGGAGAGTCCAGCACAGAGCCATGAGGATGATTAAGGGAGTGGAGCATCTCCCTTATGAGGAAAGGCTAAGGGAGCTGTGTCTCTACCTTGGAGGAGAGGAGACTGAGGGGTGACATTACTAATGTTTATAAATATGTAAAGGGTGAGTGTCCAGAGGATGGAGCCAGGCTCTTCTCAGTGACATCCAATGATAGGAGAAGGGGCAATGGGTGCAAGCTGGAACATAGGTGGGTCCACTTAAATACGAGAAGAAACTTCTTCATGGTGAGGTTGATTGAACACTGGAACAGGCTGCCCAGGGGGGTTGTGGAGTCTCCTTCTCTGGAGACATTCAAAACCCACCTGGACACATTCCTTTGTAATGTGATCTAGGTGTTTTTGCTCTGGCAGGGGAATTGAACTAAATGATCTTTCAAGGTCCCTTCCAATCCTTAACATTCTGTGATTCTGTGAATCACACAGCTGGAACATTGGAATGGAGGGCTACAAGGTTTACAGGAGAGACAGTCAGGTAAGGAAGGGTGGGGGTGTTGCCCTCTATGTTAGGAAATGTGAAGAGTATGTTAAGATAGTGAAGAGTTCCTCCTAAGAAAAAGCCAAGAGCAGGTTGAGAGCCTGTGAGTAAAAATTAAGGACTGGACCAACTAAGGGCATCTTGTGGTTGGGGTCTACTACAGGCTGTCTTATCAAGAAGAGTCTGTTGAAGAGCCCTTCTTGCCCCAGCTGCAGGAAACATCATGCTCACAGGCTCTCATCCTCCTGGGGGATTTCAACCACATGAATGTTTGCTGGGAAAGCCACGTGGCAGGCAGTAAGCAATCCAGGAGACACGTGGAATCTATTGCGGAAAACTCCCTCATCCACTGGACCTGGTGCTCACCAGTGTAGAAAAGCTCATAAAAGAGATTAAGATTGGAGGAAGCCTAGGTTGCAGTGACCACGCACAGGTTGAGTTTGTGATGTTGAGGGATACGGGCCTGGCAAAGAGCAAAGTCAGGACCCTGAACCTCTGAAGAAAAAACTTCCATCTGTTAAAAGACCTAGTGGATGATATCCCATGGGACACAGTCCTTAGGGACAGAAGATCTGATCAGAACTGGCAACTCTTTAAGGATATTTTCCTTGGAGCACAAGAGCTCTTTATTCCCATGTGTAATAAATCAAGCAAGAAGTTAGGAAACCAGTATGGTTGAATAAGGATGTGCTGGTCAAACAGGCAAAAGAAGGAAATGCACAGACAGTGGAAACAGGACCGTGTCCCCTGGGAAGGGTACACAAGCACTGTCCAGATGTGCAGGGATGGGATGAGGAAAGCCAAGACAGAACTAAACTTCACAGGGGATGCAAATAATAACAAGAAGAGGTTCTGCAGGTACATTGGACACAAAAGAAAGACTAAGGTAAGTAGTGCCTCTGACAAATGAAGACTGGTAATGACAGATGTGTAGAAGGCAGAGGTACTTAACTTTGCCTCAGTCTTCTGACTGGTGGTAAAATGGAATGCTTCTGCAGGCAATGTTAAGGAATATGCAGGACAAGGAGGTGATCCAGGATAGCCACCATGACTTCAGCAAGGGTAAATTTGTGCCTGACCAATTGGGTGGCCTTCTATGATGAAATAACTGCATCAGTCAACACGGGAAGACTGATGTCACCTCCTTATATTTCTGTAAGGACTTTGACACAGTGCTACATGACATCCTAATCTCTAAATTGGAAAAATATGTATTTGAAGGGTAGACCATCTGATTGAGAAAAAGAATTGGCTTGGTGGTCACACCAAGAGGGTAGTAGTCAATGGTTCTATATTCAGATGGAGAATGGTGATGAGTGGTGTCCGTCAGGGCTCTGTCTTGTGGACAGTGCTTTTCAATATCTTCTTCAATGACATAGATGATGAAATTGAGTGCACTCCTGTATATAGTAGCACCACGAACTTGTGAGTCCCCTCAGCACTATGCATCTTGGCAACAGCTGGGCCATGCAGATTCTGTGCTGAAGGGTGATAGGGCTGCACAGGCAATTTGAATCTGCTATTCATGCCCAGGAATTCTGTTCATGATCAGGTGGTGGAAGAGAGGGAAAAGTGGAGTAGAGACAGAGGGCCATCCTCAAGACAATCACTCATTCCCAGTTTCAGCCATCATTTCAGAACATCTTTGTCCAAGCCTTCATCCCCAGCAAAGCTCCACCCAAAGCAAGACGAACACTCTTCCCCAAGAGATGGCACCTCCAAGGTCAAGGGAACATGCCTAGGTAGAAATGTCACAACTGAAGGACTGGTGGCCATTGGGTGTGGAGGAAATAGGGATGTCTACCTCAGCTTCAAGAGACAGTGACTGAAAGATGACTTGTTGCAGTGTGCCCCGCCCTCCGATGCACAGAGGAGTAAGGCAGTGCCCACAGCTAATTCCCACCAAAGCAATGGCTTTCTCTCTTGGCCATCTCTATGCAGATGGAAAGACCAGAACACTTTGGGATGCTGCAAACATTTATTGAGTCTCAGGAGGGAAATGAGGTGACTGAGAAGGGAAATCAGGTGAGGAGGCCCTGAGAGCAGAGAGCAGAATGAACATACAAAAGTTTTTCAGCTTTTCCTACAGCACAGTTGCCACAAGGTATCCATCTTCCTGGCCCACAAATGGAGAGAGGCATGCAGGTCAATCCAGGCTGGTTTATGGGGCCTCAGAGAAAGCAGAGGGTAACAAGGGAAAAAGAGAAAAAGAGTGAGTAACTGGAAAACAGGAAAGGTAGGCATTGGCTGTGTTTTCAGAGAACCCAGGCTGGCCCCGTCCAGTCTGTCTTTGCAGGACAAGGCAAAGATGGTCAGCTTCTCTTAAAACAACAGCAAAAATTTGTTCTTCTGTACAGCAGCATGTTGTGAGTTCCTGGGGTCCTGGTCTAGGGAAGGGTCTGGCATCTTTAGCAGGGGCGGCAACAGTAGCGGCTGGCAATACAAGAGAGGTCACAGCACCCAGAGTTGATGGGGACTCCGTCACAGCTGAGGATGCTGCCAACAGCAGCGGAGGTGGAGGATCCCACAACGGTGTTCTGAGGGAAGGAGCTGAGGATGGGGCCGGGCAGGGTCACCACCACAGGAGAGGGCTCAATGACGACGGTGGAGTTCTGGCACTGCCTGACACAGGGCTCGTTGCAGCTGCTGGCCAGCGGGGTTGGGCCACAGGGCTGGCATGGCAGGCAGGGCTGGCACTGGTTGTAGCAGGACATGTCTTGGGGCAGGAGGTTCACCTGGGAGAGAAGGCAGGGAGGAAGCAGAACATGGGGATGCATGAGGAGCAGCCTGTCAGCACACCTGTCACTCCTTCCATAGCAAACCTTCTCCCCACTTCCCGCTCACAATACCAGCAACCCCAAGATTTGACATGGAACAGAGCTGATTGCAGCTAAGAGGTCCATAGAGCTGAGACTCCCTTGTGGAGAATGAGAGGGACAAGAAGGGGCTTCACACTCACCTGGGTCCTAAGGAGGAGAAGGCCAGAGAAGTGGATGAGGGAGCACAGGGCTGGGCTGGCTTTTATAGTGGACCTTAGCTGCTCCATGTCCAGAGGCATCCCTTGAAGCTGTGATTATTTTCTGACAAGCTCCTCTTGAATGCAAAACATCCCAGCTAATGATATGGGCTGTGTGTTTCCTTCCTGTGCTGCAGTTTTTCATTTCCTGCTTTATGCCCTTTCCTCAATTAAGGCAACTTTTGAGTGGCAGGTAGGGAGGCCCAAGTATTTCCGTGCAACACATTTCAGTGTGGGCAGAAGACTCAGCTCATGTGCTGGAAGGGTCCAGTAAAGGCAAGTGATGTCAGCCTGGGTGACTCCTTAGGGGCTCTTTGGGACCCTTTTGTCCAGAGGTGGCCCAGCTCCCAGGTTGTGACCCTATCCCACTAAATGCTGCTCTCAGGGTAAACCTTCTGACATGTTTTGCCTCCTCCTGTTCTCATACGGGAATACCCATTTTTGGGTAAAGTTTGTGCATGGCCCTTTACTGATCTGGAAAAAAACAAACAAACAAACAAAAACAACAACAACAACAAAAACAAAACAAACAAACATACAAAAAAAAAAAAACCACACAAAACAATAAGCAAAACAAAACCAACCAACCAAACAACCAAAAAAAAAAGAACAAACAAACAAACAAAAAACAAAAACACAAGGACACACGGGTAATTTAGTGTCTGTTTTTGTAAGATAGAAAAATAAGAGGATCCTAATGTGAAAGAAGCTTATTTTTGTCACGACACTCAGCAGAACAGGTGGGCATGGGGCACTCCAGCAGTTTCTCTTATCACAACCAGTCTCTGAGGATAAGCAGAATGACTTTGACATGTTAGCACTATGCTAATTATGTAACCTATCAGAGGCTATGGGATTGTACAAACATGTAAATATACTGCAAAGGGATTGTATAAAGAGTGGCATGGAAAGGCCTTATACTTGCCAGCTTTTGAGGGAAACCACTGCATACCCAGACTTGTGCAACTCTGAAATAAACAATCCCTTGACTTAGTGTGTGGATTGGCTCACTGCATACCACATAATGAATCCAGTGTTTTTATTGGACAACAATATCTGCCAGCCATACACTTGTGAGTCTCTTTCCTTGATACCTGTGCCTTCTCTACTGCCTCCCCTTTTCTTTGCCTGCCTTGCCGGCACCTGCCTGCCAGCACTATGTTTGGGCTGTTCAGATATCCTCTTGGGAAGTCTGAAGGCTCTGACTCTCAGGGACGCCTGAAGGAACAACCCTGCAGGCCCTTCAGACTGCCACTCTTCCTGCCAAGCCTTCAAAGCTGTGTCAGGTTTCTGCTAACAGATGACCAAATACATCTCAAAGAGACAGGGACCTTGAAGCATATTGTTTTGCTTCTTTGTCACAATCACTGAGGGCTCATCTTACATACCAGAAGCCATTTCCACAGAAGCTCAACTACTGTGAGGAAAAACCAAAGTATCACCAACACCATGAAATGGCTCTCCTTCTTTCAGAATCCAAATCAGCTTCTTCAACTGCTCAGGAAATTTCTTTCCACTCCATGCGTGCCCCTTTCTTGTCCAGCGCTTCCCTCCTCCCCCCCCCCCCCCCCCCCCCCCCCCCGCTACAGGGTGTCTCCCAAGTCCTATGCCTCTTCCTCTGTCACTCCTTCACCTGAGAGATTTCTGAGCAAAGGGGTTTCAGAGTGCAACCAGCAAAGTGATTTCCAGTTGCGCCAGAGGGATGCTCAGCCTAGTGGGTGCTTCATCCAAGCTCAGCTCCCTTCTGCAAACACAGAAGCAGCTCCCATCCACAGTTTTCTTCACTTGCCAAGGACATGTGCGCAGAACTTCACCCAAGGTTTATATACTGCTAACAGTCTCCTGGAGCTTTCAGAGTAGGCAATAAAGAGTAGGGCAATTAAGAAACCTATGTCCCCAGGAATTGCCAAGCAGTTAGAGTACTGCAACACAGGCCAGCCATTCCAGGGCAATGGGCCATCCCAACAAACCAGAAATGTTTGTCAGAGCTCTGCCTGGGTCTCTTTCTTGCGGTCTACCTCACACCTCAGCCCTGGCAGGGCCAGACCTTCACCTGGGCTAAACTGGTTACTTTCTCTTGTAGCTGTGACTGACTGCATTCTTCCGACACCAGGAAAGGCAAAGAGTTTACCCCAGAACACCTTTGGATACTCCCTCTTGCCTGCATAGTTGATTCCTTCTGGACATGACAAAACTGTACCAAGCAGGGCCGTACGTGGATCCATAAGGAAACAGCACTGTAATTGAGCAAGGACATGACACCCTGTTGATGGAAGCTGTTACAGAGGTAACCTGCCTGTAATGGGAAAGTGCCAACATCAGGTGGCAGCTGAGCACTGACAGGAGAAATGTCTGCCAGCCTGAGAACTGAGCCTTGAAATCATGGGCATCCTTAAAGTGCATCTGGGCACCAGAGAACTGCAGACATCCTGAAGATACCCTCAACAAAGGCAAAAGGAGGAACACAGGATAAACTTCTTGCCCGAGAAGGAGGAAAAAAATAAATAAATAAAAGGGTCTGGGAAAGCAGAAATAAGTGTGAGGAGTTTCCTGTGAGTGCAGGTGTCACACTGTCATGGCCACGTCCCTAGGGGGAGAGGGTGATCAACTCTTGCACAGAGCTTCCCTGGAGCAGATGTGGTCCTGACACTGGAGGGGCCTCAGAGGTCCTGGGTCTGAGGAAAGCTTCTCCATTCTTGCAGGCAAGTGGGCACCCCAGAGCAGCATGGATGCATGGGCATTGCTTGCTGTCCTTGGGCTGCCCCTGCCCAAGGGGTTTTTGGGTCCTCAGAAACTGGATATTACCGTGTGTGGCCCAGTGTGCCTAATACCCATGCTGAGTTGTGAAGGGAGTTTGTCCTGCATGTATGCCAACACCTGGGCCCTGCCAAGTGCTGTTCTGGAGGCGGTTGGGCCATATGGTGTATATGTTGTGCTCCCTGTTTGCTGGACCGGTGTGGATAGCTGTGGACAGAGATGCTGTAAGACAAGGGTGGATGTTCACTTGCCAGAGGCCAGTCTTCTTCAGCTCCAATGGCCAGTGCCCAAGAGAGGTCCATCTGCAGTGTGTTGCAACCACCTTTGGGCTCCCCTCCTTGGCAGAAATGGCACTCCCCTTTTGATTGCCCTGCACTGGCACTACACAGTCACCAACAGCTTCTTCTGGGGCCTGCTACCTGTCACACTGCTAGTCTCTGCTGAGAGCTTCTGCACAGCTGTGCTCCTTGATTACAACAGCACCATCAGTTTTCCAGCGCACTTCCTGTCCTCCTTCAGCTCCTGAGGGTGTTACTTGTTGCCTTCTAGAAGCAGACATGTCAGGAGACAGAAGATGCTCTCCACTCACTCTCATTTGACTGCGGTTATGTTGTGCCTGGGGCCTTCCTCCCTCCTCTGTACCAATGACATTGCTATTGTCTCCCTCAAAAAAGTGGCATCCATCTTCTCCAGTGGTGTGATGCCTCCCATCCCATCCCATCCCATCCCATCCCATCCCATCCCATCCCATCCCATCCCATCCCATCCCATCCCATCCCATCCCATCCCATCCCATCCCCTTCCTTCTCTCCTTCTCCTACCCCCCCCCCCCCCAATCTCCACTCTGCGATAGCCATGGATGTTTTCTTCCCCTCCAAGGGTCAGTGCCCAACACACTGCAGACCCTCTGCAGTGTGTTGCAACCTCACATTCTTCTGGGAGTGGGGAAGGGGCTCCATAAACACCCATCTTATACCCACCGAGGGCAAAGCCATTATCACAGAATCACAGAATTTCTAGGTTGCAAGAGACCTCAAGATCATTGAGTCCAACCTCTGACCTAACACTAACAGTCCTCCACTAAACCATATCCCTAAGCTCTACATCTAAACGTCTTTTAAAGACCTCCAGGGATGGTGACTCCACCGCTTCCCTGGGCAGCCTGTTCCAATGTCTGACAACCCTTTAGGTAAAGAAGTTCTTCCTAACATCCAACCTAAAACTCCCCTGCTGCAACTTTAGCCCATTCCCCCTTGTCCTGTCACCAGGCATGTGAGAGAACCTCCACCTCTCTGCAGCCTCCTTTAAGGTATCTGTAGAGAGCAATAAGGTCGCCCCTGAGCCTCCTTTTCTCCAGGCTGAACAAGCCCAGCTCCCTCAGCCGCTCCTGGTAGGACTTGTTCTCCAGATGCCTCACCAGCTTCGTCGCCCTTCTCTGGACTCGCTCAAGCACCTCCATGTCCTTCTTGTAGCGAGGAGCCCAAAACTGAACACAGTACTCGAGGTGCAGCCTCGTGGTGATTGTACAGGGGGACAATCACTTCCCTAGCCCTGCTGGCCACACTGCTTCTTATACAAGCCAGGATGCTGTTGGCCTTCTTGGCCACCTGAGCACACTGCATTCTCCCAGAACAGCTCAGGAGGGCATACACAGAGGGATGAAACATCTACAGCCAAGGCTGGGATGCAGAATTCTTTAATGAGTGTACAGAGCAAAAGCAGGTCACTCTGAGCTGAGACCCCTCTTCTGAGAAGAGCACAAAGAAAAGGGAGAGAAGGAGGTAGGTGAAGGGATGGAAGGAGAGGCATGAGCCATGTTTTCAGAAAGCGCAGGCTGGCCCTTTCCTGCCAGTATTTGCCAGAGGAGCTGATAAGGTCAGACATTCTGAAAGCAATGGCCTGAAGATTCCTCCTTTTTGTAGCACCGTATATGAAGCTCCTGGGAGAAGAACCCCAGGGCCATGGCCACTGGCTTCTTTAGCAGGGCAGGCACCTTCTGCCACAGTAGCGGCTGGAAATGCCAGAGAGGTCACAGCACCCGGAGGTGATGGGGACTCCATCACAGCTGAGGATGCTGCCAACGGCAGCAGAGGTGGAGGATCCCACAACGGTGTTCTGCGGAAAGGAGCTGAGGATGGGGCCGGGCAGGGTCACCACCACGGGAGAGGGCTCAATGACGATGGTGGAGTTCTGGCACTGCCTGACGCAGGGCTCGTTGCAGCTGCTGGCCAGTGGAGTCGGGCCACAGGGCCGGCATGGCAGGCACTGGTTGTAGCAGGACATGTCTTGGGGCAGGAGATGCACCTGGGAGAGAGGGCAGAGAGGAAGTAGAGCACATGGATAGGTGACTTACCAGCTCAGTTACCCCATCACAAAAGAGCCAAGGCAACTGCTGAGGGTGGAGGTGGAGGCTGTGCCAGGAAGCACATGGTGTTCATCGCTTTGTCCTGACAGGGCCCTTTAAAGAGCAGCCTGGCCCAGGAACACCCTCACATAGTACATAAACTGAAAGCTGCCCCAGACCCATGTCCCAGTCACTGTCTACACAGACTTTCTGTATCCACCCCTCTCCCATGGCAAGAAACTCTGAGGCCCAGCATAGCACTGAACCACGACCAGGTGAGATGTCTATTGATGCAAGATCCCTTCCACTTTGGAAGAGGAGGAGAGAGGGCTTCAGACTCACCTGGTTCCCAAGGAGGACAAGGCGAGAGAACTGGATGGGAGAGCAGGGAGCTGGACTGCTCTTTATACTGGTCCTTCATTGCCGTAGGCCATGAGACACCCTTAACAAAGCTAATAATTTTTTATCAAGCTCATCTTGAATGCAAACTATCCCAACTAATGATATGTATGGTCTGTGTTGGTTTCCTACACTGCTGCCTTTTCATTTCCAGGTTTAGGTCTTGCCCGTGCCCCATTTAAGGATTCTTTGGAGTGCTGGGATGAAAGGCCCAAGCATTTCTAGGGCAGGAATGCATTAGTGATGGCAGAAAACTCAAGTGATAGATGTGTCTTGAGCAGTGAGATGATGTCTGTCTCGGTCACTTTGTTGGGGCTGTTTGAAGTGTCATACTCAGGAGGAAGCTCCCACAAGCTTCAGTTGGTTTCTGAAGGACTTCTGTGCATGAGGACGTGTCACGTCCTTCCCTTTCCTGCCGTATTTAACTCTCTCTTGGTCCCTAGTTGCCCCCCCCCCCCCCCCAGGTATGCGATTTGTTCTACTGGCTTTTGATCCCATCTCCATTTACATTGCCTTCCAGAATTTATATTCTTTCCCTTTTCGACTCTGACCTTCTCTGTGCCATCTGCGAGTTCACAAACAATGCCATAGAATCACAGAATGGCAGTATAATATAATGTCTTTGGTTGGAAGAGACCTTAGAGATCTTCAAGTTCAAATCCTCTGCCATGGGTATGGTTACTTTCCATTGGAATAGGCTTCCCAGATTCCCATCCAATGTGGACTTGAATATTTCCAGGGACGGGGCATCCACAAGTTCTCTGTACAGCCTGTTCCTCTGTATCACTATCCTCATAGTAAACAATTTCTTCCTAATGCCTAATATAAATATATACTGTTTTAGTTTATAACCATTATCCCTTAACATACTCCAGCTCTCTGATCATCTTCATGGCACTCCTCTGGACCCACTCTAACAGGTCTATGGCTTTATTATGCTGGGGGCCCCAGAGCTGAATGCAGCACTCCAGATGGGTCACATAGAAGCAATGAAGGGGACAAGCACCTCCCTCCACATGCTGGTCACACCTCTTTCAATGCAGCTGAGATTATGGTTAACTTTCTGGGCTGTAAGTACACTTTGATTGCTCATGTTGAATTTTTCATCAAATACCTCCACCAAGTCCTTCTCTTCAGGGCTTCTCTCAAGCCATTCTCAGTCCAGCCTGTGTGGTTGGGATTGCCCTTATCCATGCAAATGACCTTACATTGGCCTTGCTGGATGTCAGGAGACTCACATGGGCCAACTTCTCAAGCTTGTCTAGGTCCTTCTGGATGGCATTCCTTCCCTTCAATGTGTCATATGCATAGCTCTATGTCACCAAGAAAGATATTAACTAATACTGGTACCAGTACAGACCCTTGAGGGATACCACTCATCACTGATCTCATTTTGGACATTGAGACATTGACCACACTCTCTGATTGTGACCATCCAGCCAATTCCTTATCCACCAAGTGGTCCATCTGTCAAATCTTTGTCTCCCCAGTTTAGAGACAAGGATATAATGGGAAATAGTGTCAAATGCTTTGCACAAATCCAGGTAATGATGTCTGTTGCGCTTTCTGTATCCACCAGTTCTTTAGTCCCATCATAGAAGGCCATCCAGATTTGCTGGGCACAGTCTGCCCTTAGTGAAGCCATACAGGCTGTCACCAGTCATCTCCTAATGTGCTTCAGCATAGTTTCCAGGAGGATCTTCTCCATAGTCTTGCTGGGTACAGAGGTGAGGCTGACTGGCTGTACTTCTCCGAGTCTTTCGGTTTTCCCTTTTAAAAATGGGGAGTTATTTTTCCCCTCTTACAGTCAGTGGGAACTTCAGCATTCTGCCACAGCTTCTCAATTATGACAAATAGTGGCTTAGATACTTCATCAACCACTTCCCTCAGGACGTGCAGATGAATCTCATCAGGTCCCATATACTTGTGGACCTTCAGGTTCCTTAGCTGTTCTTGAATTTGATCATCTCCTACAGCAGGCAGTTCTTCATTCTCCTGGTCCCTGCCTTTGCCTTCTGGGACTTGTGGGCTAAATGGCTAGAGCTCTTGCTGGTGAAGACTGAAGCAAAAAAGTCATAGAGTAACTCAGCCTTTAGCATATCTTTGATAACCAGGTATCCAGTTTCCTCCAGGAGAGGGCCCACAATTTCACTAGTCTTACTTTTATCACTGACATACCTATAGTATGCCACCCTCTAGATCAGGTTGGCCAATGTCCCATCCAGCCTGGCCTTGAACACCTTCAGGGATGGGGCATTCACAACTTCTCTTCAACCTGCTTCAGTTCCTCATTAACCTTACAGTGAAGAATTTCCTCCAAAAGTCTAATCTAAATCTCCCCTCTTTTAGTTTGAGACCTTTTCCCCTTGCCCTGTCATTATTTCCCTGAGTAAAGAGTCCCTCCCCATCTAAGGGCATAAGACCCCTTTAAGTATTGAAAAGCTGCAATGAAGTCTTCCCGAGCCTTCTCTTCTCCAGGATGAATACCCCAGCTCTCTCAGCCTTTCTTTGTAGGAGAAAGGCTCCACCCCTCTGGTAATTTTTGTAGCCCTCCTCTGGACTCACTCTTACAGGTCCTCATCCTTCTTGTGCTCAGGGCCCAAGACCTCGATGCAGTACTCCATGTGGGGCCTCACAAGGACAGAGTAGAGGGAGACTATCACTTCTCTCGAACTGCTGGCCACTCCTCTTCTGATAAAGCCCAAGATGCAGTTGCCATTCTGGGCTGCAAGTGTGAACTGCTGGTTCATGTTGAGTCTGTCATCCACAAGAACCCCCAAGTCCATCTCAGCAGGGCTGCTCTCAATGAGTTCTTCATCCATTCCGTGCCCATGCCTGGGATTGCCCCAAACCTGGTGCAACACCTTGCAGTTGGACTTGTTGAACCTCATGAGGTTCACATGGGCCAATTTCTCAAGCCTGTGCAGGTCCCTTTGGATGGCATCCTTTCCTTCTGCTGTAGCAACTACACCCCTCAGCTTGGTGTTATAAAAAGTCATGAAACAGAACCAGTCTGTAGGCAGACACCTGAAGGATACCAAAATTCCCACCAAAGCAATGGCTTTCTCCCTTGGCCATCTCTTTGCAGACGGAAAGAACAGACAGGGACACACTCGGGGATGCTGCAAAAGTTTATTGAATCTCAGGAGGGAAAAGAGGTGACTACAAGAAGAGGCCCTGAGAGTGCAGAGCAGCAGGAGCAGACAAAAATCTATTTAGCATTTGCAATAGCAGACTTGCCATAGGACATTCATCTACCTGGCCCACAAATGGAGAGAGGCATGCAGGTCAATCCAGGCTGGTTTATGGGAGCCTCAGAGAAAGCATAGGGTAACAAGGGAAAAAGAGAAAAAGAGTGAGTAACTGGAAAACAGGAAAGGTAGGCATTGGCTGTGTTTTCAGAGAACCCAGGCTGGCCCCGTCCAGTCTGTCTTTACAGGACAAGGCAAAGATGGTCAGCTTCTCTTAAAACAACAGCAAAAAGTTTGTTCTTCTGTCCAGCAGCATGTTGTGAGTTCCTGGGGTCCTGGTCTGGGACACTTTCTGGCATCTTTAGCAGGGGCGGCAACAGTAGCGGTTGGCAATACAAGAGAGGTCACAGCACCCGGAGGTGATGGGGACTCCGTCACAGCTGAGGATGCTGCCAACAGCAGCGGAGGTGGAGGATCCCACAACGGTGTTCTGTGGGAAGGAGCTGAGGATGGGGCCGGGCAGGGTCACCACCACAGGAGAGGGCTCAATGACGATGGTGGAGTTCTGGCACTGCCTGACACAGGGCTCGTTGCAGCTGCTGGCCAGCGGGGTTGGGCCACAGGGCTGGCATGGCAGGCATGGCCGGCACTGGTCGTAGCAGGACATATCTGGGAGCAGAAGGTTCACCTGGGACAGAGGGCAGGGAGGAAGCAGAACATGGGGATGCATGAGGAGCAGCCTGTCACCACTCCCTGAGGAAACCAAGGCACAGGCCATGCTGGAAGCTGGAGACTGTGCAGGGATGTGACAGGGATTCTTGGCCTAATCCTGACAGGGCCTAAAAAGAGCTACCAGGGGCTATCTCGCTACAGCTGAGGTTCTAGCCAAGAAGCCATTGTAGTACACACCCAGACTCCCTCCATGGCAAACCTTCTCCCCACTTCCCTCTCCCACTACCAGCAGCCCCAAGATTTGACATGGAACAGAGCTGATTGCAGCTAAGAGGTCCATAGAGCTGAGACTCCCTTGTGGAGAATGAGAGGGACAAGAAGGGGCTTCACACTCACCTGGGTCCTAAGGAGGAGAAGGCCAGAGAAGTGGATGAGGGAGCACAGGGCTGGGCTGGCTTTTATAGTGGACCTTAGCTGCTCCATGTCCAGAGGCATCCCCTGAAGCTGTGATTATTTTCTGACAAGCTCCTCTTGAATGCAAAACATCCCAGCTAATGATATGGGCTGTGTGTTTCCTTCCTGTGCTGCAGTTTTTCATTTCCTGCTTTATGCCCTTTCCTCAATTAAGGCAACTTTTGAGTGGCAGGTAGGGAGGCCCAAGTATTTCCGTGCAACACATTTCAGTGTGGGCAGAAGATTCAGCTCATGTGCTGGAAGGGTCCAGTAAAGGCAAGTGATGTCAGCCTGGGTGACTCCTTAGGGGCTCTTTGGGACCCTTTTGTCCAGAGGCGGCCCAGCTCCCAGGTTGTGACCCTATCCCACTAAATGCTGCTCTCAGGGTAAACCTTCTGACATGTTTTACGTCCTTCTGCTCTGACCCAGGGATGTCTGTATGGGGGAAGAGGTTGTGCAGGACCTTTTCTGGCTGCTAAAAGAAAGGCTCAACAGGAAATTTTCTCTTTTATTTAGAAGGAATAGTAATAAGAATGTAGACCAAAAGTAAATCTTTCATGTGCAGGAACCCTGTGCATATCTGAAACACAGTGCAGATCCTGTTCATAGAGAATTCCTTCTTCACTTCCATATGTTGGTGCCAACCACAGAAGCGTTACTGGACCTGGTGTTCTCCAATGCAGAAGAGCTCATTAAAGTGATTAAGATCTGAGGCAGTGTGGGCTGCAGTGAACACACCCTGGTTGAGGTTGATCTCTAGGAACATGGGCCTGCTGGAGAGCAAATTCACGACTCTGAACCTCCTATGAGCAAACTTACAGCTGTTTAATGACCTACTGGATGAGATCCCCTGTAACACTGTCCTTAGGGTAACAGAGGTGTACAGACCTGGCAACTCTTTAAGGACACTTCTCTGAGAGCACAAGAGCTCTCCATCCCCTTTGTAAGAAAGTGAACAGGGAGGTCAGAAAACCAGCATGGATGAGCAAGGGCTTGCTGGTCAGACTGAGGCACAATAAGAAAATGCACAGGCAGTGGAATCAGGGACATGTGGCCTGGGAAGAGTACAGGGATGCTGTCTGGATGTGCAAGGTTAGGATCAGGAAAGCCAAGGCACAGCTGGAACTGAGCCTGGCAAGGGATGCAAATAATAACAAGATGGGATTCTACAGATGCATTGGCCAGAAAATAAAGGAAAGGAGAGTGCAATCCCAACAATAAATGAGAAGGGAGAACTGGTAAGGACAGACAAGGAGAAGGCTGAGGTACTCAACAACTTATTTGCCTTAGTCTTCTCTGCCACTCAGCTTCCCACATCTCTCAAACCCCAGAACCTTGAGGTGAGGGCTGGGGGAGCAATGTCCCTCCCACTTTAAGGGAAGAGCAGGCTTGAGATCACCGGACAAAACTGATCAGGTACAAATCTATGTTGCCCAATGCCATGCATCCCAGGGTCCTCAGGGAACTGGCTGATGTCAAGTCAAGCCTTGAAAGTCGAGCTTTTGAAGCCTAGAAAGTCAAGCCTTTCTCCATCCAATCTGAAAGGCCAAGGCAGTCAGGTGAATTCCCTGGTGAGTGGAAAAAGTGTCACTTCCATTTTTAGAAAGGGTTGAAAGGGGGTCCTGGAGAAATACAAACTGATGAGCCTCATCTATCTACCTGGGAACATCATGGAACAGATCCTTCTGGAAGCAATGTCAAAGACTGTGCAGGATAAGGAGGTGATCCATAACAGCCAGTATGGCTTCAACAAGCACAAGTCATGCCTGAACAATCTGGTAGCCTTCTATGAGTCACTTCTGTGGATTGAATGCATCAGTTGACAGGCAAAGACTGACAAATGTCTTCTGCCTGGACTTCTTTAATGCCTTTGACACAGTCTCACATGGCATCCTGAGCTCCAAATTGCAGAGAGAAGGATTTGAAGGGTGGAACATGCAGTGGATAAGGAACTGGCTTGAAGGCTAAACTGAGAGACTGGTGGTCAATGGCTCTATGCCTAGGTGGAGGCTGGTGACAAGTGGTGCCCCTCAGGGTTCTGTCTTGGGACTGGTACTCTTTCAGATCTTTATCAATGACATCGAGCATGGGATTGAGTGCAGCAAGTTTGCAGATAACACCAAACTGAGTGATGCAGTTGATAAAACAGAAGGAAGGGATGCCATCCTGGAGAAGCTTGAGACGTGGGTCCATGTGAATCACATGAGGTTCAAGTCCAACTGAAAGGTGCTGCAGCTGGATCAGGGCAATCCCTGGCATGGGTACAGACAGAGTGAAGAACTTATTAAGAACAGCTCTGTGGAGGAGGACTTGGGGGTTCTGGTGGACAAGAAGCACAACATGAGCCGGCAGTGGGTACTTGTAACCCAGAAGGGCAACTGCATCCTGGGCTGTATCAAGAGGAGTGGCCAGCAGGTCGATGGAGGTGATTGTCCCCCTCTGCTATGACCTTGTGTGGTCCCACTTGGAGTACCACAGCCAGGTGTGGGGTCCCCAGCATGAGAAGAATGTGGACCTGTTAGAGTAGGTCCTGAGGACAGTCACAAAATGATTGAATGGCTGGAGCACTTCTCCTACAAAGAAAGTCTGAGAGAGCTGTTCAGTCTGCAGAACAGAAGGCTCTGGGGAAACCTCATTGCAGCTTTTTAATACTTAAAGGGGGCTTATAAAAAAGATGGGGAGCAACTTTTTACTCGGTCAGGTAATGATAGGACTAGGGGGAATGGTTTTAAATTAAAAGAAGAGAGATTTAAATTAAATGTTAGGAGGCAACACAGAAGTTGTTGAGGCACTAGAACAGCATGCACAGAGAATGTGTGTATGCCCAATCCCTGGAGGTGTTCAAGACCAGATTGCCCTGGACAAGCTGATCTAGTGGGTGTGTCGCATTAAGGGGTGTATTAACTGTTATTGGCCGGGTCGGATTCAGGGTACTGAACCAGCACAATCACAGATTCACCAATAATGCATTAACTGTTAGGGGTCTGGTTGGATTCAAAGCACTGAACTATCATGGCTACGTATTCACCAATAACGTATAACCACTCTTACTCCAGTCACAGTTAATGAGAGCTATCACGACCAGGAACAATGCCATCAAGTGCGATTTATTACAGCAACAGGTACACAGGTTCTTTGGATTGCCAGCGATAGTGACTGTCTGCAAAAGCAAGCTAGCATGCATGAAATACACAGGTGACACAGGCGTTACAGGTGTTACAGGTGTGCAGCCTAGAAATTAACATGTTAAAAGGATCAATGACTCTAGAGAGATTTATAACCAAGTGTTCAAATCTCACCCAAAAGCCAATGGGGGGGGGGAAGAGAAGCTTAGCCCGTTGACTGGTCCCAGGAGTCAGGAGGTCCTCAGGATGTTGTATTCCCTCGGGATGGTATCTCCCCTGATGGTGGTATCTTCCCTAACAATCCCCTCTCTCTTAGGCCAATTTATATTATTTTCTATCTTTTAGGTGGAGCTTGAGTGACTCTAGTCAAGCATATCTTAGTTATGATTGGTGAAAAGTTCTCCCGTCTCTGTTTAAAGTAACAGGCTCTGAGAAATTCAGAGCACTTGCTCAGTGAGGGGTGGTTGCACCTTGGAGGCAGGTAACTTTTGGGATGGAGGTGTGTTTTGGTATTATAACGATATTATAATGAGTAAAAGTATACTAGGGTACAGCATTTGTAAAAACATGATGAGTCCTTAGATCAGGGTAGCAAAAAGTGCAGCTTATAGGTCTCGGTGTGCACAAGAACAATCGAGTCCCCCACCTGGTCACAGAGCCTAGCCATGGTGTCTCCACTTCACTCTACACACCATAATGCTCATTAGAGCTAGCACACCAAGTTCCCCCAGCACGATAGCATCTAAGCCTAGGGAACACTCAGGTAATGCAGTTATGCCCTACCCTGAAAGCCTCTTCAATGCTGTACATTTTGTTTAAAATGTGAATGTTAGTTTTATTTTCCTAGTTACTTCAGGCAATTGCACCACAGGGTGGCATCCCTGCCTATGGCAGGGGGGCTGGAACTCGATGATCTTTAAGGTTCCTTCAAACCCAAGCCATTGTATGGTTCTATAATTCTATCATCCTCTTCTCAGTCATCTACCTCTTTATCCAGACTGGGAATACACTTGTAATAGTGATGCCCCACCAGCACTTGAACTCTCATGTAGTTTGTCTTTGGCAACTTACCCTTTACTGACATGTGCCATGTCTTGGTCAGGATGCCTCTTATGCTTTTAGATGCCTTCTTTGCAGAGAGAATAATTTCATTCTCTAGCTGTGTGGTCTGGCTCCTTTTCCTCTACTAGTGGGCCTTAATGCTGGGATCTACTCTTCACAATCATGGCCTATGACCAATATGTGTCCATTTGCCACCCAATGAAGTACTCCAGTGCCATGAAAAGGAAGGTCTGTGCCTGTCTCGTGGGAGGCCTGTGGGCTCCCCTCCTTGGCAGAAGTGGCACTCTGCCTTTCATTGCCCTGCACTGGCACTACACAGTCACTGACAGCTTCTTCTGGGGCCTGCTACCCATCACACTACTACCCGTCATACTTGACTGCGATTATGTTGTGCCTGGGGCCATCCCATCCTCCTCCGTACCAATCACATTGCTAATGTCTCCCTCAAAAAAGTGGCATCCATCTTCTCCAGTGGTGTGATGCCTCCCATTCCATCCCATCCCCTTCCTTCTCTCCTTCTCCTCCCCACCCCCCCCCCATCTCCACTCCCGTCCTCTCCCCTTCCTTCCTCCGTCTCTCCCAATCTGCAATAGCCATGGATGTTTTCTTCCCCTCCAAGGGTCAGTGCCCAACACACTGCAGACCCTCTGTAGTGTGTTGTAACCTCACATTCTTCTGGGAGTGGGGAAGGGGCTCCATAAACACCCATCTTATACCCACCGAGGGCAAAGCCATTGTCACAGAACAGCTCAGGAGGGCATACACGGAGGGATGAAACATCTACAGCCAAGACTGGGATGCAGAATTCTTTAATGAGTGTACAGAGCAAAAGCAGGTCACTCTGAGCTGAGACCCCTCTTCTGAGAAGAGCACAAAGAAAAGGGAGAGAAGGAGGTAGGTGAAGGGATGGAAGGAGAGGCATGAGCCATGTTTTCAGAAAGCGCAGGCTGGCCCTTTCCTGCCAGCATTTGCCAGAGGAGCTGATAAGGTCAGACATTCTGAAAGCAATGGCCTGAAGATTCCTCCTTTTTGTAGCACCGTATATGAAGCTCCTGGGAGAAGAACCCCAGGGCCATGGCCACTGGCTTCTTTAGCAGGGCAGGCACCTTCTGCCACAGTAGCGGCTGGAAATGCCAGAGAGGTCACAGCACCCGGAGGTGATGGGGACTCCATCACAGCTGAGGATGCTGCCAACGGCAGCAGAGGTGGAGGATCCCACAACGGTGTTCTGCGGGAAGGAGCTGAGGATGGGGCCGGGCAGGGTCACCACCACGGGAGAGGGCTCAATGACGATGGTGGAGTTCTGGCACTGCCTGACGCAGGGCTCGTTGCAGCTGCTGGCCAGTGGAGTCGGGCCACAGGGCCGGCATGGCAGGCACTGGTTGTAGCAGGACATGTCTTGGGGCAGGAGATGCACCTGGGTGAGAGGGCAGAGAGGAAGTAGAGCACATGGATAGGTGACTTACCAGCTCAGTTACCCCATCACAAAAGAGCCAAGGCAACTGCTGAGGGTGGAGGTGGAGGCTGTGCCAGGAAGCACATGGTGTTCATCGCTTTGTCCTGACAGGGCCCTTCAAAGAGCAGCCTGGCCCAGGAACACCCTCACATAGTACATAAACTGAAAGCCGCCCCAGACCCATGTCCCAGTCACTGTCTACGCAGACTTTCTGTATCCACCCCTCTCCCATGGCAAGAAACTCTGAGGCCCAGCATAGCACTGAACCACGACCAGGTGAGATGTCTATTGATGCAAGATCCCTTCCACTTTGGAAGAGGAGGAGAGAGGGCTTCAGACTCACCTGGTTCCCAAGGAGGACAAGGCGAGAGAACTGGATGGGAGAGCAGGGAGCTGGACTGCTCTTTATACTGGTCCTTCATTGCCGTAGGCCATGAGACACCCTTAACAAAGCTAATAATTTTTTATCAAGCTCATCTTGAATGCAAACTATCCCAACTAATGATATGTATGGTCTGTGTTGGTTTCCTACACTGCTGCCTTTTCATTTCCAGGTTTAGGTCTTGCCCGTGCCCCATTTAAGGATTCTTTGGAGTGCTGGTTTGAATGGCTCAAGCATTTCTAGGGCAAGAATGCATCTGTGATGGCAGAAGATTCATTTTAAGTGCTGGATGTGTCCTGAGTAGTCAGGTGGTATCTGTCTGGGTGACATTGTTGTGGATGTTTGAAGTAGTATTCTGAGGAAGAAGATCCCACAAGCTCAAGTTGGATTCTGAAGTACGCCTATGCATGAGGAAGTGCTACATCCTGCCCTTTTCTTTCCTCCTCAACTCACTCTGATGGTCATCTCTTGTCTCCTAAGGTGTGTGATTTGTTCTACTCACTTTTGACTTCATCCATATTAGCACTGCAGTCCATGAAAAAATATTCTTTCCCCTTTTGACTCCAATGTGTCTTGGTGCAGTCTGTGAGTTCACAAAAAATGCCATAGTGTCACAGAACAACGGAATTGTAGAATGGTTGGAAGGGATGCCTGGCAGTGTGGTTAGCATAACCAACAGTAAGGCAAATATCCATCATGTGGATGGGGGCTTTTAATGTGCACCCCTGCCTCCTTGTCTCTCCCTTTCACTGGCCCCAGTGTGTGGAGACAGCCATTGCTGTGGTGAGAAAGGGCATTGGTGTTATCAAGTCCCCAGTGCTGAGTCACCATGAGGGTGTGTGGAGCACCTACTGACAAGGTGATTAAGTCCATCAGGGTTATCAATACCCAGGTACTGGTTTGCCAGGAGATGGTGACACCAAGAAAACCTAAGATTGAAAAGGGAATTCTCATCCAGTGACACATACATTTTAACTTCTGCAGTACTCTTGTTCTACTAATTTAAGGACTTTTCATCTTCTCATACCAGGCTCCCACCAAGGAGGCTGAAGGTGCATAAAAAGCTGGGAGGGGGCACAAGCAGGTTAAAATTCCAGATCCATTATCTGGTGTTCAATGAGCCAATACACACAGAAGGTTTTAGAGATTGTTTATTTTGGAATTGTGCAAGTCAGGGTACCCAGTGACTTCCCACAAATCTGGCACCCCTTAGAAATTTCCTCACTGCTTTTATACAACCCCTTCTCAATACATTTATGTGCTTGTCTAATCCCATTGCCTCTGATTGCTTCCTTAATTAGCATAGTGTTGCCATGTCAGAATTGTTCTGCACATCCTCAGAGAGGAAGGGTCCCTCGTTAGGGCAGGGTCTCTCAGATTAGGGGTGTGATATTTACTCTTATAATGAGGATAGTATAGAGAGAGTTCACATTGGAATACTCCTGATCTTTTCTTTTCAGCCATCTATTCAGATTACATTGACTGATGATGTATTCAAGGACACACATCAGGATGTTTTCCCTCAAGAATGTCAACATAATGGCCTTCTTGATTAGCAATTCTTCAGTTAATCATCCTCTTGACACCTCCAAGGCCTGGGTTATCTTACCTTGTCCTCAAAGGACATATTTTATCTCTTTTAGGGAAAAAAGAGCTAATGATCGAGTGGTATCAAAGACAGCAGAGTCAAAATGGACAAAAGGATATCCCATGACATGTGATGTCCTGCTCATCCATGATGCCTTGGGGAGTTGGATGAGGGTGCTGCCACTGCTCAGGGAATGGCTGGGCATTGCTTGGCTTTTGGTGAGCAATAGCACTATGTGTCACTAGTTTGGTGGTTGTTTTCTTTTATTATTTTTATTTCTGCCTTTCCTTCTTATTGAACTGTCCTTATCTCAACCCATGAGCTCTTACACTTCTTTTTTTCCCGTTCTCTCCCCTCACCACAGCAGAGGGGCAGTGAGCATACGTCTCACAGTACTTAGCTGCCCATCAGTTAAACCACAACACTTAGTGACTTTAACATGATATGTGGAGGTGTATCTGTGCCATTTCTTAAGCATATTTCAAGACGGACTAGCTGGTGAATGAGAGGAAAGCTGTGTGTAAAGTCTGAGTCAGAGGTGGCTAAGGGAGCCCAGGACCCAGGCGTGGAAATTGGGCATGCTGAGAACCCATGGTAATCTTTGAGAGATCCCTGTGAGGGTGGAGATACTTGCAAGATCAATGGGTGATGGCATGCATCCCTTGGGAAAGCAAACATCAGATTGGCCTCACCAAAGGAAATGAGGGGGACCACATGCTGGGTAGGAGGAGTCAGGCTCCAGGCAGGATCACGAGATGGGCTGAGGGCCCGTGCTGCAACGTTTCCTACATTACTTCTCTCCAGATTTTGTGCATTCCCAGCTGCAAGGTCACTTGTGTGCATTTACAATCCTCCTTGCCAATCTGCCACTCTCATCCCATCCTCCTTGCCATTCATTTCCTTTTAATTCGTTCCTCCCAAGGGATGGAATGCATGAACATGGGTGTGATTGCACATCTAGTAGGTAAGGTTGTGTTTTCCAGCAGGGATCTTCAATCCTGACCAGACAGAGGAGAGGAATGGGGCTTGGCTCTCTGTAGGGAACATTTTGATGAGTACTGGTGGCGTTCTTTTGGGTGTTGTTAAAGGCAGTGACCTGCCTGTGGCTGCAGTCTGTATGAGCAGCTATATTAGTGTCCTGTGTGTGTCTCCATGTGTGTGCCTTCCTCGGATACACGCTCAGGTTTGCTACTGGCCCAGCCTGCAAAAGGGAAAGCAGAAGTCCCATCCATCAGCAAAGAACAGAGAGTTCTGAAAGTCTCTGGGTGCACTAAGCAGTCTAGAACCAGAGTCCCAATGCTCTGGTACCTGCCAGAGGCAGCAACTTCGCTAGCATCCCTCAACAGCCACCAAGATGGTCATGGGGTGCATAACATGCTGACAGTCTGGAGAGCAGTTTGGCAGAAAAAGCCCTGGGTGGACACCAAGCTGACCATGAACCAACACTGTGTCCTGTCTGCAAAAAGGGCTAATGGTGTCCTCGGATACATTAGCAGTGTTGCCAGCAGGTCGAGGGAGGAGATCATTCCCCTTTACTCAGCACTGGAGAGGCCACTCCAGGAGTAGAGTGTCTAAATGTTGGCTCTCATTTCTATATGGGTCTTGGCTCCCCAGGACAGGAAAGTCAAAGAAATACTGGAGAGAGACAAAGAAGAGTCACAGTGACAATTGAGAGACTGGAGCATCTCTCCTCTGAGGAAAGGCTGAGAGAGCTGGGACTGCTCAGCCTGAAGAAGAGAAGGCTCAGGTGGATCTCATTCATGTATAGGAATAACTGAAGGGACAGCACAAAGAAGATGGGATCAGACTCCTCTCTGTGGGGATGAGTGCCAGGACAAGAAGCAATGGCCACAAAATGAAACACAGAAGGCTCTTTCTGAGCATTAGGAAATACTTTTTCATTGCATGGTTGACCACGCCTTGGAGGAGATGGCCCCACCAGGCTGTAGAGTCTTCATCCTGGTAGATTTTCAAAAGCCTTCTGGACATAGCCAAGGACACCCTGCTGGCCCTGCATGATCAGGATGTTGAGTCAGGTGAACTGCAGAGGCTCCTTCCAGATGTGAAATCTGTGTTATTCATCAGTGTGAGCCATGATGAGTGGCAGAGAGAAACAGTGTTCTTCAGCCTTCAAAAGAAGGTTAAGGAAGAGCTTTTTGATGCTTCTGATACTTGACTGCAGGACAAAAAGACAGATGGAGCCAAACTATTCTGGAACACCACGAAAGAACACAAGGCAATGTCTTGAACATGAAAAAATTCTAACTAAAAAATTATGAATTATGGTGCTTCTCTTTTTTTTTATTATTCGTGAGGATGGATCATGAATGTAGATGAAGGCCAGTAAGAGTGACCCTCCAATTCCAATTAAAATACCATTAGTTGGAGATAACACCAAAAGGAAAAGGGAATAGCCTAGGTCAAGTTATGCCCTTTCAGATGCCCTTTCAGACACTGGGAACCCACTGATCCAACATCCTTTTCCCTGCTGACTCACCACACCTCCCCCTATGGAATAGGTTGTCTTTGTTCCCCCTCTACCCCAGGCTTGTGGCATCCCACACCCCACTGGAGCCAGGTTCCTCTTGCAAATGCTAGGTTTTCCTAACAGAAATAGAAACAGCCACAGTCCCTGGGATGTTGCACAGCAGGGTTCCTGACTGAAATTTTTCAATGGTAGCTCCTGCTGGAATTGGGAGAAACCCCAGGGAGCATTTTGGGCACAGTCAGAACAGATCATTTCTCATTGCTGCATCTCCCCTTGTTCCCCCAGCAGAGTCATTTCCGGCAGCTCTGTTCTCTTGGGGCTGGGAGGTGCTTTTCTGACTCTCTCTCCTGCTGAAAACAGGAGGGTCGGTCTCAGCATGCAGCGTGGGTATCTCGTCCTCACTGCCTTCCTGGGGCAACTGCTGGGTAAGTGCATGCTTTTAATCAAGGTATAAATCTTCTTTCCCCAGGAAGCCCTCATCAACCTTACCACATTTAAGTGGGGAACAACTCCTGATTCAAAGGGAAATGTTGATAAATGTTGGCTCCCATTACTGGCTCTGCACCAAGAGAGACGTGAGGTCATTCTCCTAATTTTCCTGTTATTTCAGTCCAATTCTTTCTGCCTCTCTCTTCTAGTCCACCAGATGAGGTTTCAGTTGGAGAGACATTAAAGCTGGTTACAGAGACATTAAAGCTCTCCTCCCATGGACATTACCAGGGTGTCCAGTCTGTCTTCTGCCTGATGCATTCCTGCCTTGGCCTCCAATGTTCTCCTGCTTGTCAACTCAGCCAGGGCTCCCTCCTGACACCACTCACCTCAGCCTGTGTATACTGATTGGTGTCAGAATCCCCAGAGATGACAGGGATTAGGAAGCAGGTTGAACCTTTTCCCTGTAGCTGCATGGGCCCCTCAACCTACTGGAGGCTGCTGGACTCAGCACACAAAGCTAGGCATGAAAGGCTGTGTCCTGGTCCCCTGGGCAGAAGGAGAGCAGACAGGAGGAGCAGGCACACAGCACAGCTATTCTCAGGGTCCGCTCTTGCTTAAGGAGCTCTGCCCCCAAACCACCTTGCTGTGACTGGGCCTTGGGACCTTTCTGCCCAGCAAAGGACAGGGAGCCTTATCCCCCACAGCTTTGAATTCACTCCTGTTTGCTTGGAGACTTCCCTACAGAGCTGCTGACCTCTTTCTTCCAGAAATTATGGGGCAGGTGTCCGTCACCCAGCAAGAAGGACAAGTCACTGTGGAGCAGGGAAATGCATTTGAGACCACCTGCACATACGAGACCTCCTACTTTAGGGGCTTGCTCTGGTACGAGCAGAAGAAGAGCCAAGGCCCTCAGCTGATTTCAAATCAAGCAATAGCAGGCACCAAGCAGAGTGACCGTTTCACCACAGAGCTGAACGTCACGGAGAAATACAGCGTTCTGCAGCTGAAGGAAGTCGAGCTCTCTGACAGCGCCTTGTACCTCTGTGCTGTGAGTGACACCCTGGTGCAGGGAGCTACACTGGTTGAGCAATAACCCTGGGAAGGGAGTGCAAGGCAGAGCTTTGGGATGGCGTCCTCAGTTCTCCCCTGGCTGCTCTGCTTCCCCTGTGCACCCTGAGATCTGCCAGCCAGATGCCCTTTCCCAAAGGGGCTGGTGCCTGTGGCTGTGCAAAGAGTGCTGACCCTGACTGGCTGACCAGGACCACAGTGCTCTATTTTTCTTCCCTTCCTGGGCTACCTGAATAGGGTAGATCCTGCTGGGAACCAAGATTCCCCTGGGGGCTTGTTCTCAGCCCCTTGATCCCAGATTTAGTAAATTCCTGAAAACCCATGATAAAGCAACTTGCTTCAAATCATGGCCAGCTGAGCCCAGAGACTCCTAGAACAAGTTCTGACAGAGATTTGCTGTGTTCTTTTCTCTCTTCAATGAGTCAGTAAATAAAATGGATTTTTTTCTGAGCCATTTCATCATCTCCAGACTTGCAGCCAGTTCATGTCCAAAACCTGTGCCTGAGGGACAGAACAAAGCACATAGAATATCCCTGATTGCCAAATGCCCAAGAGATCTCCATGTTCATCACAATAAGCAAGCAAAGAAAGATATAAATGAAGACTTACAACCAGATGGGGTGGTTGTTGTCTCCTCAGGGGTGCCAGGGGTATGTGATCATCTGCAGCTCCTGCACAGAGAGCAGTTTTGTAGTGACCAGCTCCCACAGCAGTGGGGGATTGTATGTCTGGGAGAACCTAGGTGTCCTGCATGCAGCAAATGCTGAGACAAAGCAGGAGAAATGAGGATATGCTGATAAAGGTTCCTCCATCTCACAAACCATGCTGAATGTGGTGTTTTGATGTCCTCAGACTCAAGGAAGCTCTTCTGTCTGCTTGCAAGAGCAAGAAGCAAAGCAACCCAGAAAGAAGAGCTCAGTGCAGGCAGCTCCAGCAGGGGGCAACCACGGGCCCCCTTTTCCTCTGTGCTCTCAAGGAAGGCAGCACCAGCCTCAGCCTTGTCTCAGCAGGGGTCTGATTCAACCCCCCTGGGATCCTCTCCCTGTTATAAATGAAGTCTCAACTCAATCTGAGTTTTGTAATATTTATAAAACAAATATTTCTAAAAGGTATAAAAGCTATAAAAGGTATAAAAGGCAAGTAAACAGCGCTGGGTGTGCGGGTAGTCTACACTCCATTAACACGCACACACCAACATCAAACATTCTAAATATAAAGAACATTGCTTTTACGTACTAAACCCAAGTATGCCTATACATACGTACAATCAGAAAAGGTAACAAACAATCCTTTAAGTTCCATGACTTAACGGTCTCCATTTTCAATTCCTTTTCTTGACTGCAAACAAGTCTCCATTTTCCATTCCTTTTGAACTTTTTTGAACTGTCTTACTTTAAGTTGTCAAGCAACTCGGTCTTCGGGCCTTATGTATCCCATTCTTCCCGAATCGAAGAAAAGCATATCCATCTCTTTTTCAAGGCCAATGAGGCCTGGGTCAAAAGGCACATCCAGGTCAGCAGGGGGCGTAACAGCAAAAGCCTTCGATGGCTGTAGCAGCAGAGGGGCCCATGGCGTAGCAGTCGGATCAGTAAAGGAGCCCGCAGCTCCCTCACTGTCTGGCAAGCCACACGTTTGTGATTGTGTCTCCACATGGCTCTTTAAGGCCTCAGAGGCTGCTCGCCAGGTGCTGAGCAATCCCACTGCAACCTTGTCATTTTTAGTTGCAGAGACCCACACCTTGACCTCAGTTTGGTTCCATGTTTCAGGATCATAAACTGTCTAATTGTTAAGAAGAAGAATAAGCTGTAAGGTTACCAGGACAGTCTTTGTTTCTAAGGACATACAATTCCCCATAATGCACAACTGCTTACCAGCAAGAGGCAGTTGTGTGCACAGGTCCGCTTCTCTCAGCTTGAGCTTCTTTCCAGCTCCAGTGCGCCTATTTCCAGCGACTTTCTCTACGAGCTTCTCTGAGCGGTTTGCTGAGTTTGGCTGAACCTATCTTCATGAGGCAATCAAAGTGCCTGTTCCCGTCCTGGTCTCCATTCTGCCAGCCTGTTCCTCTTCACTTCTTTTTCCTGCTTCTTTATTGATGATGTAACTTCATCACATCGTGTTGCCTTTTTTTTTTTTTTTTATCTTGAGGGCAGGCTCCCCTCTTATACCCTTCTCTCCACAGCAGTTCTTTTCAAAACAACTTTTCATTGGCCAAACAACTTTAAATGTAACAACAACAGCAAACACCCAGAAACATCCATGCCTTAATGGCTGGAGAACAAGAAACCAGAGACTGCATGGAGTCTCCTGAATCACCCTTCTTTGTTCCCTCTAAACTCTTTTATATTTCTGATGGCATCATCGTTAAGAGTCTAATGTTATCTCAACCACGGGGCTTTCCAACCCCCATGGCCACATTCCCAAATCTCCCCCTTCTTTATTAATATCAACCATTTTCTCGACAAGAATTACCACTCCATATATAACATCCCTAAGGAGTCTCTAGGGACATTGAACACCTCTGCAGGAACAGTGCTTTCCTTCCTGTTCTTGCCTGGGATTATGGACTGGCACTCTTGGTACCACATTTTGTAACTGCTCAGTCACCCTGGAACCAGCCCTGCCTGGAGCTCTTCTCTCTTCCCCCAGGGGTATTTGTGTCCTTTCTTCCCTGAGTACAGAGGAGGCTTCCCAAGGGAAATGCCTCCATGAACAGCACCATCTGCAGAACACCCCACCACCACCCCTCCCCACCCTAGGCATAGGCACAGTCCCTCACTCTGGCAATCTGTGGGCTCTGCTCCATACTATGGGCAGGAAGCGATGGGACAGAGACTCACTGGAGTCTGGAAGTCCCATGCAAAAAAACTTCTTTGTCCTCTGACTTTTCCCCTGGGCTGGTAGCGTGGACCTTCCCTCAGTGGGCATTTAGAGAGGACATAACGGTGCTGGCACACAACTTCAGAAAGAACTGTATTCCTCCAGCCCCTGAGGAACAGGGGATTCCGTGAGTGGGGAGGAGCACAGGAAAGGATCTGTGGTTCTCTTGTACATCCCTGTGATCCCTGTGAGTACACAAAATCTTTTGTGTTTTTTGGTTTTCTTGTACAAAAAAAAAAAAAAAATAATACCAAAATACCAAAAAAAAATATTGTTTTCTTGTACAAAATCACTGTGATTTTGTACACCACTGTAGCTCCAAGGGACAGTGCCTGAAGTGTCCCCACTACAGTGTGTCCCATATTCCACTGGGAGTCTGAACACACCCTCCTGTGCTCACCATATTCCCCTGCACACCAGTGACTTTCTTACCTTGCAATGTGAGGGTGGGATGCAGAAACATGTAATGATGCTGATGAGGGAAATGAGATCACTTTTAGAGGAGGCTATCAGAGGTGGCAAGTAGCACAAGGAAGTGCCAGAAGTCTGTGCGCATCACCAATGGTAGAGATCCCACAGGACATCCATTTGCCTGTCCCACAAAGGGAGAGGGACCAGCAGAACCCCCAGGCTGTGTATGGAGGTCTTAACAGCCTAGAAGAACGGAAGGGAGGGAATAGAGTAGAGAGAAAGAAGAAGACATGGAAGTTAGACTTTGGCCATGTTTTCAGAGAGCCCCAGCTGCACTCTTTTGGAAGAGGGACACAGGGTGCTCAGCCTCTCAAACATCATTGGCCAGAAGCTCTGTCTTCAGTCCAGCATCACCTTCTGGGTTCTCAGGGGTCCTTGTGTGGTGTGTCACCAGTGGCTTTAGCACTTTCTACCACAGCAGCAGATGGAAATGCACGAAAGGTCACAGCACCCAAAGTTGACAGGGACTCCATCGCAGCTGTGGATCCTGTAACTAGCAGTGAAGGTGGAGGATCCCACAGCAGTGTTCTGTGGGTAAGAGCTGAGGATGGGGTCTGGCAGAACCACCATCACAGGATGATGGTAGTTGAATTTTGGCCTTGCCTGATGCAGGGCTCGTTGCAGCTGCTGGCAGTGGCATTGGGCTGCAGGACTTGGCACAGCAGGTACTGGTTGTAGCAGGACATGTGTTGGGGCAGGAGGTGCAACTGGGAGAGAGGGCAGGGAGGAAGCAGAGTGCAGGGACATGTGAGGAGCAAAATATCTTGATCCAGACATGATCTGAAAAGAGTGGCCAGGACCCACAAGGATACTGCGTCTCTCTTAGATGACAATCCACCACAGACAGGTCCCACATAGTCTCTGAGTCACAACTTTCCCAATTCCTCTCTCATGACCACCATTACCACAACCCAGTACATGAGGAATCAGCCCAAAAGAGGGAGAAAAGCCAGCAGATCCCCCATGCTGGGGGATCTTATCAGGGCTTCAGATACACTGGGTTTCCAAGAAGAAGAAGAGGAGGGGGGTGAGGTGCTGGGCTGGCTTTTCTGGCGGCCTTGCACTGTCCCAGGCTCAGACGTAGCCTTCAGAGAAGTGATAAATTTCTAGGGGGCTTGTGATGAATGGAAACCCTCCCAGCTAATGACATGGGTTGTAGGGCTGTTTCCCCCTCTACACTGTCTTTATGATTTCCTGGCTTATGCCACACCCATTCCCTTTTGGAGGCTGCTTCTGTGTGCAATTTCTGTGTGATTTCTGGGCAAGGACTGAGTCAGTGGTAGCAGAGGTCTTGGCTCAAGCACATGGTTGGTCCAGTGCAGACAAGTGATGCTGGCCTGGGGTACTGAAGTGGTGTTGTTTGTGACTGGTAACAGGAAGGGACCCAGCTGTTCCCAGCCCTGCAATCCTTGCCTGGTCATCTGAGGGCTTCCCTATGTGCAGATATGTCATCTCTTCTACTCTCCCTCCTTTCCTCCCTCCCTCCCTCCCTCCCTCCCTCCCTCCCTCCCAACTTACTCCAACAGCCCCATGGGGTTGGCTTCCAGATAGGTGGGCTGCACTGATGGGTTTCTTTTCGCTTCCTTATAAAGCTGCCTTCTGGAGAAATGGGTTGACCTCCTTGGACTCCTCTCTCTGGGCAGTCCCTGTGCATCCCCACACTGTGCTGTCCTGTCCTCTGGAGCCTTGTCCTGCTCAGAATGCCACAGGTATGCCCTGCCAGAAAGGTCCCCAGCATCTCCTCTGTCAGCTGCCCTTGGCCTCTGCCCCTGCCCCATTGGGAATGTGTGTGAACACGTGTGGGGCAGAGCCCTTGTGAACTCATCAGAGGCACTGAGTGCACACATGTACCTATGTCTGCATGTGTACACATGCATGGCCTCGTGTTCCTGTGTATGCAGTGTTTGCACCTGCATTTTTCAGAGCATCTATGGAACTGTGCATTTATGCATGCACATGCATGCTTGCATGTGTCCATCAATCTGTGTGTGTATTGCATATGCATTCTTAGTATGTGCTAGTGCACATGTGCACATAATTCACCTGACCCTAGGCATGTGTCCAGCTGGTCCCAGGGCATCTGGGACCCCTACATCTGCATCCTCTTTGCTGTTCTCTCTCTTCCCTTGTCTTTCACTCACCAAAAGGCATTCTGTGCTTGTGCCTCCAATCTCACCAGAGTTTCCATTCTCTGAGGACCTTTATGTCAATATTTGTACTTTGCTTGACAGTGTGCTGCAAGTGAGACTGGCATGGCTTGGGAACTGGAATAGATTCTCCAGGGAAGTGGTCACAGCATGAAGCCTGCTGGGGTTCAAGAAGCGTTTGAACATTCAGACGTGGTACAATTTGTAGGTAGTCCTCTGTGGAGCTAGAGGAGAGGGACTCAGTGATCTTTGTGGGTCTATTCTAACTCAGGATATCCTACAGTACTGTTATTACATGTTTTTCAGAGAAAATGAGATGCTATGTGGACAACATCTTTTTTAAATGTTGGTCTTGTTCTCCTTGATTAACTTATGCTGCAGGCAGGGAATAGGAAAGATGGCATCAACAATTTGACTTGTTCTCTAGAAGGTTTTTTCTATTTCCTAGAAAAAAGTTAATCTCAAATTGTGAGTATGCTACTACACCTCAGACATCAGTCTTAGACAGGACACATTTCTGGCTCAGGAGCACCTATTGATTATTGCTGTAAGCTGGGCAACAGATGTGTTATGTGCAGAAGTTGCACTGGCAACATGTAGAATCTGTGTGAAAGCAAAGTGCACAGCACTGTGTACACCCTGTGTACACCACAGGGCCCCAAGGTGTGCTACTGTGGGAACGCCCTGGCTTGGGTGTGGGGAGCAGTGGTGCTGCGTGGTGCACAAGGACCACTTCATCCTTGTGGCTCTGGGAATGACAGAGGAGCTTGATGCCTGGGAGAAGATCCCCCAGTGTGTGCCCTGTGGCTGGGCTGGTGCATGTCTTGTGCCATTCAGGGCCCATATACAGATTGTACTGAGTGTACAATCAGGTCCCATTCTCACTGCCATCTCTCAGTGGTCATTGGGATTTCTGCATTCACAGAATGTCTTATCTGGAGCATTGTGGGGTTGTGGCACCTATGGAACCTTCGAGTTCCTGGGTCTGTTGAACGTTGTTCCATGCCTGGGGAAGACAATCCAAGATGCAGTAGCCATGACTGTTTGGGCACCAGTCCCTGTCCTGGGCCTGCCTTCATGTAATAAGGAGTTGGGTTCACAGTGACTGGGTGTTCCAATGCGTCCTGCTGTAGCTGGTAGGAGTATGAACTTGTGGGAATAGCTGTGCCATGCCAGATGTTGTACTGAAGGGTGATAAGGCTGCTCAAGGAAGCTATATCTGCTCTTCAAACCCTGGCATGCTGCCTATGATCAGGTGCTCAAGGAGAGGGAAAAGTGGAGGCGAGACAAAGGGCCATCCCCAAGACAATTACCCATTCCCAGTTTCTGCAATCCTTTGGGAACATCATTGTCCAAGCCTCCACCCCCAGCACAGCTCCACGCAAAGCAAGATGCCCCAGAGCTGGGGCCTCCAATGTTAACAGAACTTATTTAGGCAGAGACTTACAAGTCAAGGACTGGTGGCCATTGGCTGTGGAAGAACTAGGGATGTCTTCCTCACCTTCAAGAGACAGTGCCTGAAAGGTGATTTGCTGCAATGTGCACCGCCGTCCAAAGCTTAGAGGATTGAGGCAGTGCCCACAGCCACAGCTAATTCCCACCAAAGCAATGACTTTCTCCCTGGCCATCTCTATGCAGATGGAAGGACGAGACCAGAACACATTCAGGGTTGCTGCAAATGTTTATTGAGTCTCAGGAGGAAAATTAGGTGACTCCAAAGGAGGCCCCGAGAGTGAAGCTCAGGAGGAGAAGAAAAAGAATCTGTTCAGCTTTTCCTATTGCAGAGTTGCTACATCTACCTGGCCCACAAGTGGAGAGAGGCTAGAGGGCACTCAAATCAAGCTGGTTCCCGGGGGCCTCACAGAGAGCTTGGAGGGGAGCAGAGGGCAACAAGAAATAGAGGGTAAAAAGTATGAGTGAGTGAGTAGAAAACAGAATAGGTAGATATGAGCTGTGTTGTCAGAGACCCCTTGTTGGCCCCTTCTTATCTGTCATTACAGGACAAGACAGAGATGGTCAGCTCAATTTAAAACAATATCATGAAGGTTCTTCTGTCCAGCAGCATGTTGTGAGTTCCTGGGGTCCTGGTCTGGGAAAGGGTCTGGCATCTTTAGCAGGGGCGGCAACAGTAGCGGCTGGCAATACAAGAGAGGTCACAGCACCCGGAGTTGATGGGGACTCCGTCACAGCTGAGGATGCTGCCAACAGCAGCAGAGGTGGAGGATCCCACAACGGTGTTCTGTGGGAAGGAGCTGAGGATGGGGCCGGGCAGGGTCACCACCACAGGAGAGGGCTCAATGACGATGGTGGAGTTCTGGCACTGCCTGACGCAGGGCTCGTTGCAGCTGCTGGCCAGCGGGGTCGGGCCACAGGGCTGGCATGGTCGGCACTGGTCGTAGCAGGACATGTCTGGGGGCAGGAGGTTCACCTGGGAGAGAGGGCAGGGAGGAAGCTCAACATGGGGATGCAAGAGGAGCAGCCTGTCACCACTCCCTGAGGAAACCAATGCATAGGCCGTGCTGGGAGCTGGAGGCTGTGCAGGGATGTGTGAGGGATTCTTGACCTCATCCTGCTAGGGCCCCAAAGAAGCTATCAGGGCGTATCTGGCTGCAGCAAAGGTTCTATAGCCAAGAAGCCATTGTAGTACACACCCAGACTTCCTCCATGGCAAACCTTCTCCCCACTTCCCTCTCCCACTACCAGCAGCCCCAAGATTTGACATGGAACAGAGCTGACTGCAGCTAAGAGGTCCGCAGAGATTAGTTGTCCTGTTGAAGAGTGAGGGGGACAAGGAAGAACTTCGCACTCACCTGGTTCCCAAGGAGGAGAAGGCCAGAGAAGTGGATGAGGGAGCACAGGGCTGGGCTGGCTTTTATATGGACCTTAGCCACCCCATGTCCAGAGACATCCCTTGAAGCAGTGACTATTTTCTGACAAGCTCCTTTTGAATGCAAAACATCCCAGCTAATGATATGGGCTGTGTATTTCCTTCCTGTGATGTTTTTTATTTCCTGCTTTGTGCCATGCCTTTTCCCCAGTTAAGTCACCTTTTTATTGGCAGGTAGGGAGGCCCAAGTATTTCCAGGCAACACAGGTCATTGTGGGCAGAAGACTCAGCTCACATGCTGGAAGAGTCCAGTAATGGCAAATGACTTCAGCCTGGGTGTCTCCTTAGGGGCTCTTTGGGGCCCTTTTGGCCACAGGTTTCCCAGCTCCTACCTGTGACCATACCCCACCTAACACTGCCCTCGGGGAAAACCTTCTGACATGTTTTGCCTCCTTCTGCTCTGACCAAGGGATGTCTGTATGAGGGGAGAGGTTGTACAGAGCCCTTCCTGGATCTCTAAAGAAAGGCCCAACAGAAAACCAAGTGTCTGTTTTAGTGCTACAAAATATATAGCGGAATGTAGACAGAAAGTAAATTTTTCAGGTGCTGGGAAACTGCTGTTGTTGTAGCATCAGACAGAAGCATGTGAATTTTCCCAAGACACACAGTGCAGATCCTGTCCATAGAAAATTCCTTCTTCACTCCCACAGCTTGAAGGTTTTCATTCTTCTTAAAAAAATAAAATATAAAATGATATAAAATGAAATGAAATAAATAAAATAAAATAAAATAAAATAAAATAAAATAAAATAAAATAAAATAAAATAAAATAAAATAAAATAAAATAAAATAAAATAAAATAAAATAAAATAAAAGTACACCTTCTCCTTAAATGATGTAAGCTTATGCCTGCCTTGACACCCAGGAGTGCTCAGTAGGGGCACTCCAGCAGATTAACTTACCGCTACTACTCAGGCTAATAAATGAGATTCTCAACTGTTAAATGCAATGCCCAAGAGAGCTGACGTCTTGCCAAGAGCCCTGGCCCAAGTGCCTTGGCAGGGGGATGTAGTGGGTTTACGTGGCAAGGTTTTGGTAGCAGGGAGCCATAGGGGTGGTTTCTGTGAGAAAGATCTAGAAGCTGCCCCATGTTTGGGAAGGGCCCCATTGTTTTCCAGATCCGAGCCAATAAGCGATGTTGTTTTGCACCTCTGTGAGAGCATATTTAAGACAGGGAAAAAACGCTGCGCCACACAGCAGCCGGGAGAGTCAAGGGAGTGGGAGAACAGCCTTGCACCAAGGTCAGTGTAGAAGGAGGGGGAGAGGTGCTCCAGGCGCCGGAGCAGAAGTCCCCTGCGGCCTGTGGTGAGGACCATGGTGAAGCAGGATGTCCCCCTGCAGCCCATGGAGTACCACGGTGGAGCAGGGTTCCACGCTGCAGCCCGTGGAGGAGACCACGGTGGAGCAGGTGGCCCTGCACCGACGGAGGCTGCCGCCTGTGGAAGACCCCTGCCGGAGCAGATTCCGGGCCGGCCCTGTAGCCCGTGGAGAGGAGCCCACGCAGGAGCAGGTGATCTGGCAGGAGCTGCTGCCCATAGGGGAGCCAGGTTGGAGCAGTTTTCTCCTGAGGGATGGACCCCGTGGTACGGACCCATATCTGGAGCAGTTCTGGAAGAGCTGCTGCCTGTGGGAAGCCCACGCCGGATCAGTTCATCAAGGACTGCATCCCGTGGGTGGGACCCCACAGCACAGGGGACGAGAGTGACCGAGAAGGAGCGGCAGAGAAGAAGTGCTGTAGACTGACCATAACCCCCATTCCCCGTTCCCCTGCGCCGCTCGGGGGGAGGAGGTGGAAAAGGGTGGATGGGGGGGGAAGGTGCTTTTGTTTTTTTTTTCCTTTGTTTTCTCACTTCTCTCGCTTGTTAGTTGTAGGCAATAAATCTTACTATCTCCTTATGCCGAGTCTGTTTTGCCCGTTACAATAATTATTGCGTGATTTTCTCGTCCTTATCTCAATCTTTGAGGCCTTTTCACATATTTTCTCCCCATTCCTCTTTGAGGAGGGGGAGTGAGAGAGCGGCTGTGGTGGAGCTCGGCTGCCCACTCGAGCGGAACCACGACAGGGGACTGGAATTCGGTGATCTTTAAGGTCCCTTCCAACCCAAGCCATTCTATGGTTCTGTCATACCGTTTTCTGTCATCTACCACTTGACCTGGAGTGGGAATACACTCATGGTGGTGAGGGTGGTGCCCAACCAGCACTTGAGCTGTCCCATGTAGTTTGTCTTTGGCAACTTCCCCTTCACTCACGTGTACTATGTCTTGCTCAGTACTTAAAGGGGGCTTATAAAAAAGATGGGGAGCAACTTTTTACTGGGTCAGGTAATGATAGGACTAGGGGGAATGGTTTTAAATTAAAAGAAGGGAGATTTAGATTAAATGTTAGGAGGAAACATAGAGGTTGTTGAAGCACTAGAATGGTATGAACAGACAACATGTATATGCCCATTCCCTGGAGGTGTTCAAGACCAGAGTGCCCCTGACAATCTGATCTAATGGGTGGCTTCCCTGTCCATGGCAGAGGGGCTGGAACTCAACAATCTTTTAGGTTCCTTCCAACCGAAGTCATTCTATGGTTCTATAATTCTATCATACCGTTCTAAGACATCTATCTCTTGATCTGGACTGGGAATTCACTAGTGATGATGGTACCCAAAGACCATCTTGCACTCTCCTATGTAGTTTATCTTTTGCAACTTCCCCTTCACTGATATGTACAATGGCTAGCTCATGATGCCTCTTATACTTTTAGATGCCTTCTGTGTAGCGAGGATAATTTTGTTCTCTAGCTGTGTGGTCTAGCTCCTCTTCCTCTAATAGTGGGCCTAAAATGGGATCTTCTCTTCACACTCAAGGACCAGGATAGATCTGTTGGCATCTACCATCCACTGCCATGGGAGAGAAGGTATGTGCCTGTTTGGTGGGAAGCCTGTGGACTGAGCTCCTGCACCCTTCCTTGGCACAAGTGGCACTCCTGCTTCGATAATCCTGTGCTGCCCCTACATAGTAACTGACGGCTTCTTCTGGGACTTGCTACCTGTCATGCAGCTGGCGTCTGCTGAGAGCTTCTGCACTGCTGTGCTCCTTGATTACAATAGCACCATCAGTTTTCCTGTCTTCCTTGAGCTCCTGTAGGGTGTTCCTTGTTGCCCTCTGGAAGTAGGCTTGTGAGGAGACACAAGACACCGTCTGCTCACTCTCACTTGGCTGCAGTTGTGTTGTGCCTGGGGCCATGCTCCTTCCTCTCTACCCACCCCATTGCGAACATCGCCCTGAACAGTGGTGTTCATCATCTCCAGGGCTGTGATGCCCCTGCTCCATGCACCAACCTAGAGCCTGAAGACCTATAAGGTGAAGGAAGCCATGGGAAAACTGAGAAACAAAGGGTGTTTGTTTCTTTGTTTGTTTTCTCTGACAGATGATGAGGGAGGCAGTGAGGAGACCAAATGGGGGGGAGGGGGCACACCACTTGTGGGGGGCTATGCGGGGCTGTGGCCGTGTTTATGCTAGCGCGATTATCAGATTGGGGATGTTTTCAGTTGGGACGCTAAGAAAAGGGAACACAATCAACAAGCATACAGAGACAGCGACCAGACCAAAGAAACATGAAGGCGATCACGACAGAAACCTCGCAATTCACACCAGTTGTTGGCCTATCAAGAAGCCACAGGTGCCACTGCCAGGAAGATCAGCCTGAGCCTTGCAACTGCAATGGTTGTGAAACATGGACGCCGGCAGGAATGGGTGTGGGATAGACCTATACAAACCCATGTGGGGACGTGCAGGGTAAGGGGAGCTGGGAGGAGCACACAAGGGCAGACGGAGCGGGGTGTCCTGTCCTCTTCTGGAATCTGTCCTTACCTGTGTGCACGTGTACTGCAAGGAGAAAATGCCAGCTCCTGGTAGAAAAATGAGAGCAGATTTGGTGCCAGCTGCCAGAGTCAGACTGGGGGTGAGGCTGCCCCCGGCCTATGCTGTCAGCTGCTGGAGCCAGGAGGTCCCTGTGCAGCTCCTGGAGCAGGGGGAGGAGGTCTCGGCCTCCAGGCAAATGCATCAGGAGCATTTTGGGCCCCCAAAAGCAGCTACTGCCAGTACCAGACTGGGTATATCTTCCCCAAACGGGGCATACACATCCCTGTCTGTGTGTCTCCTGGATATGTGCTCAGCTTCCATAACCGTGGAGCCTGCAAAGGGGAACGTGGGCAGCTGCACTCCTCAGCCTGGGCAGAGGCCATAAGAGGAGACACAAGACACTGTCTGCTCGCTCTTACTTGGCTACGGTTGTGTTTTGCCCTGGGACATGCTCCCTCCTCTATACACATCCCTTGCCAACATCTCCCTGAACAAAATAACATCCATATTATCCAGTGCTGTGATGATTCCCCTCCTCTTCCCTTCCCTCCCCTCCCCTGCCTTCCTCTCCTGTCCCCTCCTCTCCCTTCGCTTCCCCTCCTCTCTTCCTTCCCTTACCCTCCCTCTATCTCTCTGCAAAAGCCAGGGATGTCTTCTCCATCTCCAAGGGGCAGTGCCCAAGAGACAATCCTCTGCAGTGTGTCACAAATTGCCATTCTTCTGGGAGTGGGGAAGGGGTTCCATAAACACCCATCTTATACCCACCAAGGGCAAAGCCATCCTCCCCGGGCAGCTCAGATGGGCATACACGGAGGGAAGAAAAATCTACACACAAGGCTGGGATGCAGAAATCTTTAATGAGTGTAGAGAGGAAAAGGAGGTCACTCCAAGCAGAAGCCCCTCAGTGTGGGAATCACCAAGGCCAACATAGAGGTAGTGTCCCTTGCTCATGGTGGAGTTCATGCAGGGCATGTGTCTGCTGTTACCACAGTGGGAGGGCTGGCACTAAGGAGCCCCACAGACCAAGGGAGAAGAAGAGCACATGGAAAAGGAAGAGAAGGAGGTAGGTGGAGAGATGGAAGGAGAGGCATGAACCATGTTTTCAGAAAGCACAGGCTGGCCCCTTCCTGCCAGCATTTGCCACAGGAGCTGAGAAAGCAATGGCCTGAAGATTCCTCCTTTGTGTAGCACCATATACGAAGTTCCTGGGAGAAGAACCCCAGGGCCATGGCCACTGGCTTCTTTAGCAGGGCAGGCACCTTCTGCCACAGTAGCGGCTGGAAATGCCAGAGAGGTCACAGCACCCAGAGGTGATGGGGACTCCGTCACAGCTGAGGATGCTGCCAACGGCAGCGGAGGTGGAGGATCCCACAACGGTGTTCTGCGGGAAGGAGCTGAGGATGGGGCCGGGCAGGGTCACCACCACGGGAGAGGGCTCAATGACAACGGTGGAGTTCTGGCACTGCCTGACGCAGGGCTCGTTGCAGCTGCTGGCCAGTGGAGTCGGGCCACAGGGCCGGCATGGCAGGCACTGGTTGTAGCAGGACATGTCTTGGGCTGGAGATGCACCTGGGAAAGATGGTAGAGAGGAAGCAGAGCGCATGGGTAGGTGAGGATCAGCTCAGTTACCCCATCACAAAAGAGCCAAGGCAACTGCTGAAGGTGGATGTGGAGGCTGTGCCAGGAGGCACATGGTCTTCATCACGTTGTCCTGACAAGGCCCTTCAAAGAGCAGCCTGGCTCAGGAACACCCTCACATAGTACATAAACCAAAAGCTTCCTCAGACCCCTTTCCCAACCTCTCCCTATACAGAACTTCTCTATCCAGCCCTCTCCCATGGCAAGGAACTCCAAGGCACTGAACTCCATAGCTCTGAGCCACCATGGGATTTGATGTCTATTGATGCAAGATCCCTTCCACTTTGGAAGAGGAGGAGAGAGGGCTTCAGACTCACCTGGTTCCCAAGGAGGACAAGGCGAGAGAATTGGATGGGAGAGCAGGGAGCTGAGCTACCTTTTATACTGGTCCTTCATTGCTGCTGGCCCAGAGTCTCCCTTGGCAGAGGTAACAATTTTCTGACAAGCTCATCTTGAATGCAAGCCATCCCAACAAATGATATGGGCTGTGCGTTGGTTTCCTGCACTGCTGCCTTTTCATTTCCAGATTTTAGGTCACGGCCATGCCCCAGCAATAGCTTCTTTAGAGTGCTGGGATGAAACGTCCAAGTATTTCTAGGGCAGGAATGCATCTGTGAGGGCGGAATACTCATCTCAAGTGCGGCATATGTCTTGAGTAGTCAGGTGATGTGTTTCTGGGTGACACTGTTGGGGATGTTTAAAGTGCCATTCTGAGGAAGAAGTTCCACCAAGTCTCAGAAAAATGCCCAAGGTCTCCTATGCATGAAGATATTGAACATCCTTCCCATTCCTTTCCTCCTCAACTCACTCTGATGGTCTCTTGTTACATCCCCTAGTGTGTGATTTGTTGTACTGGCTTTTGATCGTATCCCCATTTACACTGCTCTCCAGGATTAACATTCTTTCCGCTTTTGACTCTGCCCTTCTCTGTGCAGTCTGTAAATTCATAAGCGATGCCGTAGAATCACAGAATGGCAGAATCATAGAATGTCTTTCATTGGAATGGACCTTAAAGATCATCTAGATCAACCTCCCTTGCCATGTGCATGAATACTTTCCACTGGAATAGACTACTCAGAATGCCATCCAATGTGGCTGAGGTGGTGTTACCCAGCTCTGCATCTGAATACCACCACAGCTGCTCTCTCACTCACCCTCCTCAAAGGGAAAGGGGAGAAAATATGATGAAATGAGCTCAAGGTTTGAGATAAGGACAGAGAAATCACTCAAAAATTGTTGTTATGGACAAAACAGTCTCAGCATTCTGAGATTAAGAAAACATATTGCCTATTACTAACTAGCTAGAGAAGTGAGAAACAAAGAAAACAAACTAAAACCACTTTCTCTTGGGCCAGAGGTGTATATGAACTTGGATAGCCACCAAAGTCATATCGCTTTGGTCAGCAGAAAGCCCTGGGAACGTGATGATTAGGAGGATATAGGGAACACCAAAAGGTTGTTTTTGTAGTATAAGCGCTAACATGAAGTTGCTTAACCTTGGACAGTGAGAAAATACCAAAGTGCTCATAGGCTGTATTCTGTCACTAGGAGGTTTCTATGGTATTGCGCTATCTCAGGACAGATACAGAAGAGCCAATAAAAAATTCTTTTCCTTTGCTTGCAACTTGCATTGGAGTCTGGGTATTCATTGCAACTTCTTCCCCACATCCACCCTCTTCCAGCTCCTCTGAAGAAAACCTTGCCATGTAAATCCACCTGAACAGGCCTTGAATATTTCTAGGGATGGGGCTTCCACAGGTTCTCTGGGGAACCTCTTCCTCTCTGTCATCACCCCCATAGTAAACAATTTCTTCCTAATAACTTATCTAAATCTACTCTTCTTTAGTTTAAAACCATTACCCCTTGACATACTCCAGCCCTCTGATCCTCTTCGTGGCCCTCCTTTGGACCCACTCTAACAGGTCTTTGTCTTTCTTGTGCTGGGAGCCCCAGAGCTGAATGCAGCACTCCAGTTGATGTCTTCCTGGAGCAACGTAGAGGGGGAGAATCACCTCCCACCACCTGCTGCTCACGCCTCTTTCAATGCAGCTTAGATTATGGTTGGCCTTTTGGGCTCTAAGTGCACTTTGCTTGCTCATGTTGAGTTTTTCATCAAACACCTACACCAAGTCCTTCTCTTCAGGGCTCCTCTCAACCTATTCACACAGCTCATACCTATTAACACAGCTTACAACCTATTAACCCAGCTCATAGTTGTGATTGGGATTGCCCTGATCCACACGAAGGACCTTGCACTTGGCCTTGTTGAACCTCATAAGACTTGCATGGGCCCACTTCTCAAGCCTGGCTAGGTCTCCATGAATGGAATCCCTTCCCTCTAATGTGTCAAATGCACCTCTTGGTATCATCAACAAACTTTCTGAGTGCCACTCAGTGGCACACACTACATGTCCCCAGGAAAGATATTAACTAATACCGGTCTCAGTACAGACCCTTGAGGGATACCAAGGGTCCATTAGCGGCATGGTCTGAGCGCGACCATGCAGCTAATTCTTTATCCACCGAGCATTCCATCTGTCAAATCCATGTCTCTCCAGCTCAGAGAGAAGGATGTTGTGCCGGATGGTGTCAAATACTTGGCACAAGTCCAGGCAGATGATGTCAATTGCTCTTTCCCTATCCACCTGTCGTGGTTCCGCTCGAGTGGGCAGCTGAGGTCCACCACAGCCGCTCTCTCACTCCCCCTCCTCAAAGAGGAATGGGGAGAAAATATGTGAAAAGGGCTCAAAGGTTGAGATAAGGATGAGAAAATCACGCAATAATTATTGTAACGGGCAAAACAGACTCAGCATAAGAAGATAGTAAGATTTATTGCTCATTACTAACAAGCTAGAGAAGTGAGAAACAAAGGAAAGAAACCAAAAGCACCTTCCCCCCCCATCCTCCCTCTTCCACCTCCTCCCCCCGAGCGGTGCAGGGGAATGGGGGAATGGGGGTTATGATCAGTCTACAGCGCTTCTTCTCTGTCGCTCCTTCTCGGTCACTCTCATCCCCTGTGCTGTGGGTTCCCTCCCACAGGATGCGGTCCTTAATGAACTGATCCGGTGTGGGCTTCCCACAGGCAGCAGCTCTTCCAGAACTGCTCCAGATATGGCTCTGTACCACGGGGTCCATCCCTCAGGAGAAAACTGCTCCAACCTGGCTCCCCCACGGGCAGCAGCTCCTGCCAGGTAACCTGCTCCTGCTTTGTCTCCTCTCCACGGGCTACAGGTCCGTCCCGGAATCTGCTCCGGCAGGGGTCTTCCACAGGTGGCAGCCTCCGTCGCTGCAGGGCCACCTGCTCTACCGTGGTCTCCTCCACGGGCTGCAGCATGGAACCCTGCTCCACCGTGGTACTCCATGGGCTGCAGGAGGACATCCTTCTTCACCATGGTCCTCACCACAGGCCGCAGGGGACTTCTGCTCCGGCGCCTGGAGCACCTCTCCTCCTCCTTCTACACTGACCTTGGTGCCTGCAAGGCCATTCCTTACTCCCTTCACTTTCCCAGCTGCTGTGTTGCGCAGTGCTTTTTTCCCTGTCTTAAATATGCTCTCACAGAGGCACAAAACAACATCACTTATTGGCTCAGCTCTGGAAAACAATGGGGCCCTTCCCAAACATGGGGCAGCTTCTAGATCTTTCTCACAGAAACCACCCCTATGGCCCCCTGCTACCAAAACCTTGCCACGTAAACCCACTACACCACCATTGTAAAAGAACCACCAGATTTGTCAGGCACAATCTGCCCCTAGTGAAGCCATGTTTGTTTTCACCAATCATCTCCTTATTTTCTGTGTGTGCAAGCATAGTTTCCAGGAGGATCTGTTCCATGATCTTGCGGGTCACAGAGGTGAGGCTGGCTGGCATGTAGTTCCCTTTGTCTTCTCAATTAGGATGCACAGTAGTTTGGCAACATCACCCACCACTTCCCATAAGACCCACAGATGCATCTCATCTAATCCCATGGACTTGTGCACCTTCACGTTCCTTTGTTGGTCTTGAACCTGATCTTCCTGTACGACGAGTGGTTCTTCATTCTCCTAGACCCTGCTTTTGCCTTCTGAGACTTGGGCTAGGTGGCTAGAGCTCTTGCTGGTGAGGGCTGAAGCAAAAAAGTCATTGGCTAACTCAGACTTCACCATATCCTGAGTAACCAGGTTTTCCATTTCCTTCCGGAGAGGTCCACAATTTCCCTAGTCTTCCTTTTATCACAGATGTACCTAGAGAAGCCTTTCTTGTTGCCCTTGATGTCCCTGGCCAAATTAAATTCTAATGGGGCTTTTAGCTTTCCTAACCCAATCCCTGGATGTTCTGATGATTTTTCTGTGCTCCTCCCGGACTATCTGTCCTAGATTCCACCCTCTATAGGCCTCCTTTTTCTCATAGAGTTTACCAGTTGCTCCTTGTTCATCCATGCAGGCTTGCTGGCATTTTGCCTGACTCCTTTTTGTCGGGATGCATCTCTCCTGAGCTTTCTTAGGCCTGAGCTTTCTTAGGCCTCTCTTCCCTCCAGTGTTTTGTATCATGGTACACTACCAAGGAGATCCCTGAGGAGGACAAAGTCTGCTCTCCCAAAGTCCAGGGCAGCAAGCTTGCTGTCCTCCCTCCTTGCTGTGCTCAGGATGCTAAATTTCACCATTTCACAGTCAGGGCAGCCAAGGCTGCCCTTGAGATTCACATGCTATCTGCCCCAGTTGCTGTGAGAACGAGGTCCAGTATAGCACCTGTCCTCGTGAGCTCACCTTGTGCACTCACCTGAGTGTCTGGTTGCTTGTGTTCACACATCTGTTCTTGTCTTTTGACAATTGGGGGATGTCAAAGGGGGAATGGTTTTAAAGTAAAAGAAGGGAGATTTAGATTAGATGTTAGGAGGCAATACAAAGGTTGTTGAGGCACTAGAATAGGACAGAGAAGGCGTGTATGCCCAGTCACTGGAGATGTTCAAGACCAGATTGCCCTGGACAACCTGATCTAGTGGGTGGCATCACTTGCCCTTGTTATATTTCATTAAGTTTCTCCCTGCCCAACTCTCCAGCCTGTCTAGGTCCCACTGGATGGCAGCACAGCCTTTTAGAACGTCAGCCACTCCTCCCAGTTTAGTGTCATCAGCAAACTTGCTGACACTGCACTCTATTCCCTCATCACCGGTCCCAGTAACGACCCTTGAGGGGCTCCAGTAGATACAGGCTTCCAACTAGACTCTGTCCTATTGACCACAATTCTCTGGCTTCTTCCCTTCAGCCAGTTTACAGTTTATCTCACTACCTGATCATCCAGGCCACACCTCCTCAGTTTAGCAGCAAGGATGCTGTGGGAGATGATGTCAAAGGCATTACTAAAATCAAGATAGACCATGTACACTAATTTACCATCACCTATCCATCTGGTTATGTCTTCATAAAAGCCTATCGGGTTGGTCAAGCACGACTTCCCCGAGGTGAAGCTATGTTGACTGCCCCTAATGACCCTTTTCTCCTTGATAAGCCTAGAGACAACACCAAGGATAACTTGTTCCATCACCTTTTTAGGGATAGAGGTGAGGCTGTCCAGTCTATAGTTACCCTGGTCCTCCTTATTGCCCCTTTCAAGGGCACCGGAGTGACATTTGCTTTCCTCCAGTCCTCAAGCACCTCTCCCGTTACCCACAACTTACCAAAGATGATGGAGAGTGGCCTAGGAATGACTTCCGCCAACCTCCTCAGCACACGCAGGTGAATCCCATCAGGACCCGTGGTCCAGCTTACTTAATCAGTCCTTAATCCAGTCCTCATCAACGAAGGCAAACTCCTCCTTTATCCAGACTTCATCTGGGGCCTCAGGAATATGGGGCTCCTCAGGACAGCTTCTGGCATTACAGACAGAGACAAAGAAGGCATTCAGTAACTCTGACTTCTCTTTATCTTTTGTCACCAGGGCACCCATATCATTAATCAGTGGATATACATTGCCTCTGGTGTTTGTTTGATTTGCAATGTATTTGTAGAAGCCCTTTCTGTTCACCTTGACCCTTCTTGCAAAGTTTAATTCTAAAGAGATCCTTAGATTCCATGAGATCCTGAACTCCACCATCTCATGGTCACTGCAACCAAGGCTGCCCTCAACCTTCACTGCTTCAACCAGCCCCTCCTTTTTAGTGAGGACAAGATCCAGTAGCCCTCCTCTCCTAGTTGGAACATCCACCATTTGCATCAGTGCACTAGGGGAACCTCCTGGACTATGGATGGCTGGCTACCCTTACAGAAAATGTCAGGGTAAATGAAATCCCCCATGATAACCAGGGCCTGTAATTGCGAGGCTGCTCTCGGCTGCCTGTAGAAGGTCTTGTCAACTTCCTCATCCTGATCTGGTGGCCTGTAATAGACACCCACAGCAGTATCCGCCATGCCAGCCTGTCCCTTAATTCTCATCTACAGACTCTCAACTCGCATCTCATCCGCCCCTGAACAGTACTCAATACATTGTAGTCACTTCACTCTCTCATGTAAAAAGCAATTCTGCCACCTTGGATAGCTGGCCTGTCTCTCCTGACAGAAAAAAAAAAAAAAAAAAAAAAAGGTTTAGTTTTGTGCACAGTGCTTCTTGTCCTGGTACGTGTCCACACAGAGGGGAGCCTGGCTCTATCTTCTCTGTACCATCCCTTCAGTTATTGCTATACATGAATGAGATTCCCCCAGGTGTTCTCCTTTCCAGGCTGGGCAGTCACAGGTCTCTTGGCCTTTCCTCAGAGGAGTGATGCTCCAGTCTCTCAGTCATCACTGTGGCCCGTCATTGCCTCTCTCCAGGATGTCTTTGACTTTGCTGTCCTGGAGAGCTAAGACACAGACATGCTACTCCCAGAGTGGCCTCTCCAGTGCTGCGTAAAGGGGAATGATCACCTCCCTCGACCTGCTGGCAACACTGCTAATGCAGCCGAGGACTGCCTAGAGCTTTTGCTGGTGAAGTCTGAGGCAAAAAAAAATGATTGAATACTTCAGCCTTCACCAAATACTGGGTAACCAGGTTCCCTGTTTCCTTCTGGAGAGGACCTGAAATTTTCCTGGTCTTCCTTTTATCACAGATATACCTAGAGAAGCCTTTCTTGTTGTCCTTAATGTCCTTGGCCAAATTAAATTCTAATAGGGCTTTAGTTTTCCTAACCTGATCCCTGGCTGCTGATGATTCTTCTGTGTTCCTCCCAGGGTACCTGTCCTCGCTTCCATTTTCTGTAGGCCTCTTCTTTCTCATACAGTTTACCAGTTGCTCCTTGTCTATCCATTCATGCCTGTTGGCATGGAGGCCTTCAGTTGTGACCTGACTTTCAGGAGAGCAAGCTAAGGGCAAGATGGCAACCCATCACTTCTGGAGGAGGGAAATTGGAGTCCTGCCTCCCTGGAAGAACTGGAAGTGCTTTCTGTAGGGAGAGCAGGGGCTGCAGATGGGTACAGGAATCAGTCTGGGAGATGTCAGGAGCAACGAGTGTACAGGGATGAATAAGCATCTGCATGTTTCCTTTGCAGATGCCTAGCAATCTTATGTGTTCTTCATATGTATGTATGGTGAAAGAGAGGTTGCTGCTAGGGAACAGATCAGGATGGCAAATAGGAGCTTGTGCCCTCCTAGATGTTCTGGTCAAAATTCTGTCAGCGTATGTGGAGATGGATGTAATCCTTGGTAAACATGGAAAGAAGTCCATGCAAGAACAGAGATGCTACATGAGGACACAGCAAGGAAAAATAATCTTGTGTGAAGTATGGAGTAAATGTTGCAGTAAAAAATAATGACATGAGGTACGGAAGGAATGGCTCATCTCTTGTGCTGCATGCAGGAAGAGAGACAAACTGTTAATAGAGCTGAGGGAGAAAGAGAGCAGATGGACTCAAAGCCAGGTGAGATACTGCTAGAAAGCAGGTAAGCTGACAGACTTGGGTATGGGAATAGCATCTGCAGAAAGAAGAGTGCATGTGTACTTAGCTCAGCATTTCACATCCCATGAAAAGAGAGATGGAGAGTGGAGACAGTGAGAAAGTTGGTGAAATGATAGACACAGGATAGAGGGAGAGAAGAGATACATCTTCAAGCAGTGCTGAGATGCTTTTCTGGCTTTGTAGGTCATTCACAAAAGGACTCCTTGTTACAGTCTGCATGCAGGACACACACAGAAGGACTCTGTGTTACAGTTTGCCCAAGAAACTGCCATCGAGGTGGGACACAATGCAACTCTGCACTGCAATTTCTCCTCCAGCAGCTCTCTTCCCAACATCTTCTGGTACCAGCACCGCCTGACCCAGTCCCCTCAGTTCTTGCTGCAGGTGAGCAAGTTCAAGCCTCATGTGCATTCCGGGAGGATCTCCTCTGTGCTCTCCATGGAGAACTCCCAGGTGCTTCTCCACGTGCAAGATGCCAAGCTCCAGGACAGTGCTGTCTACCTGTGTGCACTGAGCCCACTTTGGCACCTGCAGCATGCAGCTTTATACAGGAAGGTGCAGGTGCTGTGAGGAACAACTCCTTCTCACCAGTGCTTGCATGGAACTCTGAGCTGAGCCTGCCCAGCAAGGACACCTGGGGCTTGCAGTTAGCCAGGTGAGTGGCAGCCCCTGCTCCTGATGCCTGGCAGTGTGGTTAGCATAACCAACAGTAAGGCAAATATCCATAATGTGGAAGGGGGCTGTTAATGTGCACCCCTGCCTCCTTGTCTCTCCCTTTCACTGGCCCCAGTGTGTGGAGACAGCCATTGCTGTGGTGAGAAAGGGCATTGGTGTTATCAAGTCCCCAGTGCTGAGTCACCATGAGGGTGTGTGGAGCACCTACTGACAAGGTGATTAAGCCCATCAGGGTTATCAATACCCAGGTACTGGTTTGCCAGGAGATGGTGACACCAAGAAAACCTAAGATTGAAAAGGGAATTCTCATCCAGTGACACATACATTTTAACTTCTGCAGTACTCTTGTTCTACTAATTTAAGGACTTTTCATCTTCTCATACCATACTCGGTGGATAAAGAATTAGCTGCATGGTCGCGCTCAGACCATGCCGCTAATGGACCCTTGGTATCCCTCAAGGGTCTGTACTGAGACCGGTATTAGTTAATATCTTTCCTGGGGACATGTAGTGTGTGCCACTGAGTGGCACTCAGAAAGTTTGTTGATGATACCAAGAGGTGCATTTGACACATTAGAGGGAAGGGATTCCATTCATGGAGACCTAGCCAGGCTTGAGAAGTGGGCCCATGCAAGTCTTATGAGGTTCAACAAGGCCAAGTGCAAGGTCCTTCGTGTGGATCAGGGCAATCCCAATCACAACTATGAGCTGGGTTAATAGGTTGTAAGCTGTGTTAATAGGTATGAGCTGTGTGAATAGGTTGAGAGGAGCCCTGAAGAGAAGGACTTGGTGTAGGTGTTTGATGAAAAACTCAACATGAGCAAGCAAAGTGCACTTAGAGCCCAAAAGGCCAACCATAATCTAAGCTGCATTGAAAGAGGCGTGAGCAGCAGGTGGTGGGAGGTGATTCTCCCCCTCTACGTTGCTCCAGGAAGACATCAACTGGAGTGCTGCATTCAGCTCTGGGGCTCCCAGCACAAGAAAGACAAAGACCTGTTAGAGTGGGTCCAAAGGAGGGCCACGAAGAGGATCAGAGGGCTGGAGTATGTCAAGGGGTAATGGTTTTAAACTAAAGAAGAGTAGATTTAGATAAGTTATTAGGAAGAAATTGTTTACTATGGGGGTGATGACAGAGAGGAAGAGGTTCCCCAGAGAACCTGTGGAAGCCCCATCCCTAGAAATATTCAAGGCCTGTTCAGGTGGATTTACATGGCAAGGTTTTCTTCAGAGGAGCTGGAAGAGGGTGGATGTGGGGAAGAAGTTGCAATGAATACCCAGACTCCAATGCAAGTTGCAAGCAAAGGAAAAGAATTTTTTATTGGCTCTTCTGTATCTGTCCTGAGATAGCGCAATACCATAGAAACCTCCTAGTGACAGAATACAGCCTATGAGCACTTTGGTATTTTCTCACTGTCCAAGGTTAAGCAACTTCATGTTAGCGCTTATACTACAAAAACAACCTTTTGGTGTTCCCTATATCCTCCTAATCATCACGTTCCCAGGGCTTTCTGCTGACCAAAGCGATATGACTTTGGTGGCTATCCAAGTTCATATACACCTCTGGCCCAAGAGAAAGTGGTTTTAGTTTGTTTTCTTTGTTTCTCACTTCTCTAGCTAGTTAGTAATAGGCAATATGTTTTCTTAATCTCAGAATGCTGAGACTGTTTTGTCCATAACAACAATTTTTGAGTGATTTCTCTGTCCTTATCTCAAACCTTGAGCTCATTTCATCATATTTTCTCCCCTTTCCCTTTGAGGAGGGTGAGTGAGAGAGCAGCTGTGGTGGTATTCAGATGCAGAGCTGGGTAACACCACCTCAGCCACATTGGATGGCATTCTGAGTAGTCTATTCCAGTGGAAAGTATTCATGCACATGGCAAGGGAGGTTGATCTAGATGATCTTTAAGGTCCATTCCAATGAAAGACATTCTATGATTCTGCCATTCTGTGATTCTACGGCATCGCTTATGAATTTACAGACTGCACAGAGAAGGGCAGAGTCAAAAGCGGAAAGAATGTTAATCCTGGAGAGCAGTGTAAATGGGGATACGATCAAAAGCCAGTACAACAAATCACACACTAGGGGATGTAACAAGAGACCATCAGAGTGAGTTGAGGAGGAAAGGAATGGGAAGGATGTTCAATATCTTCATGCATAGGAGGCCTTGGGCATTTTTCTGAGACTTGGTGGAACTTCTTCCTCAGAATGGCACTTTAAACATCCCCAACAGTGTCACCCAGAAACACATCACCTGACTACTCAAGACATATGCCGCACTTGAGATGAGTATTCCGCCCTCACAGATGCATTCCTGCCCTAGAAATACTTGGACGTTTCATCCCAGCACTCTAAAGAAGCTATTGCTGGGGCATGGCCGTGACCTAAAATCTGGAAATGAAAAGGCAGCAGTGCAGGAAACCAACGCACAGCCCATATCATTTGTTGGGATGGCTTGCATTCAAGATGAGCTTGTCAGAAAATTGTTACCTCTGCCAAGGGAGACTCTGGGCCAGCAGCAATGAAGGACCAGTATAAAAGGTAGCTCAGCTCCCTGCTCTCCCATCCAATTCTCTCGCCTTGTCCTCCTTGGGAACCAGGTGAGTCTGAAGCCCTCTCTCCTCCTCTTCCAAAGTGGAAGGGATCTTGCATCAATAGACATCAAATCCCATGGTGGCTCAGAGCTATGGAGTTCAGTGCCTTGGAGTTCCTTGCCATGGGAGAGGGCTGGATAGAGAAGTTCTGTATAGGGAGAGGTTGGGAAAGGGGTCTGAGGAAGCTTTTGGTTTATGTACTATGTGAGGGTGTTCCTGAGCCAGGCTGCTCTTTGAAGGGCCTTGTCAGGACAACGTGATGAAGACCATGTGCCTCCTGGCACAGCCTCCACATCCACCCTCAGCAGTTGCCTTGGCTCTTTTGTGATGGGGTAACTGAGCTGATCCTCACCTACCCATGCGCTCTGCTTCCTCTCTACCATCTTTCCCAGGTGCATCTCCAGCCCAAGACATGTCCTGCTACAACCAGTGCCTGCCATTCCGGCCCTGTGGCCCGACTCCACTGGCCAGCAGCTGCAACGAGCCCTGCGTCAGGCAGTGCCAGAACTCCACCGTTGTCATTGAGCCCTCTCCCGTGGTGGTGACCCTGCCCGGCCCCATCCTCAGCTCCTTCCCGCAGAACACCGTTGTGGGATCCTCCACCTCCGCTGCCGTTGGCAGCATCCTCAGCTGTGACGGAGTCCCCATCACCTCTGGGTGCTGTGACCTCTCTGGCATTTCCAGCCGCTACTGTGGCAGAAGGTGCCTGCCCTGCTAAAGAAGCCAGTGGCCATGGCCCTGGGGTTCTTCTCCCAGGAACTTCGTATATGGTGCTACACAAAGGAGGAATCTTCAGGCCATTGCTTTCTCAGCTCCTGTGGCAAATGCTGGCAGGAAGGGGCCAGCCTGTGCTTTCTGAAAACATGGTTCATGCCTCTCCTTCCATCTCTCCACCTACCTCCTTCTCTTCCTTTTCCATGTGCTCTTCTTCTCCCTTGGTCTGTGGGGCTCCTTAGTGCCAGCCCTCCCACTGTGGTAACAGCAGACACATGCCCTGCATGAACTCCACCATGAGCAAGGGACACTACCTCTATGTTGGCCTTGGTGATTCCCACACTGAGGGGCTTCTGCTTGGAGTGACCTCCTTTTCCTCTCTACACTCATTAAAGATTTCTGCATCCCAGCCTTGTGTGTAGATTTTTCTTCCCTCCGTGTATGCCCATCTGAGCTGCCCGGGGAGGATGGCTTTGCCCTTGGTGGGTATAAGATGGGTGTTTATGGAACCCCTTCCCCACTCCCAGAAGAATGGCAATTTGTGACACACTGCAGAGGATTGTCTCTTGGGCACTGCCCCTTGGAGATGGAGAAGACATCCCTGGCTTTTGCAGAGAGATAGAGGGAGGGTAAGGGAAGGAAGAGAGGAGGGGAAGCGAAGGGAGAGGAGGGGACAGGAGAGGAAGGCAGGGGAGGGGAGGGAAGGGAAGAGGAGGGGAATCATCACAGCACTGGATAATATGGATGTTATTTTGTTCAGGGAGATGTTGGCAAGGGATGTGTATAGAGGAGGGAGCATGTCCCAGGGCAAAACACAACCGTAGCCAAGTAAGAGCGAGCAGACAGTGTCTTGTGTCTCCTCTTATGGCCTCTGCCCAGGCTGAGGAGTGCAGCTGCCCACGTTCCCCTTTGCAGGCTCCACGGTTATGGAAGCTGAGCACATATCCAGGAGACACACAGACAGGGATGTGTATGCCCCGTTTGGGGAAGATATACCCAGTCTGGTACTGGCAGTAGCTGCTTTTGGGGGCCCAAAATGCTCCTGATGCATTTGCCTGGAGGCCGAGACCTCCTCCCCCTGCTCCAGGAGCTGCACAGGGACCTCCTGGCTCCAGCAGCTGACAGCATAGGCCGGGGGCAGCCTCACCCCCAGTCTGACTCTGGCAGCTGGCACCAAATCTGCTCTCATTTTTCTACCAGGAGCTGGCATTTTCTCCTTGCAGTACACGTGCACACAGGTAAGGACAGATTCCAGAAGAGGACAGGACACCCCGCTCCGTCTGCCCTTGTGTGCTCCTCCCAGCTCCCCTTACCCTGCACGTCCCCACATGGGTTTGTATAGGTCTATCCCACACCCATTCCTGCCGGCGTCCATGTTTCACAACCATTGCAGTTGCAAGGCTCAGGCTGATCTTCCTGGCAGTGGCACCTGTGGCTTCTTGATAGGCCAACAACTGGTGTGAATTGCGAGGTTTCTGTCGTGATCGCCTTCATGTTTCTTTGGTCTGGTCGCTGTCTCTGTATGCTTGTTGATTGTGTTCCCTTTTCTTAGCGTCCCAACTGAAAACATCCCCAATCTGATAATCGCGCTAGCATAAACACGGCCACAGCCCCGCATAGCCCCCCACAAGTGGTGTGCCCCCTCCCCCCCATTTGGTCTCCTCACTGCCTCCCTCATCATCTGTCAGAGAAAACAAACAAAGAAACAAACACCCTTTGTTTCTCAGTTTTCCCATGGCTTCCTTCACCTTATAGGTCTTCAGGCTCTAGGTTGGTGCATGGAGCAGGGGCATCACAGCCCTGGAGATGATGAACACCACTGTTCAGGGCGATGTTCGCAATGGGGTGGGTAGAGAGGAAGGAGCATGGCCCCAGGCACAACACAACTGCAGCCAAGTGAGAGTGAGCAGACGGTGTCTTGTGTCTCCTCACAAGCCTACTTCCAGAGGGCAACAAGGAACACCCTACAGGAGCTCAAGGAAGACAGGAAAACTGATGGTGCTATTGTAATCAAGGAGCACAGCAGTGCAGAAGCTCTCAGCAGACGCCAGCTGCATGACAGGTAGCAAGTCCCAGAAGAAGCCGTCAGTTACTATGTAGGGGCAGCACAGGATTATCGAAGCAGGAGTGCCACTTGTGCCAAGGAAGGGTGCAGGAGCTCAGTCCACAGGCTTCCCACCAAACAGGCACATACCTTCTCTCCCATGGCAGTGGATGGTAGATGCCAACAGATCTATCCTGGTCCTTGAGTGTGAAGAGAAGATCCCATTTTAGGCCCACTATTAGAGGAAGAGGAGCTAGACCACACAGCTAGAGAACAAAATTATCCTCGCTACACAGAAGGCATCTAAAAGCATAAGAGGCATCCTGACCAAGACATGGCAGGGATGACACCCACTAGATCAGGTTGTCCAGGGCAATCTGGTCGTGAACACCTCCAGGGACTGGGCATACACACTTTCTCTGTGCATGCTGTTCTAGTGCCTCAACAACCTCTATGTTTCCTCCTAACATCTAATCTAAATCTCCCTTCCTTTACTTTAAAGCCATTCCCCCTAAATCCTATCATTACCTGATGTACTAGATGTTGCTCTCCATCTTTTTATAAGGCCCTTTTAAGTATTAAAGAGCTGCAATCAGGTCTCTCTGGAGCCTTCTCTTCTGCAGACTGAACATCCCCAGCTCTCTCAGACTTTCTTTGTAGGAGAAGTGCTCCAACTCTCCAATCATTTTGTGGCTGTCCTCAGGACCTACTCTAACAGGTCCACATTCTTCTCGTGCTGGGGACCCCAGACCTGGCTGCAGCACTCCAAGTGGGACCTCACAAGGTCATAGCAGAGGGGGACAATCACCTCCATTGACCTGCTGGCCACTCCTCTTGATACAGCCCAGGATGCAGTTGCCATTCTGGGTTACAAGTGCGTGCTGATGGCTCATGTTGCACTTCTTGTCCACCAGAACCCGCAAAAGTCCATCTCTGCAGGGCTGCTCTCAATGACTTCACCCATTCTGTGCCCATGCCTGGGATTGCCCCAAACCAGGTGCGGCACCTTGCAGTTGGACTTCTTGAACCTCATGAGGTTCACATGGGCCCACTTCTCAAGCTTCTCCAGGTCCCTTGGGATGGTATCCCTTCGTTCTGCTGTACCAACTGCATTGATCAGCTTCATGTCATAAAAAGACATGAAACAGAACCAGTCTGTAGGCAGACACCGGAAGGACACCAAAATTCCCACCAAAGCAATGGCTTTCTCCCTTGGCCATCTCTTTGCAGGTGGAAAGACCAGACAGGGACACACTCGGGGATGCTGCAAAAGTTTATTGAATCTCAGGAGGGAAAAGAGGTGACTACAAGAAGAGGCCCTGAGAGTGGAGATCAGCAAGAGCCACCAAAATCTGTTCAGATTTTGAATGGCAGACTTGCCACAGGGTATCCATCTAACTGGACCCACAAGTGGAGAGAGGCTTGCATGTCACACCAGGTTGGTTTCTGGGGACTTCACAGAGAGCTTGGAGGGCAGCAGAAGGCAACAAGGAAAAGAGAGAAAAAGAGTGAGTGAGTGGAAAACAGAAAAGGTAAACATTGACCATGTTGACAGAGAGACCAGGTTGGCCCCTTCCTGTCTGTCTTTACAGGACAAGACAGAGATGGTCAGCCCCTCTTAAAACAGGAGCGTGAAGGTCTGTTCTTCTGTCCAGCAGCATGTTGTGAGTTCCTGGGGTCCTGGTCTGGGACACTTTCTGGCATCTTTAGCAGGGGCGGCACCTGCTGCCACAGTAGCGACTGGCAATACAGGAGAGGTCACAGCACCCGGAGTTGATGGGGACTCCGTCACAGCTGAGGATGCTGCCAACGGCAGCAGAGGTGGAGGATCCCACAACGGTGTTCTGTGGGAAGGAGCTGAGGATGGGGCCGGGCAGGGTCACCACCACAGGAGAGGGCTGGATGACGATGGTGGAGTTCTGGCACTGCCTGACGCAGGGCTCATTGCAGCTGCTGGCCAGTGGAGTCGGGCCGCAGGGCTGGCACGGAAGGCAGGGCTGGCACTGGTCGTAGCAGGACATGTCTGGGGGCAGGAGGTTCACCTGGGAGAGAGGGCAGGGAGGAAGCAGAACATGGGGATGCATGACGAGCAGCCTGTCACCACACCCTAACAAAACCAAGGCACAGGCCATAGTGAGAGCTGGAGGCTGTGCAGGGATGTGTGAGGGCTTCTTGGCCTCATCCTGCCAGGGCCCAAAAGGAGACACCGGAGACTATCTGGCTACAGACTAGGCCCTAGTCCAGAAGCAATCTTAATGCACACCCAGCATCCCTCTGTGAGAAACCTGCTTCCCTCCTCCACAACCAGAAACCCCAAAATTTGGCATAGAACAGAGCTGATTGTAGCTGAGAAGTCCATGGAGATGAGACCTCGGATAATGAGGAGGACAAGAAGGGGCTTCACACTCACCTGGTTCCCAAGGAGGAGAAGGCCAGAGAAGTGGATGAGGGAGCATGGAGCTGGGCTGGCTTTTATAGTGGACCTTAGCTGCCCCATGTCCAGAGACATCCCTTGAAGCAGTGATTATTTCCTGACAAGCTCCTCTTGGATGCAAAACATCCCAGCTAATGATATGGGCTGTGTATTTCCTTCCTGTGATGATGTTTTTCATTTCCTGCTTATGCTGTTTCCCAGTTATGTTGCCTTTTGAGTGGCAGGTAGGAAGGCCCAAGCATTCCCAGGCAACACATGTCATTGTGGGCAGAAGACTCAGCTCACATGCTGGAAGAGTCCGGTAAAGGCAGATGGTGTCAGCCTGGGTGACTCCTTAGGGGCTCTTTAGAGCCCTTTTTGCGACAGGTGTCCCAACTCCTACTGTGACCCTAATCCACCTAACACTGTCCTCAGGGAAAACCTGCTGGCCTGCTTTGCCTCCTCCTGCTCTGACCCAGGGATGTCTGTATGGGGGGAGAGGTTGTTCAGGGCCCTTTCTGGATCACAAAAGAAAGGCCCAACAGGACATTGTCTGTTTTATTTATAAGGAATAAGAAGAGGAATGTAGACATAGAGTAAATCTTTCATGTGCAGGTGACCCGGCGTTTGTGCAGCATCAGACAGAACTACGTGGATTTTTTCCAAGACACGCAGTGCAGATCCTGTCCCTAAAGAATTCCTTCTTCACACCCATGCCTTGATGCCTTTCATTTTTGGTTTAAAAAAAAAAAAAATTAAAAAAACATACACCTTCTCCTTATATGATGGAAGCTTATTTCTGACATGACACTAACCAGCGCTCAGTAGGGGCACTCCATCGGATTCCCTCCAGCAGAGGTGGAGGATCCCACAACGGTGTTCTGTGGGAAGGAACTGAGGATGGGGCTGGGCAGGGTCACCACCACGGGAGAGGGCTGGATGACGATGGTGGAGTTGCACTTGGACTTATTGAACCTCACTTGGTTCGCATGGGCCCACTTCTAAAGCTTCTCTAGATCCCTTTGGTTGACATCCCTTCCTTCTGTTTTATCCACTGCACCACTCAGTTTGGTTAGCCTGAGTAGCAGCGGTAAGGGAATCCGATGGAGTGCCCCTACTGAGCGCTGGTTAGTGTCATGTCAGAAATAAGCTTCCATCATATAAGGAGAAGGTGTATGTTTTTTTAATTTTTTTTTTTTTAAACCAAAAATGAAAGGCATCAAGGCATGGGTGTGAAGAAGGAATTCTTTAGGGACAGGATCTGCACTGCGTGTCTTGGAAAAAATCCACGTAGTTCTGTCTGATGCTGCACAAACGCCGGGTCACCTGCACATGAAAGATTTACTCTATGTCTACATTCCTCTTCTTATTCCTTATAAATAAAACAGACAATGTCCTGTTGGGCCTTTCTTTTGTGATCCAGAAAGGGCCCTGAACAACCTCTCCCCCCATACAGACATCCCTGGGTCAGAGCAGGAGGAGGCAAAGCAGGCCAGCAGGTTTTCCCTGAGGACAGTGTTAGGTGGATTAGGGTCACAGTAGGAGTTGGGACACCTGTCGCAAAAAGGGCTCTAAAGAGCCCCTAAGGAGTCACCCAGGCTGACACCATCTGCCTTTACCGGACTCTTCCAGCATGTGAGCTGAGTCTTCTGCCCACAATGACATGTGTTGCCTGGGAATGCTTGGGCCTTCCTACCTGCCACTCAAAAGGCAACATAACTGGGAAACAGCATAAGCAGGAAATGAAAAACATCATCACAGGAAGGAAATACACAGCCCATATCATTAGCTGGGATGTTTTGCATCCAAGAGGAGCTTGTCAGGAAATAATCACTGCTTCAAGGGATGTCTCTGGACATGGGGCAGCTAAGGTCCACTATAAAAGCCAGCCCAGCTCCATGCTCCCTCATCCACTTCTCTGGCCTTCTCCTCCTTGGGAACCAGGTGAGTGTGAAGCCCCTTCTTGTCCTCCTCATTATCCGAGGTCTCATCTCCATGGACTTCTCAGCTACAATCAGCTCTGTTCTATGCCAAATTTTGGGGTTTCTGGTTGTGGAGGAGGGAAGCAGGTTTCTCACAGAGGGATGCTGGGTGTGCATTAAGATTGCTTCTGGACTAGGGCCTAGTCTGTAGCCAGATAGTCTCCGGTGTCTCCTTTTGGGCCCTGGCAGGATGAGGCCAAGAAGCCCTCACACATCCCTGCACAGCCTCCAGCTCTCACTATGGCCTGTGCCTTGGTTTTGTTAGGGTGTGGTGACAGGCTGCTCGTCATGCATCCCCATGTTCTGCTTCCTCCCTGCCCTCTCTCCCAGGTGAACCTCCTGCCCCCAGACATGTCCTGCTACGACCAGTGCCAGCCCTGCCTTCCGTGCCAGCCCTGCGGCCCGACTCCACTGGCCAGCAGCTGCAATGAGCCCTGCGTCAGGCAGTGCCAGAACTCCACCATCGTCATCCAGCCCTCTCCTGTGGTGGTGACCCTGCCCGGCCCCATCCTCAGCTCCTTCCCACAGAACACCGTTGTGGGATCCTCCACCTCTGCTGCCGTTGGCAGCATCCTCAGCTGTGACGGAGTCCCCATCAACTCCGGGTGCTGTGACCTCTCCTGTATTGCCAGTCGCTACTGTGGCAGCAGGTGCCGCCCCTGCTAAAGATGCCAGAAAGTGTCCCAGACCAGGACCCCAGGAACTCACAACATGCTGCTGGACAGAAGAACAGACCTTCACGCTCCTGTTTTAAGAGGGGCTGACCATCTCTGTCTTGTCCTGTAAAGACAGACAGGAAGGGGCCAACCTGGTCTCTCTGTCAACATGGTCAATGTTTACCTTTTCTGTTTTCCACTCACTCACTCTTTTTCTCTCTTTTCCTTGTTGCCTTCTGCTGCCCTCCAAGCTCTCTGTGAAGTCCCCAGAAACCAACCTGGTGTGACATGCAAGCCTCTCTCCACTTGTGGGTCCAGTTAGATGGATACCCTGTGGCAAGTCTGCCATTCAAAATCTGAACAGATTTTGGTGGCTCTTGCTGATCTCCACTCTCAGGGCCTCTTCTTGTAGTCACCTCTTTTCCCTCCTGAGATTCAATAAACTTTTGCAGCATCCCCGAGTGTGTCCCTGTCTGGTCTTTCCACCTGCAAAGAGATGGCCAAGGGAGAAAGCCATTGCTTTGGTGGGAATTTTGGTGTCCTTCCGGTGTCTGCCTACAGACTGGTTCTGTTTCATGTCTTTTTATGACATGAAGCTGATCAATGCAGTTGGTACAGCAGAACGAAGGGATACCATCCCAAGGGACCTGGAGAAGCTTGAGAAGTGGGCCCATGTGAACCTCATGAGGTTCAAGAAGTCCAACTGCAAGGTGCCGCACCTGGTTTGGGGCAATCCCAGGCATGGGCACAGAATGGGTGAAGTCATTGAGAGCAGCCCTGCAGAGATGGACTTTTGCGGGTTCTGGTGGACAAGAAGTGCAACATGAGCCATCAGCACGCACTTGTAACCCAGAATGGCAACTGCATCCTGGGCTGTATCAAGAGGAGTGGCCAGCAGGTCAATGGAGGTGATTGTCCCCCTCTGCTATGACCTTGTGAGGTCCCACTTGGAGTGCTGCAGCCAGGTCTGGGGTCCCCAGCACGAGAAGAATGTGGACCTGTTAGAGTAGGTCCTGAGGACAGCCACAAAATGATTGGAGAGTTGGAGCACTTCTCCTACAAAGAAAGTCTGAGAGAGCTGGGGATGTTCAGTCTGCAGAAGAGAAGGCTCCAGAGAGACCTGATTGCAGCTCTTTAATACTTAAAAGGGCCTTATAAAAAGATGGAGAGCAACATCTAGTACATCAGGTAATGATAGGATTTAGGGGGAATGGCTTTAAAGTAAAGGAAGGGAGATTTAGATTAGATGTTAGGAGGAAACATAGAGGTTGTTGAGGCACTAGAACAGCATGCACAGAGAAAGTGTGTATGCCCAGTCCCTGGAGGTGTTCACGACCAGATTGCCCTGGACAACCTGATCTAGTGGGTGTCATCCCTGCCATGTCTTGGTCAGGATGCCTCTTATGCTTTTAGATGCCTTCTGTGTAGCGAGGATAATTTTGTTCTCTAGCTGTGTGGTCTAGCTCCTCTTCCTCTAATAGTGGGCCTAAAATGGGATCTTCTCTTCACACTCAAGGACCAGGATAGATCTGTTGGCATCTACCATCCACTGCCATGGGAGAGAAGGTATGTGCCTGTTTGGTGGGAAGCCTGTGGACTGAGCTCCTGCACCCTTCCTTGGCACAAGTGGCACTCCTGCTTCGATAATCCTGTGCTGCCCCTACATAGTAACTGACGGCTTCTTCTGGGACTTGCTACCTGTCATGCAGCTGGCGTCTGCTGAGAGCTTCTGCACTGCTGTGCTCCTTGATTACAATAGCACCATCAGTTTTCCTGTCTTCCTTGAGCTCCTGTAGGGTGTTCCTTGTTGCCCTCTGGAAGTAGGCTTGTGAGGAGACACAAGACACCGTCTGCTCACTCTCACTTGGCTGCAGTTGTGTTGTGCCTGGGGCCATGCTCCTTCCTCTCTACCCACCCCATTGCGAACATCGCCCTGAACAGTGGTGTTCATCATCTCCAGGGCTGTGATGCCCCTGCTCCATGCACCAACCTAGAGCCTGAAGACCTATAAGGTGAAGGAAGCCATGGGAAAACTGAGAAACAAAGGGTGTTTGTTTCTTTGTTTGTTTTCTCTGACAGATGATGAGGGAGGCAGTGAGGAGACCAAATGGGGGGGAGGGGGCACACCACTTGTGGGGGGCTATGCGGGGCTGTGGCCGTGTTTATGCTAGCGCGATTATCAGATTGGGGATGTTTTCAGTTGGGACGCTAAGAAAAGGGAACACAATCAACAAGCATACAGAGACAGCGACCAGACCAAAGAAACATGAAGGCGATCACGACAGAAACCTCGCAATTCACACCAGTTGTTGGCCTATCAAGAAGCCACAGGTGCCACTGCCAGGAAGATCAGCCTGAGCCTTGCAACTGCAATGGTTGTGAAACATGGACGCCGGCAGGAATGGGTGTGGGATAGACCTATACAAACCCATGTGGGGACGTGCAGGGTAAGGGGAGCTGGGAGGAGCACACAAGGGCAGACGGAGCGGGGTGTCCTGTCCTCTTCTGGAATCTGTCCTTACCTGTGTGCACGTGTACTGCAAGGAGAAAATGCCAGCTCCTGGTAGAAAAATGAGAGCAGATTTGGTGCCAGCTGCCAGAGTCAGACTGGGGGTGAGGCTGCCCCCGGCCTATGCTGTCAGCTGCTGGAGCCAGGAGGTCCCTGTGCAGCTCCTGGAGCAGGGGGAGGAGGTCTCGGCCTCCAGGCAAATGCATCAGGAGCATTTTGGGCCCCCAAAAGCAGCTACTGCCAGTACCAGACTGGGTATATCTTCCCCAAACGGGGCATACACATCCCTGTCTGTGTGTCTCCTGGATATGTGCTCAGCTTCCATAACCGTGGAGCCTGCAAAGGGGAACGTGGGCAGCTGCACTCCTCAGCCTGGGCAGAGGCCATAAGAGGAGACACAAGACACTGTCTGCTCGCTCTTACTTGGCTACGGTTGTGTTTTGCCCTGGGACATGCTCCCTCCTCTATACACATCCCTTGCCAACATCTCCCTGAACAAAATAACATCCATATTATCCAGTGCTGTGATGATTCCCCTCCTCTTCCCTTCCCTCCCCTCCCCTGCCTTCCTCTCCTGTCCCCTCCTCTCCCTTCGCTTCCCCTCCTCTCTTCCTTCCCTTACCCTCCCTCTATCTCTCTGCAAAAGCCAGGGATGTCTTCTCCATCTCCAAGGGGCAGTGCCCAAGAGACAATCCTCTGCAGTGTGTCACAAATTGCCATTCTTCTGGGAGTGGGGAAGGGGTTCCATAAACACCCATCTTATACCCACCAAGGGCAAAGCCATCCTCCCCGGGCAGCTCAGATGGGCATACACGGAGGGAAGAAAAATCTACACACAAGGCTGGGATGCAGAAATCTTTAATGAGTGTAGAGAGGAAAAGGAGGTCACTCCAAGCAGAAGCCCCTCAGTGTGGGAATCACCAAGGCCAACATAGAGGTAGTGTCCCTTGCTCATGGTGGAGTTCATGCAGGGCATGTGTCTGCTGTTACCACAGTGGGAGGGCTGGCACTAAGGAGCCCCACAGACCAAGGGAGAAGAAGAGCACATGGAAAAGGAAGAGAAGGAGGTAGGTGGAGAGATGGAAGGAGAGGCATGAACCATGTTTTCAGAAAGCACAGGCTGGCCCCTTCCTGCCAGCATTTGCCACAGGAGCTGAGAAAGCAATGGCCTGAAGATTCCTCCTTTGTGTAGCACCATATACGAAGTTCCTGGGAGAAGAACCCCAGGGCCATGGCCACTGGCTTCTTTAGCAGGGCAGGCACCTTCTGCCACAGTAGCGGCTGGAAATGCCAGAGAGGTCACAGCACCCAGAGGTGATGGGGACTCCGTCACAGCTGAGGATGCTGCCAACGGCAGCAGAGGTGGAGGATCCCACAACGGTGTTCTGCGGGAAGGAGCTGAGGATGGGGCCGGGCAGGGTCACCACCACGGGAGAGGGCTCAATGACAACGGTGGAGTTCTGGCACTGCCTGACGCAGGGCTCGTTGCAGCTGCTGGCCAGTGGAGTCGGGCCACAGGGCCGGCATGGCAGGCACTGGTTGTAGCAGGACATGTCTTGGGCTGGAGATGCACCTGGGAAAGATGGTAGAGAGGAAGCAGAGCGCATGGGTAGGTGAGGATCAGCTCAGTTACCCCATCACAAAAGAGCCAAGGCAACTGCTGAAGGTGGATGTGGAGGCTGTGCCAGGAGGCACATGGTCTTCATCACGTTGTCCTGACAAGGCCCTTCAAAGAGCAGCCTGGCTCAGGAACACCCCCACATAGTACATAAACCAAAAGCTTCCTCAGACCCCTTTCCCAACCTCTCCCTATACAGAACTTCTCTATCCAGCCCTCTCCCATGGCAAGGAACTCCAAGGCACTGAACTCCATAGCTCTGAGCCACCATGGGATTTGATGTCTATTGATGCAAGATCCCTTCCACTTTGGAAGAGGAGGAGAGAGGGCTTCAGACTCACCTGGTTCCCAAGGAGGACAAGGCGAGAGAATTGGATGGGAGAGCAGGGAGCTGAGCTACCTTTTATACTGGTCCTTCATTGCTGCTGGCCCAGAGTCTCCCTTGGCAGAGGTAACAATTTTCTGACAAGCTCATCTTGAATGCAAGCCATCCCAACAAATGATATGGGCTGTGCGTTGGTTTCCTGCACTGCTGCCTTTTCATTTCCAGATTTTAGGTCACGGCCATGCCCCAGCAATAGCTTCTTTAGAGTGCTGGGATGAAACGTCCAAGTATTTCTAGGGCAGGAATGCATCTGTGAGGGCGGAATACTCATCTCAAGTGCGGCATATGTCTTGAGTAGTCAGGTGATGTGTTTCTGGGTGACACTGTTGGGGATGTTTAAAGTGCCATTCTGAGGAAGAAGTTCCACCAAGTCTCAGAAAAATGCCCAAGGTCTCCTATGCATGAAGATATTGAACATCCTTCCCATTCCTTTCCTCCTCAACTCACTCTGATGGTCTCTTGTTACATCCCCTAGTGTGTGATTTGTTGTACTGGCTTTTGATCGTATCCCCATTTACACTGCTCTCCAGGATTAACATTCTTTCCGCTTTTGACTCTGCCCTTCTCTGTGCAGTCTGTAAATTCATAAGCGATGCCGTAGAATCACAGAATGGCAGAATCATAGAATGTCTTTCATTGGAATGGACCTTAAAGATCATCTAGATCAACCTCCCTTGCCATGTGCATGAATACTTTCCACTGGAATAGACTACTCAGAATGCCATCCAATGTGGCTGAGGTGGTGTTACCCAGCTCTGCATCTGAATACCACCACAGCTGCTCTCTCACTCACCCTCCTCAAAGGGAAAGGGGAGAAAATATGATGAAATGAGCTCAAGGTTTGAGATAAGGACAGAGAAATCACTCAAAAATTGTTGTTATGGACAAAACAGTCTCAGCATTCTGAGATTAAGAAAACATATTGCCTATTACTAACTAGCTAGAGAAGTGAGAAACAAAGAAAACAAACTAAAACCACTTTCTCTTGGGCCAGAGGTGTATATGAACTTGGATAGCCACCAAAGTCATATCGCTTTGGTCAGCAGAAAGCCCTGGGAACGTGATGATTAGGAGGATATAGGGAACACCAAAAGGTTGTTTTTGTAGTATAAGCGCTAACATGAAGTTGCTTAACCTTGGACAGTGAGAAAATACCAAAGTGCTCATAGGCTGTATTCTGTCACTAGGAGGTTTCTATGGTATTGCGCTATCTCAGGACAGATACAGAAGAGCCAATAAAAAATTCTTTTCCTTTGCTTGCAACTTGCATTGGAGTCTGGGTATTCATTGCAACTTCTTCCCCACATCCACCCTCTTCCAGCTCCTCTGAAGAAAACCTTGCCATGTAAATCCACCTGAACAGGCCTTGAATATTTCTAGGGATGGGGCTTCCACAGGTTCTCTGGGGAACCTCTTCCTCTCTGTCATCACCCCCATAGTAAACAATTTCTTCCTAATAACTTATCTAAATCTACTCTTCTTTAGTTTAAAACCATTACCCCTTGACATACTCCAGCCCTCTGATCCTCTTCGTGGCCCTCCTTTGGACCCACTCTAACAGGTCTTTGTCTTTCTTGTGCTGGGAGCCCCAGAGCTGAATGCAGCACTCCAGTTGATGTCTTCCTGGAGCAACGTAGAGGGGGAGAATCACCTCCCACCACCTGCTGCTCACGCCTCTTTCAATGCAGCTTAGATTATGGTTGGCCTTTTGGGCTCTAAGTGCACTTTGCTTGCTCATGTTGAGTTTTTCATCAAACACCTACACCAAGTCCTTCTCTTCAGGGCTCCTCTCAACCTATTCACACAGCTCATACCTATTAACACAGCTTACAACCTATTAACCCAGCTCATAGTTGTGATTGGGATTGCCCTGATCCACACGAAGGACCTTGCACTTGGCCTTGTTGAACCTCATAAGACTTGCATGGGCCCACTTCTCAAGCCTGGCTAGGTCTCCATGAATGGAATCCCTTCCCTCTAATGTGTCAAATGCACCTCTTGGTATCATCAACAAACTTTCTGAGTGCCACTCAGTGGCACACACTACATGTCCCCAGGAAAGATATTAACTAATACCGGTCTCAGTACAGACCCTTGAGGGATACCAAGGGTCCATTAGCGGCATGGTCTGAGCGCGACCATGCAGCTAATTCTTTATCCACCGAGCATTCCATCTGTCAAATCCATGTCTCTCCAGCTCAGAGAGAAGGATGTTGTGCCGGATGGTGTCAAATACTTGGCACAAGTCCAGGCAGATGATGTCAATTGCTCTTTCCCTATCCACCTGTCGTGGTTCCGCTCGAGTGGGCAGCTGAGGTCCACCACAGCCGCTCTCTCACTCCCCCTCCTCAAAGAGGAATGGGGAGAAAATATGTGAAAAGGGCTCAAAGGTTGAGATAAGGATGAGAAAATCACGCAATAATTATTGTAACGGGCAAAACAGACTCAGCATAAGAAGATAGTAAGATTTATTGCTCATTACTAACAAGCTAGAGAAGTGAGAAACAAAGGAAAGAAACCAAAAGCACCTTCCCCCCCCATCCTCCCTCTTCCACCTCCTCCCCCCGAGCGGTGCAGGGGAATGGGGGAATGGGGGTTATGATCAGTCTACAGCGCTTCTTCTCTGTCGCTCCTTCTCGGTCACTCTCATCCCCTGTGCTGTGGGTTCCCTCCCACAGGATGCGGTCCTTAATGAACTGATCCGGTGTGGGCTTCCCACAGGCAGCAGCTCTTCCAGAACTGCTCCAGATATGGCTCTGTACCACGGGGTCCATCCCTCAGGAGAAAACTGCTCCAACCTGGCTCCCCCACGGGCAGCAGCTCCTGCCAGGTAACCTGCTCCTGCTTTGTCTCCTCTCCACGGGCTACAGGTCCGTCCCGGAATCTGCTCCGGCAGGGGTCTTCCACAGGTGGCAGCCTCCGTCGCTGCAGGGCCACCTGCTCTACCGTGGTCTCCTCCACGGGCTGCAGCATGGAACCCTGCTCCACCGTGGTACTCCATGGGCTGCAGGAGGACATCCTTCTTCACCATGGTCCTCACCACAGGCCGCAGGGGACTTCTGCTCCGGCGCCTGGAGCACCTCTCCTCCTCCTTCTACACTGACCTTAGTGCCTGCAAGGCCATTCCTTACTCCCTTCACTTTCCCAGCTGCTGTGTTGCGCAGTGCTTTTTTCCCTGTCTTAAATATGCTCTCACAGAGGCACAAAACAACATCACTTATTGGCTCAGCTCTGGAAAACAATGGGGCCCTTCCCAAACATGGGGCAGCTTCTAGATCTTTCTCACAGAAACCACCCCTATGGCCCCCTGCTACCAAAACCTTGCCACGTAAACCCACTACACCACCATTGTAAAAGAACCACCAGATTTGTCAGGCACAATCTGCCCCTAGTGAAGCCATGTTTGTTTTCACCAATCATCTCCTTATTTTCTGTGTGTGCAAGCATAGTTTCCAGGAGGATCTGTTCCATGATCTTGCGGGTCACAGAGGTGAGGCTGGCTGGCATGTAGTTCCCTTTGTCTTCTCAATTAGGATGCACAGTAGTTTGGCAACATCACCCACCACTTCCCATAAGACCCACAGATGCATCTCATCTAATCCCATGGACTTGTGCACCTTCACGTTCCTTTGTTGGTCTTGAACCTGATCTTCCTGTACGACGAGTGGTTCTTCATTCTCCTAGACCCTGCTTTTGCCTTCTGAGACTTGGGCTAGGTGGCTAGAGCTCTTGCTGGTGAGGGCTGAAGCAAAAAAGTCATTGGCTAACTCAGACTTCACCATATCCTGAGTAACCAGGTTTTCCATTTCCTTCCGGAGAGGTCCACAATTTCCCTAGTCTTCCTTTTATCACAGATGTACCTAGAGAAGCCTTTCTTGTTGCCCTTGATGTCCCTGGCCAAATTAAATTCTAATGGGGCTTTTAGCTTTCCTAACCCAATCCCTGGATGTTCTGATGATTTTTCTGTGCTCCTCCCGGACTATCTGTCCTAGATTCCACCCTCTATAGGCCTCCTTTTTCTCATAGAGTTTACCAGTTGCTCCTTGTTCATCCATGCAGGCTTGCTGGCATTTTGCCTGACTCCTTTTTGTCGGGATGCATCTCTCCTGAGCTTTCTTAGGCCTGAGCTTTCTTAGGCCTCTCTTCCCTCCAGTGTTTTGTATCATGGTACACTACCAAGGAGATCCCTGAGGAGGACAAAGTCTGCTCTCCCAAAGTCCAGGGCAGCAAGCTTGCTGTCCTCCCTCCTTGCTGTGCTCAGGATGCTAAATTTCACCATTTCACAGTCAGGGCAGCCAAGGCTGCCCTTGAGATTCACATGCTATCTGCCCCAGTTGCTGTGAGAACGAGGTCCAGTATAGCACCTGTCCTCGTGAGCTCACCTTGTGCACTCACCTGAGTGTCTGGTTGCTTGTGTTCACACATCTGTTCTTGTCTTTTGACAACCTGTTTGCAGCGGGCTTTGTGTGAATGCATGTGGGTGCACAGATTTGTGCATGACTCTTTGCAGGTATAGATGAGCACATGTGTGTGTCCTTGTTTCCCCTTTATCATGAGGGAATGTGCACAGTGGCAGCACTGTCCCCTTCTCTGTGCATGAGCCCTGCAGTGGAGCTGGTTCCCAGGCTCAGAAGGAGCCTGAGTGCAGCTGGATGGAGAAGGCACCAGCCTGGCAGAGATCTGTCCAGGTGTTGTGATTTAACCCGGCCAGCAGCTAAGCACCACATAGCAGTTGTCTCACCCTCCCACCCCCCTCTGTGGGATGGGGGATGGAATTGAAAAAAAAAGTGAAAGCTTCTTGGTTGAGATAAAGACAGCTGATTAGGACAGAAAATAAAGGAAAATAATAATAATAATGATAATAGTATTACTACTACTAATGTGTACAAAACAAGTGATGCACAGTGCAATTGCTCACCACCTGATGACTGATATCCAGCATATCCCTGAACAGCGGTCTCTGCTCCCTGGCCAGCCACCACATATTAATTGCTCAGTGTGATGTCCTATGGTACAGAATATCCATTTGGCCAGTTAAGGTCAGCTGTCCTGGTGCTGTCCCCTCCCAGCTCCTGCTGTACCCCCAGCCTGCCCACTGACAGGACAGTGTAAGAAGCTGGAAAGTCCTTGGCTTAGTGTAAGCACTGCTCTGAAACAATTAAAACATCAGCATGGTAACCACATTATTCTTACCCTAAATCCCAAACACAGCGCACTACCAGCTACTAGGAGGAAAATTAACTCTATCCTAGCTGAAACCAGGACACAAGGGAAGAGGCACTGAAACTCAGCTCCTCTCTCCTGAGCACTACTTTTCCTCACATTGCAACGATCGCCCTCTGTTATTGTCAATGTCAGGCCCCAAAAAGGACTATATCAGGACAGTTTGGATCTTTGGTTTAATTCAGGGTAACAATATTTGGAGTGCCTCAGTATGGCTTTCCACTGAGCACCATGTTCCTGTGAGCCCTTCCCATGGGCCCTGGGCCAGCAGCTTTGGTATGGAGGGCACCTTTTGCCTGAGTAGCAGCTGGCAATGCCAGAAAGCAGCTGGCAATGCCAGAGACATCCAGCCCTGTTCAATGCTTTCATTAAGGCCACAACCACTTGGAAGAGGGCACCCATGGCCAGTTAGTGCATGGCCCCCAACCAGGGCACACAGGTAGTAACAGCATAGGTCACAACTGGGCTTATAGAATCATAAAATATCCTGAGTTGGAAGGGAACCATAAGGATCATCAAGTCCAACTCCAGGCTTCACACAGGTCTACCCAAAACTTCAGACCATATGACTGAGAGAATAGTCCAAATGCTTCTTAAACTCTGACAGGCTTGGTGCTGTGACTACATCTCTGGGGAGCCTGTTCCAGTGTGTGAGTTCTAGTTCTCTCAGTGAAGAACCTCTTCCTGATATCCAACCTGAACCTCCCCTGTCACAGCTTGACTCCATTCCCTCAGGTCCTATTGCTGGTCACCAGAGAGAATAGATTGGCGCCTGCCTCTCCACTCCCCCTCATGAGGAAGCTGTAGGCTGCGATGAGGTCTCCCCTCAGCCTCCTCTTTTCCAGGCTGAATAGGCCAAGTGACCTCAGCCACTCCTTCTAAGTCTTCCCCTCTAGGTCCTTCACCATCCAAGTATCCCTTTTCTGGACACTCTCCAATAGTTTCATATACTTTTTGTACTGTGGTGCCCAGAACTGCACATAGTACTTGAGGTGAGGCCGCACCAGCGCAGAGTAGAGCTGGACAATCACGTCCCTCAACCAACTAGCAGTGCTGTGCTTGATGCAACCCAGGATACAGTTGGCCCTTCCGGCTGCCAGGGCACACTGATGGTTCATATTCAGCTTGCTATCAACAACAAAAACAACAACAACAAACAGATCCTTCTGTGCAGGGCTGGTCTCTGTGGGGCTGGTTCTTTGGCTTCAGAGAACATAGGCAGGCTAGAGAAAGGGGCTGACCAGAACTGCATGATGGTGCAAAGGAGCAAAGAAAAGGGTTTTCCTCTTGGGCAGGAAGCACCCCAGGAATAATGCAGGGTGGGGGCCGGCTGCCAAGGAAACAGACCTGCAGGAAAGGCTGTGGGGTGTTGGAGGCACTCAGCCGGACACGAGCCAGCAGCGCGCCCTTGCAGCAAAGGCAGCCGACGGCCTGCGGAGCTGGAGGCATCAGGGGGTGCCCCGCAGTGCATGGGGCCGGGCAGGTGGGGTGGGGGTGAGGCGGGGGCACAGCCACAGTCGGGCCGCGTGGGGTCGCTGCCGGTGCTTAGAAGTCCCCTTGCAGGGTCTGGAGTTAAACAGCACGGGCCCGAGCGAGCATCACAGCAGTCAGGTTTGGTTTCCTCCATCCTCTGTAGTTGTGTTTTAAGAGCTTGTTGCACAGGCTTTGTCCCAAGCCCAAATTCAGTACCTTTAGCGCTGAGATGACGTCCTGGCAATACAACAAGTATCTGCACTGGACACTGGACACTCTAATGACAGCTTTTAGAGTCCTGGATTTTGAAAAAAGGACTGAGTCGTTGAGGAGTTTGCTGCACTAGTCAGCGCTGTTGAAGGTCTGCCCTTGGTGCAGGATTCACTCCTGTCTGTGTGTGCTGACTGCTGAGCAGAGGGCCATGGTGGGGCATCCTTCTCTGCCAGCGTAAAAAAGTGTGTCTCTCCCTGGGGGAGGGGGCTTTGCAGCAGGCACTGTCAATGGAGATGTTTCCTTGCAGAGCCTTCCCCCTTGCCCAGGGAAGAGGTGAAGGATAACCAGACTGGCAGAGAAAGTAGGGCACCTGGGTCTAGGCACCTTTGCTTGTGCCTGGTCCTACCTCCATCCAGACAGCCCCTAGGGAAGAAGAGGACAAGGGCAGCAGAAGGAATCTCTTCTCCATTGACAGCAGAGGTGGATGCAGGCCTCTGTATCTGTCTGGGTTCTGGATGGCAGTGGGAGGCCACTGGGGACACTTGCCCCTTGCTGGGGCTGCCCCATTCAAAGAAGGGCAAAGAGAGGGAAGCACATAGTGGCCATGTTGGTGTCCTTTTGCCTTACCACTGACCGAGTGAAAAAAACTGGTCTTCAGAAGCCTTCAGCTGACTGTGCAAGTGTGAAACTCGCAGTGCTGAACAACCTGTGCCCAGCCATAGAGAACCTGGGGCACAGCAAAGATTGCCTGGATTCCTTTCTGACTGCTTTAACCACTAGTCCATCCCTCTCTTGAAAGCCTTGCTGGGGCAGAGGTGTGCCCCAAGGAGCAGCAGAGGGAGAGCTTTACTCCACCCTCTTTGCTGAGGTTCAGAGGCTGCTTTGAGCTGGCAGAGGAAGAACTGAATTCACAAGCTTGAGCTCCCTCTTTCCAGACACTACGTGGGCACGCTGTGAAGGCGACAGCGTGACATGGTCCTGCTTTTTCTGGCAGCCTTGATGGCACTGTCAGACTTTGGTGAGATGTGACATTCAGGAGGGCAAGCTGGGGGGAAGATGGCATCCCATCATTTCTGGAGGCGGGAAATTGGAGTCCTGCCTCCCTGGAAGAACTGGAAGCACTTTCTGTAGGGAGAGCAGAGGCTGAAGACCAGTACAGGAGACAGTCTGGGACATGTCAGAGGCAATGAGTATACAAGGATGAATGAGCTTCCGCATGTTTGCTTTGCACATGCCTAGCAATCTTATATGCATTGTTCATAGGTATGGATGGTGAAAGAGAGGTTGCTGCTAGGGAACAGAACAGAATGGTAGATAGGAGCTTGTGCCCTCCTAAATGTGCCTAGATGTGCCTGGATGTGCCATCAGCATGAATGTAATCCTTGGTAGACCTGGAAAGAAAGCTAAGTTCAGTCAAGAACTGAGATGCTACATGAGGACAAAGCAAGGACACATCACTTTGTGTGAAGTATGGAGTAAATGCTGTGGTAAGGAATGATGACATGAGGTACGGAAGGAATGGCTCATCTCTTGTGCTGCATGCAGGAAGAGAGACAAACTGTTAATAGAGCTGAGGGAGAAAGAGAGCAGATGGACTCAAAGCCTGGTGAGATACTGCTAAAAAGCAGGTAAGCTGACAGACTTGGGTATGGGAATAGCATCTGCAGAAAGAAGAGTGCATGTGTACTTAGCTCAGCATTTCACATCCCATGAAAAGGGAGATGGAGAGTGGAGACAGTGAGAAAATTGGTGAAATGATAGACACAGGATAGAGGGAGAGAAGACATACATCTTCAAGCAGTGCTGAGATGCTGTTCTGGCTTTGCAGGTCATGCACAGGACTCTGTGGTGCAGTTTGCCCAAGAAACTGCCATCGAGGTGGGACACAATGCTACTCTGCACTGCAATTTCTCCACCAGCAGCTCTCTTCCCAACATCTTCTGGTACCAGCAACGCCTGACCCAGTCCCCTCAGTTCTTGCTGCAGGTGAGCAAGTTCAAGTCTCATGTGCATTCCGGGAGGATCTCCTCTGTGCTCTCCATGGAGAACTCCCAGGTGCTTCTCCACGTGCAAGATGCCAAGCTCCAGGACAGTGCTGTCTACCTGTGTGCACTGAGCCCACACTGGTGCCCTCAGCTTGCAGCTTTATACAGGAAAGTGCAGGTGCTGTGAGGTGCAGTTCCCTCTCATCACAGTGTTATAAATGGCTCAGGATTCAAATTAGGATTAAATAAAAAAATAGGATTTATTGAAAGAATATAAAGGAATAGAGGTAAGCAAACAGCGCTGGGTGCACCGGGAGTCTCTGCTCCACCAGGACGCACACCAGTTACATCAAGCAGCTGATTTTTATGCTCCTAGACTAATACATATTCATTACTACTTCTAAAAAAAATAGATTATTAAAATTAGCTTCCGGGGTGCAGTCCCTCCTACTGGAGCATGCGCAGTCTCCTCTGGGGTCTCTTCTGGGGGTCTCTAGGGGTCTTTCATGCTGAAGGCTCGCAGTCTTCCTCTCCCCCTTTGTACTTACTGGGCACCATCCCAAGTTTACAGAACATCTTCTTCAAGTCTTGTCTCCCAGCCGCCCTTCAGCTTCTTTCTCCTTCCTCTTTATCTCTCGGCCCCCCCTAACCAGATACCAAAGATCGACATAGTATCCCATAACAGTCACTAGTTGTTATCAGTTGTTCTGAAACTCCCAGACACACGAGTAATTAAAACATTCTTCCCCAGCCATTCACAGACACATCTATAGCAGTGTTAGAAATAGAAATCCGGAATAACAAAAGAGAACAGGTTCATAAATTTAAGAAGTGATAAATTGACTAGAATGAGGGGGAGACTGGGACACACTGCATCTGTGGTTCAAGAATTAAATTGCCAGTGCAGGGCCCAGAGGCAGACAGGATTCAAACAGAATTGTTCTTTATGGACACGAATTGTTAAAACATTCCTCACAATAGTTTGCATGGAGCTCTGAGCTGAGCCTGCCCAGCAAGGACACCTGGGGCTTGTGGTGAGCCAGGTGTGAGTGGCAGCCCCTGCTCCTGATGCCTGGCAGTGTGGTTAGCATAACCAACAGTAAGGCAAATATCCATCATGTGGAAGGAGGCTGTTAATGTGCACCCCTGCCTCCTTGTCTCTCCTCTTCACTGGCCCCAGTGTGTGGAGACAGACATTGTTGAGGTGAGAAAGGGCATTGGTGTTATCAAGCCCTCCGTGCTGAGTCACCACAAGGGTGTGGGGAGCAGCTATTGACTGGGGGATTAAACCCATCAGTGTTATCAATACCCAGGTTCTGGGTTGGCAGGAGATGGTGACACCTGTTTGGGAGTAAGGAAGAATAACAACACAGCAAGCCCTGTCTATAAAATCAGGCAGCAGCAATTCCTAAGTGGGACTTAGTGCAGGACTGTTGTTGGAAGGCAAAGCCTGTGATCCCTGCTGGTCACGGATGTATCCACCATTGTCTTTTTCCTCTGAGGACTGAGTGAGCGACTAGTGTTCATTTATGTAAAGCCTGTTTCCAAGCTGTGAGTTTATCACATGGTGATAGGTGATCTGCAGAGGGTCTGTCCTGGTGACTAAATCTTATGTAACTGAGCCTCCTAAAAATGTAGTGCAACTCTACTCTGTGATAAACACTAGAAACTGTAGAAAGAACCTGCCTGTGTTCTGTAGTGTTGGGTGACAGAATTGTGAGTAGTCAGCAGGATCATTGTATTAGAATAATGAATGCTTCCCTTGACAAATGGGCCACACTGTGGAAGCATTTTCTTGGAAATGGATGGCATTATCCAAAGCAGGAAAGGCTAAGGTCAATAAGCCACCATCCAAATGCTGCAGGGAATTAACTAACTACATAGCAAGATTTGTAAGGTAAGGAAAGGGAAAAGGAAGGAAGGTGTTGGTTGTCAGCTGCAGTGTGGAAAATTAAGAAGGAATGGGCTGGAAGTTTAGAGGAAGAAAACAGAAGGTTGAAAAGGGAATTAGTTGCCAAAGATACAGATGTTTTAGCTTCTGCAGAGCAGTGCTTACATTCAGTCAAGGGCTTTTCAATTTCTCATGCCACCATCCCAACAACAAGACTGGAGGTGCAGAAGAAGTTGGGAGGGGACGCAACCAGGTAAAATGTCCAGATTTGTTACCTGGACTGCAATGAGCCAAACTACACAAAAGGTCAAGAGACTGTTTATTTCAGAGTTGCACAAGTCAGGGTACCCAGTGGTTTCCCACAAAGGCACACACTGCACATCCTGCTCATGCTGAGATTCATTGTCATTGTCATCTTCGGAGCTCTTCTGGGATTTTTCTTAGAAATGAACAACTCTATTCATAAATGCTGCTGTTGAGGCAAAGTCCATTTATATGACAACATCCTGCTTCGCTCCTACAGACTAGCCACAAGCTCCTTGCCACATTCCAAAGGATATGTATAGCACAGCTCTGTACAGCACAGCAGAGCTCTGTGCCTACTCAGGTGAGCTGCCATGCAGATCCCAAACTTCTCCATGAACAATCTTCTGTTTCGAGCCACAACAGGCAGGAAAGTTGATTCACTGCTCTGTGCAGTACATATTTTGGAGACAGAGAGAATGTTGACACTGCTTGGAGGGTTTGAAAGGAACAGTCAGGGTCTTCAGGGCTCAGCATGCAATTCCTTTGTATATTTGAGTCCTCCACTTTCACGATGTGCTGAGGGAGGTGTGGGGGAAGACAGCAAGATGGAGTTGGGTGCAGCCAAGCCAGACAAGGTTTTAGGGACGGTGATAGATGGGGCCAAAGCATCAGGGAAGCAAAGACTGTCAGGGCTGTGGCCTTGGGTAGTGTAGGGGGGTTTGTGTGGCAAGGTTTTGGTAGCAGAGTGCTGCACGGATGGCTTCTGTTAGAAGAGTCCAGAAGCTGCCCCATGTTAGAGAAGGGCCAGGTTCAGCCTGCTCCAAAGTGACCAGCCACTGCCCAAAGCAAAGCCAAGCCAAGCCAATAAGTGATGGCTTGGCAGATGTAAAAAATAGAAGAAGAAAACAAACAAACAAACAAACAAACAAACAAAAAAACTTTAACACAACAGCAGCTGGGAGAGTGAGGAGTGTAAAATGGCCCTGCAGACACCAAAGTCAGTGAAGAAGGAGGGCAGTAGGTGCTCCATGTGCCAGAGCTGAATATCCCCTGCAGCCTGTGGGGAGGACCATGGTGGAGCATGTTGTTTGCCTGCAGCCCATGGTGCACCATGGTGGAGCAGGTTTCCACACTGTAGCCCAGGGAGAAGACCACAGTGGAGCAGGTGGATCTGACCTAAGGAGGCTGTGGCCTGTGGAGAACCCCCGCTGGAGTAGACTCCAGGCCGGACCTGTTGCCTGTGGAGAGGAGCTCAAACAGGAGAAGGTGATCTGGCAGGAGCTGCTGCTGATGTTGGTGCAGTGCGCTCCTGATGGATGGAACCTTGTGGTACAGACCCATATTGGAGAGGTTTTTGAAGAGCTGCTGCCTGTGGGAAGCCCATGCAGGATCAGTTCAGGAAGGACTGCATCATATTGGTGGGACCCCATTTTGGAGCAGAAGAATAGAGTGACCATGAAGGAGTGGCAGAGGTGAAAGTGTTATTGACTGACCACAGCCCCTATTTCCCCTTTCCCCTGCCTTGCTCAGGGGGAGGAGGTGGATGAGGGTGGATAGGGGGAAGGCATTTTTATTTGTTTTATTTGTTTCTCACGTCTCTAGCTTGTTAGCAATAGTCAATAAATTTCTATAATCCCCATATGATGAGACTGTTTTGGCTGTCATGACAATTATTGAGTGATATCCCTGTCCTTATCTCAACCCTTGAGCCCTTTTCATTGTATTTTTCCCCCTTTCCCTTTGAAGAGCAGGAGTGAGAGAGTGGTTGTACTGGAGCTCATTTGCCCACCTGAGTAAAACCACCACAAGTGGGTGCCTCCTGTGGCACATCAGAATGTGTGGAGGTGACCCACTGATCACACATCCTTTTCCCTGCTGACTCCCCACCCCTTGCCCTATGGAAGAGGTTGTCCTTGTCCCTTCTGGGATTGTGGCATCCCACACCCTGCTGGAGCTGGGTTTCTCTTGCAAACGCTAGGCTATACCACCAGAACAGGACAAGGCCAGAGCCCCTGTACAGAGCTCCACTCTACAGAACAGCAGAGCTCTGTGACTACTCAGGCGAGCTACCATGCAGATCCCAAACTTATCCATGAACAATCTCCTTCTGTTTTGAGCCACAACAGGCAGGAAAGTGGATTCATTGCTCTATGCAGTACATCATTTTTTGGAGAAAGAATATTCACACTGCCTGGAGGGTTTGAAAGGAACAGTTGGGGTCTGCAGGGTTTGGAGTGTCATTCCTGTGGGTGTCTGAGTCCTCCACCTTCATGATATGCTGAGGTATGGGGGAAGACAGCGCAATGATCCCAATAGTTGCCAAGCCTGACAAGGTGTTAGTGGTGGTGATAGAGGGGGCCCAAGCATCAGGGAAACCAAGACTGCCACGGATGTAGCCCTGGGTGGGTGCCCCCTGTGGCCTATCAGTGTGAGTGCAGGAGACCCACTGATCCCATATCCTTTTCCCTGCTGACTGCCCACCCCTACAGAATTGGTTGTCCTTGTCCCCTCTGGGCTTTTAGTACCTCACACCCCATTAGAGCCAGGTTCCTCTTGCAAAAGCTAGGTTATCCTGCCAGAACAGGACACAGACAGAGACACTGGGCTGCTGCACAGCATGGTTCCTCCCTTCTTTATGGGGATGTGGGAGAGAACCTGGGGTATCCTCTTGTCTCAGGGGAAATAGGAACATCCCCATGGCGCTGAGGATGCCAGAGATAGATGCCACAAGCTCAGTGGGGAAAACTCCCCTGACATCTGCCGTTGCCAAACAGGGCGTGTGCAGAAGAGAAGGCAGTTGTAGCTGGGGAGGTGAGGACCCCATTAGGAAAGGAGATGAGAACAGCCTCTTTCCTTGATGTGCCCCCCCCCTGCTCCCAGGGCTACTCATTGTGAAAATCCTCAATGGTTGCTCCTGCTGGAATGGGGAGAAACCCCAAGGAGCATTTTGGGCACAGTCAGAACAAATCACTTCTCATTGCTGCATCTTCCCTTGTTCCCCCAGCAGAGTCATTTCCGGCAGCTCTGTTCTCTTGGGGCTGGGAGTTGGTTTTCTGACTCTCTCTCCCGCAGCAAACAGGAAGGTCGGTCTCAGCATGCAGCGTGGGTATCTCATCCTCACTGCTTTCCTGGGGCAACTGCTGGGTAAGTGCTGGCTTTTAATCAAGGCATAAATCTTCTTTTCCCAGGAAGCTCTCATCAGCATTACCTCATTTATGTGGGGAACATATCTTGATTCACAGGGAAATGCTGTTTTCCTCCCATTTTTGACTCTGCACCACTTCTCTCAAGATGCTGTTATTCTTGGAAATGAAAAGAAAAGACAGAGAGGAGAGTCCTGAATCCCATCTCCTGTTTTTCTCATCCTTTCAGTCCATTTCTCTCTGCCTTTCTCCTCTATTCCACCTACTGTAACCAGAGGAGATTGCAGCAGTCTCTGCAGTCCCACATTTCTTCCTTTCCTATGGAAAGAAGCAAGATCCTGTCCAAGTGGATACAGGGACAATTAAGCTCTTCTCTCTTGAACATTACCAGTGTGTCCAGTCTGTCTTCTGCCTGATGTGTTCCTGCCATGTCCTCCAATGTCCTCCCACTTGTCAGCACAGCCAAGGCTCCCTCCTGACACCACTCACCTCAGCTTTGTGTGTACTAATGGGCCTTGGAGCCCCCAAGGATGACTGGGATGAGGAAGCAGGTTGAACCTTTTCCAAGAAGCTGCAGGCCCCTCAACCTGCTGGAGGGTGTTGTGTATGTGGGTGACAGACAGTGCCCTGGTCCTCTGGGCAGAAGGAGAGCAGGCAGGAGGAGCAGCTAAATAGCACAGCTCTCCTCAGGGTCCACTCTGTCCAGGGAGCTCTGCCCCCAAACCACCTTGCTGTGCCCAGGCCTTGGGATCTTTCTGCCCAGCAAAGGACAGGAGCCTTATCCCCCACAGGTCTGAATCAACTCCTGTTTGGTGGCCTGGAGGCTTCCCTGCAGAGCTATTGACCTTCTGTTTCTTCCAGAAACCATGGGACAGGTGTCTGTCACCCAGGAAGAAGGACAAGTCTCCGTGGAGCAGAGAAACACCTTCCAGACCAATTGCACGTACCAGAGCTCCAACTTTTATAGTTTGCTCTGGTACCAGCAGAAGAAGGGACAAGCCCCTCAGCTGATTTCAAATCAAGCAATAGCAGGCACCAAGCAGAACGGCCGTTTTACCATGGAGCTGAACACTTCAGAGAAATCCAGTGTTCTGCGGCTGAAGGAAGTCGAGCTCTCTGACAGCGCCTTGTACCTCTGTGCTGTGAGTGACACCCTGGTACAGGGAGCTGCCTTGGCTGAGCAACAACACCGTTGAGGGAGGGGATATGTCTGTGCAAGGCAGAGCTTTGGGATGGGGCCCTCAGTTCTCCCCTGTCAGCACTACTTCCCCTGTTCACCCCAAGATCAGCCAGCCAGATCCCTTTCCCAAAGTGGCTGGTGTCTGTGGCTGTGGAGAGAGGGCTGACCCTGACTGGATGACCTGGACCTCAGTTTTTCTCCCTTCCTGGGCTCCCAGAGTAAAGCAGTCTTCTGGCAACCAGGACTTACCCAGTGGTTGCTCTCAGCCTCTCAGCCCCAGGGTGAGTAAATTCCTGCCAGTCCATGACTAAGTAGCTTGCTTCAAGCCCTAGCTATCCCAGCCCAGAGACCCCTAGAAGAAGTTCTATTAGAGATTTGCATGGTTCTTCTCTCTCTTTAATGAATCAGTAAATGACCTGGTTTTGCGTCCCAGCCACCAAGTTATCTCCAGACCTTCAGCCAGCCCATGTGCAAGGCCTATGCCTGAGGGATTGAACAAAACACATAGAACATCCCTGATTGCCAAATGCTCAAGAGCTCTCCGTGTTCATCACAGTAAGCAATCATATTGAGATATAAATAAAGACCTACAACATGCTGGGGTCATTGCTGTCTCTTCAAGAGAGCTGGCAAAATCTATCATCCACATCTGCTGCACAGGGAGCAGTATCGTAGTGACCAGCTCCCATGGTAGTAGGGGATTGCATGTCTGAGACAAGCCAGGTGTCCTGCAGGCTGCAAATGCTGAGACCAGGCAGGAGAAACATGGCTGTGCTGATGAAGCCTCCTCTGTCTTACAAACCATACTTAATGTGGTGTTTTGATGTCCTCAGACTCAAGGAAGGTCTTCTGTCTGCTTGCAAGAGCAAGAAGCAAAGCAACCCAGAAAGAAAAGTTCAGCCCAGTGATCCCCCTTGTGCCAGACAGATGCTCAGCTTAGTGGGTGTTTCATTGAAGCTCAGCTCCCTGGTGCAAACACAGCAGCAGCACCCACCCACAGTTTTCTCTGCTTGCAAAGAATACTTTCCAAGATCTTCAGCTAATGGTTAAATTACCTCTAACAGTGTGGTTTGACTTTCAAAGCAAGCAACAAAGAGTAGGGCAATTAAGAAACCTATGTCCCCAGGAATTACCAGTCCTGTATTGAGTTGCAACACAGGACAGCCATTCCAGGGCAATGGGCCATCCCAACAAAACAGAAATGTTTGTCAGAGATCTGCCTGGAACTCTTTCCAATGGTCTACCTCACATCTCAGCCGTAGCAGGGCAAGACCTTCACCTGGGTTAAACTGGTTACTTTTTCTTGCAGCTGCAGCTGACTTCATTCCTCTTACACCAGGAAAGACAAATAGTTTACCCCAGCACACTTTGGATCCTCCCTCTTGCCTGTATGGTTGATTCCTTCTGTACATGACGAAGCTGTACCAAGCAGAGCCATACGTGGAATCCTAAGAAAACAGTGCTGTAATCAAGCAAGAACAACGCACCCTGCTGATGGGAGCTGTTACAGATGTAACCTGTCTGTAATGAGAAAGTGCTGACATCAGATGGCAGTTAAGTACTGACAGGAAAAAAGTCTGCCAGCTATGGAACTGGTCCTGAGCATCCTTGAAGTACAGCTGAGCACTGGAGAACTTGCAGACATACTGAAGTTACCCTCAACAAAGGCAAAAGAAGAAACACAGGCACAACGTCTTTCCTGAGAAGGAGCAAAACTGTGCAGAGAGGGCTGACCCTGACTGGCTGACCTGATCCACAGCAGGCATTTTTTTTCCTCTTCCAGGGCTGCCAGATCCTGCTTGGAATCAGGACTCCCTGCAGGGGCTTGCTCTCAGCAAATTCCTGCCAGCCCATGACTAAGCAGCTTGCTTCAAGCCTTCGTCAACAGTCTGGCCTAGAGACAGCTAGAAGTTCTAACAGGGATTTACAGGGTTCTTCTCTCTCTTTAATGAGTCAGTGAATGAACTGGATTTGCATCCCAGCCACCAGGTTATCTCCAGACCTTCAGCCAGCCCGTGTGCAAAGCCTATGCCTGAGGGAAAGAAAACACATAGAGCAACCCTGATTGCCAAAGGCCCAAAAGCACTCCATATTCATCACAATAAGCAAGCAGAGAAAGACATAAAGACTTACAACCCGGTGGGGTCATTGCTGTCTCTTCAGGGGAGCTGAGGAAATCATCCACATCTGCTGCACAGGGAGAAGTGTCATAGCGACCAGCTCCCACGGCAGTAGGGTATTGCATGTTTGGGTCAAGCCGGGCATCCTGCAGGCTGCAAAAGCTTAGACTGGGCAGAAGAAAAATGGCTGTGCTGATGAAGCTTCCTCCATCTCACAAACCATGCTGAATGTAGTGTTTTGGCGTCCTCAGACATCAAAAGAGCAAGAAGCAAAGCAACCCAGAGAAAGAAAAGCTCAGCCCAGGCAGCTACCAGCAGGGGGTAGCAATGGGCCCTCTTTCCTCTGTGCTCTAAGTGAAGTCAGGATGACCGTAAGGCTTGTCTCAGCAGGGGTCTAATCAACCCCCTGGAATCAAAGCCCCAGTGAGTCTCTGGGGACATTAGACACCTCTGTATTAACAGTGCCTTCCCTCCTGTTCTTGCCTGGGATTATAGACTGGCAGTCTTGGTACCATATGTCCTGTACCTGCTCAGTCCCCCTGGAACCGACGGTGCCTGTAGTGCTGCTCTCTTCTCCAAGGGCTTGTGTGTCCTTTCTTCCCTTAGCACAGAAGAGGCTCCTCAAGGGAAATGCCTCCATGAACAACTGCTGCAGAAACTCCCCTCACAGGGACAGGCATAGTGCCTCACTATAAAGTCAGTGGCTTAAGACAAAGGAGAAGGTGCAGAAAGAGCCTCTGCTCTGGAAATCTTCTCCCCATGCATCTCTGCACAAGGCAGCTTTTGCCATTTTCTGTTCAAAAAGCTCATGGTCCATTCAGATCTATGGGCTCTTCTCCATACCAAGGGCTGGAAGAAACAGGACAGAGACTCACCTGAGCCTGGAATTTCCATGCAAAAAGCTTCTTTGTCCTCTGACTTCTCCCCAGAGCTCTGGTAGAAAGGACCTTCCCTCAGTGGGTATGTCAAGAGAACATAATGGTGCTGGCACACAACTTCAGCAAGATTCAGATTCCCCCTGCCCACAAGGAGCAGGGAATCCCTGAGTGGGGAGAAGCATAGGAGATAATCCGTTGTTTTCTTGTACTTTAAACAGTTCTCTGTGACTTTGTCCACAACTGTATCTCTAAGGGGCAGTGCCTGAAAGAGCCTCATTTTCATCTGCCTTACTGTCATATTACTCTGGGAAGGACGAAAGGCCCTAATCCATGCTCACCATATCCCCTGCCAATGGGGATATGAAGAAAGAAATGAAGAATATGAATAAGATAATAATAAGAATATGAAGAAAGGCAATGCCTTTCTTCCTTGGTAACATGAGACCACCATGAAAAGGCTCATGTGGAGGCAAAGGGTTGGATGCAGAAAATGTTAATGACTCTGACAAGGGAGATGGGGTCACTTCTAGAGTAGGCTGTCAGTGCAAACAGAACCAGGAGGTGCCAGAAATCTGTGCCCATCACCCATTGCAGAGATCCCACAGGACATCCATCTGCCTCCCTACAGAGGGAGAGGGACCAGCAGGTCCCCCAGAATGGGTATGGGTGGCATTATGGCCCAGAAGAACAGAAGAGTGGGAAGATAGTGGAAAGAGTAAAAGACATGGAAGATAGGCTTTGGCCATATTTTCAGAGACTTCCATCTCCCTTCCTTTTGAGAGGGGACACTGGATGCTCAGTCTCTCAGACATCATTGGCCAGAAGTTCTGTCCTCAGTCTGTCATCACCTTCTGGGTTCCCAGGGGTCCTCGTGTGGTGTGTCACCAGTACCTTTAGCGGGGGGGCACCTTCTGCCATAGTAGTGGTTGGAAATGCCAGAAAGGTCACAGTACCCAAAGGTGATGGGGACTCTGTCACAGCTGAGGATGCTTCAATCAGCAGTGGAGATGGAGGATCCCACAATGGTGTTCTGTGGGTAAGAACTGAGGATGGACCCAGGCAGAGCCACGATCAAAGGAGAGGGCTGGATGATGACAATGGAGTTCTGTCACTGCCTGACACAGGACTCATTGCAACTGCTGGCCAGTGGGATTGGGCTAGCATGGCAGGCACTGGTCGTAGCAGAACACGTCAGGGGGCAGGAGGTGCAGCTGGGAGAGAGGGCAGAGAGGAAGCAGAGCACAGCGACATGTGGGGAGCAAAATGTCTTCATCAAGACATGATCCGAAAAGAGTGGCCAGGACCAACAAGGCTCCTGCATCTCTCTTAGATGACAATCCATCTCATCCAGGTCCCACATGGTCTGAGTCACACCTTTCCCAGTCGCTCTCTCATGACCACCATCGCCAGGACCCATCATAACAGGCATTGGCATTAGTTGAAAAGTACATGTGAAAGGGCTTCAGACACACTAGGTTCCCAAGAAGAAGGAGATGAGGGGGTCAAGGAGCAGGATTGGCTTTTCTGGTGGCCTTGCACTGCCCCAGGACCAGAGGTAGCCTCCACAGAAGTGATACTTTTCTGGGTGTTTGTGATGAATGGAAAACCTCCCACATACATGTAATGATGTGGGCTGTGGAGCTGTTTCCTGGATTATGCCATACCCATTCCCTTTTAGAAGCTTCTGCTGAGTACTGGGATGGACAGGCTTTTTGAGCCAGGATTTTTGAGCCAGGACTGAGTCAGTGGTGGCAGAGGACTCAGCTCAAGTGCCAGATGGGTCCAGCACAGGCAAGTGGTGCTTGCCTGGGGCACTTTGGTGGAGTTGTATGTGGCTGCAGTAACAGGAAGGGGCCCAGCTGCTCCCAGACCTGCGATCCTTGCCTGGTCACCTGAGGGCTTCCCTGCATGTGGACGTGCCATGTCTTCCTGTCTTCCTCTTTCCCTCCCATCCAACTTCCTCCAACAGCCCTACAGGGCTGGTTTCCAGGCAGGTGGACTGCACTGTGGGGTTTCCCTTCTCTTCCTCCTAAAGCTGCCCTCTGGAGAAATGGGTTGACCTCCTTGGACTCCTCTCTCTGGGCAGTCCCTGCACATCCCCCCACTGTGCTGTCCTCTCCTCTGGAGCCTTGTCCTGCTCAGAGTGCCACAGCCCTGCTCTGCCAGAAAGGTCCCCAGCATCTCCTCTGTCAGCTGCCTTTGGCCTCTGCCCCTACCCCATCGGGAATGTGTGCACACGCATGTGGAGCAGAGCCCTTGTGAACCCATCAGAGGCACTGAGTGTGCACATGTACCTGATGTCTGCATGTGTACACATGCATGGCCTCGTGTTCCTGTGTATGCGGTGTCTGCACCTGCATTTTTCAGGGCATCTATGGAACTGTGTGTGCATGCATGCACATGCATGTTTGCATGTGTCCATGGATCTGTGTGTGAAATGTGTATATATTCTTGGTATATGCTAGTGCAATGTGTATGTAATTCTCCTGATCCTAGGCATGTGTCCAGACTGTCCCAGTACCTATAGTGTCATGTCTGTGTGGTGGTGCCAGGTGCTGGTTCAGCCTCAGCCCCCGGTAATCTGAGGATATGTGTTCAGGACTGGAGTGCTTGGGTCTGCCTGTGGAGGGTCCCAAGCTTTGGCCAAGTGCCTCCCAGCACTCATCTGTCTCTGAGGCCATCCTGAAACAGGTAAAAACACAGTTCCATGAGTCTCAGCTGGCTCCCTGGGGATGAAATAGCCTTTATTTTCAGAGAGGCCTTTGTCTGATTCTGCAGCTACTGGGAGAGTAGGGCATGCCTGGAGAGATGAGGATAAGGGAGGTGGTGACACTTGGTCTGGGGAAAATGGCTTCAACAAAGCATCACTGACACTGTAAGAGTCCTGTGACATCTAGGACACCATCCCAATATGGCCTTGGCATCATATCCTGAAGGAAACATCACATGAGATACTTCTCAGCAGCAGCCCGTCCTCGTTATTCAGGCTTAGCTGAAGTGCAGTAGACCTTTCTCCACAGCCCCATAGTATACAGGAAATCAGGGGAATTCTATCATCACTTTCCATCAACTTAAAAATCTCTTTGAAACCTTGGCAATTAATTTCTATAAAATATTCCAAATTTTTCAGACCTACTTTGTAATTGGAAACTGCTTTGAGATAAGAAGGCAGAAACAGGGAAAAAAAATGAATCTGGACTTGACAGACTGTAATTTGTAGATGACTTCTGGAAGGGTCATGAAAAAAAGTGTGTAGATGTATACCTGGAGAAGGATGGATAGATGTTTGTATGGTTGTCTATATAGAAGGAGATTGTAAAGTAGAGAGGAAAGGTGGAGGGAGAATGAGAGTGGCAGTGATCAGGAGAGGCCGTGAGAAAAGCCACTTATGCTAGGAAAAGGCTTTTTTGTGGATGTTTACTACTGCTCTTATTGCAGCATAAAACTTCACTCTGACATCATCTCCTGAAATCTTAGAGCCATGGCAAAGGAGATCAGGACTTTTGGGACTGAATTCGTTCTCCTGGGCTCAACAGAAAATTGCAGCTGGAACATCACCCTTTTGGTCATTATATTCTCCACCTTTCTCCTAATCCTGATGGGAATGATCTCCTCTTTGTTGCTGGGGGGAGTGCCTAGCACTTGAGGATCCCAACGTACTTCTTCCTCAGCCTGCTCACCTTCTTGGAGAGCTGGTATACCATTACCTTTTCTCCCAAAACACTGGAGACTTTCCATGTCTTCAGGAGAAAGAAACTTTTGTGTTTCCAGCTGCCTATTACAGTTATTTTTCCACTTCTTCTGGATATCACTAAATTTCTGATCTTCTCAATATTGAGCTCTGATTGCCACACACAAGGCATTGCATTACACCTCAGTCATGAGAAAGAAACTCTGCTTCCTCCTCTCCTTAGGAGCATGGATGCAGAGTGGATACCAGGAACACTATTGTCTGTTTCTGCTGTGGTGGTGGGCCTCTTCTGAGCCTGGCCTGGGGAGTACAATGCTGGGCGAGAACCTTGAATGTATCCTTTCTGCCCTCATCATCTGAAGCATGCTGCTTTTCATGGCAGACTCCTACATCTGCATCATCTTTGCCATTCTCCCTGTTCCATAGTCTTTCACTCACCACAAGGCATTCTCTTCTTCTGCCTCCCATCCCACCACAGTTCTGATTCTTTGAAGATCTTTCTGTCAATATTTATACTTTACTAAGCAGTCCATGGCAACTGACACTAGCATGGTTCAGGCACTGAAAAAGGCTCCACAGGGAAGTGGTTAAAAGCATCAAGCCTTTTGGGCTTCAAGAAGTGCTTGGAGCTTCTCATCAGCCAGCAACCCCAGGTCCTTCTACTCAGAGCTGCTCTCCACACAGCCTATAGATGTGCTTGGCATTGACTGACCAAGATGCAGGACCTTACACTTGGCCTTTGTTGAACCTCATGAGGTTCGCACAGGCCCACCTCTCAAGCCTGTCAAGGTCCCTCTGGATGACATCCCTGCCCTTCAGTGTGTTGTCCGCACCACACAGCTCGGTGTCATTGGGAAACTTGTTAAGATACACTCAATTTCACTGTCCATGTCACTGACAAATATATTTAAGAGTACCAGTCCCAATACTGACCCCTGAAAAACAACACTCATATCTGATCTCCCCCTGGACATTGAGCCATTTACTGCAATGTTTTGAGTGTGAACAATCAGCCAATTCCTTACCTACCACGTGGTCCATCTGTCAAATCCATGTCTCTCCATTTTAGAGACAAGAATATCATGGAAGACCAATCAAATTTTCTGACCAAGTAAAAAGTTGTTCTACATCTTTTTTATAACCCCCCTTTAAGTATTTAAAAGTTGCAGTGAGGTCTCTCAAGAGCCTTCCCATCTGTAGACTGAACAGCCCCAGCACTATCAGCCTTTCTTCATAGGGGAGGTGCTCTGATCATCTTTCCAGCCCTCCTCCAGACTCGCTCTAGCAGGTCCACATCCTTCTTGTTCTGAGGGCCCCAGACCTGGATGTAGCACTCCAAGTGGGGCCTCATGAGGATAGAGTAGAGGGGGCAATCACCTCCCTCAGCCTTATGGCCACTACTTCTTTGATACATCGAAGGAAGCAGTTGCCCTCCTGGACTGCAAGCACACACTGCTGGTTCTTGTTGAGCTTTTTGTCCACCAAAACCCCCAAGTCATTCTTTGCGGGGCTGGTCTCAATGAGTATTTCTCCTAGTCTGCAATCATGTCCAGTATTGCCTCAGACCAGGTGCAGCACCCTGCATTTAGACTTGTTGAACCTCATCAGGTTCATTTGGGCCCACTTCTAAAGCTTCCCCAGGTCCCTTTGGACGGCATCCCTTCTTTCAGTTGTATAGAATAGTCCATTCAGTTTGATGTCATCTTCAGACTTGCTGAGGGAGAACTTGATCCCAAAGTCTATGCTGTTAATAAGGACATGAAACAGTAACGTTCCAACAGCAGACCTGTGAGGGACATCAAAATTCCCACCAAAGCAACAACTTTCACCTTTGGCCATCTCTATGAAGATGGAAAGACCAGACAGAGACACCATCAGGATTCCTGCAAATGTTTATTGAGTCTCAGGAGGGAAATTAGGTGACTCCAAGAGGAGGCCCCGAGGGCGGAGAGCAGCAGGAGCAGACAAAAATCATTCTAAGGCAGAGCTGACACAGGGCATCCATCTAACTGGACGCACAAGTGGAGAGAGGATAGAAGGTCACTCCAGGCTAGTTTCTGGTGGCCTCACAGAGAGTTTGAAGGGGAGAAGAGGGCAACAAAGAAAAGAGAGAAAAAGAATAAGTGAGTGGAAAACAGGAAAAGTAGACATTGGTCATGTTGTCAGAGAAGCCAGGCTGGCCCCTTCCTATCTGTCTTTACAGGACAAGTCAGCTCCTCTTAAAACAACATAAAGTTTGTTCTTCTGTCCATTCTTGTCCAGCAGCATGTTCTGAGTTCCTGGGGTCCTGGTCTGGGGCACTGTCTGGCACCTTTAGCAGGGGCGGCACCTGCTGCCACAGTAGCGGCTGGTAATGCAGGAGAGGTCACAGCACCCAGAGTTGATGGGGACGCCGTCACAGCTGAGGATGCTGCCAACGGCAGCGGAGGTGGAGGATCCCACAGCCGTGTTCTGTGGGAAGGAGCTGAGGATGGGACCGGGCAGGGTCACCACCACAGGAGAGGGCTGGATGACGATGGTGGAGTTCTGGCACTGCCTGACACAGGGCTCATTGCAACTGCTGGCCAGCGGGGTTGGGCCGCACGGCTGGCATGGCTGGCACTGGTCATTGCAGGACATGTCTGAGGGCAGGAGGTGCACCTGGGAGAGAGGGCAAAGAGGAAGCTCAACATGGGCATGCGTGATGAGCAGCCTGTCACCACACTGAGAGGGAACCAAGGCACAGGCCATGCTGTGAGCTGGAGGGATTTGTGAAGGCTTCTTGGCCTCATCCTGCCAGGGCCCAAAAACAGCCACCAGGACCTATCTGGGTACAACCTAGACCACAGCCCAGAAGCCACCACAGTACAGATGGCCAAGCCTGCCTCCATGGCAAACCTTCTCCTCCCTTCCCTCTCCCACAAACAGCAGCCCCAGTCCTTTTGGAGAATGACCACGACAAGAAGGGGCTTCACACTCACCTGTTGAGTCTTCACAAGAAGAAGGCCAGAGAAGTGGATAAGGGAGCACGGAGATGGGCTGGTTTTTATAGTGGGCCTTAGCTGCCCCATGTCCAGAGGCATCCCTTGAAGCAGGGACTATTTTCTGACAAGCTGCTCTTGAATGCAAAACATCCCAGCTAATGATACAGGATGTGTGTTGCCTTCCTGTGATGCTGCTGTTTTTCATTTCCTGGTTTATGCTGTGCTTTTGCCTCAGAGAAGGCAACTTTTGAGTGGCAGCAACACATATCAATGTGGGCAGAAGACTCAACTCACATGCTGGAAAAGTCCAATAAAGGGAAATGATGTCCACCTGGGTGACTCCTTAGGGGCACTTTGGGACCCAGCTCCTGGCTGTGACCTACACCACTCTGGGTACCACATGAAATCATGGACTTCACCCAAAGTACAAATGCTGCCCAGAAACTCTGCTGGGGTTGCTCCCAGGTTGGCCTCAGTTGAATGCAGACTCTGTCACGTTCATGCACATGTTCCTCTCTTGTGGGCACTTGCCTGTACTGGGGCTGCCTGTGACAGACTCAGCATTCCCCACAGCAGCCCCTAGAGTGCTGTGCTCTGCACTTGGAGCTAGAACAGCATTGCCATCACAACCATGTTGGGGCTATGGTGGAGCAGTGCTGGCACAGCATCAACTCTCTCCAAGCCCCCCAAAGCCAGGAGGTGGGGGGTGGACAAGACTTGGGAAGGGGACATCACCAGGGCAGCTGACCTAAACTGACCAAAGGGCTATTACAAACTGGATGATGTCATACTCAGCAGTAAAAATGTGAAAGAGGAAGGAAAAGGGGGAGCTTTTATGTTCCACTCAAAAAACAGCTAGGCTTATTGAGGCTCTGCTTCCAAAGACATAGATGATCATTATTTGTTTATGGGAAGTAGAGAATAGTTGTTTTCTCTCAATTCGCTTTCAAATGGCTTTTGCTTGTTGGTTCTTCTTTTTTTTTTCTCTCTTTCTTTTATTTTCCTTTAATTAAACTACCCTATCTCAACTCATAAGCCCTGTAGTTTAAATATTTTCTCCTCACATCTTCCTTTGAGGTGGGGGAATGAGAAAGCCATGTGGTGCAGTTTAGTTGGCCATCCATTTGAAAACACCACAGCCTGTGTGCTGGATTTATGCAAGTGTCTGTGGGCAGTGATTTTTGCACGATTCCACACAAGCATGCATGAGCAGGTTCATGTTTGTGTGATCTGTATGTCCCCCCTCACAAGTGAATGTGCTGGTCACCTCAGGGCATTCTCCAGTGCTCAGTCCATGTGCTTCAGAGAGCAGCCAGAGCAAGAAGGAACCCGAGAACAGCTCAACAACTACAGAACAAACCCAGCCCAGAAGTGCCCACAGCACATTTCAGCACATGCTGAAATGCAGCCTTCTGTGACTGTTTCTACAGCCTTTCTTCTCCTTACCCTAGGAAGTTCACCCTCTACTACTTCCAATTTCAGTCCCCAACAAGGTCCACAGCAGTTTGGATCCATACTTTAATTCCAGAGTGCAGGGTTCAGAGTGTAAAAGCATGGTGGCAGTCACCCCTCCCTGCCTCTCCAGGCCAGGATATGGCTGCACTCCCCATGGCTAGAGAGTTCAAAAGGATGGCATTAGCTTTATGTACAGGGAGAAAGGCTGAGGAATCCTGCCCATTTCAAGAAGGCCCAGCCCTGTGTGGGTCTGCTGCTGGTGAGGTGTCAGTGGTGTGTGGGGTGGGACAGAGGTCCCCCATGGGGAAACCAATGCCACACATACGTTTGTGAATCATGGGCCTGGTGCTGAGTCATGCAGGGCCTGAAACCTTGGGCAGAAGTGGCACTGAACCAGAGAAACATGGGTCCTGGTGTTGCTGTGCTGTGGGAGGAAGGACAGATGCTGTGAGTGTCACGGAGAAAGCCAAACAGACATTTGCATTGTCTACTCCCACTTCACTGGAAGATGCAAAGGAGATGAAGCTGGACTCTAGAGATGAAGTGCACTTAGACTGGGGCCAATGGGTGAAAGTTCAAAAATGCTTTGTTCTAGTTAGCTATATGGAAGAAATATATACCCTGAAGGTGGTCGAGTCCTGGAGCAGGTTACCAAGGATCTTCATCCTTGGAAGACTTCAGACTTTGCCTTGACTTGATCCTGAGCAACCTGATCTGATGAGACCTGCTCTGAACACATGGTTGGAATATGTGCATGCTGGAGGTGCAACCTATGAGCATCTGGAGGGTTTCTCAGATAACCTTTCTGGGACTGCTCTGGAATCATGGGGCAACATGCACAGTCACCACATCTCAGCCTTGGAGGGATGCCGCTGTCAGATCAATATTTCTGTTAAATCCCAGTGTGACCCTTGAACTCATACCAATATCACTCATGACATCAAAATCGGGTGGAGGGAACAGCACAAATGCACACTGCTGCTCATGTAAAAAGATGCAGTACTCATGGGTGCACTCATAGGCACTCTTAGATCACACACACACAGACAGGTGTACACACAAAGTGAAGAGACCAAAGGCTGCTCTCCTTAAGTCCAGGGTTCTGATCTTACTTTCTACTGTCTCTGAAGGAACATCCTGGCTTGCTGAGGCCCTGCTGTGTTGTTGCTCCAGAAGATATTGAATGGTGGACGACAATGAATCCTGAGCAGCAACTCCATCTCCTTCCTCCTGCCACCGCTGTCATCCCATATGGGTGGGGGAAGGTCTACAGAGTGTTTTCTTTTGTTGCTGCTGGGTTTGTCTGAGAGCTGAGAGCTTTTGCTCTTCATCCTGGTCTCAGGTATCTACCTCTTCATCCAGACTGGGAATACACTCGTGATGGTGATGGTGGTATCTAACCAGCACTTGCACTCGCCAATGTAGTTTGTCTTCGGGAGATGTGTTTGCAACCTCCCATTCACTGACATGTGACATGTCTTGGTCAGGATGCCACTTATGCTTCTAGATGCCTTCTCTGCAGAGAGGGCAATTTACTTCTCTAACTGTGTGCTCTGGCTAGTCATCATCTAGTAGTGGGCCTAAACTGGGATGTCCTCTTCACACTCATAACCTATGACCAATCTGTGGCCATCTGCTATCCACTGCAGTACTCCAGTGCCATGGAGGGGAAGGTCTGGGCCTGTCTCGTGGAAGGCCTTTGGGCTGAACTCCTGCTCCCCTCCTTGGCACTAGTGGCACACTCCTTCATTTACCCTGCTCTGGCCCTACACAGTCACTGACAGCTTCTTCTGGGACAGGCTACCTGTCACGTAGCTGTCCTCATCTGAGAGCTTCTGGGCTTTTGTGCTCCTTGAATACAACAGCACCACCAGTTTGTCTGTCCTCCTTGATCTTCTGCAGGGTGCTTCTGGTGTCTCTCTGAATGTTGACATGTGAGGAAACAAAAGACACTGTCTGCTCACTCTCACTTGGCTGTGATTATGCATGCCACTGGCCACGTTCCCTCCTCTACACCCACCCTGTTTTCAATGTCTCCCTGAACATAACTGACGCCCAACTTCTCCCATGTTGTGATGCCCCTGCTCCATTACAGATGATGAGTGAGGCAGTGAGGAGACCAAACCGGGGGGGGGTGCACCATTTGGTGGAGGGTACATGGGGCTGTAGCCATGTATATGCCAGTGAGGTTCTAAGACCTTGTCAATTGGAATGCTAAGAAAAGGGAAGGCGATCAACAAGCATACAGAGACTGCGACCAGAGAAAGCAAATACAGAAGTGATAACAAGGGAAAAACCATAGCAATTGTTGGCCTGCCAAGGAAGCCACAGGTGCCACTGCCAGGAAGATCAGCCTGGGCCTTGCAACTACTACAGTTGTGAGCCAGGACATGGGCAGGGTGGGTGTGGGACAGACCTATACAAACATGTGAAGGGAGGTGCAGGGCAAGGGGAGCCGGGAGGAGTGAACAAGGGAATACAGAGTGGGGTGTAAAAGGGGACACTTTGTGTTTGTCTCATTGGACCACACAGCTGAGCACTGCTGTCTGTCCTGTCCTCTCCTAGAATCTGTCCTTACCTCTGTGTAGTCTTGCTTCGTCCTGTGTGCACATCTGCTGAAAGGAGAAAGTACCTGCTCCTTGTGGAGTGGCAGGAGTGGATTTGGTGCCAGCTGCTGGAGTCACACGGGGTTAGGCCACCCCTGGCCCGTGCTGCCAGCTGCTGGAGCCAGTGGGTTCCTGGTGCAGCTCTTGGAGCAGGGGAAGAGGGTCTCAGACTCTGCTTGCCCGTCTTGCTGGGCATACTTTGGGTGAGCAGCTGCTTTGCCTCTCCTCCTTTTCCCTAACCTCCCCTTTGCTTTCCCCTTCTTCTTCCCCTCTCTTCCCCTCTCCTCTCCCGTGCCGAAGGAGCTGCCTCAGCCTTTCCCCGCACGCCTCCACGCCTCCGTGTCCCGGGCTGGGCTGCAGGACGGGCAGAGCCCCGCGGGCAGCAGCCGAAGCCCTGCCCGCCCACAGGCGCCCAGCACTCGCAGCCCGGGACAGCCCCCGAGCGGCCCCGGGGCGGAGCTGGCGGCGCCGGGCGGCGGCGGCGGGGAGGAGGCGCCGCGGGCGGAGCAGAGCCGGGGCTGGCGGGGGCAGCGCGGCGCGGGCGGCGGAGCGGCGGGATGCGGCAGGGCCGGGCCGCAGGGCTGGCGGCGCTGGCCGCGGTGCTCCTGGGTGCGCGGGGCTGCCGGCGCCGGGGACGGGACGGGACGGGACGGGAAGGGGCTGCCCTCGCTTCTGGCCCGCCGGCTTCTTACGGACCTCGCTCCCCTCTGGCCTCCCTCTGCAGCCATCCCGCCTGCCTCCAGCGAGCTCAGTTGGCAGTTCCCTCCCACCTTGCTTTGCTCCCTTCCTCCCTTCTCTCCTTTCGGCACACCCCCACTCATTCCTGCCTGCTTCCCTTCTCCTCCTGGCTTGGACCCTCCTTCCAAACAGCCGTGCTCTGATTTGGTCCCCAAATAACCATTCCCAGTGAAATGGATTTGTATAGAGGAAATGCTCCCATCAGCTGTCAGCCGTTTTCTTCTCCCCTCTCGCCCAGCGTGACATTTTCGGTGCAGCAAAGCCATTTGCTGAGTTGTTTTTTTTTTGTTCTTGGCAGTGGCTGCAGGCAGAGCCCAGGTGCAGCAGGAACCATGGGCAGAGACCACCGACGGCACCGGCATCAACATCACCTGCTCACACCCCAACATCCAGTTAAATGAGTTCATCCAGTGGTACTCTCATCTCCCGGGCCAAGGACCCGCATTCCTCTTGAGTGTTTTAAGTGGGTCCAAAGCACTGACAGACCTGCCGGGGAGGCTCGAGGTGGCAGCAGACCGCCGGTCCAGCGCCCTGTGGCTCACCGAGCCCCGTCTTCGGGACGCGGCGGTGTATTACTGCGCCCTGAGAGCCACGGGGAGAGGAGCCGGGGCTGCGGCCGTGCAGGAACCATGGCAGGCGGGGCCGGGCGTGTGTGGCGGGGACGAGGCAGGGGCACAGATCCCAGGGGGCGCTGCCGCTCCACCCGCCGGGGCCGTCTTGCTCTACACCTGGGAGTGTTCCCCCGGCAGCCAAGGTGGGCCCTGCTGAAGCCTTTCAGTTTTTCCAGGTCAGACGCTGGGGGCCCGATATGGGTCGGACCCAGCTTGGTGTGAGGTGACAGGACGGCACACCCAGCGATGTTGATGTCGGGCAAGGGAAAGGGGCGCACCTGACTGTATGAGCTGTGTGTAGCACTAGAGAAACCTCCACACAGTCCTGCTTCCACTGCTTTTTTCAAGTCTCCACCACGTTGCAGAGAGAGAGGCCTGTAAATCAACAGACTTTGAAATACAGCACACGGATCAGAGTTCATCTTCAGGGCACTCCCAGACATGCAGTGCTTCCTTCCCTCTTCTGCCTTTTCCTTCTCCTCTCTGTGCTCCCTTTGCTGGAGAAAGTCCTCATCCTGACAGCCAGCTGTATGCTTGCAAGTCTCTTTCCTTGATACAGTTTCATGTCCTCTACCACCTAACCAGTTCCTTGCCTGCACCTGCCTGCTCCACTGTGTCTGGCCCAAGAGCCCTCTTGGGACACCTGAAAGCTCTGTCTCGCAGGGACGCCTGAAGGAACAATCCCGCAGGCCTTGCAGACTGCAACTGTCCCTGCCAAGCCTTCCAGCCTGTGTTAGGTTCCTGCCAGTAGATGACCAAATAGGCTTCAAGTATCCACTGACTGGAATGTTTTGCTTCTTTGCCTCATGATCCCTGAGGCTCATCTTCCATACCAGATGCCACTTTTGCAGAAGCTCCTCTTCTGTGAATACAAAACACATTAACACTACCACCACCAAACTGTTTGATGTCATTTACAGTGCAGAGTGGTAACTTTAGTAGGCAGGTATACCACTTGGTGTAACTTCAGTATCTCTTCTGCATGTTTAATTGATTTTCCTTGGGGTGGTAAGAGTTCTCTTTCCTTCCAAATTGCCCCATGTGCATGCACAACACCAAAGGCCTATATTGAATCCGTCCAAATGTTAATTCTTTTTCCTTTTGCCATCTCAAGAGTGATGATTTTTGCGTCTTGGGCTGATGTTCCAGGGGAAAGAGGCTTCACCTCAATTACCTTACTAAGAGTTGTTCCGCATATCCTGTGAGGCAAACTCTCTGGCGAATGAAGCTGCTGCCATCTATATGCCAATCTTTTGCATGTTCTAAGGATATATCCTTTAAGTCTGGTCATCTGGAGTATACCATTTCCATAGTCTCAATGCAATAGTGAATGGGTGATTTGGAAACTTAGTTACTGATGAAAGAGGCTGGGTTCCCAGTATTAGTGCCCAGAAAATTTGGTGAACCAATAGTCCATTTTACACATTCCTTTTCTTCTTCAGTAGCTATCAACAGGTCATCTACGTATTGCAACAGTGTCCCCTTTCCTGAAGGGGTTTTCCAAGCCTCAAGATCATGGGCTAGTTGTTTCCTGAATATGGTGGGGCTATTCTTGAACCCCTGTAGTAACACAGTCCAAGTAAGTTGAGTTTTTTTGTCCTCTCCTGGGATTTTCCCATTCAAAGGCAAAGACTTTCTGGCTTTCAGTCACCACAGAAAAAAAAGCATCTTTTAAATCTAGTACTGTGAACCAAACGTGACTGTTTTCTAATTTTGTCAAAAGTTTATAGGGGTTGGCTACTACAGGGTATAAATCTTCTCTGATCCTGTTGAAGGCCCTTAAGTCCTGGACTATACGATAGGTTCCATCTGCCTTTCTAACTGGGAGGATAGGAGTATTATATTCTGACCAGTTCTATTCTACTAATAGTCCATATTTAAGAAAGCTATTGATTATTAAACATCCTTTATCTTGTTCCCTGTCTCACTCCTGGGAGTAAATGCCAGATCCAGGCATATCTCCTCACACCTGTCTATAAAGGCGTGCCAGCATTGTCTAAGAAATGCATCAGAGAGGGGACTGATTCCCATCCCACCCATGTCAGGCTGGTTCTGTCTGCCAAGTGCTGTGCTGCGGGCAGGTGAGCCACATGGAGTACATGTTCCTGATGTACATGCCCATGTGTGCTGGCCATGGCCCTGGGGTGGGGCAAAAGAGGGGAGAAAGGTGCAGTAGAAGTGGTGGGGCGTCCTTGCACTTATTCCACCCATCCCGACATCTGCCACCCAACTTCTGTCCCCACATGCTTCCCCTGCACAGCAGTGCTCTGAGCAAGCCCTTTCCAAACCTCCACAGCCTCCCACAGACTCGTAGCTTTTCCCATGAGAACAGCAGAGGTTGTGCTCCCTGTTTGCAGGAGGTAGCTGTGGGCAGAGATGCTGCAAGGCAAGGGTAGATTGCCCCTTGCTCTGCAAAAGCCAAGGATGTCTTCTCCATCTCTAAGGGGCAGTGCCCAAGAGAGGACCCGCAGCAGTGTATCACAACCTGCCATTCTTCTGGGAGTGGAGAAGGGGCTCCTTAAACACTCATCTTATACCTACCAAGGGGAAAGACATTTTCCCTTGGCAGGTCAGAAAAGCATACAAGGAGAGAAAATGACATCTTCAGCCAAGTCTGGGATACAGAAATCTTTAATAAGTGTACAGAGGAAAAGGAGGTCACATAGTGACCTCCATACAGGAATCACCTGAGCCAACCATGGCAGAGATCATGCAGGGCATGTGTCTGCTGTTCCCTCAGTGGAAGGGCTGGCTCTGAGGAGCCACAGACCCGAAGGGAGAAGAAGAACACAAAGGAAAAGAAGAGAAGGAGGTAGGTGGTAGGATGGAAGGAGAGACATGGGACATATTTTGAGAAATCTCAAGGTAGCCCCTGGACTGGCTCCTGCCAATGTTTGCCAGAGGAGGTGAGGAAGGTCAGTCATTCTGAAAGCAATGGCCTGAAGCTTCGTCATTCTGATCATTCTGATGAATTCTGATGAATCATTCTGATCATTTTGAGGTCATTCTGATATCATCTCCTGAAATCTTAGAGCCATGGTAAAGGAGAACAGCTCCCGTTCTCACTGCTGTGTCTCAGTGGGGCCTAGGATTTCTGCAACCTCAGAGGGTCTTTTCTGGAGCAAGTGGATTTGTGGCACCTATGGGGTCTCTGAGTTCCCAGAGCTGAAGAAAACTGATCCATGCTTGGGGAAAATAAACCAAGACCAAGCAGCCCAGACGTGGTGCCTGTGAACAGGTGGTAGAGGAGAGGGAAATATGAAGTAGAGGCAGAGGGACATTTTCAAGACAATTAACCATTCCCAGTTTCTGCAATCCCTGGGGATCCTTTGGGATCATCTTTGTCTGAGCCTCTGTCCCCAGAACAGCTCCAACAAAAGCAAGAGCAACAGTATTCCCCAAGATCTGGGACCTCTAAGATCAAGGGACTGTGTCTAGGTGGAGATATCACAAGTCAAGGGCTGGTGTCCATTGGCTGTGGAGGAACTAGAGATGTCTTCCTCAGCTTCAAGAGACAGTGCCTGAAAGATGAATTGCTGCAGTACGTCCCACCCTCCAATGCCCAAAAGAGAGAGGTAGTGCCCCCAGATAAATCCCACCAGAAAAATAGCTTTCTCCCCTGTCCATTTCTGCAGACGGAAAGATCAGACTAAAACATACTCAGGGTTGCTGCAAATGTTTATTGAGTCTCAGGAGGAAATGAGGTGACTCCAAGATGAAGTCCCCACAACACAGCGCAGGATGAGCAGACAAAAATCTGTTCAACTTTTCCTTTGGCACAGATGCCCCATCTACCTGGCCCATGTATGGGGACAGGCTAGCAGGTCTCTCCAGGCTAGTTTCTGGGGGCCTCACAGAGAGCTTGAAGGGGAGCAGAGGGCAACAAAGAAAAGAGAGAAACAGAGTGAGTAGGAAACAAAAAAGGTAAACATTAGCCATGTTGTCAGAGAAGCCAGGCTGGCCCCTTCCTGTCTGACATTACAAGACAAGCCAGAGATGGTCAGGTCCTCTTAAAACAACAGCACAAAGTTTGTTCTTCCATCCATTTTTGTCCAGCAGTATGTTCTGAGTTCCTGGGGTCCTGGTCTGGGGCACTCTCTGGCATCTTTAGCAGGGGCGGCACCTGCTGCCACAGTAGCGGCTGGTTATGCAGGAGAGGTCACAGCACCCAGAGTTGATGGGGACACCGTCACAGCTGAGGATGCTGCCAACGGCAGCAGAGGTGGAGGATCCCACAGCTGTGTTCTGCGGGAAGGAGCTGAGGATGGGGCCGGGCAGGGTCACCACCACAGGAGAGGGCTGGATGACGATGGTGGAGTTCTGGCACTGCCTGACGCAGGGCTCGTTGCAGCTGCTGGCCAGCGGGGTCGGGCCGCACGGCTGGCATGGCCGACACTGGTCGTAGCAGGACATGTCTGGGGGCAGGAGGTTCACCTGGGAGAGAGGGCAAGGAGAAAGCTCAACATGGGCATGCGTGATGAGCAGCCTGTCACCACACCAAGAGGGAACTGCACAGGCAGGGCTTTGAGTTGGAGTCTGTGCAGGGATATGCCAATGCTTCTTGGCCTCATCCTGCCAGGGCCCAAAAAGAGCCACCAAAACTTATCTGTTACAGCCTAGACCCTAGCACTGGAGCCATCATAGTAAAGGTCCAGTCTTCATGACAAACCTTCTAACTGCTTCCCTCTACCACTACCAGCAGCCCCAAGATTTGGGATGCAACACAGATGATAGCAGCTGAGAGGTCCATAAATTTGAGACCTGCCTTTGGACTATGAGGGGGACAAGAAGGGGCTTCACACTCACCTGGTTCCCAACAAGAAGAAGGCCAGAGAAGTGGATGAGAGAGCACAGAGCTGGGCTGGCTTTTATAGTGGGCCTTAGCTGCTCCATGTCCAGAGGCATCCCTTGAAGCAGGGACTATTTTCTGACAAGCTGCTCTTGAATGCAAAACATCCCACCTAATGATATGTGTTGTGTATTTCCTTTCTGTGATGCTATTCTTAATTTCCTGCTTTATGCCCTTCCCCAGAGAAGGCAACTTTTGTGTGATGGGTAGGGAGGCCCAAGTATTTCCAGGCAACGCATTTCAGTGTGGGCAGAAGACTCAGCTCACGTGCTGGAAAAGTCCAGTAAAGGCAAATGATGTCAGTCTGAGTGACTCCCTAGGGACTGTCAGAGGCCCTTTTGGCTACAGGTGACCCAGCTCCTGCCTGTGACCCTACCCCTGCTGACACTGCCCTCAGGGAAAACCTGCTGGCCTGTTTTGCCTCCTCCTGCTCTGACCCAGGGATGTCTGTATGAGGGGGGCTTGCTTGTTCAGGGCCTTTCTGGATCTCAGAAGAAAGGCCCAACAGGAAATCGTGTGTTTTATTTAGAAAGAACAAGAATAGAAATGTAGAAAGCAACTAAATCTTTCCTGTGCAGGTGACCTTACTTTTTTGCAGCATCAGAGAGAGCAAGGTGGATTTTAACAAGACACAGAGTGCAGGTCCTGTCGGTAGAGACTTCTTTCTTCTCTCCCATACTTTCCATGTTTTTGTTTAAAAAAAAAAACAAAAACAGATAAATAAATCATAGAACTTCTACTTGTAAGATGAAAGCTTATGTCTCTCTTGACATCAACCAGTGCTCACCATGGTGTACTCTAGCACATTCCTTACTGCTGCTACTCAGACTAACAAATGGGTTTCTTAGCGCTTATTAGCAAAGCCCAAGAAAGCTGCCACTGTCTTGCCAAGAACTCTGTCTCCAGTGCCTTCTCCAAGGCTCCCAGTCCATCTCCCTTCTCTGTGCAGTCTCTCTGGGTACCTTTTCAAACCATGTACTTCGTCTAAATGCTGTTCAGAAACTGCCGGGCTTGTTTTCTGATGGGGTCTCAGCTGAGTGCACACTGCGTCATGTTCACACACACGTTCCTCTCTTGTGTGCAGTTGCCTGAACTGGGGCTGCCTGGGATGAAGTTAACGTTCCCCAGAGCAGCCCGTAGAGTGCTGTGCTCTACACTTGGAGCTAGAACAGCACTGCCATTGTATCAATATTTGAGCTACTGTGGAGCAGTGCTGGCACAGCATCAAGACTCTCTCCAAGCTCCAGATAGCACAGGTAGGCATCCAGATGGGCCTTGAATATCTCCAGAGAAGGAGACTCCACAACCTCCCTGGGCAGCCAGTGCTCTGTCACCCTCACTGTGAAGAAGTTCTTTCTCATGTTGGTGCGACACTCTCTCTGTTTTATCTTGTGGCCATTACCCCTTGTCCTGTCCCCACAAACCACTGAAAAGAGGTTGGCCAAGTCCCTCTGTCTCCCACACCTCAGGCATTTATACACATTGATGAGATCCCCTCTCAGTCTTCTTTTCTCTAGGCTGAACAAACCCAGGTATCTCAGCCTTTCCACATAGGGAAGATGCTCCAGACCCTGTATCATCTTTGTGGCCCTCCTCTGGACCCTTTCCAGGAGATCCTTGTCTTTTTTGTACCGGGGAGCCCAGAACTGGACATAGTACTCCAGGTGAGGCCTGACCAGGGCAGAGTAGAGGGGAGGATCACCTCCCTTGACCTGCTTCCCATGCTCCTTTTTATGCATGCCAAGACCCCATTGGCCTTCTTGGCCACAGGGGCACACTGCTGGCTCATAGTCAACCTGCTGTCCACTAGAACCCCCAGGTCCTTCTCCTCACAGCTCCTCTCCAGCAGATCATCCCCCAGACTGTACTGATACATACATTTTTTCCTTCCCAGTTGCAGGTCTCTACACTTGCTCTTTTTAAACTTCATTTGGTTTCTTCCTGCCCAGTTCTCCAGCCTGCCCATGTCTCACTGAATGGCAGCACAGCCTTCCAGTGTGTCGGCCACTCCTCCCAGCTTTGTATCATTGGCATACTTGCTGAGGGTGGACACTATTCTCTCATCAAGGTCGTTGATGTCATGCAGCTGGCCCCTGCTGAGAGCTTCTGGACTGCTGTGCTCCTTGGCTACAATACCACCAGCAGTTTTCTAGAGGACTTCCTGTCTTCCTTGAGCTCCTGCAGGGTGCTCTGTGGTCTCCCTCTGAATGTAGACCTTTGAGGAGACACAAGATACTGTCCACTCACTCTCACTTAGCTGTGGTTGTGTTGTGCCTGGGACCATACTCCCTCCTCTATACCCACCCCATTGCCAAGGTCTCCCTCAACAAAGTGGTGTCCATTTTCTCCAGGGCTGTGATACACCTGCTCCATACACCAACCTACAGCCTAAGGTCCCAGAGGCTGAAGGAAGCCATGGGAAAACTGAGAAACAGAGGTTTGTTTGTTTTGTATGCTGTGATTTATCTCTGCTTTCAGTACCACGGTGTTCCTCCATGCTCATCCACAATGGAGGACTGGGGGCAGCTGTCTCACTGCTTCTACAGCCCTGATTTCATTTCATACCTTCCAGCTTGCTTTTCTTCCTTCCTTCCTTCCTTCCTTCCTTCCTTCCTTCCTTCCTTCCTTCCTTCCTTCCTTCCTTCCTTTCTTTCTTTCTTTCTTTCTTTCTTTCTTATCCTCCTTCTTTCCTTCCCTAGAAGCAGCCCATCAGCATTTGGTAGGGGGATAGAGAGAAAGAACAGCAGGAAGCACAAAAGAACACACAGGGTCACAATCCTGACTGAGAGACGATGAGGGAGGCAGTGAGGAGACCAAATGTGGGCAGTTGCACCACTTGTGGTGGGTACATGAGGCTGTGACTGAGTTTATGCCAGTGAGGTTATCAGATTGGGGACCTTGTCAATTGGGATGCTAAGAAAAGACAAACCTCACCATTTACACCAGTTACTGGCCTATCACAAAGCCACAGGCACCACTGCCAGGAAGATCAACTTGGGCCTTGCAACTGTTACAGCTGTGGGCCAGTACACAGGCTGGAATGGGTGCAGGACAGACCTATACAAACCTATGAGGGGATGTGCAGGGCAAGGGGAACTGCGAGGAGCACACGAGGGCAGACAGAGCAGGGTGCAAAAGGGGCCACTCCATGTACTTGTGCAGCTGGACCTGCACCTGAACACCACCATCTGTCCTGTCCTCTTCTGGAATCTTTCCTTACCTCTGTGTAATCTCACTTTGTCCCATGCACACGTGCTACAAGAAGAAAGTGCCAGATCCTGGTGGAGCAGCAGGAGTACGTTTGGTGCCAGCTGCTGGAGTAAGGCTCTGCATGAGGACACCACTTGCCTGTGCTATCAGTGGCTGGAGCCAGGGGGTCCCCATGAAGCTCCTGGAGCAGGGAAACGGGGTCTCAGCCTCCAGGCAAATGTGTCAAGAGTGGTTTGGGCCCCCAAAAGCAGCTACTGTGAATATTGTTCTGGGTGTATATTCCTCAAATGGGGTGTGCATGTCCCTGTCTGTGTGTCTCACGGATATGTGCTCAGCTTCCATAACAGTGGAGCCTGTAATGGGGAAAGTGGCAGCCACAGCCCTCGGCCTGGACAGAGACTCTCTACCCGCGACGCAAGCTGGTGGGGCCCCAGGGTTCAGGTTGCTGGTTTCAGCACCGTGCACCAGCACACGAGCTGACCCGTTCCGACTTCTGGCTTTGCGCTGCTGCTGGAACTGCAGCCACAGATCGGTGACAGTCGCTTAGCAGTGCCACGTTGCCCTGATCAGGCCGGCCCCCTACCCTCTGCGTGCCCCTCCTGCTGGGGACGCTGCAGACGGGCAGCTGCTTTTTCACCACCCTCTCTTCGTCTCCTCTGCCCTCTCCATCTTCTCCTCACCCTATACTCCGCTACATCTCTGGACTTCTCCCACTCCTTCTCCTCTCCCCTCTCCTCTCCCGTGCCGAAGGAGCTGCCTCAGCCTTTCCCCGCACGCCTCCACGCCTCCGTGTCCCGGGCTGGGCTGCAGGACGGGCAGAGCCCCGCGGGCAGCAGCCGAAGCCCTGCCCGCCCACAGGCGCCCAGCACTCGCAGCCCGGGACAGCCCCCGAGCGGCCCCGGGGCGGAGCTGGCGGCGCCGGGCGGCGGCGGCGGGGAGGAGGCGCCGCGGGCGGAGCAGAGCCGGGGCTGGCGGGGGCAGCGCGGCGCGGGCGGCGGAGCGGCGGGATGCGGCAGGGCCGGGCCGCAGGGCTGGCGGCGCTGGCCGCGGTGCTCCTGGGTGCGCGGGGCTGCCGGCGCCGGGGACGGGACGGGACGGGACGGGGCTGCCCTCGCTTCTGGCCCGCCGGCTTCTTACGGACCTCGCTCCCCTCTGGCCTCCCTCTGCAGCCATCCCGCCTGCCTCCAGCGAGCTCAGTTGGCAGTTCCCTCCCACCTTGCTTTGCTCCCTGCCTCCCTCCTCTCCTTTCGGCACACCCCCACTCATTCCTGCCTGCTTCCCTTCTCCTCCTGGCTTGGACTCTCCTTTCAAACAGCCGTGCTCTGATTTGGTCCCCTAATAACCATTCCCAGTGAAATGGCTTTGTGTGCTTTCTATTGAGGAAATGCTCCCATCAGCTGTCAGCCGTTTTCTTCTCCCCTCTCGCCCAGCGTGACATTTTCGGTGCAGCAAAGCCATTTGCTGAGTTGTTTTTTTTTTTTTTTGTTCTTGGCAGTGGCTGCAGGCAGAGCCCAGGTGCAGCAGGAGCCGTGGGCAGAGACCAGGGAGAACACCGGCATCAACATCACCTGCTCACACCCCAACATCCAAACTGGTGAAGTCATCCACTGGTACCGCCATCTCCCGGGCCGAGGACCCGCATTCCTCGTGCTTAGTATGAAAAGCTCCAAAGCACTGACGGACCTGCCGGGGAGGCTCGAGGTGGCAGCAGACCGCCGGTCCAGCGCCCTGTGGCTCACCGAGCCCCGTCTTCGGGACGCGGCGGTGTATTACTGCGCCCTGAGAGCCACGGGGAGAGGAGCCGGGGCTGCGGCCGTGCAGGAACCGTGGCGGGCGGGGCCGGGCGTGTGTGGCGGGGGCGAGGCAGGGGCACAGATCCCAGGGGGCGCTGCCGCTCTGCCGGCGGGGGCCGTCTTGTGCTACACCCGCGGAGGTTCCCCCGCCAGTCCAGCCCTGTCCCGGACCGGTCCTGCTGAGGCCCATTAGTTTTTCCGGGTAGGTCGCTGGGGGTCTGATGTGGGTCGGACCCAGCTAGGTGTGAGGGGGCAGTATGGCACACCCAGCGTTGTTGGGTGACTGGAGGGGCATACCTGACTGCATGAGCTGTGTGTAGCACCAGAGAGACCTCCACACAGTTCTGCTCCCACTGCTTCTTTCAAGTCACTAACATATTGCAGAGAGAGAGGCCTGTAAATCAACAGGTGTGGAAATTTGGCACAGGGCTCACAGTTCCTCTTCAGGGTGCTCCCAGACATGCAGAGATTCCTTCCCTCTTCTTCTGCTTTCCCCTTCTCCCCTCTGTACTTCCCTTGCTGGAGAAAGTCCTCAAACCCAACAGCCAGCCTTGCTGACCCATATACTCCAGATACATGCTTGCAATGCTCTTTCCTTGATATACTTGAGTCTCCCACCTCCCCTGTTCCTTACTTGCTTTGCCTACACCTGCCTGCTCCAGCGTGTCTGGCCCCAAAGCCCTCTCGGGAAACCCAAAGGCTTTGGCTCTCAGGGACTCCTGAAGGAAGAACCCCGCAAGCCCTGCAGACTGATGCTGTCCATGCCAAGCCTTCCAGCCTGTGTCAGGTTCCTGCCAACAGATAACCAAATAGACCTCAAGGAGCCACTGACTGGAATCTTCAGGCTTCTTTGCCTCACGATCCCTGAGGTCTTGTCTTCCATACCAGAAGCCACTTTTGCACAAGCTCTTCTTCAGTGAATACAAGCAACACGTTAACTCCACTTCCAACAAACTGCTCTTCTTCCTTCAGACCCAATCTCAGCTCCTCCATGTCCACTTTGATCAGCCACCTTTAGCTATGTAAAATCTTTTTTCTCCATGGATGCCCCACTACTTCCCTGGCCTTTCCCCCACTGCTACATTCTCCCTGGACAGCTCAGGAGGGCATATGTGGAGGGGAGAAACATGTACAAACAAGGCTGGGATGCAGAAATCTTTAATGAGTGTAGAGAGGAAAGGAGGTCACTCTGAGCAGAGGCCCCTCAGTGCAGGGATCACCAGGGCCAACACAGAGGCAGTGTCCCTTGCCTATGGTGGAGTTCATACAGGGCATGTGTCTGCTGTTCCTGCAGTGGGAGGGCTATCTCTGAGAATCCCCACAGCCCAAGGGAGCAGGAGAACACAAAGAAAAGGGAGAGAAGGAGGTAGGTGGAGGGGTGGAAGGAGAGACATGGGCCATGTTTTCAGAAAACTCAGGATAGCCCCTGATCTGGCTTCTGCCAATGTTTGCCAGAGGAGGTAAGGAAGGTCAGTCATTCAGAAAGCAAGGGCCTGAAGATTCCTCCTTTGTCCAGCACCAGCTTCATAGTTCCTTGGAGAAAAACCCCAGGGCCATGGGCAGTGGCTTTAGCAGGGCAGGCACCTTCTGCCACAGTAGCGGCTGGAAATGCCAGAGAGGTCACAGCAGCCGGAGGTGATGGGGACTCCGTCACAGCTGAGGATGCTGCCAACGGCAGCGGAGGTGGAGGATCCCACAACGGTGTTCTGCGGGAAGGAGCTGAGGATGGGGCCAGGCAGGGTCACCACCACAGGAGAGGGCTCAATGACAACGGTGGAGTTCTGGCACTGCCTGACGCAGGGCTCGTTGCAGCTGCTGGCCAGTGGGGTCGGGCCACAAGGCCGGCATGGCAGGCACTGGTCATAGCAGGACATGTTTTGGGGCTGGAGATGCACCTGGGAAAGATGGTAGAGAGGAAGCAGAGCACATGGGTAGGTGAGGAGCAGCCTGGTTATCCCACCATAAAGGAGCGTGGGCAACTGCTGAGGGTGGATGTGGAGGCTGTGCCAGGAGTCTCATGGTCTTGAGGCTCATGGTCTCATCGCTTTGTCCTGATAGGGCCTTTCAAAGAGCAGCCTGATACAATGCAACAGTCATGTAGCACATAATCCAAAAAGTGCCTCAGCACCATGTACCAGCCTCTCTCTACACAGAACATCTCTCTCCACTCCTCTCCCATGGGAAGGAACTCCAAGGCCCAGCATTGCACTGAAACACCACCAGATGAGATGTCTGTTGATGCAAGATCCCTTCCATTTTACAAGAGGAGAGAGGGTTTCAGACTCACCTGGTTCCCAAGGAGAATGAGGCGAGAGAATTGGATAAGAGAGCGGGGAGCTGGGCTGCCTTTTATACGGTTACTTCACTGCTGCAGGCCCAGAGGCACCCTTGGCAGAGGTAACAATTTTCTGACAAGCTCATCTTGAATGCAAACCATCCCAACAAATGATATGGGCTGTGAGCTGGTGTCCTGCACTGCTGCCTTTTCATTTTCAGATTTAGGCCATGGACGTTCCCCAGTGACGGTTTCTTTAGAGTGCTGGGATGAAATGTCCAAGGATTTCTAGGGCAGGAATGCATCAGTGAGGGCAGAAGACTCACCGGAAGTGCTGGACGGGTCCCAGGCAGTCAGATGATGTCTGTCTTGGTCACTCTATTGGGGTTGTTTGAAGTTCCATTCTGAGGAAGATGCTCCCATGAGCTTCAGTTGGATTCCAAACTGTGTCTATGAATGAGGACGTGCCATATCCTTCCCTTCCTTTCCTCCTCAACTCACTCTGATGGTCCCTTGTTGCCTCCCCAGGTGTGTGATTTGTTCTACTGGCTTTTGACCTCATCCACATTAGTAAAGATTTTCTTCCTAATATCTCATCTAAATTGTCTTGCTTTTAGTTTTAAACCATTATCCCCTGACATATTCCAGTCCTCTGATTATCTTCATGGCTCTCTTCTGGACCCATCCTAACAGGTCTATATCTTTCCTATGCTGAGGGCCCCAAGGCTGAGCACAATACTCCAGGTCGGGTCTCACTGAAGCGGAGCAGAGGCCGTGAATCACCTCCCTCCACCTTCTGGCCATGCTTCTGTCTAGGCAGCCAAGCATGGAAACAAAGCTTCTTTCCTTGGCTAAATATTCTCTTCAATTCAGCTCTCCTAACTTGCTCTTCAGACAATTTCTCTGTATTCTTTCCAGGTTGCATGAGGAGGCTCATAGTCTTCACCGCTTTGTCCTGACAAGGCCATTCAAAGAGCAGCCTGATGCAATGAGACAATCAGGTAGCGCATAATCCAAAAGGCTGCCTCAGCAGCATGTGCCAGCCTCTCTCTACACAGAACTTCTCTCTTCACCTCTCTCCCGTGGCAAGGAGCTACAAGTCCCAGCACAGCACTAAACCACCATCAGATGAGATGTCTATTATTGCAAGATCCCTTTTTCTTCAGAAGAGGAGGATATGGGGCTTCATTTCTGTCTTCCAATTCAATTCTGTCTTCCATTAAGCTCTCTTAACTTGATTCCTAACTTGCCCCATCAGACTATGTCTCTGTATTCTTTCCAGGTTACCCGTCTATGCTCCCACCCTCTATGGCCTTTTCTGTCATGTTTGAGTTCAGCCAATTGCTCCATGTTCATCCACGCAGGTATCTTGGCATTTTGCTTGACTCCCTCTATGTTGGGATGCATCGCTCCAGAGCATGGAGGAGGTGATCCTTGAATATTAACCAGCCTCCTTGGGACCATCTCCCCTTCAGGGCTTTGTATCATGGTACACTACCAAGCAGATAGGTGCCTGAGCAGCCCAAAGTCTGCTCTCCAGAAGTCCAGGGCAGCAAGTCTGTTGTGCTTCCTCCTTGCTGTGCTCAGGATCCTCAATTCCACCATTTCACAGTCACTGCAGCCCTGGCTACCCTTGAGTTTCACATTCCCACCAGCCCCAGTTGCTGTGAGAACAAAATCTAGAATAGCACCTCTCTTTGTAGGCTCACCTTGTGCACTCACCTGAGTGCCTGGTTGCTTGTGTTCACACATCTGCTCTTGTCTTGTGACAGCCACTGTGCAGCTGACATTGTGTGAATGCACATGCATGCACATATTTGTGCAGGACTCCATGCAGGTATAGATGAGAACATGGTTGTGTCCTTGTTTCCCCTTTATCACGAGGGAATGTGCACTTGGCAGCACTCTCCCCTGCTCTGTGCATGAGTTCTGCAGGGAAGCAGGTTCCCGGGCTCAGAAGGAGCTTGAGAGCAGCTGAATGGAGATGGCACCAGCCTGGCAGAGATGTGTGCAGGGAAGAGGCACTGAAACACAGCTCCTTTCTCCTGAGCCCTCCTTTTCCTCACGCTGCAACAATCACCCTCTGTTCCTGCAGAATTCAGGCCCCAACAAGGACCGTATCAGTTTGGATCCTTGGTACAGGAGAAGCAGACTGCTGTGAGGCTCCTGATGGTGCGTATCAGTCAGGGATTTCCACCCCCTGGCCACTGCTAGGTCCTCCTGGGAGTCAGTGCTGGAGCCAGGGCCATCTCCTCACACCTGTCTATAAAGGCCTGCCAGCATTGTTCTAGAATTGCATAGCAGAGGGGACAGATTCCCATCCAGCCCATGTCAGGCTGGTTCTCCTCAAGTCAAAGGGGCAGCTGTCGCTCCTATGCGTGTGGGATATCACAGCAAAGGGATCACACAGTGCCAAGAGTAAACTGATCCCCTCCTTGCACCAGATGAATGCTCAGCATTTGGAGTGGTTCACTATGGCTGCCCATCAAGCACAGTGTTCATAGTTCCTGGGAGCCCTTCCCACGCGCCCTGCCCAGCACCTTTGACATGGAGGGCACCTTCTGCCCAAGTAGCAGCTGGCAATGCCAGAGACATCCAGTCCTGCAGAATGCTTTCATTAAGGCCACAAGCAGTCGGAAGGAAGGCACCCTTGGTCAGTTTGTGCATGGTCCCCAACCGGGGCACACAGGTGGTGACAGCGTAGGTCACAATTGGCTTCTGAGAACGTGGGAAGGCTGGAGGAAGGGGCTGACCAGAGTCTCATGATGGTGCAAAGGAGCAAAGAAAAGGATTTTCCTCTTGGGCTGGAACCACCCCCAGAGTAACACGGGGTGGGGGCTGGCTGCCAAGGAAGTAGACCTGCAGGAAAGGGTTTTGGGTGCAGGAGACACCCAGCCAGACAAGAGCCAGCAGCGCGCCCTTGCAGCAAAGGCAGCCAACGGCCTGCGGAGCTGGGGGCATCAGGGGGTGCCCTGCAGTGCGTGGGGCCGGGCAGGTGGGACGAGGGCGAGGCAGGTGCACAGCCACAGCCGGAGCCACGTGGGGTTGTTGCCGGTGCTTGGAAGTCCCCTTGCAGGGCCTGGAGTTAAACAGCATGGGCCCGAGGGAGCCTCAGAACAGCCACATTGGGTTTCCTCCGTTTTCTGCAGTGGTCTTGTTTCCAAGAGCTTGTTGTACAGGTTTCTTCCTAAGCCCAAGTCCAGGACCTCTGGCGCTGAGATGACGTCCCGGCAATACAACAAATATCTGTGCTGGACACTCACTCTAATGACACGTGTTGGAACCTTGGATCTTGCCAAAGGACTGAGTCATTGAGGAGTTTGCTGCACTAGCCAGCGCTGTTGAAGGTCTGTCCTTGGTGCAGGAATCACTACTGTCTGTGTGAGCAGAGGTGCTGACTGCTGAGCAGAGGGCACAGCATCAGGACTTCCTCAAAGCCCCCCAAAGCCAGGAAGCAGGAGGTGGGCAAGAGGTAGGGATGCGACATCACCAGGGTGGCTGACCCATACCAACCAAAGGGATATTCCATACCATGTGATGTCACACTCAGTAATAAAAGGTGGGAAAGGAGTAGGAAATGGGGGAGCTCTCATTATGAAGACATCTGTCCTCCCAAACAACTGCTATGAGTATTAAGGTCCTGCTTGCCAGGAGATGGCCAAGCATCACTTTTTGAGTGGAAGTAGAGAATAATTTTATTTTCTCTCTGTGCTTCTGTGTGGCCCTTGCTTATTTTTCTCTCTTACTTTTCCCTTATATCGAATTTCACAGAATCACAGAATCACAGAATTTCAAGGTTGGAAGAGACCTCAGGATCATCAAGTCCAACCTCTACTTAATGCTAACAATCCCCACTAAACCATATCCCTAAGCTCTACATCTAAACATCTTTTAAAGACTTCCAGGGATGGTGACTCCACTATTTCCCTGGGCAGCCTGTTTCAGTGTCTAACAACCCTTTCAGTAAAGAAGTTCTTCCTAACATCTAACCTAAAACTCCCCTGGCGCAACTTAAGCCCATTCCCCCTCGTCCTGTCACCAGGCACATGGGAGAACAGGCCAACCCCCACCTCACTACAGCCTCCTTTAAGGTATCTGTAGAGAGCAATAAGGTCGCCCCTGAGCCTCCTTTTCTCCAGGCTGAACAAGCCCAGCTCCCTCAGCCACTCCTCGTAGGACTTGTTCTCCAGGCCCCTCACCAGCTTCGTCGCCCTTCGTTGAAGAATTTCTTTCTTCTCACCCTCTTCTGATGAGGGGGAGTGAGAGTGGTTGTGGTGGAGTTCACCAAAGGAACATAAGACAGACCACTTGTCAGGGCAAGGCACATGCTGCAGGTCCTGCTCATGCTGAGATTCACTGGCAAGTTATCTGGAGATTTTCTGGGATTTGTTGTGCTTTTTCTTAGAAATGGACAACTCTATTCATCAAACAACACGTTGATTCACTCCTACAGACTCATCACATGCTCACTGCCACATGCCAAAAGATATGGACAGCACAGCTCTGTACAGCACAGAAGAGCTCTGTGGCTACTCAGGTGAACTGCCATGCAGATCCCAAACTTCTCCACAAAAAATCTCCTTCTGTTTCGGTACACCACAGGCAGTGAAGTGGATTAACTGCTTCATACGGTAAATTTATTGGAGAGAGGGAGTGACTTGCGGAAAACAGACTCCAGAATCAATAAGATTGTAAAGTAGGTATGTTTATTCAGGGCAGTATGGGGGATAGTCCCACCAAAGTCATGTGCACCTGACGCGGCAACTTGTCTTGGTTATATGCAGTAAAGAGTTACATATACATGAAGTTTCACAATACGCCTATACATATTCATAACCTGTCCCTGCTTCATATTAAAATTAGATCCAAAGAATCATTTCCATAAAATCCTCCCATCTGCACTTGCACAGTGTGTCCTGGTGGTGGTCATTGGAGGTCATGGGGATGAAGGTTGATTACTCTTCCTCGTCACCACTAGTTGACCTCTTGTCTTTGCGCAGACTCAGTTGCTCCTTGTCTCTTGTCCATCCACAAGACCAGTTTTGCCAGTTTCTTAAGATGCGCTTACATTCTTATTAAGAGACTGACCTTGGTAAGGGGCACAAGGCTTCTTGCTTTAGTTAATTTGCACAATGCATCATAGTTAGTAAAGACACTATGTAGCATCCTAGTTTAATGCTGTCAGTGCTCTATCTCTACTTGAAAAGATTCTTCTAACTCCCTCTCTCAGGAGAAAGTTAACACTGCCTGGTGGGTATGAAAGGAACAGTAGGGGTCTGCAGGGCTTGGAGTGTCATTCCTTCGGGTGTCTGAGAATTCCACATTTGAGGTGTGCTGAGGGAGATATGGGGGAAGACAATGCAACTAGCCAGGTGCAGAAAAGCCAGACAAGGTGTTAGAGGTGGTGATAGAGGGGGCCCGAGCATCAGGGAAGCAGAAACTGCCAGGGATGTGGCCCTGGGTGGGTGCCCCCTGTGGCCCATCATTGTGAGTGCGCGTGACCCACTGAACCCACATCCATTTCTCTGCTGACTCCCCACCCTTTACCCTATGGAACAGCTGGTCCTTGTCCCTTCTGGGCTTGTGGCGTCCCACACCCCACTGGAGACATGTTCCTCTTGCAAATGCTACGTTATCCCACCAGACAGCACACGGCCAGAGCTCCTTAGCTGCTGCATAGCATGGTTCCTCCTTTCTTTCTGGGGATGACAAGAGCAGCCCCTTCCCATGATGTGGCCTCCACAGCTTCCAGGACCCCTGACTGTGACAATCCTCAATGGTTGCTCCTGCTGAAGGAGGGAGAAGCCCCAGGGAGCACTCTGGGCACAGTCAGACCTCAACATTTCTTGTCACTGAATCTGCCCTTGTTCCCCCAGCAGAGTCATTTCCGGCAGCTCTGTTCTCTTGGGGCTCGGAGGTGCTTTTCTGACTCTCTCTCCCACAGCAAACAGGAGGGTCGGTCTCAGCATGCACCGTGGGTATCTGATCTTCACTGCTTTCCTGGGGCAACTGCTGGGTAAGTGCATGGTTTTAATCAAGGTATAAATCTTCTTTCCCCAGGAAGCCCTCGTCAGCCTTACCACATTTATGTGGGGAACAAATCTTGAATCACAGGGAAATGTCTCTGCAGCCCCTCATTTCTCCTTTTCCTATAGAAGAAGCCAGATTGTGTCCAAGTGGACTCAGGGACATTAAAGCTCTCCTCCCATGGACATTACCAGGGTGTCCACTCTGTCTTCTGCCTGATGTGTTCCTGCCATGGCCTCCAAAATCATTCCCTCCCTGCTCATCAGCACAGCCAGGGCTCCCTCCTGCCACCACTCACCTCAGCTTTGTGTGTACTGATGGGCCTTGGAGCCCCCAGGGATGACTGGGATGAGGAAGCAGGTTGAACCTTTTCTCCATAGCTGCGTGGGCCCCTCAACCTGCTGGAGGGTACTGGTCCCAGCACACAAAGCCAGGCATGACAGACTGAGCTCTGGTCCTCTGGGTAGAAGGAGAGCAGGCAGGAGGAGCAGGCACACAGCACAGCTCTCCTCAGGGTCTGCTCTGGCCAGGGAGTTCTGAGCTCTGTCCACAAACCACCTTGCTGTGCCCCAGCCTTGGGACCTTTCAACCCAGTAAAGGATAGGGAGACTTATCTCCCACAGGTCTGAATTCACTCGTGTTTGGCTGCCTCAAAGCTTCCTTTTAGAGCTGTTGACCTTCTCCTTCTTCCAGAAACCATGGAGCAGGTGTCTGTCACCCAGGAAGAAGGACAAGTCTCCGTGGAGCAGGGAAACACCTTCCAGACCAATTGCACATATGAAACCTCCAGATTTTATGGCTTGCTCTGGTATGAGCAGAAGAAGGGACAAGCCCCTCAGCTGATTACACATGAAGCAGGAAGAGGCACCAAGCAGAGTGACTGTTTCACCACGGAGCTGAACACTGAGGAGAAATCCAGTGTTCTGCGTCTGAAGGAAGTCAAGCTCTCTGACAGCGCCTTGTACCTCTGTGCTGTGAGTGACACCCTGCTGTACAGAGCTGCCCTGGCTGTGCAACAACACCGGTGAGGGAAAAGATGTGTCTGTTCAAGGCACAGGTCTTCAATGGGGCCCTCAGCTTTCCCCTTGCAGCACTGCTTCACGTGTTCACTCCACGATCTGCCAGCCAGATCCTCTTTCCCAGACAGGCTGGTGTATGTGGTTGTGCAGAGATGGCTGACCCTGGCTGGAAGACACGGACTACATGGACCTTTCCTCCCGTCACGGGCTGCCGGAATAGGACAGAGCCTGCTGGGAAACAGGACTCCCCTGGGGGATTGCTCTCAGCCCCTCATCCCCAGGGTGAGTAAATTCCTGCCAGCCAATGACTAAGTAGCTTGCTTCAAGCCCTAACTAGCTCAGCCCAGAGACCCCTAGAAGTAGTTCTGACAGAGATTTGCAGGTTTCTTCCCTCTCTTCAATGAGTCAGTCCTTACATTGGATTTGCGTCCCAGCCACCAAGTTATCTCCAGACCTTCAGCCAGTTCATGTACAAAGCCTGTGCCTAAGGGAAAGAATAATTAATCACAGCAAGCAATCAGAGCAAGAGATAAATGAAGACCTATAGCCCACTGAGTTCGTTGACATCTCCTCAGGGGAGCTGCAGGCATGTGTGATCATCCTTAGCCCCTGCACAGGGAGCAGTGTCATAGTGACCAGCTCCTGCAGCAGTGGGGGATTGTGTGCCTGGGACAACCTGGTGTGTTTCTGGGACAAGCTGGGTGTCCTACAGGCTGCAAATGCCAAGGTCAGACAGGAGAAGTGAGGCTGTGCTGATGAAGCATCCTCTGTCTCAAAACCATGTTGAATATGGTATTTTGATGTCCTCAGACTTTAGGAAACTTGAGCAAAGCAACCTGGAGAAAGAAAAACTTGGCCCAGGCAGCTCCCAGCAAGGGGACAGCTATGGGCCCTCTTTCTTCTGTGCTCTTAGGGAAGGCAGAACCAGCCTCAGTCTTGTCTCAGCAGGGGTCTGATCTACCCCCGGGGTCATTGCCCTGAGGATTCTCTGGAGACATTGAACACCTCTGCAGGAACAATGCCTTCCCTCTGGTTCTTGCCTGGGAACATGACTGGAGCTGTTAAATTACAGTTTGAGAATTGGAATGCTGTAATTAATATCGGAGGAAAAAAAAAAAAAAAAAGTTCCACCAAGGAAAATATTTAAAACGCTTTTTCTCATCATCTTCTTCAGAGCATTCCATGACCCTGTTCATAAAAAGCTGAACTGAGAAAAGCAGAGATTAAAAATATTTCCTTCTAACATTTCATTTTTTTCTTTGTTTATTTTGCAACATTCTGAAGCTTAATTTCTCTTCACATTGTTTGAAAAGCAAAACAAAACAAAACATAACAAAAAGCCTGGGTTAATGCTGATGTTCATGTATAACAGTATTTCTGTTGTCTGGCTGGAATTCTTATGAGTTGGGAGCTTCTTTTATGCTGAAAATTATTGTACGTGATACAGCACTGTGGGATACAAAAAACTTTCACAAGCAACACAAATAAAAAAAATAAAGAACTTAAGTATTTCTTTGAAACCTTAATAAATAATATATATCAAATACTCCAAATTTGCCTGATCTACTTGGTTTTTGGAAACTGACGCAAGAGAAAAAGTCAGGGACAAGAACAGAAAACAGAATCTGGACAGGAAAGACTGTAATTTGTATCTCAATTCAAGAAGGGTCATGAAGTGAAGAGTGGGTGGATGGATGCCTGGAGAAGGATGGACAGCTGTTTGTATGGCTCTCTATATGGAAGTAGAGTGTGAGGGAGAGAGGGCAGATAGAAGGAAAATGAGAGATCAAGAGAGGCCATGAGAGGCAAGGAAGAGGTTTTTGGTTGATGTTTACAGCTACTCTTAGTGCAGCATGGAACCTCAGTGTGACATCATCCCCTTCTGAAATCTTAGAGCCATGGCAAAGGAGAACAGGACCTTTGGGACTGAATTCATTCTTCTGAGCTTAACAGATCATAGTGGCTGGCACATCATCCTCTTTGTCATTATATTCTCCTCATCTCTGAAGGCGATGGGGAATGGCCTCCGTTTGTCACTCCGTTTGTGGGGAGTGACCACCACCCCCTGAGTATCCCAATGCACTTTTTACTCAGCACGCTCACCTTCTTGGAGAACTTGTACTCCACCACCATTGCTCCCCAAACACTGGAGACTTTCCATGTCATCAGGTGAACCATTTGTGTTTGCAGCTGCCTGGCATATATATTTTTTCCCCTTCTCCAGGGTATCACTGAGTTTCTCATTTTCACAATGTTGCTCTCTGATTGCCACACACGAGGCATTGCATTATACCTCAGTCATGAGAAAGAAACTCTGCTTCCTGCTCTCCTTCAGAGCATGGGTGCGGAGGGGGTACCAGGAACACCATTGCCTGTTTCTGCTCTGGTGCTGGGCCTCTTCTGAGCCTGGCCTGTGAGGCTATAATGCTGAGCAAGGTCCTTGACTGTATCCACACACTTTCCCTGTTCCCTTGTTTTTCACTCATCACAAGGCATTTCCTGCTTATGCCTCCCACCCCATCACAGATCCCACTCTCTAAGTACATATCTGTCAATATATATACTTTACTAAGCAGTGCATGGCAAGTGAGTTTGGGCACTGGAAAAGGCTCCCCATGGAAGTGATCACAGCAACAAGCCTGCTGGGGTTCAAGAAGCATTTGGACAACACTTGAGGACGTGGTTTCATTTGCAGGTAATCCTGCATGAAGTTAGAGATGGACTTGATGACCTTTGTTTGTCTGTTATAGGATACCTAGCGTTCTGTTATTCTGTGGTTTTCAGAGGCAATGAGATGCTATGTGGACAATGTGTTTTTACCAAGACAAGACAAAATTAGGCAAGGCCAGGCACAGGCACACATGCAGCAGAGTTGGGGCAGGGCTATGCTAGGCCTGAGCTTGTGCAGAGAACCTGGGCTAGGGGTCAGGCCAAAGCTGGGAGGTGTGGTTATCCTGGACTTTGGTGGGCTTGATTCTGATGCTTGTTGCCCTTGCACCACCACCTGAGCCAGCACTGCCTCCCAGAGAACCTGGCCTGTGGAGAGGTCCCCCCATCCTCACACCATGGAGCAATAGCCCCATCCCCCAGCCTGGACACAAGGCACCGGCAGCATGTACAGTCTGTATGAAACTAAATCACCCCCACACCACAGGGCCCTGAGGTGTACAGATGTGGGAAGGCTCTCGCCTGGGTGTGGGGAGCAGTGGTGCTGCATGGAGAGAAAGAGGGCTATCCCCTAGACAATTATCCATTCCCATTTTATGCAATCCTTTGGGATCGTCTTTGTCTGAGCCTCCATCCCCAGCACAGCTCCACCCAAAGCAAGACACTCTTCCCCAAGAGCCAGGGCCTCCAATTTCATCATAATTTGTCTAGGTAGAGACGTCAAAAGTGAAGGACTGGTGGCTATTGGTTGTGGAGGAACTAGGGATGTCTTCCTCACCTTCAAGAGACAGTGCCTGAAAGATGAATTGCTGCAGTATGCCCCACCCTCCAGAGCCTAGAGGAATGAGGGAGTGCCCCCAGCCTTTTCCCACCAAGGAATGGTTTTCTCCCTTGGCCATCAGTATCCAGATGAAAAGACACACTCAGAGTTGATGCAAATGTTTATCAAGGCTCAGGGGGAAAAGGAGGTGACTCAAAGAGGAGGCCCTGAGATCGTAGCACAGCAGGAGCAGACAAAAATCTGTTCAGCTTTTCCAATGGCAGACTTGCAACAGGGCATCAATCTACCTGGCCCCCATGGGGAGAGGGGCTAGCAGGTCTCTCCAGGCTGGTTTCTGGGGGCCTCATGCAAAACAGAGGGCAAGAAAGCAAGGAAAGAAAAAGAGCATGTGGAAAACAGGTTAGGTAGACATTGGCCATGTTGTCATAGACTCCAGGCTGGACCCTTCCTATCTGTCTTTACAGGACAAGCCAGAGATGGTCAGGTCCTCTCAGAACAACATGAGATCTCTTCTTCCATCCATTTTTGTCCAGCAGCATGTTCTGAGTTCCTGGGGTCCTGGTCTGGGGCACTGTCTGGCACCTTTAGCAGGGGCGGCACCTGCTGCCACAGTAGCGGCTGGTAATGCAGGAGAGGTCACAGCACCCAGAGTTGATGGGGACGCCGTCACAGCTGAGGATGCTGCCAACGGCAGCAGAGGTGGAGGATCCCACAGCCGTGTTCTGCGGGAAGGAGCTGAGGATGGGGCCGGGCAGGGTCACCACCACGGGAGAGGGCTGGATGACGATGGTGGAGTTCTGGCACTGCCTGACGCAGGGCTCGTTGCAGCTGCTGGCCAGCGGGGTCGGGCCGCACGGCTGGCATGGCCGGCACTGGTCGTAGCAGGACATGTCTGAGGGCAGGAGGTTCACCTGGGAGAGAGGGCAGAGAGGAAGCAGAACATGGGCATTCATGAGGAGCAGCCTGTCACCACACCCTAACAGAACCAAGGCACAGGCAGTACTGTGAGCTGGAGGCTGTGCAGGGATGTGCGAGCAGTTCTTGGCTCCATCCTGCCAGGGCCCAAAAAGAGCCACCACAGCCAGGCTACACCCTAGGCTCCAGCACAGGAGCCATCATATCAAAGGCCCAATCTTCCTTCATGACAAACCTTCTACCTCTTGACTCTCCCACTACCAGCAGTCCCAAGATTTGGCAGGGCACACAGCTGATAGCAGCTGAAAGGTCCAAGGAACTGAGTCCTCCTGTGGGAGAATGAGGGGGACAAGAAGGGGCTTCACACTCACCTGGTTCCCAACAAGAAGAAGGCCAGAGAAGTGGATGAGAGAGCACAGAGCTGGGCTGGCTTTTATAGTGGGCCTTGGCTGCCCCATGTCCAGAGGCATCCCTTGAAGCAGGGACTATTTTCTGACAAGCTGCTCTTGAATGCAAAATATCCCACCTAATGATACGGGATGTGTGTTGCCTTCCTGTAATGCTGCTTTTCATTTCCTGCTTTATGCCCTTTCCCCAAAGAAGGCAACTTCTGAGTGGCAGGTAGGGAGGCCCAGGTATTTCCAGGCAACACATTTCAGTGTGGGCAGAAGACTCAGCTCACGTGCTGGAAAAGTCCTGTAAAGGCAAATTATGTCAGTCTGAATGAGTCTTGAGGGGCTCTTTGGGGCCCTTTTGGCTACAGGTGACCCAGCTCCTGACTGTGACCATACCCCTGCTGATACTGTCCTCAGGGAAATCCTGCTGGCCTGTTTTGCCTTCTCCTGCTCTGACCCATAGATGTATGTATAGGGGGAGAGATTGTGCAGGGCCCTTTCTGGATCACAAAAGAAAGGCCCAACAGGACAGTGTCTGATTTAGTTAGAAGGAATAACAAGATGAATGTAGACAGAAAGGAAGCCTTTCATGTGCAGGTGATCCTGCGTTCTACCAACTTCGGATAGAGCCGGGTGGGTTTTCCCAAGACACACAATGCAGATCCTGTCCATAGGGAAATCCTTCTTCACTCCCATAACTTGATGCCTTTCACTTATAGATTTAAAAAACAAATAAAATCATATACCTTCTCCTTACATGATGCAAGCTTATTTAATTCATGACACCCACCAGTGATCAGTCGGGGCACTCCAGCACTTTCCTTACCACTGCTACTCAGGCTAATAAATGGGATTCTCAGGCCTTAAGTGCAAGGCCCAAGAAAGCTGACATTGTCTTGTCAAGAGCCCTGGTTCCAGTGCCTTCTAGAAGGCTCCCAGTCCACCTCCCCTCTCTACCACGTCAAACCATGTGCTTTGCTGAAATGCTGTCCAGAATCTTTGCTGCACACTGTGTCACGTTCATGCACATGTTCCTCCCTTGTGGGCACTTGCCTGTACTGGGGCTGCCTGTGACAGACTCAGCATTCCCCACAGCAGCCCCTAGAGTGCTGTGCTCTGCACTTGGAGATAGAACAGCATTGCCTTCACACCAACATTGGGGCTATAGTGGAGCAGTGCTGACACAGCATCAAGACTCTCTCCAAGTCCCCCAAAGCCAGCAGATATGCACGTGGGCGCGAGGCTGGGAGGGGACATCACCAGGGCAGCTGACCTAAACCAACCAAAGGGATATTCCGTACTGGATGATGTCCCACTGAGCAGTGAAGATGTGAAAGGGGAAGGAAAACCAGGGGTGGTCATACTGAGTCAGTGCTTCCAAAGACTTCGACGAACATCACTTGCTGATGGGAAGTGGAGTATAATTTTCTCTCAATTTGTTTCCAAACACCCTTCACTCTTTAGTTTTATAATTTTTCTTTCTTTTTCATTTAATTATATTATACCTATCTCAATTTGTAAGCCCTTTAGCTTAAATCACATTCTCTCCCAACATCTTGCTTTCAGCAGGGGGTGTGAGAGAGCTCTGTGGAGGAGTTTAGTTGGCAAGAAGAGAGCAAGAAGGAACCTGAGAACAGCTGAACAATCACAGAACAAAAACAGCCCAGAAGCGCCCACAGCACACATGCTGAAATGTGTCCTTCTGTATCTGTAGACCACTGCCTCCCGAACCGAGGAAGTTCACTACCAATTTCAGTCCCCAACAAGGATTGGCCCACAACAGTTTTGATCCTTTCTTTAATTCTGTACCACAGGATTCAGAGTGTAAGAGCATGGTGGCAGTCACCTCTCCCTGCCTCTCCAGGCCAGGACACATCTGCACTCCCCATGGCTAGAAAGTTCAAAAGGATGGCGTTAGCTTTATGTACAGGGAGAAAGGCTGAGAAATCCTGCCCTATCTGAGCATGCCCAGCCCTGCGTGGATCTGCTGCCGGTGCGGTGTCAGTGGTATGTGGGGTGGGACAGAGGTCCCCCATGGGGAAACCAGTGCCACATATATGTCTGCGAATCATGGGCCTGGTGCTGAATCATGCAGGGCCTGAAACCTTGGGCAGAAGTGGCACTGAACCAGAGGAACATGGGTCCTGGTGTTGCTGTCCTTTGGGAGGAAGGACAAACCCTGGGGGTGCCATACAAAAAGCCAAACAGACATTTGCATTGTCTACTCCCACTTCAAAGAAGGATGCAAAAGAAACAGAGCAGGACTCTGGAGATAAAGCATACTTAGCCTGGGGCCAATAGGTGCAAGTTCAGAAATGGGTTGTTTTGGTTAGATACATGGAAGAAATATTTACCCTGAAGGTGATCAAGTCCTGGAGCCAAAAGAGATGCTACTGGTGCTCCATCCTCGGAAGAGTTCAGACTTTGTCTGGACTTGATCCTGAGCAAACTGATCTGATGAGACCCACTCTGAAAACAGGGTTGGACTACGTGTGTGCTGGAGGTGCAGCCTGTGATCCTTTGGAGGGTTTCTCAGATGACCTCTCATTAGGACTGCTCAGGAAGCATGGGGCAACATGCACAGTCACCACATATCAGCCTTGGAGGGATGCTGTTGACAGATCACTGTTTCTGTTACTTCTCAGGGTTAACCATTGGTCGCATACCAATATCATTCATGACATCAAAAGCGGGTGGAGGGAACAGCACTCATGCACACTGCTGCTCATGTCAAAAGACGCATGAATTCATGGGTGCACTCACAGACACTCCTGGATGCATACTGAAGTATATTTGGGAACGCACACAAAGATAGTTGTGCACACAGTGAAGAAAGCAAATGCTGCTCTCCTGAAATGCAGGGTTCTGAGTTTACATTCTACTCTCTCTGAAGGAACATCCTGGCTTGCTGAGGCCCTGCTGTGTTTTACCTCCAGAAGATATCGAGTGGTGGAAGGCAAGGAATCCTGAAGAGCAACTCTATCTCCTTCCCACAGGAGTGAGGCGAAGGTCTAGAGAGAGGTTTCTTTTGTTGCTGCTGGGTTTGTCTGAGAGCTGAGAGCTGCTGCTCTTCATCCTGGACTCAGATATCTACCTCTTGCTCCAGACTGGGAATACACTCGTGATGGCGGTGCCCAACACGCCCTTGCATCCTTCCGTGTAGTTTGTCTTTGGAAACCTCCCATTCACTGACATGTGCCATGTCTTGGTCAGGATGCCTCTTTATGGACAATTTACTTTTCCAGCTGTGTGGTCTGGCTCCTCTTCCTCCACTAATGGGCCTAAACTGGGATGTCCTCTTCACACTCATGGCCTATGACCAAGCTGCCACCCACTGCAGAACTCCAGTCTGGTGGGAGGCCTGTGGGCTGAGCTCCTGCTCCCCTCCTTGGCACAAGCGGCGCTCACCCTTTGTTTGCCATGCTCTGGCCCTACACAATCACAGCTCCTTCTGGGACTCGCTGTCAGTCATGCAGCTGCCTTCTGCAGAGAGCTTCTGGACTGCTGTGCTTCTTGAATACAACAGCACCACCAGTTTTCCTGTGCTCCTTGAGCTCCTGCAGGGTGTTCCTGGTCTCCCTCTGAATTTAGACATGTGAGGAGACACAACACACTGTCTGCTCACTCTCACTTCCCTGCACTTGTACCATGCCGGGGGCTACGTTCTCTCCTCTACACCCACCCCGTTGCCAACTTCTCCCACAACAAAGTGGTGTCCATCTTCTCCAGGGCTGTGATGCCCCTGCTCCATGCACCAACCTACAGCCTAAAGACCGAGAAAGTGAAGGGAGCCATGCGAAACCTGAGAAACAGAGGGAGGTTGTTTCTTCGTTTCCTCTGCTGTGTTCTCTGTCTCTGCTTTCAGGGCCATGCCATTCTCTCTACTCTCTTCTGCAATGGAGGTCTGGGGGAAGCTGCCATCACTGCTTCCACAGCAGCCCTCATTTTCTTTCTTACCTTTCAGCTCCTCCCTCCTTGTTTCCTACCCTAGAAGCAGCCCTTCAGCACTTGGGAGGGGGGCAGAGAGAAAGAACAGCAGGAAGCTGGAAACAACACATAGGGATACAAACCTGACTGACAGATGATGAGGGAGGCAGTGAGGAGACCAAATGTGGGCAGTCACATCATTTGAGGGGGTTACACGGGGCTGAGGCTCCTTCTCTGCTCTCCTCTATGCCTCCTCGTCTCCTACCCCGTTCACTGCCCTCCTCTCCCCTTCCCACTACCAAAGGAGATGCCGTAGCAGACGGGCAGCTGCTGTCTCCGCTCCCTCGCCCTTTCGCTTTCGCTCCCACTCCCAGTCACACTCCCACTCCCTCTCCTATCCCGGGCTGGGCTGCAGGACGGGCAGAGCCCCGCGGGCAGCAGCCGAAGCCCTGCCCGCCCACAGGCGCCCAGCACTCGCAGCCCGGGACAGCCCCCGAGCGGCCCCGGGGCGGAGCTGGCGGCGCCGGGCGGCGGCGGCGGGGAGGAGGCGCCGCGGGCGGAGCAGAGCCGGGGCTGGCGGGGGCAGCGCGGCGCGGGCGGCGGAGCGGCGGGATGCGGCAGGGCCGGGCCGCAGGGCTGGCGGCGCTGGCCGCGGTGCTCCTGGGTGCGCGGGGCTGCCGGCGCCGGGGACGGGACGGGACGGGACGGGGCTGCCCTCGCTTCTGGCCCGCCGGCTTCTTACGGACCTCGCTCCCCTCTGGCCTCCCTCTGCAGCCATCCCGCCTGCCTCCAGCGAGCTCAGCCGGCCGTTGCCTCCCACCTTGCCTTGCTCCCTGCCTTCCTCCTCTCCTTTCGGCACACCCCCACTCATTCCTGCCTGCTTCCCTTCTCCTCCTGGCTTGGACCCTCCTCCCAAACAGCCGTGCTCTGACTTGGTCCCCAAATAACCATTCCCAGTGAAATGCCTTTGTGTGCTTTTTTCTGAGAAAAAGCTCGCATCAGCTGTCAACTGTTTTCTTCTTCCCTTTCCCACTGTGTGACATTTTCGGTGCAGGAAAGACATTTTCTGTGTTTTCTCCTTCTTTTATTCTTGGCAGTGGCTGTGGGCAGAGCCCAGGTGCAGCAGGAACCATGGGCAGAGACCAGGGAGGGCACCGGCATCAACATCACCTGCTCACACCCCAACATGCAGTCATACGACTACATCCAGTGGTACCGTCGTGTCCCGGGCCAAGGACCTGCATTCCTAGTGTTCGGTACTACAGGCTCCAAAGCATTGACGGACCTGCCGGGGAGGCTCGTGGTGGCAGCAGACCGCCGGTCCAGCGTCCTGTGGCTCACCGAGCCCCGTCTTCGGGACGCGGCGGTGTATTACTGCGCCCTGAGAGCCACGGGGAGAGGAGCCGGGGCTGCGGCCGTGCAGGAACCGTGGCGGGCGGGGCCGGGCGTGTGTGGCGGGGGCGAGGCAGGGGCACAGCCCCCAGGGGGCGCTGCCGCTCCGCCCGCCAGGACCACCTCGTCCTGCAGCCGCGGGGGTTCCCCCGCCAGCCCGGCCCCTCCAAGGCACTTCGGTTCTGCTGAAAGGGTCTGGAGCCTGGGTGCAGCTGAACGGAGATGGCAGCAGCCTGGCAGAGGTGTGTGCAGGGAAGAGGCACTGAAACACAGCCCCTTTCTCCTGAGCCCTCCTTTTCCTCTCACTGCAACAATCTCCCTCAGTTTCTCCCAAATTCAGGCCCAAACAAGGACCGAATCAGGTAAGTTTGGATCCTTGGTTTAATTCAGGGTAACAATGTTTGGAGTGCCTCAGCGTGGCTGTCCATCGATGACCTTGGGATGTATAGGAGAAGCAGACTGTTGTGAGGCTCCTGATGGTGCCTGTCAGTCAGGGATTTCCACCCCTGGACACTGCCAGGTTCTTCTGGGAATCAGTGCTGGAGCCAGGCATATCTCCTCAAACCTGTCTATAAAGGCCTGCCAGCATTGTCTCAGAAATGCATCGCAGAGGGGACAGATTCCCATCCAGCCCATGTCTGGCTTGTTCTTCTGAAGGCAAAGGGGCAGCCTCACACGTCGTATTTTAGAGCAAAGGTGTTTGCTCACGGTAGCGTGTTTTTCAATGAAGCTAAGCTGCCTTGTGCAAACACAGAGGCAGATCCCAACCACAGTTTTGTCCATTTGCCAATGACATGAACCCAGAACTTCACCCAAGCATTATATACTGCTAACAGTGTCCTGGGGCATTCAAGGTAGGCAATAAACAGCAGAGCAATTAAGAAACCAATGTCTCCAGGAACTACCAGTCATGTTTTGGGTTGCAACATGGGCCAAGCCCTTCCAGGGCAATGGGCCATCCCAACAAAGCAGAAATGTTTGTCAGAGCTCTGCCTGGGTCTCTTTCCTGTGATCTACCCCACACCTTAGCCCTGGCAGTGCCATACCTTCACCTGGGCTAAATTGGTTGCATTCTCTTGCAGCTGTGGCTGATTCCATTCCTCTGACACCAGGAAAGACAAAGGGTTTACCCCAGCACACCTTTGGCTCTTCTCTCTTGCCTGCATGGTTGATTCTTTCTGGACATGACGAGGCTGTAGCAAATACATGGATCTGTACAGAAACATCTCTGTAATCGAGCAGGGAAGGACAGGGTACCTTTCTGATGGGAGCTGTTCCAGAGGTAACCAGGCTCTAATGAGAAACTGCAGACATCAGAGGCTGCAAAGCACTGACAGAAAAAATGTCTGTCAAAAGTCGAACTGGGCCTGGAAACAATGGGAATCCTTGAAATTCAGCTGGGCACTAGAGAGCTGCAAACATCCTGAAGATGGAAATGAGCATGAGGAAGTCTCTGTAAGTGCAGCTCCTTAAACACCCATCTTATACCCACCAAGGGCAAGACAATTCTTGCTGGGCAGCTCAGGAGGGTATATGCAGAGGGAAGAAACATCTACAGCCAAGGCTGGGATGCAGAAATCTCTAATGAGTGTACAGAGGAAAAGGAGGTCACTCTGAGCAGATTCCCTTCAGTGCAGGGATCACCAGGGCCATCCGAGAGGCAGTGTCCCTTCCCCAAGGCAGAGCTCATGCAGGGCATGTGTCTGCTGTTACCACAGTGGCAGGGCTGGATCTGAGTAGCCCCATAACCCAAGGGAGCAGCAGAACACTATGAAAAGGGAGACAAGGAGGTAGGTGAAAGAATGGAAGAAGAGACATGGGCCGTGTTTTCAGAGATCTCAGACTAGCCCCTGGTCAGGCTCCTGCCAGTGTTTGCCAGAGGAGGTGAAGAAGGTCAGTCATTCTGAAAGCAATGGCCTGAAGATTCCTCCTTGTATTGTCCAGCACCATGGCTGTGCTGGAACCCCAGGGCCATGCGCAGTGGCTTTAGCAGGGCAGGTACCTCATACCACAGTAGCGGCTGGAAATGCCCAAGAGGTTAATGGGGACACACAGAGTTGATGGGGACTCCGTCACAGCTGAGGATGCTGCCAATGGCAACAGAGGTAGAGGATCCCACAATGGTGTTCTGCAGGAAGGAGCTGAGGATGGAGCCAGGCAGGGTCACCACCACAGGAGAGGGCTCAATGACAATGGTGGTGTTCTGGCACTGCCTGACGCAGGGCTTGTTGCAGCTGCTGGCCAGTGGGGTCAGGCCACAGGGCCAGCATGGCAGGCACTGGTTGTAGCAGGATATGTCTTGGGGCTGGAGGTGCACCTGGGAGAGAGGGCAGAGAGGAAGGAAAGCGTAAGGGGAAGTGAGGATCAGCCCAGTTATCCCACCACAAAGGAGCTAAGGCAACTGGTGAGTGTGGATGTGAAGGCTGTGCTCATGGTATTCATCACTTTGACCTGACAGGGCCCTTCAAAGAGCAGGCTGAACCAATGAGACAATCACAGAGCGCATAATACAAAAGGCTGCCTCAGCACCGTGTCACAGCCTCTCTCTACACAGAAGAGGCCTCGTTCTCCACCCCTTTCCCATGTCAAGGAACTCCAAGGCCCAGCACAACACTGAACCAGAGAGAGGTCTATTGATGCAAGATCCCTTCTACGTTGCATGAGGAGGAGAGAGGACTTCAGACTCACCTGGTTCTTGAGGAAGATGAGGGAGAGCAGGGAGCTGGTCTGCCTTTTATACAGGTACTTCATTGCTGCAAGCCCAGAGGCACCCTTGGCAGAGGTAACAATTTTCTGACAAGTTCATCTTGAATGCAAGCCATCCCAAAAAAATAATACGGGCTGTGCGCTGGTTTCCTGCACTGCTGCCTTTTCATTTTCAGATCTAGGCCATGGCCATTCCGCAGTGATGATTTCTTTAGAGTGCTGGGATGAAATGTCCAAGGACTTCTAGGGCAGGAATGTATCAGTGAGGTCAGAAGACTCACTGGAAGTGCTGGATGGGTCTCCTCTGATCATCTTCATGGCTCTGCTCTGGACCCACTCTAACAGGTCTATATCTTTCTCATGCTGGCAGCCCCAAAGCTGAGCAGAGCACTCCGGGTCGGGTCTCACTGAAGCAGAACAGAGGCCGTGAATCACTTCCCTCCACCTTCTGGACATGCTTCTGTCAAGGCAGACAAGGATGGAAACAAAGCTTCTTTCCTTGGCAAATTCAATTCTGGCTTCAATTTAGCTCTCCTAACTTGATTCCTATCTTGCCTCATCAGACTATGTATCTATATTCTTCCCAGTTCACCTGTCCTTGCTCCTACCCTCTATGGCCTTCTCTTTCATGTTTGAGTTTAGCCTGTTGCTCCATGTTCATCCATGCAGGTCTCCTGGCATTTTGCCTGACTCCCTCTTGGGATGCATCACTCCTGAGCTTGGAGGAGGTAATCCTTGAATATTGCTTGAATATTCCTTGAATATTAACCAGCCTTCTTGGGCCCATCTCCCCTTCAGGGCTTTGTATCATGGTACTCTACCAAGCAGATGCCTGAGCAGGCCAAAGTCTGCTCTCCAGAAGTCCAGGGCAGCAAGTCTATTGTGCTTCCTCCTTGCTGTTCTCAGGATCCTCAATTCCACCATTTCACAGTCACTGCAGCCAAGGCTGTCCTTGAGCTTCACAGTCCCACCAGCCCCAGGTACTATGAGAACGAGGTCCAGAATATAGCACCTGTCCTTGTAGGCTCACCTTGTGTACTCACCTGAGTGCCTGGTTGCTTTTGTTCACACATCTGCTCTTGTCTTGTGACAACCTCTGTGCAGCTGACTTTGTGTGAAGGCACGTGGGTGCACATATTTGTGCAGGACTCCATGCAGGTATAGATGAGCACGTGCGTGTGTCCTTGTTTCCCCTTTATCACGAGGGAATGTGCACTTGGCAGCACTCTCCCATGCTCTGTGCATGAGTCCTGCCAGGAAGCGAGTTCCCAGGGGTCAGAAGGAGCCTGAGAGCAGCTGAACGCAGATGGCACCAGCCTGGCAGAGATGTGTGCAGGGAAGAGGCACTGGAAAATACAGCTCCTTTCTCCTGAGCCCTCCTTTTCCTCTCACTGCAACAATCACCCTCAGTTTCTGCAAACTTCAGGCCCCAACAAGGAACTATGAGCCAGGCCTGGAGCCTGGCATGGAGCCAGACCTATCTCCTCACACCTGTCTATAACGGCCTGCCAGCATTGTCTCAGAAATATATCGCAGAGGGGACAGATTCCCATCCAGCCCATGTGTGGCTGTTTCTCCTGAAGGCAAAGGGGCAGCTGTTGCTCCTCCGCTTCTGGGATATCACAGCAAAGGGATCACACAGTGCCAAGAGTAAACTGATGCCCCCCCTCATGCACCAGAGGAAGGCTCAGAGTTTGGAGTGCTTCTGCATGGCTGCCCATCAACCACTGTGTTCATAGCTCCTGGGAGCCCTTCCCACAGGCCCTGAACAGCAGCCTTGGCATGGAAGGCACCTTCTGCCTAAGTAGTAGCTGGTAGTGCCAGAGACATCCAGTCCTGCAGTATGCTTTCATTAAAGCCATGAGCAGTTGGAAGGAGGGCACCCTTGGCCAGTTTTTGCATGTCCATTAACCAGGACACATGGGTGGTGAAAATAGGTCACTAGGGGCCTTCGGAGATTGTGGACTGAGAGAATTGGCAGAGGAGCTGGCCAAGCCACTGTCCATCATTTATCAGCAGTCCTGGCTATTGGCGGAGGTCCCAGTTGACTGGCGGCTAGCAAATGTGACGCCCATCTACAAGAAGGGCCAGAAGGTAGACCCAGGGAACTATAGGCCTCAGTGCCAGGGAAGCTCATGGAGCAGATTATCTCGAGTGTCATCATGTGGCACTTGCAGGGCAACCAGGCGATCAGGCCCAGTCAGCATGGGTTTATGAAAGGCAGGTCCTGCTTGACGAACCTGATCTCCTTCTATGATAAAGTGACACGCCGGCTGGATGAGGGAAAGGCTGTGGATTTAGTCTACCTTGACATCAGTAAGGCCTTTGACACCATTCCCCGCAACGTTCTCCTCAAGAAACTGGCTGCTCACGGCTTGGACTGGCATACGCTTTGTTGGGTTAAAAACTGGCTGGATAGCTGGGCCCAGAGTTGTGGTGAATGGAATCAAATCCAGCTGGAGGCCAGTCACTAGTGGCGTCCCCCAGGGCTCAGTACTACAACCAGTTCTCTTTAATATCTTTATCGATGATCTGGAAAAGGGGATTGAGTGCACCGTCAGTAAGTTTGCAGATGACACCAAGTTAGGTGCGTGTGTCGATCTGCTCGAGGGTAGGAAGGCTCTGCAGGAGGATCTGGATAGGCTGCACCGATGGGCTGAGGCCAACCGTATGAAGTTCAACAAGGCCAAGTGCCGGGTCCTGCACCTGGGGCACAACAACCCCAAGCAGAGATACAGGCTGGGAGATGAGTGCTTGGAAAGCTGCCTGGCGGAGAAGGACCTGGGAGTATTGGTTGATAGTCGGCTGAATATGAGCCAGCAGTGTGCTCAGGTGGCCAAGAAGGCCAACAGCATCCTGGCTTGCATAAGAAGCAGTGTGGCCAGCAGGTCTAGGGAAGTGATCGTCCCCCTGTACTCGGCTCTGGTGAGGCTGCACCTCGAGTACTGTGTTCAGTTTTGGGCCCCTCGCTACAAGAAGGACATGGAGGTGCTTGAGCGAGTCCAGAGAAGGGCAACGAAGCTGGTGAGGGGTCTGGAGAACAAGTCTTACGAGGAGCGGCTGAGGGAGCTGGGCTTGTTCAGCTTGGAGAAGAGGAGGCTCAGGGGTGACCTTATCACTCTCTACAGGTACCTTAAAGGAGGCTGTAGCGAGGTGGGGGTTAGTGTATTCTCTCATGTGCCTGGCGACAGATTGAAGGGGAATGGGATAAAGTTGCACCAGGGGTGTTTTATGTTGGATATTAGGAAGAACTTCTTTACCGAAAGGGTTGTTAGGCGTTGGATTGGGCTGCCCAGGGAAGTGGTTGAATCACCATCCCTGGAGGTCTTTAAAAGATGTTTAGATGTAGAGGTTAGTGATATGGTTTAGTGTAGGACTTGTTAGTGTTAGGTCAGAGGTTGGACTAGGTGATCTTGAGGTCTCTTCCAACCAAGACGATTCTATGTGTCCTGGTTTCAGTTAGGACAGAGTTAATTTTCTTCCTAGTAGCTGGCAGAATGCTATGTTTTGGCTTAGGATGAGAAGAGTGCTGATAAGACACCGATGTTTTAATTGTTGCAGAGCAGTGTTTACATCAAGCCAAGGACGTTTCAGCTTCTTGCTCTGTCCTCCCAACAGGCAGGCTGGGGCTGCAGCAAGAGCTGGGAGGGGACAGACACAGGACAGCTGACCCAAACTGGCCAAAGGGGTATTCCATACCATCTGACATCCTGCTAAACAATATATAGGGGTGGCTAGCCAGGGTGGGAGGGCCGGACTGCTTGGGGTTAGGCTGGACATCGGTCAGCAGGTGGTGAGCAATTACATTGTGCATCACTTCTTTTGTACACATTATTAGTAGTAGTACTATTATCATCATTATTGTTATTAATGTTATTGTTATTATTATTTTCCTGTCTTAATAAACTGTCTTTATCTCAACTCATGGGCTTCACTTTCCCATTTCTCTCCCCCATCCCAGAGAGGGAGGGAGGAGGGTGAGCAAACAGCTGTGTGGTGTTTAGCTGCCAGCCGGGTTAAACCACAAAATTATGATTCTGTGATCCTCAGAGAGGAAGGGTCCCTTGTTGGGCCGGGGTCTCCCAGCACACAGGCATGATTTTTACTCCTGTAATTAGGATAGTACACGGTGACTTCACATGTAAATACTCCTAATCTTTGTTTTTCAGCTGTTTTTCAGGTGGGAAAGGGGAAGGAAAGCGGGGAACTCTCATTATGAAGACATCTGTCCTCCCAAACAATCGCTATGAATACTGAGGCCCTGCTTGCCAGGAGATGGCCAAACATCACTTTTTGAAGGAAAGTAGAGAATAATTTTCTTTTCTCTCTGTGCTTCTGTGCAGCCTTTGCTTATTTTCCTCTCTTATTTTTCCCTTATACCAAATTTCTTTCTTTTCCGCTTCTTCTGATGAGGGGGAGTGAGGGAGTGGTTGTGGTGGAGCTCACCAAAGAACATAAGACAGACCACTTGTCAGGGCAAGGCACATGCTGCAGATCCTGCTCGTGCTAAGATTCACTGGCATTGTTATCTTTGGAGATTTTCAGGGATTTTTTGAGATTCTTCTTAGAAATGGAAAACTACTAATCAAACAACACATTGCTTCACTCCTACAGACTTGCCACATGCTCACTGCCATGTGCAGTGAGCACTTCTGGCGACCAGATCTGCGGAAGAGGTGTGGGGAGATGGTCTGGAGAGCTAATCTGTGACCTGGTCTAGGAATCAGTCCTGGGCACTAACTCTGAGGAGCAGCCCTGGGCACCCACTCTGACGACCAGGTCAGGAGACCAGCTCTCAGGAGTGCAGGTCTGGGGACCAGATCCGGGAACCATGTCTGGGCACCAGGAGTGGGGACCATGTCTGTGAACTAGCTCTGGAGACCAGATCTTGGGGGTAGAACTGGAGACCAGGTGTGCAGAGCAGGTCTGGATACCAGGTTTGGGAGAGCAGAACTGAAGAACAGATCTGGGGACCAGGTCTGCAGACCACTTCTGGGAACCAGCTCTGGGAAACCGGTCTGGGGAGCAGTTCTCAAGACCAGATAGGTGGAACAGGTGTGCAGAGCAGGTCATATTAGCAGGTCTGGGGAGCCAGCTCTGGGGAGCAGCTCTAGCAAGCATGTCTAGGGACCAGATCTGTGGAACAGGTGTGAGGAGAAGGTGTAGGGAGTAGGTCCTGGTGGAGCACGTCTTGGGACCAGGTCTGCCAGCTGCAGCGGGCCTCGGGGAGCTGCAGCGCACCCTCGCCGGTGAGCTGCTGTGGTCTCCCGAGTGCGGCAGCGGAACCCTGCCAATGACCCACAGTGGACTCAGAGCATGGCGGCAGACCACCACCAATGATCAGAGGTGGTTTCCAGGGCGCAGCAGCAGACCCGTACCAAAAAGCCTCGCCAGTCTCTCTGGAAGCTGCAGCTCACTCTCACTGGCGAGCTGCTGCAATCTCCCGGGCTATGTGGGGACAAGAGCTGGCATCCAGATCTGAGGATCAGGTCTGGGCACCAGGTCTCGGGGAGCAGATCTGCGGACCAGGTGTTCAGGCCTGTGTCATGGGAACCCAATTTGGGAACCCTGTATAGGGAACATCTCTGGGGGTAACATCTCTGGGGAGCAGGTGTGGAGAGCAGATCTGGGTACAAGGTGTGAAGAACAGATATGGGGACAAGATCTTGGGCTCTGGATGTGGACAGCACAGCTCTGTACAGCACAGCAGAGCTCTGTGCCTACTCAGGTGAGCTGCCATGCAGATCCCAAATTTCTCCACGAAAAATCTCCATCTGTTTCAGGAAACCACAAGCAATGAGGAGGATTCGCTGCTTTGTGCAGTAAACTTTTTTGGAGAGAGGGAGAACGTTCACGCTGCCTGGAGGATATAAAAAGAACAGTTAGGGTCTGCAGGGCTTGGAGTGTCATTCCTTTGGGTGTTTGAGATCGCCAAGTCTGAGGTGTACTGAGGGAGATATGGGGGAAGACAACGCAACTAGCCAGGCGCAGCTAAGCCGGACAAAGATACAGAGGGGGCCCAAACATCAGGGAAGCAGAAAAGGCCAGGGATATGGCCCTGGGTGGGTGCCCCCTGTGGCCCATCAGTGTGAGTGCACTTGACCCACTGAACCCACATCCTTTTCCTTGCTGACTCCCCAACCCTGCCCTATGGAACAGATTGTCCTGCTCCCCTCTGGGCTTGTGCCATCCAACACCCCAATGGAGCCCCGTTCTTCTTGCAAATGCTAGGTTATCCCACCAGAACAGGACACAGTCAGAAAACCTGGGCTGCTGCGTAGCATGGTTCCTCCCTTCTTTCTGGAAATGTGGAAGAGAAATCAAAGTGTTTCTCCTCCCACAGGAAATAGGAACATCTCTATGGAGCAGAGGACCCCAGGGTAGAAAGAACAAGCTCAGTGGGGAAGACTGCCCTGACATCAGCCATGGCCAAGCAGTGCGTGTGCAGAAGAGAAGGCAGATGTAGCTGGGGAGGTGAGGGCCCCACTGGGAGAGGAGATGAGAGCAGCCCCTGCACATGATGTGCCTCCCAGAATTCCCAGGACCCCTGACTGTGGCAATCCTCAGTGGTTGCTGCAGCTGGAGGAGGGAGAAACCCCAGGGAGCATTTGGGGCACAGTCACACCAGAACATATCTTGTCACTGAATCTGCACTTGTTCCCCCAGCAGAGTCATTTCCGGCAGCTCTGTTGTCTTGGGGCTGGGAGGTGCTTTTCTGACTCTCTCTCCCACAGCAAACAGGAGGGTCGGTCTCAACATGCACCGTGGGTATCTCATCCTCGTTGCCTTCCTGGGGCAACTGCCGGGTAAGTGCTGGCTATTAATCAAGACATAAATCTTCTTTTCCTTGGAAGCCCTCGTCAGCATTACCACATTTATGTGGGGAACAGCTTTTGAATCACAGGGAAAATGTTGGTAAATGTTTTCTCCCGTTTCTGGTGCTTGGAACAGTTCTCTCATGATGCTGTTACTCTTCAAACTTTGCAAATGGAGGTGCAAAAGAGACGTCTCCTGTTTCTCTTCTTTTCAGTTCATGTCTTTTCTGCATCTCTCTTCTCCTCCACCTATTGTCACCAGAGAAGTTTTCACCAGTCTCTGCAGTCCCTCATTTCTCCCTTTCCTATAGAAAAAGCCAGATTGTGTCCAAGTGGATACAGGGATATTAAAGCTCTCCTCCAAAGGACATTACCAGGGTGTCCAGTCTGTCTTCTGCCTGTCTTTCTGCTGTGGCCTCCAGTGTCCTCCTGCTTGTCAGCACAGCCATGGCTCCCTCTGAGGAAAATTATGTCCCACATGTCTAAATCCACTCCTCTTTGGCTGCCTGGAGACTTGCCTACAGAGCTGCTGACCTTCTCTTTCTTCCAGAAACCATGGGGCAGGTGTCTCTCACTCAGCCAGAAGGACAAGTCACCGTGGAGCAGGGAAACACCTTCCAGACCAATTGCACATATGAAACCTCCAGATTTAATGGCTTGCTCTGGTACCAGCAGAAGAAGGGACAAGCCCCTCAGCTGATTACACATCAAGCAGTAGCAGACACCAAGCAGAGTGACCATTTCACCACGGAGCTGAACACTAAGGGGAAATCCAGTGTTCTGCGGCTGAAGGTAGTCGAGCTTTCTGACAGCGCCTTGTACCTCTGTGCTGTGAGTGACACCCTGGTGCAGGAAGCTGCCCTGGCTGAGCAACAACTCTGGATGTGGAGGTGATGTGTCTGTGCAAGGCAGAGCTCTGGGATGGGGCCCTCAGCACTCTCCCCTGGCTGTGCTGTTTCCCCTGCTCACTCCTAGAACTGCCAGCCCAATCCTCTTTCCCAAACAGCCTGATGTCTTTGGCTGTGCAGAGAGGGCTGACCTTGACTGGTTGACATGGACCACAGTGCTCTACTTTCCTCCCTTTTTGGGCTGCCAGACTAGGGCAGAGCCTGCTGGGAAACAGGACTCCCCTGGGGGATTGCTCTCAGCCCCTCATCCCCAGGGTGAGTAAATTCCTGCCAGCCCATGATAAGGCAGCTTGCTTCAAGCTCTGGCCAGCCCAGAGACCCCTAGAAGTAACTCTGACAGAGATTTGCAGGTTCTTCCCTCTCTTCAATGAGTCAGTCCTTACACTGGATTTGCATCCAAGCCACCAGGTTAGCTCCAGACCTTCAGCCAGTTCATGTCCAAAACCTGTGCCTGAAGGACAGAACAAATAGAGCAGCCCCTAGTGCCAAAGGCCCAAGAGCTCTCCATGTTCATCACAGTAAGCAATCAGAGCAAAAGATAAATGAAGGCCTACAGCCCATTGAGTTCGTTGACGTCTCCTCAGGGGAACTGGAGGCATGTGTGATCATCCTCAGCCCCTGAACAGGGAGAAGTGTCATAATGACCATCTGTCATGGCAGTGCAGTATTGCACTTTCTGTTTGCAGGACAGGGGGGAGCTGAGGGCATAGACGCTGCAAGGCAAGGGTACATAGCCCCTACCTCTGTTAAAGGCAGGGATGTCTTCTTCAGCCCCAAGGGGCAGTGCCTGAAAGAGGAATTGCTGCAGTATGTCCTACCCTCCAGTGCCTAGAGGAATGAGGCAGTGCCCCAAGCCTATTCCCACTAAGGAATGGTTTTCTCCCTTGGCCATCAGTATCCAGATGAAAAGAACACACAGGGACACACTCAGGGTTGCTGCAAATGTTTATCAAGGCTCAGGAGGGAAAGAAGGTGACTCCCAGAGGAGGCCTCGAGATTGTAGCACAGCAGGAGCAGACAAAAATCTGTTCAGCTTTTCCAATGGCAGACTTGCAACAGGGCATCAATCTACCTGGCCCCCATGGGGAGAGGGGCTAGCAGGTCTCTCCAGGCTGGTTTCTGGGGGCCTCATGCAAAGCAGAGGGCAAGAAAGAAAAGAAAGAAAAAGATCATGTGAAAAACAGGTTAGGTAGACATTGGCCATGTTGTCATAGACTCCAGGCTGGCCCTTTCCTGTCTGTCCTTACAGGACAAGCCAGAGATGGTCAGGTCCTCTTAAAACAACAGCACAATGTTTGCTCTTCCATCCAATCTTATCCAGCAGCATGTTGTGAGTTCCTGGGGTCCTGGTCTGGGGCACTGTCTGGCATCTTTAGCAGGGGCGGCACCTGCTGCCACAGTAGCGGCTGGTAATGCAGGAGAGGTCACAGCACCCAGAGTTGATGGGGACGCCGTCACAGCTGAGGATGCTGCCAACGGCAGCAGAGGTGGAGGATCCCACAGCTGTGTTCTGCGGGAAGGAGCTGAGGATGGGGCCGGGCAGGGTCACCACCACGGGAGAGGGCTGGATGACGATGGTGGAGTTCTGGCACTGCCTGACGCAGGGCTCGTTGCAGCTGCTGGCCAGCGGGGTCGGGCCGCACGGCTGGCATGGCCGGCACTGGTCGTAGCAGGACATGTCTGGGGGCAGGAGGTTCACCTGGGAGAGAGGGCAGAGAGGAAGCAGAACATGGGCATTCATGAGGAGCAGCCAGTCACAACATCCTAACAGATCCAAGGCACAGGCAGTACTGTGAGCTGGAGGCTGTGCAGGGATGTGCGAGCAGTTCTTGGCTGCATCCTGACAGGGCCCAAAAAGAGCCACCACAGCCAGGCTACACCCTAGGCTCCAGCACAGGAGCCATCATATCAAAGGCCCAATCTTCCTTCATGACAAACCTTCTACCCCTTGACTCTCCCACTACCAGCAGTCCCAAGATTTGGCAGGACACGCAGCTGATAGCAGCTGAAAGGTCCAAGGAACTGAGTCCTCCTGTGGGAGAATGAGGGGGACAAGAAGGGGCTTCACACTCACCTGGTTCCCAACAAGAAGAAGGTCAGAGAAGTGGATGAGAGAGCACGGAACTGGGCTGGCTTTTATAGTGGGCCTTGGCTGCCCCATGTCCAGAGGCATCCCTTGAAGCAGGGACTATTTTCTGACAAGCTGCTCTTGAATGCAAAACATCCCACCTAATGATACGGGATGTGTGTTGCCTTCCTGTGATGCTGCTTTTCATTTCCTGCTTTATGCCTTTTCCCAAAGAAGGCAACTTCTGAGTGGCAGGTAGGGAGGCCCAGGTATTTCCAGGCAACACATGTCAGTGTGGGCAGAATACTCAGCTCACGTGCTGGAAGAGTCCAGTAAAGGCAAATGATGTCAGTCTGAGTGACTCCCTATGGACTCTCTGAGGCCTTTTTGGCTACAGGTGACCCAGCTCCTGACTGTGACCATACCCCTGCTGACACTGCCCTTAGGGAAAACCTGCTGGCCTGTTTTGCCTCCTCCTGCTCTGACTCAGGGGTGTCTGTAAAGGGGGAGAGGTTGTGCAGGGCCCTTTCTGGATCACAAAAGAAAGGCCCAACGGGACAGTGTCTGATTTAGTTAGAAGGAATAAGATGATGAATGTAGACAGAAAGGAAGCCTTTCATGTGCAGGTGATCCTGCGTTCTACCAACATCGGATAGAGCCGGGTGGGTTTTCCCAAGACACACAATGCAGATCCTGTCCATAGGGAAATCCTTCTTCACTCCCATAACTTGATGCCTTTCACTTATAGATTTAAAAAACAAATAAAATCATATACCTTCTCCTTACATGATGCAAGCTTATTTAATTCATGACACCCACCAGTGATCAGTCGGGGCACTCCAGCACTTTCCTTACCACTGCTACTCAGGCTAATAAATGGGATTCTCAGGCCTTAAGTGCAAGGCCCAAGAAAGCTGACATTGTCTTGTCAAGAGCCCTGGTTCCAGTGCCTTCTAGAAGGCTCCCAGTCCACCTCCCCTCTCTACCACGTCAAACCATGTGCTTTGCTCAAATGCTGTCCAGAATCTTTGCCGCACACTGTGTCACGTTCATGCACATGTTCCTCCCTTGTGGGCACTTGCCTATACTGGGGCTGCCTGGGACAGACTCAGCATTCCCCGCAGCAGCCCCTAGAGTGCTGTGCTCTGCACTTGGAGATAGAACAGCATTGCCTTCACACCAACATTGGGGCTATAGTGGAGCAGTGCTGACACAGCATCAAGACTCTCTCCAAGCCCCCCAAAGCCAGCAGGTATGCACGTGGGCACAAGGTTGGGAGGGGACATCACCAGGACAGCTGACCTAAACCAACCAAAGGGATATTCCATACTGGATGATGTCCCACTGAGCAGTGAAGATGTGAAAGGGGAAGGAAAATCAGGGGTGGGCATACTGAGTCAGTGCTTCCAAAGACATCGACAATCATTAGTTGCTGATGGGAATTGGAGAATAATTTTCTCTCAATTTGTTTCCAAACATCCTTCTCTCTTTAGTTTTTGATTTCTTCTTCCTTTTTCATTTAATTATATTATCCCTATCTACACTTGTAAGCCCTTTAGCTTAAATCACATTCTCTCCGCACATCTGCCGGTGCGGTGTCAGTAGTGTATCAGGTGGGACAGAGGTCCCCCATGGGGAAACCAATGCCACACATATGTCTGGGAATCAAGGGCCTGGTGCTGAATCATGCAGGGCCTGAAACCTTGGGCAGAAGTGGCATTGAACCAGAGGAACATGGGTCCTTGTGCTGTGGGAGGAAGGACGAACCCTTTGGGCGCTACACGGAAAGCCAAATAGACATATGCCTTTTTTACTCCCTCTTTGAAGAAGGATGCAAAGGAAACAGAGCTGGACTCTGGAGATGAAGCATACTTAGTCTGGGGCCAATAGGTGCAAGTTCAGAAATGGGTAGTTTTGGTTAGATACATGGAAGAAATATTTACCCTGAAGGTGATCAAGTCCTGGAGCAGATTGCCAAAGAGATGCTATTGGAGCTCCATCCTCAGAAGAGTTCAGACTTTGCCTGGACTTGATCCTTAGCAACCTGATCTGATGAGATCCACTCTGAAAACAGGGTTGGACTATGTGCGTGCTGGAGGTGCAGCCTGTGATCCTCTGGAGGGTTTCTCATTAGGACTGCTCAGGAAGCATGGGGCAACATACACAGTCACCACATATCAGCCTTGGAGGGATGCTGTTGACAGATCGGTGTTTCTGTTAATTCCCAGGGTGACCGTTGATCACAGTATCATTCATGACAAGAAAAGAGGGTAGAGGGAATACCACTCATGCACACTGCTGCTCATGTCAAAAGATGCATGAATTCATGGGTGCACTCGCAGACACTCCTGGATGCATACTGAAGTATATTTGCGCACACATGCACAAAGACAGGTGTCCACACAGTGAGGAAAGCAAATGCTGCTCTCCTGAACTCTAGGGTTCTGATTTTACTTTCTACACTCTCTGAAGGAACATCCTGGCTTGCTGAGGCCCTGCTGTGTTTTACCTCCAGAAGATATCGAGTGGTGGAAGGCAAGGAATCCTGAGCAGCAACTCTATCTCCTTCCCACAGGAGTGAGGGGGACGTCTAGAGAGAGGTTTCTTTTGTTGCTGCTGGGTTTGTCTGAGAGCTGAGAGCTGCTGCTCTTCATCCTGGACTCAGATATCTACCTCTTGCTCCAGACTGGGAATACACTCGTGACGGTGGTGCCCAACATGCCCTTGCATCCTTCCGTGTCGTTTGTCTTTGGAAACCTCCCATTCAATGACATGTGCCATGTCTTGGTCAGGATGCCTCTTTTGCTTTTAGATGCTTTCTCATCAGATAGGACAATATACTTTTCCAGCTGTGTGGTCTGGTGATAAAAGAGCCAAATGGGTGTCCCTTGGCCCATCATTGTGAGTGCATGTGACCCACTGAACCCACATCCTTTTTCCTGCTGACTCCTCACTCCTTGCCCTATGGAACAGATTGTCCTGCTCCCCACTGGGCTTGTGCCATCCAACACCCCAATGGAGCCCCGTTCTTCTTGCAAATGCTAGGTTATCCCACCAGAACAGGACACAGTCAGAAAACCTGGGCTGCTGCGTAGCATGGTTCCTCCCTTCTTTCTGGAAATGTGGAAGAGAAATCAAAGTGTTTCTCCTCCCACAGGAAATAGGAACATCTCTATGGAGCAGAGGACCCCAGGGTAGAAAGAACAAGCTCAGTGGAGAAGACTGCCCTGACATCAGCCATGGCCAAGCAGTGCGTGTGCAGAAGAGAAGGCAGATGTAGCTGGGGAGGTGAGGACCCCACTGAGAGAGGAGATGAGAGCAGCCCCTGCACATGATGTGCCTCCCAGAATCCCCAGGACCCCTGACTGTGGCAATCCTCAGTGGTTGCTGCAGCTGGAGGAGGGAGAAACCCCAGGGAGCATTTGGGGCACAGTCACACCAGAACATATCTTGTCACTGAATCTGCACTTGTTCCCCCAGCAGAGTCATTTCCGGCAGCTCTGTTGTCTTGGGGCTGGGAGGTGCTTTTCTGACTCTCTCTCCTGCTGAAAACAGGAAAGTTGGTCTGAGCATGCACCGTGGGTATCTTGTCCTCACTGCCTTCCTGGGGCAACTGCTGGGTAAGTGCTGGCTTTTAATCAAGGTATAAATCTTCTTTCCCTAGGAAGCCCTCGTCAGCCTTAATGCATTTATGTGAGGAGCAACTCTTGAATCACAAAGAAAATGTTGCTAAATGTTGTCTCCCGTTTATGGTTGCTAAATGATGTCTCCCATTTCTGGTTTGTGATCTGGTTCTCTCAAGATGCTGTTTTTCTTTGAAATTTGGAAAGAGGAGATGGAGAAGAGACCTCTCCTGCTACTATAGTTCTTTCAGTCCATCTCTTTTCTGCATCTCTCTTCTCCTCCACCTATTGTCACCAGAGAAGTTTTCACCAGTCTCTGCAGTCCCTCATTTCTCCCTTTCCTATAGAAAAAGCCAGATTGTGTCCCAGTGGATACAGGGACATTAAAGCTCTCCTCCCATGGACATTACCAGGGTGTCCAGTCTGTCTTCTAACTGATGTCTTCCTGCTGTGGCCTCCAGTGTCCTCCTGCTTGTCAGCACAGCCATGGCTCACTCCTGCCACCACTCACCTCAGCTTTGTTTGTACTGATGGGACTTGGAGGCCCCTGAGATGACAGGATCGAGGAAGCAGGTTGAACCTTTTCTCTATAGCTGTGTGGGCCGCTCAAGCTGCTGGTCCCAGCACACAAAGCCAGGCATGACAGACTGAGCTCTGGTCCTCTGGGCAGAAGGAGAGCAGGCAGGAGGAGCAGGCACACAGCACAGTTCTCCTCAGGGTCCACTCTGGCCAAGGAGCTCTGAGCTCTGCCCCCAAACCACCTTGCTGTGCCCCAGCCCTGGGGCCCTTTCAGCCCAGTAAAGGACAGAGAGAAAGGACGGGTCTGAATCCACTCCTGTTTGGTTGCCTGTACATTTCGACACAGAACTGCTGACCTTCTCTATCTTCCAGAAACCATGGGGCAGGTGTCTCTCACTCAGCCAGAAGGACAAGTCACCGTGGAGCAGGGAAACACCTTCCAGACCAATTGCACATATGAAACCTCCAGCTTTAATGGCTTGCTCTGGTACAAGCAAAAGAAGGGACAAGCCCCTCAGCTGATTACACATCAAGCAGTAGCAGGCACCAAGCAGAGTGACCATTTCACCACGGAGCTGAACACTAAGGGGAAATCCAGTGTTCTGCGGCTGAAAGAAGTCGAGCTTTCTGACAGTGCCTTGTACCTCTGTGCTGTGAGTGACACCCTGGTGCAGGAAGCTGCCCTGGCTGAGCAACAACGCTGGAGGAGGAGGGGACTTGTTCTCCAGAAGGATTCTGTCATTTCCAAGACAAAAGTGAATGAATCTCCAAATTGTGAATGTGCTCCTCCATCTCAGACTTCAGTGTTAGCCAGGAGATAGTTGTGGCTCAGGAGCACCTATTGATTATTGCTCTAACCCAGGAAATAGATATGTTATGTGTAGAAAGTCTTGGTCCCAGCGTGAGAGCTGTGCTGGGGCTACTACCTGATAGGCCAGACTCCAGAGAGGCCTGGATGAAGGCTTCATCCAGTGATGGCCATGTACCACCTAGGAGTCTGGCCAGGCCAGGCTGACAAGATTTGGCCAGGCAGGCACAGGCACACATGCAGCAGAGCTGGGGCAGGGCTATGCTAGGCCTGAGCTTGAGCAGAGACTGTGGGCTAGGGGCCAAGAGTCTTTGTGAAAGTAAAGCCCCCCCACACCACAGGGCCCCAAGGTGTGCAGATGTGGGAAGGCCCTCACCTGGGTGTGCAGAGCAGTGGGGCTACATGGAGCACAAGGGCTACTTCATCCTCATGGCTCTGGGAATGACAGAGGAGCTTAGTGCCTGGGAGAACATCCCCCAGCGTGTGCCCTGTGGTTGGGCTGGTGCATGCCCTGTGCCATTCACGGCCCATACACAGACCTTGCTGAGTGCACAATCAGGTCTTATTCTCACTGTTATGTCACAGTGGACACATCTTCCGCCACATGATCTCTTTTCTGGAGCATGGTGCAATTGTGCCACGTATGCGGCCTCAGTTGCGGAGCCTGACAAAAGCTGATCCATGCTTGGGGAAAAGACAGCAAGACCGAGCAGCTGTGAGTGTTTGGGTATCAGTGCCTGTCCTGGGCCTGAGTTCATGAAAAAGGAGTTGAGTTCACAGGGACTGGGGGCTCCAGTGTGTGACCTGATGGGACTGGTATCAGTACGAACCTGTGGATCCCCTCAGCCCTATGCATCTTGGCAACAGCTGGGCCATGCCAGACACTGTGCTGAAATCTGATAGGGATGCAAAGGGAAGCTGTACCTGCTCTCCATGCCCAGACATGATGCCCATGATCAGGTGGTGCCGGAAAGGTGAACGTGGAGGCGAGACAGAGGACCATCCCCCAGATAATTTCCCATTCCCAGTTTCTGAAATCCTTTGGGATTATCTTTGTCTGAACCTCCATCCCTAGCACAGCTCCACCCAAAGCAAGACGAACACTCTTCCCCAAGAGCTGGGGCCTCCAATGTCAACAGCGCTTGTCTAGGCAGAGACATCAAAAGTCAAGGACTGGTGGCCATTGGCTGTGGAGGAACTAGGGATGTCTTCCTCACCTTCAAGAGACAGTGCCTGAAAGAGGAATTGCTGCAGTATGCCCCACCCTCCAGCCTATTCCCACTAAGGAATGGTTTTCTCCCTTGGCCATCAGTATCCAGATGAAAAGACCACACAGGGACACACGCATGGTTGCTGCAAAGGTTTATCAAGGCTCAGGAGGGAAAGGAGGTGACTCCCAGAGGAGGCCCCGAGATCGTAGCACAGCAGGAGCAGACAAAAATCTGTTCAGCTTTTCCAATGGCAGACTTGCAACAGGGCATCAATCTACCTGGCCCACATGGGGTGAGGGTCTACAAGGTCTCTCCAGGCTGGTTTCCGGGGCCTCATGCAAAGCAGAGGGCAAGAAAGAAAAGAAAGAAAATGAGCGTGTGGAAAACAGGATAGGTAGATATTGGCCATGTTGTCATAGACTCCAGGCTGGCCCCTTCCTGTCTGTCTTTACAGGACAAGCCAGAGATGGTCAGGTCCTCTTAAAACAACAACATGAGGTCTCTTCTTCAATCCATTTTGGCCAGCAGCATGTTGTGAGTTCCTGGGGTCCTGGTCTGGGGCACTGTCTGGCATCTTTAGCAGGGGCGGCACCTGCTGCCACAGTAGCGGCTGGTAATGCAGGAGAGGTCACAGCACCCAGAGTTGATGGGGACGCCGTCACAGCTGAGGATGCTGCCATGAGAGAACAGACTAACCCCCACCTCGCTAGTACCTCCCTTGAGGTACCTATGGAGAGCGATAAGGTCGCCCCTGAGCCTCCTCTTCTCCAGGCTGAACAAGCCCAGCTCCCTCAGCCGCTCCTCGTAGAACTTGTTCTCCAGGTCCCTCACCGGCTTTGTCGCCCTTCTCTGGACCCGCTCAAGCACCTTGATGTCCTTCTTGTAGCGAGGGGCCCAAAACTGAACACAGTACTCGAGGTGCAGCCTCAGCAGAGCTGAGTACAGGGGGACGATCACCTCCCTAGCCCTGCTGGTCACACAGTTTCTGATACAAGCCAGGATGCCGTTGGCCTTCGTGGCTACCTGAGCACACTGCTGGCTCATATTCAGCTGACTATCCACCTTCACTCCCAGGTCCTTCTCTGCCTGGCAGCTCTCCAACCATTCCTCTCCCAGCCTGTAGCTCTGCCTGGGGTTATTGCACCCCAGGTGCAGGACCCGGCACTTGGCCTTCTTGAACTTCATGCAGTTGACCTCAGCCCATCGGTGCTGCCTATCCAGATCCTCCTGCAGAGCTTTCCTACCCTCGAGCAGACTGACACATGCACCTAACTTAGTGTCATCTGCAAACTTACTGAGGGTGCACTCGATGCCCTCGTCCAGATCATCGATGAAGATATTAAAGAGGACCGGCCCCAGCACCGAGCCCTGGGGGACGCCACTAGTGACTGGCCTCCAACTGGACTTGACTCCATTCACCACGACTCTTTGGGCCTGGCTATCCAGCCAGTCTCTAACCCAACGAAGCGTGCACCAGTCCAAGCCAAGAGCAGCCAGTTTCTTGAGGAGAATGCTATGGGAGACGGTGTCAAAAGCCTTGCTGAAGTCAAGGTAGACCACATCCACAGCCTTTCCCTCATCCACCCAGCGCGTCACTTTGTCTTAGAAGGAGATCAGTCCTTACGCTTGCACGAAGCCTCAAAAGAATTGTGGGCCAGGGTCTTCAGGACACGGCAGTGGTCTTTGGGAGGAAGACCGTGGTCTTCCTCAAGATGTACTTTTCACCTTTTGCTAAAGAATGCCAAGTTGGCTGAATCAGTTGTTTTTCAAGCCACAGGAATGCCGAGTTGGCTCATGTTAGCTGAAGTTTCAGCATACCTGAAGGTCAACAGATAGCGGGATTTTTCAATTAACAAGATGCTTCAACATAACAGAAGGTCAACAGATAACAAGATGTCGTATATTTTGTTCTCATTACATTTTTAACTACAAGACTTATTCTATCCTAAAGTGAGTTTATGAAATATCAAAGTATCAATACTTCAGTTACTAAACACCAAGTCGTCATTACATTTGACCTCAGTACCAGGGAAGCTCATGGAGCAGATCCTCTTGAGAGTCATCACGCAGCACTTGCAGGGCAAGCAGGCGATTAGGCCCAGTCAGCATGGGTTTATGAAAGGCAGATCCTGCTTGATGAACCTGATCTCCTTCTATGACAAAGTGACGCGCTGGGTGGATGAGGGAAAGGCTGTGCATTCTTACTGCCATGTCTCAGCAGAGACAGTGGGATATCTGCCCCCACATGATCTCTTTTCTGGAGCATGATGGGGTTGTACTGCCTATGGGACTCTGAGTTCCAGGGCCTGATGAAAGATGATCCATGCTTGGGAAAAAGAAAGCAAGACAGAGCAGCCATGACTGTTTGCGCATCAGTGCCTGTCCTGGGCCTGAGTTCTTGAAAAAGGAGTTGAGTTCACAGGGACTGGGGACTCCAGTGTGTGGCCTGATGGGACTGGCACCAGTACAAACCTGTGGATCCCCTCAGCCCTATGCATCTTGGCAACACCTGGGTCATGCCAGAGGCTGTGCTGAAGTGTGATGGGGATGCACAGGGAAGCTGTACCTGCTCTCCATGCCCAGACATGATGCCCATGATAAGGTGGTGGAGGAAAGGTGAATGTGGAGGCGAGACAGAGGGCCATCGTAAAGACAATTACCCATTCCCAGTTTCTGCAGTCCTTTGAGACCATCTTTGTCTGAACCTCCATCCCTAGCACAGCTCCACCCATAGCAAGATGAACACTCTTCCCAAAGAGCTGGGGCCTCCAATGTCACCAGTGCTTGTCTAGGCAGAGACGTCACAAGTCAAGGACTGGTGGCCATTGGCTGTGGAGGAACTAGGGATGTCTTCCTCACCTTCAAGAGACAGTGCCTGAAAGAGGAATTGCTGCAGTATGCCCCACCCTCCAGTGCCTAGAGGAATGAGGCAGTGCCCCAAGCCTATTCCCACTAAGGAATGGTTTTCTCCCTTGGCCATCAGTATCCAGATGAAAAGACCACACAGGGACACACTCAGGGTTGCTGCAAATCTTTATCATGGCTCAGGAGGGAAAGGAGGTGACTCCCAGAGGAGGCCCCGAGATCGTAGCACAGCAGGAGCAGACAAAAATCTGTTCAGCTTTTCCAATGGCAGACTTGCAACAGGGCATCAATCTACCTGGCCCCCATGGGGAGAGGGGCTAGCAGGTCTCTCCAGGCTGGTTTCTGGGGCCTCATGCAAAGCAGAGGGCAAGAGAAAGAAAAGAAAGAAAATGAGGGTGTGGAAAACAGGATAGGTAGATATTGGCCAAGTTGTCATAGACTCCAGGCTGGCCCCTTCCTGTCTGTCTTTACAGGACAAGCCAGAGATGGTCAGGTCCTCTTAGAACAACATGAGGTCTCTTCTTCCTTCCATTTTGGCCAGCAGCATGTTGTGAGTTCCTGGGGTCCTGGTCTGGGGCACTGTCTGGCATCTTTAGCAGGGGCGGCACCTGCTGCCACAGTAGCGGCTGGTAATGCAGGAGAGGTCACAGCACCCAGAGTTGATGGGGACGCCGTCACAGCTGAGGATGCTGCCAACGGCAGCAGAGGTGGAGGATCCCACAGCCGTGTTCTGCGGGAAGGAGCTGAGGATGGGGCCGGGCAGGGTCACCACCACGGGAGAGGGCTGGATGACGATGGTGGAGTTCTGGCACTGCCTGACGCAGGGCTCGTTGCAGCTGCTGGCCAGCGGGGTCGGGCCGCACGGCTGGCATGGCCGGCACTGGTCGTAGCAGGACATGTCTGGGGGCAGGAGGTTCACCTGGGACAGAGGGCAGGGAGGAAGCTTAAAATGGGGATGCACGAGGAGTAGCCTGTCACCACACCCTAACAGATCCAAGGCACAGGCAGTACTGTGAGCTGGAGGCTGTGCAGGGATGTGCGAGCAGTTCTTGGCTCCATCCTGCCAGGGCCCAAAAAGAGCCACCACAGCCAGGCTACACCCTATGCACAAGAGCCATCATAACAAAGGCCCAATCTTCCTCCATGACAAACCTTCTACCCCTTGACTCTCCCACAACCAGCAGTCCCAAGATATGGCAGGGCACACAGCTGATAGCAGCTGAAAGGTCCAAGGAACTGAGTCCTCCTGTGGGAGAATGAGGGGGACAAGAAGGGGCTTCACACTCACCTGGTTCCCAACAAGAAGAAGGTCAGAGAAGTGGATGAGAGAGCACAGAGCTGGGCTGGCTTTTATAGTGGGCCTTGGCTGCCCCATGTCCAGAGGCATCCCTTGAAGCAGGGACTATTTTCTGACAAGCTACTCATGCATGAAAAACATCCCACCTAATGATACGGGATGTGTGTTGCCTTCCTGTGATGCTGCTTTTCATTTCCTGCTTTATGCCCTTTCCCCAAAGAAGGCAACTTCTGAGTGGCAGGCAGGGAGTCCCAAGTATTTCCAGGCAACACATGTCAGTGTGGGCAGAAGACAGCTCACGTGCTGGAAGAGTCCAGTAAAAGCAAATGTTGTCAGTCTGGGTGACTCCCTAGGGACTCTCTGGGGCCCTTTTGGCTACAGGTGACCCAGCTCCTGACTGTGACCCTACCCCTGCTGACACTGCCCTCAGGGAAAACCTGCTGGACTGTTTTGCCTCCTCCTGCTCTGACCCAGGGATGTCTGTACAGGGGGAGAGGTTGTGCAGGGCCCTTTCTCGATCACAAAAGAAAGGCCCAACAGGTCAGTGGCTGTTTTAGTTAGAAGGAATAACAAGATGAATGTAGACAGAAAGGAAGCCTTTCATGTGCAGGTGATCCTGCCTTCTACCAGCATCGGACAGAGCCGGGTGGGTTTTCCCAAGACACACAGTGCAGATCCTGTCCATAGAGAATTCCTTCTTCACTCCCATAACTTGATGCCTTTCATTTTTTGCTTTAAAAAACAAACAAAATCATACACCATCTCCTTACATGATGCAAGCTTATTTCTTTCATGACACCCACCAGTGATCAGTTGGGGCACTCCAGCACTTTCCTTACCACTGCTACTCAGGCTAATAAATGGGATTCTCAGGCCTTAAGTGCAAGGCTCAAGAAAGCTGACATTGTCTTGTCAAGAGCCCTGGCTCCAGTGCCTTCTGGAAGGCTCCCAGTCCACCTCCCCTCTCTACCACGTCAAACCATGTGCTTTGCTCAAATGCTGTCCAGAATCTTTGCCGTACACTGTGTCACGTTCATGCACATGTTCCTCCCTTGTGGGCACTTGCCTATACTGGGGCTGCCTGGGACAGACTCAGCATTCCCCGCAGCAGCCCCTAGAGTGCTGTGCTCTGCACTTGGAGATAGAACAGCATTGCCTTCACACCAACATTGGGGCTATAGTGGAGCAGTGGTGACACAGCATCAAGACTCTCTCCAAGCCCCCCAAAGCCAGCAGGTATGCACGTGGGCACAAGGTTGGGAGGGGACATCACCAGGGCAGGTGACCTAAGCCAACCAAAGGGATATTCCATACTGGGTGATGTCCCACTGAGCAGTGAAGATGTGAAAGGGGAAGGAAAATCAGGGGTGGGCATACTGAGTCAGTGCTTCCAAAGACATCGACAATCATTAGTTGCTGATGGGAATCGGAGAATAATTTTCTTTCATTTTGTTTCCAAACATCCTTCTCTCTTTAGTTTTTGATTTCTTCTTCCTTTTTCATTTAATTATATTATATTATATTATCCCTATTATATTATATTATATTATATTATATTATATTATATTATATTATATTATATTATATTATATTATATTATATTATATTATCCCTATCTACACTTTTTACATTCTACTCTCTCTGAAGGAACATCCTGGCTTGCTGAGGCCCTGCTGTGTTTTACCTCCAGAAGATATCGAGTGGTGGAAGGCAAGGAATCCTGAACAGCAACTCTATCTCCTTTCCACAGGAGTGAGGGGAAGGTCTAGAGAGAGGTTTCTTTGGTACATACTGAGTCTTTCTGAGAGCTGCTGCTCTTCATTCTGGAATTCTCAGCCATCTACCTCTTGATCCAGACTGGGAATACACTCGTGTGTGGTGCCCAAACAGCCCATGTATCCTTCCGTGTAGTTTGTCTTTGGAAACCTCCCATTCACTGACATGTGCCATGTCTTGGTCAGGATGCCTCTTTATGGACAATTTACTTTTCCAGCGGTGTGGTCTGGCTCCCCTTCCTCCACTAGTGGGCCTAAACTGGGATGTCCTCTTCACACTCATCGCCTATGACCAAGCTGCGTGCATCTGCCACCCACTGCAGAACTTCAGTCTGGTGGGAGGCCTGTGGGCTGAGCTCCTGCTCCCCTCCTTGGCACAAGTGGCACTCACCCTTCGTTTGCCCTGCTCTGGCCATACACAATTGCAGCTTCTTCTGGGACTCGCTGTCAGTCATGCAGCTGCCTTCTGTAGAGAGGTTCTGGACTGCTGTGCTTCTTGAATACAACAGCACCACCAGTTTTCCTGTGCTCCTCGAGCTCCTGCAGGGTGCTCATGGTCTCCCTCTGAATGTAGACATGTGAGGAGACACAACACACTGTCTGCTCACTCTCACTTCCCTGCACTTGTACCATGCCGGGGGCTACGTTCCCTCCTCTACACCCACCCCGTTGCCAACTTCTCCCACAACAAAGTGGTATCCATCTTCTCCAGGGCTGTGATGCCCCTGCTCCATGCACCAACCTACAGCCTAAAGACCGAGAAGGTAAAGGAAGCCATGTGAAAACTGAGAAACAGAGGGAGGTTGTTTCTTTGTTTCCTCTGCTGTGTTCTCTGTCTCTGCTTTCAGGGCCATGCCGTTTTCTCTACTCTCTTCTGCAATGGAGGTCTTGGGGAAGCTGCCATCACTGCTTCCACAGCAGCCCTTATTTTCTTTCTTACCTTTCAGCTCCTCCCTCCTTGTTTCCTACCCTAGAAGCAGCCCTTCAACACTTGGGAGGGGGGCAGAGAGAAAGAACAGCAAGAAGCTGGAAACAACACATAGGGATACAAACCTGACTGACAGATGATGAGGGAGGCAGTGAGGAGACCAAATGTGGGCAGTCACATCACTTGAGGGGGTTACACGGGGCTGAGGCTCCTTCTCTGCTCTCCTCTATGCCTCCTCGTCTCCTACCCCGTTCACTGCCCTCCTCTCCCCTTCCCACTACCAAAGGAGATGCCGTAGCAGACGGGCAGCTGCTGTCTCCGCTCCCTCGCCCTTTCGCTTTCGCTCCCACTCCCAGTCACACTCCCACTCCCTCTCCTATCCCGGGCTGGGCTGCAGGACGGGCAGAGCCCCGCGGGCAGCAGCCGAAGCCCTGCCCGCCCACAGGCGCCCAGCACTCGCAGCCCGGGACAGCCCCCGAGCGGCCCCGGGGCGGAGCTGGCGGCGCCGGGCGGCGGCGGCGGGGAGGAGGCGCCGCGGGCGGAGCAGAGCCGGGGCTGGCGGGGGCAGCGCGGCGCGGGCGGCGGAGCGGCGGGATGCGGCAGGGCCGGGCCGCAGGGCTGGCGGCGCTGGCCGCGGTGCTCCTGGGTGCGCGGGGCTGCCGGCGCCGGGGACGGGACGGGACGGGACGGGGCTGCCCTCGCTTCTGGCCCGCCGGCTTCTTACGGACCTCGCTCCCCTCTGGCCTCCCTCTGCAGCCATCCCGCCTTCCTCCAGCGAGCTCAGCCGGCCGTTGCCTCCCACCTTGCCTTGCTCCCTGCCTCCCTCCTCTCCTTTCGGCACACCCCCACTCATTCCTGCCTGCTTCCCTTCTCCTCCTGGCTCGGACTCTCCTTCCAAACAGCCGTGCTCTGACTTGGTCCCCAAATAACCATTCCCAGTGAAATGCCTTTGTGTGCTTTTTTCTGAGAAAAAGCTCGCATCAGCTGTCAACTGTTTTCTTCTTCCCTTTCCCACTGTGTGACATTTTCGGTGCAGGAAAGACGTTTTCTGAGTTTTCTGCTTCTTTTATTCTTGGCAGTGGCTGTGGGCAGATCCCAGGTGTAGCAAGAGCCATGGGCAGAGACCAGGGAGGGCACCGGCATCAACATCACCTGTTCACACCCCAGCATCCAGATTGACGAAGTCATCCACTGGTACCGCCATCTCCCGGGCCGAGGACCCGCATTCCTCATGAGCATTCGTAAAGACTCCAGAGCACTGACGGACCTGCCGGGGTGGCTCGTGGTGGCAGCAGACCGCCGGTCCAGCGTCCTGTGGCTCACCGAGCCCCGTCTTCGGGACGCGGCGGTGTATTACTGCGCCCTGAGAGCCACGGGGAGAGGAGCCGGGGCTGCGGCCGTGCAGGAACCGTGGCGGGCGGGGCCGGGCGTGTGTGGCGGGGGCGAGGCAGGGGCACAGCCCCCAGGGGGCGCTGCCGCTCCGCCCGCCAGGACCACCTCGTCCCGCAGCCGCGGGGGTTCCCCCGCCAGCCCGGCCCCTCCAAGGCACTTCGGTTCTGCTGAAAGGGTCTGGAGCCTGGGTGCAGCTGAACGGAGATGGCAGCAGCCTGGCAGAGGTGTGTGCAGGGAAGAGGCACTGAAACACAGCCCCTTTCTCCTGAGCCCTCCTTTTCCTCACACTGCAACAATCACCCTTTGTTCCTGCAGAATTCAGGCCCAAACAAGGACCGAATCAGGACAGTTTGGATCCTTGGTTTAATTCAGGGTAACAATGTTTGGAGTGCCTCAGCGTGGCTGTCTATCGATGACCTTGGGATGTATAGGAGAAGCAGACTGTTGTGAGGCTCCTGATGGTGCCTGTCAGTCAGGGATTTCCACCCCTGGACACTGCCAGGGTCTTCTGGGAGTCAGTGCTGGAGACAGGCCTATCTCCTCACAACTGTCTATAAAGGCCGGCCAGCATTGTCTCAGAAATGCATCGCAGAGGGGACAGGTTCCCATCCAACCCATGTCTGGCTGTTTTTCCTGAAGGCAAAGGGGCAGCCTCACATGTCGTATTTTAGAGCAAAGTTTTTTGCTCATGGTAGCATGTTTTTCAACCAAGCTAAGCTGCCTTGTGCAAACGTAGAAGCATATCCCAACCACAGTTTTGTCCATTTGCCAATGACATGCACCTAGAACTACACACAAGCATTATATACTGCTAACAGTGTCCTGGGGCATTCAAGGTAGGCAATAAACAGCAGAGCAATTAAGAAACCAATGTCTCCAGGAACTACCAGTCATGTTTTGGGTTGCAACATGGGCCAAGCCCTTCCAGGGCAATGGGCCATCCCAACAAAGCAGAAATGTTTGTCAGAGCTCTGCCTGGGTCTCTTTCCTGTGATCTACCCCACACCTTAGCCCTGGCAGTGCCATACCTTCACCTGGGCTAAATTGGTTGCATTCTCTTGCAGCTGTGGCTGATTCCATTCCTCTGACACCAGGAAAGACAAAGGGTTTTCCCCAGCACACCTTTGGCTCTTCTCTCTTGCCTGCATGGTTGATTCCTTCTGGACATGACAAGGCTGTACCAAGCAGGGACATACGTGCATCCATAAGGAAAGAGCTCTGTAATCAAGCAGGGAAAGACAGGGAGGAAGGACAGCTCCCTTCTGATGGGAGCTGTTACAGAGTTTACTAGGCTCTAATTAGATACTGGTGAGGAACATCATGGGGGTGAAAAGCACTGACAGGAAAAATATCTGCCAGCAGTCGAACAGGACCTGGAAACAATGGGCATTCTTGAAGTGCAACTGGGTAACAGAGAGCTGCACATATCCTGAACATAGCCTCTACATAACCAAAAGAAGAAACAGAGAAACAACTTGCCTGAGCAGGAGCAAAGCAAATGGTCAGGAAAAGTGGAAATGAGCATGAGGAAGTCCCTGTGAGTGCAGGTCCTGGGCCTGAGTAAAGCTGCTGCATGCTTGGGGGCAAGTGGGCACCCTAGAGCAGCGTGGGGGCATGCAAACTGCTTGCTGTCTCTGCACTGACCCAGCCCATATGGGTTCAGGGTCCTCAGGGACTGGAGATTGCCATGTATGGTCTATTACGGCGAACACCAATGCTGACTTGTGGAAGGGGATCAGCCCTGCATGTGTGCCATCACCCGGGCCCTGCCAAGTGCTCTGCTGGGGGCGGTTGGGCCTCATGGGACACATGTTCCTGCCACACATGCCCATGTGTGCTGGTCATAGCCCTGAGGTAGGGCGAAAGAGGGAAGATGAAGGTGGAGTAGAAGCGGTGGATCATTCCAGCGCTTATTCCACCCATTCCCCACATCTGCCATCCATCTTCTGTCCCCACCTGCTTCCCCAGCACAGCACTGTCCTGAGCAAGAAGAAGCCCGTTCCTAAGAGCCTACAGGGTGCCAAGCCTCCACAGCCTCCCACAGACTCGTAGCTTTTCCCGTGAGGACAGCAGAGGTTGTGCTCTCTGTTTGCAGGACAGGGGGGAGCTGTGGGCATAGACGCTGCAAGGCAAGGGTACATAGCCCCTACCTCTGTTAAAGGCAGGGATGTCTTCTTCAGTCCCAAGGGGCAGTGTCCAAGAGAGGACTCTCTGCAGTGTGTCGCAACCTCCCATTGTTCTAGGAGTGGGGAAGAGGCTCCTTAAACACCCATCTTATACCCACCAAGGGCAAAACCATTCTCGGTGGGCAGTTGAGGAGGGTATATGCAGAGGGAAGAAACGTACAACCAAGGCTGGTGATGCAGAAAACTTTAATTAGTGTAGAGAGGAAAAGGAGGTCATTCTGAGCAGAGGCCCTTCAGTGCAGAGATCACCAGGGCCAACCTAGAGGCAGCGTCCTTTGCCCATGGAGGAGTTCATGCAGGGCATTTGTCTGCTGTTACCACAGTGGCAGGGCTGGAACTGAGGATCCCCACAGCGTAAGGGAGGAGAACAGTACGAAAAGGGGGGCAAGGTGGTAGGTGGAGGAATGGAAGAAGAGACATGGGCCATGTTTTCAGAGATCTCAGGCTAGCCCCTGGTCAGGCTCCTGCCAATGTTTGCCAGAGGAGGTGAGGAAGGTCAGTCATTCTGAAAGCAATGGCCTGAAGATTCCTCCTTGTATTGTCCAGCACCATGGTTGTGCTGGAACCCCAGGGCCATGGGCAGTGGCTTTAGCAGGGCAGGCACCTTCTGCCACAGTAGCGGCTGGTAATGCAGGAGAGGTCACAGCACCCGGAGGTGATGGGGACTCCGTCACAGCTGAGGATGCTGCCAACGGCAGCAGAGGTGGAGGATCCCACAACGGTGTTCTGTGGGAAGGAGCTGAGGATGGGGCCGGGCAGGGTCACCACCACGGGAGAGGGCTCAATGACGACGGTGGAGTTCTGGCACTGCCTAACGCAGGGCTCATTGCAGCTGCTGGCCAGTGGAGTCGGGCCACAGGGCCGGCATGGCCGGCACTGGTCGTAGCAGGACATGTCTGGGGGCTGGATTTGAACCTGGGAGAGAGGGCAGAGAGGAAGATCCAATGACACCATCACAGAGCGCATAATCCAAAAGGCTGCCTCTGCACCATGTCACAGTCTCTCTTTACACAGAACTTCTCTCTCCACCATTCTCCCATGTCAAGGAACTCCAAGGCCCAGCATAGCTCTGAACCACCACCAGATGAGATGTCTATTGATGCAAGATCCCTTCTACTTCAGAAGAGGAGGAGAGAGGACTTCAGACTCACCTGGTTCCCAAGGAGGATGAGGCTACAGAACTGGATGAGAGAGCAAGGAGCTGGTCTGCCTTTTATACTGGTACTTCATTGCCACAGGCCCAGAGGCACCCGTGGCAGAGGTAACAATTTTCTGACAAGTTCATCTTGAATGCAAACCATCCCAACAAATGATATGGGCTGTGCGTTGGTTTCCTGCACTGCTGCCTTTTCATTTCCAGATCTAGGCCATGGCCATTCCACAGTGATGATTTCTTTAGAGTGCTGGGATGAAATGTCCAAGGACTTCTAGGGCAGGAATGCATCAGTGAGGGCAGAAGACTCACTGGAAGTGCTGGATGGGTCCCCTCTGATCATCTTCATGGCTCTGCTCTGAACCCACTCTAACAGGTCTATATCTTTCTCATGCTGGGGGCCCCAAAGCAGAGCACAGCACTCCAGGTGGGGTCTCACTGAAACAGAGATACTGAATGTTTTCTTTGCTACAGTCTTTGCTTCAAGGACTTCCCCACAGGACTCCTGAACTGTGGAGGAGGAGAAAGGGTCTGGGAAGTGGAGATCTCCCCCCTTGTTGAGAAGGGAGTGGTTCGGTAGCATCTGAATGGGATCAGCACTCACAAATCCATGGGTCCTGATATGATGCATCCACGTATGCTAAGAGGGTTGGCAGAGGTGATCACCAAACCGTTCTCTATCATCTTTGAAAGGTCCTGGAGAACAGGAGAGGTGCCTGAAGATTGGAGGATAGCCATTGTCACTCCGGTCTTCAAGAAGGGCAAGAAGGAGTATCCGGGAAACTACAGGCCAGTCAGTCTCAGCTCTGTCCCTGGAAAGGTCTTGGAACAGCTTGTTCTGGATGCCATCTCCAAGCAATTGGAAGAGAAGAAGGTTATGAGAAATCACAGAATCACAGAATTGTCTAGGTTGGAAGAGACCTCAAGATCACCTAGTCCAACCTCTGACCTAACACTAACAAGTCCTCCACTAAACCATATCACTAACCTCTACATCTAAATGTCTTTTAAAGACCTCCAGGGATGGTGACACCACCACTTCCCTGGGCAGCCCATTCCAATGCCTAACAACCCTTTCGGTAAAGAAGTTCTTCCTAATATCCAACATAAAACACCCCTGGTGCAACTTTATCCCATTCCCCTTCAATCTGTCGCCAGGCACATGAGAGAATAGACCAACCCCCACCTCGCTACAGCCTCCTTTAAGGTACCTGTAGAGAGTGATAAGGTCACCCCTGAGCCTCCTCTTCTCCAAGCTGAACAATCCCAGCTCCCTCAGCCGCTCCTTGTAAGACTTGTTCTCCAGACCCCTCACCAGCTTCGTTGCCCTTCTCTGGACTCGCTCAAGCACCTCCATGTCCTTCTTGTAGCAAGGGGCCCAAAACTGAACACAGTACTCGAGGTGCAGCCTCACCAGAGCCGAGTACAGGGGGACGATCACTTCCCTAGACCTGCTGGCCACACTGCTTCTTATGCAAGCCAGGATGCTGTTGGCCTTCGTGGCCACCTGAGAACACTGCTGGCTCATATTCAGCCAACTATCAACCAATACTCCCAGGTCCTTCTCCGCCAGGCAGCTTTCCAAGCACACATCTCCCAGCCTGTATCTCTGCTTGGGGTTGTTGTGCCCCAGGTGCAGGACCCGGCACTTGGCCTTATTGAACTTCATACGGTTGGCCTCAGCCCATCGGTGCAGCCTATCCAGATCCTCCTGCAGAGCCTTCCTACCCTCGAGCAGATCGACACACGCACCTAACTTGGTGTCATCTGCAAACTTACTGACGGTGCACTCAATCCCCTCATCCAGATCATCAATAAAGATATTAAAGAGGACTGGCCCCAGTACCAAACCCTGGGGAACGCCACTAGTGACTGGAATAGTCAGTGTGGATTCACCAAGGGGAAGTCCTCAGGGGAGCTGGAGGCATGTGTGATCATCCTTAGCCCCTGAACAGGGAGAAGTGTCATAACGACCAGCTGCCGCGGCAGTGCAGTATTGCATGTCTGGGACAAGCTGGGTCTCCTGCAGGCTGCAAATGCTGAGACCAGGCAGGAGAAACAAGGCTGCACTGATGAAGCTTCTCTGTTTCACAAACCATGTTGAATATGGTGTTTTTACATCCTCAGGCTTGAGGAAGCTCTTCTGTCTGCTTGCAAGAGCAAGAAGGAAAGCAACCTGGAGAAAGAAAAGCTTGGCCCAGGCAGCTCCCAGCAGGGGACAGCTATGGGCCCTCTTTCTTCTGTGCTCTTAGGGAAGGCAGCACCAGCCTCAGTCTTGTCTCAGCAGGGGTCTGATCTGCCCCTGGGATCATTGCCCCAAGGATTCTCTGGAGACATTGAACACCTCTGCAGGAATAATGCCTTCCCTCCGGTTCTTGCCTGGGAACATGCCTGGAGCTGACCAAACAGCTGCTAAATTTTAGTTTGAGAATCAGAATGCTGCACTCGATATTGGGGAAAAAAAAAAAAAAAAGTTCCATCAAGGAAAACATTTAAAACTCATCATCTCCTGAGCATTCCGCAACCCTGTTCAGAAAAAGCTGAACTGATAAAAGTAGAGACTAAAAACACTTGGGGCAACAAATGTGGTGAAGGGCCTAGAGGGGATGACATATGAGGAGCGGCTGAGATCACTTGGCCTGTTCAGCCTGGGGAAGAGGAGGCTGAGGGGAGACTCATCGAAGTCTACAACTTCCTCATGAGGAGGAGTGGAGAGGCAGGTGCTGACCTATTCTCCATAATCACCAGTGATAGGACCTGTGGGAACAGTGTCAAGCTGAGACCAGAGAGGTTTATGCTGGACATCAGGAAGAGGTTCTTCACCGAGAAGTTGGTCGCACACTGGAACAGGCTCCCCAGTGAAGTGCTCACTGCACCAAGCCTGTCTAAATTTAAGAAATGATTGGTCTGTGCACTTAGTCACAATGCCTAAAATTTTGGGCAGACCTGTGTGGTGCCAGGAGTTGGACTTGATGATCCTTAATGGGTCCCTTCCAACTCGGGATATTCTATGTTTCTATGATTCTGTGACTTGCTTCTAACATTTCATTTATATCTTTGATTCTTTTGCAACATTCTGAAGCATAATATCTGTTCACTTTGGTTGAAAAAAAAACCACTGGGTTGATGCTGATGATCTTGTATAGCAGTATTTCTGTTGCTGGCTGGAATTCTTATGAGTTGGGAGCTTCTTTTATGCAGAAAATTACTGTACGTCTTACAGCACCGTGGGACACGAAGAAATCTAGCAATGCAAAATATATATATATAATATTATTAACATTTATATTATTTATATATAATATAAACATATAAATACAATATAAATTTTTATATAATATTATAACATTAACATTTCTTTGAAACCTGAATAAATAATTTCTGTCAAATACTCCAGATTTGTCTGACCTACTTGGTTTTTGGAAACTGACACAAGAGAAAAAGTCAGGGACAAGAACAGAAAACAGAATCTGGACTGGAAAGACTGTAATTTGTAGCTCACTTCAAGAAGGGTCATGTAGTGAAGAGTGGGTGGATGGATGCCTGGAGAAGGATGGACAGCTGTTTGTATGGCTCTCTATATGGAAGTAGAGTGTGAGGGAGAGAGGGCAGATGGAGGGAAAATGAGAGATCAAGAGAGGCCATGAGAGGCAAGGAAGAGGCTTTTCGTTGATGTTTACAGCTGCTCTTAGTGCAGCATGAAACCTCAGTGTGACATCATCCCCTTCTGAAATCTTAGAGCCATGGCAAAGGAGAACAGGACCTTTGGGACTGAATACATTCTTCTGAGCTTAACAGACCATCGTGGCTGGCACATCATCCTCTTTGTCATCATCTTCTCCTCATCTCTCTGAAGGCTATGGGGAATGGCCTCCCCTTTGTCACTATGGGGAGTGACCACCTGTCTGCTGGGGTTCAAGAAGCATTCAGACAACACTCTCAGACCAGTGGTTTCATTTGCAGATAATTCTGCATGAAGCTAGAGGAGATGGACTTGATGATCCTTGTTTGTCTGTTCTAACTTAGCATACACTAGAGTTCTGTTATTCTATGGTTTTCAGAGACAATGAGATGCTATGTGGACAATGTCTTCTTAAAATGTTGGTCTTGTTCTCCTCAGTTAACTTATGCTGCAGGCTGGGAAAGATGGAATCAACAATTTGACCTGATCTCTAGATGGATTTTTCATTTCCAAGGCAAAGGTGAATCTCCAAATTGTGAGTGTGCTTCTCCAACTCAGACTTCAGCGTTAGCCAGGAGGTAATTCTGGATCAGGAGCACCTATTGATTATTGCTCTAACCCAGGCAATAGATGTGTTATGCATAGAAGGTCTGGGTCCCAGGGTGAGAGCTGGGTCTGGGGCACAGACTAAGGCCAGACCCCAGAGAGGCCTGGCTAAAGGCTCCATCCAGTGATGGCGCTGCACCACCCAGATGGCTGGCCAGGCCAGACTGGCAAAATTAGGTAGGCCAGGCACAGGCACACACTCAGCAAAGCTGGGGCAGGGCTATGCTAGGTCTGAGCTTGTGCAGAGACCCTGGGCTAGGGGTCAGGCCAGAGCTGTAAGATGTTGTTGTCCTGGACTTTGGTGGGCTTGGTTCTGATGCTTGTTGCCCTTGCACCACCACCTGAGCCAGCACTGCCTCCCAGAGAACCTGGCCTGTGGAGAGGTCCCCCCATCCTCACACCATGGAGCAATAGCCCCATCCCCCATCCTGGTCCCGTGGCACTGGCAGCATGTACAGTCTGTGTGAAACTAAATCACCCTCACACCACAGGGCCCCAAAGTGTGCTGCAAAAAGGAGTTGAGTTCACAGGGCCTGGGGTCTCCAGTGTGTGGCCTGATGGGACTGGTATCAGTACGAACCTGTGGATCCCCTCAGCCCTATGTATCCTGGCAACAGCTGGGCCATGCCAGACACTGTGCTGTAGTGTGATGGGGGTGCACAGGGAAAGTGTTCCTGCTCTCCATGCCCAGACATGATGCCCATGATCAGGTGGTGCCGGAAAGGTGAAAGTCGATGAGAGACAGAGGGCTATCCCCTAGACTATTTCCCATTCCCAGTTTATGCAATCCTTTGGGATTATCTTTTTCTGAACCTCCATCCCCAGCACAGCTCCACCCATAGCAAGATGAACACTCTTCCCAAAGAGCTGGGGCCTCCAATGTCACCAGTGCTTGTCTAGGCAGAGACGTCACAAGTCAAGGACTGGTGGCCATTGGCTGTGGAGGAACTAGGGATGTCTTCCTGTCGTGGTTTAACCCGGCTGGCAGCTAAACACCACGCAGCCGTTCGCTCACCCTCCCCCCTCCCTCTCTGGGACGGGGGAGAGAAATGGAAAGTGAAGCCCGTGAGTTGAGATAAAGACAGTTTAATAAGACAGGAAAATAATAATAATAATAATAATAATGATGATACAATGGTGATAATACGAAAGTAATAATAGTATGTACAAACAAGTGATGCACAATGCAATTGCTCACCACCCGCTGACCGATGCCCAGCCTAACCCCGAGCAGTCCGGCCCCCTCCCCCCGGCTAGCCACCCCTATATATTGTTTAGCATGACGTCAGATGGTATGGAATACCCCTTTGGCTAGTTTGGGTCACCTGTCCTGGGTCTGTCCCCTCCCAGCTCTTACTGCACCCCCCAGCCTGCCCGTTGGCAGGACAGAGCAAAGGCTGAGATGTCCTTGGCTTAGTATAAGCACTGCTCTGCAACAATTAAAGCATCGGGGTGTTATCAGCACTCTTCTCATTCTAAGCCAAAACACAGCATTCCACCAGCTACTAGGAAGAAAATTAATTCTGTGCTAACTGAAACCAGGACACTTCCTCACCTTCAAGAGACAGTGCCTGAAAGAGGAACTGCTGCAGTATGCCCCACCCTCCAGTGCCTAGAGGAATGAGGCAGTGCCCCAAGCCTATTCCCACTAAGGAATGGTTTTCTCCCTTGGCCATCAGTATCCAGATGAAAAGACCACACAGGGACACACGCATGGTTGCTGCAAAGGTTTATCAAGGCTCAGGAGGGAAAGGAGGTGACTCCCAGAGGAGGCCCCGAGATCGTAGCACAGCAGGAGCAGACAAAAATCTGTTCAGCTTTTCCAATGGCAGACTTGCAACAGGGTATCAATCTACCTGGCCCACATGGGGAGAGGGGCTAGCAGGTCTCTCCAGGCTGGTTTCTGGGGGCCTCACACAAAGCAGAGGGCAAGAAAGCAAGGAAAGAAAAAGATCATGTGAAAAACAGGTTAGGTAGACATTGGCCATGTTGTCATAGACTCCAGGCTGGCCCCTTCCTATCTGTCTTTACAGGACAAGCCAGAGATGGTCAGGTCCTCTTAAAACAACAACACAATGTTTGCTCTTCCATCCAATCTTATCCAGCAGCATGTTGTGAGTTCCTGGGGTCCTGGTCTGGGGCACTGTCTGGCATCTTTAGCAGGGGCGGCACCTGCTGCCACAGTAGCGGCTGGTAATGCAGGAGAGGTCACAGCACCCAGAGTTGATGGGGACGCCGTCACAGCTGAGGATGCTGCCAACAGCAGCAGAGGTGGAGGATCCCACAGCCGTGTTCTGCGGGAAGGAGCTGAGGATGGGGCCGGGCAGGGTCACCACCACGGGAGAGGGCTGGATGACGATGGTGGAGTTCTGGCACTGCCTGACGCAGGGCTCGTTGCAGCTGCTGGCCAGCGGGGTCGGGCCGCACGGCTGGCATGGCCGGCACTGGTCGTAGCAGGACATGTCTGGGGGCAGGAGGTTCACCTGGGAGAGAGGGCAGAGAGGAAGCAGAACATGGGCATTCATGAGGAGCAGCCAGTCACAACATCCTAACAGATCCAAGGCACAGGCAGTACTGTGAGCTGGAGGCTGTGCAGGGATGTGCGAGCAGTTCTTGGCTGCATCCTGACAGGGCCCAAAAAGAGCCACCACAGCCAGGCTACACCCTAGGCTCCAGCACAGGAGCCATCATACCAAAGGCTCAGTCTTCCTCCATGACAAACCTTCTACCCCTTGACACTCCCACAACCAGCAGTCCCAAGATTTGGCAGGACACGCAGCTGATAGCAGCTGAAAGGTCCAAGGAACTGAGTCCTCCTGTGGGAGAATGAGGGGGACAAGAAGGGGCTTCACACTCACCTGGTTCCCAACAAGAAGAAGGCCAGAGAAGTGGATGAGAGAGCACGGAGCTGGGCTGGCTTTTATAGTGGGCTTTGGCTGCCCCATGTCCAGAGGCATCCCTTGAAGCAGGGACTATTTTCTGACAAGCTGCTCTTGAATGCAAAACATCCCACCTAATGATACGGGATGTGTGTTGCCTTCCTGTGATGCTGCTTTTCATTTCCTGCTTTATGCCTTTTCCCAAAGAAGGCAACTTCTGAGTGGCAGGTAGGGAGGCCCAAGTATTTCCAGGCAACACACGTTCAACATTCCCCACAGCAGCCCCTAGAGTGCTGTGCTCTGCACTTGGAGATAGAACAGCATTGCCTTCACACCAACATTGGGGCTATAGTGGAGCAGTGCTGACACAGCATCAAGACTCTCTCCAAGTCCCCCAAAGCCAGCAGATATGCACGTGGGCGCGAGGCTGGGAGGGGACATCACCAGGGCAGCTGACCTAAACCAACCAAAGGGATATTCCGTACTGGATGATTTCACACTCAGTAGTAAAGTTGTGATAGGGGAAAGAAAACCAGGGGTGGGCATACTAAGTCAGTGCTTCCAAAGACATCAGCGAACATTACTTGCTGATGGGAAGTGGAGAATAATTTTCTCTCAATTTGTTTCCAAACACCCTTTTCTCTTTAGTTTTATAATTTTTCTTTCTTTTTCACTTAATTATATTATACCTATCTCAACTTGTAAGTCCTTTAGCTTAAATCACATTCTCTCCCCACATCTTGCTTTCAGCAGGGGGTGTGAGAGAGCTGTGTGGTGGATGTTTAGTTGGCAAGAAGAGAGCAAGAAGGAACCTGAGAACAGCTGAACAATCACAGAACAAAAACAGCCCAGAAGTGCCCACTGCACATATGCTGAAATGCAGCCTTCTGTATCTGAAGCCCTCTTTCTCCTTACCCTAAGAAGTTCATTGCCAATTTCAGTCCCCAACAAGTATGGATCCACAACAGTTTGGATCCTTTCTTTAATTCTGTACCACAGGATTCAGAGCATGGTGGCAGTCACCTCTCCCTGCCTCTACAGGACACAGCTGCACTCCCCATGGAGGTGTTAGAAACCTCCCCATGGAGGATGATTTCTAGGACAGGAATGCATCAGTGAGGGCAGAAGACTCACCGGAAGTGCTGGACAGGTCCCAGGCAGTCAGATGATGTCTGTCCTGGTCACTCTATTGGGGTTGTTTGAAGTTCTGAGGAAGAAGCTCCCATGAGTTTCAGGTGGATTCCAAACTGTGTCTGTGAATGAGGACGTGCCATATCCTTCCCTTCCTTTCCTCCTCAACTCACTCTGATGGTCCCTTGTTGCCTCCCCAGGTGTGTGATTTGTTCTACTGGCTTTTGACCTCATCTATGTTAGTAAAGAATTTCTTTTAATATCTCATCTAAATTGTCTTGCTTTTAGTTTTAAACCATTATCCCCTGACATATTCCAGTCCTCTGATTATCTTCATGGCTCTCTTCTGGACCCGTCCTAACAGGTCTATATCTTTCCTATGCTGAGGGCCCCAAGGCTGAGCACAGCACTCCGGGCAGGGTCTCACTGAAGCAGAGCAGAGGCCGTGAATCACCTCCCTCCACCTTCTGGCCATGCTTCTGTCAAGGCAGACAAGCATGGAAACAAAGCGTCTTTCCTTGGCTAAATACTGTCTTTGATTCAGCTCTGCTAACTTGCTCTTCAGACAATTTCGCTGTATTCTTTCCAGGTGACCTGTCCTTGCTCCTACCCTCTATGGCCTTTTCTGTCATGTTTGAGTTTAGCCAGTTGCTCCATGTTCATCCATGCAGGTCTCCTGGCATTATGCCTGACTCCCTCTTTGGTGGGACGCATTGCTCCTGACCTTGGAGGAGGTGATCCTTGAATACTAACCAGCTTTCTTGGGCCCATCTCCCCTTCAGGGCTTTGTATCATGGTACTCTACCAAGCAGATGCCTGAGCAGGCCAAAGTCTGCTCTCCAGAAGTCCAGGGCAGCAAGTCTATTGTGCTTCCTCCTTGCTGTTCTCAGGATCCTCAATTCCACCATTTCACAGTCACTGCAGCCAAGGCTGCCTTTGAGCTTCACAGTCCCACCAACCCCAGGTACTATGAGAACAAGGCCCAGAATACAGAACCTTTCCTTGTAGGCTCACCTTGTGCACTCACCTGAGTGCCTGGTTGCTTGTGTTCACACATCTGCTCTTGTCTTGTGACAGCCACTGTGCAGCTGACATTGTGTGAATGCACATGCATGCACATATTTGTGCAGGACTCCATGCAGGTATAGATGAGAACATGGTTGTGTCCTTGTTTCCCCTTTATCACGAGGGAATGTGCACTTGGCAGCACTCTCCCCTGCTCTGTGCATGAGTTCTGCAGGGAAGCAGGTTCCCGGGCTCAGAAGGAGCTTGAGAGCAGCTGAATGGAGATGGCACCAGCCTGGCAGAGATGTGTGCAGGGAAGAGGCACTGAAACACAGCTCCTTTCTCCTGAGCCCTCCTTTTCCTCACGCTGCAACAATCACCCTCTGTTCCTGCAGAATTCAGGCCCCAACAAGGACCGTATCAGTTTGGATCCTTGGTACAGGAGAAGCAGACTGCTGTGAGGCTCCTGATGGTGCGTATCAGTCAGGGATTTCCACCCCCTGGCCACTGCTAGGTCCTCCTGGGAGTCAGTGCTGGAGCCAGGGCCATCTCCTCACACCTGTCTATAAAGGCCTGCCAGCATTGTTCTAGAATTGCATAGCAGAGGGGACAGATTCCCATCCAGCCCATGTCAGGCTGGTTCTCCTCAAGTCAAAGGGGCAGCTGTCGCTCCTATGCGTGTGGGATATAACAGCAAAGGGATCACACAGTGCCAAGAGTAAACTGATCCCCTCCTTGCACCAGATGAATGCTCAGCATTTGGAGTGGTTCACTATGGCTGCCCATCAAGCACAGTGTTCATAGTTCCTGGGAGCCCTTCCCACGCGCCCTGCCCAGCACCTTTGACATGGAGGGCACCTTCTGCCCGAGTAGCAGCTGGCAATGCCAGAGACATCCAGTCCTGCAGAATGCTTTCATTAAGGCCACAAGCAGTCGGAAGGAAGGCACCCTTGGTCAGTTTGTGCATGGTCCCCAACCGGGGCACACAGGTGGTGACAGCGTAGGTCACAATTGGCTTCTGAGAACGTGGGAAGGCTGGAGGAAGGGGCTGACCAGAATCTCATGATGGTGCAAAGGAGCAAAGAAAAGGATTTTCCTCTTGGGCTGGAACCACCCCCAGAATAACACGGGGTGGGGGCTGGCTGCCAAGGAAGTAGACCTGCAGGAAAGGGTTTTGGGTGCAGGAGACACCCAGCCAGACAAGAGCCAGCAGCGCGCCCTTGCAGCAAAGGCAGCCAACGGCCTGCGGAGCTGGGGGCATCAGGGGGTGCCCTGCAGTGCGTGGGGCCGGGCAGGTGGGATGAGGGCGAGGCAGGTGCACAGCCACAGCCGGAGCCACGTGGGGTTGTTGCCGGTGCTTGGAAGTCCCCTTGCAGGGCCTGGAGTTAAACAGCACGGGCCCGAGGGAGCCTCAGAACAGCCACATTGGGTTTCCTCCGTTTTCTGCAGCAGTAATGTTTCAAGAGCTTGCTGTACAAGCTTTGTCCCAAGCCCAAATCCAGCACCTTTGGCACTGATATGAAGTCCTGGCAATACAACAAATATCTGTGCTGGACACTCACTCTAGTGACACCTTGTGGAACCTTGGATCTTGCCAAAGGACTGAGTCATTGAGGAGTTTGCTGCACTAGCCAGTGCTGTTGAAGGTCTGTCCTTGGTGCAGGAATCACTACTGTCTGTGTGAGCAGAGATGCTGACTGCTGAGCAGAGGGCACAGCATCAGGACTTCCTCAAAGCCCCCCAAAGCCAGGAAGCAGGAGGTGGGCAAGAGGTAGGGATGCGACATCACCAGGGTGGCTGACCCATACCAACCAAAGGGATATACCATACCATGTGATGTCACACTCAGTAATAAAAGGTGGGAAAGGGGTAGGAAATGGGGGAGCTCTCATTATGAAGACATCTGTCCTCCCAAACAACCGCTATGAGTATTAAGGCCCTGCTTGCCAGGAGATGGCCAAACATCACTTTTTGAGGGGAAGTAGAGAATAATTTTATTTTCTCTCTGTGCTTCTGTGTGGCCCTTGCTTATTTTTCTCTCTTACTTTTCCCTTATATCAAATTTATTTCTTCTCACCCTCTTCTGATGAGGGGAACTGAGAGCGGTTGCGGTGGAGCTCACCAAAGGACATAAGACAGACCACTTGTCAGGGCAAGGCACATGCTGCAGATCCTGCTCGTGCTGAGATTCACTGGCAAGTTATCTGGAGATTTTCTGGGATTTGTTGTGCTTTTTCTTAGAAATGGACAACTCTATTCATCAAACAACACGTTGATTCACTCCTACAGACTCATCACATGCTCACTGCCACATGCCAAAAGATATGGACAGCACAGCTCTGTACAGCACAGAAGAGCTCTGTGGCTACTCAGGTGAACTGCCATGCAGATCCCAAACTTCTCCACAAAAAATCTCCTTCTGTTTCGGGACACCACAGGCAGTGAAGTGGATTAACTGCTTCATACGGTAAATTTATTGGAGAGAGGGAGTGACTTGCAGAAAACGGACTCCAGAATCAATAAGATTGTAAAGTAGGTATGTTTATTCAGTGCTGGGCAGTATTGGGGATAGTCCCACCAAAGACATGCGCACCTGACGCGGCAACTTGCCTTGGTTATATGCAGTAAAGAGTTACATATACATGAAGTTTCACAATACGCCTATACATATTCATAACCTGTCCCCACTTCATATTAAAATTAGATCCAAAGAATAATTTCCATAAAATCCTCCCATCTGCACTTGCACAGTGTGTCCTGGTGGTGGTCATTGGAGGTCATGGGGATGAAGGTTGATTACTCTTCCTCGTCACCACTAGTTGACTTCTTGTCTTTGCACAGACTCAGTTGCTCCTTGGCTCTTGTCCATCCGCAGGACCAGTTTCTGCCAGTTTCTTAAGATACGCTTACACTCTTATTAAGAGACTGACCTTGGTAAGGGGCACAAGGCTTCTTGCTTTAGTTAATTTGCACAATGCAGCATAGTTAGCAAAGACACTACGTAGCATCTTAGTTTAATGCTGTCAGTGCTCTATCTCTACTTGAAAAGATTCTTCTAACTCCCTCTCTCAGGAGAAAGTTAACACTGCCTGGTGGATATGAAAGGAACAGTAGGGGTCTGCAGGGCTTGGAGTGTCATTCCTTCGGGTGTCTGAGAATTCCACATTTGAGGTGTGCTGAGGGAGATATGGGGGAAGACAATGCAACTAGCCAGGTGCAGAAAAGCCAGACAAGGTGTTAGAGGTGGTGATAGAGGGGGCCCGAGCATCAGGGAAGCAGAAACTGCCAGGGATGTGGCCCTGGGTGGGTGCCCCCTGTGGCCCATCATTGTGAGTGCACTTGACCCACTGAACCCACATCCTTTCCTCTGCTGACTCCCCACACCTTACCCTATGGAAAAGCTGGTCCTTGTCCCTTCTGGGCTTGTGGCATCCCACACCCCAAGTGGAGTCAGTATCCTCTTGCAAATGCTACATTATCCCACCAGACAGCACACGGCCAGAGCTCCTTAGCTGCTGCATAGCATGGTTCCTCCCTTCTTTCTGGGGATGTGGGAGAGAAATCAAAGTGTCTTCTGCTCCCAGAGGAAATAGGAACATCCCAGCGGAGCTGAGGTGAAGGTGCACAAGTTTGGTGGGGAAGAAAAGTCAGTTGGAGCTGAGGAGGTGAGGATCCCACTGGGAGAGGAGACAAGAGCAGCCCCTTCCCATGATGTGGCCTCCACAACTTCCAGGACCCCTGACTGTGACAATCCTCAATGGTTGCTCCTGCTGAAGGAGAGAGAAGCCCCAGGGAGCATTCTGGGCACAGTCAGACCTCAACATTTCTTGTCACTGAATCTCCCCAGCTGTCACATCCGGCAGCTCTGTTGTCTTGGGGCTGGGAGGTGGTTTTCTGACTCTCTCTCCCGCAGCAAACAAGAGGGTCGGTCTCAGCATGCACCGTGGGTATCTCATCCTCACTGCCTTTCTGGGGCAACTGCTGGGTAAGTGCTGGCTTTTAATCAAGACATAAATCTTCTTTCCCCAGGAAGCCCTCGTCAGCCTTACCACCTTCATGTGGGGAAAAAATCTTGAATCACAGGGAAATGTCTCTGCAGCCCCTCATTTTTCCTTTTCCTATAGAATAAGCCAGACTGTGTCCAAGTGGACTCATTACCAGGGTGTCCACTCTGTCTTCTGCCTGATGTGTTCCTGCCATGGCCTCCAAAATCATTCCCTCCCTGCTCATCAGCACAGCCAGGGCTCCCTCCTGCCACCACTCACCTCAGCTTTGTGTGTACTGATGGGCCTTGGAGCCCCCAGGGATGACTGGGATGAGGAAGCAGGTTGAACCTTTTCTCCATAGCTGCGTGGGCCCCTCAACCTGCTGGAGGGTACTGGTCCCAGCACACAAAGCCAGGCGTGACAGGCCGTGCCCTGGTCCTCTGAGCAGAAGGAGAGCAGGCAGGAGGAGCAGGCACACAGCACAGCTCTCCTCAGGGTCCGCTCTGGCCAGGGAGTTCTGAGCTCTGCCCCGAAACCACCTTGCACTGCTCCAGCCTTGTGACATTTCAGCCCAGTAAAGAACAGGCAGACTTATCTCCCATAGGTCTGAATTCACTCCTGTTTGGCTGCCTCAAGGCTTCCTTTTAGAGCTGCTGACCTTCTCTTTCTTCCAGAAACCATGGGGCAGGTGTCTGTCACCCAGGAAGAAGGACATGTCTCCGTGGAGCAGGGAAACACCTTCCAGACCAATTGCACATATGAAACCTCCAGATTTAATGGCTTGCTCTGGTACCAGCAGAAGAAGGGACAAGCCCCTCAGCTGATTTCTTATCAAGCAGGAAGAGGCACCAAGCAGATTGGCCGTTTCACCACGGAGCTGAACACTGAGGAGAAATCCAGTGTTCTGCATCTTAAGGAAGTCAAGCTCTCTGACAGCGCCTTGTACTTCTGTGCTGTGAGTGACACCCTGCTGTACAGAGCTGCCCTGGCTGTGCAACAACACCGGTGAGGGAAACGATGTGTCTGTTCAAGGCACAGGTCTTCAATGCGGCCCTCAGCTTTCCCCTTGAAGCACTGCTTCACGTGTTCACTCCATGATCTGCCAGCCAGATCCTCTTTCCCAGACAGGCTGGTGTACGTGGCTGTGTGGAGATGGCTGATCCTGACTGGGTGACATGGACTACATGGTCCTTTCCTCCCTTCGCAGGCTGCCGGAATAGGACAGAGCCTGCTGGGAAACAGAACTTCCCTGGGGGATTGCTCTCAGTCCCTCAGCCCCAGGGTGAGTAAATTCCTGCCAGCCCATGATAAAGCAGCTTGCTTCAAGCCCTGTCCAGCCCAGCCCAGAGACCCCTAGAAGTAACTCTGACAGAGATTTGCAGGGTTCTTCCCTCTCTTCAATGAGTCAGTCAGTAAAGTGCATTTGCACCCCAGCCACCAGGTTATCTCCAGACCTTCAGCCAGTTCATGTCCAAAGCCTGGACCAAAGGTCCAAGAACAGGACCTCTGGGACTGAATACATTCTTCTGAGCTTAACAGACCATTGTGGCTGGCACATCATCCTCTTTGTCAGTATCTTCTCCTCATCTCTCTGAAGGCGATGGGGAATGGCCTCCGTTTGTCACTGTGGGGAGTGACCACCACCCCCTGAGTATCCCAATGCACTTTTTACTCAGCACGCTCACCTTCTTGGAGAACTTGTACTCCACCACCGTTGCTCCCCAAACACTGGAGACTTTCCATGTCATCAGGTGAACCATTTGTGTTTGCAGCTGCCTGGCATATATATTTTTTCCCCTTCTCCAGGGTATCACTGAGTTTCTCATTTTCACAATGTTGCTCTCTGATTGCCACACACGAGGCATTGCATTATACCTCAGTCATGAGAAAGAAACTCTGCTTCCTGCTCTCCTTCAGAGCATGGGTGCGGAGGGGGTACCAGGAACACCATTGCCTGTTTCTGCTCTGGTGCTGGGCCTCTTCTGAGCCTGGCCTGTGAGGCTATAATGCTGAGCAAGGTCCTTGACTGTATCCACACACTTTCCCTGTTCCCTTGTTTTTCACTCACCACAAGGCATTTCCTGCTTATGCCTCCCACCCCATCACGGTTCCCATTCTCTGAGTACTTTTCTGTCTATATATGTAGTTTACTAAGCAGTGCATGGCAAGTGAGTTTGGGCACTGGAAAAGGCTCCCCATGGAAGTGGTCACAGCAACAAGCCTGCTGGGGTTCAAGAAGCATTCGGACTGTCGTGTTAAGGGGTGTAGCTGATTAACCATTATGGGCCCAGTCAGATTCAGGGTACTGAACTATCACAATCACAAATTTCACCAATAACACATCAACCATTAGGGGTCCAGTCGGATATTCACTAATAGCGTATTAACTGTTAGGGGTCTGGTTGGATTCAGAACACTGAACTATCACGGTCACATATTCACCAATAACGTATAACCACCCTTACACTAGTCGCACTTAATGAGAGCTATAACAATGCAATCAAGTACGATTTATTACAGCAAAAGGTACACGGGTTCTTTGGATTGCCGGCGATACTGTCTGCAAAAGCAAGCTAGCATGCATGAAATACACAGGTGACACAGGCGTTACAGGTGTTACAGATGTTACAGGTGTTACAGGTGCGCAGCCTAGATATTAACGCATTAGAAGGATCAAAGACTCCAGAGAGATTTATAACCAAGTGTTCAAATCTCACCCAAAGGTGTCCCAATGGGGGGGAAGAGAGGCTCAGCCCATTGACTGGTCCCAGGAGTCAGGAGGTCCTGAGGATGTTGTATTCCCTTGGGATGGTATCTCCCCTGATGGTGGTATCTTCCCTAACATCCCCTCTCTCTTAGGCCAATTTATATTATTTTCTGTCTTTTAGGTGGAACTTGAGTGACTCTAGTCACGCATATCTTAGTTATCACAGAATCACAGAATTTCTAGGTTGGAAGAGACCTCAAGATCATCGAGTCCAACCTCTGACCTAATGCTAACAGTCCCCACTAAACCATATCCCTAAGCTCTACATCTAAATGTCTTTTAAAGACTTCCAGGGATGGTGACTCCACCACCTCCCTGGGCAGCCTGTTCCAGTGTCTAACAACCCTTTCAGTAAAGAAGTTCTTCCTAACATCTAACCTAAAACTCCCCTGGCGCAACTTTAGCCCATTCCCCCTCGTCCTGTCACCAGGCACATGGGAGAACAGGCCAACCCCCATCTCTCTACAGCCTCCTTTAAGGTATCTGTAAAGAGCAATAAGGTCGTCCCTGAGCCTCCTCTTCTCCAGGCTGAACAAGCCCAGCTCCTTCAGCCGCTCCTCGTAGGACTTGTTCTCCAGGCCCCTCACCAGCTTCGTCGCCCTTCTCTGGACCCACTCAAGCACCTCGATGTCCTTCTTGTAGCGAGGGGCCCAAAACTGAACACAGTACTCAAGGTGCAGCCTCAGCAGAGCTGAGTACAGGGGGACGATCACCTCCCTAGCCCTGCTGGTCACACTGTTTCTGATACAAGCCAGGATGCTGTTGGCCTTCTTGGCCACCTGAGCACACTGCTGGCTCATATTCAGCCGACTGTCCACCATCACTCCCAGGTCCTTCTCTGCCTGGCAGCTCTCCAACCACTCATCTCCCAGCCTGTATCTCTGCTTGGGGTTATTGCGCCCCAGGTGCAGGACCCGGCACTTGGCCTTGTTGAACTTCATGCAGTTGACCTCAGCCCATCGGTGCTGCCTATCCAGATCCTCCTGCAGAGCCTTCCTACCCTCGAGCAGACTGACACATGCACCTAACTTGGTGTCATCTGCAAACTTACTGAGGGTGCACTCGATGCCCTCGTCCAGATCATCGATGAAGATATTAAAGAGGACCGGCCCCAGCACCGAGCCCTGGGGGACGCCACTAGTGACTGGCCTCCAACTGGACTTACTCCATTCACCACGACTCTTTGGGCCCGGCTATCCAGCCAGTCTCTAACCCAACGAAGCGTGCACCAGTCCAAGTCAAGAGCAGCCAGTTTCTTGAGGAGAATGCTATGGGAGACGGTGTCAAAAGCCTTGCTGAAGTCAAGGTAGACCACATCCACAGCCTTTCCCTCGTCCACCCAGCGCATCACTTTGTCATAGAAGGAGATCTGGTTTGTCAAGCAGGATCTGCCTTCCATAAACCCATGCTGACTGGGCCTGATCGCTTGCTTGCCCTGCAAGTGCTGTGTGATGACTCTCAAGAGAATCTGCTCCTTGAGCTTCCCTGGTACTGAGGTCAAACTGACAGGCCTGTAGTTTCCCGGGTCTGCCCTCCAGCCCTTCTTGTAGATGGGCGTCACATTTGCTAGCCGCCAGTCAACTGGGACATCCCCCGATAGCCAGGACTGCTGATAAATGATGGATAGGGGCTTGGCCAGCTCTTCTGCCAGTTCTCTCAGTACCCTTGGGTGGATCTCATCCGGCCCCATCGACTTGTGCACATCCAAGTGCCGTAGCAGGTCACCAACCAGTTCTTCATGGATAGTGATGGCCACATCCTGCCCCCCATCCCATTCCACCAGCTCAGGGTACTGGGTATCCAGAGAACAACCGGTATTGCCGCTAAAGACTGAGGCAAAGAAGGCATTGAGCACCTCCACCTTTTCCTCATCTCTTGTAACTAAGTTTCCCCCTGCATCCAGTAAAGGATGGAGATTCTCCTTAGTCCTCCTTTTTGTGTTGATGTATTTATAAAAACGTTTTTTGTTATCTTTAACGGCAGTAGCCAGATTGAGCTCCAGATGAGCTTTGGCCTTCCTAATTTTGTCCCTGCACAGCCTAGCTACATCCTTATATTCCTCCCTAGTGGCCTGCCCACTTTTCCAAAGATTATAAACCCTCTTTTTTCTCCTAAGATCAAGCCACAGTTCTCTGCTGAGCCAGGCTGGTCTTCTTCCCCGCTGGCTCGTCTTTGGGCACATGGGGACAGACCGCTCCTGCACCATTAAGATTTCCCTCTTGAAGAGCGCCCAGCCTTCCTGGACCCCTCTGCCCTTCAGAACCGCCTCCCAAGGAACTCCACCAACTAGTGTCCTGAGCAGCCCAAAGTCAGCCCTCCGAAAGTCCAATACAGTGGTTTTACTGGTCCCCTTCCTGGCCTCGCCAAAAATAGTGAACTCCACCATTTCGTGGTCACTCTGCCCAAGACAGCTCCCGAAAATCACATCCTCCACCAGTCCTTCTCTGTTTGTGAAGAGAAGGTCTAGCGGGGCACCACCCCTGTTAGGTTCACTAACCAGCTGCATCAGGAATCTATCTTCCACGCTCTCCAGAAACCTCCTAGGCTGCTTTCTCTGGGCTGTGTTGTGCTTCCAGGATATGTCAGGGAAGTTGAAGTCCCCCACGAGTACAAGAGCTGAAGATTTCGCAACTTCTGTCAGCTGCCTGTAGAATTCCACATCCGTCTCCTCATCCTGGTTCGGCGGTCTATAGCAGACCCTGACCAGGACACTAGCCTTGTTGTCCCTGCCGATCCTAACCCAAAGGGACTCGACCTTGTCATTCCCAGCCTCGAGTTCTACAACCTCGAAAGACTCTCTAATATAGAGAGCCACACCACCACCCCTTCTGTGCTGCCTGTCCCTTCTGAAGAGCTTATAGCCAGGCATTGCAGCACTCCAGTCATGAGAGTGGTCCCACCACGTCTCCGTGATGGCAACCAATCATGGTTATGATTAACTTTTCACCAATCATGTTTATGATTGGTGAAAAGTTCTCCCGTCTCTGTTTAGAGTAATAGGCTCCGAGAAATTCAGAGCGCATACTCAGTGTGGGGTGGTCACACCTTGGAGGCAGGTAGCTTTTGGGATGGAGGTGTGTTTTGGTATTATAATGATATTATAATGAGCAACAGTACACTAGGGTACAGCGTTTGTCAAAACATGACAGGTCCTTGGATCAGGGTAGCAAAAAGTACAGCTTATAATGCAGCTACACCCCACCCTGAAAGCCTCTTCAATGCTGTACATTTTCTTTGAAATGTGAATGTTAGTTTTATTTTCCTAGTTACTTCAGGAAATTGCACCACACGGACAACAGTCTCATACCTGTAGTTTGCAGGTGAATCTAGAGGAGATGGACTTGATGACCCTTGTTTGTCTGTGCTAACTTAGTATATCCTAGCATTCTGTTTTTCTATGGTTTTCAGAGACAATGAGATGCTACGTGGACAATGCCTTTTTACCAAGACAAGACAAGATTAGGCAAGGCCAGGCAAAGGCACACATGCAGCAGAGCTGGGGCAGGGCTATGCTAGGCCTGAGCTTATGCAGAGACCCTGGGCTAGGGGTCAGGCCAGAGCTGTAAGATGTTGTTGTCCTGGACTTTGGTGGGCTTGGTTCTGATGCTTGTTGCCCTTGCACCACCACCTGAGCCAGCACTGCCTGCCAGAGAACCTGGCCTGTGGAGAGGTCCCCCCATCCTCACACCATGGAGCAATAGCCCCATCCCCCATCCTGGTCCCGTGGCACTGGCAGCATGTACAGCCTGTGTGAAACTAAATCAACCCCACACCACAGGGCCCCAAGGTGTGCTACTGTGGGAACGCCCTCACCTAGTTGTGGAGAGCAGTGGTGCTGCATGAAGCACAAGGACCACTTCATCCTCATGGCTCTGGAATTGACAGAGGAGCTTGGTGCCTGTGAGAAGATCCCCCAGCGTGTGCCCTGTGGTTGGACTGGTGCATACCCTGTGACATTCAGCACCCACATACAGACCTTGCTGGGTGCACAATCAGGACCCATTCTCACTGCCATGTCTCAGCAGAGACAGTGGGATATCTGCCCCCACATTATCTCTTTTCTGGAGCATGATGGGGTTGTACTGCCTATGGGACTCTGAGTTCCAGGGCCTGATGAAAGATGATCCATGCTTGGGAAAAAGAAAGCAAGACAGAGCAGCCATGACTGTTTGTGCATCGGTGCCTGTCGTGGGACTTCCTTCATAAAAAAGGAGTTGAGTTCACAGGGCCTGGGGTCTCCAGTGTGTGGCCTGATTGGACTGGTACCAGTACGAACCTGTGGATCCCCTCACCCTATGCATCTTGGCAACAGCTGGGCCATGCCAGACACCGCGCTGTAGTATGATGGGAATGCACAGGGAAGCTGTTTCTGCTCTCCATGCCCAGACACGATACACATGATCAGGTGGTGGAAGAAAGGCGAATGTGGAAGTGAGACAGAGGGCCATCACCAAGACACTTACCCATTCCCAGTTTCTGAAAACCTTTGGGATTATCTTTGTCTGAACCTCCATCCCTAGCACAGCTCCACCCAAAGCAAGACGAACACTCTTCCCCAAGAGCTGGGGCCTCCAATGTCAACAGCGCTTGTCTAGGCAGAGACGTCACAAGTCAAGGACTGGTGGCCATTGGCTGTGGAGGAACTAGGGATGTCTTCCTCACCTTCAAGAGACAGTGCTTGAAAGAGGAATTGCTGCAGTATGCCCCACCCTCCAGTGCCTAGAGGAATGAGGCAGTGCCCCAAGCCTATTCCCACTAAGGAATGGTTTTCTCCCTTGGCCATCAGTATCCAGATGAAAAGACCACACAGGGACACACTCAGGGTTGCTGCAAAGGTTTATCAAGGCTCAGGAGGGAAAGGAGGTGACTCCCAGAGGAGGCCCCGAGATCGTAGCACAGCAGAAGCAGACAAAAATCTGTTCAGCTTTTCCAATGGCAGACTTGCAACAGGGCATCAATCTACCTGGCCCACATGGGGAGAGGGGCTAGCAGGTCTCTCCAGGCTGGTTTCTGGGGGCCTCATGCAAAGCAGAGGGCAAGAAAGAAAAGAAAGAAAATGAGCGTGTAGAAAACAGGATAGGTAGACATTGGCCATGTTGTCATAGACTCCAGGCTGGCCCCTTCCTGTCTTTCTTTACAGGACAAGCCAGAGATGGTCAGGTCCTCTTAAAACAACAACACAATGTTTGCTCTTCCATCCAATCTTATCCAGCAGCATGTTGTGAGTTCCTGGGGTCCTGGTCTGGGGCACTGTCTGGCATCTTTAGCAGGGGCGGCACCTGCTGCCACAGTAGCGGCTGGTAATGCAGGAGAGGTCACAGCACCCAGAGTTGATGGGGACGCCGTCACAGCTGAGGATGCTGCCAACGGCAGCAGAGGTGGAGGATCCCACAGCCGTGTTCTGCGGGAAGGAGCTGAGGATGGGGCCGGGCAGGGTCACCACCACGGGAGAGGGCTGGATGACGATGGTGGAGTTCTGGCACTGCCTGACGCAGGGCTCGTTGCAGCTGCTGGCCAGCGGGGTCGGGCCGCACGGCTGGCATGGCCGGCACTGGTCGTAGCAGGACATGTCTGGGGGCAGGAGGTGCACCTGGGAGAGAGGGCAGATAGGAAGTTTAACATGGGCATGCGTGAGAAGCAGCCAGTCACCCCACCCTAACAGATCCAAGGCACAGGCAGTACTGTGAGCTGGAGGCTGTGCAGGGATGTGCGAGGCATTCTTGGCTGCATCATGACAGGGCCCAAAAAGAGCCACCACAGCCAGGATACACCCTAGGCTTCAGCATAAGAGCCATCATATCAAAGACCCAATCTTCCTCCATGACAACCCTTCTATAACTTGACTCTCCCACAACCAGCAGTCCCAAGATATGGCAGGGCACACAGCTGATAGCAGCTGAAAGGTCCAAGGAACTGAGTCCTCCTGTGGAAGAATGAGGGGGACAAGAAGGGGCTTCACACTCACCTGGTTCCCAACAAGAAGAAGGTCAGAGAAGTGGATGAGAGAGCACAGAGCTGGGCTGGCTTTTATAGTGGGCCTTAGCTGCCCCATGTCCAGAGGCATCCCTTGAAGCAGGGACTATTTTCTGACAAGCTACTCATGCATGAAAAACATCCCACCTAATGATACGGGATGTGTGTTGCCTTCCTGTGATGCTGCTTTTCATTTCCTGCTTTATGCCCTTTCCCCAAAGAAGGCAACTTCTGAGTGGCAGGCAGGGAGTCCCAAGTATTTCCAGGCAACACATGTCAGTGTGGGCAGAAGACAGCTCACGTGCTGGAAGAGTCCAGTAAAAGCATATGTTGTCAGTCTGGGTGACTTCCTAGGGACTCTCTGGGGCCCTTTTGGCTACAGGTGACCCAGCTCCTGACTGTGACCCTACCCCTGCTGACACTGCCCTCAGGGAAAACCTGCTGGACTGTTTTGCCTCCTCCTGCTCTGACCCAGGGATGTCTGTACAGGGGGAGAGGTTGTGCAGGGCCCTTTCTCGATCACAAAAGAAAGGCCCAACAGGTCAGTGGCTGTTTTAGTTAGAAGGAATAACAAGATGAATATACACAGAAAGGAAACCTTTCATGTGCAGGTGATCCTGCCTTCTACCAACATCGGATAGAGCCGGATGGGTTTTCCCAAGACACACAGTGCAGATCCTGCCCACAGGGAATTCCTTCTTCACTCCTATAACTTGATGCCTTTCATTTTTTGCTTTAAAAAATGAATAAAATCATATACCTTCTCCTTACATGATGCAAGCTTATTTCATTCATGACACCCACCAGTGATCAGTCGGGGCACTCCAGCACTTTCCTTACCACTGCTACTCAGGCTAACAAATGGGATTCTCAGGCCTTAAGTGCAAGGCCCAAGAAAGCTGACATTGTCTTGTCAAGAGCCCTGGCTCCAGTGTCTTCTGGAAGGCTTCCAGTCCACCTCCCCTGTCTATCACATCAAATATGTTCTTGGACCAAATGCTGTCCAGAATCTCTGCTGCACACTGTGTCATGTTCATACACATGTTCCTCTCTTATGGGCACTTGCCTATACTGGGGCTGCCTGGGAGAGAGTTAACATTCCCCACAGTAGCCCCTTGAGTGCTGTGCTCTGCACTTGGAGCGAGAACAGCATTGCCATCACACCAACGTTGGGGCTGTAGTGGAGCAGTGCTGACACAGCATCAAGACTCTCTCCAAGCCCCCCAAAGCCAGCAGGTATGCAGGTGGGCAGAGGTTGGGAGGGGACATCACCAGGGCAGCTGACCTAAGCCAACCAAATGGATATTCTGTAATCGAACACTCAGCAGTAAAGATGTGAAAGGGGAAGGAAAATCAGGGTGAGTAGACAGGTATACCGAGTCCAGGCTTCCAAAGACGTGGAAAAACACTACTTTATGATGCAAAGTGAAGAATTTGTTTCTTCAGTTACCCTCAATTTGTTTCCAAACAGCCTTTGCTCTTTTTTATTTGTTTTTTATTTTTTTAATCCTTTAATTATGTTATCCCTGTGTCAACTTGTAAACCCCTTACCTTAAATCACATTCTTTTTCCACATCTTGCTTTCAGCAGGGGGTGTGAGAGAGCTGTGTGGCGGAATTTAGCTGGCTATCAGTGTGAAACTAGGACAGCCTGTGTGCTGGATTTGTGCAAGTGTCTGTGCGTGGAGTTTTGCATGATTCCACGCAGGTGTGCATGAGCAGGTATGTGTCTGTGAGACCTGTGTGGCCCCTCCTCATAAGAAAATGGGCTGGTCAGCACAGGGCATTCTCCACTGCTCTGTCCATGAGAACAGTTGTACAATCACAGAACAAAAACAGCCCAGAAGTGCCCACAGCACACATGCTGATATGTGGACTTCTGTATCTGAAGCCCTCTTTCTCCTGACCCTAAGATGTTCATTGCCAATTTCAGTCCCCAAAAGGATGGGCCCACAAGAGTTTGGATCCTTTCTTTAATTCTGTAGCACAGGATTCAGAGTGTAAGAGCATGGTTTGCCATGCAAGATTGCATGGTTTGCCAAGAGCAGATTGCCAAAGAGATGCTATTGGAGCTCCATCATCAGAAGAGTTCAGACTTTGCCTGGACTTGATCCTTAGCAACCTGATCTGATGAGACCCACTCTGAAAACAGGGTTGGACTACGTGTGTGCTGGAGGTGCAGCCTGTGATCCTTTGGAGGGTTTCTCAGATGACCTCTCATTAGGACTGCTCAGGAAGCATGGGGCAACATGCACAGTCACCACATATCAGCCTTGGAGGGATGCTGTTGACAGATCACTGTTTCTGTTAATTCCCACGGTCACCCTTGATCACATACTGATATGATTCATGACATCAAAAGTGGGTAGAGGGAATACCACTCATGCACACTGCTGCTCATGTCAAAAGATGCATGAATTCATGGGTGCACTCACAGACACTCCTGGATACATACTGAAGTATATTTGGGCACACACGCACAAAGACAGGTGTCCACACAGTGAAGATAGCAAATGCTGCTCTCCTGAACTCTAGGGTTCTGATTTTACTTTCTACTCTCTCTGAAGGAACATCCTGGCTTGCTGAGGCCCTGCTGTGTTTTACCTCCAGAAGATATCGAGTGGTGGAAGGCAAGGAATCCTGAGCAGCAACTCTATCTCCTTCCCACAGGAGTGAGGGGAACGTCTAGAGAGAGGTTTCTTTGGTACATACTGGGTCTTTCTGAGAGCTGCTGCTCTTTATTCTGGAATTCTCAGCCATCTGCCTCTTGATCCAGGCTGAGAATACACTCGTGTGTGGTGCCCAAACAGCCCATGTATCCTTCCGTGTAGTTTGTCTTTGGAAACCTCCCATTCACTGACATGTGCCATGTCTTGGTCAGGACGCCTCTTTATGGACAATTTACTTTTCCAGCGGTGTGGTCTGGCTCCCCTTCCTCCACTAGTGGGCCTAAACTGGGATGTCCTCTTCACACTCATGGCCTATGACCAAGCTGTGTGCATCTGCCACCCACTGCAGAACTCCAGTCTGGTGGGAGGCCTGTGGGCTGAGCTCCTGCTCCCCTCCTTGGCACAAGCGGCGCTCACCCTTTGTTTGCCCTGCTCTGGCCCTACACAATCGCAGCTCCTTCTGGGACTCGCTGTCAGTCATGCAGCTGCCTTCTGCAGAGAGGTTCTGGACTGCTGTGCTCCTTGAATACAACAGCACCACCAGTTTTCCTGTGCTCCTTGAGCTCCTGCAGCGTGCTCCTGGTCTCCTTCTGAATGTAGACATGTGAGGAGACACAAGACACAGTATGCTCACTCACACTTCCCTGCACTTGTATCGTGCCGGGGGCTACGTTCCCTCCTCTATACCCACCCCATTGTCAACTTCTCCCGCAACAAAGTGGTATCCATCTTCTCCAGGGCTGTGATGCCCCTGCTCCATGCACCAATCTGCAGCCTAAAGACCGAGAAAGTGAAGGAAGCCATGCGAAACCTGAGAAACAGAGGGAGGTTGTTTCTTTGTTTCCTCTGCTGTGTTCGCTGTCTCTGCTTTCAGGGCCATGCCATTTTCTCTACTCTCTTCTGCAATGGAGGTCTTGGGGAAGCTGCCATCACTGCTTCCACAGCAGCCCTTATTTTCTTTCTTACTTTTCAGCTCCTCCCTCCTTGTTTCCTACCCTAGAAGCAGCCCTTCAGCACTTGGGGCGGGGCCGAGAGAAAGAACAGCAGGAAGCTGGAAGCAACACATAGGGATACAAACCTGACTGAGGGAGGCAGTGAGGAGACCAAATGTGGGCAGTCACATCACTTGCGTGGGGTACATGGGGCTGAGGCTCCTTCTCTACCCTCCTCTATGCCTCCTCATCTCCTACCATGTTCACTGCCCTCCTCTCCCCTTCCCACTACCAAAGGAGATGCCGTAGCAGACGGGCAGCTGCTGTCTCCGCTCCCTCTCCCTTTCGCTCCCGCTCCATCTCCCACTCCCACTCCCTCTCCTATCCCGGGCTGGGCTGCAGGACGGGCAGAGCCCCGCGGGCAGCAGCCGAAGCCCTGCCCGCCCACAGGCGCCCAGCACTCGCAGCCCGGGACAGCCCCCGAGCGGCCCCGGGGCGGAGCTGGCGGCGCCGGGCGGCGGCGGCGGGGAGGAGGCGCCGCGGGCGGAGCAGAGCCGGGGCTGGCGGGGGCAGCGCGGCGCGGGCGGCGGAGCGGCGGGATGCGGCAGGGCCGGGCCGCAGGGCTGGCGGCGCTGGCCGCGGTGCTCCTGGGTGCGCGGGGCTGCCGGCGCCGGGGACGGGACGGGACGGGGCTGCCCTCGCTTCTGGCCCGCCGGCTTCTTACGGACCTCGCTCCCGTCTGGCCTCCCTCTGCAGCCATCCCGCCTGCCTCCAGAAGGCTCAGCCGGCCGTTGCCTCCCACCTTGCCTTGCTCCCTGCCTTCCTCCTCTCCTTTCGGCACACCCCCACTCATTCCTGCCTACTTCCCTTCTCCTCCTGGCTCGGACCCTCCTTCCAAACAGCCGTGCTCTGACTTGGTCCCCAGATAACCATTCCCAGTGAAATGCCTTTGTATGCTTTTTTCTGAGAAAAAGCTCGCATCAGCTGTCAACTGTTTTCTTCTCCCCTCTCCCCCTGCGTGACATTTTCGGTGCAGGAAAGACATTTTCTGAGTTTTCTCCTGCTTTCTTTCTCGGCAGTGGCTGTGGGCAGAGCCCAGGTGCAGCAGGAGCCATGGGCACAGACCACCGAGGGCACCGGCATCAACATCACCTGCTCACACCCCAACATCCAAACTGGTGAAGTCATCTACTGGTACCGCCATCTCCCGGGCCAAGGACCCGCATCCCTAGTGTTCGGTACTACAGGCTCCAGAGCACTGACGGACCTGCCGGGGAGGCTCGAGGTGGCAGCAGACCGCCGGTCCAGCGCCCTGTGGCTCACCGAGCCCCGTCTTCGGGACGCGGCGGTGTATTACTGCGCCCTGAGAGCCACGGGGAGAGGAGCCGGGGCTGCGGCCGTGCAGGAACCGTGGCGGGCGGGGCCGGGCGTGTGTGGCGGGGGCGAGGCAGGGGCACAGCCCCCAGGGGGCGCTGCCGCTCCGCCCGCCAGGACCTCCTCGTCCCGCAGCCGCGGGGGTTCCCCCGCCAGCCCGGCCCCTCCAAGGCACTTCGGTTCTGCTGAAAAGGTCTGGAGCCTGGGTGCAGCTGAACGGAGATGGCAGCAGCCTGGCAGAGGTGTGTGCAGGGAAGAGGCACTGAAACACAGCCCCTTTCTCCTGAGCTCTCCTTTTCCTCCCTCAGTTTCTCCCAAATTCAGGCCCAAACAAGGACCGAATCAGGACAGTTTGGATCCTTGGTTTAATTCAGGGTAACAATGTTTGGAGTGCCTCAGCGTGGCTGTCCATCGATGACCTTGGGATGTATAGGAGAAGCAGACTGCTGTGAGGTTCCTGAGAGTGCCTATCAGTCAGGGTTTTTCCGCCCCTGGACACTGCCAGGTTCTTCTGGGAGTCAGTGCTGGAGACAGGCCTATCTCCTCAAACCTGTCTATAAAGGCCTGCCAGCATTGTCTCAGAAATGCATCGCAGAGGGGACAGATTCCCATCCAACCCATGTCTGGCTGGTTCTCCTGAAGGCAAAGGGGCAGCTTCACACGTCGTATTTCAGAGCAAATGTGTTTTCTCAGCGTAGTGGGTGTCTCATCCAAGCTAATCTGCCTTGTTCAAACACAGAGGCAGATCCCAACCACACTTTTATCTGTTTGCTAATGACATGCACCCAGAACTTCACCCAAACATTATATACTGCTAACAGTGTCCTGGGGCATTCAAGGTAGGCAATAAACAGCAGAGTAATTCAGAAACCAATGTCTCCAGGAACTACCAGTCATGTTTTGGGTTGCAACATGGGCCAAGCCCTTCCAGGGCAATGGGCCATCCCAACAAAGCAGAAATGTTTGTCAGAGCTCTGCCTGGGTCTCTTTCCTGTGGTCTACCCCACACCTTAGCCCTGGCAGTGCCACAGCTTCACCTGGGTTAAATTGGTTGCATTCTCTTGCAGCTGTGGCTGATTCCATTCCTCTGACACCAGGAAAGACAAAGGGTTTACCCCAGCGCACCTTTGGCTCTTCTCTCTTGCCTGCATGGCTGATTCCTTCTGGACATGACAAGGCTGTACCAAGCAGGGCCATACATGAATCCATAAGGAAACATCTTTGTAACTGAGCAGGGACCGGGTGCCCTTCTGATGGGACCTGTTATAGATGTAACCAGGCTCTAATGAGATACTGATGAGAGATATCACAGGGCTGCAAAGCACTGACAGGAAAAATGTCTGCCAGCAGTCAAGCAGGGCCTGGAAACAATGGGCATTCTTGAAGTGCAACTGGGTAACAGAGAGCTGCACACAGCCTGAACATAGCCTCTACATAACCAAAAGAAGAAACAGAGAAACAACTTGCCTGAGCAGGAGCAAAGCAAATGGTCAGGAAAAGTGGAAATGAGCGTGAGGAAGTCCCTGTGAGTGCACGTCCTGCACCTGAGGAAATCTGTTGCATGCTTGGGGGCAAGTGGGCACCTTAGAGCAGCGTGGGGGCATGCAAACTGCCTGCTGTCTTTGCACTGACCCAGCCCATATGGGTTCAGGGTCCTCAGGGACTGGAGATTGCCATGTATGGTCCATTACGGTGAACACCAATGCTGATTTGTGAAGGGGATCAGCCCTGCATGTGTGCCATCACCTGGGTCCTGCCAAGTGCAGTGCTGGGGTGGTTGGGCTTCATGGGACACGTTCCATTTGCACAGGCCATGTGTGCTGGCCATAGCCCTGAGGTGAGTTCAACTAGGGAAGATGAGGGTGGAGTAGAAGCAGTCAGGCATCCCTGCACTTATTCCACCCATTCCCCACATCTGCCTGTCAGTCAGGGATTTCCACCCCTGGACACTCCACCCTCCTTACACCAGTCGAATGCTCAGCATTTGTAGTGGTTCACTATGCCTGCCCATCAAGCACAGTGTTCATAGTTCCTGGGAGCCCTTCCCACAGGCCCTGGCCAGCAGCTTTGGCATGGAGGGCACCTTCTGCCTGAATAGCAGCTGGCAATGCCAGAGACAACCAGTCCTGCAGAATGCTTTCATTAAGGCCACAACCAGTCGGAAGGAGGACACCCTTGGCCAGTTTGTGCATGGCCCCTAACGTGGACACACAGACAGTGACAGCGTAGGTCACAAGGGGACTGTGGAGCACGCAGGCAGACTGGAAAAAAGGATTTTCCTCTTGGGCTAGAAGCATCCCCAGAGTAATGTGGGATGCGGGCTGGCTGCCAAGGAATCAGACCCTCAGGAAAGGGTTTTGGGTGCAGGAGGCACCCAGCCAAACACGAGCCAGCAGCGTGTCCTTGCAGCAAAGGCAGCCAACGGCCTGCGGAGCTAGGGGCATCAGGGGGTGCCCCGCAGTGCGTGGGGCTGGGCGTGTGGGGCGGGGGCAGGGTGGGGACGAGACAGGGGCACAGTCATAGCCGAAACCACGTGGGGGCGCTGCCAGTGCTTGGTCACTCACTCTAATGACACGTTTTGGACCATCTAAAAACATGTCAGTCAGAACCAGTAAATAACAATACCCCCCTTTTCTAGGGAGTCCTGAAAAATAAATTTGCCACTCTTGCCCCGGATACTTTCCTTTACCGATTATTCCAAATTTTATTCTATTCTTGGTTTTGGGGTTATTGTATAAACAAATGCTACATTGTTGAGTTACTTGTTTTATCGTTGTATATAAATTTTGTCCCACTAATGTCTGACTCAGGCTCTTATGCAATGTGTCAGCTCCCCAGTGTGTTTTATTGTGTTCCATAAGAACTATGGGCCATGTCAAATTAGAGGGTATTATTATGCGGTTATCTTTTAAATATACCCATCCATCTGGTTTCATTTTACCTTTCAAATCTTCAATTAATTTTAGGTCTTCTTTTGCATAATTTGGCTTTTGGTTCATGTATGTAGTTTGGATTTTACCGTCTGGTATCAAAGACAATGCCTTCACTTCAGTTACTCAGCTGCCCGCTTAGCCTCCTGATCTGCCAATCATTTTCCAATTTCAAAATCTGCATTCCCCTTTTGATATCCCCAACAATCCATGATAGCTATCTTTTCTGGTTGCTTAACAGCCTCTTACAATTTTTAAAATTTCTTCAGCATGTTTTATCTGTTTTCCCTGAGTGGTCAGCAATCCACATTCTTTCCAAATCGCTCCATGAGCATGCACCACGCTGAATGCATATTTAGAATCTGTCCAAATATTTATTTTCCTTCCTGCTGCTAGTTCCAGTGCTCACGTAAGACAAATGATCTCTGCTTTCTGGGCGGATGTCCCAGGGGGTAATGGTTTGGACTCGATTACCTGTTGAGTGGTTGTAACGGCGTACCCTGCTTTACGTTGTCCTTGTTTCACAAAGGTGCTTCCATCAGTATACCAAGATTCATCAGCATCTTCTAAAGGTTCTTCCTTAAGATTAGGTCGACTAGAATACAGTCTCCATTGTTTCTACACAATCATGGGTTATGAGTTCATCCAGAGTTCCGCTAAGGAAAGAAGCTGGATTTATGACATTAGTGACCACAATTTCCACATCATTTTGTTCTACTAATATTGCTTGATATTTTAAAAATCTCTGTGGTGAAAGACAATGGTTTCCTTTTTGTTCCTGTGATAAATTAGTAGTTTCATTAACTAATGAAACCCTAAATGTGATGGGGGTAGAAGGGACTGGGATAACAGTGACATTTTTGGGGAATACTAAGCTGAGACCAGGGGATAAAATGATCACTGGGCAATTATTGTATGTATCCAAGGCGGAAACTAACTTGTTGGGAAGGGATTTGATGATTAAATTTGGCATTCAAATAGTAAATTGTTAGACTGGAATAACAGTGTTATTAATGGAGTGCTCTCAGGCCTTGAGAGCAAACGTATATTCACCTCTGACTGGAAAGACTCTGAAATGGGGGTGGAAGCAACAATATAGGTGGACAATTTTACCTCAGGGGTTTACAGAGCCACCTATCTATTTGGGTAAATTCTAAAAAAGATTTTGGAGCAATTACAACCTCCCAAGGAGGTATTAATGTTACAAATATGTGGATCATTTTAAGGAAAATCGATATTCCCTGATGGGAGAGAAATGCTGAATAAAGTGATAATGAGGCAAATATTAACTGTTTTACATCAGAAGAGTCATTGGGAGGTGCAAGCAATGTGTGATGTTGTTCTAAGAAAGCATGTCTGTGTAGAAATATATACTTTAGGGAAGCACAGATGCAGAGGATGTACTATATGTCAAAGGGTAAATAAAAAGGTCTTCTCTAACCTATCTAGAGGGGGACGGGAGCCAGGGCTTTGACCTTTCCAAAGTATACAGGTAGACTTTACTGAGTTACTTGTTTGTCCTAATTGACCACGTGACTGAATGGGTGTAAAGCTTTACTACAAGGATTAAAGCAGGCCTTAGAGATTGAGTGGGATTTTCACAGCCCCTGGCACCCCTCCTCTTCTGGAAAGGTAGAGCGAATGAATGGTGAAATTAAGAAACAACTAACAAACCTTATGATGGAAACAAAGGCTTCTTGGGTAAAATGCTCACCCCTTGCACTGTTAAACATATGGACGCAGCCCTGAACTGATGTAGGAATTTCTCCTTTTGAAATGCTATATGGTATGCCCTAAGACTTGGAATTGCCACTTGATCACCCTCAATTCTAATTAAGACTTGGAAAGAGACTTTTTTTTAACACCGCGATGGGGAAGGCCCCTATGTTGTTTTGCTTACTACAGAAACAGTCGTCCGGACTGCGGAGAAAGGATGGACACATGCCAGCCGTGTTAAAGGACCCATCTGTGACGAGAAGTGGGAGATCGCTCCAGGAAACAAAGACCTGAAGCTCACATTGCGATGAACTCGATAGGTACTGTGGGTTAAGGTAGAGGCTCTCCCCTGAAGAACACTACTGCTGCCGAGAAGAACTAAAACCTCGTAGTTGGCTGCAACCCAACTGACAAGTGAGGCAGAGGAGTGAATAAGTGGGGAAAGAAATGGGCCTCAGCCATTCCTATCGATATTTGGGGGTTCTCACAGTGATTTCATCCTGCATAGCGACTCAACACCACCCCCACCAACCTTTTAAATGGACTTTAAGTCGATTCAAAGATCAACAGGTTATTGCAACCCAGATAACATCGGGGGGGGCCAAGCTTTACTTCTACACTATGTCAGCTGATCTCAAGGCCCCGATGCTGGGAATATATGGGATTTTACTTCTGCCCAAGTTCTAACCTGGGAAAGAGGTACTGTAAATGCCTGAACGTGTATTATTGTGCATACTGGGGGTGTGAAACCATTGCTACAGACTGGACACTCGGGGCTGGTCAGGATAAATTCTTACAAGTGGAAAATGGGCTGCAAGGTTGTAACCGACAATTGGATCCTTGTTATAGGTGGCGAGGGCATGGTATAGGGTATACAGGAACCTTCCATGGAAATAAAGAAATTTGCAAGGTTCTATATATAAATATAACAAACTTGGACGATACTAGCTGGGTACTAGGAAACATGTCAGATTTTACGAACACGGAACAGATAGGGGAGGACTCATACTAATAAAGAAGGAAAAACCCGAGACTTCCAAGGTAGTCGGGCCTAATAAAGAGTTACTAGGGGAAGGTTTGGTTGTCCAGACTGTAAATATACCTGGGACTGCCCAACCTACTACAGTGTTTTCTAGTAAGTCGACAGAGTTATCCTTTCCCACACTGCTTCCAAACATTGTGAAAAAAAAAAAAAAAAAAAAAAAAAAAAAAAAGAAAGGGGTTGTACCCGAGAGTAGTATGTGGAAAGTTATAAATGCTAGTTTCCAGGTACTAAATCAAACTAATCCTGAGATAACTGAAGGGTGCTGGCTATGTGTAAGTGTTAAGCCCCCATATTATGAAGCTATAGGAGATATGGGGAGGTCTGAATATTCAAATGAGTTAAATCCTTCCAAATGCAGTTGGGGTCAGGAAATCGGGATAACTTTGACTCAAGTTACGGGAAAAGGTAGATGTATCGGCACAGTTCCAAGAGATAAAAATGATCTGTGCCATGTCACTGAAAAAATAGACCAAACACACAAATGGTTAGTTCCTGCAAATAACACTAGGTGGGTATGTTCATCATTAGGAGTCACTCCTTGCATATCTTTAAAATTGTTTAGCACATCTCATGATTTTTGTGTACAGGTGGTCATTATACCAAGGATTCTATACCACACTGAAGAGTATATGTATACCCATCACACAGTGGCTGAATACCATCTGGTAAAGAGGGAGCCTATTACGGCCGTCACCTTAGCCACTTTAATGGCTCTCGGGGCTGCAGGTGCAGGAACTGGAATTGCTTCCCTGATAAAACAAAGCCAGGAATTTACTTCTCTACGCATTGCCATAGATGAGGATCTGGCCCATAGAGAGCAGTCAATAACAGCTCTGGAAAAATTGGTTAGGTCATTATCCGAAGTGGTACTCCAAAACCGTACAGGGTTGGATTTGATTTTCTTACAACGAGGAGGACTGTGTGCAGCCCTACATGAAGAATGTTGTGTATATGCAGATCATACTGGGGTGGTAAGAGATACAATGACTAAATTGCGGGAAGGATTAGAAAAACGCAAAAGGGAAAATGAGGCTCGTCAGAATTGGTATGAATCCTGGTTTAATTACTCACCTTGGCTTACTACCCTGCTATCAACCATAGCAGGGCTCTTGTTGTTACTTACATTAGCACTGACTTTTGGACCATGTATATTCAATCGAGTAATCACAATTGTGAAAAGCCAATTAGAGGCAGCTCATCTTATGCTTGTGCGTGCTAAGTATGAATCTCTTGAGCAGGAGGAGGACAACGCAGAAACTTTGATGCTCAGCAAGCAGATATTGCAAAAATTCAATGAACAAAATATGTTAGAAAAAGAAAAAGGAGGGATTGTGATAAATTAGTAGGGGTTTGTTCATTGTCCTTGAGAATTTAAAGAATCTACTGAGGAGATAAGGTTTCACAACTCACGGCATTGTAACATGGGGACAAAGCAAGACATCCTGTTTTGCCCCCACCTGAACACAAGCACAACGCATGATCACTGGAGGAAGAATAACGACCCCCAACAACAGACTGCGCAGTCTCAGGACAGGTCTCGACAAGTCTTGACAAGCCGGAACTTCAATGCTATAAAACAGCAACACTGGAAAGGGGAAGTTGTGTGCCATGGTGGAGTGGAGACTCCCCAGCCACCCAGCGCTGTTTTGCTTGTGTCTGCTTACTTGATTAATAAAATAATTTCAATAGACCAGTAAATTGTGTGGTCTAACTTATAACAACTTGGTGCCGTGACTCGGATGAAGGCAATCTGATTGAAAGACCTTCGAAGGGGGCGCCCCGCTGATTTCAGCGGCCTTCGCTAGGACTACTTTCATTCAAATCCTTCACCGACGAACCCAAAATTAGACACAAGCAAATAAAACCGGTAAACCCTAGGCAACCTTTGTGCACGAAGCCCGAACGAAGACCCACAGGGTGGGTAAGTATAGGCTGGTGTTCCGTTCGGTTGGGGTTGGGTATCCCGGAACACAACAAACGAGACGTCCAATTGCGGACGAAGCGAGTGTGGACCCCTCGGTAGTGCAGTTCCCACATCCCGCGAGGGACTGCACCACAAAAAGGGGGAAGCGATTCGTGTGTGTTTGTGTGAAGGTGTTCCGGAAGATGGGACAGAAGAAGAGTAAGCCTTCTGGTCCCATGGGCGGGGTAACGTCTGATGTTAGGTTACCCCGGGATTAATGATTAAAAATTGGCAGTATTCCCCTTTTAGGCGGGGAAGGAATAAAGTAAAAATGATACATTATTGTGTTGAAGTTTGGGGTGGTAAACAGATTCGAGGAGACCACCTTTACTGGCCTGTATTTGGGTCTTTTGAAGATTGGGTTTGTCAGGCCTAAATATTTATGTAAACTCAAAGGAACCCTTTAGTCTGGAAGAAAGTGAGTATGCGCACCTCTGGATAAATTCAGATACGAGGACGCATCTATATCCTCTAAAAGGAAAAGGAGGGCGGGATAAAAAGAGAAAGGACTTAGAAGTCCCGACACCGCCCCCGCCCTATATTCCACCGCCCGCACCAACGGCTCCTGTCCTTAATGGACTCCCCGAATTAGCTAATCCAGGAGAATCGGAATCGGATCATGAAACACAGGGGTTGGTAACCTGAAGCAGGGCAAGAAATCAGAAATCTGCTTTAAGGGAGGGATTATATCCCCTACGAGAAATAGCGATGGGGGGACCCCAGCCAGGAATGGAATATGTGGCCATCCCCATTAACTCCAGGGATGTCCGAGATTTTAAGAAAAGGACAGGAGGAGGGTAAGCGAGCTTTAATGGCAACTGGCATAGTGTTTGCAGCTGCTGAGGAATAATTCTAACTGGAATAATAACTGTACATTGTATATTGTATATATAAAAGCCCGGGCATTTTTATTAAAGTATTCTTTTATACATATGTTAATATGTAAATATAAGAACTGCCATTGAGATGTATGTCTAAGGGAACAAAATTTGTACAGGCATATCATCAGCTCATCATGTTTAAATGTCCTCAGTGTAATTGTCAACAGGCAGTTAATTTACAGTGGTTTGATTTTATTTGTGTATCTATGTATTGCGAATTTTGGAGGGATTGGGATTGACTAGTAAAGAGCTTCTAGGAAAACAGTGGCATATTAACCACTGTAGATTACAATAGGAAATGTTCAAAGCAAAGAAACCTCGAGGAAAAGCCCCCTAGGGTGTATACTAACACATTGGAAGGATATAGTGGGGTGAGAGGGTACAGAAAGTAAAAGAACTCTTATCAAATATTGTAATCAGTGGTGGCCACTTTATAAACTAGAGGATGGAGCAGAGTGGCCCCTAAATGGAACTATTAATTACAACACCATATTACAGTTAATGTTGTTTTTGTGGAAAGAAGGAAAATGGGATGAAATATGGTATATTGATTGATATGTTGTTTCAGTATCTTGGAGGGAAAAGGTATGGAATTAAGTTGGACTCAGAATGAGCCTTTGGTGCTGGTATTAGAAAAGTACGGGCTGGAGAAAGATAAAGGAAGTGTTAAAAGGGTTGCTGAAGGTGTTAAAGGTGTGGCATGTAATATTTAACAGAGCTGTTTGAAATTGAATGAGCAGGGAAAGGAGATGTAGGCATTATCTAAGTAACAGTCTAGAAGTTTTGGTATATTTGCATATTTGCTGTGGTGTTTGTTCAGTTTCTCAAGCATCGGGGAGGGGGGAACAGCCTGCTCCACCAGGGGCCTCTCCAGCGGCTGCAGGGGGGCTTCGGCTCCAGCACCTGGAGCGCCTCCTCCCCCTCCTTCTGCACTGACTTTGGTGTCTGCGGGGGGGTTTCTCGCTCTCCCAACTGCTGTTGAGCAGCAGGTTTTTGTTTGTTTCTTTGTTTGTTTGTTTTCGTGGATGTGCTCTCACAGAGGCACGGACTGTATTGCTCATGGCTTGGCTCTGGGCAGCAGTGGGCCCCTTTGGGGCCAGATTAAATTGTCCCTTATCTACCATGGGGAGGTTTCTGGGTTTTTCTCACGGGGGCTGCCACTGCAGTTTCCCACTCCCACACCCCTCACACCCCCCGAACCTTGCCATCAAACCCAATACACTGGGGAACAGCTAAGTCATTACTGACTTGTAAAGCATCAGGAGGAAGAATAACGACCCCCAACAACAGACTGCGCAGTCTCAGGACAGGTCTCGACAAGTCTTGACAAGCCGGAACTTCAATGCTATAAAACAGCAACACTGGAAAGGGAAAGTTGTGTGCCATGGTGGAGCGGAGACTCCCCAGCCACCCAGCGCTGTTTTGCTTGTGTCTGCTTACCTGATTAATAAAATAATTTCAATAGACCAGTAAATTGTGTGGTCTAACTTATAACAGTTCCAAAACTGCTGAGTCCATATGGGAGACTAACACTGTCATTTTCTGTCCCATTGTAAACTTCAGAGCTTCTTTTATATTGATAACAACAGCTGCAACAGCCCGAAGGCATCTGGGCCATCCTTTACTTACTTCATCTAATTGTTTAGAGAAGTAAGCTACTGCCCGTTTATAGGGACCCACTCTTTGTGCTAGTACTCCCAAAGCTATCCCTTGTCTCTCATGAGAGAACAACCAAAAGGGTTCTGAGAGATCCGGTAATCCCAAAGTCGGAGCGTGCATCAATTCTCGTTTAAGTTGTTTAAAGGCTTTTCGTGCTTCTCCAGTCCAGACTAACTTTGACTGATTACTCTTTATCAATTCATATAGAGGCTTTACCATTAGTCCATAATTATAAATCCAAAGGCGACACCAACCTGTCATTCCTGAAAAGGTTCATAGCTCCTTTACTGTTTGGGGTTCTGGAGTCTGGCAAATGACTTCCTTACGTTCAGTTCCTAGTTCTCGTTGTCCTCCCAAACTTTCAAATCCCAAATAGGTCATGCTTTATTGAACCAGCTGGGGTTTCTGTTGAGAGATTTGATATCCATTTAAACACAGAAAATTAAGGAGACTTATAGTCCGGTGAATACAACTCTCTTTAGTCTCGGTAGCTATTAAGAGATCATCTACATAGTGTAACAAAGACCCTTCAGTGTCTGGAGGTATCCAAGTGTTATATATGGAGTGGTAATTCGAGTCAAGAAAATGGTTGATATTAATAAAGAAGGGGAAGATCTGGGAATGTGGCCATGGAGGCTGGAAAGCCCCGTGGTTGAGATAACATTAGACTCTTAATGATGATGCCATCAGGAATATAAAAGAGTTTAGAGGGAACAAAGAAGGGTGATTCAGGAGACTCCATGCAGTCTCCAGTACTTGTTCTCCAGCCATTAAGGCATGGAAGTTTCTGGGTGTTTGCTGTTGTTGTTACATTCAAAGTTGTTTGACCAATGAAAAGTTGTTTTGAAAAGAACTGCTGTGGAGAGAAGGGTATAAGAGGGGAGCCTGCCCTCAAGATAAAAAAAAAAAAAGGCAACAGGATGAAGTTACATCATCAATAAAGAAGCAGGAAAAAGAAGTGAAGAGGAACAGGCTGGCAGAACGGAGACCAGGATGGGAACAGGCACTTTGATCGCCTCATGAAGATAGGTTCAGCCAAACTCAGCAAACCGCTCAGAGAAGCTCGTACTGAAAGTTGCTGCAAATGGGTGCACCGGAGCTGGAAAGAAGCTCAAGCTGAGAGAAGCGGACCTGTGCACACAACTGCCCCTCGCTGGTAAACAGTTGCACATTAAGGGGAATAATACCTCCTTAGAAACAAAGACTGTCCTGGTAACCCTACAGCTTATTCTCCTTATAAATAATCGGACAGTTTATGATCCTGAAACATGGAACCAAATTGATGTCAAGATGTGGGACTCTGCAACTAAAAACGACAAGGTTACAGTGGGATTGCTTGGCACCTGGCGAGCAGTCTCTGAGGCCTTAAAGAGCCCTGTGGGACCACAGCCAGACGCGTGTGGTTTGCCAGACAGTGAGGGAGCTGCGGGCTCCTTTACTGATCCGACTGCTACGCCATGGGCCCCTCTGCTGCTACAGCCATCGAAAGCTTTTGCTGTTTCGCCCCCTGGTGACCTGGACGTGCCTTTTGACCCAGGCCCTATGGGCCTTGAAAACGAGATGGATGTGCTTTTCTTCGATTCGGGAAGAACGGGATACATAAGGCCCAAAGACCGAGTTGCTTGACAACTTAAAGTAAGACATATTGTTCAAAAGGAATGGAAAATGGAGACTTGTTTGTAATCAAGAAAAGGAATGGAAAATGGAGACTGTTAAGTCACAGAACTTAAAGGATTGTTTGTTACCTTTTCTGATTGTACGTATGAATAGGCGTACTCGGGTTTAGTATGTAAAGCAATGTTCTGTATATTTAGAATGTTTGATGTTCATGTGTGCGTGTTGGTGGAGAGTAGACTCCCCGCACACCCAGCGCTGTTTAACTGCCTTTTATACCTTTTATAAATATTTCTTTTATAAATATTACTAAATTCAGATTGAGGTGAGACTTCATTTATAACACAAGTCTCGAGTTCCCTTGCTAATTGGTTTCCAAAAATAATGGGGCTATTCTTGAATCCTTGAGGTAGAACCATCCACGTAAGCTGCATCTTTCTGCCTGAGTTGAGGTTTTCCCATTCAAAGGCAAATAGGTTTTGGCTTTCTGTGGCTAAGGTTAGGCAGAAGAAGGCGTCTTTTAAATCCAGTACGGTAAACCAGACTTGACTATTCTTTAATTTAGTCAGCAAAGTATAAGGGTTTGCCACTACTGGATGCATATCCTCAGTGATTTTATTTATGACCCTCAAATCCTGAACTAGCCTATAGCTTTTTCCATCTGCCTTTTTAATTGGCAATATTGGTGTATTGTATTCTGATTTGCATTCAATCAATAATCCATACTGTAGAAATTTATCAATTATCTCTTTAATTCCTTTCCTATCTTCTATCCTCAAAAGATATTGCTTAACCTTATTGGGTTTCTCTCCTGGCTTTAATTTAATAATTATTGGGGTCACATTTTTAGCTCTTCCAGGGACTTCGGTGGCCCAAACTCCTGTATATACTTGATCTGTGATCTCTAAGGGTATTTCACTTTTAGGGTCAGTTTCTATTAGTGCCAAGCTCAACACATTTATTAGTTGTTCTTCTCCTATCCTTTATTCCATTTTCCCTTTTTCAAAGACAATTTCTGCTTCTAATTGTTCTAACAAATCTTGACCTAATAGAGATTTTGGAGATCCAGGTAGATATAAAAATCTATGTATCCCCATTTGTTTTCCCAATTTATATTTCAATGGCTGTAAGAAAAACTTTTTCTTGTTGGCCAGTGGCTCCCATCACAGTCACAAAGTCTTTATCTTCTGGTATTAGTTTCTGGTTCAGCACTGAATAAGAAGCTCCTGTTACTATTTCAATTTGTACTTGTGTCCGAGCAGTTTTAATTACTAGTCGTTTTTTCTGTCTCGGATAATTCAGCCAGCATTATATCTATACCTTTCCAATCTGGATCTAAGTTCTTCACAATTAGCTCAAATCTTATAGCAACTGCCTCCAGATCATGTCCGTGCCCTTGTACTGCTTCCTTCCAGGAATCTAAATCATTTGTTGTAAAGGGCACCTTTATTCTGGCAGGCCCATTAGTTCCCATGGCTTGCCACAAAGGGGCTTGAATTACTAGCCCTACTTTACTCCTTGTACGAGCAGTTATCAGAGTAAATTCCTTTTGATCTAAATCATCTCTCGTTCCTTCAGCTCCTGTTGAAATCAGGGGCCGATGATTACCCTAGGAAAAGGCTACTCAATTTGTCCTCCAAAGCCAGGTCCAAATCAAATCTTTTTATTTATTTATTTATTTTATTTTATTTTTTATTATTTTTCCTTACGTTTCAGAGTTGGTCCAAAAATTCCATAGGGGTTTCTTTTGGACCTTGTTGGAAGCATATTCTCAATTCCGAATTCATCCAGATATTAGTATTTACTTAACCATTCATAATTTTCGGGATGATTAGGGTCTTAGTGGGGATCGGTCAAGGGAATGCAATTGTCCACAGTTCCCTGAGCAGTCCCATCTGCAATCTGAGCTCGCACATGAACTCAGGTTGTTTTAAGAGTTAACTGCTTTTCTGTTTCCATGACAACTCTCTTGGACCCATCACCATCCCTTTGCCCCAGCGGGCTAACACCTGTGATTTTAAGATCTCATCCTCGGACTGAGATCTAATGAGATCTAATAGTTCTGCCTATTAACATTCCTACATCCTCTTTCCCTGCTCATTCAACTTCAAACACCTTTAACACTTTCAACAACCTTTTTAACACTTCCTTTATCTATCTCCAGCCTGTACTTTTCTAATGCCAACATCAAAGGCTCAGTCAGGGGCCAACTTAATTCCATACCTTTTCCCACCAAGGTGCTGAAACAACATCAGTATACAACATTTCATCCTGTTCTCCTTCTCAAAAACAACATTGACCGTAGCAAAGTATTATAGTTTAAAGTTCCATTAAAAGGCCACTTTTCTCCACATTCCAGCTTATAAAGTGGCCACCATTGATTACAATATTTTATCAATGTTTTCCTGTTCACACTTCCACCGGCAGATCCTCCAATATCCTTCCAATAACTCAAAACACATCCTAAATGGCTTTTCTTTAAAATCCCACCAGTTTGCCTTCCTCCCATTTTCCCAGTTCACACTTTCAGAACACACTTATCACTTACAAAATGCAGCACACAGGTATCTTTCTATAGAGACACCAAGAACTTACTATTATCACCAATAATATAGCCAAAATCACAATAACAATAATCAGAGTCAAATTCCACATGCAATAAGTCAGAGAAACGAAATAAGTAGCACTGTAACAATATCTTTCTATAGCAACACCACGAACCTACTATTGTTACCAAGAATATAGCCAAAATCACAATAACAATAACCAGAGTCAAATTCCATATGCAATAAGTCAGAAAACCAAAATAAGTAACATTGTAACAAATGAACCTTACTAGCAAACTTGCCAGGTTCCAAAGGGCAATTGAATGCCAACAAAACCAAACAAATGAACCTTAAAGCAAACTTGCCAGCTTCCAAATGGCAATTAAATGTTAACAAAATCAAACATATACTTAAGGTGCTAGCTACAAAAGTATACACCACCCGACAGAACTTTTATATTCCTACTTATGGGCAGTTTCAAATGACCGGTCTACCAAACAAACAAACCAAAACCAAAATAAAGAATACTGTCACTTACAGAGATGGGATCCTTGTCTGCCTCCACAGGGATCCATTGAGTCAAGGAGTCCCTCCGAGAAATCCCGGGGGTACCACAGGGAGTCCTATTCCCAGCAGGTCCTGCAGTCCGGCAGACAGGCTGTCCTATCTGGGGTGCAAGATTGATTCAAAGATCGAAGCCGAAATTTCTAAGTGACGAAGTATCCATTATTGTCAGCGCTGGATGCATGGGGGATCCTTCCACCGAACGTGCATGTTCGAAGTAACAAACTATCTCATATTTATACAGCAAAACAATGAATATTCTATTAACACCTATACATATTCATTACCTAAACCCGCCTACTCTCATGTCGTATGCTAGTTAGCTTATCAGTCACAGAATCACAGAAACACAGAATTTCTAGGTTGGAAGAGACCTCAAGATCATCGAGTCCAACCTCTGACGTAACGCTAGCAGTCCCCACTAAACCATATCCCTAAACTCTACATCTAAACGTCTTTTAAAGACTTCCAGGGATGGTGACTCCACCACTTCCCAGGGCAGCCTGTTCCAATGCCAAACAACCCTTTCAGTAAAGAAGTTCTTCCTAACATCTAACCTAAAACTCCCCTGGCGCAACTTTAGCCCATTCCCCCTCGTCCTGTCACCAGGCACGTGGGAGATCAGACCAACCCCCACCTCTCTACAGCCTCCCTTGAGGTACCTATAGAGAGCGATAAGGTCACCCCTGAGCCTCCTCTTCTCCAGGCTGAACAAGCCCAGCTCCCTCAGCCGCTCCTCGTAGAACTTGTTCTCCAGGCCCCTCACCAGCTTCGTCGCCCTTCTCTGGACCCGCTCAAGCACCTTGATGTCCTTCTTGTAGTGAGGGGCCCAAAATAGAACACAGTACTCGAGGTGCAGCCTCAGCAGAGCCGAGTACAGGGGGACGATCACCTCCCTAGCCCTGCTGGTCACACTGTTTCTGATACAAGCCAGGATGCCGTTAGCCTTCGTGGCCACCTGAGCACACTGCTGGCTCATATTCAGCTGACTATCCACCTTCACTCCCAGGTCCTTCTCTGCCTGGCAGCTCTCCAACCATTCCTCTCCCAGCCTGTAGCTCTGCCTGGGGTTATTGCACCCCAGGTGCAGGACCCGGCACTTGGCCTTGTTGAACTTCATGCAGTTGACCTCAGCCCATCGGTGCAGCCTATCCAGATCCTCCTGCAGAGCTTTCCTACCCTCGAGCAGACTGACACATGCACCTAACTTAGTGTCATCTGCAAACTTACTGAGGGTGCACTCGATGCCCTCGTCCAGATCATCGATGAAGATATTAAAGAGGACCGGCCCCAGCACCGAGCCCTGGGGGACGCCACTAGTGACTGGCCTCCAACTGGACTTGACTCCATTCACCACGACTCTTTGGGCCCGGCTATCCAGCCAGTCTCTAACCCAACGAAGCGTGCGCCAGTCCAAGCCAAGAGCAGCCAGTTTCTTGAGGAGAATGCTATGGGAGACGGTGTCAAAAGCCTTGCTGAAGTCAAGGTAGACCACATCCACAGCCTTTCCCTCGTCCACCCAGCGCGTCACTTTGTCTTAGAAGGAGATCAGTCCTTACGCTTGCACGAAGCCTCAAAAGAATTGTGGGCCGGGGTCTTCAGGACACGGCAGTGGTCTTTGGGAGGAAGACCGTGGTCTTCCTCAAGATGTACTTTTCACCTTTTGCTAAAGAATGCCAAGTTGGCTGAATCAGTTGTTTTTCAAGCCACAGGAATGCCGAGTTGGCTCATGTTAGCTGAAGTTTCAGCATACCTGAAGGTCAACAGATAGCGGGATTTTTCAATTAACAAGATGCTTCAACATAACAGAAGGTCGACAGATAACAAGATGTCGTATATTTTGTTCTCATTACATTTTTAACTACAAGACTTATTCTATCCTAAAGTGAGTTTATGAAATATCAAAGTATCAATACTTCAGTTACTAAACACCAAGTCGTCATTACATTTGACCTCAGTACCAGGGAAGCTCATGGAGCAGATCCTCTTGAGAGTCATCACGCAGCACTTGCAGGGCAAGCAGGCGATTAGGCCCAGTCAGCATGGGTTTATGAAAGGCAGATCCTGCTTGATGAACCTGATCTCCTTCTATGACAAAGTGACGCGCTGGGTGGATGAGGGAAAGGCTGTGCATTCTTACTGCCATGTCTCAGCAGAGACAGTGGGATATCTGCCCCCACATGATCTCTTTTCTGGAGCATGATGGGGTTGTACTGCCTATGGGACTCTGAGTTCCAGGGCCTGATGAAAGATGATCCATGCTTGGGAAAAAGAAAGCAAGACAGAGCAGCCATGACTGTTTGCGCATCAGTGCCTGTCCTGGGCCTGAGTTCTTGAAAAAGGAGTTGAGTTCACAGGGACTGGGGACTCCAGTGTGTGGCCTGATGGGACTGGCACCAGTACAAACCTGTGGATCCCCTCAGCCCTATGCATCTTGGCAACACCTGGGTCATGCCAGAGGCTGTGCTGAATTGTGATGGGGATGCACAGGGAAGCTGTTCTTGCTCTCCATGCCCAGACATGATGCCCATGATTAGGTGGTGGAGGAAATGTGAAAGTCGAAGAGAGACAGAGGGCCATCGCCAAGACAATTACCCATTCCCAGTTTCTGCAGTCCTTTGAGACCATCTTTGTCTGAACCTCCATCCCCAGCACAGCTCCACCCAAAGCAAGACGAACACTCTTCCCCAAGAGCTGGGGCCTCCAATGTCAACAGCGCTTGTCTAGGCGGAGATGCCACAAGTCAAGGACTGGTGGCTATTGGCTGTGGAGGAACTAGGGATGTCTTCCTCACCTTCAAGAAACAGTGCCTGAATGATGAATTGCTGCAGTATGCCCCACCCTCCAGTGCCTAGAGGAATGAGGCAGTGCCCCAAGCCTATTCCCACTAAGGAATGGTTTTCTCCCTTGGCCATCAGTATCCAGATGAAAAGACCACACAGGGACACACTCAGGGTTGCTGCAAAGGTTTATCAAGGCTCAGGAGGGAAAGGAGGTGACTCCCAGAGGAGGCCCCGAGATCGTAGCACAGCAGGAGCAGACAAAAATCTGTTCAGCTTTTCCAATGGCAGACTTGCAACAGGGCATCAATCTACCTGGCCCCCATGGGGAGAGGGGCTAGCAGGTCTCTCCAGGCTGGTTTCTGGGGCCTCATGCAAAGCAGAGGGCAAGAGAAAGAAAAGAAAGAAAATGAGTGTGTGGAAAACAGGATAGGTAGATATTGGCCAAGTTGTCATAGACTCCAGGCTGGCCCCTTCCTGTCTGTCTTTACAGGACAAGCCAGAGATGGTCAGGTCCTCTTAGAACAACATGAGGTCTCTTCTTCCTTCCATTTTGGCCAGCAGCATGTTGTGAGTTCCTGGGGTCCTGGTCTGGGGCACTGTCTGGCATCTTTAGCAGGGGCGGCACCTGCTGCCACAGTAGCGGCTGGTAATGCAGGAGAGGTCACAGCACCCAGAGTTGATGGGGACGCCGTCACAGCTGAGGATGCTGCCTACGGCAGCAGAGGTGGAGGATCCCACAGCCGTGTTCTGCGGGAAGGAGCTGAGGATGGGGCCGGGCAGGGTCACCACCACGGGAGAGGGCTGGATGACGATGGTGGAGTTCTGGCACTGCCTGACGCAGGGCTCGTTGCAGCTGCTGGCCAGCGGGGTCGGGCCGCACGGCTGGCATGGCCGGCACTGGTCGTAGCAGGACATGTCTGGGTGCAGGAGGTTCACCTGGGACAGAGGGCAGGGAGGAAGCTTAAAATGGGGATGCACGAGGAGTAGCCTGTCACCACACCCTAACAGATCCAAGGCACAGGCAGTACTGTGAGCTGGAGGCTGTGCAGGGATGTGCGAGCAGTTCTTGACTGCATCCTGACAGGGCCCAAAAGAGCAACCAGAGCCAGGCTACACCCTATGCACAAGAGCCATCATAACAAAGGCCCAGTTTTCCTCCATGACAAACCTTCTACCCCTTGACTCTCCCACAACCAGCAGTCCCAAGATATGGCAGGGCACACAGCTGATAGCAGCTGAAAGGTCCAAGGAACTGAGTCCTCCTGTGGGAGAATGAGGGGGACAAGAAGGGGCTTCACACTCACCTGGTTCCCAACAAGAAGAAGGTCAGAGAAGTGGATGAGAGAGCACAGAGCTGGGCTGGCTTTTATAGTGGGCCTTGGCTGCCCCATGTCCAGAGGCATCCCTTGAAGCAGGGACTATTTTCTGACAAGCTACTCATGCATGAAAAACATCCCACCTAATGATACGGGATGTGTGTTGCCTTCCTGTGATGCTGCTTTTCATTTCCTGCTTTATGCCCTTTCCCCAAAGAAGGCAACTCCTGAGTGGCAGGCAGGAAGGCCCAAGTATTTCTAGGCAACACACCTCACTCTGGGCAGAAGACTCAGCTCACGTGCTGGAAGAGTCCAGTAAAAGCAAATGTTGTCAGTCTGGGTGACTCCCTAGGGACTCTCTGGGGCCCTTTTGGCTACAGGTGACCCAGCTCCTGACTGTGACCCTACCCCTGCTGACACTGCCCTCAGGGAAAACCTGCTGGACTGTTTTGCCTCCTCCTGCTCTGACCCAGGGATGTCTGTACAGGGGGAGAGGTTGTGCAGGGCCCTTTCTCGATCACAAAAGAAAGGCCCAACAGGTCAGTGGCTGTTTTAGTTAGAAGGAATAACAAGATGAATGTAGACAGAAAGGAAGCCTTTCATGTGCAGGTGATCCTGCCTTCTACCAGCATCGGACAGAGCCGGGTGGGTTTTCCCAAGACACACAGTGCAGATCCTGTCCATAGAGAATTCCTTCTTCACTCCCATAACTTGATGCCTTTCATTTTTTGCTTTAAAAAACAAACAAAATCATACACCATCTCCTTACATGATGCAAGCTTATTTCTTTCATGACACCCACCAGTGATCAGTTGGGACACTCCAGTACTTTCCTTACCACTGCTACTCAGGCTAACAAATGGGATTCTCAGGCCTTAAGTGCAAGGCTCAAGAAAGCTGACATTGTCTTGTCAAAAACCCTGGCTCCAATGCCTTCTGGAAGGCTCCCAGTCCACCTCCCCTCTCTACCACGTCAAACCATGTGCTTTGCTCAAATGCTGTCCAGAATCTTTGCCGTACACTGTGTCACGTTCATGCACATGTTCCTCCCTTGTGGGCACTTGCCTATACTGGGGCTGCCTGGGACAGACTCAGCATTCCCCGCAGCAGCCCCTAGAGTGCTGTGCTCTGCACTTGGAGATAGAACAGCATTGCCTTCACACCAACATTGGGGCTATAGTGGAGCAGTGGTGACACAGCATCAAGACTCTCTCCAAGCCCCCCAAAGCCAGGAGGTATGCAGGTGGGCACAAGGTTGGGAGGGGACATCACCAGGGCAGGTGACCTAAGCCAACCAAAGGGATATTCCATACTGGGTGATGTCCCACTGAGCAGTGAAGATGTGAAAGGGGAAGGAAAATCAGGGGTGGGCATACTGAGTCAGTGCTTCCAAACACATCGACAATCATTAGTTGCTGATGGGAATCGGAGAATAATTTTCTTTCATTTTGTTTCCAAACATCCTTCTCTCTTTAGTTTTTGATTTCTTCTTCCTTTTTCATTTAATTATATTATATTATATTATCCCTATTATATTATATTATTTTATATTATATTATATTATATTATATTATATTATATTATCCCTATCTACACTTTTTACTTTCTACTCTCTCTGAAGGAACATCCTGGCTTGCTGAGGCCCTGCTGTGTTTTACCTCCAGAAGATATCGAGTGGTGGAAGGCAAGGAATCCTGAACAGCAACTCTATCTCCTTTCCACAGGAGTGAGGGGAAGGTCTAGAGAGAGGTTTCTTTGGTACATACTGAGTCTTTCTGAGAGCTGCTGCTCTTCATTCTGGAATTCTCAGCCATCTACCTCTTGATCCAGACTGGGAATACACTCGTGTGTGGTGCCCAAACAGCCCATGTATCCTTCCGTGTAGTTTGTCTTTGGAAACCTCCCATTCACTGACATGTGCCATGTCTTGGTCAGGATGCCTCTTTATGGACCATTTACTTTTCCAGCGGTGTGGTCTGGCTCCCCTTCCTCCACTAGTGGGCCTAAACTGGGATGTCCTCTTCACACTCATGGCCTATGACCAAGCTGCGTGCATCTGCCACCCACTGCAGAACTCCAGTCTGGTGGGAGGCCTGTGGGCTGAGCTCCTGCTCCCCTCCTTGGCACAAGCGGTGCTCACCCTTTTTTTGCCCTGCTCTGGCCCTACACAATCGCGACTCCTTCTGGGACTTGCTGTCAGTCATGCAGCTGCCTTCTGCAGAGAGCTTCTGGACTGCTGTGCTCCTTAAATACAACAGCTCCACCAGTTTTCCTGTCCTCCTTGAGCTCCTGCAGGGTGCTCCTCCCTCTGAATGTAGACATGTGAGGAGACACAAGACACTGTCTGCTCACTCTCACTTCCCTGCACTTGTATCATGCCGGGGGCTATGTTCCTTGTCTATTCCCAGCCCATTGCCAACTTGTCCCGCAACAAAGTGGTGTCCATCTTCTCCAGGGCTGTGATGCCCCTGCTCCATGCACCAATCTGCAGCCTAGGGACCGAGAAAATGAAGGAAGCCATGCAAAACCGAGGGAGGTTTTTTCTTTGTTTGTTTCCCCTGCTGTGTTCTCTGTCTCTGCTTTCAGGGCCATGCCGTTTTCTATACTCTCTTCTGCAATAGAGGTCTTGGGGAAGCTGCCATCACTGCTTCCACAGCAGCCCTCATTTTCTTTCTTACCTTTCAGCTCCTCCCTCCTGAAGGGCTGCTTCTAGGGGAAGAACCTGGGGCGGAGCCGAGAGAAAGAACAGCAGGAAGCTGGAAGCAACACACAGGGATACAAACCTGACTGAGGGAGGCAGTGAGGAGACCAAATGTGGGCAGTCACATCACTTGCGTGGGGTACATGGGGCTGAGGCTCCTTCTCTGCTCTCCTCTATGCCTCCTCGTCTCCTACCCCGTTCACTGCCCTCCTCTCCCCTTCCCACTCCCAAAGGAGATGCCGTAGCAGACGGGCAGCTGCTGTCTCCGCTCCCTCGCCCTTTCGCTTTCGCTCCCTCTCCCACTCCCTCTCCCTCTGCCTCTCCTATCCCGGGCTGGGCTGCAGGACGGGCAGAGCCCCGCGGGCAGCAGCCGAAGCCCTGCCCGCCCACAGGCGCCCAGCACTCGCAGCCCGGGACAGCCCCCGAGCGGCCCCGGGGCGGAGCTGGCGGCGCCGGGCGGCGGCGGCGGGGAGGAGGCGCCGCGGGCGGAGCAGAGCCGGGGCTGGCGGGGGCAGCGCGGCGCGGGCGGCGGAGCGGCGGGATGCGGCAGGGCCGGGCCGCAGGGCTGGCGGCGCTGGCCGCGGTGCTCCTGGGTGCGCGGGGCTGCCGGCGCCGGGGACGGGACGGGACGGGACGGGGCTGCCCTCGCTTCTGGCCCGCCGGCTTCTTACGGACCTCGCTCCCCTCTGGCCTCCCTCTGCAGCCATCCCGCCTGCCTCCAGAAGGCTCAGCCGGCCGTTGCCTCCCACCTTGCCTTGCTCCCTTCCTCCCTCCTCTCCTTTCGGCACACCCCCACTCATCCTGCTTCCCTTCTCCTCCTGGCTCGGACTCTTCTCCCAAACAGTCCGGCTCCGACTTGGTCCCCTAATAATCATTCCCAGTGAAATGCCTTTGTATGCTTTTTTCTGAGAAAAAGCTCGCATCAGCTGTCAACTGTTTTCTTCTCCCCTCTCCCCCTGCGTGACATTTTCGGTGCAGGAAAGACATTTTCTGAGTTTTCTCCTGCTTTCTTTCTCGGCAGTGGCTGTGGGCAGAGCCCAGGTGCAGCAGGAGCCATGGGCACAGACCACCGAGGGCACCGGCATCAACATCACCTGCTCACACCCCAACATCCAAACTGGTGAAGTCATCTACTGGTACCGCCATCTGCCGGGCCAAGGACCCGCATCCCTAGTGTTCGGTACTACAGGCTCCAGAGCACTGACGGACCTGCCGGGGAGGCTCGAGGTGGCAGCAGACCGCCGGTCCAGCGTCCTGTGGCTCACCGAGCCCCGTCTTCGGGACGCGGCGGTGTATTACTGCGCCCTGAGAGCCACGGGGAGAGGAGCCGGGGCTGCGGCCGTGCAGGAACCGTGGCGGGCGGGGCCGGGCGTGTGTGGCGGGGGCGAGGTAGGGGCACAGCCCCCAGGGGGCGCTGCCGCTCCGCCCGCCAGGACCACCTCGTCCCGCAGCCGCGGGGGTTCCCCCGCCAGCCCGGCCCCTCCAAGGCACTTCGGTTCTGCTGAAAGGGTCTGGAGCCTGGGTGCAGCTGAGCGGAGATGGCAGCAGCCTGGCAGAGGTGTGTGCAGGGAAGAGGCACTGAAACACAGCCCCTTTCTCCTGAGCCTTCCTTTTCTTCACGGTGCAACAATCTCCCTTAGTTTCTCCCAAATTCAGGCCCAAACAAGGACCGAATCAGGACAGTTTGGATCCTTGGTTTAATTCAGGGTAACAATGTTTGGAGTGCCTCAGCGTGGCTGTCCATCGATGACCTTGGGATGTATAGGAGAAGCAGACTGCTGTGAGGTTCCTGAGAGTGCCTATCAGTCAGGGTTTTTCCGCCCCTGGACACTGCCAGGTTCTTCTGGGAGTCAGTGCTGGAGACAGGCCTATCTCCTCAAACCTGTCTATAAAGGCCTGCCAGCATTGTCTCAGAAATGCATCGCAGAGGGGACAGATTCCCATCCAACCCATGTCTGGCTGGTTCTCCTGAAGGCAAAGGGGCAGCTTCACACGTCGTATTTCAGAGCAAATGTGTTTTCTCAGCGTAGTGGGTGTCTCATCCAAGCTAATCTGCCTTGTTCAAACACAGAGGCAGATCCCAACCACACTTTTATCTGTTTGCTAATGACATGCACCCAGAACTTCACCCAAACATTATATATTGCTAACAGTGTCCTGGGGCATTTAAGGTAGGCAATAAACAGCAGAGCAATTAAGAAACCAATGTCTCCAGGAACTACCAGTCATGTTTTGGGTTGCAGCGTGGGCCAAGCCCTTCCAGGGCAACGGGCCATCCCAACAAAGCAGAAATGTTTGTCAGAGCTCTGCCTGGGTCTCTTTCCTGTGGTCTACCCCACATCTTAGCCCTGGCAGTGCCACAGCTTCACCTGGGTTAAATTGGTTGCATTCTCTTGCAGCTGTGGCTGATTCCATTCCTCTGACACCAGGAAAGACAAAGGGTTTACCCCAGCGCACCTTTGGCTCATCTCTCTTGCCTGCATTGCTGATTCCTTCTGGACATGACAAGGCTGTACCAAGCAGGGCCATACATGAATCCATAAGGAAACATCTTTGTAACTGAGCAGGGACCGGGTGCCCTTCTGATGGGACCTGTTATAGATGTAACCAGGCTCTAATGAGATACTGATGAGAGATATCACGGGGCTGCAAAGCACTGACAGGAAAAATGTCTGCCAGCAGTCAAGCAGGGCCTGGAAACAATGGGCATCCTTGAAGTGCAACTGGGTAACAGAGAGCTGCACATATCCTGAACATAGCCTCTACATAACCAAAAGAAGAAACAGAGAAACAACTTGCCTGAGCAGGAGCAAAGCAAATGGTCAGGAAAAGAGGAAATGAGCATGAGGAAGTCCCTGTGAGTGCACGTCCTGCACCTGAGGAAAGCTGTTGCATGCTTGGGGGCAAGTGGGCACCCTAGAACAGCGAGGGGGCATGCAAACTGCCTGCTGTCTTTGCAGTGACCCAACCCATATGGGTTCAGGGTCCTCAGGGACTAGAGATTTACATGTATGGTCCATGACGGGGAACACCAATGCTGATTTGTGAAGGGGATCAGCCCTGCATGTGTGCCATCACCTGGGCCCTGCCAAGTGCTGTGCTGGGGGCAGTTGGGCCTCATGGGACACATGTTCCTGCCGCACATGCCCATTTGTGCTGGCCATAGCCCTGAGGTAGGGCAAACGAGGGAAGATGAGGGTGGAGTAGAAGCAGTCAGGCATCCCTGCACTTATTCCACCCATTCCCCACATCTGCCATCCATCTTCTGTCCCCACCTGCTTCCCCAGCACAGCACTGTCCTGAGCAAGAAGAAGCCCGTTCCTAAGAGCCTACAGGGTGCCAAGCCTCCACAGCCTCCCACAGACTCGTAGCTTCTTCTGTGAGGACAGCAGAGGTTGTGCTCTCTGTTTGCAGGACAGGGGGGAGCTGTGGGCAGAGATGCTGCAAGGCAAGGGTAGATTGCCCCTTGCTCTGTGAAAGTGAGGAATGTCTTCTTCAGCTCCAACGGGCATTGTCCAAGAGCAATGAAGTCCCTCTGCAGCATGTCGCAACCTCCCATTGTTCTGGGAGTGGGGAAAAGGCTCCTTAAACACCCATCTTATACCCACCAAGGGCAAGACAATTCTCGCTGGGCGGCTCAGGAGGGCATACGCAGAGGGAAGAAACATCCACAGCCAAGGCTGGGTTGCCGGAAACTTTAATTAGTGTAGAGAGGAAAAGGAGGTCACTCTGAGCAGAGGCCCTTCAGTGCAGGGATCACCAGGGCCAACCAAGAGGCAGCATCCTTTGCCCATGGAGGAGTTCATGCAGGGCATTTGTCTGCTGTTACCACAGTGGCAGGGCTGGATCTGAGGATCCCCACAGCACAGGGGAGGAGAAGAACACTACGAAAATTGAGACAGGGGGGTAGGTGTTAGAATGGAAGGAGAGACATGGACTGTGTTTTCAGAGATCTCAGACTAGCCCCTGGTCAGGCTCCTGCCAATGTTTGCCAGAGGAGGTGAGGAAGGTCAGTCATTCTGAAAGCAATGGCCTGAAGACTCCTCCTTCTGTTGTCCAGCACCATGGTCGTGCTGGAACCCCAGGGCCATGGGCAGTGCCTTTAGCAGGGCAGGCATCTTCTGCCACAGTAGCGGCTGGAAATGCCTGAGAGATCACAGCACCCGGAGGTGATGGGGACTCCGTCACAGCTGAGGATGCTGCCAACGGCAGCAGAGGTGGAGGATCCCACAGCTGTGTTCTGCGGGAAGGAGCTGAGGATGGGGCCGGGCAGGGTCACCACTACGGGAGAGGGCTCAATGACGACGGTGGAGTTCTGGCACTGCCTGACGCAGGGCTCGTTGCAGCTGCTGGCCAGCGGGGTCGGGCCACAGGGCCGGCATGGCAGGCACTGGTTATAGCAAGACATGTCTTGGGCTGGAGTTGAACCTTTGAGAGAGAGGGCAGAGAGGAAGCAGAGCATATGGTGAGGAGCAGCCCCATTATCCCACCACAAAGGAGCTAAGGCAACTGGTGATGGTGGATGTGGAGGCTGTGCCAGGAGGTTCATGGTCTTCATCGCTTTGTACTGACAGGGCCCTTCAAAGTGCAGGCTGATCCAATGAGACAATCACGTTGCACATAACCCAAAAGGCTACCTCTGCACCATGTCACAGCCTCTCTCTACACAGAACGTCTCTCTCCACCCCTCTCCCATGGGAAGGAACTCCAAGGCCCAGCATAGCTCTGAACCACCACCAGATGAGATGTCTATTAATGCAAGATCCCTTCCACTTGAGAAGAGGAGGAGAGAGGGCTTCAGACTCACCTGGTTACCAAGGAGGATGAGGCAACAGAATTGGATGAGAGAGCAGAGAGCTGGGCTGCCTTTTATACTGGTACTTCATTGCCGCAGGCCCAGAGGCACCCTTGGCAGAGGTAACAATTTTCTGACAAGCTCATCTTGAATGCAAACCATCCCAACAAATGATATGGGCTGTGCACTGGTTTCCTGCACTGCTGCCTTTTCATTTCCAGATCTAGGCCATGGCCATTCTGCAGTGATGGTTTCTTTAGAGTGCTGGCATGAAATGTCCAAGGATTTCTAGGGCAGGAATGCATCAGTGAGGGCAGAAGACTCACTGGAAGTGCTGGATGGGTCCCCTCTGATCATCTTCATGGCTCTGCTCTGAACCCACTTGAACAGCTCTATATCTTTCTCATGCTGGGGGCCCCAAAGCTGAACACAGCACTCCAGGTTGGGTCTCACTGAAGCGGAGCACAGGCCGTGAATCACCTCCCTCCATGGACTTGCTTCTGTCAAGACAGACAAGCATGGAAACAAAGCTTCTTTCCTTGGCCAAATTCAATTCTGGCTTCGATTTAGCTCTCCTAACTTGATTCCTATCTTGCCTCATCAGACTATGTATCTATATTCTTTCCAGTCTACCTGTCCTTGCTCCCACCCTCTATGGCCTTCTCTGTCATGTTTGAGTTCAGCTAGTTGCTCCATGTTCATCCATGCAGGTCTCCTGGCATTTTGCCTGACTCTCTCTTGGGATGCATCACTCCTGAGCTTGGAGGAGGTAATCCTTGAATATTGCTTGAATATTCCTTGAATATTAACCAGCCTTCTTGGGCCCATCTCCCCTTCAGGGCTTTGTATCATGGTACTCGACCAAGCAGATGCCTGAGCAGACCAAAGTCTGCTCTCCAGAAGTCCAGGGCAGCAAGTTTCTTGTGCTTCCTCCTCACTGTGCTTTGTTCACACATCTGCTCTTGTCTTGTGACAACCACTGTGCAGCTGGCTTTGTGTGAAGGCACGTGGGTGCAGAGATTTGTGCAGGACTCCATGCAGGTATAGATGAGCACGTGCGTGTGTCCTTGTTTCCACTTTATCACGAGGGTATATGCACTTGGCAGCACTCTCCCCTGCTCTGTGCATGAGTCCTGCAGGGGAGCGGGTTCCCAGGGTCAGAAGGAGCCTGAGAGCAGCTGAACGCAGATGGCACCAGCCTCTCAGAGATGTGTGCAGGGAAGAGGCACTGGAAAATACAGCTCCTTTCTCCTGAGCCCTCCTTTTCCTCCCGCTGCAACAATCACCCCCTGTTCCTGCCAACTTCAGGCCCAAACAAGGACCATATCAGGACAGTTTGGATCCTTGGTTTAATTCAGGATAGCAACGTTTGGAGTGCCTCTGAGTGGCTGTCCATCGTTGACCTTGGGATGTACAGGAGAAGCAGACTGCTGTAAGGCTCCTGATAGTGCCTGTCAGTCAGAGATTTCCAACCCTGGACACTGCCAGGTCCTCCTGGGAGTCAGTGCTGAAGCCAGGCCTATCTCCTCACAGTTGTCTATAAAGGCCTGCCAGCATTGTCTCAGAAATGCATCGCAGAGGGGACAGATTCCCATGGCTGGTTCTGCCTGGACTGGCTGGTTCGCCTGAGGGTAAAGGTGCAGGTGTCACTCCTCCATGTGTAGAATATCACAGCAAAGGGATCACACAATAGCAAGAGTAATTTGTGTGTCCCCCCCTCACTCCCCCTTGTGCCAAATGAATTCTCAGCATTTGGAGTGCTTCAGCATGGCTGACCGTCTGGCACAGTGTTCATAGTTCATCGGAGCCCTTCCCACAGGCCTAAGCCTGCAGCTTTGGCATGGAGGGCACCTTCTGCTTGAGTAGCAGCTTGCAGTGCCAGACACCCAGTCCTGCTGAATGCTTTCATTAGGGCCACAAGCAGTCGGAAGGAGGGCACCCTCGTTTGTGCATGGTCCCCAACAAGGGAACACAGGTCATGACAGCGTAGGTCACAAATGTGCTGTGGAGAACACAGGCTGGCTGGAGAAAGGGGCTGACCAGAACCTCATTTTGGTGCAAAGGAGCAAAGAAAAGGATTTTCCTCTTGGGCTGGAAGCACCCCCAGAGTAATTCAGGATGGGGGCTGGCTGCCAAGGAAGCAAACCCTCAGGAAAGGCTTTTGGGTGCAGGAGGCACCCAGCCACACACGAGCCAGCAGCGCGCCCTTGAAGCAAAGGTAGCCAACGGCCTGTGGAGCTGCAGGCATCAGGGGGTGCCCCGCAGTGCGTGGGGCCGGGCAGGTGGGGCGTGGGCGAGGCGGGGGCACAGCCACAGTCGGGCCGCGTGGGGTCGCTGCCGGTGCTTGGAAGTCCCCTTGCAGGGCCTGGAGTTAAACAGCACGGGCCCGAGGGAGCCTCAGAGCAGCCACATTGGGTTTCCTCCGTTTTCTGCAGTGGTCTTGTTTCCAAGAGCTTGTTGTACAGGTTTCTTCCTAAGCCCAAATCCAGGACCTCTGGTGCTGAGATGACGTCCCGGCAATACAACAAATATCTGTGCTGGACACTCACTCTAATGACACGTGTTGGAACCTTGGATCTTGCCAAAGGACCGAGTCACTGAGGGGTTTGCTGCACTAGCCAGCACTGTTGTAGATCTGCCCTTGGTGCAGTATTCACTTCTGTGTGTGCAGAGCTGCTGACTGCTGAACAGAGGGCTGTGGTGGGGCGTCCTTCCCTGCCAGATAATGTGTGGCTCTCCCGGGGGATTGGGTGGAAAGGGGGTGGCGGAAGCAATCCCATCTTCATTGACAGCAGAGGTGGGTGCAGGCCTCTGTGTCTGGCTGGGTTCTGGATGGGAGGGGGAGGCCACTGGGGACACTTGCCCCTTGCTGGGGCTGCCCACCTGCCAGAAGGGGCAAAAAGAGGGAAGCACACAGCAGCCATGTTGGTGTCCTTTTGCCTTTATGCTGACCAAGTGAAATGTCCTAGGCTTCACAGGCTTTCAGCTGTGAGCTAACTGCACAAGTGTGACACTCCCAGTGCTGGAACACTTCTGGCTGGCCAAGGGGTCCTGGAGCACAGCAAAGACTGGCTGGATTCCTTTCTGACTGCTTTAGCCACTAGTCCATCCCTCTCTTGTGAGCCTTGCTGGGGCAGGGGTGAGCCCCAAGGAGCAGCAGGGGGAGAGCTTTGCTCCACCCTCTGTGCTGAGGTTTAGAGGCTGCTTTGAGCTGGCAGAGGGGGAAGTGAACTTGCAAGCTTGAGCTCCCTCTTTCCAGGCACTACGTGGGCACCCTGTGAAGGCGAGAGCGTGACATGGTCCTGCTTTTCCTGGCAGCCTTGTTGGCACTGTCAGACTTAGGTGAGATGTGACTTTGAGGCAGGGCAAGCTAGGGTCAAGGTGGCATCCCATCATTTCTGGAGGGGGGAAATAGGACTCCTTCCTCCTGGAAGAACTAGAAGTGTTATCTGTAGGGAGAGCAGGGGCTGCAGACCAGTACGGGAGACAGTCTGGGAGATGTCATGAGCAACGAGTGTACAGGGATGAATAAGCATCTGCACTTTTCCTTTGCAGATGCCTAGCGTTCATACTTGCATTGTTCATAGGTACGTAAGGACTCAAATCCTGGTAAGATACTGCTAAAAAGTAGGTGAGCTGACAGACTTGGGTATGGGAATTGAATAACACCTGCAGAAAGAAGAGGGCATGTGTACTTAGCTCAGCATTTTATAGCCCATGAAAAGGGAGATGGAGAGGGGGGACAGTGATCAAGTTGGTGAGCTGATACACACAGGAAAGAGAGGGGGAGAACAGATACATCTTCAAACAGTGCTGAGATGCTGTTCTGGCTTTGCAGGTCATGCACAGAAGGACTCTGTGGTGCAGTTTGCACAAGAAACTGCCATCCAGGTGGGACACAACGCTACTCTGCACTGCAATTTCTCCACCAGCACCACTACTCCATACATCTTCTGGTACCAGCAGCACCTGACCCAGTCCCCTCAGTTCTTGCTGCAGGTGAGCAAGTTCAAGCCTCATGTGCATTCCGGGAGGATCTCCTCTGTGCTCTCCATGGAGAACTCCCAGGTGCTTCTCCACGTGCAAGATGCCAAGCTCCAGGACAGCGCTGTCTACCTGTGTGCACTGAGCCCACACTGGTGCCTTCAGCTTGCAGCTTTATACGGGAAGGTGCAGGTGCTGTGAGGTGCAGTTTACTCTCATCACAGTTTGCATGGAGCTCTGAGCTGAGCCTGCCCAGCAAGGACACCTGGGGCTTGTGGTGAGCCAGGTGTGAGTGGCAGCCCCTGCTCCTGATGCCTGGCAGTGTGGTTAGCATAACCAACAGCAAGGCAAATATCCATCATGTGGAAGGGGCTGTTAATGTGCACCCCTGCCTCCTTGTCTCTCCCTCTCACTGTCCCCAGCATGCTGAGACACCCACCATTCTGGCAGCAAAGGGCATTGGTGTTATCAAGCTAGTAATCAAACTAGCAATTTATTTGTAGTAAGCTTTAGGATTTTGTAGTAATTTTTAGTATTTCTAGTAATTTGTTATGTAATAATAAATCCCCTTTTACAACCACAAGCAGTGGCCAGTCCTCATTCTGCCAAGGATCCCTAGAGAACCTGCCAGTGCTCTGTAGTGTTGGGAGACAGAGCTTGGTGTAGTCAGCAGGAGCCTTGTGTTAGAATAATGAATGGTTCCCTTGATAAATGGGCCACACTGTGAAAGGGTTTTCTTGGAAATGGAAGGCAAGATGCAAAGCAGCAATGGCTAAGCTCTATACACCACAATCCAAATCCCTCAAGGAATGAATTTAATAAATGGAAAGATGCATGTACAGTAAGGAAAGAGAAAAGGAAGGAAGGAGAGTTAGCTGGCTGTTAGCTGCAATGTGAAAAATTGAGAAGGAGTGGGCTGGAAGGCGATCAGGCCCAGTCAGCATGAGTTTATGAAAGGCAGGTCCTGCTTGACGAACCTGATCTCCTTCTATGAGAAAGTGACGCTCTGGGTGGATGAGGGAAAGGCTGTGGATATGGTCTACCTTGACTTCAGCAAGGCTTTTGACACCGTTTCCCACAGCATTCTCCTCAAGAAACTGGCTGCTCATGGCTTGGACTGGCGCATGCTTCGTTGGGTTAGAAACTGGCTGGATAGCCGGGCCCAAAGAGTCGTGGTAAATGGAGTCAAGTCCAGCTGGAGGCCAGTCACTAGTGGCGTTCCCCAGGGCTCGGTGCTGGGGCCGGTCCTCTTTAATATCTTCATCGATGATCTGGACAAGGGCATGAGTGCACCCTCAATAAGTTTGCAGATGACACCAAGTTAGGTGCATGTGTCGATCTGCTTGAGGGTAGGAAGGCTCCGCAGGACGATCGGGATAGGCTGCACCAATGGGCTGAGGTCAACTGCATGAAGTTCAACAAGGCCAAGTGCCGGGTCCTGCACCTGGGGCGCAATAACCCCAAGCAGAGCTACAGGCTGGGAGATGAGTGCTTGGAAAGCTGCCAGGCAGAGAAGGACCTGGGAGTATTGGTTGATAGTCGGCTGAATATGAGCCAGCAGTGTGCTCAGGGGGCCACGAAGGCCAACGGCATCCTGGCTTGTATCAGAAGCAGTGTGGCCAGCAGGTCTATGGAAGTGATCGCCCCCCTGTACTCGGCTCTGGTGAGGCCGCACCTCGAGTACTGTGTTCAGTTTTGGGCCCCTCGCTACAAGAAGGACATGGAGGTGCCTGAGCAAGTGCAGAGAAGGGCAACGAAGCTGGTGAGGGGTCTGGAGAACAAGTCTTACGAGGAGCAGCTGAGGGAGCTGGGCTTGTTCAGCCTGGAGAAGAGGAGGCTCAGGGGTGACCTTATCACTCTCTATAGGTACCTCAAAGGAGGCTGTAGTGAGGTGGGGGTTGGTCTATTCTCCCACGTGTCTGGTGACAGGTCAAGGGGGAATGGGCTAAAGTTGTGCGAGGGGGGTTTTAGGTTGGATATTAGCAAGAACTTCTTTACCGAGAGGGTTGTTAGGCATTGGAATAGGCTGCCCAGGGAAGTGGTTGAGTCACCATCCCTGGAGGTCTTTAAAAGACGTTTAGGTGTAGAGCTTAGGGACATGGTTGGACTAGGTGATCTTGAAGGTCTCTTACATTCTGTGATTCTGTGATCCTCAGAGAGGAAGGGTCCCTTGTTGGGCCGGGATCTCCCAGCACACAGGCGTGATTTTTACTCCTGTAATTAGGATAGTACACGGTGACTTCACATGTAAATACTCCTAATCTTTGTTTTTCAGCTGTCTATTCATATTGCATTGCTAGGTGATATATTCAAAAGCCAAATGAAGCCACACTCTTCTTGAATGAGCGAAAGAACACAAGGCAATGCGCACATTCTGGAACATAAAAAAATCCTACTAGAAATTGGGACTTTTGTTGCTTTTCTTGAGGGTGGATTGTGAATATAGATGGATGCCAGCAGGAGTGGCCTTCTAGTACCGAATAAAACACCATAAGTTGGAGGTAACACAAGAAAGAAAAAGGGAATAGCATAGGCAAGTTTTTTTTTTCTGATGCTGGGTACCCTGAGTTATGGAGCTGTACTGGGACTGTCTGGGACAGAATTAACATTCCCCACAGTAGTCCCTAGAGTGCTGTGCTCTGCACTTGGAGCTAGAACTCCACTGCCGTCGCAACAATGTTTGGGCAATTATGGACCAGTGCTGGCACAACATCAAGATTCTTTCTCCAACACCTCCAAAGCCAGGAAGTGGAGGGTGGGCAAAAGGAGGGAGGGGACATCACCATGGCAGCTGACCCATATCATCCAAAGGGATATTCCATACCATGTGATGTCACACTCAGCAATAAAAGGTGGGAAAGGGGAAGGAAAGCGGGGAGCTCTCATTATGAAGACATCTGTCCTCCCAAACAATCGCTATGAGTATTGAGGCCCTGCTTGCCAGGAGATGGCCAAACATCACTTTTTGTGGGGAAGTAGAGAATAATTTTCTTTTCTCTCTGTGCTTCTGTGCAGCCCTTGCTTATTTCTCTCTCTTACTTTTCCCTTATATTAAATTTATTTCTTCTCACCCTCTTCTGATGAGGGGGAGTAAGAGAGTGGTTGTGGTGGAGCTCACCAAGGAACAGAAGACAGACCACTTGTCAGGGCAAGGCACATGCTGCAGATCCTGCTCCTGCTGAGATTCACTGGCATTGTTATCTTTGGAGATTTTCTGGGATTTTGTGTAATTCTTCTTTGAAATGGAGAACTCTATTCATCAAACAACAACACGTTGCTTCACTCCTACAGACTTGCCACATGCACACTACCACATGCCAAAGGATGTGGACAGCACAGCTCTGTCCAGCACACCAGAGCTCTGTGCCTATTCAGGCGAGCTGCCATGCAGATCCCAAACTTCTCCATGAACAATCTCCTTCTCTTTTGGGACACCACAGGCAGTGAAGAGGATTCACTGCTTCATGCAGTAAATATTTTTGGACAGAGGGAGAACGTTCACGCTGCCTGGGGGCTGTGAAAGGAACAGTTGGGGTCTGCAGGGCTTGGAGTGTCATTCCTTTGGATGTCTGAGAAGTACACATTTGAGGCATTGACAAGGCAACTAGCCAGGCACAGCCTAGCCAGACAAGGTGTTAGGGGTGGTGATAGAGGGGGCCCAAGCATCAGGGAAGCAGAAACTGCTGGGGATGTGGCCCTGGGTGGGTGCCCCCTGTGGCCCGTCATTGTGAGTGCACGTGACCCACTGAACCCACATCCTTTTCCCTGCTGACTCCTCACCCCTTGCCCGATGGAACAGGTTGTCCTTGTCCCCCCTAGGCTCGTGCCAAACAACACCCCAATGAAGCCCCGTTCCTCTTGCAAATGCTAGGTTATCCCACCAGAACAGGACACAGCCAGAAACCCTGGATGCTGCGTAGCATGGTTCCTCCCTTCTTTCTGGGGATGTGAAAGGCATCTACTCCTCACACAGGAAACAGGAACATTTCTATGGAGCAGAGGACCCCAAGGTAGAAAAAAAAAGCTCAGTGGGGAAGAATGCCCTGACATCAGCCATGGCCAAACAGTGCCTGTGCAGAAGTTAGAAGAGAAGGCAGATGTAGCTGGGGAAGTGAGGACCCCACTGGGAGAGGAGACAAGAGCAGCCCCTGCACATGATGCGGCTCCCAGAGTTCCCAGGATCCCTGACTGTGACAATCCTCAGAGGTTGCTCCTGCCGGAGGAGGGAGAAACCCCAGGGAGCATTTGGGGCACAGTCACACCAGAACATATCTTGTCACTGAATCTGCACTTGTTCCCCCAGCAGAGTCATTTCCGGCAGCTCTGTTGTCTTGGGGCTGGGAGGTGCTTTTCTGACTCTCTCTCCTGCTGAAAACAGGAAAGTTGGTCTGAGCATGCACCGTGGGTATCTTGTCCTCACTGCCTTCCTGGGGCAACTGCTGGGTAAGTGCTGGCTTTTAATCAAGGTATAAATCTTCTTTCCCTAGGAAGCCCTCGTCAGCCTTAATGCATTTATGTGAGGAGCAACTCTTGAATCACAAAGAAAATGTTGCTAAATGTTGTCTCCCGTTTATGGTTGCTAAATGATGTCTCCCATTTCTGGTTTGTGATCTGGTTCTCTCAAGATGCTGTTTTTCTTTGAAATTTGGAAAGAGGAGATGGAGAAGAGACCTCTCCTGCTACTATAGTTCTTTCAGTCCATCTCTTTTCTGCATCTCTCTTCTCCTCCACCTATTGTCACCAGAGAAGTTTTCACCAGTCTCTGCAGTCCCTCATTTCTCCCTTTCCTATAGAAAAAGCCAGATTGTGTCCCAGTGGATACAGGGACATTAAAGCTCTCCTCCCATGGACATTACCAGGGTGTCCAGTCTGTCTTCTAACTGATGTCTTCCTGCTGTGGCCTCCAGTGTCCTCCTGCTTGTCAGCACAGCCATGGCTCACTCCTGCCACCACTCACCTCAGCTTTGTTTGTACTGATGGGACTTGGAGGCCCCTGAGATGACAGGATCGAGGAAGCAGGTTGAACCTTTTCTCTATAGCTGTGTGGGCCGCTCAAGCTGCTGGTCCCAGCACACAAAGCCAGGCATGACAGACTGAGCTCTGGTCCTCTGGGCAGAAGGAGAGCAGGCAGGAGGAGCAGGCACACAGCACAGTTCTCCTCAGGGTCCACTCTGGCCAAGGAGCTCTGAGCTCTGCCCCCAAACCACCTTGCTGTGCCCCAGCCCTGGGGCCCTTTCAGCCCAGTAAAGGACAGAGAGAAAGGACGGGTCTGAATCCACTCCTGTTTGGTTGCCTGTACATTTCGACACAGAACTGCTGACCTTCTCTATCTTCCAGAAACCATGGGGCAGGTGTCTCTCACTCAGCCAGAAGGACAAGTCACCGTGGAGCAGGGAAACACCTTCCAGACCAATTGCACATATGAAACCTCCAGCTTTAATGGCTTGCTCTGGTACAAGCAAAAGAAGGGACAAGCCCCTCAGCTGATTACACATCAAGCAGTAGCAGGCACCAAGCAGAGTGACCATTTCACCACGGAGCTGAACACTAAGGGGAAATCCAGTGTTCTGCGGCTGAAAGAAGTCGAGCTTTCTGACAGTGCCTTGTACCTCTGTGCTGTGAGTGACACCCTGGTGCAGGAAGCTGCCCTGGCTGAGCAACAACGCTGGAGGAGGAGGGGACTTGTTCTCCAGAAGGATTCTGTCATTTCCAAGACAAAAGTGAATGAATCTCCAAATTGTGAATGTGCTCCTCCATCTCAGACTTCAGTGTTAGCCAGGAGATAGTTGTGGCTCAGGAGCACCTATTGATTATTGCTCTAACCCAGGAAATAGATATGTTATGTGTAGAAAGTCTTGGTCCCAGCGTGAGAGCTGTGCTGGGGCTACTACCTGATAGGCCAGACTCCAGAGAGGCCTGGATGAAGGCTTCATCCAGTGATGGCCATGTACCACCTAGGAGTCTGGCCAGGCCAGGCTGACAAGATTTGGCCAGGCAGGCACAGGCACACATGCAGCAGAGCTGGGGCAGGGCTATGCTAGGCCTGAGCTTGAGCAGAGACTGTGGGCTAGGGGCCAAGAGTCTTTGTGAAAGTAAAGCCCCCCCACACCACAGGGCCCCAAGGTGTGCAGATGTGGGAAGGCCCTCACCTGGGTATGCAGAGCAGTGGGGCTACATGGAGCACAAGGGCCACTTCATCCTCATGGCTCTGGGAATGACAGAGGAGCTTAGTGCCTGGGAGAACACCCCCCAGCGTGTGCCCTGTGGTTGGGCTGGTGCATGCCCTGTGCCATTCACGGCCCATACACAGACCTTGCTGAGTGCACAATCAGGTCTTATTCTCACTGTTATGTCACAGTGGACACATCTTCCCCCACATGACCTCTTTTCTGGAGCATGGTGCAATTGTGCCACGTATGCGGCCTCAGTTGCGGAGCCTGACAAAAGCTGATCCATGCTTGGGGAAAAGACAGCAAGACCGAGCAGCTGTGAGTGTTTGGGTATCAGTGCCTGTCCTGGGCCTGAGTTCATGAAAAAGGAGTTGAGTTCACAGGGACTGGGGGCTCCAGTGTGTGACCTGATGGGACTGGTATCAGTACGAACCTGTGGATCCCCTCAGCCCTATGCATCTTGGCAACAGCTGGGCCATGCCAGACACTGTGCTGAAATCTGATAGGGATGCAAAGGGAAGCTGTACCTGCTCTCCATGCCCAGACATGATGCCCATGATCAGGTGGTGCCGGAAAGGTGAACGTGGAGGCGAGACAGAGGACCATCCCCCAGATAATTTCCCATTCCCAGTTTCTGAAATCCTTTGGGATTATCTTTGTCTGAACCTCCATCCCTAGCACAGCTCCACCCAAAGCAAGACGAACACTCTTCCCCAAGAGCTGGGGCCTCCAATGTCAACAGCGCTTGTCTAGGCAGAGACATCAAAAGTCAAGGACTGGTGGCCATTGGCTGTGGAGGAACTAGGGATGTCTTCCTCACCTTCAAGAGACAGTGCCTGAAAGAGGAATTGCTGCAGTATGCCCCACCCTCCAGCCTATTCCCACTAAGGAATGGTTTTCTCCCTTGGCCATCAGTATCCAGATGAAAAGACCACACAGGGACACACGCATGGTTGCTGCAAAGGTTTATCAAGGCTCAGGAGGGAAAGGAGGTGACTCCCAGAGGAGGCCCCGAGATCGTAGCACAGCAGGAGCAGACAAAAATCTGTTCAGCTTTTCCAATGGCAGACTTGCAACAGGGCAAGTCTACCTGGCCCACATGGGGTGAGGGTCTACAAGGTCTCTCCAGGCTGGTTTCCGGGGCCTCATGCAAAGCAGAGGGCAAGAAAGAAAAGAAAGAAAATGAGCGTGTGGAAAACAGGATAGGTAGATATTGGCCATGTTGTCATAGACTCCAGGCTGGCCCCTTCCTGTCTGTCTTTACAGGACAAGCCAGAGATGGTCAGGTCCTCTTAGAACAACAACATGAGGTCTCTTCTTCCTTCCATTTTGGCCAGCAGCATGTTGTGAGTTCCTGGGGTCCTGGTCTGGGGCACTGTCTGGCATCTTTAGCAGGGGCGGCACCTGCTGCCACAGTAGCGGCTGGTAATGCAGGAGAGGTCACAGCACCCAGAGTTGATGGGGACGCCGTCACAGCTGAGGATGCTGCCATGAGAGAACAGACTAACCCCCACCTCGCTAGTACCTCCCTTGAGGTACCTATGGAGAGCGATAAGGTCGCCCCTGAGCCTCCTCTTCTCCAGGCTGAACAAGCCCAGCTCCCTCAGCCGCTCCTCATAGAACTTGTTCTCCAGGCCCCTCACCAGCTTTGTCGCCCTTCTCTGGACCCGCTCAAGCACCTTGATGTCCTTGCTGTAGCGAGGGGCCCAAAACTGAACACAGTACTCGAGGTGCAGCCTCAGCAGAGCTGAGTACAGGGGGACGATCACCTCCCTAGCCCTGCTGGTCACACTGTTTCTGATACAAGCCAGGATGCCGTTAGCCTTCTTGGCCACCTGAGCACACTGCTGGCTCATATTCAGCTGACTATCCACCTTCACTCCCAGGTCCTTCTCTGCCTGGCAGCTCTCCAACCATTCCTCTCCCAGCCTGTAGCTCTGCCTGGGGTTATTGCACCCCAGGTGCAGGACCCGGCACTTGGCCTTGTTGAACTTCATGCAGTTGACCTCAGCCCATCGGTGCAGCCTATCCAGATCCTCCTGCAGAGCTTTCCTACCCTCAAGCAGATCGACACATGCACCTAACTTGGTGTCATCTTCAAACTTACTGAGGGTGCACTCGATGCCCTTGTCCAGATCATCGATGAAGATATTAAAGAGGACCGGCCCCAGCACCGAGCCCTGGGGGACGCCACTAGTGACTGGCCTCCAACTGGACTTGACTCCATTCACCACGACTCTTTGGGCCCGGCTATCCAGCCAGTCTCTAACCCAACGAAGCGTGCGCCAGTCCAAGCCAAGAGCAGCCAGTTTCTTGAGGAGAATGCTATGGGAGACGGTGTCAAAAGCCTTGCTGAAGTCAAGGTAGACCACATCCACAGCCTTTCCCTTGTCCACCCAGCGCGTCACTTTGTCTTAGAAGGAGATCAGTCCTTACGCTTGCACGAAGCCTCAAAAGAATTGTGGGCCAGGGTCTTCAGGACACGGCAGTGGTCTTTGGGAGGAAGACCGTGGTCTTCCTCAAGATGTACTTTTCACCTTTTGCTAAAGAATGCCAAGTTGGCTGAATCAGTTGTTTTTCAAGCCACAGGAATGCCGAGTTGGCTCATGTTAGCTGAAGTTTCAGCATACCTGAAGGTCAACAGATAGCGGGATTTTTCAATTAACAAGATGCTTCAACATAACAGAAGGTCAACAGATAACAAGATGTCGTATATTTTGTTCTCATTACATTTTTAACTACAAGACTTATTCTATCCTAAAGTGAGTTTATGAAATATCAAAGTATCAATACTTCAGTTACTAAACACCAAGTCGTCATTACATTTGACCTCAGTACCAGGGAAGCTCATGGAGCAGATCCTCTTGAGAGTCATCACGCAGCACTTGCAGGGCAAGCAGGCGATTAGGCCCAGTCAGCATGGGTTTATGAAAGGAAGATCCTGCTTGACGAACCTGATCTCCTTCTATGACAAAGTGACGCGCTGGGTGGATGAGGGAAAGGCTGTGCATTCTTACTGCCATGTCTCAGCAGAGACAGTGGGATATCTGCCCCCACATGATCTCTTTTCTGGAGCATGATGGGGTTGTACTGCCTATGGGACTCTGAGTTCCAGGGCCTGATGAAAGATGATCCATGCTTGGGAAAAAGAAAGCAAGACAGAGCAGCCATGACTGTTTGCGCATCAGTGCCTGTCCTGGGCCTGAGTTCTTGAAAAAGGAGTTGAGTTCACAGGGACTGGGGACTCCAGTGTGTGGCCTGATGGGACTGGCACCAGTACAAACCTGTGGATCCCCTCAGCCCTATGCATCTTGGCAACACCTGGGTCATGCCAGACACTGTGCTGAAATCTGATAGGGATGCAAAGGGAAGCTGTACCTGCTCTCCATGCCCAGACATGATGCCCATGATAAGGTGGTGGAGGAAAGGTGAATGTGGAGGCGAGACAGAGGGCCATCGTAAAGACAATTACCCATTCCCAGTTTCTGCAGTCCTTTGAGACCATCTTTGTCTGAACCTCCATCCCTAGCACAGCTCCACCCAAAGCAAGACGAACACTCTTCCCCAAGAGCTGGGGCCTCCAATGTCAACAGCGCTTGTCTAGGCAGAGACGTCACAAGTCAAGGACTGGTGGCCATTGGCTGTGGAGGAACTAGGGATGTCTTCCTCACCTTCAAGAGACAGTGCCTGAAAGAGGAATTGCTGCAGTGTGCCCCACCCTCCAGTGCCTAGAGGAATGAGGCAGTGCCCCAAGCCTATTCCCACTAAGGAATGGTTTTCTCCCTTGGCCATCAGTATCCAGATGAAAAGACCACACAGGGACACACTCAGGGTTGCTGCAAATGTTTATCAAGGCTCAGGAGGGAAAGGAGGTGACTCCCAGAGGAGGCCCCGAGATCGTAGCACAGCAGGAGCAGACAAAAATCTGTTCAGCTTTTCCAATGGCAGACTTGCAACAGGGCATCAATCTACCTGGCCCCCATGGGGAGAGGGGCTAGCAGGTCTCTCCAGGCTGGTTTCTGGGGCCTCATGCAAAGCAGAGGGCAAGAGAAAGAAAAGAAAGAAAATGAGTGTGTGGAAAACAGGATAGGTAGATATTGGCCAAGTTGTCATAGACTCCAGGCTGGCCCCTTCCTGTCTGTCTTTACAGGACAAGCCAGAGATGGTCAGGTCCTCTTAGAACAACATGAGGTCTCTTCTTCCTTCCATTTTGGCCAGCAGCATGTTGTGAGTTCCTGGGGTCCTGGTCTGGGGCACTGTCTGGCATCTTTAGCAGGGGCGGCACCTGCTGCCACAGTAGCGGCTGGTAATGCAGGAGAGGTCACAGCACCCAGAGTTGATGGGGACTCCATCACAGCTGAGGATGCTGCCAACGGCAGCAGAGGTGGAGGATCCCACAGCCGTGTTCTGCGGGAAGGAGCTGAGGATGGGGCCGGGCAGGGTCACCACCACGGGAGAGGGCTGGATGACGATGGTGGAGTTCTGGCACTGCCTGACGCAGGGCTCGTTGCAGCTGCTGGCCAGCGGGGTCGGGCCGCACGGCTGGCATGGCCGGCACTGGTCGTAGCAGGACATGTCTGGGTGCAGGAGGTTCACCTGGGAGAGAGGGCAGGGAGGAAGCTTAAAATGGGGATGCACGAGGAGTAGCCTGTCACCACACCCTAACAGATCCAAGGCACAGGCAGTACTGTGAGCTGGAGGCTGTGCAGGGATGTGCAATCAGTTCTTGGCTGCATCCTGACAGGGCCCAAAAGAGCAACCAGAGCCAGGCTACACCCTATGCACAAGAGCCATCATAACAAAGGCCCAGTTTTCCTCCATGACAAACCTTCTACCCCTTGACTCTCCCACAACCAGCAGTCCCAAGATATGGCAGGGCACACAGCTGATAGCAGCTGAAAGGTCCAAGGAACTGAGTCCTCCTGTGGAAGAATGAGGTTGACAAGAAGGGGCTTCACACTCACCTGGTTCCCAACAAGAAGAAGGCCAGAGAAGTGGATGATTGAGCACGGAGCTGGGCTGGCTTTTATAGTGGGCCTTAGCTGCCCCATGTCCAGAGGCATCCCTTGAAGCAGGGACTATTTTCTGACAAGCTACTCATGCATGAAAAACATCCCACCTAATGATACGGGATGTGTGTTGCCTTCCTGTGATGCTGCTTTTCATTTCCTGCTTTATGCCCTTTCCCCAAAGAAGGCAACTTCTGAGTGGCAGGCAGGGAGGCCCAAGTATTTCCAGGCAACACACCTCACTGTGGGCAGAAGACTCAGCTCACGTGCTGGAAGAGTCCAGTAAAAGCAAATGTTGTCAGTCTGGGTGACTCCCTAGGGACTCTCTGGGGCCCTTTTGGCTACAGGTGACCCAGCTCCTGACTGTGACCCTACCCCTGCTGACACTGCCCTCAGGGAATAGCTGCTGGCCTGTTTTGCCTCCTCCTGCTCTGACCCAGGGATGTCTGTACAGGGGGAGAGGTTGTGCAGGGCCCTTTCTGGATCACAAAAGAAAGGCCCAACAGGTCAGTGGCTGTTTTAGTTAGAAGGAATAACAAGATGCATGTACACAGAAAGGAAACCTTTCACATGCAGGTGATCCTGCCTTCTACCAGCATCGGATAGAGCCGGGTGGATTTTCCCAAGACACACAGTGCAGATCCTGTCCATAGGGAAATCCTTCTTCACTCCCATAACTTGATGCCTTTCATTTTTTGCTTTAAAAACAAATAAAATCATACACCATCTCCTTACATGATGCAAGCTTATTTAATTCATGACACCCACCAGTGATCAGTAGCAGCACTCCGGCACTTTCCTTAGCACTGCTACTCAGGCTAACAAATGGGATTTTCAGGCCTTAAGTTCAAGGCCCAAGAAAGCTGACATTGTCTTGTCAAGAGCCCTGGCTCCAGTGCCTTCTGAAAGGCTCTCAGTCTACCTCCCCTCTCTATCACGTCAAACTATGTACTTGGACCAAATGCTGTCCAGAATCTTTGCTGTACAATGTGTCATGTTCATACACATGTTCCTCCCTTGTGGGCACTTGCCTGTACTGGGGCTATGTGGGACAGACTCAGCATTCCCCACAGCAGCCCCTAGAGTGCTGTGCTCTGCTCTTGGAGCTAGAACAGCATTGCCATCACACCAACGTTGGGGCTATGGTGGAGCAGTGCTGACACAGCATCAAGACTCTCTCCAAGCCCCCCAAAGCCAGCAGGTATGCAGGTGGGCACGAGGTTGGGAGGGGACATCACCAGGGCAGCTGACCTAAACCAACCAAAGGGATATTCCGTACTGCATGATGTCACACTCAGCAGTGAAGATGTGAAAGGGGAAGGAAAAACAGGGGTGGGCATACTAAGTCAGTGCTTCCAAACACTTCGACGAACATCACTTGCTGATGGGAAGTGGAGTATAATTTTCTCTCAGTTTGCTTCCAAACACCCTTCGCTCTTTAGTTTTATAATTATTCTTCCTTTTTCATTTAATTATATTATCCCTATCTACACTTGTAAGCCCTTTAGCTTAAATCACATTCTCTGCGCACATCTTGCTTTCAGCAGGGGGTGTGAGAGAGCTGTGTGGTGGATGTTTAGTTGGCAAGAAGAGAGCAAGAAGGAACCTGAGAACAGCTGAACAATCACAGAACAAAAACAGCCCAGAAGTGCCCACAGCACATATGCTGAAATGCAGCCTTCTGTATCTGAAGCCCTCTTTCTCCTGAGCCTAAGAAGTTCATTGCCAATTTCAGTCCCCAACAAGGATAGGCCCACAACAGTTTGGATCCTTTCTTTAATTCTGTACCACAGGATTCAGAGTGTAAGAGCATGGTGGCAGTCACCCCTCCCTGCCTCTCCAGGCCAGGACACAGCTGCACTCCCCATGACTAGAGAGTTCAAAAGGATGGCGTTAGCTTTATGTACAGGGAGAAAGGCTGAGAAATCCTGCCATCTTTGTGCAGGCCCAGCCCTGCGTGGATCTACTGCCGGTGCAGTGTCAGTGGTGTATGGGGTGGGACAGAGGTCCCCCATGGGGAAACCAATGCCACACATACATCTGTGACTCATGGGCCTGGTGCTGAGTTATGCAGGGCCTGAAACCTTGGGCAGAAGTGGCATCGAACGAGAGGAACATCGGTCCTGGTGTTGCTGTGCTGTGGGAGGAAGGACAGACCCTGTGGGTGCCACACAGAAAGCCAAACAGACGTGTATTGTCTACTCCCACCTCACAGGGGGATTCAAAGGAAACAGAGCTGAACTCTGGAGATGAAGCATACTTAGTCCGGGGCTAATGAGTGCAATTTCAGAAATGGGTAGTTTTGATTATATGGATGAAATATACATGGAAGAAATATTTACCCTGAAGGCGATCAAGTCCTGGAGCAGATTGCCAAAGAGATGTTAATGGAGCTCCATCCTCAGAAGAGTTCAGACTTTGCCTGGACATCAGACTTGCCTGATCTGATGACACCCACTCTGAAAACAGGGTTGGACTATGTGCGTGCTGGAGGTGCAGCCTGTGATCCTCTGGAGGAGGATCATGCACAGTCACCACATGTCAGCCTTGGAGGGATGCTGTTGACAGATCAGTGTTTCTGTTAATTTCCAGGGTGACCCTTGATCACGTACCGATATCATTCATGGTATCAAAAGCGGGTGGAGGGAACAGCACTCAGGCAAACTGCTGCTCATGTCAAAAGATGCATGAATTCATGGGTGCACTCACAGACACTCCTGAATGCATACTGAAGTATATTTGGGCACACACAGAGATAGTTGTGCACACAGTGAAGAAAACAAATACTGCTCTCCTGAACTCCAGAGTTCTGATTTTACTTTCTACTGTCTGTCAAGGAACATCCTGGCTTGCTGAGGCCCTGCTGTGTTTTACCTCCAGAAGATATTGAGTGGTGGAAGGCAAGGAATTCTGAGCAGAAACTCTATCTCCTTCCCACAGGAGTGAGGGGAAGGTCTAGAGAGAGGTTTCTTCTGTTGCTGCTGGGTTTGTCTGAGAGCTGAGAGCTACTGCTCTTTATTCTGGACTCAGATATCTACCTCTTGATCCAGGCTGGGAATACACTCATGTGTGGTGCCCAAACAGACCATGCATCCTTCTGTGTAGTTTGTCTTTGGAAACCTCTCATTCACTGACATGTGCCATGTCTTGGTCAGGATGCCTCTTTATGGACAATTTACTTTTCCAGCTGTGTGGTCTGGCTCCCCTTCCTCCACTAGTGGGCCTAAACTGGGATGTCCTCTTCACACTCATGGCCTATGACCAAGCTGCGTGCATCTGCCACCCACTGCAGAACTCCAGTCTGGTGGGAGGCCTGTGGGCTGAGCTCCTGCTCCCCTCCTTGGCACAAGCGGTGCTCACCCTTTGTTTGCCCTGCTCTGGCCCTACACAAATGCATCTTCTTCTGGGACTCGCTGTCAGTCATGCAGCTGCCTTCTGCAGAGAGCTCCTGGACTGCTGTACTCCTTGAATACAGCAGCACTACCAGTTTTCCTGTGCTCCTTGAGCTCCTGCAGGGTGCTCCTGGTCTCCTTCTGAATGTAGACATGTGAGGAGACACAAGACACAGTATGCTCACTCTCACTTCCCTGCACTTGTATCATGCCTGGGGCTACGTTCCCTCCTCTATACCCACCCCATTGCCAACTTCTCCCACAACAAAGTGGTGTCTATCTTCTCCAGGGCTGTGATTCCCTCTGCTCCATGCACCAACCTACGGCGTAAAGACCGAGAAGGTGAAGGAAGCCATGCGAAACCTGAGAAACAGAGGGAGGTTGTTTCTTTGTTTCCTCTGCTGTGTTCTCTGTCTCTGCTTTCAGGGCCATGCCGTTTTCTCTACTCTCTTCTGCAATGGAGGTCTTGGGGAAGCTGCCATCACTGCTTCCACAGCAGCCCTTATTTTCTTTCTTACCTTTCAGCTCCTCCCTCCTTGTTTCCTACCCTAGAAGCAGCCCTTCAGCACTTGGGAGGAGGGCCGAGAGAAAGAACTGCAGGAAGCTGGAAACAACACACACGGATACAAACCTGACTGATAGATGATGAGGAAGGAAGAGAAGAGATCAAATGTGGGCAGTCACAACACCAGTTGGTGGCCTATCAAGAAGGCCACAGCTTGGGCCTTGCACCTCCTACAGCTGTGAGCTAGGACACACGCTGGGATGGGTGCAGGACAGACCTATACAACCCCATGAGGGGACGTGCAGGGAAATGGGAGCCGGGAGGAGCACACTAGGGCAGACAGAGCAGGGTGTAAAAGGGGCTGCAGCCTGTACTTGCGTGGCTGGGCCCTGCACATGAGCACCGCTGTCTGTCCTGTCCTATTCTTCTGGAATATTTCCTTACGTCTCCATAATCTCGCTCTGTCCCATGCACACATGTGCTGCAAGGAGAACGTAGCAATTCCTCATGGAGTAGCAGAAGTGGATTTAATGCTAGCTGCTGGAGTCAGACTCAGCACGAGGACATCCCTGCCCTGTGCTGTCAGCTGCTGGAGCCAGGGGTCCCCCAAGCAGGGAAAGGGGGTCTCAGCCTCCAGGAAAATGTGGCAAGTCCATTTGGGGGCTCCAAAAGCAGCTACTGGGGGTACTGGCCTGGGTGTATCTTCCCCAAATGGGCATGCTTGTCCCTGCCTGTGTGTCTCCTGGGTACATGCTCAGCTACTATTGCCGTGAAGCCTGTAAATGGGAAAGTGGCAACTGTGCCCCTCAATCTGGGCAGAGACGCTCGACCGACAATGACAGCTCAATGGGCAGTGCCAGACAGCAGGGCCCCGTACGGTTTGGGGTGCTGTCGGGGCACTGTGTCCCCGGACCCGTTCCTGCTGCTGGCTTTCCACACCTGCAGCAGTGCCGGCCACAGCTGTGATACCAGCGCACCACAGCACCAAGCTCCCAGGCCCAGCCCGGCCTGACCCGTTGCCCTCCACTGGGGACGCTTCAGGCAGGCAGCTGCTTTCTCCTCTCCCGCTTCTCTCCTCTCTCCCTACTCATCTCCCATGCAGTTCACTCCCCTCCCCTTCCCACTCCCAAAGGAGATGCCGTAGCAGACGGGCAGCTGCTGTCTCCGCTCCCTCTCCCTTTCGCTTTCGCTCCCTCTCCCACTCCCTCTCCCTCTGCCTCTCCTATCCCGGGCTGGGCTGCAGGACGGGCAGAGCCCCGCGGGCAGCAGCCGAAGCCCTGCCCGCCCACAGGCGCCCAGCACTCGCAGCCCGGGACAGCCCCCGAGCGGCCCCGGGGCGGAGCTGGCGGCGCCGGGCGGCGGCGGCGGGGAGGAGGCGCCGCGGGCGGAGCAGAGCCGGGGCTGGCGGGGGCAGCGCGGCGCGGGCGGCGGAGCGGCGGGATGCGGCAGGGCCGGGCCGCAGGGCTGGCGGCGCTGGCCGCGGTGCTCCTGGGTGCGCGGGGCTGCCGGCGCCGGGGACGGGACGGGACGGGGCTGCCCTCGCTTCTGGCCCGCCGGCTTCTTACGGACCTCGCTCCCCTCTGGCCTCCCTCTGCAGCCATCCCGCCTGCCTCCAGCGAGCTCAGCCGGCCGTTGCCTCCCACCTTGCCTTGCTCCCTGCCTTCCTCCTCTCCTTTCGGCACGTCCCCACTCATTCCTGCCTGCTTCCCTTCTCCTCCTGGCTCGGACTCTTCTCCCAAACAGTCCTGCTCCGACTTGGTCCCCTAATAACCATTCCCAGTGAAATGCCTTTGTATGCTTCCTTCTGAGAAAAAGCTCACATCAGCTGTCAACTGTTTTCTTCTCCCCTCTCCCCCTGCGTGACATTTTCGGTGCAGGAAAGACATTTTCTGAGTTTTCTCCTGCTTTCTTTCTCGGCAGTGGCTGTGGGCAGAGCCCAGGTGCAGCAAGATCCATTGGCAGAGACCAGGGAGGGCATCGGCATCAACATCACCTGCTCACACCCCAACATCCAGTCAAACGACTACATCCAGTGGTACCGCCATCTCCCGGGCCAAGGACCCGCATTCCTCGTGAGCGCTTTCAGTGGGTCCAGAGAACTGACGGACCTGCCGGGGTGGCTCGTGGTGGCAGCAGACCGCCGGTCCAGCGCCCTGTGGCTCACCGAGCCCCGTCTTCGGGACGCGGCGGTGTACTACTGCGCCCTGAGAGCCACGGGGAGAGGAGCCGGGGCTGCGGCCGTGCAGGAACCGTGGCGGGCGGGGCCGGGCGTGTGTGGCGGGGGCGAGGCAGGGGCACAGCCCCCAGGGGGTGCTGCCGCTCCGCCCGCCAGGACCACCTCGTCCCGCAGCCGCGGGGTTTCCCCCGCCAGCCCGGCCCGTCTAAGGCACTTCGGTTCTGCTGAAAGGGTCTGGAGCCTGGGTGCAGCTGAACGGAGATGGCAGCAGCCTGGCAGAGGTGTGTGCAGGGAAGAGGCACTGAAACACAGCCCCTCTCTCCTGAGCCCTCCTTTTCCTCACGCTGCAACAATCACCCTCTATTTATGCCAACCTCAGGCCCCAAAAGTCAGGAAAAGTGGAAATGAGCATGAGGAAGTCCCTGCGAGTGCAGGTCCTGGGCCTGAGGAAAGCTGCTGCAGGCTTGGGGGCAAGTGGGCACCTTAGAGCAGCGTGGGGGCATGCAAACTGCCTGCTGTCTTTGCAGTGACTCAGCCCATGGGAGTGCAGAGTCCTCAGGGACTGGAGAATGCTGTGTATGGTCCATTACGGCGAACACCAATGCTGACTTGTGGAAGGTGATCAGCCCTGTATGTGTGCCATCACCTGGGCCCTGCCAAGTGCTGTGCTGGGGGCAGTTGGGCCTCATGGGACACATGTTCCTGCCGCACATGCCCATTTGTGCTGGCCATAGCCCTGAGGTAGGGCAAACGAGGGAAGATGAGGGTGGAGTAGAAGCAGTCGGGTATCCCTGCACTTATTCCACCCATTCCCCACATCTGCCATCAATCTTCTGTCCCCACCTGCTTCCCCAGCACAGCACTGTCCTGAGCAAGAAGAAGCCCGTTCCTAAGAGCCTACAGGGTGTCAAGCCTCCACAGCCTCACACAGACTCGTAACTTCTTCTGTGAGGACAGCACAGGTTGTGCTCTCTGTTTGCAGGACAGGGGGGAGCTGTGGGCAGAGATGCTGCAAGGCAAGGGTAGATTGCCCCTTGCTCTGTGAAAGTGAGGAATGTCTTCTTCAGCTCCAACGGGCATTGTCCAAGAGAGGACCCTCTGCAGCATGTCGCAACCTCCCATTGTTCTGGGAGTGGGGAAAAGGCTCCTTAAACACCCATCTTATACCCACCAAGGGCAAGACAATTCTCGCTGGGCGGCTCAGGAGGGCATACGCAGAGGGAAGAAACATCTACAGCCAAGGCTGGGTTGCCGGAAACTTTAATGAGTGTAGAGAGGAAAAGGAGGTCACTCTGAGCAGAGGCCCTTCAGTGCAGGGATCTCCAGGGCCTACTGAGAGACATGGGCCGAGTTTTCAGAAATCTCAGGGTAGCCCCTGGTCAGGCTCCTGCCAATGTTTGCCAGAGGAGGTGAGGAAGGTCCGTCATTCTGAAAGCAATTGCATGAAGACTCCTCCTTCTGTTGTCCAGCACCATGGTCGTGCTGGAACCCCAGGGCCATGGGCAGTGCCTTTAGCAGGGCAGGCATCTTCTGCCACAGTAGCGGCTGGAAATGCCTGAGAGATCACAGCACCCAGAGGTGATGGGGACACCGTCACAGCTGAGGATGCTGCCAACAGCAGCAGAGGTAGAGGATCCCACAACGGTGTTCTGTGGGAAGGAGCTGAGGATGGGGCCGGGCAGGGTCACCACTACAGGAGAGGGCTCAATGACGACGGTGGAGTTCTGGCACTGCCTGACGCAGGGCTCGTTGCAGCTGCTGGCCAGCGGGGTCGGGCCACAGGGCCGGCATGGCAGGCACTGGTTATAGCAAGACATGTCTTGGGCTGGAGTTGAACCTTTGAGAGATGGCAGAAAGGAAGCATAGCACATGGGTAGGTGGGGAGTAGTCTGATTACCCAAAACAAAGGAGCCAAGACAACTGGTGATGGTGGATGTGAAGGTTGTGCCAGGAGGCTCATGGTCCTCATCGCTTTGTACTGACAGGGCCCTTCAAAGAGCAGCCAGACCAAAGAGACAATCACATTGCACATAACCCAAAAGGCTGCCTCTACACCATGTCACAGTCTCTCTCTACACAGAACGTCTCTCTCCACCATTCTACCATGTCAAGGAACTCCAAGGCCCAGCATAGCTCTGAACCACCACCAGATGAGATGTCTGTTGATGCAAGACCCCTTCTACTTGAGAAGAGGAGGAGAGAGGGCTTCAGACTCACCTGGTTACCAAGGAGGATGAGGCAACAGAATTGGATGAGAGAGCAGAGAGCTGGGCTGCCTTTTATACTGGTACTTCATTGCCGCAGGCCCAGAGGCACCCTTGGCAGAGGTAACAATTTTCTGACAAGCTCATCTTGAATGCAAACCATCCCAACAAATGATATGGCCTGTGCACTGGTTTCCTGCACTGCTGCCTTTTCATTTCCAGATCTAGGCCATGGCCATTCTGCAGTGATGGTTTCTTTAGAGTGCTGGCATGAAATGTCCAAGGATTTCTAGGGCAGGAATGCATCAGTGAGGGCAGAAGACTCACTGGAAGTGCTGGATGGGTCCCCTCTGATCATCTTCATGGCTCTGCTCTGAACCCACTTGAACAGCTCTATATCTTTCTCATGCTGGGGGCCCCAAAGCTGAACACAGCACTCCAGGTCGGGTCTCACTGAAGCGGAGCACAGGCCGTGAATCACCTCCCTCCACATTCTGGACATGCTTCTGTCAAGGCAGACAAGCATGGAAACAAAGCTTCTTTCCTTGGCCAAATTCAATTCTGGCTCTCCTAACTTGATTCCTATCTTGCCTCATCAGACTATGTATCTGTATTCTTTCCAGTTTACCTGTCCTTGCTCCCACCCTCTATGGCCTTCTCTGTCATGTTTGAGTTCAGCCAGTTGCTCCATGTTCATCCATGCAGGTCTCCTGGGATTTTGCCTGACTCCCTCTTTGGTGGGATGCATCACTCCTGAACTTGGAGGAGATGATCCTTGAATATTAACCAGCCTTCTTGGGCACACCTCCCCTTCAGGGCTTTGTATCATGGTACTCTACCAAGCAGATGCCTGAGCAGACCAAAGTCTGCTCTCCAGAAGTCCAGGGCAGCAAGTTTCTTGTGCTTCCTCCTCGCTGTGCTCAGGAACCTCAATTCCACCATTTCACAGTCACTGCAGCCAAGGCTGCCCTTGAGCTTCACAGTCCCACCAACCCCAGGTACTACGAGAACGAGGTCCATAATATAGCACCTGTCCTTGTAGGCTCACCTTGTGCACTCACCTGAGTGCCTGGTTGCTTTTGTTCACACATCTGCTCTTGTCTTGTGACAACCACTGTGCAGCTAGCTTTGAACAGGCCAAAGTCTGCTCTCTAGAAGTCCAGGGCAGTTTCTTGTGCTTCCTTCCTCCAGCCCCTTCAGTTCTGTGATTCTGTAGCAGAGGCCATGAATCACCTCCCTCCACCTTCTGGTCATGCTTCTGTCAAGGCAGCCAAGCATGGAAACAAAGCTGCATTCCATGGCCAAATTCAATTCTGTCTTCCATTAAGCTCTCCTAACTTGATTCCGAACTTGTCACCTTGTGCACTCACCTGAGTGCCCGGTTGCTTTTGTTCACACATCTGCTCTTGTCTTGTGACAACCACTGTGCAGCTAGCTTTGTGTGAAGGCACGTGGGTGCAGAGATTTGTCCAGGACTCCATGCAGGTATAGATGAGCACGTGCGTGTCCTTGTTTCCCCTTTATCACGAGGGAATGTGCACAGTTGTAGCACTCTCCTGTGCTGTTTGCTTGAGTCCTGCAGGGGAGCGGGTTCCCAGGGTCAGAAGGAGCCTGAGAGCAGCTGAACGCAGATGGCACCAGCCTCTCAGAGGTGTGTGCAGGGAAGAGGCACCGGAAAATACAGCTCCTTTCTCCTGAGCCCTCCTTTTCGTCCCACTGCAACAATCACCCTCTGTTCCTGCCAACTTCAGGCCCAAACAAGGACCGTATCCGGACAGTTTGGATCCTTGGTTTAATTCAGGATAGCAACGTTTGGAGTGCCTCTGAGTGACTGTCCATCGTTGACCTTGGGATGTACAGGAGAAGCAGACTGCTGTAAGGCTCCTGATAGTGTCTGTCAGTCAGAGATTTCCAACCCTGGACACTGCCAGGTCCTCCTGGGAGTCAGTGCTGAAGCCAGGCCTATCTCCTCTCACTTGTCTATAAAGGCCTGCCAGCATTGTCTCAGAAATACATCGGAAAGCCGCAGATTCTCATGCACCCCATGTTAGACTGGTTCTCCTGAAGGCAAAGGGACAGCTGTCACTCCTCCACATGTGGGATTTCACAGCAAAGGAATCACAGTGTCAAGAGTAAATTGATCCACCCCTTGCACCAGAGGAATGCTCAGCATTTGGAGTGCTTCAGCATGGCTGCCCATCAAGCACAGTTTTCATAGTTCCTGAGAGCCCTTCCTGCAGGCCTGAGCCTGCAGCTTTGGCATGGAGGGCACCTTCTGCTTGAGTAGCAGCTTGCAGTGCCAGACACCCAGTCCTGCTGAATGCTTTCATTAGGGCCACAAGCAGTCGGAAGGAGGGCACCCTCGGTCAGTTTGTGCATGGTCCCCAACCGGGGCACACAGGTGGTGACTGCGTAGGTCACAAATGTGCTGTGGAGAATACAGGCTGGCTGGAGAAAGGGGCTGACCAGAACCTCATTTTGGTGCAAAGGAGCAAAGAAAAGGATTTTCCTCTTGGGCTGGAAGCACCCCCAGAGTAATTCAGGATGGGGGCTGGCTGCCAAGGAAGCAAACCCTCAGGAAAGGCTTTTGGGTGCAGGAGGCACCCAGCCACACACGAGCCAGCAGCCAGCCCTTGCAGCAAAGGCAGCCAATGACCTTCGGAGCTGGGGGGACCAGGGGGTGCCCCGCAGTGCGTGGGGCCGGGCAGGTGGGGCGTGGGCGAGGCGGGGGCACAGCCACAGCCAGGCCGCGTGGGGTCGCTGCCGGTGCTTGGAAGTCCCCTTGCAGGGCCTGGAGTTAAACAGCATGGGCCCGAGGGAGCCTCAGAACAACCACACTGGGTTTCCTCCATTCTCTTTAGTGGTCTCTTTTTAAGAGCTTGTTGTACAGGTTTCTTCCTAAGCCCAAGTCCAGGACCTCTGGCGCTGAGATGATGTCCTGGCAATACAGAAATATCTGTGCTGGACACTCACTCTAATGACACATATTGGAACCTTGGATCTTGCCAAAGGACTGAGTTGTAGAGGAGTTTGCTACACTAGCCAGCGCTGCTGAAGGTCTGCCCTTGGTGCAGGATTCACTCCCGTCTGTGTGTGCAGAGGTGCTGACTGCTGAGCAGAGGGCTGTGGTGGGGCATCCTTCCCTGCCAACTTGAGAGAACGTGGCTTCTCCGAGGGGGTTGTGGGGAAGGGGTGGGGGAAGCAATCCCATCTTCATTGACAGCAGAGGTGGGTGCAGACCTCTGTGTCTGGGGCTGGGTTCTGGATTGGAGGGGGAGGCCACTGGGGATTCTTGCCCCTTGCTGGTGTTATATATGGAGTGGTAATTCGAGTCGAGAAAATGGTTGATATTAATAAAGAAGGGGGAGATGTGGGAGTGTGGCCATGGGGGTTGGCAAGCCCCGTGATTAATGATAACATTAGACTCTTAACGATGAGCCCATGAGGAATGTAAAAGAATTTAGAGGGAACAAAGAAGGGTGATTCAGGAGACTCCATGCAGTTTCCAGTACTTGTTCTCCAGCCCTTAAGGCATGGAAATTTCTGGGTGTTTGCTGTTGTTATATTCAAAGTTGTTTGACCAATGAAAAGTTGTTTTGAAAAGAACTGCTGTAGAGAGAAGGGTGTAAGAGGGGAGCCTGCCCTCAAGATAAAAAAAAAAATAATAATAATAATAAAAAAAAAAGATCAGTAAAGGAGCAGAAAGAAGGAATGAAAAGGAACAGGCTAGCAGAACAGAGACCAGGACTGGAACAGGCACACTGATCTCCTCATGAAGATAGGTTCGGCCAAACTCAGCAAACTGCTCAAAGAAGCTCGTACAGAAAGTTGCTGGAAATAGGCGCACCGGAGCTGGAAAGAAGATAAAGCTGAGAGAAGCGGACCCGCGCACACAACTGCCCCTTGCCGGTAAGCAGTTGCACATTGTGGGGAATCATACGTCCTTTGGAACAAAGACAGTCCTGGTAACCTTACAGTTTATTCTCCTTATTAACAATCAGACGGTTTATGATCCTGAAATATGGGACCAAATTGAGGTCAAGGTGTGGGACTCTGCTACTAAAAACGACAAGGTTGCAGTGGGATTGCTTGGCACCTGGCAAGCAGTCTCTGAGGCTTTAAAGAGCCACGTGGGGCCACAATGTGTGCCACTGGCCCCGCTGCTGCTACAGCCGTCAAAGGCTTTTGCTGTTACGCCCCCTGGTGACCTGGACGTGCCTTTTGACCAAGGCCTATTGGCCTTGAATGGAGTCAAGGCTAGTCACTAGTGGCGTCCCCCAGGGCTCAGTACTAGGGCCAGTTCTCTTTAATATCTTTATCGATGATCTGGAAGAGACGATCGAGTGCACCCTCAGTAAGATTGCAGATGACACCAAGTTAGGTGCATGTGTCGATCTGTTCGAGTGTAGGAAGGCTCTGCAGGAGGATCTGGATAGGCTGGACCGATGCGCTGAGGCCAACCGTATAAAGTTCAGCAAGGCCAAGTGCCGGGTCCTGCACCTGGGGCACAACAACTCCAAGCAGAGCTACAGGCTGGGAGATGAGTGCTTGGAAAGCTGCCTGGCAGAGAAGGACCTGGGAGTATTGGTTGATAGTCGGCTGAATATGAGCCAGCAGTGTGCTCAGGTGGCCAAGAAGGCCAACAGCATCCTGGCTTGCATAAGCAGTGTGGCCAGCAGGTCTAGGGAAGTGATCGTCCCCCTGTACTCGGCTCTGGTGAGGCCACACCTTGAGTACTGTGTTCAGTTTTGGGCCCCTCACTACAAGGAGGACATCGAGATGCTCGAGAGAGTCCAGAGAAGGGCAATGAAGCTGGTGAGGGGCCTGGAGAACAAGTCTTACAAGGAGCAGCTGAGGGAGCTGGGCTTGTTCAGCCTGGAGAAGAGGAGGCTCAGGGGTGACCTTATCACTCTCTACAGGTACCATAAAGGAGGCTGTAGCGAGGTAGGGGTTGGTTTATTCTCCCACGTGTCTGGTGACAGGTCAAGGGGGAATGGGCTAAAGTTGTGCAAGGGGAGTTTTAGGCTGGATATTAGCAAGAACTTCTTTACCGAGAGGGTTGTTAGGCATTGGAATAGGCTGCCCAGGGAAGTGGTTGAGTCACCATCCCTGGAGGTCTTTAAAAGACGTTTAGATGTAGTGCTTAATGATATGGTTTAGTGGAGGACTGGTTAGTGTTAGGTCAGAGGTTGGACTAGGTGATCTTGAAGGTCTCTTACATTCTGTGATTCTGTGATCCTCAGAGAGGAAGGGTCCCTTGTTGGGCCGGGATCTCCCAGCACAAAGGCGTGATTTTTACTCCTGCAATTAGGATAGTACATGGTGACTTCACATGTAAATACTCCTAATCTTTGTTTTTCAGCTGTCTATTCATATTGCATTGCTAGGTGATATATTCAAAAGCCAAATGAAGCCACACTCTTCTTGAATGAGCGAAAGAACACAAGGCAATACGCACATTCTGGAACATGAAAAATTCCTACTAGAAATTGGGACTTTTGTTGCTTTTCTTGAGGGTGGATTGTGAATATAGATGGATGCCAGCAAGAGTGGCCTTCTAGTACTGAATAAAACACCATAATTTGGAGGTAACACAAGAAAGAAAAAGGGAATAGCATAGGCAAATTTTTTTGTTGTTGGTTTTTTTTTTTCTGATGCTGGGAACCCTGATTTATGGAGCTGTACTGTGACTGTCTGGGATAGAATTAACATTCCCCACAGTAGTCCCTAGAGTGCTGTGCTCTGCACTTGGAGCTAGAACTCCAGTGTTGGCACAGCATCAAGATTCTCTCCAACACCTCCAAAGCGAGGAAGTGGAAGGTGGGAAAGAGGCAGGAGGGGACATCGGCAGGGCAACTGACCCATACCATCCAAAGGGATATTCCATACCATGTGATGTCACACTCAGCAATAAAAGTTGGGAAAGGGGAAAGAAAGCGGGGAGCTCTCATTATGAAGACATCTGTCCTCCCAAAAAATTGCTATGAGTATTGAGGCCCTGCTTGCCAGGAGATGGCCAAACATCACTTTTTGTGGGGAAGTAGAGAATAATTTTCTTTTCTCTCTGTGCTTCCATGCAGACTTTGCTTATTTTCTTCTCTTACTTTTGCCTTATACCAAATTTCTTTCTTTTCCTCTTCTTCTTCTTCTGAGGGGGAGTGAGGGAGTGGTTGTGGTGGAGCTCACAAAAGGAACATAAGACAGACCACTTGCTGCAGATCCTGTTCCTGCTGAGATTCACTGGCATTGTTATCTTTGGAGATTTTCTTGGATTTTTTGTGATTCTTCTTAGAATTGGAAAACTACTAATCAAACAACACATTGCTTCACTCCTACAGACTTGCCACATGCTCACTGCCATGTGCAGTGAGCACTTCTGGGGACCAGATCTGCGGAAGACGTGTGGGGAAAAGGTCTGGAGAGCTGATCTGGAAACCCGGTCTAGGAATCAATCCTGGGCACTAACTCTGAGGAGCAGCCCTGGGCACCCACTCTGACGACCAGGTCAGGAGACCAGCTCTCAGGAGTGCAGGTCTGGGGACCAGATCCGGGAACTATGTCTGGGCACCAGGAGTGGGGACCACATCTGTGAACTAGCTCTGGAGACCAGATCTTGGGGGTAGAACTGGAGACCAGGTGTGCAGAGCAGGTCTGGATACCAGGTTTGTGAGAGCAGAACTGAAGAACAGATCTGGGGACCAGGTCTGCAGACCACTTCTGGGAAACAACTCTGGGGACCACCTCTGGGAAACCAGTCTGGGGAGCAGTTCTCAAGACCAGATAGGTGGAACAGGTGTGCAGAGCAGGTCATATTAGCAGGTCTGGAGAGCCAGCTCTGGGGAGCAGCTCTAGCGAGCATGTCTAGGGACCAGATCTGTGGAACAGGTGTGAGGAGAAGGTGTAGGGAGCAGGTCCTGGTGGAGCACGTCTTGGGACCAGGTCTGCCAGCTGCAGCGGGCCTCCGGGAGCTGCAGTGCAACCTCGCTGGCGAGCTGCTATGGTCTCCCGGGTGTGGCAGCGGAACCCTGCCAATGACCTGCGTCGGACTGAGGGCGTGGCAGCAGACCCCCGCTAATGATCAGCAGTGGTTTCCCAAGTGCCACAGCAGACTCGCACCGAAGAGCCATGCCTGGCTCTCTAGGAGCTACAGCGGACCCTTGCCGGCAAGCTGCTGGAATCTCCCGAGTGCGGTGGTGGACCCCCACCAGCCAGCCATGGCTGGCCTCCGGAACCTACAGTGCCCCTCACTGGCAAGCTGTTGCAATCTACTGGGCTATATGGGGACAAAAGCTGTGATCCAGATCTGAGGATCAGGTCTGGGCAGCAGGTCTGGGGGAGCCGATCTGCAGACCAGGTGTTCATGCCCGGGTCATGGGAACCCGATCTGGGAACTCTGTACTGGGAAGAGCTCTGTGGGATCCAGCTCTAGGGAGCAGGTGTGGGGAGCAGATCTGGGTACAAGGTATGAAGAACAGATATGGGGACAAGATCTTGGGCTCAGGATGTGGACAGCACAGCTCTGTACAGCACAGCAGAGCTCTGTGCCTACTCAGGTGAGCTGCCATGCAGATCCCAAACTTCTCCATGAAAACTCTCCATCTGTTCCAGGAAAACACAAGCAATGAGGAGGATTCACTGCTTTGTGCAGTAAACTTTTTTGGAGAGAGGGAGAACGTTCACGCTGCCTGGGGGGTATAAAAGGAACAGTTGGGGGCTGCAGGACTTGAAGTGTCATTCCTTTGGGTGTCTGAGAATTCTACATTTGAGGTGTACTGAGGGAGGTATGGGGGAAGACAACGCAACTAGCCAGGTGCAGAAAAGCCAGACAAGGTGTTAGGGGTGGTGATAGAGGGGGCCCGAGCATCAGGGAAGCAGAAACTGCCAGGGATGTGGCCCTGGGTGGGTGCTCCCTGTGGCCCGTCATTGTGAGTGCATGTGACCCACTGAACCCACATCCTTTTCCCTGCTGACTCCTCACCCCTTGCCCTATGGAACAGGTTGTCCTTGTCCCCTCTGGGCTTGTGCCGTCCAACACCCCAATGGAGCCCCATTCCTCTTGCAAATGCTAGGTTATCCCACCAGAACAGGACACAGCCAGAAACCCTGGCTGCTGCATATCATGATTCCTCCCTTCTTTCTGGGGATGTGAAAGAGAAATCAAAGTGTCTTGTCCTCCCACGGGAAACAGGAACATCCCCATGAGCTGAAGACCCCAGGTGAAGGTGCACAAGCTCAGTGGAGAAGACTGCCCTGACATCAGCCATGGCTAAGCAGTGTGTGTGAAGAAGAGAAGGCAGATGTAGCTGGGGAGGTGAGGACCCCACTGGGAGAGGAGACAAGAGCAGCCCCTGCACATGATGTGCCTCCCAGAGTTCCCCTGACTGTGACAATCCTCAGGGGTTGCTCCTGCTGGAGGAGGGAGAAACCCCAGGGAGCATTTGGGGCACAGTCAGAACAGAAAATTTATCTTTGCTGAATCTCCTCCTGTTCCCCCAGCAGGGTCATTTCCTGAGCTCTGTTCTCTTGGGGCTGGGAGGTGCTTTTCTGACTCTCTCTCCCACAGCAAACAAGAGGGTCGGTCTCAGCATGCACCGTGGGTATCTCATCCTGACTGCCTTCCTGGGGCAACTGCTGGGTAAGTGCTGGCTTTTAATCAAGGTATAAATCTGCTTTCCCCAGGAAGCCTTACCACATTTATGTGGGGAACAGCTTTTGAATCACAAGGAAAATGTTGGTAAATGTTGTCTCCTGTTTCTGGTTCTTGGCCGGTTTCTATCATGATACTGTTATTCTTCAAAATTTGGAAATGGAGATGGAGAAGAGACCTCTCCTGCTTCTCTCGTCCTTTCAGTCCATCTCTTTTCTGCCTCTCTCTTCTGGTCCACCTACTGTCACCAGAGAAGGTTTCATCAGTCTCTGCAGTCCCTCATTTCTCCCTTTCCTATAGAAAAAAACAGATTGTGTCCAAGTCAATACAGGACATGAAAGCTCTCCTCCCATGGACATTACCAGGGTGTCCAGTCTGTCTTCTGTCTGATGTGTTCCTCCAATGTCCTCCTGCTTGTCGGCACAGGCAGGGCTCCGTCCTGGGAAACTTATCTCCCACGTGTCTAAATCCACTCCTGTTTGGCTGCCTGGAGACTTCCCTACAGAGTTGCTGACCTTCTCTTTCTTCCAGAAACCATGGGGCAGGTGTCTGTGAAACAGCAAGAAGGACAGGTCACCGTGGAGCACAGAAACACCTTCCAGACCAATTGCACATATGAAACCTCCAACTTTAATGGCTTGCTCTGGTACAAGCAAAAGAAGGGACAAGCCCCTCAGCTGATTACACATCAAGCATTAGCAGGCACCAAGCAGAGTGACCGTTTCACCACCGAGCTGAACACTAAGGGGAAATCCAGTGTTCTGCGTCTGAAGGAAGTCAAGCTTTCTGACAGTGCCTTGTACCTCTGTGCTGTGCGTGACACCCTGGTGCACAGAGCTGCCCTGGCTGAGCAACAACTCTGGATGTGGAGGGGATGTGTCTGTGCCAGGCAGAGCTCTGGGATGGGGCACTCAACTCTCCCCTGGCTGTGCTGTTTCCCCTGTTCACTCCAAGATCTACCAGCCCAGTCCTCTTTCCCAAACAGCCTGATGTCTTTGGCTGTGCAGAGAGGGCTGACCTTGACTGGTTGACATGGGCCACCGTGCTCTACTTTCCTCCCTTTGTTGTCTGCCAGAATAGGGCAGAGCCTGCTGGGAAACAGAACTCCCCTGGCGGCTTGCCCTCAGCCCCTCATCCCCAGGGTGAGTAAAGTTCTTCAAGCCCATGATAAAGCTGCTTGCTTTGAGCCCTGGCTAGCCCAGCCCAGAGACCCCTAGATGTAGTTCTGACAGAGATTTACAGGGTACTTCCCTCTCTTCAATGAGTCAGTCAATAGCAATGGATTTGCATCCCAGCCACCAGGTTATCTGCAGACCTCCAGCCAGTCCATGTCCAAAGCCTGTGCCTGAGGGACAGAAAAAATAGAGCAGCCCCTAGTGCCAAAGGCCCAAGAGCTCTCCATGTTCTTCACAGTAAGCAATCAGAGCAAGAGATAAATGAAGACTTACAGCCCACTGAGTTCGTTGATGTCTCCTCAGGGGAGCTGGAGGCATGTGTGATCATCCTCAGTCCCTGCACAGGAAGCAGTGTCATAGTGACCAGCTCCTGCAGCAGTGTAGGATTGCGTGTCTGGGACAACCTGGTGCGTGTCTGGGACAAGCCAGGCATCCTGCAGGATGCAAATGCCAAGGCCAGACAGAAGAAACGAGGCTGTGCTGATGAACCTTCCTCTGTCTCAAAACCATGTTGAATATGGTGTTTTGATGTCCCCAGGCTTGAGGAAGCTCTTCTGTCTGTTTGCAAGAGCAAGAAGCAACGCAACCAGGAGAAAGAAAAGCTTGGCCCAGGCAGCTCCCAGCAGGGGACAGCCATGGGCCCTCTTTTCTCTGTGATCTCAGGGAAGGCAGCACCAGCCTCAGCCTTGTCTCAGAAAGGGTCTGATCTATCCCCGGGATCACTGCCCCAAGGATTCTCTGGAGACATTGAACACCTCTGCAGGAACAATGCTTTCCCTCTGGTTCTTGCCTGGGAACATGCCTGGGGCTGACCAAACAGCTGTTAAATACTAGTTTGGGAATCTGAATGAGAAAAAAAATGCTTCTAAAATTTTGTTTATTTTTTGTTTCTTTTGCAACATTTTGAAGCTTAATTTCTCTTCACTTTGATTGGAAAAAAAAAATCGATGGGTTGATACTGATGGTTGTGTATAAGAGTATTCCTGTTGTCTGGCTGGAATTCTTATGAGTTGGGAATATCTTTTACGCAGAAAATTATTGTATGTAATACAGCACTGTGGGACACAAATATTTCACTAGAAATGCAAATAAAAAACAAATAGAATTACTATTTCTTTGAAACCTGAATAAAAAATTTCTATCAAGTGCTCCAGATTTGTCTGACCTATTTCGTTTTTGGAAACTGACACAAGAGAAGAGGTAAGAGACAAGAATAGAGAAAAGAATCTGGACTTGATAGACTAATTTGTATCTCACTTCCAGGAGGGTCATGAAGTGAAGAGTGAGTGGATGGATGCCTGGAGAAGGATGGACAGCTGTTTGTATTGCTGTCTGTAATGAAGTAGAGTGTGAGGGAGAAAGGACAGATGGAGGGAAAATGAGAGATCAAGAGAGGCCATGAGAGGAAATGGAAGACGCTTTTTGTTGATGTTTTCTGCTGCTCATATTGCAGCACGAAAGCTCAGGAATAGGAAAGATGGAATCAAAAATTTCACTTGTTCTCCAGATGGATTTTGTCGTTTCCAAGACAAAGGTGAATCTCCAAATTGTGAATATGCTCCTCCATCTCAGACTTCAGTGTTAGCCAGGAGATAGTTCTGGCTCAGGAGCACCTATTGATTATTGCTCTAACCCAGGCAATAGATGTGTTATGCGTAGAAAGTCTCAGTCCCAGCGTGAGAGCTGGGCGGGGGCTAATACTGTTATAAGTTGCCCCCTTAATTAATTTTCAGAGAGCATTGCATTAATAATAGAAAGGAATTTACTGAGTAAGCAACAGCAAGCAAAACAGCGCTGGGCGGCCGGGGAGTCTCGGCTCCGTCAACGGCACGCACCTCACCCCCACCAGGGTCCCTTTTTATATCTTGGTAATTCTGGGATTACGCAGCACATCCTGGTATATTCTGCGACTGCGTGCACTGTTGCTAGAGGGTCATCTCTGTCCCTCTGGTGGTCGTGAAGATGAAGGCCGTAGTCTTCCTCCGCGTTGTGGTTCAACTTCTTTTTTTTAATTGGTCATGTTGGCCCAGTGTGAGACAGGAAGGCAGGATGTTGATACACTAGTTTAGCAACTTATCAGGAGATGGTTACATGAGCTTTGCAGCAGTGTCTTTGAACAAAAGAGGCAACTGAGATGCAGAAGGAGAGAAGGGGAGGGGGTTCTCTTTTTTGTTACATTAAGCAAAGGAATTTTCATAGTGTCTAGCCAAGCATTATACATCTCCTTACTTCAGCAGGAAGCTTTTGCAACTCCTGCTCCTCAAACAGAACTCCTTGTTTTTCTAATACAAAAGACAATGAACAAACATTTATTGTGTATTACAATACCAGATAGGCCAGACTCCAGAGAGGCCTGGATGAAGGCTCCATCCAGTGATGGCCCTGCACCACCTAAGAGGCTGGCCAGGCCAGGCTGACAAGATTTGGCCAGGCAGGCATAGGCACACAGGCAGCAGAGCTGGGGCAGGGCTATGCTAGGCCTGAGCTTGTGCAGAGACCCTGGGCTAAAGGTCGGGCCAGAGCTGGGCTGTGGTGGGCTTGGTTCTGATGCGTGTTGCCCTTGCACCGCCACCTGAGCCAGCACTGCCTCCCAGAGAACCTGGCCTACGGAGAGGTCCTCCCATCCTCACACCATGGAGCAATAACCCCATCCTCTGTCCTGGTCCCATTACACTGGCATACAGTCTGTGTGAAACTAAATCAGCCCCACACCACAGGGCCCCAAGGTGTGCAGAGTTGAGAAGGCCCTTGCCTGGGTATAGAGAGCAGCGGTGCTGCATGGAGCACAAGGCCACTTCATCCTCATGACTCTGGAAAATACAGAGGAGCTTGGTGCCTGAAAGAAGATCCTCCAGCGTGTGCCCTATGGTTGGAGCATGGTGAGATTGTGCCACCTATGGGGTCTCTGAGTTCCATGGCCTGATGAAAGCTGATCCATGCTTGTGGCCCTGCTGTCCAGTGGCGTCAGGCAAAAGGGCTGGCATGGCCGGCACTGGTCATAGCAGGACATGTCTGGGGGCAGGAGGTGGACATAGGAGAGAGGGCAGAGAGGAAGCAGAACATGGGCTTGCATGAGGAGCAGCCTGTCACCCCACCCTAACAGATCCAAGGCACAGGCAGTACTGTGACCATGGAGGTCTTCCTCCATGACAAACCTTCTACCCCTTGACTCTCCCACAACCAGCAGTCCCAAGATATGGCAGGGCACACAGCTGATAGCAGCTGAAAGGTCCAAGGAACTGAGTCCTCCTGTGGGAGAATGAGGGGGACAAGAAGGGGCTTCACACTCACATACTTCCCAACAAGATGAAGGCCAGAGAAATGGATGATTGAGCACGGAGCTGGGCTGGCTTTTATAGTGGGCCTTAGCTGCCCCATGTCCAGAGGCATCCCTTGAAGCAGGGACTATTTTCTGACAAGCTACTCATGCATGAAAAACATCCCACCTAATGATACAGGATGTGTGTTGCCTTCCTGTGATGCTGCTTTTCATTTCCTGCTTTATGCCCTTTCCCCAAAGAAGGCAACTTCTGAGTGGCAGGCAGGGAGGCCCAAGTATTTCCAGGCAACACACCTCACTGTGGGCAGAAGACTCAGCTCACGTGCTGGAAGAGTCCAGTAAAAGCAAATGTTGTCAGTCTGGGTGACTCCCTAGGGACTCTCTGGGGCCCTTTTGGCTACAGGTGACCCAGCTCCTGACTGTGACCCTACCCCTGCTGACACTGCCCTCAGGGAAAACCTGTTTTGCCTCCTCCTGCTCTGACCCAGGGATGTCTGTACAGGGGGAGAGGTTGTGCAGGGCCCTTTCTGGATCACAAAAGAAAGGCCCAACAGGTCAGTGGCTGTTTTAGTTAGAAGGAATAACAAGATGCATGTACACAGAAAGGAAACCTTTCACGTGCAGGTGATCCTGCCTTCTACCAGCATCAGACAGAGCCGGGTGGGTTTTCCCAAGACACACAATGCAGATCCTGTCCATAGGGAATTCCTTCTTCACTCCCATAACTTGATGCCTTTCATTTATTGTTTTAAAAAATAAATAAAATCATACACCTTCTACTTACATGATGCAAGCTTATTTCTGTCATGACACCCACCAGTGATCAGTCGGGGCACTCCAGCACTTTCCTTGCCACTGCTACTCAGGCTAACAAATGGGATCTCAGGCCTTAAGTGCAAGGTGCTGAGTCATGCAATGCCTGAACCCTTGGGCAGAAGTGGCCTTGAACGAATGGAACATGGGTCCTCGTGTCGCTGTGCTGTGGGTGGAAGGACAAACCCTGTGGGTGCCACACAGAAAGCCAAACAGACGTGTATTTTCTACTCCCACTTCACAGGAGGATGCAAAGGAGATGGAGCTGGACTCTGGAGATGAAGCATACTTAGTCCGGGGCTAAGGCGTGCAAGTTCAGAAATGGGTAGTTTTGGTTAGATACATGGAAGAAATATTTCCCCTGAAGGTGATCAAATCCTGAAGCAGATTGCCTAAGAGGTGTTATTGGAGCTCCATCCTTGGAAGAGTTCAGACTTTGCCTGGACTTGATCCTGAGCAACCTGATCTGATGAGACCCACTCTGAAAACAGGGTTGGACTATGTGCGTGCTGGAGGTGCAGCCTCTGATCCTCTGGAGGGTTTCTCATTAGGACTGCTCAGGAAGCATGGGGCAACATGCACAGTCACCACATATCAGCCTTGGTGGGATGCTGTTGACAGATCAGTGTTTCTGTTAATTCACGGTGTGCCGCTTGTTCTCATACCGATATCATTCATGACATCAAAAGCAGGTACAGGGAACAGCACTCATGCATACTGCTGCTCATGTCTAAAGATGCATGAATTCATGGGTGCACTCACAGACACTCCTGGATGCATACTGAAGTATATTTGGGCACACACAGAGATAGTTGTGCACACAGTGAAGAAAAGAAATACTGCTCTCCTGAACTCCAGGGTTCTGATTTTACTTTCTACTGTCTGTCAAGGAACATCCTGGCTTGCTGAGGCCCTGCTGTGTTTTACCTCCAGAAGATATCGAGTGGTGGAAGGCAAGGAATCCTGAGCAGAAACTCTATCTCCTTCCCACAGGAGTGAGGGGAAGGTCTAGAGAGAGGTTTCTTTTGTTGCTGCTGGGTTTGTCTGAGAGCTGAGAGCTGCTGCTCTTTATTCTGGACTCAGCCATCTACCTCTTGATCCAGACTGGGAATACACTTGTGTGTGGTGCCCAAATAGCCCATGCATCCTTCCGTGTAGTTTGTCTTTGGAAACCTCTCATTCACTGACATGTGCCATGTCTTGGTCAGGATGCCTCTTTATAGACAATTTACTTTTCCAGCTGTGTGGTCTGGCTCCTCTTCCTCCGCTAGTGGGCCTAAACTGGGATGTCCTCTTCACACTCATGGCCTATGACCAAGCTGTGTGCATCTGCCACCCACTGCGGAACTCCAGTCTGGTGGGAGGCCTGTGGGCTGAGCTCCTGCTCCCCTCCTTGGCACAAGCGGTGCTCACCCTTCGTTTGCCCTGCTCTGGCCCTACACAATCGCAGCTCCTTCTGGGACTCGCTGTCAGTCACGCAGCTGCCTTCTGCAGAGAGCTTCTGGATTTCTGTGCTCCTTGAATACATCAGCACCACCAGAGAAAGAACAGCAGGAAGCTGGAACCAACTCACAGGGATAAAAACCTGACTGACAGATGATGCGGGAGGCAGTGAGAAGACAAAAGTGGGCAGTCACACCCCTTGTGGGGGGTACACAGAGCTGTGGCTGAGTTTATGTCAGTGAGGTTCTAAGATTGGGGACCTTGGCAAGTGGGATGCTAAGAAAAGAGGAGGCAAGCAACAAGCATACAGAGACAGGGACCAGAGAAAACAAACACAGAGGCAATGGCAAGAGACAAACATCACCATCCACACCAGTTGATGGCCTATCAAGAAACCACAGGTGCAACTGCCAGGGAGATCAGCCTGGGCCTTGCACCTCCTACAGCTGTAGGCCAGGACACAGACTGGGATGGGTGCAGGACAGACCTATACAACCCCATGAGGGGGCGTGCAGGGAAATGGGAGCCGGGAGGAGCACATGAGGGCAGACAGAGCAAGGGGCTACAGCCTGTACTTGTGTGGCTGGGCCCTGCACATGAGCACCACCGTCTGTCCTGTCCTCTTCTGGAATATTTCCTTACGTCTGTATAATCTCGCTCTGTCCCATGTGCACATGTGCTGCAAGGAGAAAGTAGCAACTCCTGGTGGAGAGGGAGGAGTGCATTTGGTGCCGGCTGCAGGAGTCAGACTCAGTGCAAGGACATCCCTGGCCTGTGCTGTAAGATGGTGGAGACAGGGGGTCCCCGTGTAGCTCCTGGAGCAGGGAAAGTGATACACGGAAAAGACTCCACAACCATACGGTTGTAAAGTAGGTATACTATATTGCAGTGCACCGGGCGCACTGGGAATAACTTCCCTCAAAATTATGCACCTTCCCAGTCGTCTCTCACAACTTTATACATGAATATTGTTACACATTACATGAGCTCTACTACATATTCATTATTTTCCCCCAAAAGGCAGACCTCTTCCAAGTACTCATTTCCATACTCCCTACCCTTAGCTCCTCCCGGTTGCGCCTGCGCAGTGTAGCCTGGTGGTCGTGTAGGAATAGAAATGTTGTTTTTGCAGAGTTACATTGTTTAGAAGGAAGGAATGTGGTACTGAGATATGCTTACAGTGATAAGAAAGCTTAAGCAGGTGACCTTGTAAAATGCAGACAACCAGACTCCTTAGGACAATTAGGTGAAAATCATGGTGTTAAGTCAAGTCAGATAAGTGAAGAAACATTACCACTTCAAACAGTAAAAATGGCAAAAGGAAATTGAAATTTGACAGGCCGGCTACTGAAGGCCATGCATTGTTTGTGAAGCATCAGATAGATTGTGAACCTGGATTACCCACTCAGTGGGGAAACAGGGGAGGGTCCTGTCATCAAAAAGTATATAAATTATGTTTTGGAACTAGTAGATGTACTCTCCTGCTTGTGGGGCGCCCACCATTGCAATCACGAATAAATTACTACTTCACTGAGATCCTCACCTGAGCCTAAGTTATTGGCTACGGAGTGTTTCTCACAGTCGTGGGCAGGGGTCTTGCAGGATGAAGGCAACGAGGAAGAGGAGGTTAAACTTTTTACCTTTGTGGACTTTGACCTGCTGCTGCACAGTATTTAGAACTTTTTGTTTATCTTTGCCTTGTTTCCTGCCAACAAGTTGTTCATCCTTCCCTCATCCATTGGCCTTGAGCGATACCTTCTTTTTTACATCTGCTTCTCATAAAGTTCTCATCTACATCCAATTGCCATATTTCTAGGTTTTCACCCACATCCCGGATAATTAGAATATTTTACCATATATGTAGCTAAATACTAATTTGGATAAGTTTTAGCATCTTTACCATCTCAAAAGGGAGCCTCAGCCTCCAGGAAAATGCGGCAGGAGCATTTGGGGTCTCCAAAAGCAGCTACTGGGGGTACTGGCCTGGATGTAACTTCCCTCAATGGGGCATGCATGTGCCTGTCTGTGTGTCTCCTGGGTACGTGCTCAGCTACTATTGCTGTGAAGCCTGTAAATGGGAAAGTGGCAACTGTGCCCCTCAATCTGGGCAGAGACGCTCAACCGACAATGACAGCTCAATGGGCAGTGCCAGACAGCAGGGCCCCGTACGGTTTGGGGTGCTGTCGGGGCACTGTGTCCCCGGACCCGTTCCTGCTGCTGGCTTTCCACACCTGCAGCAGTGCCGGCCACAGCTGTGATACCAGCGCACCACAGCACCAAGCTCCCAGGCCCAGCCCGGCCTGACCCGTTGCCCTCCACTGGGGACGCTTCAGGCAGGCAGCTGCTTTCTCCTCTCCCGCTTCTCTCCTCTCTCCCTACTCATCTCCCATGCAGTTCACTCCCCTCCCCTTCCCACTCCCAAAGGAGATGCCGTAGCAGACGGGCAGCTGCTGTCTCCGCTCCCTCTCCCTTTCGCTCCATCTCCCACTCTCTCTCCCTCTGCCTCTCCTATCCCGGGCTGGGCTGAAGGACGGGCAGAGCCCCGCGGGCAGCAGCCGAAGCCCTGCCCACCCACAGGCGCCCAGCACTCGCAGCCCGGGACAGCCCCCGAGCGGCCCCGGGGCGGAGCTGGCGGCGCCGGGCGGCGGCGGCGGGGAGGAGGCGCCGCGGGCGGAGCAGAGCCGGGGCTGGCGGGGGCAGCGCGGCGCGGGCGGCGGAGCGGTGGGATGCGGCAGGGCCGGGCCGCAGGGCTGGCGGCGCTGGCCGCGGTGCTCCTGGGTGCGCGGGGCTGCCGGCGCCGGGGACGGGACGGGACGGGACGGGGCTGCCCTCGCTTCTGGCCCGCCGGCTTCTTACGGACCTCGCTCCCCTCTGGCCTCCCTCTGCAGCCATCCCGCCTGCCTCCAGCGAGCTCAGCCGGCCGTTGCCTCCCACCTTGCCTTGCTCCCTGCCTTCCTCCTCTCCTTTCGGCACGTCCCCACTCATTCCTGCCTGCTTCCCTTATTTTCCTGGCTCAGACTCTCCTCCCAAACAGTCCTGCTCCGACTTGGTCCCCTAATAACCATTCCCAGTGAAATGCCTTTGTATGCTTCCTTCTGAGAAAAAGCTCACATCAGCTGTCAACTGTTTTCTTCTCCCCTCTCCCCCTGCGTGACATTTTTGGTGCAGGAAAGACATTTTCTGAGTTTTCTCCTGCTTTCTTTCTCGGCAGTGCCTTTGGGCAGAGCCCAGGTGCAGCAGGAGCCATGGGCACAGACCACCGAGGGCACCGGCATCAACATCACCTGCTCACACCCCAACATGCAGACTGGTGACTACATCTACTGGTACCGTCATCTCCCGGGCCAAGGACCCGCATCCCTAGTGTTCGGTACTACAGGCTCCAAAGCACTGACGGACCTGCCGGGGAGGCTCGAGGTGGCAGCAGACCGCCGGTCCAGCGCCCTGTGGCTCACCGAGCCCCGTCTTCGGGACGCGGCGGTGTATTACTGCGCCCTGAGAGCCACGGGGAGAGGAGCCGGGGCTGCGGCCGTGCAGGAACCGTGGCGGGCGGGGCCGGGCGTGTGTGGCGGGGGCGAGGCAGGGGCACAGCCCCCAGGGGGCGCTGCCGCTCCGCCCGCCAGGACCACCTCGTCCCGCAGCCGCGAGTGTTCCTCCGCCAGCCCGGCCCCTCCAAGGCACTTCGGTTCTGCTGAAAGGGTCTGGAGCCTGGGTGCAGCTGAACGGAGATGGCAGCAGCCTGGCAGAGGTGTGTGCAGGGAAGAGGCACTGAAACACAGCCCCTTTCTCCTGAGCCCTCCTTTTCTTCACGGTGCAACAATCTCCCTATTTCTCCCAGATTCAGGCCCAAACAAGGACCGAATCAGGACAGTTTGGATCCTTGGTTTAATTCAGGGTAACAATGTTTGGAGTGCCTCAGAGTGGCTGTCCATCGATGACCTTGGGATGTATAGGAGAAGCAGACTGCTGTGAGGTTCCTGAGAGTGCCTATCAGTCAGGGTTTTTCCGCCCCTGGACACTGCCAGGTTCTTCTGGGAGTCAGTGCTGGAGACAGGCCTATTTCCTCACACTTGTCATTAAAGGCCTGCCAGCATTGTCTCAGAAATGCATTGCAGAGGGGACAGATTCCCATCCAACCCATGTCTGTCTGGTTCTCCTGAAGGCAAAGGGGCAGCTTCACACGTCGTATTTCAGAGCAAATGTGTTTTCTCAGCGTAGTGGGTGTCTCATCCAAGCTAATCTGCCTTGTTCAAACACAGAGGCAGATCCCAACCACACTTTTATCTGTTTGCCAATGACATGCACCCAGAACTACACACAAGGTTTATATATTGCTAACAGTGTCCTGGGGCATTCAAGGTAGGCAATAAACAGCAGAGCAATTAAGAAACCAATGTCTCCAGGAACTACCAGTCATGTTTTGGGTTGCAGCGTGGGCCAAGCCCTTCCAGGGCAACGGGCCATCCCAACAAAGCAGAAATGTTTGTCAGAGCTCTGCCTGGGTCTCTTTCCTGTGGTCTACCCCACATCTTAGCCCTGGCAGTGCCACAGCTTCACCTGGGTTAAATTGGTTGCATTCTCTTGCAGCTGTGGCTGATTCCATTCCTCTGACACCAGGAAAGACAAAGGGTTTACCCCAGCGCACCTTTGGCTCATCTCTCTTGCCTGCATTGCTGATTCCTTCTGGACATGACAAGGCTGTACCAAGCAGGGCCATACATGAATCCATAAGGAAACATCTTTGTAACTGAGCAGGGACCGGGTGCCCTTCTGATGGGACCTGTTATAGATGTAACCAGGCTCTAATGAGATACTGATGAGAGATATCACGGGGCTGCAAAGCACTGACAGGAAAAATGTCTGCCAGCAGTCAAGCAGGGCCTGGAAACAATGGGCATCCTTGAAGTGCAACTGGGTAACAGAGAGCTGCACACATCCTGAACATACAGAATCACAGAATTTTCTAGGTTGGAAGAGACCTCAAGGTCATCGAGTCCAACCTCCAACCTAACGCTAACAGCCCTCCACTAAACCATATCCCTAAGCTCTACATCTAAACGTCATTTGAAGACTTCCAGGGATGGTGACTCCACCACTTCCCTGGGCAGCCTGTTCCAGTGCCTCACAACCCTTTCAGTGAAGAAGTTCTTCCTAACATCTAGCCTTAAACTCCCCTGGCTCAACTTAAACCCATTCCCCCTCGTCCTGTCACCAGGCACGTGGGAGAACAGGCCAACCCCCACCTCGCTACAGACTCCCTTGAGGTACCTAAAAAGAGCGATAAGGTCGCCCCTGAGCCTCCTCTTCTCCAGGCTGAACAAGCCCAGCTCCCTCAGCCGCTCCTCGTAGGACTTGTTCTCCAGGCCCCTCACCAGCTTCGTCGCCCTTCTCTGCAACCGCTCAAGCACCTCGATGTCCTTCTTGTAGCGAGGGGCCCAAAACTGAACACAGTACTCGAGGTGCGGCCTCACCAGAGCTGAGTACAGGGGGACGATCACCTCCCTAGCCCTGCTGGTCACGCTGTTCCTGATACAAGCCAGGATGCCGTTGGCCTTCTTGGCCACCTGAGCACACTGCTGGCTCATATTCAGCCGACTGTCCACCATCACTCCCAGGTCCTTCTCTGCCTGGCAGCTTTCCAACCATTCCTCTCCCAGCCTGTAGCTCTGCTTGGGGTTATTGCGCCCCAGGTGCAGGACCCGGCACTTGGCCTTGTTAAACTTCATGCAGTAGCCTCTAGATAACCAAAAGAAGATAACCAAAAGAACCTAGATAACCAAAAAGAACCTAGATAACCAAAAGAACCTCATAGCCTCTACATAACCAAAAGAAGAAACAGAGAAGCAACTTGCCTGAGCAGGAGCAAAGCAAATGGTCAGGAAAAGTGGAAATGAGCGTGAGGAAGTCCCTGTGAGTGCACGCCCTGCACCTGAGGAAAGCTGTTGCATGCTTGGGGGCAAGTGGGCACCTTAGAGCAGCGTGGGGGCATGCAAACTGCCTGCTGTCTTTGCACTGACCCAACCCATATGGGTTCAGGGTCCTCAGGGACGAGAGATTTACGTGTATGGTCCATGACGGGGAACACCAATGCTGACTTGTGGAAGGGGATCAGCCCTGCATGTGTGCCATCACCTGGGCCCTGCCAAGTGCTGTGCTGGGGGCAGTTGGGCCTCATGGGACACATGTTCCTGCCGCACATGCCCATTTGTGCTGGCCATAGCCCTGAGGTAGGGCAAACGAGGGAAGATGAGGGTGGAGTAGAAGCAGTTGGGTATCCCTGCACTTATTCCACCCATTCCCCACATCTGCCATCAATCTTCTGTCCCCACCTGCTTCCCCAGCACAGCACTGTCCTGAGCAAGAAGAAGCCCGTTCCTAAGAGCCTACAGGGTGTCAAGCCTCCACAGCCTCACACAGACTCGTAACTTCTTCTGTGAGGACAGCACAGGTTGTGCTCTCTGTTTGCAGGACAGGGGGGAGCTGTGGGCAGAGATGCTGCAAGGCAAGGGTAGATTGCCCCTTGCTCTGTGAAAGTGAGGAATGTCTTCTTCAGCTCCAACAGGCATTGTCCAAGAGAAAACCCTCTGCAGCATGTCGCAACCTCCCATTGTTCTGGGAGTGGGGAAAAGGCTCCTTAAACACCCATCTTATACCCACCAAAGGCAAGACAATTCTCGCTGGGCGGCTCAGGAAGGCATACGCAGAGGGAAAAAACATCTACAGCCAAGGCTGGGTTGCCGGAAACTTTAATGAGTGTAGAGAGGAAAAGGAGGTCACTCTGAGCAGAGGCCCTTCAGTGCAGGGATCTCCAGTGCCTACTGAGAGACATGGACTGTGTTTTCAGAGATCTCAGACTAGCCCCTGGTCAGGCTCCTGCCAATGTTTGCCAGAGGAGGTGAGGAAGGTCCGTCATTCTGAAAGCAATGGCCTGAAGATTCCTCCTTCTGTTGTCCAGCACCATGGTCGTGCTGGAACCCCAGGGCCATGGGCAGTGCCTTTAGCAGGGCAGGCATCTTCTGCCACAGTAGCGGCTGGAAATGCCCGAGAGATCACAGCACCCGGAGGTGATGGGGACTCCATCACAGCTGAGGATGCTGCCAACGGCAGCAGAGGTGGAGGATCCCACAACGGTGTTCTGCGGGAAGGAGCTGAGGATGGGGCCGGGCAGGGTCACCACTACGGGAGAGGGCTCAATGACGACGGTGGAGTTCTGGCACTGCCTGACGCAGGGCTCGTTGCAGCTGCTGGCCAGCGGGGTTGGGCCACAGGGCTGGCATGGCAGGCACTGGTTGTAGCAGGACATGTCTTGGGCTGGAGATAAACCTGGGAGAGAGGGCAGAGAGGAAGCAGAGCATATGGTGAGGAGCAGCCCCATTATCCCACCACAAAGGAGCTAAGACAACTGGTGAGGGTGGATGTGAAGGTTGTGCCAGGAGGTTCATGGTCTTCATCGCTTTGTACTAACAGGGCCCTTCAAACCGCAGGCTGATCCAATGAGACAATCACGTTGCACATAACCCAAAAGGCTACCTCTGCACCGTATCCCAGCCTCTCTCTACACAGAACGTCTCTCTCCACCCCTCTCCCATGGGAAGGAACTCCAAGGCCCAGCATAGCTCTGAACCACCACCAGATGAGATGTCTATTAATGCAAGATCCCTTCCACTTGAGAAGAGGAGGAGAGAGGGCTTCAGACTCACCTGGTTACCAAGGAGGATGAGGCAACAGAATTGGATGAGAGAGCAGAGAACTGGGCTGCCTTTTATACTGGTACTTCATTGCCGCAGGCCCAGAGGCACCCTTGGCAGAGGTAACAATTTTCTGACAAGCTCATCTTGAATGCAAACCATCCCAACAAATGATATGGCCTGTGCACTGGTTTCCTGCACTGCTGCCTTTTCATTTCCAGATCTAGGCCATGGCCATTCTGCAGTGATGGTTTCTTTAGAGTGCTGGCATGAAATGTCCAAGGATTTCTAGGGCAGGAATGCATCAGTGAGGGCAGAAGACTCACTGGAAGTGCTGGATGGGTCCCCTCTGATCATCTCCATGGCTCTGCTCTGAACCCACTTGAACAGCTCTATATCTTTCTCATGCTGGGGGCCCCAAAGCTGAACACAGCACTCCAGGTCGGGTCTCACTGAAGCGGAGCACAGGCCGTGAATCACCTCCCTCCACATTCTGGACATGCTTCTGTCAAGGCAGACAAGCATGGAAACAAAGCTTCTTTCCTTGGCCAAATTCAATTCTGGCTTCGATTTAGCTCTCCTAACTTGATTCCTATCTTGCCTCATCAGACTATGTATCTATATTCTTTCCAGTCTACCTGTCCTTGCTCCTACCCTCTATGGCCTTCTCTTTCATGTTTGAGTTCAGCCAGTTGCTCCATGTTCATCCATGCAGGTCTCCTGGCATTTTGCCTGACTCCCTCTTTTGTGGGATGCATCACTCCTGAGCTTGGAGGAGGTAATCCTTGAATATTGCTTGAATATTCCTTGAATATTAACCAGCCTTCTTGGGCCCATCTCCCCTTCAGGGCTTTGTATCATGGTACTCTACCAAGCAGATGCCTGAGCAGACCAAAGTCTGCTCTCCAGAAGTCCAGGGCAGCAAGTTTCTTGTGCTTCCTCCTCGCTGTGCTCAGGAACCTCAATTCCACCATTTCACAGTCACTGCAACCAAGGCTGCCCTTGAGCTTCACAGTCCCACCAACCCCGGGTACTATGAGAACGAGGTCCAGAATATAGCACCTCTCCTTTTAAGCTCACCTTTTGCACTCACCTGAGTTCCCGGTTGCTTTTGTTCACACGTCTGCTCTTGTCTTGTGACAACCACTGTGCAGCTGGCTTTGTGTGAAGGCACGTGGGTGCAGAGATTTGTGCAGGACTCCATGCAGGTATAGATGAGCACGTGCGTGTGTCCTTGTTTCCCCTTTATCACGAGGGTATAAGCACTTGGCAGCACTCTCCCCTGCTCTGTGCATGAGTCCTGCAGGGGAGCGGGTTCCCAGGGTCAGAAGGAGCCTGAGAGCAGCTGAATGCAGATGGCACCAGCCTCTCAGAGATGTGTGCAGGGAAGAGGCACTGGAAAATACAGCTCCTTTCTCCTGAGCCCTCCTTTTCCTCTCGCTGCAACAATCACCCCCTGTTCCTGCCAACTTCAGGCCCAAACAAGGACCGTATCCGGACAGTTTGGATCCTTGGTTTAATTCAGGATAGCAACGTTTGGAGTGCCTCTGAGTGACTGTCCATCGTTGACCTTGGGATGTACAGGAGAAGCAGACTGCTGTAAGGCTCCTGATAGTGTCTGTCAGTCAGAGATTTCCAACCCTGGACACTGCCAGGTCCTCCTGGGAGTCAGTGCTGAAGCCAGGCCTATCTCCTCACAGTTGTCTATAAAGGCCTGCCAGCATTGTCTCAGAAATGCATCGCAGAGGGGACAGATTCCCATGGCTGGTTCTGCCTGGACTGGCTGGTTCGCCTGAGGGTAAAGGAGCAGCTGTCACTCCTCCATGTGTAGAATATCACAGCAAAGGGATCACACAATAGCAAGAGAAATTTGTGTGTCCCCCCTTCACTCCCCCTTGTGCCAAATGAATTCTCAGCATTTGGAGTGCTTCAGCATGGCTGACCGTCTGGCACAGTGTTCATAGTTCATCGGAGCCCTTCCCGCAGGCCTAAGCCTGCAGCTTTGGCATGGAGGGCACCTTCTGCTTGAGTAGCAGCTGGCAGTGCCAGACACCCTGTCCTGCTGAATGCTTTCATTAGGGCCACAAGCAGTCGGAAGGAGGGCACCCTCGATTGTGCATGGTCCCCAACAAGGGAACACAGGTCATGACAGCATAGGTCACAAATGTGCTGTGGAGAACACAGGCTGGCTGGAGAAAGGGGCTGACCAGAACCTCATTTTGACGCAAAGGAGCAAAGAAAAGGATTTTCCTCTTGGGCAGGAAGCACCCCCAGAGTAATTCAGGATGGGGGCTGGCTGCCAAGGAAGCAAACCCTCAGGAAAGGCTTTTGGGTGCAGGAGGCACCCAGCCACACACGAGCCAGCAGCGCGCCCTTGAAGCAAAGGTAGCCAACGGCCTGTGGAGCTGTAGGCATCAGGGGGTGCCCCGCAGTGCGTGGGGCCGGGCAGGTGGGGCGTGGGCGAGGCGGGGGCACAGCCACAGTCAGGCCGCGTGGAGTCGCTGCCGGTGCTTGGAAGTCCCTTGCAGGGCCTGGAGTTAAACAGCACGGGCCCGAGGGAGCCTCAGAACAGCCACATTGGGTTTCCTCCGTTTTCTGCAGTGGTCTTATTTCCAAGAGCTTGTTGTACAGGTTTCTTCCTAAGCCCAAATCCAGGACCTCTGGCGCTGAGATGACGTCCTGGCAATACAACAAATATCTGTGCTGGACACTCACTCTAATGACACGTGTTGGAACCTTGGATCTTGCCAAAGGACCGAGTCACTGAGGGGTTTGCTGCACTAGCCAGCACTGTTGTAGGTCTGCCCTTGGTGCAGTATTCACTCCTGTGTGTGCAGAGCTGCTGACTGCTGAGCAGAGGGCTGTGGTGGGGCGTCCTTCCCTGCCAGATAATGTGTGGCTCTCCCGGGGGATTGGGTGGAAAGGGGGTGGGGGAAGCAATCCCATCTTCATTGACAGCAGAGGTGGGTGCAGGCCTCTGTGTCTGGCTGGGTTCTGGATGGGAGGGGGAGGCCACTGGGGACACTTGCCCCTTGCTGGGGCTGCCCACCTGCCAGAAGGGGCAAAAAGAGGGAAGCACACAGCAGCCATGTTGGTGTCCTTTTGCCTTTATGCTGACCAAGTGAAATGTCCTAGGCTTCACAGGCTTTCAGCTGTGAGCTAACTGCACAAGTGTGACACTCCCAGTGCTGGAACACTTCTGGCTGGCCAAGGGGTCCTGGAGCACAGCAAAGACTGGCTGGATTCCTTTCTGACTGCTTTAGCCACTAGTCCATCCCTCTCTTGTGAGCCTTGCTGGGGCAGGGGTGAGCCCCAAGGAGCAGCAGGGGGAGAGCTTTGCTCCACCCTCTGTGCTGAGGTTTAGAGGCTGCTTTGAGCTGGCAGAGGGGGAAGTGAACTTGCAAGCTTGAGCTCCCTCTTTCCAGGCACTACGTGGGCACCCTGTGAAGGCGAGAGCGTGACATGGTCCTGCTTTTCCTGGCAGCCTTGTTGGCACTGTCAGACTTAGGTGAGATGTGACTTTGAGGCAGGGCAAGCTAGGGTCAAGGTGGCATCCCATCATTTCTGGAGGGGGGAAATAGGACTCCTTCCTCCTGGAAGAACTAGAAGTGTTATCTGTAGGGAGAGCAGGGGCTGCAGACCAGTACGGGAGACAGTCTGGGAGATGTCATGAGCAACGAGTGTACAGGGATGAATAAGCATCTGCACTTTTCCTTTGCAGATGCCTAGCGTTCATACTTGCATTGTTCATAGGTACGTAAGGACTCAAATCCTGGTAAGATACTGCTAAAAAGTAGGTGAGCTGACAGACTTGGGTATGGGAATTGAATAACACCTGCAGAAAGAAGAGGGCATGTGTACTTAGCTCAGCATTTTATAGCCCATGAAAAGGGAGATGGAGAGGGGGGACAGTGAACAAGTTGGTGAGCTGATAGACACAGGAGAGAGAGGGGGAGAACAGATACATCTTCAAGCAGTGCTGAGATGCTGTTCTGGCTTTGCAGGTCATGCACAGAAGGACTCTGTGGTGCAGTTTGCACAAGAAACTGCCATCCAGGTGGGACACAACGCTACTCTGCACTGCAATTTCTCCACCAGCACCTCTTCTCCATACATCTTCTGGTACCAGCAGCACCTGACCCAGTCCCCTCAGTTCTTCCTGCAGGTGAGCAAGTTCAAGCCTCATGTGCATTCCGGGAGGATCTCCTCTGTGCTCTCCATGGAGAACTCCCAGGTGCTTCTCCACGTGCAAGATGCCAAGCTCCAGGACAGCGCTGTCTACCTGTGTGCACTGAGCCCACACTGGTGCCTTCAGCTTGCAGCTTTATACAGGAAGGTGCAGGTGCTGTGAGGTGCAGTTTACTCTCATCACAGTTTGCATGGAGCTCTGAGCTGAGCCTGCCCAGCAAGGACACCTGGGGCTTGTGGTGAGCCAGCTGTCCCACTCCTGATGCCTGGCAGTGTGGTTAGCATAACCAACAGCAAGGCAAATATCCATCATGTGGAAGGGGCTGTTAATGTGCACCCCTGCCTCCTTGTCTCTCCCTCTCACTGGCCGCAGCATGTGGAGACACCCACCATTGTGGTGAGAAAGGGCATTGGTGTTATCAATCTAATAATCAAACTAGCAATTTATTTGTAGTAAGCTTTAGGATTTTGTAGTAATTTTTAGTATTTCTAGTAATTTATTATGTAATAATACATTCCTAATTACAACCACAACCTGTGGCCAGTCCTCATTCTGCCAAGGATCCTTAGAGAACCTGCCAGTGCTCTGTAGTGTTGGGAGACAGAGCTGGGTGTAGTCAGCAGGAGCCTTGTGTTAGAATAATGAATAAATGGGCCACATTGTGAAAGGGTTTTCTTGGAAATGGAAGGCAAGATGCAAAGCAGCAATGGCTAAGCTCAATACACCACAATCCAAATGCCTCAGGGAATTAACTTAATAAATGGAAAGATGCATGTACGGTAAGGAAAGAGAAAAGGAAGGAAGGAGTGTTAGCTGGTCCTTAGCTGCAATGTGGAAAATTGAGAAGGAGTGGTCTGGAAATTTAGAGGAAGAAAACAGAAGGTTGAAAAGGGAATTATCAGCCAAAGATACAGATGTTTTGGCTGTTGCAGAACAGTGCTTAGACGATGTTGAGGACTTTTCAGCTTCTTACACTACCCTCCACCAAGGACGCTGGAGGTGCAGATGAAGGTGGAAGGAGACACAACCAGGTAAAAAGTCCAGATATGTTACCCAGTGTACTACGAGTCAATCCACAGACAAGGACTAGACATTGTTTATTTCAGAATAGTGCAAGTCTGGGTAGCTGGTGGTTTCTAGCAAGGCTGGCACCCCTTAAGACTTTTCGTTCCACTTTCATAAAACCCCTTCTCAATACATTTACATGTTTGTACAATCCCCACTCCTCTGAATGGTTACATACTACCATAGTGCTGCCATGACAGAATCATTCTTGCAGATCTTTGGAAAAGAGGGCGGGCCACTTTGGAGGACTATAAAGACGTTGCGAGGCTGTGCATGGACAAAATTAAAAAGGCCAAAGCTCATCTGGAGCTCAAAGTGGCTACTGACGTTAAAGATAACAACAATTGTTTTGAGAAATACATCAACACAAAAAGGAGGACTAAGGAGAATCTCCATCCTTTACTGGATGCAGGGCGAAACTTAGTTACAAGTAACTTAGTTACAAGAAAAGGCTGAGGTGCTTAATGCCTTTTTGCCTCAGTCTTTAGCAGCAAGTGCAGTTGTTCTTGGGATACCCAGCATCCTGAGCTGGTGAAAGGGGATGGGGAACAGAAAGTATGCCTCATAATCAACCTGGAAATGGTTGGCGACCTGCTACAGCACTTGGATGTACGCAAGTTGATGGGGCTGGATGGGATCCACCCGAGGGTAATGAGAGAACTGGCGGAGGAGCTGGCCAAGCTGCTTTCCATCATTTATCAGCAGTCCTGGCTATTGGCGGAGGTCCCAGTCGACTGGTGGCTAGCAAACGTGATGCCCATCTACAAGAAGGGCCGGAAGGTAGACCCAGGGAACTATCGGCCTGTTAGTTTGACTTCAGTGCCAGGGAAGCTCATGGAGCAGATTATCTCGAGTGTCATCATGCGGCACTTGCAGGGCAAGCAGGCGATCAGGCCCAGTCAGCATGGGTTTATGAAAGGCAGGTCCTGCTTGACGAACCTGATCTCCTATGATAAAGTGACATGCTGGCTGGATGAGGGAAAGGCTGTGAATGTGGTCTACATTGACGTCAGTAAGGTCTTTGACACCGTTCCCCACAATGTTCTCCTCAAGAAACTGGCTGCTCATGGCTTGGACTGGCATACGCTTTGCTGGGTTAAAAACTGGCTGGATAGCCAGGCCCAAAGAGTTGTGATGAATGGAGTCAAATCCAGATGGAGGCTAGTCACTAGTGGCATCCCCCAGGGCTCAGTACTAGGGCCAGTTCTCTTTAATACATTTATCAATGATCTGGAAGAGAGGATCGAGTGCACCCTCAGTAAGTTTGCAGATGACACCAAGTTAGGTGCATGTGTCAATCTGCTCGAGGAAGGAAGGCTCTGCAGAATGATTTGGATGAGCTGAGGCCAACCGTATGTAGTTCAACAAGGCCAAGTGCCGAGTCCTCTACCTGGGATGCAATAACCCCAAGCAGAGCTACAGGCTGGGAGATGAGTGCTTGGAAAGCTGCCTGGCAGAGAAGGACCTGGGAGTATTGGTTGATAGTCGGCTGAATATGAGCCAGCAGTGTGCTCAGGTGGCCAAGAAGGCCAACAGCATCCTGGCTTGCATAAGCAGTGTGGCCAGCAGGTCTAGGGAAGTGATCGTCCCCCTGTACTCGGCTCTGGTGAGGCCGCACCTTGAGTACTGTGTTCAGTTTTGCTCCCCTCACTACAAGAAGGACATGGAGGTGCTCGAGCGAGTCCAGAGAAGGGCAACGAAGCTGATGAGGGGTCTGGAGAACAAGTCTTACGAGGAGCAGCTGAGGGAGCTGGGCTTGTTCAGCCTGGAGAAGAGGAGGCTCAGGGGTGACCTTATCACTCTCTACAGGTACCATAAAGAAGGCTGTAGCAAGGTGGGGGTTGGTCTGTTCTGCCACGTGTCTGGTGACAGGTCAAGGGGGAATGGGCTAAAGTTGCGCGAGGGGGGTTTTAGGTTGGGTATTAGCAAGAACTTCTTTACCGAGAGGGTTGTTAGGCATTGGAATAGGCTGCCCAGGGAAGTGGTTGAGTCACCATCCCTGGAGGTCTTTAAAAGACATTTAGATGTAGTGCTTAATGATATGGTTTAGTGGAGGACTGGTTAGTGTTAGGTCAGAGGTTGGACTAGGTGATCTTGAAGGTCTCTTACATTCTGTGATTCTGTGATCCTCAGAGAGGAAGGGTCCCTTGTTGGGCCGGGGTCTCCCAGCACACAGGCGTGATTTTTACTCCTGCAATTAGGATAGTACATGGTGACTTCACATGTAAATACTCCTAATCTTTGGTTTTTAGCTGTCTATTCATATTGCATTGCTAGGTGATATATTCAAAAGCCAAATGAAGCCACACTCTTCTTGAATGAGCGAAAGAACACAAGGCAATGCACACAGTCTGGAACATGAAAAATTCCTGCTAGAAATTGGGACTTTTGTTGCTTTTCTTGAGGGTGGATTGTGAATATAGATGGATGCCAGCAGGAGTGGCCTTCTAGTACCGAATAAAACACTGTAAGTTGGAGGTAACACAAGAAAGAAAAAGGGAATAGCATAGGTAAGTTGTTTTTTGTTTTTTGTTTTTTGTTTTTTCTGATGCTGGGAACCCTGATTTATGGAGCTTTACTGGGACTGTCTGGGACAGAATTAACATTCCCCACAGTAGTCCCTAGAGTGCTGTGCTCTGCACTTAGAGCTAGAACTCCACTGCCATCGCAACAATGTTTGGGCAATTATGGACCAGCGCTGGCACAACATCAAGATTCTTTCTCCAACACCTCCAAAGCAAGGAAGTGGAGGGTGGGCAAAAGGAGGGAGGGGACATCACCATGGCAGCTGACCCATATAATCCAAAGGGATATTCCATACCATGTGATGTCACACTCAGCAATAAAAGGTGGGAAAGGGGAAGGAAAGCGGGGAGCTCTCTTTGTGAAGACATCTGTCCTCCCAAACAATCGCTATGAGTATTGAGGCCCTGTTTGCCAGGTGATGGCCAAACATCACTTTTTGTGGGGAAGTAGAGAATAATTTTCTTTTCTCTCTGTGCTTCTGTGCAGCCCTTGCTTATTTCTCTCTCTTACTTTTCCCTTATATTAAATTTTTTTCTTCTCACCCTCTTCTGATGAGGGGGAGTAAGAGAGTGGATGTGGTGGAGCTCACCAAGGAACATAAGACAGACCACTTGTCAGGGCAAGGTACATGCTGCAGATCCTGCTCCTGCTGAGATTCACTGGCATTGTTTTCTTTGGAGATTTTCTGGGATTTTGTGTAATTCTTCTTTGAAATGGAGAACTCTATTCATCAAACAACAACACATTGCTTCATTCCTACAGATTTGCCACATGCACACTACCACGTGCCAAAGGATGTGGACAGCACAGCTCTGTCCAGCACAGCAGAGCTCTGTGCCTATTCAGGCGAGCTGCCATGCAGATCCCAAACTTCTCCACGAAAAATCTCCTTCTGTTTTGGGACACCACAGGCAGTGGAGAGGATTCACTGCTTCATGCGGTAAATATTTTTGGACAGAGGGAGAACGTTCACGCTGCCTGGGGGCTATGAAAGGAACAGTTGGGGTCTGCAGAGCTTGGAGTGTCATTCCTTTGGATGTCTGAGAAGTACACATTTGAGGCATTGACAAGGCAACTAGCCAGGCGCAACCTAGCCAGACAAGGTGTTAGGGGTGGTGATAGAGGGGGCCCAAGCATCAGGGAAGCAGAAACTGCTGGGGATGTGGCCCTGGGTGGGTGCCCCCTGTGGCCCATCATTGTGAGTGCACGTGACCCACTGAACCCACATCCTTTTCCCTGCTGACTCCTCACCCGTTGCCTGATGGAACAGGTTGTCCTTGTCCCCTCTAGGCTCGTGCCATCCAACATCCCAATGGAGCCCTGTTCCTCTTGCAAATGCTAGGTTATCCCACCAGAACAGGACACAGCCAGAAACCCTGGATGGTGCGTAGCATGGTTCCTCCCATCTTTCTGGGGATGTGAAAGGTATCTACTCCTCACACAGGAAATAGGAACATTTCTATGGAGCAGAGGACCCCAAGGTAGAAAGAACAAGCTCAGTGGGGAAGACTGCCCTGACATCAGCCATGGCCAAACAGTGCCTGTGCAGAAGTTAGAAGAGAAGGCAGATGTAGCTGGGGAAGTGAGGACCCCACTAGGAGAGGAGACGAGAGCAGTCCTTTCCCATAATGTGGCTCCCAAAGTTCCCCTGACTGTGACAATCCTCAGTGGCTGCTGCAGCTGGAGGAGGGAGAAACCCCAGGGAGCATTTGGGGCACAGTCAGACCAGAACATATCTTGTTACTGAATCTGCCCTTGTTCCCCCAGCATGGTCATTTCCTGAGCTCTGTTCTCTTGGGGCTGGGAGGTGCTTTTCTGACTCTCTCTCCCACAGCAAACAGGAGGATCAGTCTCAGCATGCACCGTGGGTATCTCATCCTCACTGCCTTCCTGGGGCAACTGCTGGGTAAGTGCTGGCTTTTAATCAAGACATAAATCTTCTTTTCCCAGGAAGCCCTCGTCAGCCTTACCACATTTATGTGACAAAGACATTATGAATCACAGGGAAAATGTTGGTAAATGTTGTCCCCTGTTTCTGGTTCTTGGACTGGTTATCTCACAATGCTGTTATTCTTCGAAATTTGGAATGAGGAGATGGAGAAGAGACCTCTCCTGCTTCTCTCGTCCTTTCAGTCCATCCTTTTTCTGCCTCTCTCTTCTGGTCCACCTACTGTAACCAGAGAAGATTTCATCAGTCTCTGCAGTCCCTCATTTCTCCCTTTCCTATAGAAACAGCCAGATTGTGTCCAAGTGGATACAGGGACATGAAAGCTCTCCTCCCATGGACATTACCAGCGTGTCCAGTCTGTCTTCTGCCTGATGTGTGAGGCAGGAGGAGCAGGCAAACAGCACAGCTCTCCTCAAGGTCCACTCTTGCCAGGGAGCTCTGAGCTCTGCCCCCAAACCACCTTGCTGTGCCCCAGCCCTGGGGACCTTTCAGCCCAGTAAAGGACAGGGGGCCTTATCTCCCACAGGTCTGAATTCACTCCTGTTTGGCTGTCTGGAGATTTCCCCACAGAACTGCTGAACTTCTCTTTCTTCCAGAAACCACGGGGCAGGTGTCCATCACCCAGCAAGAAGGACAAGTCACCGTGGAGCAGGGAAACACCTTCCAGACCAATTGCACATACCAGAGCTCTACACCTGATGCCTGGCTCTGGTACCAGCAGAAGAAGGGACAAGCCCCTCAGCTGATTTTCTATCAAGCAGGAGCAGGCACCAAGCAGAGTGACCATTTCACCACGGAGCTGAACACTGAGAGGAAATCCAGTGTTCTGCGGCTGAAGGAAGTCGAGCTTTCTGACAGCGCCTTGTACTTCTGTGCTGTGAGTGACAGCCTGGTGCAGGAAGGTGCCCTGGCTGAGCAACAACTCTGGATGTGGAGGGCACTTGTTCTCCAGAAGGATTCTGTCATTTCCAAGACAATTGTGAATCTCCAAATTGTGAATATGCTCCTCCATCTCAGACTTCAGTGTTAGCCAGGAGATAATTCTGGCTCAGAAGCACCTATTGATTATTGCTCTATCCCAAGCAATAGATGTGTTATGCGTAGAAAGTCTCGGTCCCAGCGTGAGAGCTGGGCCGGGGCTACTACCTGATAGGCCAGACTCCAGAGAGGCCTGGATGAAGGCTCCATCCAGTGATGGCCCTGCACCGCCTAAGAGGCTGGCTAGGCCAGGCTGACAAGATTTGGCCAGGCCAGGCACAGGCACACAGGCAGCAGAGCTGGGGCAATGCCATGCTAGGCCTGAGCTTGAGCAGAGTCTTTGGGCTAGGGGCCAAGAGTCCTTGTGAAAGTAAAGCACCCCCACACCACAGGGCCCCGAGGTGTGCTACTGTGGGAAGGCCCTCACCTGGGTGTGGAGAGCAGTGGGGCTACATGGAGCACAAGGGCCACTTCATCCTCATGGCTCTGGGAATGACAGAGGAGCTTGGTGCCTGGGAGAAGATCACGCAGCGTGTGCCCTGTGGTTGGGGTGGTGCATGCCCTGTGCCATTCAGGGTGTTATAAATAAAACCAGAGATGCACTTGGATTAATTGCAAAGCAAAATACCAAGATGAGAACTGCTTTGTATCAAAATCGCCTAGCTTTGGATTATTTACTAACACAAGAAGGAGAAGTCTGTGGAAAATGTAACTTTAGTAATTGCTGTTTAAAGATTGATGATAAGGGTGTTTCTTCCTAGTAGCTGGTAGAACGTTATGTTCTGGTTTAGGATGAGAAGAATGCTAATAATATGCTGATGTTTTAATTGTTACAGAGCAGTGCTTACACCAAGCCAAGGACGTTTCAGCTTCTCACTCTGTCCTGCCAGCGGACAGGCTGGGGATGCAAGAGCTGGGAGGAGGGCTGGACTGCTCAGAGTTAGGCTGGGCATCGGACAGCAGGTGGTGAGCAATTGCATTGTGCATCACTTGTTTCGTACACATTATTACTAGTAGTACTATTATCATCATTATTGTCATTATTATTGTTATTATTTTGTCTTTATCTCAACTCACAGGCTTCACTTTCCCATTTCTCTCTCCCATCCCAGAGAAGGATGCGGGGAGGTGAGCGAGCAGCTGTGTGTTGTTTAGCTGCCTGCTGGGTTAAACCACAACGAAAATAAAAGCTGTAAATGAACTTGTAAAGGAAATGAAGAAAATTGCACATGTCCCAGTTCAAATTTGGAATGGAATCGATCTAAGATGATTATGGAAGGGGACTTTATGGGTGGTGATTGGTTTGCTAAAATAAGGATGGTTGTATTGGGGATATGTGGAGGATTGTTAATAATTCCATGTTTAATATTACCAGATTAATACACTCGGTTATACAAGGAATGCAAATATCTGCGATACCTGTTGACCCAGAACCAGGGAAAGAAAAAACCCATTCTCTGATGATAATAAAAACAAATAAAGATCCAGAATTGGTATCAATTGGCATCAATTCGGCAAGTATTAACTTGATTAGAAAGGAAAACACGAATCAATGCCATGAAAAAGGAGATGGGGGATTGTGATATATGTTCATCTGATTCGTGTCAGTATGGAACAGTGCTAGGGCCGCATGGTATGATGAATGTGACCTTCTGTCTTACATACTCTTGTATAACCACAAGTCTAAGAGAAACAGAATGGTTAATGTATATAGTTCTTGTACCTTGACTTTGGTTTCTTCCCTTTCCTCCCAGTGTCCCAGTCTCCTCCTCATTATAGTCAATTTATCAAATCTTCAGAAATATTCCTCAAATCCATGAGCCTATTTGCTTTTGTTATTCCAGACTCTTGTTCTTAACAGTTACAGCCTTTTTGCCTTCTTTGTGGTTGATTTAGCACTGCTATAGATGTGACTGGAGTGTCCCTGTGAATGGCCTGTGACGCATGTTTTAACTACTCGTGAAGCGTCAATAAGAGAGGTATTTGTGTTTGTATGTTCTTTCTTTGAAGTCTCTGATGTCTGGGGGTTTCAGAACAACTGCTAACAACTAGTAACTGTTATAGCTTCTGAGTGGGACACTATGCAAGCCCCTCATATCTGGCCAGGTGGCCAGGAGATTAAGGAGAAGAAAAAAGAAGCTGAAGGACAGCTAGGAGACAAAACTTGCAGGGGACGCTGTGTAAGCTTTTGACATACTGCCAAGGAGTACAAAGGGGAAGGACAAGAAAAAAACCTGAGAGGAAGACTATGAGCCTTCAGCATGAAAGACCCCCAGAAACCCCCAGGGAGCCACCAGAGACTGATGCGCATGCTCCAGTAGGAGGGACTGGATCCCAGAAGCTAATTATAATAACCCTTTTTTTTTTAGAAGTAGTAATGAATATGTATTAGTCTAGGAGCATAAAAATCAGCTATTTGATGTAACTGGTGTGCGTCCTGGTGGAGGGGAGACTCCCGGCGCACCCAGCGGTGTTTGCTTACCTTCCTTTAATAAATTGTAAACTTTGATTATAATCCTATTTTGAAGACTGAAGCCATTTATAACAAGGGCCCATAAACAGACCTTGCTGAGTGCACAATCAGGTCCCATTCTCACTGCTATGTCTCAGCAGAGACTGTGGGATACCTGCCCCCACAGAATGTCTTTTCTGGAGCATGGTGCAATTGTGCCACCTATGAGGTCTCTGAGTTCCAGGGCCTGATGAAAGATGATCCATGCTTGGGGAAAAGAAAGCAAGACTGAGCAGCCATGAGTGTTTGGGCATTGGTCCCTGCCCTGGGCCTGCCTTCATGAAAAAGGCATTGAGTTCACAGGGCCTGGGGACTCCAGTGTGTGGCCTGATGGGACTGGTACCAGTACGAACCTGTGGATCCCCTCAGCCCTATGCATCCTGGCAACAGCTGGGTCATGCCAGACGCTGTGCTGAAGTGTGATGGGGATGCACAGAGAAGCTGTTCCTGCTCTCCATGCCCAGACATGATGCCCATGATTAGGTGGTGGAGGAAAGGTGAAAGTTGATGAGAGACAGAGGGCCATCGCCAAGACAATTACCCATTCCCAGTTTCTGCAGTCCTTTGGGATCATATTGGTCTCAGCCTCCATCCCCAGCACAGCTTCACCCAAAGCAAGACGAACACTCTTCCCCAAGAGCTGGGGCCTCCAATGTCAACAGCGCTTGTCTAGGCGGAGATGCCACAAGTCAAGGACTGGTGGCTATTGGCTGTGATGGAACTAGGGATGTCTTCCTCACCTTCAAGAGACAGTGCCTGAAAGAGGAATTGCTGCAGTATGTCCCACCCTCCAGTGCCTAGGGGAATGAGGCAATGCCCCCAGCCTATTCCCACTAAGGAATGGTTTTCTCCCTTGGCCATCAGTATCCAGATGAAAAGACCACACAGGGACACACTCAGGGTTGCTGCAAATGTTTATCAAGGCTCAGGAGGGAAAGGAGGTGACTCCAAGAGGAGGCCCCGAGATCATAGCACAGCAGGAGCAGACAAAAAACTGTTAGCTTTTCCAATGGCAGACTTGCAACAGGGCATCAATCTACCTGGCCCACATGGGGAGGAGGGCTAGCAGGTCTCTCCAGGCTGGTTCTTGGGGCCTCATGCAAAGCAGAGGGCAAGAAAGGAAAGAAAGAAAAAGAGCGTGTAGAAAACAGGATAGGAAGACATTGGTCATGTTGTCATAGACTCAAGACTGGCCCCTTCCTATCTGTCTTTACAGGACAAGACAGAGATGGTCAGGTCCTCTTACAACAACAACATGAGGTCTCTTCGTCCATCCATTCTTGTCCAGCAGCATGTTCTGAGTTCCTGGGGTCCTGGTCTGGGGCACTGTCTGGCATCTTTAGCAGGGGCGGCACCTGCTGCCACAGTAGCGGCTGGTAATGCAGGAGAGATCACAGCACCCAGAGTTGATGGGGACGCCGTCACAGCTGAGGATGCTGCCAACGGCAGCAGAGGTGGAGGATCCCACAGCTGTGTTCTGCGGGAAGGAGCTGAGGATGGGGCCGGGCAGGGTCACCACCACGGGAGAGGGCTGGATGACGATGGTGGAGTTCTGGCACTGCCTGACGCAGGGCTCGTTGCAGCTGCTGGCCAGCGGGGTCGGGCCGCACGGCTGGCATGGCCGGCACTGGTCGTAGCAGGACATGTCTGGGGGCAGGAGGTTCACCTGGGACAGAGGGCAGGGAGGAAGCAGAACATGGGCATTCATGAGGAGCAGCCAGTCACAACAGCCTAACAGATCCAAGGCACAGGCAGTACTGTGAGCTGGAGGCTGTGCAGGGATGTGCGAGGCATTCTTGGCTGCATCCTGACAGGGCCCAAAAAGAGCCACCACAGCCAGGATACACCCTAGGCTTCAGCATAAGAGCCATCATACCAAAGGCCCAATCTTCCTCCATGACAAACCTACAACTTGACTCTCCCACAACCAGCAGTCCCAAGATATGGCAGGGCACACAGCTGATAGCAGCTGAAAGGTCCAAGGAACTGAGTCCTCCTGTGGGAGAATGAGGGGGACAAGAAGGGGCTTCACACTCACCTGGTTCCCAACAAGAAGAAGGCCAGAGAAGTGGATGAGAGAGCACGGAGCTGGGCTGGCTTTTATAGTGGGCCTTGGCTGCCCCATGTCCAGAGGCATCCCTTGAAGCAGGGACTATTTTCTGACAAGCTGCTCTTGAATGTAAAACATCCCACCTAATGATACGGGATGTGTGTTGCCTTCCTGTGATGCTGCTTTTCATTTCCTGCTTTATGCCCTTTCCCCAAAGAAGGCAACTTCTGAGTGGCAGGCAGGGAGGCCCAAGTATTTCCAGGCAATACATGTCAGTGTGGGCAGAAGACTCAGCTCACGTGCTGGAAGAGTCCAGTAAAAGCAAATGTTGTCAGTCTGGGTGACTCCCTAGGGACTCTCTGGGGCCCTTTTGGCTACAGGTGACCCAGCTCCTGACTGTGACCCTACCCCTGCTGACACTGCCCTCAGGGAATACCTGCTGGCCTGTTTTGCCTCCTCCTGCTCTGACCCAGGGGTGTCTGTAAAGGGGGAGAGGTTGTGCAGGGCCCTTTCTGGATCACAAAAGAAAGGCCCAACAGGTCAGTGGCTGTTTTAGTTAGAAGGAATAACAAGATGCATGTACACAGAAAGGAAACCTTTCACATGCAGGTGATCCTGCCTTCTACCAGCATCGGACAGAGCTGGGTGGGTTTTCCCAAGACACGCAATGCAGATCCTGTCCATAGGGAATTCCTTCTTCACTCCCATAACTTGATGCCTTTCATTTTTTGCTTCAAAAAAAAAAAAAAAGAATAAAATCATACACCATCTCCTTACATGATGCAAGCTTATTTAATTCATGACACCCACCAGTGATCAGTCGGGGCACTCCAGCACTTTCCTTACCACTGCTACACAGGATAACAAATGGGATTCTCAGGCCTTAAGTTCAAGGCCCAAGAAAGCTGACATTGTCTTGTCAAGAGCCCTGGCTCCGGTGCCTTCTGCAAGGCTCCCAGTCCACCTCACCTCTCTATGACGTCAAACCATGTGCTTTGCTCAAATGCTGTCTTTGCTGCACATTGTGTCACATTCATGCACATGTTCCTCCCTTGTGGGCACTTGCCTGTACTGGGGCTATGTGGGACAGACTCAGCATTCCCCACAGCAGCCCCTAGAGTGCTGTGCTCTGCTCTTGGAGCTAGAACAGCATTGCCATCACATCAACGTTGGGGCTATGGTGGAGCAGTGCTGACACAGCATCAAGACTCTCTCCAAGACCCCAAAGCCAGCAGGTATGCAGGTGGGCACGAGGTTGGGAGGCGACATCACCAGGGCAGCTGACCTGAACCAACCAAAGGGATATTCCGTACTGCATGATGTCACACTCAGCAATGAAGATGTGAAAGGGGAAGGAAAAACAGGGGTGGGCATACTAAGTCAGTGCTTCCAAACACTTCGACGAACATCACTTGCTGATGGGAAGTGGAGTATAATTTTCTCTCAGTTTGTTTCCAAACACCCTTCGCTCTTTAGTTTTATAATTTTTCTTCCTTTTTCATTTAATTATATTATCCCTATCTACACTTGTAAGCCCTTTAGCTTAAATCACATTCTCTGCGCACATCTTGCTTTCAGCAGGGGGTGTGAGAGAGCTGTGTGGTGGATGTTTAGTTGGCAAGAAGAGAGCAAGAAGGAACCTGAGAACAGCTGAACAATCACAGAACAAAAACAGCCCAGAAGTGCCCACAGCACATATGCTGAAATGCTGCCTTCTGTATCTGAAGCCCTCTTTCTCCTGAGCCTAAGAAGTTCATTGCCAATTTCAGTCCCCAACAAGGATGGGCCCACAACAGTTTGGATCCTTTCTTTAATTCTGTACCACAGGATTTAGAGTGTAAGAGCATGGTGGCAGTCACCCCTCCCTGTCTCTCCAGGCCAGGGCACAGCTGCACTCCCCATGGCTAGAGAGTTCAAAAGGATGGCGTTAGCTTTATGTACAAGGAGAAAGGCTGAGAAATCCTGCCATCTTTGTGCAGGCCCAGCCCTGCGTGGATCTACTGCCGGTGCAGTGTCAGTGGTGTGTGGGGTGGGACAGAGGTCCCCCATGGGGAAACCAATGCCACACATACATCTGTGACTCATGGGCCTGGTGCTGAGTTATGCAGGGCCTGAAATCTTGGGCAGAAGTGGCATCGAAGGAGAGGAACATGGGTCCTGGTGTTGCTGTGCTGTGGGAGGAAGGACAGACCCTGTGGGTGCCACACAGAAAGCCAAACAGACGTGTATTGTCTACTCCCACCTCACAGGGGGATTCAAAGGAAACAGAACTCTGGAGATGAAGCATACTTAGTCCGGGGCTAATGCGTGCAAGTTCAGAAATGGGTAGATTTGGTTATATGGATGAAATATACATGGAAGAAGTATTTACCCTGAAGGCGATCAAGTCCTGGAGCAGATTGCCAAAGAGATGCTAATGGAGCTCCATCCTCAGAAGAGTTCAGACTTTGCCTGGACTTGATCCTGAGCAACCTGATCTGATGAGACCCACTCTGAAAACAGGGTTGGACTATGTGCGTGCTGGAGGTGCAGCCTCTGATCCTCTGGAGGAGGATCATGCACAGTCACCACATATCAGCCTTGGAGGGATGCCGTTGACAGATCAGTGTTTCTGTTAATTCCCAGGGTGACCCTTGATCACGTACTGATATCATTCATGATATCAAAAGCGGGTGGAGGGATCAGCACTCATGCACACTGCTGCTCATGTCAAAAGATGCATGAATTCATGGGTGCACTCACAGACATTCCTGGATGCATACTGAAGTATATTTGGGCACACACAGAGATAGTTGTGCACACAGTGAAGAAAACAAATACTGCTCTCCTGAACTCCAGGGTTCTGATTTGACTTTCTACTCTCTCTGAAGGAACATCCTGGCTTGCTGAGGCCCTGCTGTGTTTTACCTCCAGAAGATATCGAGTGGTGGAAGGCAAGGAATTCTGAGCAGAAACTCTATCTCCTTCCCACAGGAGTGAGGGGAAGGTCTAGAGAGAGGTTTCTTTTGTTGCTGCTGGGTTTGTCTGAGAGCTGAGAGCTGCTGCTCTTTATTCTGGACTCAGCCATCTACCTCTTGATCCAGGCTGGGAATACACTCATGTGTGGTGCCCAAACAGACCATGCATCCTTCTGTGTAGTTTGTCTTTGGAAACCTCTCATTCACTGACATGTGCCATGTCTTGGTCAGGATGCCTCTTTATGGACAATTTACTTTTCCAGCTGTGTGGTCTGGCTCCCCTTCCTCCACTAGTGGGCCTAAACTGGGATGTCCTCTTCACACTCATGGTCTATGACCAAGCTGTGTGCATCTGCCACCCACTGCAGAACTCCAGTCTGGTGGGAGGCCTGTGGGCTGAGCTACTGCTCCCCTCCTTGGCACAAGCGGTGCTCACCCTTCGTTTGCCCTGCTCTGGCCCTACACAATCACAGCTCCTTCTGGGACTCGCTGTCAGTCATGCAGCTGCCTTCTGCAGAGAGCTTCTAGACTGCTGTACTCCTTAAATACAACAGCACCACCAGTTTTCCTGTGCTCCTTGAGCTCCTGCAGGGTGCTCCTGGTCTCCCTCTGAATGTAGACATGTGAGGAGATACAAGACACTGTCTGCTCACTCTCACTTGGCTGCACTTGTATCATGCCGGGGGCTACGTTACCTCCTCTATACCCACCCCATTGCCAACTTCTCCCACAACAAAATGGTGTCCATCTTCTCCAGGGCTGTGATTCCCTCTGCTCCATGCACCAACCTACAGCGTAAAGACCGAGAAGGTGAAAGAAGCCATGCGAAACCTGAGAAACAGAGGTTATTTCTTTGTTTCCTCTGCTGTGTTCTCTGTCTCTGCTTTCAGGGCCATGCCGTTTTCTCTACTCTCTTCTGCAATGGAGGTCTTGGGGAAGCTGCCATCACTGCTTCCACAGCAGCCCTTATTTTCTTTCTTACCTTTCAGCTCCTCCCTCCTTGCTTCCTACCCTAGAAGCAGCCCTTCAGCACTTGGGAGGGGGACAGAGAGAAAGAACTGCAGGAAGCTGGAAACAACACACACGGATACAAACCCGACTGATAGATGATGAGGGAGGAAGAGAAGAGATCAAATGTGGGCAGTCACAACACTAGTTGGTGGCCTATCAAGAAGCCACAGGGAGATCAGCTTGGGCCTTGCACTTCCTACAGCTGTGGGCTAGGACACATGCTGGGATGGGCGCAGGACAGACCTATACAACCCCATGAGGGGACGTGCAGGGAAATGGGAGCTGGGAGGAGCACACTAGGGCAGACAGAACAGGGTGTAAAAGGGGCTGCAGCCTGTACTTGCGTGACTGGGCCCTGCACATGAGCACCGCTGTCTGTCCTGTCCTCTTCTGGAATATTTCCTTACGTCTCCATAATCTCGCTCTGTCCCATGCACACATGTGCTGCAAGGAGAACGTAGCAATTCCTCATGGAGTGGCAGAAGTGGATTTGATGCTAGCCACTGGAGTCAGACTCAGCGCGAGGACATCCCTGCCCTGTGCTGTCAGCTGCTGGAGCCAGGGGTCCCCCGAGCAGGGAAAGGGGGTCTCAGCCTCCAGGAAAATGTGGCAAGTCCATTTGGGGGCTCCAAAAACAGCTACTGGGGGTACTGGCCTGGGTGTGTCTTCCCCAAATGGGCATGCTTGTCCCTGCCTGTGTGTCTCCCAGGTACGTGCTCAGCTACTATTGCCGTGAAGCCTGTAAATGGGAAAGTGGCAACTGTGCCCCTCAATCTGGGCAGAGACGCTCGACCGATGATGACAGCTCAATGGGCCAGACAGCAGGGCCCCGTACAGTTTGGGGTGCTGTCGGGGCACTGTGTCCCCGGACCCGTTCCTGCTGCTGGCTTTCCACACCTACAGCAGTGCCGGCCACAGCTGTGATACCAGCGCACCACAGCACCAAGCTCCCAGGCCCAGCCCGGCCTGACCCGTTGCCCTCCACTGGGGTCGCTTCAGGCAGGCAGCTGCTTTCTCCTCTCCCGCTTCTCTCCTCTCTCCCTACTCATCTCCTACCACGTTCACTGCCCTCCTCTCCCCTTCCCACTCCCAAAGGAGATGCCGTAGCAGACGGGCAGCTGCTGTCTCCGCTCCCTCTCCCTTTCGCTCCCGCTCCCACTCCCACTCCCACTCCCACTCCCTCTCCTATCCCGGGCTGGGCTGCAGGACGGGCAGAGCCCCGCGGGCAGCAGCCGAAGCCCTGCCCGCCCACAGGCGCCCAGCACTCGCAGCCCGGGACAGCCCCCGAGCGGCCCCGGGGCGGAGCTGGCGGCGGCGGACGGCGGCGGCGGGGAGGAGGCGCCGCGGGCGGAGCAGAGCCGGGGCTGGCGGGGGCAGCGCGGCGCGGGCGGCGGAGCGGCGGGATGCAGCAGGGCCGGGCCGCAGGGCTGGCGGCGCTGGCCGCGGTGCTCCTGGGTGCGCGGGGCTGCCGGCGCCGGGGACGGGACGGGACGGGACGGGACGGGACGGGACGGGACGGGACGGGACGGGACGGGGCTGCTCTCGCTTCTGGCCCGCCGGCTTCTTACGGACCTCGCTCCCCTCTGGCCTCCCTCTGCAGCCATCCCGCCTGCCTCCAGCGAGCTCAGCCGGCCGTTGCCTCCCACCTTGCCTTGCTCCCTGCCTCCCTCCTCTCCTTTCAGCACACCCTCACTCATTCCTGCCTGCTTCCCTTCTCCTCCTGGCTTGGACTCTCCTTTCAAACAGCCGTGCTCGGATTTGGTCCCCAAATAACCATTCCCAGTGAAATGGCTTTGTATGCTTTTTTCTATTGAGGGAATGCTCCCATCAGCTGTCAGCCGTTTTCTTCCCTTTCCCTCTGCATAACATTTTCGGTGCAGCAAAGCCATTTGCTGAGTTTTCTCCTTCGTTTTGTTCTTGGCAGTGGCTGCAGGCAGAGCCCAGGTGCAGCAGGAGCCGTGGGCAGAGACCAGGGAGGGCACCGGCATCAACATCACCTGCTCACACCCCAACATGCAGACTAGTGACTACATCTACTGGTACCGTCAGCTCCCGGGCCAAGGACCCGCATTCCTCGTGAGCGCTTTCAGTGGGTCCAACGCACTGACGGACCTGCCGGGGAGGCTCGAGGTGGCAGCAGACCGCCGGTCCAGCGCCCTGTGGCTCACCGAGCCCCGGCTTCGGGACGCGGCGGTGTATTACTGCGCCCTGAGAGCCACGGGGAGAGGAGCCGGGGCTGCGGCCGTGCAGGAACCGTGGCGGGCGGGGCCGGGCGTGTGTGGCGGGGGCGAGGCAGGGGCACAGCCCCCAGGGGGCGCTGCCGCTCCGCCCGCCAGGACCTCCTCGTCCCGCAGCCGCGAGGGTTCCTCCGCCAGCCCGGCCCCTCTAAGGCACTTCGGTTCTGCTGAAAGGGTCTGGAGCCTGGGTGCAGCTGAACGGAGATGGCAGCAGCCTGGCAGAGGTGTGTGCAGGGAAGAGGCACTGAAACACAGCCCCTTTCTCCTGAGCCCTCCTCACGCTGCAACAATCACCCTCTATTTATGCCAACCTCAGGCCCCAAAAGTCAGGAAAAGTGGAAATGAACATGAGGAAGTCCCTGCGAGTGCAGGTCCTGGGCCTGAGGAAAGCTGCTGCAGGTTTGGGGGCAAGTGGGCACCCTAGAGCAGTGTGGGGGCATGCAAACTGCCTGCTGTCTTTGCACTGACTCAGCCCATGGGAGTGCAGAGTCCTCAGGGACTGGAGATTGCTGTGTATGGTCCATTACGGCGAACACCAATGCTGACTTGTGTAAGGTGATCAGCCCTGCATGTGTGCCATCACCATGGCCCTGCCAAGTGCTGTGCTGGGGGCAGTTGGGCCTCATGGGACACATGTGAAGCAGTGGGGCATCCCTGCACTTATTCCACCCATTCCCCACATCTGCCATCCATTTTCTGTCCCCACCTGCTTCCCCAGCACAGCACTGTTCTGAGCAAGAAGAAGCCCGTTCCTAAGAGCCTACAGGGTGTCAAGCCTCCACAGCCTCCCACAGACTTGTAGCTTCTTCTGTGAGGACAGCAGAGGTTGTGCTCTCTGTTTGCAGGACAGGGGGGAGCTGTGGGCAGAGATGCTGCAAGGCAAGGGTAGATTGCCCCTTGCTCTGTGAAAGTGAGGAATGTCTTCTTCAGCTCCAACAGGCATTGTCCAAGAGAAGACCCTCTGCAGCACGTTGCAACCTCCCATTGTTCTGGGAGTGGGGAAAAGGCTCCTTAAACACCCATCTTATACCCACCAAGGGCAAGACAATTCTTGCTGGGTGGCTCAGGAGGGCATACGCACTACAGCCAAACATCTACAGCCAAGGCTGGATTGCCAGAAACTTTAACGAGTATACAGAGGAAAAGGAGGTCACTCTGAGCAGAGGCCCTTCAGTGCAGAGATCTCCAGGGCCTACTGAGAGACATGGGCCGAGTTTTCAGAAATCTCAGGGTAGCCCCTGGTCAGGCTCCTGCCCATGTTTGCCAGAGGAGGTGAGGAAGGTCCGTCATTCTGAAAGCAATTGCATGAAGACTTTAAACATCCATCTTATACCCACCAAGGGCAAAGCCATTCTCACTGAGCAGCTCAGGAGGGCATATGCAGAGGGAAGAAACACGTACAACTAAGGTTGGGATGCAGAAATCTTTAATAAATGTAGAGAGGAAAAGGAGGTCACTCTGAGCAGAGGCCCTTCAGTGCAGGGATCACCAGGGCCAAACAAGAGGCAGCATCCTTTGCCCATGGAGGAGTTCATGCAGGGCATTTGTCTGCTGTTACCACAGTGGCAGGGCTGGATCTGAGGATCCCCACAGCACAGGGGAGGAGAAGAACACTATGAAAATTGAGACAGGGGGGTAGGTGTTAGAATGGAAGGAGAGACATGGACTGTGTTTTCAGAGATCTCAGAGTAGCCCCTGGTCAGGCTCCTGCCAATGTTTGCCAGAGGAGGTGAGGAAGGTCAGTCATTCTGAAAGCAATGGCCTGAAGACACCTCCTTCTGTTGTCCAGCACCATGGTCGTGCTGGAACCCCAGGGCCATGGGCAGTGCCTTTAGCAGGGCAGGCATCTTCTGCCACAGTAGCGGCTGGAAATGCCCGAGAGATCACAGCACCCAGAGGTGATGGGGACTCCGTCACAGCTGAGGATGCTGCCAACAGCAGCAGAGGTAGAGGATCCCACAACGGTGTTCTGTGGGAAGGAGCTGAGGATGGGGCCGGGCAGGGTCACCACTACGGGAGAGGGCTCAATGACGACGGTGGAGTTCTGGCACTGCCTGACGCAGGGCTCGTTGCAGCTGCTGGCCAGCGGGGTCGGGCCACAGGGCCGGCATGGCAGGCACTGGCTATAGCAAGACATGTCTTGGGCTGGAGATGCACCTGGGAGAGAGGGCAGAGAGGAAGCAGAGCATATGGTGAGGAGCAGCCCCATTATCCCACCACAAAGGAGCTAAGGCAACTGGTGAGGGTGGATGTGGAGGCTGTGCCAGGAGGTTCATGGTCTTCATTGCTTTGTACTGACAGGGCCCTTCAAAGCGCAGGCTGATCCAATGAGACAATCACATTGCACATAACCCAAAAGGCTACCTCTGCACCGTGTCCCAGCCTCTCTCTACACAGAACGTCTCTCTCCACCCCTCTCCCATGGGAAGGAACTCCAAGGCCCAGCATAGCTCTGAACCACCAACAGATGAGATGTCTATTAATGCAAGATCCCCTCTACTTGAGAAGAGGAGGAGAGAGGGCTTCAGACTCACCTGGCTACCAAGGAGGATGAGGCAACAGAATTGGATGAGAGAGCAGAGAGCTGGGCTGCCTTTTATACTGGTACTTCATTGCCGCAGGCCCAGAGGCACCCTTGGCAGAGGTAACAATTTTCTGACAAGCTCTTCTTGAATGCAAACCATCCCAACAAATGATATGGGCTGTGCGCTGGTTTCCTGCACTGCTGCCTTTTCATTTCCAGATCTAGGCCATGGCCATTCTGCAGTGATGGTTTCTTTAGAGTGCTGGGATGAAATGTCCAAGGATTTCCAGGGCAGGAATGCATCAGTGGAGGGCAGAAGACTCACTGGACGTGCTGGATGGGTCCCCTCTGATCATCTCCATGACTCTGCTCTGAACCCACTTGAACAGGTCTATATCTTTCTCGTGCTGGGGGCCCCAAAGCTCGTGGTTCTGCTCGAGTGGGCAGCCAAGCTCCACCACAGCAGCTCTCTCACTCCCCCTCCTCAAAGAGGAATGGGGAGAAACATTGTGAAAAGGACTCAAGAATTGAGATAAGGACAAGAAAATCACGCAATAATTATTGTAACTGGCAAAACAGTCTCAGCAAAAGAAGATAGTAAGATTTATTGCTCATTACTAACAAGCTAGAGAAGTGAGAAACAAAGGAAAGAAACCAAAAGCACCTTCCCCCCCCCATCCTCCCTCTTCCACCTCCTCCCCCCGAGCGGTGCAGGGGAATGGGGGAATGGGGGTTATGGTCAGTCTACAGCACTTCTTCTCTGCCGCTCCTTCTCGGTCACTCTTGTCCCTTGTGCTGTGGGGTCCCACCCACGGGATGCAGTCCTTGATGAACTGATCCGGCATGGGCTTCCCACAGGCAGCAGCTCTTCCAGAACTGCTCCAGATATGGGTCCATAGCACGGGGTCAATCCCTCAGGAGAAAACTCCTCCAACCTGGCTCCACTACGGGCAGCAGCTCCTGCCAGGTCACCTGCTCCTGCGTGGTCTCCTCTCCACGGGCTACACGTCCGGCCCGGAATCTGCTCCGGCAGGGGTCTTCCACAGGCAGCAGCCTCCGTCGGTGCAGGGCCACCTGCTCCACCGTGGTCTCCTCCACGGGCTGCAGCATGGAACCCTGTTCCACCGTGGTACTCCATGGGCTGTAAGGGGACATCCTGCTTCACCATGGTCCTCACCACAGGCCGCAGGGGACTTCTGCTCCGGCGCCTGGAGCACCTCTCCCCCTCCTTTTTCACTGACCTTGGCACCTGCAAGGCTGTTACTTACTCCCTTGACTCTCTCGGCTGCTGTGTGGCGCAGCGTTTTTTTTCCCTGTCTTAAATATGCTCTCACAGAGGCACAAAACACCATCGCTTATTGGCTCAGCTCTGGAAAACAATGGGGCCCTGTCATGTTTGAGTTCAGCCAGTTGCTCCATGTTCATCCATGCAGGTCTCCTGGCATTTTGCCTGACTCCCTCTTGGGATGCATCACTCCTGAGCTTGGAGGAGGTAATCCTTGAATATTGCTTGAATATTCCTTGAATATTAACCAGCCTTCTTGGGCACACCTCCCCTTCAGGGCTTTGTATCATGGTACTCGACCAAGCAGATGCCTGAGCAGACCAAAGTCTGCTCTCCAGAAGTCCAGGGCAGCAAGTTTCTTGTGCTTCCTCCTCACTGTGCTCAGGAACCTAACTTCCACCATTTCACAGTCACTGCAGCCAAGGCTGCCCTTGAGCTTCACAGTCCCACCAACCCCAGGTACTATGAGAACGAGGTCCAGAATATAGCACTTCTCCTTTTAAGCTCACCTTTTGCACTCACCTGAGTGCCCGGTTGCTTTTGTTCACACATCTGCTTTTGTCTTGTGACAACCACTGTGCAGCTAGCTTTGAACAGGCCAAAGTCTGCTCTCCAGAAGTCCAGGGCAGCAAGTTTCTTGTGCTTCCTTCCTCCAGCCCCTTCAGTTCTGTGATTCTGTAGCAGAGGCCGTGAATCACCTCCCTCCACCTTCTGGTCATGCTTCTGTCAAGGCAGCCAAGCATGGAAACAAAGCTGCATTCCATGGCCAAATTCAATTCTGTCTTCCATTAAGCTCTCCTAACTTGATTCCTAACTTGTCACCTTGTGCACTCACCTGAGTGCCCGGTTGCTTTTGTTCACACATCTGCTCTTGTCTTGTGACAACCACTGTGCAGCTAGCTTTGTGTGAAGGCACGTGGATGCAGAGATTTGTCCAGGACTCCATGCAGGTATAGATGAGCACGTGCGTGTGTCCTTGTTTCCCCTTTATCACGAGGGTATGTGCACTTGGCAGCACTCTCCTGTGCTCTGTGCATGAGTCCTGCAGGGGAGCAGGTTCCCAGGGTTAGAAGGAGCCTGAGAGCAGCTGAACGCAGATGGCACCTGTCCTGGTTTCAGTTAGAACAGAATTAATTTTCTTCCTAGTAGCTGGTGGAATGCTGTGTGTAAGCACTGCTCTGCAACAATTAAAACATCGGGGTGTTATCAGCACTCTTCTCATCCTAAGCCAAAACACAGCATTCCACCAGCTACTAGGAAGAAAATTAATTCTGTTCTAACTGAAACCAGGACAGCACCAGCCTCTCAGAGGTGTGTGCAGGGAAGAGGCACTGAAAAATACAGCTCCTTTCTCCTGAGCCCTCCTTTTCCTCTCGCTGCAACAATCACCCTCTGTTCCTGCCAACTTCAGGCCCAAACAAGGACCGTATCCGGACAGTTTGGATCCTTGGTTTAATTCAGGATAGCAACGTTTGGAGTGCCTCTGAGTGACTGTCCATCGTTGACCTTGGGATGTACAGGAGAAGCAGACTGCTGTAAGGCTCCTGATAATGTCTGTCAGTCAGAGATTTCCACCCGTAGACACTGCCAGGTCCTCCTGGGAGTCAGTGCTGAAGCCAGGCCTATCTCCTCACAGTTGTCTATAAAGGCCTGCCAGCATTGTCTCAGAAATACATCGGAAAGCAGGCAGATTCTCATGCACCCCATGTTAGACTGGTTCTCCTGAAGGCAAAAGGACAGCTGTCACTCCTCCACGTTTGCAATTTCACAGCAAAGGTATCACATAGTGGCAAGAGTAAATTGATCCACCCCTTGCACCAGAGGAATGCTCAGCGTTTGGAGTGCTTCAGCATGGCTGCCCATCAAGCACAGTTTTCATAGTTCCTGGGAGCCCTTCCTGCAGGCCTGAGCCTGCAGCTTTGGCATGGAGGGCACCTTCTGCCTGAGTAGCAGCTGGCAGTGCCAGACACCCAGTCCTGCTGAATGCTTTCATTAGGGCCACAAGCAGTCGGAAGGAGGGCACCCTCGGTCAGTTTGTGCATGGTCCCCAACCAGGGCACACAGGTCATGACAGCATAGGTCACAAATGTGCTGTGGAGAACACAGGCTGGCTGGAGAAAGGGGCTGACCAGAACCTCATTTTGGTGCAAAGGAGCAAAGAAAAGGATTTTCATCTTGGGCAGGAAGCACCCCCAGAGTAATTCAGGATGGGGGCTGGCTGCCAAGGAAGCAGACCCTCAGGAAAGGCTTTTGGGTGCAGGAGGCACCCAGCCACACACGAGCCAGCAGCGCGCCCTTGCAGCAAAGGCAGCCAATGACCTGCGGAGCTGGGGGGACCAGGGGGTGCCCCGCAGTGCGTGAGGCCGGGCAGGTGGGGCGTGGGCGAGGCGGGGGCACAGCCACAGCCAGGCCGCGTGGGGTCGCTGCCGGTGCTTGGAAGTCCCCTTGCAGGGCCTGGAGTTAAACAGCACGGGCCCGAGGGAGCCTCAGAACAGCCACACTGGGTTTCTTCCATTCTCTTTAGTGGTCTCTTTTTAAGAGCTTGTTGTACAGGTTTCTTCCTAAGCCCAAGTCCAGCACTTCTGGCGCTGAGATGACGTCCTGGCAATACAACAAATATCTGTGCTGGACACTCACTCTAATGACACATATTGGAACCTTGGATCTTGCCAAAGGACTGAGTTGTAGAGGAGTTTGCTACACTAGCCAGCGCTGCTGAAGGTCTGCCCTTGGTGCAGGATTCACTCCCGTCTGTGTGTGCAGAGGTGCTGACTGCTGAGCAGAGGGCTGTGGTGGGGCATCCTTCCCTGCCAACTTGAGAGAACGTGGCTTCTCCGAGGGGGTTGTGGGGAAGGGGTGGGGGAAGCAATCCCATCTTCATTGACAGCAGAGGTGGGTGCAGACCTCTGTGTCTGGGGCTGGGTTCTGGATTGGAGGGGGAAGCCACTGGGGATTCTTGCCCCTTGCTGGTGTTATATATGGAGTGGTAATTCGAGTCGAGAAAATGGTTGATATTAATAAAGAAGGGGGAGATGTGGGAGTGTGGCCATGGGGGTTGACAAGCCCCATGATTAATGATGACATTAGACTCTTAACGATGAGCCCATCAGGAATGTAAAAGAATTTAGAGGGAACAAAGAAGGGTGATTCAGGAGACTCCATGCAGTCTCTAGTACTTGTTCTCCAGCCCTTAAGGCATGGAAATTTCTGGGTGTTTGCTGTTGTTGTTATATTCAAAGTTGTTTGACCAATGAAAAGTTGTTTTGAGAAGAACTGCTGTAGAGAGAAGGGTGTAAGAGGGGAGCCTGCCCTCAAGATAAAAAAAAAAAAAAAAAAAAAAAAAAAAAAAGATTAAAAAAAAAGAAGGCAACACGAAGAAGTTATGTCATCAGTAAAGGAGCAGAAAGAAGGAATGAAAAGGAACAGGCTAGCAGAACGGAGACCAAGACTGGAACAGGCACACTGATCTCCTCATGAAGATAGGTTCGGCCAATCTCAGAAAACTGCTCAAAGAAGCTCGTACAGAAAGTTGCTGGAAATAGGCGCACCAGAGCTGGAAAGAAGATAAAGCTGAGAGAAGCGGACCCGCGCACACAACTGCCCCTTGCCGGTAAGCAGTTGCACATTGTGGGGAATCATACGTCCTTTGGAACAAAGACAGTCCTGGTAACCTTACAGTTTATTCTCCTTATTAACAATCAGATGGTTTATGATCCTGAAATATGGGACCAAATTGAGGTCAAGGTGTGGGACTCTGCTACTAAAAACGACAAGGTTGCAGTGGGATTGCTTGGCACCTGGCAAGCAGTCTCTGAGGCTTTAAAGAGCCACGTGGGGCCACAATCTATGCCACTGGCCCCGCTGCTGCTACAGCTGTGGAAGGCTTTTGCTGTTACGCCCCCTGGTGACCTGGACGAGCCTTTTGACCAAGGCCTATTGGCCTTGAATGGAGTCAAATCCAGCTGGAGGCTAGTCACTAGTGGCGTCCCCCAGGGCTCAGTACTAGGGCCAGTTCTCTTTAATACATTTATCGATGATCTGGAAGAGAGGATCGAGTGCACCCTCAGTAAGTTTGCAGATGACACCAAGTTAGGTGCATGTGTCAATCTGCTCAAGGGTAGGAAGGCTCTGCAGGAGGATCTGGATAGGCTGGACCGATGCGCTGAGGCCAACCATATGAAGTTCAACAAGGCCAAGTGCCAGGTCCTGCACCTGGGGCACAACAACTCCAAGCAGAGCTACAGGCTGGGAGATGAGTGCTTGGAAAGCTGCCTGGCAGAGAAGGACCTGGGAGTATTGGTTGATAGTCGGCTGAATATGAGCCAGCAGTGTGCTCAGGTGGCCAAGAAGGCCAACAGCATCCTGGCTTGCATAAGCAGTGTGGCCAGCAGGTCTAGGGAAGTGATCGTCCCCCTGTACTCGGCTCTGGTGAGGCCGCACCTCTAGTACTGTGTTCAGTTTTGGTCCCCTCACTACAAGAAGGACATGGAGGTGCTTGAGTGAGTCCAGAGAAGGGCAACGAAGCTGATGAGGGGTCTAGAGAACAAGTTTTACGAGGAGCAGCTGAGGGAGCTGGGCTTGTTCAGCCTGGAGAAGAGGAGGCTCAGGGGTGACCTCATCACTCTCTACAGGTACCATAAAGGAGGCTGTAGCAAGGTGGGGGTTGGTCTGTTCTGCCACGTGTCTGGTGACAGGTCAAGGGGGAATGGGCTAAAGTTGCGCGAGGGGGGTTTTAGGTTGGATATTAGCAAGAACTTCTTTACCGAGAGGGTTGTTGGGCATTAGAATAGGCTGCCCAGGGAAGTGGTTGAGTCACCATCCCTGGAGGTCTTTAAAAGACATTTAGATGTAGTGCTTAGTGATATGGTTTAGTGGAGGACTGGTTAGTGTTAGGTCAGAGGTTGGACTAGGTGATCTTGAAGGTCTCTTACATTCTGTGATTCTGTGATCCTCAGAGAGGAAGGGTCCCTTGTTGGGCCGGGGTCTCCCAGCACACAGGCGTGATTTTTACTCCTGCAATTAGGATAGTACATGGTGACTTCACATGTAAATACTCCTAATCTTTGGTTTTTAGCTGTCTATTCATATTGCATTGCTAGGTGATATATTCAAAAGCCAAATGAAGCCACATTCTTCTTGAATGAGCGAAAGAACACAAGGCAATGCGCACAGTCTGGAACATGAAAAATTCCTGCTAGAAATTGGGACTTTTGTTGCTTTTCTTGAGGGTGGATTGTGAATATAGATGGATGCCAGCAGGAGTGGCCTTCTAGTACCGAATAAAACACCATAATTTGGAGGTAACACAAGAAAGAAAAAGGGAATAGCATGGGCAAATTTTTTTTCTGATGCTGGGAGCCCTGATTTATGGAGCTGTACTGGGACTGTCTGGGACAGAATTAACATTCCCCACAGTAGTCCCTAGAGTGCTGTGCTCTGCACTTGGAGCTAGAACTCCAGTGTTGTCACAGCATCAAGATTCTCTCCAACACCTCCAAAGCCAGGAAGTGGAGGGTGGGAAAGAGGCAGGAAGGGACATCGCCAGGGCAACTGACCCATACCATCCAAAGGGATATTCCATACCATGTGATGTCACACTCAGCAATAAAAGGTGGGAAAGGGGAAGGAAAGCGGGGAGCTCTCATTATGAAGACATCTGTCCTCCCAAACAATCGCTATGAGTATTGAGGCCCTGCTTGCCAGGAGACGGCCAAACATCACTTTTTGAGGGGAAGTAGAGGATAATTTTCTTTTCTCTCTGTGCTTCCATGCAGCCTTTGCTTATTTTCATAGAATCATAGAATATCCTGAGTTGGAAGGGACCCTTAAGGATCATCAAGTCCAACTCTTGACACCGCACAGGTCTACCCAAAAGTTCAGACCATGTGCCTAAGTTCACAGTCCAATCTCTTCTTAAATTCAGACAGGCTCGGTGCAGTGACCACTTCCCTGGGGAGCCTGTTCCAGTGTGCAACCACCCTCTCTGTGAAGAACCCCCTCCTGACGTCCAGCCTAAATTTCCCCTGCCTCAGCTTAACCCCGTTCCCGCGGGTCCTGTCACTAGTATTAATGGAGAAAAGGTCTCCTGCCTCTCGACACCCCCTTACGAGGAAGTTGTAGACTGTGATGAGGTCTCCCCTCAGCCTCCTCTTCTCCAGGCTGAACAGGCCCAGTGACCTCAGCCGTTCCTCGTACGTCTTCCCCTCCAGGCCTTTCACCATCTTCATAGCCCTCCTCTGGACACTCTCCAACAGTTTCATGTCCTTTTTATACTGTGGTGCCCAGAACTGCACACAGTACTCGAGGTGAGGCCGCACCAGCGCAGAGTAGAGCGGGACAATCACCTCCCTTGACCTACTAGCGATGCCGTGCTTGATGCACCCCAGGACACGATTGGCCCTCCTGGCTGCCAGGGCACACTGCTGGCTCATATTCAACTTGCTGTCTACCACGACCCCCAGATCCCTCTCTTCTAGGCTGCTCTCCAGCGTCTCATCGCCCAGTCTGTACGTGCAGCCAGGGTTTCCCCGTCCCAGGTGCAGGACCCGGCACTTGCTCTTATTGAACTTCATGCGGTTGGTGATCGCCCAGCTCTCCAACCTGTCCAGATTCTTCTGTAAGGCCTTTACGCCCTCATTTGAGTCCACAACTCCTCCAAGTTTGGTGTCATCAGCAAACTTGCTCAAAATACCCTCTATTCCTACATCCAGATCGTTTATAAAAATATTGAAAAGTACCGGCCCTAAAATGGAGCCTTGAGGGACCCCACTGGTGACCGCCCGCCAGCCTGACGCAGCCCCATTTACCATAACCCTTTGGGCCCTGCCCGTTAGCCAATTGCTCACCCATCGTATGATGTTTTTATTTAGCTGTATGGTGGACATTTTGTCCAGTAGGATCCTATGGGAAACCGTGTCAAAAGCCTTGCTGAAGTCCAAAAAAATCACATCAGCTGGTTTCCCTTGGTCCACCATACGGGTGATCTTATCATAAAAGGAAATCAGGTTAGTTAGGCAGGACCTACCCTTCACAAACCCATGCTGGCTGGGACCAATGACTGCTTTGTCTCCCAGGTGCGCCTCAATAAGTCCGAGAACCAACTTCTCCATGATTTTACCAGGCACTGACGTGAGACTGACAGGCCTGTAATTGCTAGGGTCTTCTTTCTGACCCTTCTTGAAAATTGGCACAACATTTGCCAGCTTCCAGTCTACCGGGACCTCTCCAAATTCCCAGGATCGTTGAAAAATAATTGAAAGAGGTTCTGCGATGACATCCGCCAGCTCTTTCAGCACCCAGGGATGAATCCCATCCGGACCCATGGACTTGTAGGGATCCAGGTGGAGTAGCAAATCCCGCACACGTTCAGGGTCAGTTGGGAGTTTGTCATCCCCACCGTCCCGGCCCTCCAGCTCAGGGCACCCTGGGTCCCGAAGCCCATCATCGGCATTGAAGACAGAGGCAAAGAAGGCGTTAAGCGTCTCTGCTTTGCCTACGTCATCGTCTGTGAGGAGACCTTCCCTATCAAGGAGCGGCCCTATGTATTCTTTAGTTCTCCTTTTTCCATTTACATATCTAAAAAAACCCTTTTTATTTTCTCTCACAGACACAGCCAGCTTCAACTCTAGCTGTGCTTTGGCCACTCGAACTTTCTCCCTACAAACACGAACAGCATCCCTGTATTCTTTCCATGACGCCTGGCCCTCCTTCCAGTAGCGAAACACTCTCTGTTTCCGCCTAATCTCCATTAGAACATTCCTGGTCAGCCACGCCGGCCTCCTGCCCCGCCTGCCTGACTTGCGATATTTTGGAATTGCCTGATCTTGTGCTTCTAGGAGGCATCGCTTAAAGAGTGACCAGCACTGGTGGACATCGAGGCCTTCAAGAGCAGTTTCCCAGGGGACCTTGCTGACTAGTTCCCTGAGCAGCCTGAAGTCCGCTTTCCCCATATCTAGGGATGAGGTTTTGGTGGCACTTTTCCTTCTGTCACCATAAATTTTGAACTCAACCACTTCATGGTCGCTATGACCGAGGCGGCCACCAATCACCACTTCTCCCACCAGACCCTCTCTGTTTTCTAGCAACAGGTCTAGGAGGGCACCTTTCCTAGTTGGCTCCGTTAGCACCTGCACCAAGAAGTTATCATCTAGGTGCTTCATGAACCTCCTGGACTTGCTCGTGTCAGCCGTGTGGCACTCCCAGTTAACGTCCGGCAAGTTGAAGTCCCCCATAAGGACAAGGGGAGTTAATCTCAAGGCCTCTCTTAGTTCTGTAAAGAATAATTTATCGGCGCTATCGTCCTGGCCAGGTGGTCTGTAATAGACTCCCACAACGACATCCCCTGTATTCGTTCGTCCCTTGATCCTTACCCAGAGGCTCTCAACTTTGCCATCGCTGACCTGAAGTTCCACACAGTCCAGCCCCTGCTTCACATACATCGCCACCCCACCACCTCGCCTACCCTGCCTGTCCCTCCTGAAGAGCCTGTAACCATCTATCGCAACACCCCAGTCACAGAACTCATCCCACCAGGTTTCGCTTATGCCGATGATGTCGTAGTTGCGGGACTGGGCCAGGACTTCTAGCTCATCTATTTTATTCCTCATACTGCATGCGTTTGTGTAAAAGCATTTCAAGTGCGTCTCCTTACACTCAGCACCTTGTGGATCTGACCAAAGGACCTCACTGGCACACAGCCCCTCTGATTCTAGCGTACCATCCCTTAGGTCTTCACCGGCGCGCCTGGTTTTAGCCCCTTCCCCCTTCGACTCTAGTTTAAAGCCCTATCTATCAGCCCTGCCAACTCCTGACCAAAGATCCTTACCCCTCTCCGAGAGAGGCGCATCCCATCCGGTGCCATCAGGCCCAGTGTAGCGTAGACCTTCCCATGATCAAAGAAACCGAAATTCTGCCGGTCACACCAGTCTCGAAGCCACGAGTTTATGTGAACAGTACGTCTTTCAGCTTCGATTCCCCCTATCGGAAGGACAGAGGCAAATACCACCTGCGCCCCTGATCCTCTAAGTAGTCGCCCCAAATCCCTAAAGTCTCTTTTGATCACCTTCGGACTTCTCGTTGCTACTTCATCGCTACCAGCCTGAAAGACCAGTAGCGGGTAGTAGTCAGTGGGCCGTACCAGGCGCTTGACTTTCTTGGCAAAGTCTCTCACCCGAGCCCCAGGGAGGCAACAGACTTCTCTGCGGGTTGGGTCCGGTCGGCATATCGGTCCCTCTGTCCCTTTCAGGAGGGAGCCCCCCATAACAATAGCCCTTCTTTCTTTTTTGAAGGATGATGTGGCAATGCGACGTGTAGGTCGCATTGTTTTAGGCGCCCCCTCCAACTGGGACGGGTGTTTGTCTACTTTGTCATTTAGATTGTCTTGCTCTAGTCCTTCATATCGATTATTTAAGGGTAGATGAGAAGGTGAGGTGGGCAGAGAGAGGGCTCGCCTACCACCCCGAATAGGCACCTGCCTCCATTCCCCCCCTTGATCTAGGTCTCCTCCCGCTGCCTGGCCGGAGGAGGGAACCTCCGTCTTCTGCGTAACAGGAGACGCCTGTGCTGTGGCAGTCTCGTGAGCCTGCTTCAGAGAGGGTAGAGCGCACCTCCACCAGTCAATTTCCCTCTCTGATTCCCTGATGCTCCTGAGCCTGTTCACCTCCTCCCGGAGCTCCGCTACCTGGCTGAGCAGTTCTTCAATCTGGGCACACCTCCCACAGGCATACCCACCACTGCTGTCGGAAACCGACAGAAGGCTGGGGCACACTCTGCAGCCCAGGACCTGGACGGCTGCGTGTTTCCCCGAGCCCTCCGTCTGAGTAGCCACACTGGTGACCGTGGCTGGAGATGCCGCACGAGATGCGGAGGCCACGGTTTTCTGCCTGGTCGATACCATGGTCAGGTTCTACGCAAGCAGGTTACAAGCACCGAAGGGAAAGGCAGCTGCAAAAGAGTGACGATAGGCCCCCCGCTCGCCCTGCCCGCACGAACTGCCGCGCAAACTGCCACGCCCTTCGACGTGCCACGCCCTGTTTGCCCGTCCTGTTCGCCGCGCTCCTGGTCACTCGCGCTCCCTAGGGGCAACATTTAAACAGCCTGGGAGGGGGCGCTGCTGGCTCCGCCCTCGCCTCGTCAGCCTCCCTCGCGAGGACAGCCGGCTCCTGGAGGCTCCCCCGAGTGGCCTCGATGCCGGACAAAAAGCCCTGCCCGCCTCGGTCCCCTGCTCCGCTGCAGAACACGTCTGCCCCGGAGCCGATCACCTCAGCAAAATTTTCTTCTCTTACTTTTGCCTTATACCAAATTTCTTTCTTTTCCTCTTCTTCTTCTGAGGGGGAGTGAGGGAGTGGTTGTGGTGGAGCTCACCAAAGAACATAAGACAGACCACTTGTCAGGGCAAGGCACATGCTGCAGATCCTGCTCGTGCTAAGATTCACTGCCATTGTTATCTTTGGAGATTTTCAGGGATTTTTTGCGATTCTTCTTAGAAATGGAAACTATTCATCAAACAACACATTGCTTCACTCCTACAGACTCACCACATGCTCACTGCCATGTGCAGTGAGCACTTCTGGGGACCAGATCTGCGGAAGACGTGTGGGGAGAAGGTCTGGAGAGCTGATCTGGGAACCTGGTCTAGGAATCAGTCCTGGGCACTAACTCTGAGGAGCAGCCCTGGGCACCCACTCTGACGACCAGGTCAGGAGACCAGCTCTCAGGAGTGAAGGTCTGGGGACCAGATCCGGAAACCATGTCTGGGCACCAGGAGTGGGGACCACGTCTGTGAACTAGCTCTGGAGACCAGATCTTGGGGGTAGAACTGGAGACCAGGTGTGCAGAGTAGGTCTGGATACCAGGTTTGTGAGAGCAGAACTGAAGAACAGATCTGGGGACCAGGTCTGCAGACCACTTCTGGGAACCAGCTCTGGGGACCACCTCTGGGAAACCGGTCTGGGGAGCAGTTTTCAAGACCAGATATGTGGAACAGGTGTGCAGAGCAGGTCATATTAGCAGGTCTGGAGAGCCAGCTCTGGGGAGCAGCTCTAGCGAGCATGTCTAGGGACCAGATCTGTGGAACAGGTGTGAGGAGAAGGTGTAGGGAGCAGGTCCTGGTGGAGCACGTCTTGGGACCAGGTCTGCCAGCTGCAGCGGGCCTCCGGGAGCTGCAGCGCAACCTCGCTGGTGAGCTGCTATGGTCTCCCGGGTGTGGCAGCGGAACCCTGCCAATGACCTGCGTCGGACTGAGGGCGTGGCAGCAGACCCCCGCTAATGATCAGCAGTGGTTTCCCAAGTGCCACAGCAGACTCGCACCGAAGAGCCATGCCTGGCTCTCCAGGAGCTACAGCGGACCCTTGCCGGCAAGCTGCTGGAATCTCCCGAGTGCGGTGGTGGACCCCCACCAGCCAGCCATGGCTGGCCTCCGGAACCTACAGTGCCCCTCACTGGCAAGCTGTTGCAATCTACTGGGCTATATGGGGACAAAAGCTGTGATCCAGATCTGAGGATCAGGTCTGGGCAGCAGGTCTGGGGGAGCAGATCTGCAGACCAGGTGTTCATGCCCGGGTCATGGGAACCCGATCTGGGAACTCTGTACTGGGAAGAGCTCTGTGGGATCCAGCTCTAGGGAGCAGGTGTGGGGAGCAGATCTGGGTACAAGGTATGAAGAACAGATATGGGGACAAGATCTTGGGCTCAGGATGTGGACAGCACAGCTCTGTACAGCACAGCAGAGCTCTGTGCCTACTCAGGTGAGCTGCCATGCAGATCCCAAACTGCTCCACGAAAAATCTCCATCTGTTTCAGGAAAACACAAGCAATGAGGAGGATTCAATGCTTTGTGCAGTAAACTTTTTTGGAGAGAGGGAGAACGTTCACGCTGCCTGGGGGATATAAAAGGAACAGTTGGGGGCTGCAGGACTTGGAGTGTCATTCCTTTGGGTGTCTGAGAATTCTGCATTTGAGGTGTACTGAGGGAGGTATGGGGGAAGACAACGCAACTAGCCAGGTGCAGAAAAGCCAGACAAGGTGTTAGGGGTGGGGATAGAGGGAGCCCAAGCATCAGGGAAGCAGAAACTGCCAGGAATGTGGCCCTGGGTGGGTGCTCCCTGTGGCCCATCATTGTGAGTGCATGTGACCCACTGAACCCACATTCTTTTCCCTGCTGACTCCTCACCCCTTGCCCTATGGAACAGCTTGTCCTTGTCCCCTCTGGGCTTGTGCCATCCAACACCCCAATGGAGCCCCATTCCTCTTGCAAATGCTAGGTTATCCCACCAGAACAGGACACAGCCAGAAACCCTGGCTGCTGCATAGCATGATTCCTCCCTTCTTTCTGGGGATGTGAAAGAGAAACCAAAGTGTCTTGTCCTCCCACGGGAAACAGGAACATCCCCATGGAGCTGAGGACCCCAGGTGAAGGTGCACAAGCTCAGTGGAGAAGACTGCCCTGACATCAGCCATGGCCAAGCAGTGTGTGTGAAGAAGAGAAGGCGGATGTAGCTGGGGAGGTGAGGACCCCACTGGGAGAGGAGACAAGAGCAGCCCCTGCACATGATGCGGCTCCCAGAGTTCCCAGGATCCCTGACTGTGACAATCCTCAGGGGTTGCTCCTGCTGGAGGAGGGAGAAACCCCAGGGAGCATTTGGGGCACAGTCAGAACAGACAATTTATCTTTGCTGAATCTCCTCCTGTTCCCCCAGCAGAGTCATTTCCTGAGCTCTGTTCTCTTGGGGCTGGGAGGTGCTTTTCTGACTCTCCCTCCCGCAGTAAACAGGAGGGTCAGTCTCAGCATGCACCGTGGGTATCTCATCCTCACTGCCTTCCTGGGGCAACTGCTGGGTAAGTGCTGGCTTTTAATCAAGGTATAAATCTGCTTTCCCCAGGAAGCCTTACCACATTTATATGGGGAATAGCTTTTGAATCACAAGGAAAATGTTGGTAAATGTTGTCTCCTGTTTCTGGTTCTTGGCTGGTTTCTATCATGATACTGTTATTCTTCAAAATTTGGAAATGGAGATGAAGAACAGGCCTCTCCTGCTTCTCTCGTCCTTTCAGTCCATCTCTTTTCTGCCTCTCTCTTCTGGTCCACCTACTGTCACCAGAGAAGGTTTCATCAGTCTCTGCAGTCCCTCATTTCTCCCTTTCCTATAGAAACAGCCAGATTGTGTCCAAGTGGATACAGGGACATGAAAGCTCTCCTCCCATGGACATTACCAGGGTGTCCAGTCTGTCTTCTGCCTGATGTGTTCCTCCAAAGTCCTCTTCCTTGTGTGCACAGGCTGGGCTCACTCCTGGGAAACTTATCTCCCACGTGTCTAAACCCACTCCTGTTTGGCTGCCTGGAGACTTTTCTACAGAGCTGCTGACCTTCTCTTTCTTCCAGAAACCATGGGGCAGGTGTCTCTCACCCAGCAAGAAGGACATGTCACTGTGGAGCAGGGAAACACCTTCCAGACCAATTGCACATATGAAACCTCCAACTTTAATGGCTTGCTCTGGTACAAGCAAAAGAAGGGACAAGCCCCTCAGCTGATTACACATCAAGCAGTAGCAGGCACCAAGCAGAGTGACCGTTTCACCACGGAGCTGAACTCCAGTGGGAGGAAATCCAGTGTTCTGCGTCTGAAGGAAGTCAAGCTTTCTGACAGTGCCTTGTACCTCTGTGCTGTGCATGACACCCTGGTGCACAGAGCTGCCCTGGCTGAGCAACAACTCTGGATGTGGAGGGGATGTGTCTGTGCAAGGCAGAGCTCTGGGATGGGGCACTCAACTCTCCCCTGGCGGTGCTGTTTCCCCTGTTCACTCCAAGATCTACCAGCCCAGTCCTCTTTCCCAAACAGCCTCTGTCTCAAAACCATGTTGAATATGGTGTTTTGATGTCCCCAGGCTTCAGGAAGCTCTTCTGTCTGTTTGCAAGAGCAAGAAGCAACGCAACCTGGAGAAAGAAAAGCTTGGCCCAGGCAGCTCCCAGCAGGGGACAGCCATGGGCCCTCTTTTCTCTGTGATCTCAGGGAAGGCAGCACCAGCCTCAGCCTTGTCTCAGAAAGGGTCTGATCTATCCCCGGGATCACTGCCCCAAGGATTCTCTGTGGACATTGAACACCTCTGCAGGAACAATGCTTTCCCTCTGGTTCTTGCCTGGGAACATGCCTGGGGCTGACCAAACAGCTGTTAAATACCAGTTTGAGAATCCGAATGAGAAAAAAAAAGCTTCTAAAATTTTGTTTATTTTTTGTTTCTTTTGCAACATTTTGAAGCTTAATTTCTCTTCACTTTGATTGGAAAAAAAAAAATCGATGGGTTGATACTGATGGTTGTGTATAAGAGTATTTCTGTTGTCTGGCTGGAATTCTTATGAGTTGGGAATTTCTTTTACGCAGAAAATTATTGTATGTAATACAGCACTGTGGGACACAAAGAAATATTTCACTAGAAATGCAAATAAAAAACAAATAGAATTACTATTTCTTTGAAACCTGAATAAAAAATTTCTATCGAATGCTCCAGATTTGTCTGACCTATTTGGTTTTTGGAAACTGACACAAGAGAAGAGGTAAGGGACAAGAATAGAGAAAAGAATCTGGACTTGATAGACTAATTTGTATCTCACTTCCAGGAAGGTCATGAAGTGAAGAGTGGGTGGATGGATGCCTGGAGAAGGATGGACAGCTGTTTGTATTGCTGTCTGTAATGAAGTAGAGTGTGAGGGAGAAAGGACAGATGGAGGGAAAATGAGAGATCAAGAGAGGCCATGAGAGGAAATGGAAGACGCTTTTTGTTGATGTTTTCTGCTGCTCATATTGCAGCACGAAAGCTCAGGAATAGGAAAGATGGAATCAAAAATTTCACTTGTTCTCCAGATGGATTTTGTCGTTTCCAAGACAAAGGTGAATCTCCAAATTGTGAATATGCTCCTCCATCTCAGACTTCAGTGTTAGCCAGGAGATAGTTCTGGCTCAGGAGCACCTATTGATTATTGCTCTAACCCAGGCAATAGATGTGTTATGCGTAGAAAGTCTCAGTCCCAGCATGAGAGCTGGGCGGGGGCTAATACTGTTATAAGTTGCCCCCTTAATTAATTTTCAGAGAGCATTGCATTAATAATAGAAAGGAATTTATTGAGTAAGCAACAGCAGGCAAAACAGCACTGGGCGGCCGGGGAGTCTCGGCTCCGTCAACGGCGCGCACCTCACCCCCACCAGGGTCCCTTTTTATATCTTGGTAATTCTGGGATTACGCAGCACATCCTGGTATATTCTGCGACTGCGTGCACTGTTGCTAGAGGGTCGTCTCTGTCCCTCTGGTGGTCGTGAAGATGAAGGCCGTAGTCTTCCTCCGCGTTGTGGTTCAACTTCTTTTTTTTAATTGGTCATGTTGGCCCACTGTGAGACAGGAAGGCAGGATGTTGATACACTAGTTTAGCAACTTATCAGGAGATGGTTACATGAGCTTTGCAGCAGTGTCTTTGAACAAAAGAGGCAACTGAGATGCAGAAGGAGAGAAGGGGAGGGGGTTCTCTTTTTTGTTACATTAAGCAAAGGAATTTTCATAGTGTCTAGCCAAGCATTATACATCTCCTTACTTCAGCAGGAAGCTTTTGCAACTCCTGCTCCTCAAACAGAACTCCTTGTTTTTCTAATACAAAAGACAATGAACAAACATTTATTGTGTATTACAATACCAGATAGGCCAGACTCCAGAGAGGCCTGGATGAAGGCTCCATCCAGTGATGGCCCTGCACCACCTAAGAGGCTGGCCAGGCCAGGCTGACAAGATTTGGCCAGGCAGGCATAGGCACACAGGCAGCAGAGCTGGGGCAGGGCTATGCTAGGTCTGAGCTTGTGCAGAGACCCTGGGCTAAAGGTCAGGCCAGAGCTGGGCTGTGGTGGGCTTGGTTCTGATGCGTGTTGCCCTTGCACCGCCACCTGAGCCAGCACTGCCTCCCAGAGAACCTGGCCTGGGGAGAGGTCCCCCCATCCTCACACCATGGAGCAATAACCCCATCCTCTGTCCTGGTCCCATTACACTGGCATACAGTCTGTGTGAAACTAAATCAGCCCCACACCACAGGGCCCCGAGGTGTGCAGAGTTCAGAAGGCCCTTGCCTGGGTATAGAGAGCAGCGGTGCTGCATGGAGCGCAAGGGCCACTTCATCCTCATGACTCTGGAAAATACAGAGGAGCTTGGTGCCTGGAAGAAGATCCTCCAGCGTGTGCCCTATAGTTGGAGCATGGTGCGATTGTGCCACCTATGGGGTCTCTGAGTTCCATGGCCTGATGAAAGCTGATCCATGCTTGTGGCCTTGCTGGCCAGTGGCGTCAGGCAACAGGGCTGGCATGGCTGGCACTGCTCATAGCAGGACATGTCTGGGGGCAGGAGGTGCACCTGGGAGAGAGGGCAGAGAGGAAGCAGAACATGGGCTTGCATGAGGAGCAGCCTGTCACCCCACCCTAACAGATCCAAGGCACAGGCAGTACTGTGACCACGGAGGTCTTCCTCCATGACAAACCTTCTACCCCTTGACTCTCCCACAACCAGCAGTCCCAAGATATGGCAGGGCACACAGCTGATAGCAGCTGAAAGGTCCAAGGAACTGAGTCCTCCTGTGGAAGAATGAGGGGCACAAGAAGGGGCTTCACACCCACATACTTCCCAACAAGACGAAGGCCAGAGAAATGGATGATTGAGCACGGAGCTGGGCTGGCTTTTATAGTGGGCCTTAGCTGCCCCATGTCCAGAGGCATCCCTTGAAGCATGGACTATTTTCTGACAAGCTACTCATGCATGAAAAACATCCCACCTAATGATATGGGATGTGTGTTGCCTTCCTGTGATACTGCTTTACATTTCCTGCTTTATGCCATTTCCCCAAAGAAGGCAACTCCTGAGTGGCAGGCAGGAAGGCCCAAGTATTTCCAGGCAACACATGTCAGTGTGGGCAGAAGACTCAGCTCACGTGCTGGAAGAGTCCAGTAAAAGCAAATGTTGTCAGTCTGGGTGACTCCCTAGGGACTCTCTGGGGCCCTTTTGGCTACAGGTGACCCAGCTCCTGACTGTGACCCTACCCCTGCTGACACTGCCCTCAGGGAAAACCTGCTGGCCTGTTTTGCCTCCTCCTGCTCTGACCCAGGGATGTCTGTACAGGGGGAGAGGTTGTGCAGGGCCCTTTCTGGATCACAAAAGAAAGGCCCAACAGGTCAGTGGCTGTTTTAGTTAGAAGGAATAACAAGATGCATGTACACAGAAAGGAAACCTTTCACATGCAGGTGATCCTGCCTTCTACCAGCATCGGACAGAGCCGGGTGGGTTTTCCCAAGACACACAATGCAGATCCTGCCCATAGGGAATTCCTTCTTCACTCCCATAATTTGATGACTTTCATTTATTGTTTTAAAAAATAAATAAAATCATACACCTTCTACTTACATGATGCAAGCTTATTTCTGTCATGACACCCACCAGTGATCAGTTGGGGCACTCCAGCACTTTCCTTGCCACTGCTACTCAGGCTAACAAATGGGATTCTCAGGCCTTAAGTGCAAGGTGCTGAGTCATGCAATGCCTGAACCCTTGGGCAGAAGTGGCATTGAACGAATGGAACATGGGTCCTGGTGTTGCTGTGCTGTGGGTGGAAGGACAAACCCTGTGGGTGCCACACAGAAAGCCAAACAGACGTGTATTTTCTACTCCCACTTCACAGGAGGATGCAAAGGAGACGGAGCTGGACTCTGGAGATGAAGCATACTTAGTCTGGGGCTAATGCGTGCAAGTTAAGAAACGGGTAGTTTTGGTTAGATACATGGAAGAAATATTTACCCTGAAGGTGATCAAATCCTGAAGCAGATTGCCTAAGAGGTGTTATTGGAGCTCCATCCTTGGAAGAGTTCAGACTTTGCCTGGACTTGATCCTGAGCAACCTGATCTGATGACCCGCTCTGAAAACAGGGTTGGACTACGTGCGTGCTGGAGGTGCAGCCTCTGATCCTCTGGAGGGTTTCTCATTAGGACTGCTCAGGAAATATGGGGCAACATGCACAGTCACCACATATCAGCCTTGGTGGGATGCTGACGTCAGATTACTGTTTCTGTTAATTCACGGTGTGCCGCTTGTTCTCATACCGATATCATTCATGACATCAATAGCAGGTAGAGGGAACAGCACTCATGCAAACTGCTGCTCATGTCAAAAGATGCATGAATTCATGGGTGCACTCACAGACACTCCTGGATGCATACTGAAGTATATTTGGGCACACACAGAGATAGTTGTGCACACAGTGAAGAAAACAAATACTGCTCTCCTGAACTCCAGGGTTCTGATTTTACTTTCTACTCTCTCTGAAGGAACATCCTGGCTTGCTGAGGCCCTGCTGTGTTTTACCTCCAGAAGATATCGAGTGGTGGAAGGCAAGGAATCCTGAGCAGAAACTCTATCTCCTTCCCACAGGAGTGAGGGGAAGGTCTAGAGGGAGGTTTCTTTTGTAGCTGCTGGGTTTGTCTGAGAGCTGAGAGCTGCTGCTCTTTATTCTGGACTCAGCCATCTACCTCTTGATCCAGGCTGGGAATACACTTGTGTGTGGTGCCCAAATAGCCCATGCATCCTTCCGTGTAGTTTGTCTTTGGAAACCTCTCATTCACTGACATGTGCCATGTCTTGGTCAGGACGCCTCTTTATGGACAATTTACTTTTCCAGCTGTGTGGTCTGGCTCCCCTTCCTCCACTAGTGGGCCTAAACTGGGATGTCCTCTTCACACTCATGGCCTATGACCAAGCTGCATGCATCTGCCACCCACTGCGGAACTCCAGTCTGGTGGGAGGCCTGTGGGCTGAGCTCCTGCTCCCCTCCTTGGCACAAGCGGTGCTCACCCTTTGTTTGCCCTGCTCTGGCCCTACACAATCGCAGCTTCTTCTGGGACTCGCTGTCAGTCATGCAGCTGCCTTCTGCAGAGAGCTTCTGGACTTCTGTGCTCCTTGAATACATCAGCACCACCAGAGAAAGAACAGCAGGAAGCTGGAACCAACTCACAGGGATAAAAACCTGACTGACAGATGTTGCGGGAGGCAGTGAGAAGACAAATGTGGGCAGTCACACCACTTGTGGGGGGTACACAGAGCTGTGGCTGAGTTTATGTCAGTGAGGTTCTAAGATTGGGGACCTTGGCAAGTGGGATGCTAAGAAAAGAGGAGGCAAGCAACAAGCATACAGAGACTGAGACCAGAGAAAACAAACACAGAGGCAATGACAAGAGACAAACATCACCATTCACACCAGTTGATGGCATATCAAGAAACCACAGGTGCCACTGCCAGGGAGATCAGCCTGGGCCTTGCACCTCCTACAGCTGTAGGCCAGGACACAGGCTGGGATGGGTGCAGGACAGACCTGTACAACCCCATGAGGGGACGTGCAGGGAAATGGGAGCCGGGAGGAGCACATGAGGGCAGACAGAGCAAGGTGTAAAAGGGGCTACAGCATGTACTTGTGTGGCTGGGCCCTGCACATGAGCACCACCGTCTGTCCTGTCCTCTTATGGAATATTTCCTTACATCTGCGTAATCTCGCTCTGTCCCATGTGCACGTGTGCTGCAAGGAGAAAGTAGCAACTCCTGGTGGAGAGGGAGGAGTGCATTTGGTGCCAGCTGCAGGAGTCAGACTCATTGCGAGGACATCCCTGGCCTGTGCTGTCAGATGCTGGAGCCAGGGGGTCCCCTAGTAGCTCCTGGTGCAGGGAAAGTGATGCACGGAAAAGGGGTCTTGCAGGATGAAGGCAATGAGGAAGAGGAGGTTAAACTTTTTACCTTTGTGGACTTTGACGTGCTGCTGCACAGTATTTAGAAGTTTTTGTTTATCTTTGCCTTGTTTCCTGCCAACAAGTTGTCCATCCTTCCCTCATCCATTGGCCTTGAGCGATACCTTCTTTTTTACATCTGCTTCTCATAAGGTTCTCATCTACATCCAATTGGCATATTTCTAGGTTTTCATCCACATCCCGGATAATTAGGATATTTTACCATATATGTAGCTAAATACTAATTTGGATGAGTTTTAGCATCATTACCATCTCAAAAGGGAGCCTCAGCCTCCAGGCAAATACGGCAGGAGCATTTGGGGTCTCCAAAAGCAGCTACTGGGGGTACCGGCCTGGATGTAACTTCCCTCAATGGGGCATGCATGTGCCTGTCTGTGTGTCTCCCAGGTACGTGCTCAGCTTCTATTGCATGGAGCCTGTAAAAGGGGAAAGTGGCAACTGTGCCCCTCAATCTGGGCAGAGACGCTCAACCGACGATGACAGCTCAATGGGCAGTGCCAGACAGCAGGGCCCCGTACGGTTTGGGGTGCTGTCGGGGCACTGTGTCCCCGGACCCATTCCTGCTGCTGGCTTTCCACACCTGCAGCAGTGCCGGCCACAGCTGTGATACCAGCGCACCACAGCACCAAGCTCCCAGGCCCAGCCCGGCCTGACCCGTTGCCCTCCACTGGGGACGCTTAAGGCAGGCAGCTGCTTTCTCCTCTCCCGCTTCTCTCCTCTCTCCCTACTCATCTCCTACCATGTTCACTGCCCTCCTCTCCCCTTCCCACTCCCAAAGGAGATGCCGTAGCAGACGGGCAGCTGCTGTCTCCGCTCCCTCTCCCTTTCGCTCCCGCTCCCACTCCCACTCCCTCGCCCTCTGCCTCTCCTATCCCGGGCTGGGCTGCAGGACGGGCCGAGCCCCGCGGGCAGCAGCCGAAGCCCTGCCCGCCCACAGGCGCCCAGCACTCGCAGCCCGGGCCAGCCCCCGAGCGGCCCCGGGGCGGAGCTGGCGGCGCCGGGCGGCGGCGGCGGGGAGGAGGCGCCGCGGGCGGAGCAGAGCCGGGGCTGGCGGGGGCAGCGCGGCGCGGGCGGCGGAGCGGCGGGATGCGGCAGGGCCGGGCCGCAGGGCTGGCGGCGCTGGCCGCGGTGCTCCTGGGTGCGCGGGGCTGCCGGCGCCGGGGACGGGACGGGACGGGGCTGCCCTCGCTTCTGGCCCGCCGGCTTCTTACGGACCTCGCTCCCCTCTGGCCTCCCTCTGCAGCCATCCCGCCTGCCTCCAGCGAGCTCAGCCGGCCGTTGCCTCCCACCTTGCCTTGCTCCCTGCCTTCCTCCTCTCCTTTCGGCACACCCCCACTCATTGCTGCCTGCTTCCCTTCTCCTCCTGGCTCGGACCCTCCTTCTAAACAGCCCTGCTCTGACCTGTTCACTAAATAAACCTTCCCAGAGAAATGTCCTTTGTGTGCTTTCTTCTGAGAAAAAGCTTGCATTGGCTATCAACCGTTTTCTTCTGCCCTTTCCCCTTTCATGACATTTTTGGTGGAAGCAAAGCCATTTTCTTATTTTTTTCCTTTTTTCTTCTTGGCAGTGGCTGCAGGCAGAGCCCAGGTGCAGCAGGAGCCGTTGGCACAAACCAGGGAGGGCACCGGCATCAACATCACCTGCTCACACCCCAACATCCAGTCATACGACGACATCTACTGGTACCGTCAGATCGCGGGCCGAGAACCCACATTCCTCGTGTGGGCTAGTAGTGGGTCCAAAGACGTGACGGACCCGGCAGGGCGGTTGTCGGTGGCAGGAGACCGCCAGTCCAGCACCCTATTGCTTACCCAGCCTCGTCTTCGGGACGCGGCGGTGTATTACTGCGCCCTGAGAGCCACGGGGAGAGGAGCCGGGGCTGCGGCCGTGCAGGAAGCGTGGCGGGCGGGGCCGGGCGTGATTGGCGGGGGCAAGGCAGGGGCACAGCCCCCAGGGGGCGCTGCCGCTCCGCCCGCCAGGACCACCTCGTCCTGCAACCTCGGGAGTTCCCCCGCCATCCGAGCCAAAGCCCCAGCCTAGACTCGTCCGGACTGAGGAGGCCCTTCGGTTCTTCTCGGTCAGATGATGAGGGTCAGGTGTGGGTCTGACCTATCTGGGTGTGAGGGTTCAGGATGTCACACCCAGCGACGTCGAGAGAGTGGAGGGGCACACCTGACTGCATGAGCTGTGTGAGTAGCACCACAGAGACCTCCATACAGTCGTGCTCTCGCTGCTTCTTTCAAGTTGCTAACACCTTGCAGGGAGAGGCCTGCATATGAGCAGGTGTTGATTTCTGACATAGAGACACAAAGCTTCCTTCCCTCCCCATCTGCACCATGTTTGTGGTTCCTGGGAGCCCTTCCCAGGGGCCCTGTCCAGCAGCTTTGGCATGGAGGGCACCTTGTGCCTGAGTAGCAGCTGGCAATGCCAGAGACATCCAGTCCTGCTGAATCCTTTCATTAATGACATGAGCAGTCAGAAGGAAGGCACCCTTGGCATGGTCCATGCCTGGTCCCCAAAAAGGGCACACAGGTGGTGACAGCGTAGGTCACAAGTGGGCTTTGGAGAATGCGGGCAGGCTGGAGAAAGGGTCAGAGCCTCATGATGGTGCAAAGGAGCAAAGAAAAGGCTTTTCCTCTTAGTCAGGAAGCACCCCCAGAATAATGCAGTGTGGGGGCTGGCTACCAAGGAAGCAGACACACAGGAAAGCCTTTTGGGTGCAGGAGGCACCCAGCTGGACACAAGCTGGTAGTGTCCTTGCAGCAAAGGCAGCCAACGGCCTGCAGAGCTTGGAGGGACAGGGGGTGCCACACGGTGTGTAGGGGTGAGCCTGGGGCACAGCTGCAGCCATGCTCGCTGGGAGACGCTTCTGGTCCTTGGAAGTCCCCTTGCAGAGCTTGGGTTTAAACGACACTGTCCTGAGAGACCATCAGAGTGGTTATGTTGGGTTTCCTGTATTTTCTGTAATGGTCACATTTTAAGATCTTGTTGTACAGGCTTTGTCCCAAGCCCCAGTTCAGCACAATACTTCAAGCACAGCATTGCTATCTAGTCGAGAGAAGTGATTGTCCTGCTCTACTCTGTGCAGGTGTGACCTCACCTCAAGTACTGTGTGCAGTCTTGGGCACCACAGTAAAATAAGACGTGAAACTATTGGAAAGTGTCCAGAGAAGGACTACAAAGATGGTGAAGGTCCTTGAGGGGAAGGCATTCAGGAGTGGCTGAGGTCACTTGGCCTGTTCAGCCTGGAAAAGAGATCTCATCATGGTCTCCAGCTTCCTCACGATGGGGAGTAGAGTGGCCGGAGCTAATGTATTCTCTCTGCTAACCAGTGATAGGACCCCAGGAAATGGTGTCAAGTTGCGGGGAGGTTCAGTTTGGATATCAGGAAGCGGTTCTTCACTGAGAGGGTGGTTGCACACTGGAACAGGCTCCACAGGGCTGTAGTCATGGCACCAAGCCTGTTGGAGTTTAAGAAGTTTAATATGCTCTTAGTCATATGAACTTGGATAGAACTGTGTGGTGCCAATAGTTGGACTTGATTATCCTTATGAGTCCCTTCCAAGACGGGATATTCAATGATTCTGATTCTACCTTTGGGACTGAGATAATGTCCCGGCCAGAAATGTCAGTTCTGGACACTCACTCTAATGATAGCTCTGGAACCTTGAATGATACAGTGACTACACCATTCCTCATCCCACCCCATCAGGACACAGCCAGACTGCTGGGATGCTGCACCACAGGGTTCCTCACCAATTTCTGGGGACTTGCTTACAAGGCAATGTTCCCAGTTGGTATAGGAAAGAAAGAAGAGAGTGGTTAGAAACAGGGTGCAAGTTGTTCCCAGAAGAAAAAGAACCATCCCCAGAGAGAGGAGGACCCCAGGAGGTGATGTAAAACCCCAGTGGAGCATGAGCCCTGAAGACTCTAAATGGGCCATCAGGAGTGTGTAGAACAGCAGAAATTTCTCACTGTAGCGGGGAGGATGCCAATGGAGGATCAGTGCAGGAACAGACCCTTCCGACCATGGGGAGAAAAGAGCCACCATGTTCCCCAGCTGTGCAGATGTTGGCTGCAGAAGCAGTACTGTCACTAGTGGAGGAGGACCGCAGCCGGGTATTTCAAGCACTCCAAGCACAAGCATTTTCTCCTCCCCCTTGCATTCTTTGTTCCCCTTGCCGAGTCATTTCCTGCAGCTCTGCTCCCCAGCGGCTCTTGGTGGGGACGGGTGCTCTTCTGAGGCTCTCTCACACATGCCGGAGGAGTGGTCTCACAATGCGCCTTGTTTATCTCATCCTCGCTGCCTTCCTGAGGCAACCACTGGGTAAGCATTGCCTGTGGATGGCAGCATGATTCTCCTTCTCTTCAGGAGACCATCACCCCCATCAACAGCTCTCTGCAGGGAGTTGCTCTTGAATTACTGGGAAAATGATGGCTAGTATCAGATCACGCCCGTTTTGTGCTTCATATCTGAAGATGCTCTTACTGCTGTGAAGAAAAATGAAACAGCAGAAAGACCTCCTCTCCTGATCATCTCAGATCTTCTTCCCTTCCTTTCCTGTTGCCAACCATCCATGCCACTCTGCCTCTCTCTTCTGACATTCTGGGCAGTTTCTTCTCCTGAGAGAAGGAATTAAAAACAGTTCTACCCTGGGGGGATGGAAATGGCCCTACCTGTGGGAGCTCTTTGACTGATGGGATCTTGCTGCAGTCCAAGGCACAGGGAGCCTTCCCATAAAAAAGTTTGCTTCTCCTCCACGTTTCTGTGATCAGTTGGTGACATTTGGTTTCTTTCAGATGCCATGGGGCAGACCTCCGTCACCCAGCAAGAAGGACAAGTCACCGTGGAACAGAAAGAAATGTTCCAGACCACTTGCACGTATCAAATCCCCAGCTTTTATGGTTTGTATTGGTAGCAGCAGAAGAAGGGACAAGCCCCTCAGCTGGTCACATATCACACCAGAGCAGGCACCAAGCAGAGCGGCTGTTTCACCACAGAGCTGAACACTGTGGGGAAATCCAGCATTCTGCGGCTGAAGGAAGTTGAGCTCTCTGACAGCGCCTTGTACCTCTGTGCTGTGCGTGACACCCTGGGACTGGGGTCAGTGGCTTGAAAGGAAGGAGAAGGTGGGGAAAGAGCCCCTGCCCTCAAGGTGTTCTCCCTGTGGGAGAGCTGAATGATGATAATGGAGTACTGGCACTGCCTGATGCAGGGCTCATTGCAGCTGCTGACCAGCGGGATTGTGTCACTGGGCCAGCACAGCATGCACTGGTCATACAGTGACATGTCTTAAGGCTGCAGGTGAACCTGGGAGAGAGGGCAGGCAGGAAGAAGAGCACAGGGAAATGTGAGGAGCAAAATGTCTTCATTCAGACATGATCCAAAAAGAGTGGTTAGGACCAATAAGGCTGCTGCCTCTCTCTTAGATGAAAATCCAACTCAGCCAGGTCCTACACGGTCTCTGAGTCACACCTTTCCTATACCCTCTCTCATGATCACCATCACCAGGGAGACAGGCTGAGAAATCCTGAGCAACCTGATGTGATAAGACAGATCACTGTTTCTGTTTATTCCCAGTGTGCCGCTTGTTCTAATACTGATATCATTCATAACATCAAAAGCAGGTGGAGGGAACAGCACTCATGCACACTGCTGCTCTTGTAAAAAATGCATGAACTCATGGGTCTACACAGAGGCACTCCTGGATGCATACTTTTTAGGGAAGACACCACCGTCAGGGGAGATACCATCCCGAGGGAATACAACATCACGAGGACATCCTGAATCCTAGGACCAGTTGAAGGGCTGAGCCTCTCTTCCCCCTACATTGGGACAGCTTTAGGTGATATTTGAACACTTGGTTATAAATTTCTCTAGAGTCTTTGAGCCTTTTAACGCATTAATTTCCAGGCTACACACCTGTGTCACCTGTGTATTTCATGCATGCTAGCTTGCTTTTGCAGACAATCACTATCACCGACAATCCAAAGAACGTGTGTACCTGTTGCTGTAATAAATTGCACTTGATTGCATTGTTCCTAGTTGTGATAGCTCTCATTAAACATGACTAGAGTAAGGGTGGTAATACGTTACTGGTGAATCTGTGATTGTGATAGTTCAGTACCCTGAATCCGACCAGGCCAATAACGGTAAATCAGTTACACCCCTTAACACGACAATACTGAAGTACCATCAGGCGCACACACACACACATACCTGTGCACACACAGTGAAGAGAGCATAGTCTGCTCATGTGAAGCCCAGGGTTGGGATCTTACTCTCTATTGTCTCTGCAGGAACATCCTGGCTTGCTGAGGCCCTGCTGTGTTGTCTGTCCAGAAGATACCGAGTGGTGGAGGACAATGAATCCTGAGCAGCAGCTCCATCTTCTCCTTCTTCCTGCTGCCACTTTCTTCGCCTAGGGATGGAGGAAGATCTACAGAGTGCTTTCTTTCCTTGCTGCCGGGTTTGTCTGTGAGCTGAGAGCTGCTGCTCTTCATCCTGGACTCACTCATCGACCTCTTCATCCCGACTGAAAATACACCTGTGATGTTGATGGTGGTGCCCAACCAGCACTTGCCTTCTTCCATGCAGTTTATCTTTGGCAACCTCCCCTTCACTGACATGTGCCATGTCTTGGTTGGGATTCCTCTTATGCTTTTAGATGCCTTCTCTGCAGAGAGGACCTTTCTTTCTTACCTTTTAGCTTCCCCCTCCTTCTGTCCTTCCCTAGAATCAGCCCTTCACCATTAGGGAGGGGGGCAGAGAGAAAGAACAGCAGGAAGCTGGAAAGAAGAACATGCATGGACACAAGCCTGACTGACAGGTGATGATGGAGGCAGTGAGGAGACCAAACCTGGGCACGACTTATGGGCGGTTCATGGGTCTGCGGCTCTCTTTATGCCTCAGAAGTTATCACATTGGGGATCTTGCCAATGGGGATGCTAAGAAAAGAGGAGGCAAGTAACAAGCATACAGAGACAGGGACCAGGGAAAACAAACACAGAGGCAGTGACAAGACACAAACCTCACCATTCACACCAGTTGTTGGCCTATTGTAGTGGGTTTACATGGCAAGGTTTTGGTAGCAGGTGGCCATAGGGGTGGTGTCTGTGAGAAGGATCTAAAAGCTGCCCCATGTTTGGTAAGGGCCCCACTGCTGACCAGAGCCGAGCCAATAAGCGATGTTGTTTTGCGCCTCTGGGAGAGCATATTTAAGACAGGGGAAAAACAAACAAACAAACAAACAAACAAAACACTATGCCACACAGCAGCTGGGAGAGTGAGAGGAATGAGGAACAGCCTTGCAGGCACCAAGGTCAGTGAAGAAGGAGGGGGAGAGGTACTCCAGGTGCCGGAGCAGAAGTCCCCTGCAGCCTGTGGTGAGGACCATGGTGAAGCAGGATGTCCCCTTACAGCCCATGGAGTACCACCGTGCAGCAGGGTTCCACGCTGCAGCTCATGGAGGAGACCATGGTGGAGCAGGTGGCCCTGCACCGACGGAGGCTGCCGCCTGTGGAAGACCCCTGCCAGAGCAGATTCCAGGCCAGAGCTGCAGCCCGTGGAGAGGAGACCAGGCAGGAGCAGGTGACCTGGCAGGAGCTGCTGCCTGTGGGGGACCCAGGTTGGAGCAGTTTTCTCCTGAAGGATGGACCCTGTGGTACGGTCCCATATCTGGAGCAGATCTGGAAGAGCTGCTGCCTGTGGGAAGCCCACGCCAGATCAGTTCATCAAGGACTGCATCCTGTGGGAGGGACCCCACAGTACAGGGGATGAGAGTGACCGAGAAGGAGCGACAGAGAAGCGCTGTAGACTGACCATAACCCCCATTCCCCCGTTCCCCTGCACCGCTCAGGGGGAGGAGGTGGAAGAGGGAGGATGGGGGGGAAGGTGCTTTTGGTTTCTTTCCTTTGTTTCTCACTTCTCTAGCTTGTTAGTAATAAGCAATAAGTCTTACTATCTCTCTATGCAGTCTGTTTTGCCCGTTATAATAATTACTGTGTGATCTTCTTGTCCTTATCTCAATCTTGGAGCCCTTTTCATCGTATTTTCTCCCCATTCCTCTTTGAGGAGGGGGAGTGATAGAGCAGCTGTGGTGGAGCTCAGCTGCCCACTCGAGCGGAACCACAACACCTGTCAAGAAGCCACAGGTGCCACTGCCAGGGAGATCAGCCTGGGCCTTGCACCTCCTAAAGCTGTGGGCCAGGGCACAGGCTGGGATGGGTGAGGGACAAACCTATACAAACCCATGAGGGGACAGCAGGGCATGTGAAGCTGGGAGGAGCACACGAGGGCAGACAGAGCAGGGAGGTGAAAGGGGGACACTCCATGCACTTGTCTGGTCAGGCCCTGCACCTGAGCACCGTCGTCTCTCTTGTCCTCTTCTGGAATCTTTCCTTACCTCTGTGTGATCTCGCTCTGTCCCATGTGCACAAGTGATGCAAGGAGAAACTGCCAGCTACTGGTGGAGCAGCAGGAGTGGATTTGGCACCAGGTGCTGGAATCAGACTGGGGCCGAGGTCACCCCTGGCCAGTGCTGTCAGCTACTGGAACCAGGGTGTCCCCCTGTAGCTCCTGGAGCACTGGAAGCTGGTCTCAGCAACCAGGCAAATGCGGCAGGAGCGTTTTGGGTCTCCCAAAGCAGCTACTGGGGTTACAGGCCTGGCTGCATCTTCCCCTAATGGGGTCTGCATGACCCTGCCTGTGTGTCTCCCAGAAACGTGCTCAGCTCTGATACCAGTGAAGCCCCCAGTAGTGCCAGCCAAAGGACTAGCGCTAAGCAGCACCACACTACCAGGCCCAGTTCAGCCCGGCCCGCTGCCCTCCGCATGCCTCCCTTGCTGGGGACGCTGCAGATGGGCAGCTGCTTTCTCCGCTCCCTCTCCTCTCCCTTCTCCTCTCCTGTGCTGAAGGAGCTGCCTCAGCCTTTCCACACACGCCTCCGCGTCCCGGGCTGGGCTGCAGGACGGGCCGAGCCCCGCGGGCAGCAGCCGAAGCCCTGCCCGCCCACAGGCGCCCAGCACTCGCAGCCCGGGCCAGCCCCCGAGCGGCCCCGGGGCGGAGCTGGCGGCGCCGGGCGGCGGCGGCGGGGAGGAGGCGCCGCGGGCGGAGCAGAGCCGGGGCTGGCGGGGGCAGCGCGGCGCGGGCGGCGGAGCGGCGGGATGCGGCAGGGCCGGGCCGCAGGGCTGGCGGCGCTGGCCGCGGTGCTCCTGGGTGCGCGGGGCTGCCGGCGCCGGGGACGGGACGGGACGGGACGGGACGGGGCTGCCCTCGCTTCTGGCCCGCCGGCTTCTTACGGACCTCGCTCCCCTCTGGCCTCCCTCTGCAGCCATCCCGCCTGCCTCCAGCGAGCTCAGCCGGCCGTTGCCTCCCACCTTGCCTTGCTCCCTGCCTTCCTCTCCTCCTTTCGGCACACCCCCACTCATTGCTGCCTGCTTCCCTTCTCCTCCTGGCTCGGATCCTCCTTCCAAACAGCTCTGCTCCGACCTGTTCCCTAAATAACCATTCCCAGATAAACGCCTTTTTTTTTGTTTTCTTTTGAGAAAAAGCTCGCATCGGCTATCAACCGTTTTCTTCTGCTCTTTCCCCTTTCATGACATTTTTGGTGGAAGCAAAGCCATTTTTTGAGTTTTCTCCTGCTTTTCTTCTTGGCAGTGGCTGCAGGCAGAGCCCAGGTGCAGCAGAAGCCGTTGGCACAGACCACCGAGGGCACCGGCATCAACATCACCTGCTCACACCCCAACATCCAGTCATATGATATAATTTATTGGTACCGTCAGCTCCCGGGCCGAGAACCCACATTCCTCGTGAGGGCTCAGAGTGGGTCTCAAGATGTGACGGACCCGGCAGGGCGGCTCTCGGTGGCAGCAGACCGCCGGTCCAGCGCCCTGTGGCTCACCGAGCCCCGTCTTCGGGACGCGGCGGTGTATTACTGCGCCCTGAGAGCCACGGGGAGAGGAGCCGGGGCTGCGGCCGTGCAGGAACCGTGGCGGGCGGGGCCGGGCGTGTGTGGCGGGGGCGAGGCAGGGGCACAGCCCCCAGGGGGCGCTGCCGCTCCGCCCGCCAGGACCACCTCGTCCCGCAGCCCCGGGGGTTCCGCCGCCAGCCCAGACTCGTCCCGACTGAGGAGGCCCTTCGGTTCTTCTCGGTCAGATGATGAGGGTCAGGTGTGGGCAGACCTATCTGGGTGTGAGGGTTCAGGACGTCACACCCAGCGATGTCGAGAGAGTGGAGGGGCACACCTGACTGCATGAGCTGTGTGCGTAGCACCACAGAGACCTCCACACAGTCGTGCTCTCGCTGCTTCTTTCAAGTTGCTAACGCCTGGCAGAGAGAGGCCTGCACATCGATAAGAATTGAAATTTGACACAGAGGTGCAAAGCTTCTTTCTCTTTCCATCTGCATCATGTTTGTGGTTCCTGGGAGCCCTTCCCAGGGGCCCTGTCCAGGAGCTTTGGCATGGAGGGCACCTTGTGCCTGAGTAGCAGCTGGCAATGCCAGAGACATCCAGTCCTGCTGAATCGTTTCACTAAGGCCACAAGCAGTCAGAAGGAAGGCACCCTTGGAAGTTTGTGCATGGTCCCCAACCAGGGCACACAGGTGGTGACAGCGTAGGTCACAAGGGGGCTTCAGAGAAAAAGAGTCAGGCTGGAGAAAGGGTCAGAGCAGAGCCTCATGATGGTGCAAAGGAGCAAAGAAAAGGCTTTTCCTCTTAGTCAGGAAGCACCCCCAGAATCATGCAGTGTGGGGGCTGGCTGCCAAGGAAGCAGACACACAGGAAAGCCTTTTGGGTGCAGGAGGCACCCAGCCACACATGAGCCAGCAGTGTTCACTTGTTGCAAAGGCAGCCAACGGCCTGCAGAGCTGGCAGGGACAGGCGGTGCCATGCGGTTTGTGGGGGCGAGCCGGGGGTACAGTTGCAGCCAAGCTCACCGGGAGACGCTTCTGGTGCATGGAAGTCCCCTTGCAGGGTTTGGGATTAAATGGCACTGGCCTGAGGGAGTGTTAGAGCAGTTATACTCGGTTACCTGCATTTTATGTAGTGGTCATGTTTTAAGATCTTGTTGTACAGGCTTTGTCCCAAGCCCAAATCCAGCACAATACTTCAAGCACAGCATTGCTATCTGGTCGAGGGAAGTGATTGTCCTGCTCTACTCTGTGCAGGTGTGACCTCACCTCTAGTACTGTGTGCAGTCTTGTGAACCACAGAACAAAAACAACATGAAACTATTGGAGAGTGTCCAGAGAAGGACTACAAAGATGGTGAAGTTCCTTGAGGGGAAGACATTTGAGGAGTGGTTATTTGGCCTGTTCAGCATGGAAAAGAGACCTCATCATGGTCTCCAGCTTCCTCACGATGGGGAGTAGCGTGGCAGGCTATTCTCTCTGGTAACCAGCGATGGTACACAAGGGAAAGGTGTCAAGTTGCGGGGAGGTTCAGTTTGGATATCAGGAAGTGGTTCTTCACTGAGAGGGTACCAAGCCTGTCGGAGTTTAAGAAGTTTAATATGCTCTTAGTCATATGAACTTGGGTAGAACTGTGTGGTGCCAATAGCTGGACTCGATTATCCTTATGAGTCCCTTCCAAGTCAGGATATTCAATGATTCTGATTTTACCTTTGGGACCGAGATAATATCCCGGCAAGAAACGTCAGTACTGGCCACTCACTCTAATGATAGCTCTGGAACCTTGAATGATACAGTGACTACACCATTCCTCATCCCACCCCATCAGGACACAGCCAGACTGCTGGGATGCTGCACCACAGGGTTCCTCACCAATTTCTGGGGACTTGCTTACAAGGCAATGTTCCCAGTTGGTATAGGAAAGAAAGAAGAGAGTGGTTAGAAACAGGGTGCAAGTTGTTCCCAGAAGAAAAAGAACCATCCCCAGAGAGAGGGGGACCCCAGGAGGTGATGTAAAACCCCGGTGGAGCATGAGCCCTGAAGACTCTAAATGGGCCATCAGGAGTGTGTAGAACAGCAGAAATTTCTCACTGTAGCGGGGAGGATGCCAATGGAGGATCAGTGCAGGAACAGACCCTTCCGACCATGGGGAGAAAAGAGCCACCATGTTCCCCAGCTGTGCAGATGTTGGCTGCAGAAGCAGTACTGTCACTGGTGGAGGAGGACCGCAGCCGGGTATTTCAAGCACTCCAAGCACAAGCATTTTCTCCTCCCCCTTGCATTCTTTGTTCCCCTTGCCGAGTCATTTCCTGCAGCTCTGCTCCCCAGCGGCTCTTGGTGGGGACGGGTGCTCTTCTGAGGCTCTCTCACACATGCCGGAGGAGTGGTCTCACAATGCGCCTTGTTTATCTCATCCTCGCTGCCTTCCTGAGGCAACCACTGGGTAAGCATTGCCTGTGGCCGGTGGCATGGTTCTCCTTCTCTTCAGGAGACCATCACCCCCATCAACAGCTCTCTGCAGGGAGTTGCTCTTGAATTACTGGGAAAATGATGGCTAGTATCAGATCATGCCCATTTTGCGCTTCGTTTCTGAAGATGCTCTTACTGCTGGGAAGAAAAATGAAACAGCAGAAAGACCTCCTCTCCTGATCATCTCAGATCTTCTTCCCTTCCTTTCCTGTTGCCAACCATCCATGCCACTCTGCCCCTCTCTTCTGACACTCTGGGCAGTTTCTTCTCCTGAGTGAAGGTACTAAAGACAGCTCTACTCTGGGGGGATGGTAGTGGCCCTACATGTGGGATGTAATAGATATTACCTTGCTCTGGGATTCATGCTAACCTCTGGTCATAGACCTTCTGCCCAAAGACGCCAAAATCCATGGGATTCTTGCTGCAGTCGAAGGCATAAAGATCCTTCCCATCCAGAAGCTTACTTCTCCCCTAGGTTTCTGTGATCAGTTGGTGACATTTGGTTTCTTTCAGATGCCATGGGGCAGACCTCCGTCACCCAGCAAGAAGGACAAGTCACCGTGGAACAGAAAGAAACGTTCCAGACCACTTGCACGTATCAAATCCCCAGCTTATATGCTTTGTATTGGTATCAGCAGAAGAAGGGACAAGCCCCTCAGCTGGTCACACATCACACCGCAGCAGGCACCAAGCAGAGCGACCGTTTCACCACGGAGCTGAACACTGTGAGGAAGTCCAGCATTCTGCGGCTGAAGGAAGTTGAGCTCTCTGACAGCGCCTTGTACCTCTGTGCTGTGAGTGACACCCTGGTGCAGGGAGCTACACTGCCTGTGCAACAACCCTGGATGGGGAGGGGATGTGTCTGTGTAAGGCAGAGCTCTGGGACGGAGTCCTCAGCTCTCCCCTGGCAGCACTGCTTCCCCTGTGCACTCTGAGATCTGCCAGCCAGATCCTCTTTCCCAATGGGACTGGTGTCAGTGGCTTGAAAGGAAGGAGAAGGTGGTGAAAGAGGCCCTGCCCTCAAACTGTTCTCCGTGTGCAGCCATGGACAAAGCAGCTTTTGCCATTTGCTTCGCAAAAAGCTCACTTCTTATTCTGATTTATGTGCTCTGCTCTGCATTGAGGGCAGGAAGCAAGAGGTCAGAGGCTCACCTGAGCATGGCAGTCCCATGCAAAAAGCTTCTTTGTCCTCTGACTTTCCGCATAGGTCTGGTAGGATGGACCGTCCCTGGGTGGGCATTCCCACAGAACGTAATGTTGTCAGCACACAGCTTCAACAAGAACAGGATCTCCCAAGCCACCCAGCGAAGTGGAAATCTCTAAGCAGGGAGGAACACAGGAGATGGGACATGGTTTCTTGTGCATTAGACATATCCCTATGACTGTGTCCACCACTACAGAGGTTGGCCGTGCCAGGAAGAGGGCTGGACTGACCGAGAACTGCTTCGTGGTGGGGGAAAGGCCCTGCAGAGCAGCCAGGGTGGGGTTGGGCATTGGATGCTGTCCTTGGATGGTCCTGTGTGATGGTAACTGGGGGTGTGCCAGGGACTGTCATGGTTTAACTCGGCCGGCAGTTAAACACCACACAGACGTTCACACACCCTCCCTCCTCTCTCTCTGGGATGGGGGAGAGAAATGGGAAAGTGAAGTCCGTGAGTTGAGATAAAGACAGTTTATTAAGACAGGACAATAATAACAACAATAATAATAATAACAATAATAATAACAATAATGATGATAATAGTACTACTAATAATAATGTGTACAAAACAAGTGATGCACAATGCACTTGCTCACCACCTGCTGACCAATGCCCAGCCTAACCCTGAGCAGTCCAGCCCCCCTCCTGCGGCTAGCCACCCCTATATATTGTTCAGCATGATGGCAGATGGTATGGAATACCCCTTTGACTTAGTTTGGGTCACCTGTCCTGGGTCTGTCCCCTCCTAGCTCCTGCTGCACCCCCAGCCTGCCCATTGGCAGGACAGCGCAAGAAGCTGAGACATCCTTGGCTTGGTGTAAGCACTGCTCTGCAACAATTAAAACATCTGCGTGTTATCAGCCCTCTTCTCATCCTAAGCCAAAACATAGCATTCTACCAGCAACTAGGAAGAAAATTAACTCTGTCCTAACTGAAACCAGGACACCTGGCAACTTGATACCACCAGGAAAAGTTTCATTTGGAGGAAGAGGGTGGGATGCAGAAAACTTTAATGACTATCAACAGGTAAATGAGGCGACTTCTAGAGGAGTCTGTCAGTGCAGGCAGCACCAGGAGGTACCAGAAGTCTGCACCTCACAGCTGAGGATGCTGCAATTAGCACCAGACATGGAGGATCCCGCAGCGGTGTTCTGTTGGTAAGAGCTGAGGATGGGGTGTGGCAGAGCCATGATCACAGGAGAGGGCTGGATGATGACAGTGGAGTTCTGGCACTGCCTGAAGCAGGGCTCATCGCAGCTGCTGACCAGCGGGGTTGGGCCACTGAGCCAGCACAGCATGCACTGGTCATACAGCGACATGTCTTAAGGCTGCAGGTGAACCTGGGAGAGAGGGCAGGCAGGAAGAAGAGCACAGGGAAAAGTGAGGAGCAAAATGTCTTCATTCAGACATGATCCAAAAAGAGTGGTTAGGACCAATAAGGCTGCTGCCTCTCTCTTAGATGAAAATCCAACTCAGCCAGGTCCTACACGGTCTCTGAGTCACACCTTTCCTAATCCCTCTCTCATGACCGCCATCGCCAGGGAGACAGGCTGAGAAATCCTGAGCAACCTGATGTGATGAGACCTGCTCTGAACTCAGGGTTGGATTACATGCATGCTGGTGGTGCAGCCTGTGATCCTCTGGGAGGGTTTCTCAGATGACCACTGGCTAGGAATGCTCAGGAGTCTTGGGGCAACCTGCATAATCACCATATCTCAGCCTTGGTGGGACGCTGATGTCAGATAACTGTTTCTGTTAATTCCCAGTGTGCCACTTGTTCTCATACTGATATCACTCATAACATCAAAAGCAGGTGGAGGGAACAGCACTCATGCACACTGCTGCTCTTGTAAAAACATACATGAACTCATTGGTCCACTCACAAACACTCCTGGATACATACTGAGGTACCGTCAACTACACACACACATACCTGTGCACACACAGTGAAGACAGCAAAATCTGCTCACTTGAAGCCCAGGGTTGGGATCTTACTCTCTACTGTCTCTGCAGGAACATCCTGGCTTGCTGAGGCCCTTCTGTGTTGTCTGTCCAGAAGATATTGAGTGGTGGAGGACAATGAATCCTGAGCAGCAACTCCATCTCCTCCTTCCTCCTGCTGCTGCTGTCTTCTCCTAGGGGTGGGGGAAGGTCTATAGAGTGCTTTCTTTTCTTGCTGCCGGGTTTGTCTGATAGCTGAGAGCTGCTGCTCATCGTCCTGGACTCAGTCATCAACCTCTTCATCCCTATTGAAAATACACCTGTGATGGTGATGGTGGTGCCCAACCAGCACTTGCATCCTTCTGTGTAGTTTGTCTTTGGCAACCTCCCCTTCACTGATATGCGCCATGTCTTGGTCGGGATGCCTCTTATGCTTATAGATGCCTTCTCTACAAGCATTAGGGAGGGGGGCAGAGAGAAAGAACAGCAGGAAGCTGGAAAGAAGTACATGCACGGACACAAGCCTGACTGACAGATGATGAGGGAGGCAGTGAGGAGACCAAATCTGGGCATTTGCACGACTTGTGGGTGGTTCATGGGTCTGTGGCTCTGTTTATGCCTCAGAAGTTATCACATTAGGGATCTTCTCAATGGGGATGCTAAGAAAAGAGGAGGCAAGCAACAAGCATACAGAGACAGGGACCAGGGAAAACAAACACAGAGGCAGTGACAAGAGACAAACCTCACCATTCACACCAGTTGTTGGCCTATCAAGAAGCCACAGGTGCCACTACCAGGGAGATCAGCCTGGGCCTTGCACCTCTTACAGCTGTGGGCCAGGACACAGGCTGGGATGGGTGAGGGACAAACCTATACAAACCCATGAGGGGACAGCAGGGCATGTGAAGCTGGGAGGAGCACACGAGGGCAGATAGAGCAGGGTGTAAAAGGGGACACTCCATGCACTTGTCTACTCAGAGATTACCTCTGTATAGTCTCGCTCTGTCCCATGTGCACATGTGCTGCAAGGAGAAAGTGTCAGGTCGTGGTGGAGCAGCAGGAGTGGATTTGGTGCCAGGAACTTGAGTCAGACTTGGGCTGAGGTCGCCCCTGGCCTGTGCTTTCAGCTACTGGAACCAGGGGGTCCTCCTGCAGATCTTGGAGAAGGGAACCGTGTCTCAGCCTCCAGGCAAATGCGGCAGGAATGTTTGGGTCTCCAAAAGCAACTACTGGGGGTACCAGCCTGGCTGTATCTTTCCCAAATGGGGTGTGCATTACTCTGTCTGTGTGTGTCCCTCAAAACGTGCTCAGCTCCGATACCAGTGGAGCTCCAAACACTACCGGCCACAGCTGGGAAACCAGTGCTTCGCATCACCACACTACCAGACCGAGTACACCCCGGCCCGCTGCCCTCCGCCTGCCCCTCTTGCTGCAGATGGGCAGCTGCTTTCTCCGCTCCCTCTCCCTTTCCCATTCCCATTCCCTCTCCTCTCCCCTCTCCTCTCCCGTGCCGAAGGAGCTGCCTCAGCCTTTCCCCGCACGCCTCCACGCCTCCGCGTCCCGGGCTGGGCTGCAGGACGGGCCGAGCCCCGCGGGCAGCAGCCGAAGCCCTGCCCGCCCACAGGCGCCCAGCACTCGCAGCCCGGGCCAGCCCCCGAGCGGCCCCGGGGCGGAGCTGGCGGCGGCGGGCGGCGGCGGCGGGGAGGAGGCGCCGCGGGCGGAGCAGAGCCGGGGCTGGCGGGGGCAGCGCGGCGCGGGCGGCGGAGCGGCGGGAAGCGGCAGGGCCGGGCCGCAGGGCTGGCGGCGCTGGCCGCGGTGCTCCTGGGTGCGCGGGGCTGCCGGCGCCGGGGACGGGACGGGACGGGACGGGGCTGCCCTCGCTTCTGGCCCGCCGGCTTCTTACGGACCTCGCTCCCCTCTGGCCTCCCTCTGCAGCCATCCCGCCTGCCTCCAGCGAGCTCAGCCGGCCGTTGCCTCCCACCTTGCCTTGCTCCCTGCCTTCCTCTCCTCCTTTCGGCACACCCCCACTCATTCCTGCCTGCTTCCCTTCTCCTCCTGGCTCGGACTCTCCTCCCAAACAGTCCTGCTCCGACTTGGTCCCCTAATAACCATTCCCAGTGAAATGCCTTTGTATGCTTTTTTCTGAGAAAAAGCTCGCATCAGCTGTCAACTGTTTTCTCCCCTCTCGCCCAGCGTGATATTTTTGGTGCAGCAAATACCTTTTCTGAGTTTCTCCTGCTTTCTTTCTCGGCAGTGCCTGTGGGAAGAGCCCAGGTGCAGCAGGAACCATGGGCACAGACCACCGAGGGCACTGGCATCAACATCACCTGCTCACACCCCAACATGCAGACTGGTGACTACATCTACTGGTACTGTCATCTCCCGGGCCAAGGACCTGCATCCCTAGTGTTCGGTACTAGAGGCTCCAGAGCACTGACGGACCTGCCGGGGAGGCTCTCGGTGGCAGCAGACCGCCGGTCCAGCGCCCTGTGGCTCACCGAGCCCCGTCTTCGGGACGCGGCGGTGTATTACTGCGCCCTGAGAGCCACGGGGAGAGGAGCCGGGGCTGCGGCCGTGCAGGAACCGTGGTGGGCGAGGCAGGGGCACAGCCCCCAGTGGGTGCTGCCGCTCCGCCCGCCAGGACCACCTCGTCCCGCAGCCGCGGGGTTTCCCCCGCCAGCCCAGCCCCTCCAAGGCACTTCGGTTCTGCTGAAAGGGTCTGGAGCCTGGGTGCAGCTGAACGGAGATGGCAGCAGCCTGGCAGAGGTGTGTGCAGGGAAGAGGCACTGAAACACAGCCCCTTTCTCCTGAGCCCTCCTTTTCTTCACGCTGCAACAATCTCCCTCAGTTTTTCCCAAATTCAGGCCCAAACAAGGACCGAATCAGGACAGTTTGGATCCTTGGTCTAATTCAGGGTAACAATGTTTGGAGTGCCTTAGCGTGGCTGTCCATCGATGAGCTTGGGATGTATAGGAGAAGCAGACTGCTGTGAGGTTCCTGAGAGTGCCTGTCAGTCAGGGTTTTTCCGCCCCTGGACACTGCCAGGTTCTTCTGGGAGTCAGTGCTGGAGACAGGCCTATTTCCTCACACTTGTCATTAAAGGCCTGCCAGCATTGTCTCAGAAATGCATCGCAGAGGGGACAGATTCCCATCCAACTCATGTCTGGCTGGTTCTCCTGAAGGCAAAGGGGCAGCTTCACACATCGTATTTCAGAGCAAATGTGTTTTCTCAGCGTAGTGGGTGTCTCATCCAAGCTAATCTGCCTTGTTCAAACACAGAGGCAGATCCCAACCACACTTTTATCTGTTTGCTAATGACATGCACCCAGAACTTCACCCAAACATTATATACTGCTAACAGTGTCCTGGGGCATTTAAGGTAGGCAATAAACAGCAGAGCAATTAAGAAACCAATGTCTCCAGGAACTACCAGTCATGTTTTGGGTTGCAACATGGGCCAAGCCCTTCCAGGGCAATGGGCCATCCCAACAAAGCAGAAATGTTTGTCAGAGCTCTGCCTGGGTCTCTTTCGTGTGGTCTACCCCACACCTTAGTCCTGGCAGTGCCATACCTTCACCTGGGCTAAATTGGTTGCATTCTCTTGCAGCTGTGGCTGATTCCATTCCTCTGACACCAGGAAAGACAAAGGGTTTACCCCAGCGCACCTTTGGCTCTTCTCTCTTGCCTGCATTGCTGATTCCTTCTGGACATGACAAGGCTGTACCAAGCAGGGCCATACATGAATCCATAAGGAAACATCTTTGTAACTGAGCAGGGACAGGGTGCCCTTCTGATGGGACCTGTTAAAGATGTAACCAGGCTCTAATGATATACTGATGAGAGATATCATGGGGCTGCAAAGCACTGACAGGAAAAATGTCTGCCAGCAGTCAAGCAGGGCCTGGAAACAATGGGCATCCTTGAAGTGCAACTGGGTAACAGAGAGCTGCACACATCCTGAACATAGCCTCTACATAACCAAAAGAAGAAACAGAGAAACAACTTGCCTGAGCAGGAGCAAAGCAAATGGTCAGGAAAAGTGGAAATGAGCATGAGGAAGTCCCTGTGAGTGCACGTCCTGCACCTGAGGAAAGCTGTTGCATGCTTGGGGGCAAGTGGGCACCCTAGAGCAGCGTGGGGGCATGCAAACTGCCTGCTGTCTTTGCACTGACCCAACCCATATGGGTTCAGGGTCCTCAGGGACTAGAGATTTACGTGTATGGTCCATGACGGGGAACACCAATGCTGACTTGTGGAAGGGGATCAGCCCTGCATGTGTGCCATCACCTGGGCCCTGCCAAGTGCTGTGCTGGGGGCAGTTGGGCCTCATGGGACACATGTTCCTGCCGCACATGCCCATTTGTGCTGGCCATAGCCCTGAGGTAGGGCAAACGAGGGAAGATGAGGGTGGAGTAGAAGCAGTGGGGCATCCCTGCAATTATTCCACCCATTCCCCACATCTGCCATCCATCTTCTGTCCCCACCTGCTTCCCCAGCACAGCACTGTCCTGAGCAAGAAGAAGCCCGTTCCTAAGAGCCTACAGGGTGCCAAGCCTCCACAGCCTCCCACAGACTCGTAGCTTCTTCTGTGAGGACAGCAGAGGTTGTGCTCTCTGTTTGCAGGACAGGGGGGAGCTGTGGGCAGAGATGCTGCAAGGCAAGGGTAGATTGCCCCTTGCTCTGTGAAAGTGAGGAATGTCTTCTTCAGCTCCAACGGGCATTGTCCAAGAGAGGACCCTCTGCAGCATGTCGCAACCTCCCATTGTTCTGGGAGTGGGGAAAAGGCTCCTTAAACACCCATCTTATACCCACCGAGGGCAAGACAATTCTTGCTGGGCGGCTCAGGAGGGCAGACGCAGGGGGAAGAAACATCTACAGCCAAGGCTGGGTTGCCGGAAACTTTAACGAGTGTAGAGAGGAAAAGAAGGTCACTCTGAGCAGAGGCCCTTCAGTGCAGGGATCTCCAGGGCCTACTGAGAGACATGGGCCGAGTTTTCAGAAATCTCAGGGTAGCCCCTGGTCAGGCTCCTGCCAATGTTTGCCAGAGGAGGTGAGGAAGGTCCGTCATTCTGAAAGCAATTGCATGAAGACTCCTCCTTCTGTTGTCCAGCACCATGGTCGTGCTGGAACCCCAGGGCCATGGGCAGTGCCTTTAGCAGGGCAGGCATCTTCTGCCACAGTAGCGGCTGGAAATGCCTGAGAGATCACAGCACCCGGAGGTGATGGGGACACCGTCACAGCTGAGGATGCTGCCAACAGCAGCAGAGGTAGAGGATCCCACAACGGTGTTCTGTGGGAAGGAGCTGAGGATGGGGCCGGGCAGGGTCACCACTACGGGAGAGGGCTCAATGACGACGGTGGAGTTCTGGCACTGCCTGACGCAGGGCTCGTTGCAGCTGCTGGCCAGCGGGGTCGGGCCACAGGGCCGGCATGGCAGGCACTGGTTATAGCAAGACATGTCTTGGGCTGGAGTTGAACCTTTGAGAGATGGCAGAAAGGAAGCATAGCACATGGGAAGGTGGGGAGTAGTCTGATTACCCAAAACAAAGGAGCCAAGACAACTGGTGATGGTGGATGTGAAGGTTGTGCCAGGAGGCTCATGGTCCTCATCGCTTTGTACTGACAGGGCCCTTCAAAGAGCAGCCAGATCCAAAGAGACAATCACATTGCACATAACCCAAAAGGCTGCCTCTACACCATGTCACAGTCTCTCTCTACACAGAACGTCTCTCTCCACCATTCTACCATGTCAAGGAACTCCAAGGCCCAGCATAGCTCTGAACCACCACCAGATGAGATGTCTGTTGATGCAAGACCCCTTCTACTTGAGAAGAGGAGGAGAGAGGGCTTCAGACTCACCTGGTTACCAAGGAGGATGAGGCAACAGAATTGGATGAGAGAGCAGAGAGCTGGGCTGCCTTTTATACTGGTACTTCATTGCCGCAGGCCCAGAGGCACCCTTGGCAGAGGTAACAATTTTCTGACAAGCTCTTCTTGAATGCAAACCATCCCAACAAATGATATGGGCTGTGCACTGGTTTCCTGCACTGCTGCCTTTTCATTTCCAGATCTAGGCCATGGCCATTCTGCAGTGATGGTTTCTTTAGAGTGCTGGCATGAAATGTCCAAGGATTTCTAGGGCAGGAATGCATCAGTGAGGGCAGAAGACTCACTGGAAGTGCTGGATGGGTCCCCTCTGATCATCTTCATGGCTCTGCTCTGAACCCACTTGAACAGCTCTATATCTTTCTCATGCTGGGGGACCCAAAGCTGAACACAGCACTCCAGGTCGGGTCTCACTGAAGCGGAGCACAGGCCGTGAATCACCTCCCTCCACATTCTGGACATGCTTCTGTCAAGGCAGACAAGCATGGAAACAAAGATTCTTTCCTTGGCCAAATTCAACTCTGGCTTCGATTTAGCTCTCCTAACTTGATTCCTATCTTGCCTCATCAGACTATGTATCTGTATTCTTTCCAGTCTACCTGTCCTTGCTCCTACCCTCTATGGCCTTCTCTTTCATGTTTGAGTTCAGCCAGTTGCTCCATGTTCATCCATGCAGGTCTCCTGGCATTTTGCCTGACTCCCTCTTTGGTGGGATGCATCACTCCTGAGCTTGGAGGAGGTAATCCTTGAATATTGCTTGAATATTCCTTGAATATTAACCAGCCTTCTTGGGCCCATCTCCCCTTCAGGGCTTTGTATCATGGTACTCTGCCAAGCAGATGCCTGAGCAGACCAAAGTCTGCTCTCCGGAAGTCCAGGGCAGCAAGTTTCTTGTGCTTCCTCCTCACTGTGCTCAGGAACCTAACTTCCACCATTTCACAGTCACTGCAACCAAGGCTGCCCTTGAGCTTCACAGTCCCACCAACCCCGGGTACTATGAGAACGAGGGCCAGAATATAGCACCTCTCCTTTTAAGCTCACCTTTTGCACTCACCTGAGTTCCCGGTTGCTTTTGTTCACACATCTGCTCTTGTCTTGTGACAACCACTGTGCAGCTGGCTTTGTGTGAAGGCACGTGGGTGCAGAGATTTGTGCAGGACTCCATGCAGGTATAGATGAGCACGTGCGTGTGTCCTTGTTTCCCCTTTATCACGAGGGTATAAGCACTTGGCAGCACTCTCCCCTGCTCTGTGCATGAGTCCTGCAGGGGAGCGGGTTCCCAGGGTCAGAAGGAGCCTGAGAGCAGCTGAATGCAGATGGCACCAGCCTCTCAGAGATGTGTGCAGGGAAGAGGCACTGGAAAATACAGCTCCTTTCTCCTGAGCCCTCCTTTTCCTCCCGCTGCAACAATCACCCCCTGTTCCTGCCAACTTCAGGCCCAAACAAGGACCGTATCCGGACAGTTTGGATCCTTGGTTTAATTCAGGATAGCAACGTTTGGAGTGCCTCTGAGTGACTGTCCATCGTTGACCTTGGGATGTACAGGAGAAGCAGACTGCTGTAAGGCTCCTGATAGTGTCTGTCAGTCAGAGATTTCCAACCCTGGACACTGCCAGGTCCTCCTGGGAGTCAGTGCTGAAGCCAGGCCTATCTCCTCACAGTTGTCTATAAAGGCCTGCCAGCATTGTCTCAGAAATGCATCGCAGAGGGGACAGATTCCCATGGCTGGTTCTGCCTGGACTGGCTGGTTCGCCTGAGGGTAAAGGAGCAGCTGTCACTCCTCCATGTGTAGAATATCACAGCAAAGGGATCACACAATAGCAAGAGTAATTTGTGTGTCCCCCCCTCACTCCCCCTTGTGCCAAATGAATTCTCAGCATTTGGAGTGCTTCAGCATGGCTGACCGTCTGGCACAGTGTTCATAGTTCGTCAGAACCCTTCCCGCAGGCCTAAGCCTGCAGCTTTGGCATGGAGGGCACCTTCTGCTTGAGTAGCAGCTGGCAGTGCCAGACACCCAGTCCTGCTGAATGCTTTCATTAGGGCCACAAGCAGTCGGAAGGAGGGCACCCTCGTTTGTGCATGGTCCCCAACAAGGGAACACAGGTGGTGACAGCGTAGGTCACAAATGTGCTGTGGAGAACACAGGCTGGCTGGAGAAAGGGGCTGACCAGAACCTCATTTTGGTGCAAAGGAGCAAAGAAAAGGATTTTCCTCCTGGGTAGGAAGCACCCCCAGAGTAATTCAGGATGGGGGCTGGCTGCCAAGGAAGCAAACCCTCAGGAAAGGCTTTTGGGTGCAGGAGGCACCCAGCCACACATGATGAGCCAGCAGCGCGCCCTTGAAGCAAAGGTAGCCAATGGCCTGTGGAGCTGGAGGCATCAGGGGGTGCCCCGCAGTGCGTGGGGCCGGGCAGGTGGGGCGTGGGCGAGGCGGGGGCACAGCTACAGTCGGGCCGCGTGGGGTCGCTGCCGGTGCTTGGAAGTCCCCTTGCAGGGCCTGGAGTTAAACAGCACGGGCCCGAGGGAGCCTCAGAACGGCCACATTGGGTTTCCTCCGTTTTCTGCAGTGGTCTTGTTTCCAAGAGCTTGTTGTACAGGTTTCTTCCTAAGCCCAAATCCAGGACCTCTGGCGCTGAGATGACGTCCTGGCAATACAACAAATATCTGTGCTGGACACTCACTCTAATACATGTGTTGGAACCTGGGATCTTGCCAAAGAACTGAGTCATTGAGGGGTTTGCTGCACTAGCCAGCACTGTTGTAGGTCTGCCCTTGGTGCAGTATTCACTCCTGTGTGTGCAGAGGTGCTGACTGCTGAACAGAGGGCTGTGGCGGGGCGTCCTTCCCTGCCAGATAATGTGTGGCTCTCCCGGGGGATTGGGTGGAAAGGGGGTGGGGGAAGCAATCCCATCTTCATTGACAGCAGAGGTGGGTGCAGGCCTCTGTGTCTGGCCGGGTTCTGGATGGGTGTGGGAGGCCACTGGGGACACTTGCCCCTTGCTGGGGCTGCCCACCTGCCAGAAGGGGCAAAAAGAGGGAAGCACACAGCAGCCATGTTGGTGTCCTTTTGCCTTTATGCTGACCAAGTGAAATGTCCTAGGCTTCACAGGCTTTCAGCTGTGAGCTAACTGCACAAGTGTGACACTCCCAGTGCTGGAACACTTCTGGCTGGCCAAGGGGTCCTGGAGCACAGCAAAGACTGGCTGGATTCCTTTCTGACTGCTTTAGCCACTAGTCCATCCCTCTCTTGTGAGCCTTGCTGGGGCAGGGGTGAGCCCCAAGGAGCAGCAGGGGGAGCTTTGCTCCACCCTCTGTGCTGAGGTTTAGAGGCTGCTTTGAGCTGGCAGAGGGGGAAGTGAACTTGCAAGCTTGAGCTCCCTCTTTCCAGGCACTACGTGGGCACCCTGTGAAGGCGAGAGCGTGACATGGTCCTGCTTTTCCTGGCAGCCTTGTTGGCACTGTCAGACTTAGGTGAGATGTGACTTTGAGGCAGGGCAAGCTAGGGTCAAGGTGGCATCCCATCATTTCTGGAGGGGGGAAATAGGACTCCTTCCTCCTGGAAGAACTAGAAGTGTTATCTGTAGGGAGAGCAGGGGCTGCAGACCAGTACGGGAGACAGTCTGGGAGATGTCATGAGCAACGAGTGTACAGGGATGAATAAGCATCTGCACTTTTCCTTTGCAGATGCCTAGCGTTCATACTTGCATTGTTCATAGGTACGTAAGGACTCAAATCCTGGTAAGATACTGCTAAAAAGTAGGTAAGCTGACAGACTTGGGTATGGGAATTGAATAACACCTGCAGAAAGAAGAGGGCATGTGTACTTAGCTCAGCATTTTATAGCCCATGAAAAGGGAGATGGAGAGGGGGGACAGTGATCAAGTTGGTGAGCTGATAGACACAGGAGAGAGAGGGGGAGAACAGATACATCTTCAAGCAGTGCTGAGATGCTGTTCTGGCTTTGCAGGTCATGCACAGAAGGACTCTGTGGTGCAGTTTGCACAAGAAACTGCCATCCAGGTGGGACACAACGCTACTCTGCACTGCAATTTCTCCACCAGCACCTCTTCTCCATACATCTTCTGGTACCAGCAGCACCTGACCCAGTCCCCTCAGTTCTTGCTGCAGGTGAGCAAGCTCAAGCCTCATGTGCATTCCGGGAGGATCTCCTCTGTGCTCTCCATGGAGAACTCCCAGGTGCTTCTCCACGTGCAAGATGCCAAGCTCCAGGACAGCGCTGTGTACCTGTGTGCACTGAGCCCACACTGGTGCCCTCAGCTTGCAGCTTTATACAGGAAGGTGCAGGTGCTGTGAGGTGCAGTTTACTCTCATCACAGTTTGCATGGAGCTCTGAGCTGAGCCTGCCCAGCAAGGACACCTGGGGCTTGAGGTGAGCCAGGTGTGAGTGGCAGCCCCTGCTCCTGATGCCTGGCAGTGTGGTTAGCATAACCAACAGCAAGGCAAATATCCATCATGTGGAAGGGGCTGTTAATGTGCACCCCTGCCTCCTTGTCTCTCCCTCTCACTGGCCCCAGCATGCTGAGACACCCACAATTGTGGCGAGAAAGGGCATTAGTGTTATCAAGCTAGTAATCAAACTAGCAATTTATTTGTAGTAAGCTTTAGGATTTTGTAGTAATTTTTAGTATTTCTAGTAATTTATTATGTAATAATACATCTCTAGTTACAACCACAAGCAGTGGCCAGTCCTCATTCTGCCAAGGATCCCTAGAGAACCTGCCAGTGCTCTGTAGTGTTGGGAGACAGAGCTGGGTGTAGTCAGCAGGAGCCTTGTGTTAGAATAATGAATGGTTCCCTTGATAAATGGGCCACATTGTGAAAGGGTTTTCTTGGAAATGGAAGGCAAGATGCAAAGCAGCAATGGCTAAGCTCAATACCCCACAATCTAAATGCCTCAAGGAGTGAATTTAATAAATGGAAATATGCATGTACAGTAAGGAAAGAGAAAAGGAAGGAAGGAGAGTTAGCTGGCTGTTAGCTGCAATGTGAAAAATTGAGAAGGAGTGGGCTGGAAGGCGATCAGGCCCAGTCAGCATGGGTTTATGAAAGGCAGGTCCTGCTTGACGAACCTGATCTCCTTCTATGAGAAAGTGACGCTCTGGGTGGATGAGGGAAAGGCTGTGGATGTGGTCTACCTTGACTTCAGCAAGGCTTTTGACACCGTTTCCCACAGCATTCTCCTCAAGAAACTGGCTGCTCATGGCTTGGACTGGCGCATGCTTCGTTGGGTTAGAAACTGGCTGGATAGCCGGACCCAAAGAGTCGTGGTAAATGGAGTCAAATCCAGCTAGAGGCCAGTCACTAGTGGTGTCCCCCAGGGCTCAGTACTAGGGCCAGTTCTCTTTAATATCTTTATCGATGATCTGGAAGAGACGATCGAGTGCACCCTCAGTAAGTTTGCAGATGACACCAAGTTAGGTGCATGTGTTGATCTGTTCAAGTGTAGGAAGGCTCTGCAGGAGGATCTGGATAGGCTGGACTGATGCGCTGAGGCCAACCGTATAAAGTTCAGCAAGGCCAAGTGCCGGGTCCTGCACCTGGGGCACAACAACCCCAAGCAGAGATACAGGCTGGGAGATGAGTGCTTGGAAAGCTGCCTGGCAGAGAAGGACCTGGGAGTATTGGTTGATAGTCGGCTGAATATGAGCCAGCAGTGTGCTCAGGTGGCCAAGAAGGCCAACAGCATCCTGGCTTGCATAAGCAGTGTGGCCAGCAGGTCTAGGGAAGTGATCGTCCCCCTGTACTCGGCTCTGGAGAGGCCACACCTCGAGTACTGTGTTCAGTTTTGGGCAACTCACTACAAGAAGGACATTGAGATGCTCGAGAGAGTCCAGAGAAGGGCAACGAAGCTGGTGAGGGGTCTGGAGAACAAGTCTTACGAGGAGCAGCTGAGGGAGCTGGGCTTGTTCAGCCTGGAGAAGAGGAGGCTCAGGCGTGACCTTATCACTCTCTACAGGTACCTTAAAGGAGGCTGTAGCAAGGTGGGGGTTGGTCTATTCTCCCACGTGTCTGGTGACAGGTCAAGGGGGAATGGGCTAAAGTTGCACGAGGGGCGTTTTATGTTGGATATTAGCAAGAACTTCTTTACCGAAAGGGTTGTTGGGCATTGGAATAGGCTGCCCAGGGAAGTGGTTGAGTCACCATCCCTGGAGGTCTTTAAAAGACGTTTAGATGTAGTGCTTAGTGATATGGTTTAGTGGAGGACTGGTTAGTGTTAGGTCAGAGGTTGGACTAGGTGATCTTGAAGGTCTCTTACATTCTGTGATTCTGTGATCCTCAGAGAGGAAGGGTCCCTTGTTGGGCCGGGATCTCCCAGCACACAGGCGTGATTTTTACTCCTGTAATTAGGATAGTACACGGTGACTTCACATGTAAATACTCCTAATCTTTGTTTTTCAGCTGTCTATTCATATTGCATTGCTAGGTGATATATTCAAAAGCCAAATGAAGCCACACTCTTCTTGAATGAGCGAAAGAACACAAGGCAATGCGCACAGTCTGGAACATGAAAAATTCCTACTAGAAATTGGGACTTTTGTTGCTTTTCTTGAGGGTGGATTGTGAATATAGATGGATGCCAGCAGGAGTGGCCTTCTAGTACCGAATAAAACACCATAATTTGGAGGTAACACAAGAAAGAAAAAGGGAATAGCATAGGCAAAGTGTTTTTTTTTTTTTTTTGTTTTTTTTTTTTTTTTTTCTGTTTCTGGGAACCCTGATTTATGGAGCTGTACTGTGACTGTCTGGGATAGACTTAACATTCCCCACAGTAGTCCCTAGAGTGCTGTGCTCTGCACTTAGAGCTAGAACTCCAGTGTTGGCACAGCATCAAGATTCTCTCCAACACCTCCAAAGCGAGGAAGTGGAAGGTGGGAAAGAGGCAGGAGGGGACATCGGCAGGGCAACTGACCCATACCATCCAAAGGGATATTCCATACCATGTGATGTCACACTCAGCAATAAAAGTTGGGAAAGGGGAAAGAAAGCGGGGAGCTCTCATTATGAAGACATCTGTCCTCCCAAAAAATTGCTATGAGTATTGAGGCCCTGCTTGCCAGGAGATGGCCAAACATCACTTTTTGTGGGGAAGTAGAGAATAATTTTCTTTTCTCTCTGTGCTTCCATGCAGACTTTGCTTATTTTCTTCTCTTACTTTTGCCTTATACCAAATTTCTTTCTTTTCCTCTTCTTCTTCTTCTGAGGGGGAGTGAGGGAGTGGTTGTGGTGGAGCTCACAAAAGGAACATAAGACAGACCACTTGCTGCAGATCCTGTTCCTGCTGAGATTCACTGGCATTGTTATCTTTGGAGATTTTCTTGGATTTTTTGTGATTCTTCTTAGAATTGGAAAACTACTAATCAAACAACACATTGCTTCACTCCTACAGACTTGCCACATGCTCACTGCCATGTGCAGTGAGCACTTCTGGGGACCAGATCTGCGGAAGACGTGTGGGGAAAAGGTCTGGAGAGCTGATCTGGAAACCCGGTCTAGGAATCAATCCTGGGCACTAACTCTGAGGAGCAGCCCTGGGCACCCACTCTGACGACCAGGTCAGGAGACCAGCTCTCAGGAGTGCAGGTCTGGGGACCAGATCCGGGAACTATGTCTGGGCACCAGGAGTGGGGACCACATCTGTGAACTAGCTCTGGAGACCAGATCTTGGGGGTAGAACTGGAGACCAGGTGTGCAGAGCAGGTCTGGATACCAGGTTTGTGAGAGCAGAACTGAAGAACAGATCTGGGGACCAGGTCTGCAGACCACTTCTGGGAAACAACTCTGGGGACCACCTCTGGGAAACCAGTCTGGGGAGCAGTTCTCAAGACCAGATAGGTGGAACAGGTGTGCAGAGCAGGTCATATTAGCAGGTCTGGAGAGCCAGCTCTGGGGAGCAGCTCTAGCGAGCATGTCTAGGGACCAGATCTGTGGAACAGGTGTGAGGAGAAGGTGTAGGGAGCAGGTCCTGGTGGAGCACGTCTTGGGACCAGGTCTGCCAGCTGCAGCGGGCCTCCGGGAGCTGCAGTGCAACCTCGCTGGCGAGCTGCTATGGTCTCCCGGGTGTGGCAGCGGAACCCTGCCAATGACCTGCGTCGGACTGAGGGCGTGGCAGCAGACCCCCGCTAATGATCAGCAGTGGTTTCCCAAGTGCCACAGCAGACTCGCACCGAAGAGCCATGCCTGGCTCTCTAGGAGCTACAGCGGACCCTTGCCGGCAAGCTGCTGGAATCTCCCGAGTGCGGTGGTGGACCCCCACCAGCCAGCCATGGCTGGCCTCCGGAACCTACAGTGCCCCTCGCTGGCAAGCTGTTGCAATCTACTGGGCTATATGGGGACAAAAGCTGTGATCCAGATCTGAGGATCAGGTCTGGGCAGCAGGTCTGGGGGAGCCGATCTGCAGACCAGGTGTTCATGCCCGGGTCATGGGAACCCGATCTGGGAACTCTGTACTGGGAAGAGCTCTGTGGGATCCAGCTCTAGGGAGCAGGTGTGGGGAGCAGATCTGGGTACAAGGTATGAAGAACAGATATGGGGACAAGATCTTGGGCTCAGGATGTGGACAGCACAGCTCTGTACAGCACAGCAGAGCTCTGTGCCTACTCAGGTGAGCTGCCATGCAGATCCCAAACTTCTCCATGAAAACTCTCCATCTGTTCCAGGAAAACACAAGCAATGAGGAGGATTCACTGCTTTGTGCAGTAAACTTTTTTGGAGAGAGGGAGAACGTTCACGCTGCCTGGGGGGTATAAAAGGAACAGTTGGGGGCTGCAGGACTTGAAGTGTCATTCCTTTGGGTGTCTGAGAATTCTACATTTGAGGTGTACTGAGGGAGGTATGGGGGAAGACAACGCAACTAGCCAGGTGCAGAAAAGCCAGACAAGGTGTTAGGGGTGGTGATAGAGGGGGCCCGAGCATCAGGGAAGCAGAAACTGCCAGGGATGTGGCCCTGGGTGGGTGCTCCCTGTGGCCCGTCATTGTGAGTGCATGTGACCCACTGAACCCACATCCTTTTCCCTGCTGACTCCTCACCCCTTGCCCTATGGAACAGGTTGTCCTTGTCCCCTCTGGGCTTGTGCCGTCCAACACCCCAATGGAGCCCCATTCCTCTTGCAAATGCTAGGTTATCCCACCAGAACAGGACACAGCCAGAAACCCTGGCTGCTGCATATCATGATTCCTCCCTTCTTTCTGGGGATGTGAAAGAGAAATCAAAGTGTCTTGTCCTCCCACGGGAAACAGGAACATCCCCATGGAGCTGAAGACCCCAGGTGAAGGTGCACAAGCTCAGTGGAGAAGACTGCCCTGACATCAGCCATGGCTAAGCAGTGTGTGTGAAGAAGAGAAGGCAGATGTAGCTGGGGAGGTGAGGACCCCACTGGGAGAGGAGACAAGAGCAGCCCCTGCACATGATGTGCCTCCCAGAGTTCCCCTGACTGTGACAATCCTCAGGGGTTGCTCCTGCTGGAGGAGGGAGAAACCCCAGGGAGCATTTGGGGCACAGTCAGAACAGAAAATTTATCTTTGCTGAATCTCCTCCTGTTCCCCCAGCAGGGTCATTTCCTGAGCTCTGTTCTCTTGGGGCTGGGAGGTGCTTTTCTGACTCTCTCTCCCACAGCAAACAAGAGGGTCGGTCTCAGCATGCACCGTGGGTATCTCATCCTGACTGCCTTCCTGGGGCAACTGCTGGGTAAGTGCTGGCTTTTAATCAAGGTATAAATCTGCTTTCCCCAGGAAGCCTTACCACATTTATGTGGGGAACAGCTTTTGAATCACAAGGAAAATGTTGGTAAATGTTGTCTCCTGTTTCTGGTTCTTGGCCGGTTTCTATCATGATACTGTTATTCTTCAAAATTTGGAAATGGAGATGGAGAAGAGACCTCTCCTGCTTCTCTCGTCCTTTCAGTCCATCTCTTTTCTGCCTCTCTCTTCTGGTCCACCTACTGTCACCAGAGAAGGTTTCATCAGTCTCTGCAGTCCCTCATTTCTCCCTTTCCTATAGAAAAAAACAGATTGTGTCCAAGTCAATACAGGACATGAAAGCTCTCCTCCCATGGACATTACCAGGGTGTCCAGTCTGTCTTCTGTCTGATGTGTTCCTCCAATGTCCTCCTGCTTGTCGGCACAGGCAGGGCTCCGTCCTGGGAAACTTATCTCCCACGTGTCTAAATCCACTCCTGTTTGGCTGCCTGGAGACTTCCCTACAGAGTTGCTGACCTTCTCTTTCTTCCAGAAACCATGGGGCAGGTGTCTGTGAAACAGCAAGAAGGACAGGTCACCGTGGAGCACAGAAACACCTTCCAGACCAATTGCACATATGAAACCTCCAACTTTAATGGCTTGCTCTGGTACAAGCAAAAGAAGGGACAAGCCCCTCAGCTGATTACACATCAAGCATTAGCAGGCACCAAGCAGAGTGACCGTTTCACCACCGAGCTGAACACTAAGGGGAAATCCAGTGTTCTGCGTCTGAAGGAAGTCAAGCTTTCTGACAGTGCCTTGTACCTCTGTGCTGTGCGTGACACCCTGGTGCACAGAGCTGCCCTGGCTGAGCAACAACTCTGGATGTGGAGGGGATGTGTCTGTGCCAGGCAGAGCTCTGGGATGGGGCACTCAACTCTCCCCTGGCTGTGCTGTTTCCCCTGTTCACTCCAAGATCTACCAGCCCAGTCCTCTTTCCCAAACAGCCTGATGTCTTTGGCTGTGCAGAGAGGGCTGACCTTGACTGGTTGACATGGGCCACCGTGCTCTACTTTCCTCCCTTTGTTGTCTGCCAGAATAGGGCAGAGCCTGCTGGGAAACAGAACTCCCCTGGCGGCTTGCCCTCAGCCCCTCATCCCCAGGGTGAGTAAAGTTCTTCAAGCCCATGATAAAGCTGCTTGCTTTGAGCCCTGGCTAGCCCAGCCCAGAGACCCCTAGATGTAGTTCTGACAGAGATTTACAGGGTACTTCCCTCTCTTCAATGAGTCAGTCAATAGCAATGGATTTGCATCCCAGCCACCAGGTTATCTGCAGACCTCCAGCCAGTCCATGTCCAAAGCCTGTGCCTGAGGGACAGAAAAAATAGAGCAGCCCCTAGTGCCAAAGGCCCAAGAGCTCTCCATGTTCTTCACAGTAAGCAATCAGAGCAAGAGATAAATGAAGACTTACAGCCCACTGAGTTCGTTGATGTCTCCTCAGGGGAGCTGGAGGCATGTGTGATCATCCTCAGTCCCTGCACAGGAAGCAGTGTCATAGTGACCAGCTCCTGCAGCAGTGTAGGATTGCGTGTCTGGGACAACCTGGTGCGTGTCTGGGACAAGCCAGGCATCCTGCAGGATGCAAATGCCAAGGCCAGACAGAAGAAACGAGGCTGTGCTGATGAACCTTCCTCTGTCTCAAAACCATGTTGAATATGGTGTTTTGATGTCCCCAGGCTTGAGGAAGCTCTTCTGTCTGTTTGCAAGAGCAAGAAGCAACGCAACCAGGAGAAAGAAAAGCTTGGCCCAGGCAGCTCCCAGCAGGGGACAGCCATGGGCCCTCTTTTCTCTGTGCTCTCAGGGAAGGCAGCACCAGCCTCAGCCTTGTCTCAGAAGGGGTCTGATCTATCCCCGGGATCACTGCCCCAAGGATTCTCTGGAGACATTGAACACCTCTGCAGGAACAATGCTTTCCCTCTGGTTCTTGCCTGGGAACATGCCTGGGGCTGACCAAACAGCTGTTAAATACCAGTTTGAGAATCCGAATGAGAAAAAAAAAGCTTCTAAAATTTTGTTTATTTTTTGTTTCTTTTGCAACATTTGGAAGCTTAATTTCTCTTCACTTTGATTGGAAAAAAAAAATTGATGGGTTGATACTGATGGTTGTGTATAAGAGTATTTCTGTTGTCTGGCTGGAATTCTTATGAGTTGGGAATTTCTTTTACGCAGAAAATTATTGTATGTAATACAGCACTGTGGGACACAAAGAAATATTTCACTAGAAATGCAAATAAAAAACAAATAGAATTACTATTTCTTTGAAACCTGAATAAAAAATTTCTATCGAATGCTCCAGATTTGTCTGACCTATTTGGTTTTTGGAAACTGACACAAGAGAAGAGGTAAGGGACAAGAATAGAGAAAAGAATCTGGACTTGATAGACTAATTTGTATCTCACTTCCAGGAAGGTCATGAAGTGAAGAGTGGGTGGATGGATGCCTGGAGAAGGATGGACAGCTGTTTGTATTGCTGTCTGTAATGAAGTAGAGTGTGAGGGAGAAAGGACAGATGGAGGGAAAATGAGAGATCAAGAGAGGCCATGAGAGGAAATGGAAGACGCTTTTTGTTGATGTTTTCTGCTGCTCATATTGCAGCACGAAAGCTCAGGAATAGGAAAGATGGAATCAAAAATTTCACTTGTTCTCCAGATGGATTTTGTCGTTTCCAAGACAAAGGTGAATCTCCAAATTGTGAATATGCTCCTCCATCTCAGACTTCAGTGTTAGCCAGGAGATAGTTCTGGCTCAGGAGCACCTATTGATTATTGCTCTAACCCAGGCAATAGATGTGTTGTGCGTAGAAAGTCTCAGTCCCAGCGTGAGAGCTGGGCGGGGGCTAATACTGTTATAAGTTGCCCCCTTAATTAATTTTCAGAGAGCATTGCATTAATAATAGAAAGGAATTTATTGAGTAAGCAACAGCAGGCAAAACAGCACTGGGCGGCCGGGGAGTCTCGGCTCCGTCAACGGCGCGCACCTCACCCCCACCAGGGTCCCTTTTTATATCTTGGTAATTCCGGGATTACGCAGCACATCCTGGTATATTCTGCGACTGCGTGCACTGTTGCTAGAGGGTCGTCTCTGTCCCTCTGGTGGTCGTGAAGATGAAGGCCATAGTCTTCCTTGGCGTTGTGGTTCAACTTCTTTTTTTTAATTGGTCATGTTGGCCCAGTGTGAGACAGGAAGGCAGGATGTTGATACACTAGTTTAGCAACTTATCAGGAGATGGTTACATGAACTTTGCAGCAGTGTCTTTGAACAAAAGAGGCAACTGAGATGCAGAAGGAGAGAAGGGGAGGGGGTTCTCTTTTTTGTTACATTAAGCAAAGGAATTTTCATAGTGTCTAGCCAAGCATTATACATCTCCTTACTTCAGCAGGAAGCTTTTGCAACTCCTGCTCCTCAAACAGAACTCCTTGTTTTTCTAATACAAAAGACAATGAACAAACATTTATTGTGTATTACAATACCAGATAGGCCAGACTCCAGAGAGGCCTGGATGAAGGCTCCATCCAGTGATGGCCCTGCACCACCTAAGGGGCTGGCCAGGCCAGGCTGACAAGATTTGGCCAGGCAGGCATAGGCACACAGGCAGCAGAGCTGGGGCAGGGCTATGCTAGGTCTGAGCTTGTGCAGAGACCCTGGGCTAAAGGTCAGGCCAGAGCTGGGCTGTGGTGGGCTTGGTTCTGATGCGTGTTGCCCTTGCACCGCCACCTGAGCCAGCACTGCCTCCCAGAGAACCTGGCCTGGGGAGAGGTCCCCCCATCCTCACACCATGGAGCAATAACCCCATCCTCTGTCCTGGTCCCATTACACTGGCATACAGTCTGTGTGAAACTAAATCAGCCCCACACCACAGGGCCCCGAGGTGTGCAGAGTTCAGAAGGCCCTTGCCTGGGTATAGAGAGCAGCGGTGCTGCATGGAGCACAAGGCCACTTCATCCTCATGACTCTGGAAAATACAGAGGAGCTTGGTGCCTGGAAGAAGATCCTCCAGCGTGTGCCCTATGGTTGGAGCACGGTGCGATTGTGCCACCTATGGGGTCTCTGAGTTCCATGGCCTGATGAAAGCTGATCCATGCTTGTGGCCTTGATGGCCAGTGGCGTCAGGCAACAGGGCTGGCATGGCTGGCACTGGTCATAGCAGGACATGTCTGGGGGCAGGAGGTGGACATAGGAGAGAGGGCAGAGAGGAAGCAGAACATGGGCTTGCATGAGGAGCAGCCTGTCACCCCACCCTAACAGATCCAAGGCACAGGCAGTACTGTGACCACGGAGGTCTTCCTCCATGACAAACCTTCTATAATTTGACTCTCCCACAACCAGAAGTCCCAAGATATGGCAGGGCACACAGCTGATAGCAGCTGAAAGGTCCAAGGAGCTGAGTCCTCCTGTGGAAGAATGAGGGGGACAAGAAGGGGCTTCACACCCACATGGTTCCCAACAAGACGAAGGCCAGAGAAATGGATGATTGAGCACAGAGCTGGGCTGGCTTTTATAGTGGGCCTTAGCTGCCCCATGTCCAGAGGCATCCCTTGAAGCAGGGACTATTTTCTGACAAGCTACTCATGCATGAAAAACATCCCACCTAATGATACGGGATGTGTGTTGCCTTCCTGTGATGCTGCTTTTCATTTCCTGCTTTATGCCCTTTCCCCAAAGAAGGCAACTCCTGAGTGGCAGGCAGGAAGGCCCAAGTATTTCCAGGCAATACATGTCAGTGTGGGCAGAAGACTCAGCTCACGTGCTGGAAGAGTCCAGTAAAAGCAAATGTTGTCAGTCTGGGTGACTCCCTAGGGACTCTCTGGGGCCCTTTTGGCTACAGGTGACCCAGCTCCTGACTGTGACCCTACCCCTGCTGACACTGCCCTCAGGGAAAACCTGCTGGCCTGTTTTGCCTCCTCCTGCTCTGACCCAGCGATGTCTGTAAAGGGGGAGAGGTTGTGCAGGGCCCTTTCTGGATCACAAAAGAAAGGCCCAACAGGTCAGTGGCTGTTTTAGTTAGAAGGAATAACAAGATGAATGTACACAGAAAGGAAACCTTTCATGTGCAGGTGATCCTGCCTTCTACCAGCATCGGACAGAGCCGGGTGGGTTTTCCCAAGACACGCAGTGCAGATCCTGTCCATAGGGAATTCCTTCTTCACTCCCATAACTTGATGCCTTTTATTTATTGTTTTAAAAAATAAATAAAATCATACACCTTCTACTTACATGATGCAAGCTTATTTCTGTCATGACACCCACCAGTGATCAGTCGGGGCACTCCAGCACTTTCCTTGCCACTGCTACTCAGGCTAACAAATGGGATCTCAGGCCTTAAGTGCAAGGTGCTGAGTCATGTAATGCCTGAACCCTTGGGCAGACGTGGCCTTGACGAATGGAACATGGGTCCTGGTGTTGCTGTGCTGTGGGTGGAAGGACAAACCCTGTGGGTGCCACACAGAAAGCCAAACAGACGTGTATTTTCTACTCCCACTTCACAGGAGGATGCAAAGGAGATGGAGCTGGACTCTGGAGATGAAGCATACTTAGTCTGGGGCTAATGCATGCAAGTTCAGAAATGGGTAGATTTGATTATATGGATGAAATATACATGGAAGAAATATTTACCCTGAAGGCGATCAAGTCCTGGAGCAGATTGCCTAAGAGGTGCTATTGGAGCTCCATCCTTGGAAGAGTTCAGACTTTGCCTGGACTTGATCCTGAGCAACCTGATCTGATGACCTGCTCTGAAAACAGGGTTGGACTATGTGCGTGCTGGAGGTGCAGCCTGTGATCCTCTGGAGGGTTTCTCATTAGGACTGCTCAGGAAGCATGGGGCAACATGCACAGTCACCACATATCAGCCTTGGAGGGATGCTGACGTCAGATCACTGTTTCTGTTAATTCACAGTGTGCTGCTTGTTCTCATACCGATATCATTCATGACATCAAAAGCAGGTAGAGGGAACAGCACTCATGCACACTGCTGCTCATGTCAAAAGATGCATGAATTCATGGGTGCACTCACAGACACTCCTGGATGCATACTGAAGTATATTTGGGCACACACAGAGATAGTTGTGCACACAGTGAAGAAAACAAATACTGCTCTCCTGAACTCCAGGGTTCTGATTTGACTTTCTACTCTCTCTGAAGGAACATCCTGGCTTGCTGAGGCCCTGCTGTGTTTTACCTCCAGAAGATATCGAGTGGTGGAAGGCAAGGAATCCTGAGCAGCAACTCTATCTCCTTCCCACAGGAGTGAGGGGAAGGTCTAGAGAGAAGTTTCTTTTGTTGCTGCTGGGTTTGTCTGAGAGCTGAGAGCTGCTGCTCTTTATTCTGGACTCAGCCATCTACCTCTTGATCCAGACTGGGAATACACTCATGTGTGGTGCCCAAATAGCGCATGCATCCTTCTGTGTAGTTTGTCTTTGGAAACCTCTCATTCACTGACATGTGCCATGTCTTGGTCAGGATGCCTCTTTATGGACAATTTACTTTTCCAGCTCTGTGGTCTGGCTCCTCTTCCTCCGCTAGTGGGCATAAACTGGGATGTCCTCTTCACACTCATGGCCTATGACCAAGCTGCGTGCATCTGCCACCCACTGCAGAACTCCAGTCTGGTGGGAGGCCTGTGGGCTGAGCTCCTGCTCCCCTCCTTGGCACAAGCGGTGCTCACCCTTTGTTTGCCCTGCTCTGGCCCTACACAATCGCAGCTTCTTCTGGGACTCGCTGTCAGTCATGCAGCTGCCTTCTGCAGAGAGCTTCTGGACTTCTGTGCTCCTTGAATAAATCAGCACCACCAGAGAAAGAACAGCAGGAAGCTGGAACCAACTCACAGGGATAAAAACCTGACTGACTGATGATTTGGGAGGCAGTGAGAAGACAAATGTGGGCAGTCACACCACTTGTGGGGGGTACACAGAGCTGTGGCTGAGTTTATGTCAGTGAGGTTCTAAGATTGGGGACCTTGGCAAGTGGGATGCTAAGAAAAGAGGAGGCAAGCAACAAGCATACAGAGACTGAGACCAGAGTAAACAAACACAGAGGCAATGACAAGAGACAAACATCACCATTCACACCAGTTGATGGCATATCAAGAAACCACAGGTGCCACTGCCAGGGAGATCAGCCTGGGCCTTGCACCTCCTACAGCTGTAGGCCAGGACACAGGCTGTGATGGGTGCAGGACAGACCTATACAACCCCATGAGGGGACGTGCAGGGAAATGGGAGCCGAGAGGAGCACATGAGGGCAGACAGAGCAAGGTGTAAAAGGGGCTACAGCATGTACTTGTGTGTCTGGGCCCTGCACATGAGCACCACCATCTGTCCTGTCCTCTTCTGGAATATTTCCTTACATCTGCGTAATCTCGCTCTGTCCCATGTGCACGTGTGCTGCAAGGAGAAAGTAGCAACTCCTGGTGGAGAGGGAGGAGTGCATTTGGTGCCAGCTGCAGGAGTCAGACTCAGTGCGAGGACATCCCTGGCCTGTGCTGTCAGATGCTGGAGCCAGGGGGTCCCCGTGTAGCTCCTGGAGCAGGGAAAGTGATGCACGGAAAAAACTCCACAACCATAAAGTTGTAAAGTAGGTATACTATATTGCAGTGCACCGGGCGCACTGGGAATAGCTTCCCTCAAAATTGTGCACTTTCCCAGTCATCTCTCACAACTTTAATAAATGAATATTGTTACACATTACATGAGCTCTACTACATATTCATTATTTTCCCCCAAAAGGCAGACCTCTTCCAAGTACTCATTTCCATACTCCCTACCCTTAGCTCCTCCCGGCTGCGCCTGCGCAGTGTAGCCTGGTGGTCGTGTAGGAATAGAAATGTTGTTTTTGCAGAGTTACATTGTTTAGAAGGAAGGAATGTGGTACTGAGATATGCTTACAGTGATAAGAAAGCTTAAGCAGGTGACCTTGTAAAATGCAGACAACCAGACTCCTTAGGACAATTAGGTGAAAATCATGGTGTTAAGTCAAGTCAGATAAGTGAAGAAACATTACCACTTCGAACAGTAAAAATGGCAAAAGGAAATTGAAATTTGACAGGCCGGCTACTGAAGGCCATGCATTGTTTGTGAAGCATCAGATAGATTGTGAACCTGGATTACCCACTCAGTGGGGAAACAGGGGAGGGTCCTGTCATCAAAAAGTATATAAATTATGTTTTGGAACTAGTAGATGTACTCTCCTGCTTGTGGGGCGCCCGCCATTGCAATCACGAATAAATTACTACTTCACTGAGATCCTCGCCTGAGCCTAAGTTATTGGCTACGGAGTGTTTCTCACAGTCGTGGGCAGGGGTCTTGCAGGATGAAGGCAACGAGGAAGAGGAGGTTAAACTTTTTACCTTTGTGGACTTTGACCTGCTGCTGCACAGTATTTAGAACTTTTTGTTTATCTTTGCCTTGTTTCCTGCCAACAAGTTGTTCATCCTTCCCTCATCCATTGGCCTTGAGCGATACCTTCTTTTTTACATCTGCTTCTCATAAAGTTCTCATCTACATCCAATTGGCATATTTCTAGCTTTTCACCCACATCCCGGATAATTAGAATATTTTACCATATATGTAGCTAAATACTAATTTGGATAAGTTTTAGCATCTTTACCATCTCAAAAGGGAGCCTCAGCCTCCAGGAAAATGCGGCAGGAGCATTTGGGGTCTCCAAAAGCAGCTACTGGGGGTACCGGCCTGGATGTAACTTCCCTCAATGGGGCATGCATGTGCCTGTCTGTGTGTCTCCTGGGTACATGCTCAGCTACTATTGCGTGGAGCCTGTAAATGGGAAAGTGGCAACTGTGCCCCTCAATCTGGGCAGAGACGCTCGACCGACGATGACAGCTCAATGGGCAGTGCCAGACAGCAGGGCCCCGTACGGTTTGGGGTGCTGTCGGGGCACTGTGTCCCCGGACCCATTCAATCTGCTGCCTTTCCACACCTGCAGCAGTGCCGGCCACAGCTGTGATACCAGCGCACCACAGCACCAAGCTCCCAGGCCCAGCCCGGCCTGACCCGTTGCCCTCCACTGGGGACGCTTCAGGCAGGCAGCTGCTTTCTCCTCTCCCGCTTCTCTCCTCTCTCCCTACTCATCTCCCATGCCGTTCACTCCCCTGCCCTTCCCACTCCCAAAGGAGATGCCGTAGCAGACGGGCAGCTGCTGTCTCCGCTCCCTCGCCCTTTCGCTCCCGCTCCCACTCCCACTCCCTCGCCCTCTGCCTCTCCTATCCCGGGCTGGGCTGCAGGACGGGCAGAGCCCCGCGGGCAGCAGCCGAAGCCCTGCCCGCCCACAGGCGCCCAGCACTCGCAGCCCGGGACAGCCCCCGAGCGGCCCCCGAGCGGCCCCGGGGCGGAGCTGGCGGCGCCGGGCGGCGGCGGCGGGGAGGAGGCGCCGCGGGCGGAGCAGAGCCGGGGCTGGCGGGGGCAGCGCGGCGCGGGCGGCGGAGCGGCGGGATGCGGCAGGGCCGGGCCGCAGGGCTGGCGGCGCTGGCCGCGGTGCTCCTGGGTGCGCGGGGCTGCCGGCGCCGGGGACGGGACGGGACGGGGCTGCCCTCGCTTCTGGCCCGCCGGCTTCTTACGGACCTCGCTCCCCTCTGGCCTCCCTCTGCAGCCATCCCGCCTGCCTCCAGCGAGCTCAGCCGGCCGTTGCCTCCCACCTTGCCTTGCTCCCTGCCTTCCTCCTCTCCTTTCGGCACACCCCCACTCATTCCTGCCTTCTTCTCTTCTCCTTCTGGCTCGGACTCTCCTCCCAAACAGTCCTGCTCCGACTTGGTCCCCTAATAACCATTCCCAGTGAAATGCCTTTGTATGCTTCCTTCTGAGAAAAAGCTCACATCAGCTGTCAACTGTTTTCTTCTCCCCTCTCCCCCTGCGTGACATTTTCGGTGCAGGAAAGACATTTTCTGAGTTTTCTCCTGCTTTCTTTCTCGGCAGTGCCTTTGGGCAGAGCCCAGGTGCAGCAGGAGCCATGGGCACAGACCACCGAGGGCACCGGCATCAACATCACCTGCTCACACCCCAACATCCGGACTGGTGACTACATCTACTGGTACCGTCATCTCCCGGGCCAAGGACCCGCATCCCTAGTGTTCGGTACTACAGGCTCCAAAGCACTGACGGACCTGCCGGGGAGGCTCGAGGTGGCAGCAGACCGCCGGTCCAGCGCCCTGTGGCTCACCGAGCCCCGTCTTCGGGACGCGGCGGTGTATTACTGCGCCCTGAGAGCCACGGGGAGAGGAGCCGGGGCTGCGGCCGTGCAGGAACCGTGGCGGGCGGGGCCGGGCGTGTGTGGCGGGGGCGAGGCAGGGGCACAGCCCCCAGGGGGCGCTGCCGCTCCGCCCGCCAGGACCACCTCGTCCCGCAGCCGCGAGGGTTCCTCCGCCAGCCCGGCCCCTCCAAGGCACTTCGGTTCTGCTGAAAGGGTCTGGAGCCTGGGTGCAGCTGAACGGAGATGGCAGCAGCCTGGCAGAGGTGTGTGCAGGGAAGAGGCACTGAAACACAGCCCCTTTCTCCTGAGCCCTCCTTTTCTTCACGCTGCAACAATCTCCCTCAGTTTCTCCCAAATTCAGGCCCAAACAAGGACCGAATCAGGACAGTTTGGATCCTTGGTTTAATTCAGGGTAACAATGTTTGGAGTGCCTCAGTGTGGCTGTCCATCGATGACCTTGGGATGTATAGGAGAAGCAGACTGCTGTGAGGTTCCTGAGAGTGCCTGTCAGTCAGGGTTTTTCCGCCCCTGGACACTGCCAGGTTCTTCTGGGAGTCAGTGCTGGAGACAGGCCTATTTCCTCACACTTGTCATTAAAGGCCTGCCAGCATTGTCTCAGAAATGCATTGCAGAGGGGACAGATTCCCATCCAGCCCATGTCTGTCTGGTTCTCCTGAAGGCAAAGGGGCAGCTTCACACGTCGTATTTCAGAGCAAATGTGTTTTCTCAGCGTAGTGGGTGTCTCATCCAAGCTAATCTGCCTTGTTCAAACACAGAGGCAGATCCCAACCACACTTTTATCTGTTTGCCAATGACATGCACCCAGAACTACACACAAGGTTTATATATTGCTAACAGTGTCCTGGGGCATTCAAGGTAGGCAATAAACAGCAGAGCAATTAAGAAACCAATGTCTCCAGGAAGTACCAGTCATGTTTTGGGTTGCAACATGGGCCAAGCCCTTCCAGGGCAATGGGCCATCCCAACAAAGCAGAAATGTTTGTCAGAGCTCTGCCTGGGTCTCTTTCCTGTGGTCTACCCCACACCTTAGCCCTGGCAGTGCCACAGCTTCACCTGGGCTAAATTGGTTGCATTCTCTTGCAGCTGTGGCTGATTCCATTCCTCTGACACCAGGAAAGACAAAGGGTTTACCCCAGCGCACCTTTGGCTCTTCTCTCTTGCCTGCATTGCTGATTCCTTCTGGACATGACAAGGCTGTACCAAGCAGGGCCATACATGAATCCATAAGGAAACATCTTTGTAACTGAGCAGGGACCGGGTGCCCTTCTGATGGGACCTGTTATAGATGTAACCAGGCTCTAATGAGATACTGATGAGAGATATCATGGGGCTGCAAAGCACTGACAGGAAAAATGTCTGCCAGCAGTCAAGCAGGGCCTGGAAACAATGGGCATCCTTGAAGTGCAACTGGGTAATAGAGAGCTGCACACATCCTGAACATAGCCTCTACATAACCAAAAGAAGAAACAGAGAAGCAACTTGCCTGAGCAGGAGCAAAGCAAATGGTCAGGAAAAGTGGAAATGAGCATGAGGAAGTCCCTGTGAGTGCACGTCCTGCACCTGAGGAAAGCTGTTGCATGCTTGGGGGCAAGTGGGCACCCTAGAGCAGCGTGGGGGCATGCAAACTGCCTGCTGTCTTTGCACTGACCCAACCCATATGGGTTCAGGGTCCTCAGGGACTAGAGATTTACGTGTATGGTCCATGACGGGGAACACCAATGCTGATTTGTGAAGGGGATCAGCCCTGCATGTGTGCCATCACCTGGGCCCTGCCAAGTGCTGTGCTGGGGGCAGTTGGGCCTCATGGGACACATGTTCCTGCCGCACATGCCCATTTGTGCTGGCCATAGCCCTGAGGTAGGGCAAACGAGGGAAGATGAGGGTGGAGTAGAAGCAGTGGGGCATCCCTGCACTTATTCCACCCATTCCCCACATCTGCCATCCATTTTCTGTCCCCACCTGCTTCCCCAGCACAGCACTGTCCTGAGCAAGAAGAAGCCCGTTCCTAAGAGCCTACAGGGTGCCAAGCCTCCACAGCCTCCCACAGACTCGTAGCTTCTTCTGTGAGGACAGCAGAGGTTGTGCTCTATGTTTGCAGGACATGGGGGAGCTGTGGGCAGAGATGCTGCAAGGCAAGGGTAGATTGCCCCTTGCTCTGTGAAAGTGAGGAATGTCTTCTTCAGCTCCAACAGGCATTGTCCAAGAGAAAACCCTCTGCAGCATGTCGCAACCTCCCATTGTTCTGGGAGTGGGGAAAAGGCTCCTTAAACACCCATCTTATACCCACCGAAGGCAAGACAATTCTCGCTGGGTGGCTCAGGAGGGCATACGCAGAGGGAAGAAACATCTACAGCCAAGGCTGGGTTGCCGGAAACTTTAATGAGTGTAGAGAGGAGAAGGAGGTCACTCTGAGCAGAGGCCCTTCAGTGCAGGGATCTCCAGGGCCTACTGAGAGACATGGACTGTGTTTTCAGAGATCTCAGACTAGCCCCTGGTCAGGCTCCTGCCAATGTTTGCCAGAGGAGGTGAGGAAGGTCAGTCATTCTGAAAGCAATGGCCTGAAGACTCCTCCTTCTGTTGTCCAGCACCATGGTCGTGCTGGAACCCCAGGGCCATGGGCAGTGCCTTTAGCAGGGCAGGCATCTTCTGCCACAGTAGCGGCTGGAAATGCCCGAGAGATCACAGCACCCGGAGGTGATGGGGACTCCATCACAGCTGAGGATGCTGCCAACGGCAGCAGAGGTGGAGGATCCCACAATGGTGTTCTGCGGGAAGGAGCTGAGGATGGGGCCGGGCAGGGTCACCACTACAGGAGAGGGCTCAATGACGACGGTGGAGTTCTGGCACTGCCTGACGCAGGGCTCGTTACAGCTGCTGGCCAGCGGGGTCGGGCCACAGGGCTGGCATGGCAGGCACTGGTTGTAGCAGGACATGTCTTGGGCTGGAGATGCACCTGGGAGAGAGGGCAGAGAGGAAGCAGAGCATATGGTGAGGAGCAGCCCCATTATCCCACCACAAAGGAGCTAAGACAACTGGTGAGGGTGGATGTGAACGTTGTGCCAGGAGGTTCATGGTCTTCATCGCTTTGTACTAACAGGGCCCTTCAAAGCGCAGGCTGATCCAATGAGACAATCACGTTGCACATAACCCAAAAGGCTACCTCTACACCATGTCACAGCCTCTCTCTACACAGAATGTCTCTCTCCACCCCTCTCCCATGGGAAGGAACTCCAAGGCCCAGCATAGCTCTGAACCACCACCAGATGAGATGTCTGTTGATGCAAGACCCCTTCTACTTGAGAAGAGGAGGAGAGAGGGCTTCAGACTCACCTGGTTACCAAGGAGGATGAGGCAACAGAATTGGATGAGAGAGCAGAGAACCGGGCTGCCTTTTATACTGGTACTTCATTGCCGCAGGCCCAGAGGCACCCTTGGCAGAGGTAACAATTTTCTGACAAGCTCGTCTTGAATGCAAACCATCCCAACAAATGATATGGGCTGTGCACTGGTTTCCTGCACTGCTGCCTTTTCATTTCCAGATCTAGGCCATGGCCATTCTGCAGTGATGGTTTCTTTAGAGTGCTGGCATGAAATGTCCAAGGATTTCTAGGGCAGGAATGCATCAGTGAGGGCAGAAGACTCACTGGAAGTGCTGGATGGGTCCCCTCTGATCATCTTCATGGCTCTGCTCTGAACCCACTTGAACAGCTCTATATCTTTCTCATGCTGGGGGCCCCAAAGCTGAACACAGCACTCCAGGTCGGGTCTCACTGAAGCGGAGCAGAGGCCGTGAATCACCTCCCTCCACATTCTGGACATGCTTCTGTCAAGGCAGACAAGCATGGAAACAAAGCTTCTTTCCTTGGCCAAATTCAATTCTGGCTTCGATTTAGCTCTCCTAACTTGATTCCTATCTTGCCTCATCAGACTATGTATCTATATTCTTTCCAGTCTACCTGTCCTTGCTCCTACCCTCTATGGCCTTCTCTTTCATGTTTGAGTTCAGTCAGTTGCTCCATGTTCATCCATGCAGGTCTCCTGGCATTTTGCCTGACTCCCTCTTGGGATGCATCACTCCTGAACTTGGAGGAGGTAATCCTTGAATATTGCTTGAATATTCCTTGAATATTAACCAGCCTTCTTAGGCCCATCTCCCCTTCAGGGCTTTGTATCATGGTACTCTGCCAAGCAGATGCCTGAGCAGACCAAAGTCTGCTCTCCAGAAGTCCAGGGCAGCAAGTTTCTTGTGCTTCCTCCTCACTGTGCTCAGGAACCTAACTTCCACCATTTCACAGTCACTGCAACCAAGGCTGCCCTTGAGCTTCACAGTCCCACCAACCCCAGGTACTATGAGAACGAGGTCCAGAATATAGCACCTCTCCTTTTAAGCTCACCTTTTGCACTCACCTGAGTGCCCGGTTGCTTTTGTTCACACATCTGCTCTTGTCTTGTGACAACCACTGTGCAGCTGGCTTTGTGTGAAGGCACGTGGGTGCCGAGATTTGTGCAGGACTCCATGCAGGTATAGATGAGCACGTGCGTGTGTCCTCGTTTCCCCTTTATCACGAGGGTATAAGCACTTGGCAGCACTCTCCCCTGCTCTGTGCATGAGTCCTGCAGGGGAGCGGGTTCCCAGGGTCAGAAGGAGCCTGAGAGCAGCTGAACGCAGATGGCACCAGCCTCTCAGAGATGTGTGCAGGGAAGAGGCACTGGAAAATACAGCTCCTTTCTCCTGAGCCCTCCTTTTCCTCCCGCTGCAACAATCACCCCCTGTTCCTGCCAACTTCAGGCCCAAACAAGGACCGTATCTGGACAGTTTGTATCCTTGGTTTAATTCAGGATAGCAACGTTTGGAGTGCCTCAGAGTGGCTGTCCATCGTTGACCTTGGGATGTACAGGAAAAGCAGACTGCTGTAAGGCTCCTGATAGTGTCTGTCAGTCAGAGATTTCCAACCCTGGACACTGCCAGGTCCTCCTGGGAGTCAGTGCTGAAGCCAGGCCTATCTCCTCACAGTTGTCTATAAAGGCCTGCCAGCATTGTCTCAGAAATGCATCACAGAGGGGACAGATTCCCATGGCTGGTTCTGCCTGGACTGGCTGGTTCGCCTGAGGGTAAAGGAGCAGCTTTCACTCCTCCATGTGTAGAATATCACAGCAAAGGGATCACACAATAGCAAGAGTAATTTGTGTGTCCCCCCCTCACTCCCCCTTGTGCCAAATGAATTCTCAGCATTTGGAGTGCTTCAGCATGGCTGACCGTCTGGCACATTGTTCATAGTTCGTCGGAGCCCTTCCCGCAGGCCTAAGCCTGCAGCTTTGGCATGGAGGGCACCTTCTGCTTGAGTAGCAGCTGGCAGTGCCAGACACCCAGTCCTGCTGAATGCTTTCATTAGGGCCACAAGCAGTCGGAAGGAGGGCACCCTCGTTTGTGCATGGTCCCCAACAAGGGAACACAGGTCATGACAGCATAGGTCACAAATGTGCTGTGGAGAACACAGGCTGGCTGGAGAAAGGGGCTGACCAGAACCTCATTTTGGTGCAAAGGAGCAAAGAAAAGGATTTTCCTCTTGGGTAGGAAGCACCCCCAGAGTAATTCAGGGGCTGGCTGCCAAGGAAGCAAACCCTCAGGAAAGGCTTTTGGGTGCAGGAGGCACCCAGCCACACACGAGCCAGCAGCGCGCCCTTGAAGCAAAGGTAGCCAACGGCCTGTGGAGCTGGAGGCTTCAGGGGGTGCCCCGCAGTGCGTGGGGCCGGGCAGGTGGGGCGTGGGCGAGGCGGGGGCACAGCCACAGTCGGGCCGCGTGGGGTCGCTGCCGGTGCTTGGAAGTCCCTTGCAGGGCCTGGATTTAAACAGCACGGGCCCGAGGGAGCCTCAGAACAGCCACATTGGGTTTCCTCCGTTTTCTGCAGTGGTCTTATTTCCAAGAGCTTGTTGTACAGGTTTCTTCCTAAGCCCAAATCCAGGACCTCTGGCGCTGAGATGACGTCCTGGCAATACAACAAATATCTGTGCTGGACACTCACTCTAATGACACGTGTTGGAACCTTAGATCTTGCCAAAGAACTGAGTCACTGAGGGGTTTGCTGCACTAGCCAGCACTGTTGTAGGTCTGCCCTTGGTGCAGTATTCACTCCTGTGTGTGCAGAGGTGCTGACTGCTGAGCAGAGGGCTGTGGTGGGGCGTCCTTCCCTGCCAGATAATGTGTGGCTCTCCCGGGGGATTGGGTGGAAAGGGGGTGGGGGAAGCAATCCCATCTTCATTGACAGCAGAGGTGGGTGCAGGCCTCTGTGTCTGGCCGGGTTCTGGATGGGAGGGGGAGGCCACTGGGGACACTTGCCCCTTTCTGGGGCTGCCCACCTGCCGGAAGGGGCAAAAAGAGGGAAGCACACAGCAGCCATGTTGGTGTCCTTTTGCCTTTATGCTGACCAAGTGAAATGTCCTAGGCTTCACAGGCTTTCAGCTGTGAGCTAACTGCACAAGTGTGACGCTCCCAGTGCTGGAACACTTCTGGCTGGCCAAGGGGTCCTGGAGCACAGCAAAGACTGGCTGGATTCCTTTCTGACTGCTTTAGCCACTAGTCCATCCCTCTCTTGAGAGCCTTGCTGGGGCAGGGGTGAGCCCCAAGGAGCAGCAGGGGGAGAGCTTTGCTCCACCCTCTGTGCTGAGGTTTAGAGGCTGCTTTGAGCTGGCAGAGGGGGAAGTGAACTTGCAAGCTTGAGCTCCCTCTTTCCAGGCACTACGTGGGCACCCTGTGAAGGCGAGAGCGTGACATGGTCCTGCTTTTCCTGGCAGCCTTGTTGGCACTGTCAGACTTTGGTGAGATGTGACTTTGAGGCAGGGCAAGCTAGGGTCAAGATGGCATCCCATCATTTCTGGAGGGGAGAAATAGGACTCCTTCCTCCTGGAAGAACTAGAAGTGTTTTCTCTAGGGAGAGCAGGGGCTGCAGACCAGTACGGAAGACAGTCTGGGAGATGTCATGAGCAACGAGTGTACAGGGATGAATAAGCATCTCCACTTTTCCTTTGCAGATGCCTAGCGTTCATACTTGCATTGTTCATAGGTACGTAAGGACTCAAATCCTGGTAAGATACTGCTAAAAAGTAGGTAAGCTGACAGACTTGGGTATGGGAATTGAATAACACCTGCAGAAAGAAGAGTGCATGTGTACTTAGCTCAGCATTTTATAGCCCATGAAAAGGGAGATGGAGAGGGGGGACAGTGATCAAGTTGGTGAGCTGATAGACACAGGAAAGAGAGGGGGAGAACAGATACATCTTCAAGCAGTGCTGAGATGCTGTTCTGGCTTTGCAGGTCATGCACAGAAGGACTCTGTGGTGCAGTTTGCACAAGAATCTGCCATCCAGGTGGGACACAATGCTACTCTGCACTGCAATTTCTCCACCAGCACCACTACTCCATACATCTTCTGGTACCAGCAGCACCTGACCCAGTCCCCTCAGTTCTTGCTGCAGGTGAGCAAGCTCAAGCCTCATGTGCATTCTGGGAGGATCTCCTCTGTGCTCTCCATGGAGAACTCCCAGGTGCTTCTCCATGTGCAAGATGCCAAGCTCCAGGACAGCGCTGTGTACCTGTGTGCACTGAGCCCACACTGGTGCCTTCAGCTTGCAGCTTTATACAGGAAGGTGCAGGTGCTGTGAGGTGCAGTTCCCTCTCATCACAGTTTGCATGGAGCTCTGAGCTGAGCCTGCCCAGCAAGGACACCTGGGGCTTGTGGTGAGCCAGGTGTGAGTGGCAGCCCCTGCTCCTGATGCCTGGCAGTGTGGTTAGCATAACCAACAGCAAGGCAAATATCCATCATGTGGAAGGGGCTGTTAATGTGCACCCCTTCCTCCTTGTCTCTCCCTCTCACTGGCCCCAGCATGCTGAGACACCCACCATTGTGGCGAGAAAGGGCATTGGTGTTATCAAGCTAGTAATCAAACTAGCAATTTATTTGTAGTAAGCTTTAGGATTTTGTAGTAATTTTTAGTATTTCTAGTAATTTGTTATGTAATAATAAATCCCCAGTTACAACCACAAGCAGTGTCCAGTCCTCATTCTGCCAAGGATCCGTAGAGAACCTGCCAGTGCTCTGTAGTGTTGGGAGACAGAGCTGGGTGTAGTCAGCAGGAGCCTTGTGTTAGAATAATGAATGGTTCCCTTGATAAATGGGCCACACTGTGAAAGGGTTTTCTTGGAAATGGAAGGCAAGATGCAAAGCAGCAATGGCTAAGCTCAATACACCACAATCCAAATCCCTCAAGGAATGAATTTAATAAATGGAAAGATGCATGTACAGTAAGGAAAGAGAAAAGGAAGGAAGGAGAGTTAGCTGGCTGTTAGCTGCAATGTGAAAAATTGAGAAGGAGTGGGCTGGAAGGCGATCAGGCCCAGTCAGCATGAGTTTATGAAAGGCAGGTCCTGCTTGACGAACCTGATCTCCTTCTATGACAAAGTGACGCTCTGGGTGCATGAGGGAAAGGCTGTGGATATGGTCTACCTTGACTTCAGCAAGGCTTTTGACACCGTTTCCCACAGCATTCTCCTCAAGAAACTGGCTGCTCATGGCTTGGACTGGCGCATGCTTTGTTGGGTTAGAAACTGGCTGGATAGCCGGGCCCAAAGAGTCGTGGTAAATGGAGTCAAGTCCAGCTGGAGGCCAGTCACTAGTGGCGTTCCCCAGGGCTCGGTGCTGGGGCCGGTCCTCTTTAATATCTTCATCGATGATCTGGATGAGGGCATTGAGTGCACCCTCAATAAGTTTGCAGATGACACCAAGTTAGGTGCATGTGTCGATTTGCTTGAGGGTAGGAAGGCTCTGCAGGAGGATCTGGATAGGCTGCACCAATGGGCTGAGGTCAACTGCATGAAGTTCAACAAGGCCAAGTGCCGGGTCCTGCACCTGGGGCGCAATAACCCCAAGCAGAGCTACAGGCTGGGAGATGAGTGCTTGGAAAGCTGCCAGGCAGAGAAGGACCTGGGAGTATTGGTTGATAGTCGGCTGAATATGAGCCAGCAGTGTGCTCAGGTGGCCAAGAAGGCCAACGGCATCCTGGCTTGTATCAGAAGCAGTGTGGCCAGCAGGTCTAGGGAAGTGATCGCCCCCCTGTACTCAGCTCTGGTGAAGCCGCACCTCGAGTACTGTGTTCAGTTTTGGGCCCCTCGCTACAAGAAGGACATGGAGGTGCCTGAGCAAGTGCAGAGAAGGGCAACGAAGCTGGTGAGGGGTCTGGAGAACAAGTCTTACGAGGAGCAGCTGAGGGAGCTGGGCTTGTTCAGCCTGGAGAAGAGGAGGCTCAGGGGTGACCTTATCACTCTCTATAGGTACCTCAAAGGAGGCTGTAGTGAGGTGGGGGTTGGTCTATTCTCCCACGTGTCTGGTGACAGGTCAAGGGGGAATGGGCTAAAGTTGCACGAGGGGCGTTTTATGTTGGATATTAGCAAGAACTTCTTTACTGAGAGGGTTGTTAGGCATTGGAATAGGCTGCCCAGGGAAGTGGTTGAGTCACCATCCCTGGAGGTCTTTAAAAGACGTTTAGGTGTAGAGCTTAGGGACATGGTTGGACTAGGTGATCTTGAAGGTCTCTTACATTCTGTGATTCTGTGATCCTCAGAGAGGAAGGGTCCCTTGTTGGGCCGGGGTCTCCCAGCACACAGGCGTGATTTTTACTCCTGCAATTAGGATAGTACACGGTGACTTCACATGTAAATACTCCTAATCTTTGTTTTTCAGCTGTCTATTCATATTGCATTGCTAGGTGATATATTCAAAAGCCAAATGAAGCCACACTCTTCTTGAATGAGCAAAAGAACACATGGCAATGCGCACATTCTGGAACATAAAAAATTCCTACGAGAAATTGGGACTTTTGTTGCTTTTCTTGAGGGTGGATTGTGAATATAGATGGATGCCAGCAGGAGTGGCCTTCTAGTACCGAATAAAACACCATAAGTTGGAGGTAACACAAGAAAGAAAAAGGGAATAGCATAGGCAAAGTTTTTTTTTCTGATGCTGGGTACCCTGAGTTATGGAGCTGTACTGGGACTGTCTGGGACAGAATTAACATTCCCCACAGTAGTCCCTAGAGTGCTGTGCTCTGCACTTGGAGCTAGAACTCCACTGCCGTCGCAACAATGTTTGGGCAATTATGGACCAGTGCTGGCACAACATCAAGATTCTTTCTCCAACACCTCCAAAGCCAGGAAGTGGAGGGTGGGCAAAAGGAGGGAGGGGACATCACCATGGCAGCTGACCCACATCATCCAAAGGGATATTCCATACCATGTGATGTCACACTCAGCAATAAAAGGTGGAAAAGGGGAAGGAAAGCGGGGAGCTCTCATTATGAAGACATCTGTCCTCCCAAACAATCGCTATGAGTATTGAGGCCCTGCTTCCCAGGAGATGGCCAAACATCACTTTTTGTGGGGAAGTAGAGAATAATTTTCTTTTCTCTCTGTGCTTCTGTGCAGCCCTTGCTTATTTCTCTCTCTTACTTTTCCCTTATATTAAATTTATTTCTTCTCACCCTCTCCTGATGAGGGGGAGTAAGAGAGTGGTTGTGGTGGAGCTCACCAAGGAACAGAAGACAGACCACTTGTCAGGGCAAGGCACATGCTGCAGATCCTGCTCCTGCTGAGATTCACTGGCATTGTTATCTTTGGAGATTTTCTGGGATTTTGTGTAATTCTTCTTTGAAATGGAGAACTCTATTCATCAAACAACAACACATTGCTTCACTCCTACAGATTTGCCACATGCACACTACCACATGCCAAAGGATGTGGACAGCACAGCTCTGTACAGCACAGCAGAGCTCTGTGCCTATTCAGGCGAGCTGCCATGCAGATCCCAAACTTCTCCATGAACAATCTCCTTCTCTTTTGGGACACCACAGGCAGTGAAGAGGATTCACTGCTTCATGTGGTAAATATTTTTGGACAGAGGGAGAACGTGCACGCTGCCTGGGGGCTATGAAAGGAGCAGTTGGGGTCTGCAGGGCTTGGAGTGTCATTCCTTTGGATGTCTGAGAAGTACACATTTGAGGCATTGACAATGCAACTAGCCAGGCACTGCCTAGCCAGACAAGGTGTTAGGGGTGGTGATAGAGGGGGCCCAAGCATCAGGGAAGCAGAAACTGCTGGGGATGTGGCCCTGGGTGGGTGCCCCCTGTGGCCCATCATTGTGAGTGCACGTGACCCACTGAACCCACATCCTTTTCCCTGCTGACTCCTCACCCCTTGCCCGATGGAACAGGTTGTCCTTGTCCCCCCTAGGCTCGTGCCATCCAACACCCCAATGAAGCCCCGTTCCTCTTGCAAATGCTAGGTTATCCCACCAGAACAGGACACAGCCAGAAACCCTGGATGCTGCGTAGCATGGTTCCTCCCTTCTTTCTGGGGATGTGAAAGGCATCTACTCCTCACACAGGAAACAGGAACATTTCTATGGAGCAGAGGACCCCAAGGTAGAAAGAACAAGCTCAGTGGGGAAGAATGCCCTGACATCAGCCATGGCCAAACAGTGCCTGTGCAGAAGTTAGAAGAGAAGGCAGATGTAGCTGGGGAAGTGAGGACCCCACTGGGAGAGGAGACAAGAGCAGCCGCTGCACATGATGCGGCTCCCAGAGTTCCCAGGATCCCTGACTGTGACAATCCTCAGAGGTTGCTCCTGCCGGAGGAGGGAGAAACCCCAGGGAGCATTTGGGGCACAGTCAGAACAGAAAATTTATCTTTGCTGAATCTCCTCCTGTTCCCCCAGCAGGGTCATTTCCTGAGCTCTGTTCTCTTGGGGCTGGGAGGTGCTTTTCTGACTCTCTCTCCCACAGCAAACAAGAGGGTCGGTCCCAGCATGCACCGTGGGTATCTCATCTTCACTGCCTTCCTGGGGCAACTGCTGGGTAAGTGCTGGCTTTTAATCAAGGTATAAATCTGCTTTCCCCAGGAAGCCTTACCACATTTATGTGGGGAACAGCTTTTGAATCACAAGGAAAATGTTGGTAAATGTTGTCTCCTGTTTCTGGTTCTTGGCCGGTTTCTATCATGATACTGTTATTCTTCGAAATTTGGAAATGGAGATGAAGAACAGACCTCTCCTGCTTCTCTCGTCCTTTCAGTCCATCCTTTTTCTGCGTCTCTCTTCTGGTCCGCCTACTGTCACCAGAGAAGATTTCATCAGTCTCTGCAGTCCCTCATTTCTCCCTTTCCTATAGAAACAGCCAGATTGTGTCCAAGTGGATACAGGGACATTAAAGCTCTCCTCCCATGCACATTACCAGCGTGTCCAGTCTGTCTTCTGCCTGATGTGTGAGGCAGGAGGAGCAGGCACACAGCACAGCTCTCCTCAGGGTCTGCTCTGGCCAGGGAGCTCTGAGCTCTGCCTCCAAACCACCTTGCTGTGCCTCAGCCCAGGGGACCTTTCAGCCCAGTAAAGGACAGGGGGCCTTACCTCCCACAGGTCTGAATTCACTCCTGTTTGGCTGTCTGGAGATTTCCCCACAGAACTGCTGAACTTCTCTTTCTTCCAGAAACCACGGGGCAGGTGTCCGTCACCCAGCAAGAAGGACAAGTCACTGTGGAGCAGGGAAACACCTTCCAGACCAATTGCACATACCAGAGCTCCACACCTGATGCCTGGCTCTGGTACCAGCAGAAGAAGGGACAAGCCCCTCAGGTGATTACACATCAAGCAGTAGCAGGCACCAAGCAGAGTGATCGTTTCACCACGGAGCTGAACACTGAGGGGAAATCCAGTGTTCTGCGTCTGAAGGAAGTCAAGCTTTCTGACAGCGCCTTGTACTTCTGTGCTGTGAGTGACACCCTGGTGCAGGAAGCTGCCCTGGCTGTGCAACAACTCTGGATGTGGAGGGCACTTGTTCTCCAGAAGGATTCTGTCATTTCCAAGACAATTGTGAATCTCCAAATTGTGAATATGCTCCTCCATCTCAGACTTCAGTGTTAGCCAGGAGATAATTCTGGCTCAGAAGCACCTATTGATTATTGCTCTAACCCAAGCAATAGATGTGTTATGCGTAGAAAGTCTCGGTCCCAGCGTGAGAGCTGGGCCGGGGCTAATACCTGATAGGCCAGATTCCAGAGAGGCCTGGATGAAGGCTCCATCCAGTGATGGCCCTGCACCGCCTAAGAGGCTGGCTAGGCCAGGCTGACAAGATTTGGCCAGGCCAGGCACAGGCACACAGGCAGCAGAGCTGGGGCAATGCCATGCTAGGCCTGAGCTTGAGCAGAGCCCCCAGTCTTTGGGCTAGGGGCCAAGAGTCCTTGTGAAAGTAAAGCACCCCCACACCACAGGGCCCCGAGGTGTGCTACTGTGGGAAGGTCCTCACCTGGGTGTGGAGAGCAGTGGGGCTACATGGAGCACAAGGGCCACTTCATCTTCATGGCTCTGGGAATGACAGAGGAGCTTGGTGCCTGGGAGAAGATCCCCCAGCGTGTGCCCTGTGGTTGGGCTGGTGCACACCCTGTGACAGTCAGGGCCCATACACAGATCTTGCTGAGTGCACAATCAGGTCCCATTCTCACTGCTATGTCTCAGCAGAGACTGTGGGATACCTGCCCCCACAGAATGTCTTTTCTGGAGCATGGTGCAATTGTGCCACCTATGGGGTCTCTGAGTTCCAGGGCCTGATGAAAGATGATCCATGCTTGGGGCAAAGAAAGCAAGACTGAGCAGCCATGAGTGTTTGGGCATTGGTCCCTGTCCTGGGCCTGCCTTCATGAAAAAGGAATTGAGTTCACAGGGCCTGGGGACTCCAGTGTGTGGCCTGATGGGACTGGTACCAGAACGAACCTGTGGATCCCCTCAGCCCTATGCATCTTGGCAACAGCTGGGCCATGCCAGACGCTGTGCTGAAGTGTGATGGGGATGCACAGGGAAGCTGTTCTTGCTCTCCATGCCCAGACATGATGCCCATGATTAGGTGGTGGAGGAAATGTGAAAGTCAATGAGAGACAGAGGGCCATCGCCAAGACAATTACCCATTCCCAGTTTCTGCAGTCCTTTGAGACCATCTTTGTCTGAACCTCCATCCCCAGCACAGCTCCACCCAAAGCAAGACGAACACTCTTCCCCAAGAGCTGGGGCCTCCAATGTCAACAGCGCTTGTCTAGGCGGAGATGCCACAAGTCAAGGACTGGTGGCTATTGGCTGTGGTGGAACTAGGGATGTCTTCCTCACCTTCAAGAAACAGTGCCTGAATGATGAATTGCTGCAGTATGCCCCACCCTCCAGTGCCTAGAGGAATGAGGCAGTGCCCCAAGCCTATTCCCATTAAGGAATGGTTTTCTCCCTTGGCCATCAGTATCCAGATGAAAAGACCACACAGGGACACACTCAGGGTTGCTGCAAATGTTTATCAAGGCTCAGGAGGGAAAGGAGGTGACTCCAAGAGGAGGCCCCGAGATCGTAGCACAGCAGGAGCAGACAAAAATCTGTTCAGCTTTACCAATGGCAGACTTGCAACAGGGCATAAATCTACCTGGCCCACATGGGGAGGAGGGCTAGCAGGTCTCTCCAGGCTTGTTTCTGGGGGCCTCACACAAAGCAGAGGGCAAAAAAGCAAAGAAAGAAAAAGAGCATGTAGAAAACAAGGTAGGAAGACATTGGTCATGTTGTCATAGACTCAAGACTGGCCCCTTCCTATCTGTCTTTACAGGACAAGACAGAGATGGTCAGGTCCTCTTAGAACAACAACATGAGGTCTCTTCTTCCATCCATTTTAGTCCAGCAGCATGTTCTGGGTTCCTGGGGTCCTGGTCTGGGGCAGTGTCTGGCATCTTTAGCAGGGGCGGCACCTGCTGCCACAGTAGCGGCTGGTAATGCAGGAGAGGTCACAGCACCCAGAGTTGATGGGGACTCCATCACAGCTGAGGATGCTGCCAACGGCAGCGGAGGTGGAGGATCCCACAGCTGTGTTCTGCGGGAAGGAGCTGAGGATGGGGCCGGGCAGGGTCACCACCACAGGAGAGGGCTGGATGACAATGGTGGAGTTCTGGCACTGCCTGACGCAGGGCTCGTTGCAGCTGCTGGCCAGCGGGGTCGGGCCGCACGGCTGGCATGGCTGGCACTGGTCATAGCAGGACATGTCTGGGGGCAGGAGATGCACCTGGGACAGAGGGCAGATAGGAAGTTTGACATGGGCATGCGTGAGAAGCAGCCAGTCACCCCACCCTAACAGATCCAAGGCACAGGCAGTACTGTGAGCTGGAGGCTGTGCAGGGATGTGCGAGGCATTCTTGGCTGCATCCTGACAGGGCCCAAAAAGAGCCACCACAGCCAGGATACACCCCAGGCTTCAGCATAAGAGCCATCATATCAAAGACCCAATCTTCCTCCATGACAACCCTTCTATAACTTGACTCTCCCACAACCAGCAGTCCCAAGATATGGCAGGGCACACAGCTGATAGCAGCTGAAAGGTCCAAGGAACTGAGTACTCCTGTGGAAGAATGAGGTTGACAAGAAGGGGCTTCACACTCACCTGGTTCCCAACAAGAAGAAGGCCAGAGAAGTGGATGATTGAGCACGGAGCTGGGCTGGCTTTTATAGTGGGCCTTGGCTGCCCCATGTCCAGAGGCATCCCTTGAAGCAGGGACTATTTTCTGACAAGCTACTCATGCATGAAAAACATCCCACCTAATGATACGGGATGTGTGTTGCCTTCCTGTGATGCTGCTTTTCATTTCCTGCTTTATGCCCTTTCCCCAAAGAAGGCAACTTCTGAGTGGCAGGTAGGGAGGCCCAAGTATTTCCAGGCAACACACCTCACTGTGGGCAGAAGACTCGGCTCACGTGCTGGAAGAGTCCGGTAAAAGCAAATGTTGTCAGTCTGGGTTACTCCCTAGGGACTCTCTGGGGCCCTTTTGGCTACAGGTGACCCAGCTCCTGACTGTGACCCTACCCCTGCTGACACTGCCCTCAGGGAATACCTGCTGGCCTGTTTTGCCTCCTCCTGCTCTGACCCAGGGATGTCTGTAAAGGGGGAGAGGTTGTGCAGGGCCCTTTCTGGATCACAAAAGAAAGGCCCAACAGGTCAGTGGCTGTTTTAGTTAGAAGGAATAACAAGATGAATGTACACAGAAAGGAAACCTTTCACGTGCAGGTGATCCTGCCTTCTACCAGCATCGGACAGAGCCGGGTGGATTTTCCCAAGACACACAGTGCAGATCCCGTCCATAGGGAAATCCTTCTTCACTCCCATAACTTGATGCCTTTAATTTTTTGCTTTAAAAAATGAATAAAATCATACACCATCTCCTTACATGATGCAAGCTTATTTAATTCATGACACCCACCAGTGATCAGTAGCAGCACTCCGGCACTTTCCTTAGCACTGCTACTCAGGCTAACAAATGGGATTCTCAGGCCTTAAGTTCAAGGCCCAAGAAAGCTGACATTGTCTTGTCAAGAGCCCTGGCTCCAGTGCCTTCTGGAAGGCTCTCAGTCCACCTCCCCTCTCTATCACGTCAAACTATGTGCTTGGACCAAATGCTGTCCAGAATCTTTGCTGTACAATGTGTCATGTTCATACACATGTTCCTCCCTTGTGGGCACTTGCCTGTATTGGGGCTATGTGGGACAGACTCAGCATTCCCCACAGCAGCCCCTAGAGTGCTGTGCTCTGCTCTTGGAGCTAGAACAGCAGTGCCATCACACCAACGTTGGGGCTATAGTGGAGCAGTGCTGACACAGCATCAAGACTCTCTCCAAGCCCCCCAAAGCCAGCAGGTATGCAGGTGGGCACGAGGTTGGGAGGGGACATCACCAGGGCAGCTGACCTAAACCAACCAAAGGGATATTCCGTACTGCATGATGTCACACTCAGCAGTGAAGATGTGAAAGGGGAAGGAAAAACAGGGGTGGGCATACTAAGTCAGTGCTTCCAAACACTTCGACGAACATCACTTGCTGATGGGAAGTGGAGTATAATTTTCTCTCAGTTTGCTTCCAAACACCCTTCGCTCTTTAGTTTTATAATTATTCTTCCTTTTTCATTTAATTATATTATCCCTATCTACACTTGTAAGCCCTTTAGCTTAAGTCACATTCTCTGCGCACATCTTGCTTTCAGCAGGGGGTGTGAGAGAGCTGTGTGGTGGATGTTTAGTTGGCAAGAAGAGAGCAAGAAGGAACCTGAGAACAGCTGAACAATCACAGAACAAAAACAGCCCAGAAGTGCCCACAGCACATATGCTGAAATGCAGCCTTCTGTATCTGAAGCCCTCTTTCTCCTGAGCCTAAGAAGTTCATTGCCAATTTCAGTCCCCAACAAGGATAGGCCCACAACAGTTTGGATCCTTTCTATAATTCTGTACCACAGGATTCAGAGTGTAAGAGCATGGTGGCAGTCACCCCTCCCTGCCTCTCCAGGCCAGGACACAGCTGCACTCCCCATGGCTAGAGAGTTCAAAAGGATGGCGTTAGCTTTATGTACAGGGAGAAAGGCTCAGAAATCCTGCCATTTTTTGTGCAGGCCCAGCCCTGCGTGGATCTACTGCCGGTGCAGTGTCAGTGGTGTATGGGGTGGGACAGAGGTCCCCCATGGGGAAACCAATGCCACACATACATCTGTGACTCATGGGCCTGGTGCTGAGTTATGCAGGGCCTGAAACCTTGGGCAGAAGTGGCATCGAAGGAGAGGAACATGGGTCCTGGTGTTGCTGTGCTGTGGGAGGAAGGACAGACCCTGTGGGTGCCACACAGAAAGCCAAACAGACGTGTATTGTCTACTCCCACCTCACAGGGGGATTCAAAGGAAACAGAGCTGAACTCTGGAGATGAAGCATACTTAGTCCGGGGCTAATGCATGCAATTTCAGAAATGGGTAGGTTTGATTATATGGATGAAATATACATGGAAGAAATATTTACCCTGAAGGCGATCAAGTCCTGGAGCAGATTGCCAAAGAGATGCTAATGGAGCTCCATCCTCAGAAGAGTTCAGACTTTGCCTGGACTTGATCCTGAGCAACCTGATCTGATGACACCCACTCTGAAAACAGGGTTGGACTACGTGCGTGCTGGAGGTGCAGCCTGTGATCCTCTGGAGGAGGATCATGCACAGTCACCACATGTCAGCCTTGGAGGGATGCTGTTGACAGATCAGTGTTTCTGTTAATTTCCAGGGTGACCCTTGATCACGTACCGATATCATTCATGGTATCAAAAGCGGGTGGAGGGAACAGCACTCATGCAAACTGCTGCTCATGTCAAAAGATGCATGAATTCATGGGTGCACTCACAGACACTCCTGGATGCATACTGAAGTATATTTGGGCACACACAGAGATAGTTGTGCACACAGTGAAGAAAAGAAATACTGCTCTCCTGAACTCCAGGGTTCTGATTTTACTTTCTACTGTCTGTCAAGGAACATCCTGGCTTGCTGAGGCCCTGCTGTGTTTTACCTCCAGAAGATATCGAGTGGTGGAAGGCAAGGAATCCTGAGCAGCAACTCTATCTCCTTCCCACAGGAGTGAGGGGAAGGTCTAGAGAGAGGTTTCTTCTGTTGCTGCTGGGTTTGTCTGAGAGCTGAGAGCTGCTGCTCTTTATTCTGGACTCAGATATCTACCTCTTGATCCAGGCTGGGAATACACTCATGTGTGGTGCCCAAACAGACCATGCATCCTTCTGTGTAGTTTGTCTTTGGAAACCTCTCATTCACTGACATGTGCCATGTCTTGGTCAGGATGCCTCTTTATGGACAATTTACTTTTCCAGCTGTGTGGTCTGGCTCCTCTTCCTCCACTAGTGGGCATAAACTGGGATGTCCTCTTCACACTCATGGCCTATGACCAAGCTGCGTGCATCTGCCACCAACTACAGAACTCCAGTCTGGTGGGAGGCCTGTGGGCTGAGCTCCTGCTCCCCTCCTTGGCACAAGCGGCGCTCACCCTTCGTTTGCCCTGCTCTGGCCCTACACAATCACAGGTCCTTCTGGGACTCGCTGTCAGTCATGCAGCTGCCTTCTGCAGAGAGCTCCTGGACTGCTGTGCTCCTTGAATACAACAGCACCACCAGTTTTCCTGTGCTCCTTGAGCTCCTGCAGGGTGCTCCTGGTCTCCTTCTGAATGTAGACATGTGAGAAGACACAAGATACAGTCTGCTCACTCTCACTTGGCTGCACTTGTATCATGCCGGGGGCTACGTTCCCTCCTCTATACCCACCCCATTGCCAACTTCTCCCACAACAAAGTGGTGTCTATCTTCTCCAGGGCTGTGATTCCCTCTGCTCCATGCACCAACCTACGGCGTAAAGACCGAGAAGGTGAAGGAAGCCATGCGAAACCTGAGAAACAGAGGGAGGTTGTTTCTTTGTTTCCTCTGCTGTGTTCTCTGTCTCTGCTTTCAGGGCCATGCCGTTTTCTCTACTCTCTTCTGCAATGGAGGTCTTGGGGAAGCTGCCATCACTGCTTCCACAGCAGCCCTTATTTTCTTTCTTACCTTTCAGCTCCTCCCTCCTTGTTTCCTACCCTAGAAGCAGCCCTTCAGCACTTGGGAGGGGGGCCGAGAGAAAGAACTGCAGGAAGCTGGAAACAACACACACGGATACAAACCTGACTGATAGATGATGAGGGAGGAAGAGAAGAGATCAAATGTGGGCAGTCACAACACCAGTTGGTGGCCTATCAAGAAGCCACAAGGAGATCAGCTTGGGCCTTGCACCTCCTACAGCTGTGAGCTAGGACACACGCTGGGATGGGTGCAGGACAGACCTATACAACCCCATGAGGGGACGTGCAGGGAAATGGGAGCCGGGAGGAGCACACTAGGGCAGACAGAGCAGGGTGTAAAAGGGGCTGCAGCCTGTACTTGCGTGGCTGGGCCCTGCACATGAGCACCGCTGTCTGTCCTGTCCTCTTCTGGAATATTTCCTTACGTCTCCATAATCTCGCTCTGTCCCATGCACACATGTGCTGCAAGGAGAACGTAGCAATTCCTCATGGAGTAGCAGAAGTGGATTTGATGCTCGCTGCTGGAGTCAGACTCAGCGCGAGGACATCCCTGCCCTGTGCTGTCAGCTGCTGGAGCCAGGGGTCCCCCGAGCAGGGAAAGGGGGTCTCAGCCTCCAGGAAAATGTGGCAAGTCCATTTGGGGGCTCCAAAAGCAGCTACTGGGGGTACTGGCCTGGGTGTATCTTCCCCAAATGGGCATGCTTGTCCCTGCCTGTGTGTCTCCCAGGTACGTGCTCAGCTACTATTGCCGTGAAGCCTGTAAATGGGAAAGTGGCAACTGTGCCCCTCAATCTGGGCAGAGACGCTTGACCGACAATGACAGCTCAATGGGCAGTGCCAGACAGCAGGGCCCCGTACGGTTTGGGGTGCTGTTGGGGCACTCTGTCCCCGGACCAGTTCCTGCTGCTGGCTTTCCACACCTGCAGCAGTGCCGGCCACAGCTGTGATACCAGCGCACCACAGCACCAAGCTCCCAGGCCCAGCCCGGCCTGACCCGTTGCCCTCCACTGGGGACGCTTCAGGCAGGCAGCTGCTTTCTCCTCTCCCGCTTCTCTCCTCTCTCCCTACTCATCTCCCATGCCGTTCACTCCCCTGCCCTTCCCACTCCCAAAGGAGATGCCGTAGCAGACGGGCAGCTGCTGTCTCCGCTCCCTCGCCCTTTCGCTCCCTCTCCCACTCCCACTCCCACTCCCACTCCCTCTCCTATCCCGGGCTGGGCTGCAGGACGGGCAGAGCCCCGCGGGCAGCAGCCGAAGCCCTGCCCGCCCACAGGCGCCCAGCACTCGCAGCCCGGGACAGCCCCCGAGCGGCCCCGGGGCGGAGCTGGCGGCACCGGGCGGCGGCGGCGGGGAGGAGGCGCCGCGGGCGGAGCAGAGCCGGGGCTGGCGGGGGCAGCGCGGCGCGGGCGGCGGAGCGGCGGGATGCGGCAGGGCCGGGCCGCAGGGCTGGCGGCGCTGGCCGCGGTGCTCCTGGGTGCGCGGGGCTGCCGGCGCCGGGGACGGGACGGGACGGGGCTGCCCTCGCTTCTGGCCCGCCGGCTTCTTACGGACCTCGCTCCCCTCTGGCCTCCCTCTGCAGCCATCCCGCCTGCCTCCAGCGAGCTCAGCCGGCCGTTGCCTCCCACCTTGCCTTGCTCCCTGCCTCCCTCCTCTCCTTTCGGCACGTCCCCACTCATTCCTGCCTGCTTCCCTTCTCCTCCTGGCTCGGACTCTTCTCCCAAACAGTCCTGCTCCGACTTGGTCCCCTAATAACCATTCCCAGTGAAATGCCTTTGTGTGCTTTCTATTGAGGGAATGCTCCCATCAGCTGTCAGCCGTTTTCTTCTTCCCTTTCCCACTGTGTGACATTTTCGGTGTAGGAAAGACATTTTCTGAGTTTTCTCCTGCTTTCTTTCTCGGCAGTGGCTGTGGGCAGAGCCCAGGTGCAGCAAGATCCATTGGCAGAGACCAGGGAGGGCATCGGCATCAACATCACCTGCTCACACCCCAACATCCAGATTGATGAAGTCATCCACTGGTACCGCCGTCTCCCGGGCCAAGGACCCGCATTCCTCATGAGCATTCGTAAAGACTCCAGAGCACTGACGGACCTGCCGGGGAGGCTCGAGGTGGCAGCAGACCGCCGGTCCAGCGCCCTGTGGCTCACCGAGCCCCGTCTTCGGGACGCGGCGGTGTATTACTGCGCCCTGAGAGCCACGGGGAGAGGAGCCGGGGCTGCGGCCGTGCAGGAACCGTGGCGGGCGGGGCCGGGCGTGTGTGGCGGGGGCGAGGCAGGGGCACAGCCCCCAGGGGGCGCTGCCGCTCCGCCCGCCAGGACCACCTCGTCCCGCAGCCGCGAGGGTTCCTCCGCCAGCCCGGCCCCTCCAAGGCACTTCGGTTCTGCTGAAAGGGTCTGGAGCCTGGGTGCAGCTGAACGGAGATGGCAGCAGCCTGGCAGAGGTGTGTGCAGCGAAGAGGCACTGAAACACAGCCCCTTTCTCCTGAGCCCTCCTCACGCTGCAGCAATCACCCTCTATTTATGCCAACCTCAGGCCCCAAAAGTCAGGAAAAGTGGAAATGAGCATGAGGAAGTCCCTGCGAGTGCAGGTCCTGGGCCTGAGGAAAGCTGCTGCAGGCTTGGGGGCAAGTGGGCACCTTAGAGCAGCGTGGGGGCATGCAAACTGCCTGCTGTCTTTGCACTGACTCAGCCCATGGGAGTGCAGAGTCCTCAGGGACTGGAGAATGCTGTGTATGGTCCATTACGGCGAACACCAATGCTGACTTGTGGAAGGTGATCAGCCCTGTATGTGTGCCATCACCTGGGCCCTGCCAAGTGCTGTGCTGGGGGCAGTTGGGCCTCATGGGACACATGTTCCTGCCGCACGTGCCCATTTGTGCTGGCCATAGCCCTGAGGTAGGGCAAACGAGGGAAGATGAGGGTGGAGTAGAAGCAGTCGGGTATCCCTGCACTTATTCCACCCATTCCCTACATCTGCCATCAATCTTCTGTCTCCACCTGCTTCCCCAGCACAGCACTGTCCTGAGAAAGAAGAAGCCCGTTCTTAAGAGCCTACAGGGTGTCAAGCCTCCACAGCCTCCCACAGACTCGTAGCTTCTTCTGTGAGGACAGCGCAGGTTGTGCTCTCTGTTTGCAGGACAGGGGGGAGCTGTGGGCAGAGATGCTGCAAGGCAAGGGTAGATTGCCCCTTGCTCTGTGAAAGTGAGGAATGTCTTCTTCAGCTCCAACGGGCATTGTCCAAGAGAAAACCCTCTGCAGCATGTCGCAACCTCCCATTGTTCTGGGAGTGGGGAAAAGGCTCCTTAAACACCCATCTTATACCCACCGAAGGCAAGACAATTCTCGCTGGGCGGCTCAGGAGGACATACGCAGAGGGAAGAAACATCTACAGCCAAGGCTGGGTTGCCGGAAACTTTAATGAGTGTAGAGAGGAAAAGGAGGTCACTCTGAGCAGAGGCCCTTCAGTGCAGGGATCTCCAGGGCCTACTGAGAGACATGGGCCGAGTTTTCAGAAATCTCAGGGTAGCCCCTGGTCAGGCTCCTGCCCATGTTTGCCAGAGGAGGTGAGGAAGGTCCGTCATTCTGAAAGCAATTGCATGAAGACTCCTCCTTCTGTTGTCCAGCACCATGGTCGTGCTGGAACCCCAGGGCCATGGGCAGTGCCTTTAGCAGGGCAGGCATCTTCTGCCACAGTAGCAGCTGGAAATGCCTGAGAGATCACAGCACCCAGAGGTGATGGGGACACCGTCACAGGTGAGGATGCTGCCAACAGCAGCAGAGGTAGAGGATCCCACAACGGTGTTCTGTGGGAAGGAGCTGAGGATGGGGCCGGGCAGGGTCACCACTACGGGAGAGGGCTCAATGACGACGGTGGAGTTCTGGCACTGCCTGACGCAGGGCTCGTTGCAGCTGCTGGCCAGCGGGGTCGGGCCACAGGGCCGGCATGGCAGGCACTGGTTATAGCAAGACATGTCTTGGGCTGGAGTTGAACCTTTGAGAGTTGGCAGAAAGGAAGCATAGCACATGGGTAGGTGGGGAGTAGTCTGATTACCCAAAACAAAGGAGCCAAGACAACTGGTGATGGTGGATGTGAAGGTTGTGCCAGGAGGCTCATGGTCCTCATCGCTTTGTACTGACAGGGCCCTTCAAAGAGCAGCCAGATCCAAAGAGACAATCACATTGCACATAACCCAAAAGGCTGCCTCTACACCATGTCACAGTCTCTCTCTACACAGAACGTCTCTCTCCACCATTCTACCATGTCAAGGAACTCCAAGGCCCAGCATAGCTCTGAACCACCACCAGATGAGATGTCTGTTGATGCAAGACCCCTTCTACTTGAGAAGAGGAGGAGAGAGGGCTTCAGACTCACCTGGTTACCAAGGAGGATGAGGCAACAGAATTGGATGAGAGAGCAGAGAACTGGGCTGCCTTTTATACTGGTACTTCATTGCCGCAGGCCCAGAGGCACCCTTGGCAGAGGTAACAATTTTCTGACAGGTTCATCTTGAATGCAAACCATCCCAACAAATGATATGGGCTGTGCACTGGTTTCCTGCACTGCTGCCTTTTCATTTCCAGATCTAGGCCATGGCCATTCTGCAGTGATGGTTTCTTTAGAGTGCTGGCATGAAATGTCCAAGGATTTCTAGGGCAGGAATGCATCAGTGAGGGCAGAAGACTCACTGGAAGTGCTGGATGGGTCCCCTCTGATCATCTTCATGGCTCTGCTCTGAACCCACTTGAACAGCTCTATATCTTTCTCATGCTGGGGGCCCCAAAGCTGAACACAGCACTCCAGGTCGGGTCTCACTGAAGCGGAGCAGAGGCCGTGAATCACCTCCCTCCACATTCTGGACATGCTTCTGTCAAGGCAGACAAGCATGGAAACAAAGCTTCTTTCCTTGGCCAAATTCAACTCTGGCTTCGATTTAGCTCTCCTAACTTGATTCCTATCTTGCCTCATCAGACTATGTACCTATATTCTTTCCAGTCTACCTGTCCTTGCTCCTACCCTCTATGGCCTTCTCTGTCATGTTTGAGTTCAGCCAGTTGCTCCATGTTCATCCATGCAGGTCTCCTGGCATTTTGCCTGACTCCCTCTTTGGTGGGATGCATCACTCCTGAGCTTGGAGGAGGTAATCCTTGAATATTGCTTGAATATTCCTTGAATATTAACCAGCCTTCTTAGGCCCACCTCCCCTTCAGGGCTTTGTATCATGGTACTCAACCAAGCAGATGCCTGAGCAGACCAAAGTCTGCTCTCCAGAAGTCCAGGGCAGCAAGTTTCTTGTGCTTCCTCCTCACTGTGCTCAGGAACCTAACTTCCACCATTTCACAGTGACTGCAGCCAAGGCTGCCCTTGAGCTTCACAGTCCCACCAACCCCAGGTACTATGAGAACGAGGTCCAGAATATAGCACCTCTCCTTTTAAGCTCACCTTTTGCACTCACCTGAGTGCCCGGTTGCTTTTGTTCACACATCTGCTCTTGTCTTGTGACAACCACTGTGCAGCTGGCTTTGTGTGAAGGCACGTGGGTGCCGAGATTTGTGCAGGACTCCATGCAGGTATAGATGAGCACGTGCGTGTGTCCTCGTTTCCCTTTATCACGAGGGTATAAGCACTTGGCAGCACTCTCCCCTGCTCTGTGCATGAGTCCTGCAGGGGAGCGGGTTCCCAGGGTCAGAAGGAGCCTGAGAGCAGCTGAACGCAGATGGCACCAGCCTCTCAGAGATGTGTGCAGGGAAGAGGCACTGGAAAATACAGCTCCTTTCTCCTGAGCCCTCCTTTTCCTCCCGCTGCAACAATCACCCCCTGTTCCTGCCAACTTCAGGCCCAAACAAGGACCGTATCTGGACAGTTTGTATCCTTGGTTTAATTCAGGATAGCAACGTTTGGAGTGCCTCAGAGTGGCTGTCCATCGTTGACCTTGGGATGTACAGGAAAAGCAGACTGCTGTAAGGCTCCTGATAGTGTCTGTCAGTCAGAGATTTCCAACCCTGGACACTGCCAGGTCCTCCTGGGAGTCAGTGCTGAAGCCAGGCCTATCTCCTCACAGTTATATTATAAAGGCCTGCCAGCATTGTCTCAGAAATGCATCACAGAGAGGACAGATTCCCATGGCTGGTTCTGCCTGGACTGGCTGGTTCGCCTGAGGGTAAAGGAGCAGCTGTCACTCCTCCATGTGTAGAATATCACAGCAAAGGGATCACACAATAGCAAGAGTAATTTGTGTGTCCCCCCCTCACTCCCCCTTGTGCCAAATGAATTCTTAGCATTTGGAGTGCTTCAGCATGGCTGACCGTCTGGCACAGTGTTCATAGTTCGTCGGAGCCCTTCCCGCAGGCCTAAGCCTGCAGCTTTGGCATGGAGGGCACCTTCTGCTTGAGTAGCAGCTGGCAGTGCCAGACACCCAGTCCTGCTGAATGCTTTCATTAGGGCCACAAGCAGTCGGAAGGAGGGCACCCTCGTTTGTGCATGGTCCCCAACAAGGGAACACAGGTCATGACAGCATAGGTCACAAATGTGCTGTGGAGAACACAGGCTGGCTGGAGAAAGGGGCTGACCAGAACCTCATTTTGGTGCAAAGGAGCAAAGAAAAGGATTTTCCTCTTGGGTAGGAAGCACCCCCAGAGTAATTCAGGATGGGGGCTGGCTGCCAAGGAAGCAAACCCTCAGGAAAGGCTTTTGGGTGCAGGAGGCACCCAGCCACACATGATGAGCCAGCAGCGTGCCCTTGAAGCAAAGGTAGCCAACGGCCTGTGGAGCTGGAGGCATCAGGGGGTGCCTCGCAGTGCGTGGGGCCGGGCAGGTGGGGCGTGGGCGAGGCGGGGGCACAGCCACAGTCGGGCCGCGTGGGGTCGCTGCCGGTGCTTGGAAGTCCCCTTGCAGGGCCTGGAGTTAAACAGCACGGGCCCGAGGGAGCCTCAGAGCAGCCACATTGGGTTTCCTCCGTTTTCTGCAGTGGTCTTGTTTCCAAGAGCTTGTTGTACAGGTTTCTTCCTAAGCCCAAATCCAGGACCTCTGGCGCTGAGATGACGTCCTGGCAATACAACAAATATCTGTGCTGGACACTCACTCTAATGACACGTGTTGGAACCTTAGATCTTGCCAAAGAACTGAGTCATTGAGGGGTTTGCTGCACTAGCCAGCACTGTTGTAGGTCTGCCCTTGATGCAGTATTCACTCCTGTGTGTGCAGAGCTGCTGACTGCTGAACAGAGGGCTGTGGCGGGGCGTCCTTCCCTGCCAGATAATGTGTGGCTCTCCCGGGGGATTGGGTGGAAAGGGGGTGGGGGAAGCAATCCCATCTTCATTGACAGCAGAGGTGGGTGCAGGCCTCTGTGTCTGGCCGGGTTCTGGATAGGAGGGGGAAGCCACTGGGGACACTTGCCCCTTTCTGGGGCTGCCCACCTGCCAGAAGGGGCAAAAAGAGGGAAGCACACAGCAGCCATGTTGGTGTCCTTTTGCCTTTATGCTGACCAAGTGAAATGTCCTAGGCTTCACAGGCTGTCAGCTGTGAGCTAACTGCACAAGTGTGACACTCCCAGTGCTGGAACACTTCTGGCTGGCCAAGGGGTCCTGGAGCACAGCAAAGACTGGCTGGATTCCTTTCTGACTGCTTTAGCCACTAGTCCATCCCTCTCTTGAGAGCCTTGCTGGGGCAGGGGTGAGCCCCAAGGAGCAGCAGGGGGAGAGCTTTGCTCCACCCTCTGTGCTGAGGTTTAGAGGCTGCTTTGAGCTGGCAGAGGGGGAAGTGAACTTGCAAGCTTGAGCTCCCTCTTTCCAGGCACTACGTGGGCACCCTGTGAAGGCGAGAGCGTGACATGGTCCTGCTTTTCCTGGCAGCCTTGTTGGCACTGTCAGACTTAGGTGAGATGTGACTTTGAGGCAGGGCAAGCTAGGGTCAAGGTGGCATCCCATCATTTCTGGAGGGGAGAAATAGGACTCCTTCCTCCTGGAAGAACTAGAAGTGTTATCTGTAGGGAGAGCAGGGGCTGCAGACCAGTACGGGAGACAGTCTGGGAGATGTCATGAGCAACGAGTGTACAGGGATGAATAAGCATCTGCACTTTTCCTTTGCAGATGCCTAGCGTTCATACATGCATTGTTCATAGGTACGTAAGGACTCAAATCCTGGTAAGATACTGCTAAAAAGTAGGTAAGCTGACAGACTTGGGTATGGGAATTGAATAACACCTGCAGAAAGAAGAGGGCATGTGTACTTAGCTCAGCATTTTATAGCCCATGAAAAGGGAGATGGAGAGGGGGGACAGTGATCAAGTTGGTGAGCTGATAGACACAGGAAAGAGAGGGGGAGAACAGATACATCTTCAAGCAGTGCTGAGATGCTGTTCTGGCTTTGCAGGTCATGCACAGAAGGACTCTGTGGTGCAGTTTGCACAAGAAACTGCCATCCAGGTGGGACACAACGCTACTGTGCACTGCAATTTCTCCACCAGCACCACTACTCCATACATCTTCTGGTACCAGCAGCACCTGACCCAGTCCCCTCAGTTCTTGCTGCAGGTGAGCAAGCTCAAGCCTCATGTGCATTCCGGGAGGATCTCCTCTGTGCTCTCCATGGAGAACTCCCAGGTGCTTCTCCACGTGCAAGATGCCAAGCTCCAGGACAGCGCTGTGTACCTGTGTGCACTGAGCCCACACTGGTGCCTTCAGCTTGCAGCTTTATACAGGAAGGTGCAGGTGCTGTGAGGTGCAGTTCCCTCTCATCACAGTTTGCATGGAGCTCTGAGCTGAGCCTGCCCAGCAAGGACACCTGGGGCTTGTGGTGAGCCAGGTGTGAGTGGCAGCCCCTGCTCCTGATGCCTGGCAGTGTGGTTAGCATAACCAACAGCAAGGCAAATATCCATCATGTGGAAGGGGCTGTTAATGTGCACCCCTTCCTCCTTGTCTCTCCCTCTCACTGGCCCCAGCATGCTGAGACACCCACCATTGTGGCGAGAAAGGGCATTGGTGTTATCAAGCTAGTAATCAAACTAGCAATTTATTTGTAGTAAGCTTTAGGATTTTGTAGTAATTTTTAGTATTTCTAGTAATTTGTTATGTAATAATAAATCCCTAGTTACAACCACAAGCAGTGTCCAGTCCTCATTCTGCCAAGGATCCATAGAGAACCTGCCAGTGCTCTGTAGTGTTGGGAGACAGAGCTGGGTGTAGTCAGCAGGAGCCTTGTGTTAGAATAATGAATGGTTCCCTTGATAAATGGGCCACATTGTGAAGGGGTTTTCTTGGAAATGGAAGGCAAGATGCAAAGCAGCAATGGCTAAGCTCAATACACCACAATCCAAATCCCTCAAGGAATGAATTTAATAAATGGAAAGATGCATGTACAGTAAGGAAAGAGAAAAGGAAGGAAGGAGAGTTAGCTGGCTGTTAGCTGCAATGTGAAAAATTGAGAAGGAGTGGGCTGGAAGGCGATCAGGCCCAGTCAGCATGAGTTTATGAAAGGCAGGTCCTGCTTGACGAACCTGATCTGCTTCTATGACACAGTGACGCTCTGGGTGGATGAGGGAAAGGCTGTGGATATGGTCTACCTTGACTTCAGCAAGGCTTTTGACACCGTTTCCCACAGCATTCTCCTCAAGAAACTGGCTGCTCATGGCTTGGACTGGCGCATGCTTTTTGGGTTAGAAACTGGCTAGATAGCCGGGCCCAAAGAGTCGTGGTAAATGGAGTCAAGTCCAGCTGGAGGCCAGTCACTAGTGGCGTTCCCCAGGGCTCGGTGCTGGGGCCGGTCCTCTTTAATATCTTCATCGATGATCTGGACGAGGGCATTGAGTGCACCCTCAATAAGTTTGCAGATGACACCAAGTTAGGTGCGTGTGTCGATCTGCTTGAGGGTAGGAAGGCTCTGCAGGAGGATCTGGATAGGCTGCACCAATGGGCTGAGGTCAACTGCATGAAGTTCAACAAGGCCAAGTGCCGGGTCCTGCACCTGGGGCGCAATAACCCCAAGCAGAGATACAGGCTGGGAGATGAGTGCTTGGAAAGCTGCCAGGCAGAGAAGGACCTGGGAGTATTGGTTGATGGTCGGCTGAATATGAGCCAGCAGTGTGCTCAGGTGGCCAAGAAGGCCAACGGCATCCTGGCTTGTATCAGAAGCAGTGTGGCCAGCAGATCTAAGGAAGTGATCGCCCCCCTGTACTCGGCTCTGGTGAGGCCACACCTCGAGTACTGTGTTCAGTTTTGGGCAACTCACTGCAAGAAGGACATGGAGGTGCCTGAGCAAGTGCAGAGAAGGGCAACGAAGCTGGTGAGGGGCCTGGAGAACAAGTCTTACAAGGAGCAGCTGAGGGAGCTGGGCTTGTTCAGCCTGGAGAAGAGGAGGCTCAGGGGTGACCTTATCACTCTCTATAGGTACCTCAAAGGAGGCTGTAGTGAGGTGGGGGTTGGTCTATTCTCCCACGTGTCTGGTGACAGGTCAAGGGGGAATGGGCTAAAGTTGTACAAGGGGAGTTTTAGGTTGGATATTAGCAAGAACTTCTTTACCTAGAGGGTTGTTAGGCATTGGAATAGGCTGCCCAGGGAAGTGGTTGAGTCACCATCCCTGGAGGTCTTTAAAAGACGTTTAGATGTAGTGCTTAATGATATGGTTTAGTGGAGGACTGGTTAGTGTTAGGTCAGAGGTTGGACTAGGTGATCTTGAAGGTCTCTTACATTCTGTGATTCTGTGATCCTCAGAGAGGAAGGGTCCCTTGTTGGGCCGGGGTCTCCCAGCACACAGGCGTGATTTTTACTCCTGCAATTAGGATAGTACACGGTGACTTCACATGTAAATACTCCTAATCTTTGTTTTTCAGCTGTCTATTCATATTGCATTGCTAGGTGATATATTCAAAAGCCAAATGAAGCCACACTCTTCTTGAATGAGCGAAAGAACACAAGGCAATGCGCACATTCTGGAACATAAAAAATTCCTACTAGAAATTGGGACTTTTGTTGCTTTTCTTGAGGGTGGATTGTGAATATAGATGGATGCCAGCAGGAGTGGCCTTCTAGTACCGAATAAAACACCATAAGTTGGAGGTAACACAAGAAAGAAAAAGGGAATAGCATAGGCAAAGTTTTTTTTTCTGATGCTGGGTACCCTGAGTTATGGAGCTGTACTGGGACTGTCTGGGACAGAATTAACATTCCCCACAGTAGTCCCTAGAGTGCTGTGCTCTGCACTTGGAGCTAGAACTCCACTGCCGTCACAACAATGTTTGGGCAATTATGGACCAGTGCTGGCACAACATCAAGATTCTTTCTCCAACACCTCCAAAGCCAGGAAGTGGAGGGTGGGCAAAAGGAGGGAGGGGACATCACCATGGCAGCTGACCCACATCATCCAAAGGGATATTCCATACCATGTGATGTCACACTCAGCAATAAAAGGTGGAAAAGGGGAAGGAAAGCGGGGAGCTCTCATTATGAAGACATCTGTCCTCCCAAACAATCGCTATGAGTATTGAGGCCCTGCTTCCCAGGAGATGGCCAAACATCACTTTTTATGGGGAAGTAGAGAATAATTTTCTTTTCTCTCTGTGCTTCTGTGCAGCCCTTGCTTATTTCTCTCTCTTACTTTTCCCTTATATTAAATTTTTTTCTTCTCACCCTCTTCTGATGAGGGGGAGTAAGAGAGTGGATGTGGTGGAGCTCACCAAGGAACAGAAGACAGACCACTTGTCAGGGCAAGGCACATGCTGCAGATCCTGCTCCTGCTGAGATTCACTGGCATTGTTATCTTTGGAGATTTTCTGGGATTTTGTGTAATTCTTCTTTGAAATGGAGAACTCTATTCATCAAACAACAACACGTTGCTTCACTCCTACAGATTTGCCACATGCACACTACCACATGCCAAAGGATGTGGACAGCACAGCTCTGTCCAGCACAGCAGAGCTCTGTGCCTATTCAGGCGAGCTGCCATGCAGATCCCAAACTTCTCCACGAAAAATCTCCTTCTGTTTTGGGACACCACAGGCAGTGAAGAGTATTTACTGCTTCATGCGGTAAATATTTTTGGACAGAGGGAGAACATTCACGCTGCCTGGGGGCTATGAAAGGAACAGTTGGGGTCTGCAGAGCTTGGAGTGTCATTCCTTTGGATGTCTGAGAAGTACACATTTGAGGCATTGACAAGGCAACTAGCCAGGCGCAGCCTAGCCAGACAAGGTGTTAGGGGTGGTGATAGAGGGGGCCCAAGCATCAGGGAAGCAGAAACTGCTGGGGATGTGGCCCTGGGTGGGTGCCCCCTGTGGCCCATCATTGTGAGTGCATGTGACCCACTGAACCCACATCCTTTTCCCTGCTGACTCCTCACCCCTTGCCCGATGGAACAGGTTGTCCTTGTCCCCCCTAGGCTCGTGCCATCCAACACCCCAATGAAGCCCTGTTCCTCTTGCAAATGCTAGGTTATCCCACCAGAACAGGACACAGCCAGAAACCCTGGATGCTGCGTAGCATGGTTCCTCCCTTCTTTCTTGAAATGTGAAAGGCATCTATTCCTCACACAGGAAACAGGAACATTTCTATGGAGCAGAGGACCCCAAGGTAGAAAGAACAAGCTCAGTGGGGAAGACTGCCCTGACATCAGCCATGGCCAAACAGTGCCTGTGCAGAAGAGAGGAGAGAAGGCAGATGTAGCTGGGGAAGTGAGGACCCCACTGGGAGAGGAGACAAGAGCAGTCCCTGCACATGATGCGGCTCCCAGAGTTCCCCTGACTGTGACAATCCTCAGAGGTTGCTGCAGCTGGAGGAGGGAGAAACCCCAGGGAGCATTTGGGGCACAGTCAGAACAGATCATTTCTCATCGCTGAATCTCTTCCTGTTCCCCCAGCAGAGTCATTTCCGGCAGCTCTGTTCTCTTGGGGCTGGGAGGTGCTTTTCTGACTCTCTCTCCCACAGCAAACAGGAGGATCAGTCTCAGCATGCACCATGGGTATCTCGTCTTCACTGCCTTCCTGGGGCAACTGCTGGGTAAGTGCTGGCTTTTAATCAAGACATAAATCTTCTTTTCCCAGGAAGCCCTCGTCAGCCTTACCACATTTATGTGAAAAAGAGATTATGAATCACAGAGAAAATGCTGGTAAATGTTGTCTCCTGTTTCTGGTTCTTGGACTGGTTATCTCACAATGCTGTTATTCTTCGAAATTTGGAATGAGGAGATGGAGAACAGACCTCTCCTGCTTCTCTCGTCCTTTCAGTCCATCCCTTTTCTGCGTCTCTCTTCTGGTCCACCTACTGTAACCAGAGAAGATTTCATCAGTCTCTGCAGTCCCTCATTTCTCCCTTTCCTATAGAAACAGCCAGATTGTGTCCAAGTGGATACAGGGACATTAAAGCTCTCCTCCCATGCACATTACCAGGGTGTCCAGTCTGTCTTCTGCCTGATGTGTGAGGCAGGAGGAGCAGGCACACAGCACAGCTCTCCTCAGGGTCCTCTCTGGCCAGGGAGCTCTGAGCTCTGCCCCCACACCACCTTGCTGTGCCCCAGCCCTGGGGACCTTTCAGCCCAGTAAAGGACAAGGGGCCTTATCTCCCACAGGTCTGAATTCACTCCTGTTTGGCTGTCTGGAGATTTCCCCACAGAACTGCTGAACTTCTCTTTCTTCCAGAAACCACGGGGCAGGTGTCCGTCACCCAGCAAGAAGGACAAGTCACCGTGGAGCAGGGAAACATCTTCCAGACCAATTGCACATACCAGAGCTCCACACCTGATGCCTGGCTCTGGTACCAGCAGAAGAAGGGACAAGCCCCTCAGGTGATTACACATCAAGCAGTAGCAGGCACCAAGCAGAGTGATCGTTTCACCACGGAGCTGAACACTGAGGGGAAATCCAGTGTTCTGCGTCTGAAGGAAGTCAAGCTTTCTGACAGCGCCTTGTACTTCTGTGCTGTGAGTGACACCCTGGTGCAGGAAGCTGCCCTGGCTGTGCAACAACTCTGGATGTGGAGGGCACTTGTTCTCCAGAAGGATTCTGTCATTTCCAAGACAATTGTGAATCTCCAAATTGTGAATATGCTCCTCCATCTCAGACTTCAGTGTTAGCCAGGAGATAATTCTGGCTCAGAAGCACCTATTGATTATTGCTCTAACCCAAGCAATAGATGTGTTATGCGTAGAAAGTCTCGGTCCCAGCGTGAGAGCTGGGCCGGGGCTAATACCTGATAGGCCAGATTCCAGAGAGGCCTGGATGAAGGCTCCATCCAGTGATGGCCCTGCACCGCCTAAGAGGCTGGCTAGGCCAGGCTGACAAGATTTGGCCAGACCAGGCACAGGCACACAGGCAGCAGAGCTGGGGCAATGCCATGCTAGGCCTGAGCTTGAGCAGAGCCCCCAGTCTTTGGGCTAGGGGCCAAGAGTCCTTGTGAAAGTAAAGCACCCCCACACCACAGGGCCCCGAGGTGTGCTACTGTGGGAAGGTCCTCACCTGGGTGTGGAGAGCAGTGGGGCTACATGGAGCACAAGGGCCACTTCATCCTCATGGCTCTGGGAATGACAGAGGAGCTTGGTGCCTGGGAGAAGATCACGCAGCGTGTGCCCTGTGGTTGGGCTGGTGCACACCCTGTGATAGTCAGGGCCCATACACAGATCTTGCTGAGTGCACAATCAGGTCCCATTCTCACTGCTATGTCTCAGCAGAGACTGTGGGATACCTGCCCCCACAGAATGTCTTTTCTGGAGCATGGTGCAATTGTGCCACCTATGGGGTCTCTGAGTTCCAGGGCCTGATGAAAGATGATCCATGCTTGGGGAAAAGAAAGCAAGACTGAGCAGCCATGAGTGTTTGGGCATTGGTCCCTGTCCTGGGCCTGCCTTCATGAAAAAGGAATTGAGTTCACAGGGCCTGGGGACTCCAGTGTGTGGCCTGATGGGACTGGTACCAGAACGAACCTGTGGATCCCCTCAGCCCTATGCATCTTGGCAACAGCTGGGCCATGCCAGACGCTGTGCTGAAGTGTGATGGGGATGCACAGGGAAGCTGTTCTTGCTCTCCATGCCCAGACATGATGCCCATGATTAGGTGGTGGAGGAAAGGTGAAAGTTGATGAGAGACAGAGGGCCATCGCCAAGACAATTACCCATTCCCAGTTTCTGCAGTCCTTTGAGACCATCTTTGTCTGAACCTCCATCCCCAGCACAGCTCCACCCAAAGCAAGACGAACACTCTTCCCCAAGAGCTGGGGCCTCCAATGTCAACAGCGCTTGTCTAGGCGGAGATGCCACAAGTCAAGGACTGGTGGCTATTGGCTGTGGTGGAACTAGGGATGTCTTCCTCACCTTCAAGAAACAGTGCCTGAATGATGAATTGCTGCAGTATGCCCCACCCTCCAGTGCCTAGAGGAATGAGGCAGTGCCCCCAGCCTATTCCCACTAAGGAATGGTTTTCTCCCTTGGCCATCAGTATCCAGATGAAAAGACCACACAGGGACACACCCAGGGTTGCTGCAAATGTTTATCAAGGCTCAGGAGAGAAAGGAGGTGACTCCAAGATTAGGCCCCGAGATCATAGCACAGCAGGAGCAGACAAAAATCTGTTAGCTTTTCCAATGGCAGACTTGCAACAGGGCATCAATCTACCTGGCCCACATGGGGAGGAGGGCTAGCAGGTCTCTCCAGACCAGTTTCTGGGGCCCTCACACAAAGCAGAGGGCAAGAAAGCAAATAAAGAAAAAGAGTGTGTAGAAAACAGGATAGGAAGACATTGGTCATGTTGTCATAGACTCAAGACTGGCCCCTTCCTATCTGTCTTTACAGGACAAGCCAGAGATGGACAGATTCTCTTAGAACAACAACAAGAGGTCTCTTCTTCCATGCATTTTGGGCAGCAGCATGTTCTGAGTTCCTGCGGTCCTGGTCTGGGGCAGTGTCTGGCATCTTTAGCAGGGGCGGCACCTGCTGCCACAGTAGCGGCTGGTAATGCAGGAGAGGTCACAGCACCCAGAGTTGATGGGGACGCCGTCACAGCTGAGGATGCTGCCAACGGCAGCGGAGGTGGAGGATCCCACAGCTGTGTTCTGCGGGAAGGAGCTGAGGATGGGGCCGGGCAGGGTCACCACCACGGGAGAGGGCTGGATGACGATAGTGGAGTTCTGGCACTGCCTGACGCAGGGCTCGTTGCAGCTGCTGGCCAGCGGGGTCGGGCCACACGGCTGGCATGGCCGGCACTGGTCGTAGCAGGACATGTCTGGGGGCAGGAGGTGCACCTGGGACAGAGGGCAGGGAGGAAGCAGAACATGGGCATTCATGAGGAGCAGCCAGTCACCCCACCCTAACAGATCCAAGGCACAGGCAGTACTGAGAGCTGGAGGCTATGCAGGGATGTGCGAGCAGTTCTTGGCTGCATCCTGACAGGGCCCAAAAAGAGCCACCACAACCAGGCTACACCCTAGGCTCCAGCACGGGAGCCATCATATCAAAGGCCCAATCTTCCTCCATGACAAACCTTCTACCCCTTGACTCTCCCACAACCAGCAGTCCCAAGATATGGCAGGGCACACAGCTGATAGCAGCTGAAAGGTCCAAGGAACTGAGTCCTCCTGTGGGAGAATGAGGGGGACAAGAAAAGGCTTCACACTCACCTGGTTCCCAACAAGAAGAAGGCCAGAGAAGTGGATGAGAGAGCACGGAGCTGGGCTGGCTTTTATAGTGGGCCTTGGCTGCCCCATGTCCAGAGGCATCCCTTGAAGCAGGGACTATTTTCTGACAAGCTACTCATGCATGAGAAACATCCCACCTAATGATACGGGATGTGTGTTGCCTTCCTGTGATGCTGCTTTTCATTTCCTGCTTTATGCCCTTTCCCCAAAGAAAGCAACTTCTAAGTGGCAGGCAGGGAGGCCCAAGTATTTCCAGGCAACACACCTCACTGTGGGTAGAAGACTCAGCTCCTGTGCTGGAAGAGTCCAGTAAAAGCAAATGTTGTCAGTCTGGGTGACTCCCTAGGTGCTTGAGCGGGTCCAGAGAAGGGCAACGAAGCTGGTGAGGGGCCTGGAGAACAAGTCCTACGAGGAGCGGCTGAAGGAGCTGGGTTTGTTCAGCCTGGAGAAGAGGAGGCTCAGAGGCGACCTTATTGCTCTTTACAGATACCTTAAAGGAGGCTGTAGTGAGGTGGGGGTTGGCCTGTTCTCCCACGTGACTGGTGACAGGACGAGGGGGAATGGGCTAAAGTTGCGCCAGGGCAGTTTTAGGTTGGATGTTAGGAAGAACTTCTTTACCGAAAGGGTTGTTAGACACTGGAACAGGCTGCCCAGGGAAATGGTGGAGTCACCATCCCTTTAAGTCTTTAAAAGACGTTTAGATGTAGAGTTTAGGGATATGGTTTAGTGGGGACTGTTAGCATTAGGTCAGAGATTGGACTCGATGATATTGAGGTCTCTTGCAAACTAGAAATTCTATGATTCTCTGATTCTGTGATTCTGTGACTCTCTTGGGCCCTTTTGGCTACAGGTGAGCCAGCTCCTGACTGTGACCCTACCCCTGCTGACACTGCCCTCAGGGAATACCTGCTGGCCTGTTTTGCCTCCTCCTGCTCTGACCCAGCGATGTCTGTAAAGGGGGAGAGGTTGTGCAGGGCCCTTTCTGGATCACAAAAGAAAGGCCCAACAGGTCAGTGGCTGTTTTAGTTAGAAGGAATAACAAGATGAATGTACACAGAAAGGAAACCTTTCACGTGCAGGTGATCCTGCCTTCTACCAGCATCGGACAGAGCCGGGTGGATTTTCCCAAGACACACAGTGCAGATCCTGTCCATAGGGAAATCCTTCTTCACTCCCATAACTTGATGCCTTTAATTTTTTGCTTTAAAAACAAATAAAATCATACACCATCTCCTTACATGATGCAAGCTTATTTAATTCATGACACCCACCAGTGATCAGTAGCAGCACTCCGGCACTTTCCTTAGCACTGCTACTCAGGCTAACAAATGGGATTTTCAGGCCTTAAGTTCAAGGCCCAAGAAAGCTGACATTGTCTTGTCAAGAGCCCTGGCTCCGGTGCCTTCCGCAAGGCTCCCAGTCTGCCTCCCCTCTCTATCACATCAAACCATGTACTTTGCTTAAATGCTGTCCAGAATCTTTGCTGTACACTGTGTCACGTTCATGCACATGTTCCTCCCTTGTGGGCACTTGCCTGTATTGGGGCTATGTGGGACAGACTCAGCATTCCCCACAGCAGCCCCTAGAGTGCTGTGCTCTGCTCTTGGAGCTAGAACAGCAGTGCCATCACACCAACATTGGGGCTATAGTGGAGCAGTGCTGACACAGCATCAAGACTCTCTCCAAGCCCCCCAAAGCCAGCAGGTATGCAGGTGGGCACGAGGTTGGGAGGGGACATCACCAGGGCAGCTGACCTAAACCAACCAAAGGGATATTCCGTACTGCATGATGTCACACTCAGCAGTGAAGATGTGAAAGGGGAAGGAAAAACAGGGGTGGGCATACTAAGTCAGTGCTTCCAAACACTTCGACGAACATCACTTGCTGATGGGAAGTGGAGTATAATTTTCTCTCAGTTTGTTTCCAAACACCCTTCGCTCTTTAGTTTTATAATTTTTCTTCCTTTTTCATTTAATTATATTATCCCTATCTACACTTGTAAGCCCTTTAGCTTAAGTCACATTCTCTGCGCACATCTTGCTTTCAGCAGGGGGTGTGAGAGAGCTGTGTGGTGGATGTTTAGTTGGCAAGAAGAGAGCAAGAAGGAACCTGAGAACAGCTGAACAATCACAGAACAAAAACAGCCCAGAAGTGCCCACTGCACATATGCTGAAATGCAGCCTTCTGTATCTGAAGCCCTCTTTCTCCTGAGCCTAAGAAGTTCATTGCCAATTTCAGTCCCCAACAAGGATAGGCCCACAACAGTTTGGATCCTTTCTATAATTCTGTACCACAGGATTCAGAGTGTAAGAGCATGGTGGCAGTCACCCCTCCCTGCCTCTCCAGGCCAGGACACAGCTGCACTCCCCATGGCTAGAGAGTTCAAAAGGATGGCGTTAGCTTTATGTACAAGGAGAAAGGCTCAGAAATCCTGCCATCTTTGTGCAGGCCCAGCCCTGCGTGGATCTACTGCCGGTGCAGTGTCAGTGGTGTATGGGGTGGGACAGAGGTCCCCCATGGGGAAACCAATGCCACACATACATCTGTGACTCATGGGCCTGGTGCTGAGTCATGCAGGGCCTGAAACCTTGGGCAGAAGTGGCATCGAAGGAGAGGAACATGGGTCCTGGTGTTGCTGTGCTGTGGGAGGAAGGACAGACCCTATGGGTGCCACACAGAAAGCCAAACAGACGTGTATTGTCTACTCCCACCTCACAGGGGGATTCAAAGGAAACAGAACTCTGGAGATGAAGCATACTTAGTCCGGGGCTAATGCGTGCAATTTCAGAAATGGGTAGGTTTGGTTATATGGATGAAATATACATGGAAGAAGTATTTACCCTGAAGGCGATCAAGTCCTGGAGCAGATTGCCTAAGAGATGCTATTGGAGCTCCACCCTCTGAAAAGTTCAGACTTTGCCTGGACTTGATCCTAAGCAACCTGATCTGATGAGACCCGCTCTGAAAACAGGGTTGGACTACGTGCGTGCTGGAGGTGCAGCCTGTGATCCTCTGGAGGAGGATCATGCACAGTCACCACATATCAGCCTTGGAGGGATGCTGTTGACAGATCAGTGTTTCTGTTAATTCCCAGGGTGACCCTTGATCACGTACTGATATCATTCATGATATCAAAAGCGGGTAGAGGGAACAGCACTCATGCAAACTGCTGCTCATGTCTAAAGATGCATGAATTCATGGGTGCACTCACAGACACTCCTGGATGCATACTGAAGTATATTTGGGCACACACAGAGATAGTTGTGCACACAGTGAAGAAAAGAAATACTGCTCTCCTGAACTCCAGGGTTCTGATTTTACTTTCTACTGTCTGTCAAGGAACATCCTGGCTTGCTGAGGCCCTGCTGTGTTTTACCTCCAGAAGATATCGAGTGGTGGAAGGCAAGGAATCCTGAGCAGCAACTCTATCTCCTTCCCACAGGAGTGAGGGGAAGGTCTAGAGAGAGGTTTCTTCTGTTGCTGCTGGGTTTGTCTGAGAGCTGAGAGCTGCTGCTCTTTATTCTGGACTCAGATATCTACCTATTGATCCAGGCTGGGAATACACTCATGTGTGGTGCCCAAACAGACCATGCATCCTTCTGTGTAGTTTGTCTTTGGAAACCTCTCATTCACTGACATGTGCCATGTCTTGGTCAGGATGCCTCTTTATGGACAATTTACTTTTCCAGCTGTGTGGTCTGGCTCCTCTTCCTCCACTAGTGGGCCTAAACTGGAATGTCCTCTTCACACTCATGGCCTATGACCAAGCTGCGTGCATCTGCCACCCACTGCAGAACTCCAGTCTGGTGGGAGGCCTGTGGGCTGAGCTCCTGCTCCCCTCCTTGGCACAAGCGGTGCTCACCCTTCGTTTGCCCTGCTCTGGCCCTACACAAATGCATCTCCTTCTGGGACTCGCTGTCAGTCAAGCAGCTGCCTTCTGCAGAGAGCTTCTAGACTGCTGTACTCCTTAAATACAACAGCACCACCAGTTTTCCTGTGCTCCTTGAGCTCCTGCAGGGTGCTCCTGGTCTCCCTCTGAATGTAGACATGTGAGAAGACACAAGATACAGTCTGCTCACTCTCACTTGGCTGCACTTGTATCATGCCGGGGGCTACGTTCCCTCCTCTATACCCACCCCATTGCCAACTTCTCCCCACAACAAAGTGGTGTCTATCTTCACCAGGGCTGTGATTCCCTCTGCTCCATGCACCAACCTACGGCGTAAAGACCAAGAAGGTGAAGGAAGCCATGCGAAACCTGAGAAACAGAGGGAGGTTGTTTCTTTGTTTCCTCTGCTGCGTTCTCTGTCTCTGCTTTCAGGGCCATGCCGTTTTCTCTACTCTCTTCTGCAATGGAGGTCTTGGGGAAGCTGCCATCACTGCTTCCACAGCAGCCCTTATTTTCTTTCTTACCTTTCAGCTCCTCCCTCCTTGTTTCCTACCCTAGAAGCAGCCCTTCAGCACTTGGGAGGGGGGCCGAGAGAAAGAACTGCAGGAAGCTGGAAACAACACACACGGATACAAACCTGACTGATAGATGATGAGGGAGGAAGAGAAGAGATCAAATGTGGGCAGTCACAACACCAGTTGGTGGCCTATCAAGAAGCCACAAGGAGATCAGCTTGGGCCTTGCACCTCCTACAGCTGTGAGCTAGGACACACGCTGGGATGGGTGCAGGACAGACCTATACAACCCCATGAGGGGACGTGCAGGGAAATGGGAGCCGGGAGGAGCACACTAGGGCAGACAGAGCAGGGTGTAAAAGGGGCTGCAGCCTGTACTTGCGTGGCTGGGCCCTGCACATGAGCACCGCTGTCTGTCCTGTCCTCTTCTGGAATATTTCCTTACGTCTCCATAATCTCGCTCTGTCCCATGCACACATGTGCTGCAAGGAGAACGTAGCAATTCCTCATGGAGTAGCAGAAGTGGATTTGATGCTCGCTGCTGGAGTCAGACTCAGCGCGAGGACATCCCTGCCCTGTGCTGTCAGCTGCTGGAGCCAGGGGTCCCCCGAGCAGGGAAAGGGGGTCTCAGCCTCCAGGAAAATGTGGCAAGTCCATTTGGGGGCTCCAAAAGCAGCTACTGGGGGTACTGGCCTGGGTGTATCTTCCCCAAATGGGCATGCTTGTCCCTGCCTGTGTGTCTCCCAGGTACGTGCTCAGCTACTATTGCCGTGAAGCCTGTAAATGGGAAAGTGGCAACTGTGCCCCTCAATCTGGGCAGAGACGCTTGACCGACAATGACAGCTCAATGGGCAGTGCCAGACAGCAGGGCCCCGTACGGTTTGGGGTGCTGTTGGGGCACTCTGTCCCCGGACCAGTTCCTGCTGCTGGCTTTCCACACCTGCAGCAGTGCCGGCCACAGCTGTGATACCAGCGCACCACAGCACCAAGCTCCCAGGCCCAGCCCGGCCTGACCCGTTGCCCTCCACTGGGGACGCTTCAGGCAGGCAGCTGCTTTCTCCTCTCCCGCTTCTCTCCTCTCTCCCTACTCATCTCCCATGCCGTTCACTCCCCTCCCCTTCCCACTCCCAAAGGAGATGCCGTAGCAGACGGGCAGCTGCTGTCTCCGCTCCCTCGCCCTTTCGCTCCCTCTCCCACTCCCACTCCCACTCCCACTCCCACTCCCTCTCCTATCCCGGGCTGGGCTGCAGGACGGGCAGAGCCCCGCGGGCAGCAGCCGAAGCCCTGCCCGCCCACAGGCGCCCAGCACTCGCAGCCCGGGACAGCCCCCGAGCGGCCCCGGGGCGGAGCTGGCGGCGCCGGGCGGCGGCGGCGGGGAGGAGGCGCCGCGGGCGGAGCAGAGCCGGGGCTGGCGGGGGCAGCGCGGCGCGGGCGGCGGAGCGGCGGGATGCGGCAGGGCCGGGCCGCAGGGCTGGCGGCGCTGGCCGCGGTGCTCCTGGGTGCGCGGGGCTGCCGGCGCCGGGGACGGGACGGGACGGGGCTGCCCTCGCTTCTGGCCCGCCGGCTTCTTACGGACCTCGCTCCCCTCTGGCCTCCCTCTGCAGCCATCCCGCCTGCCTCCAGCGAGCTCAGCCGGCCGTTGCCTCCCACCTTGCCTTGCTCCCTGCCTCCCTCCTCTCCTTTCGGCACGTCCCCACTCATTCCTGCCTGCTTCCCTTCTCCTCCTGGCTCGGACTCTTCTCCCAAACAGTCCTGCTCCGACTTGGTCCCCTAATAACCATTCCCAGTGAAATGCCTTTGTGTGCTTTCTATTGAGGGAATGCTCCCATCAGCTGTCAGCCGTTTTCTTCTTCCCTTTCCCACTGTGTGACATTTTCGGTGTAGGAAAGACATTTTCTGAGTTTTCTCCTGCTTTCTTTCTCGGCAGTGGCTGTGGGCAGAGCCCAGGTGCAGCAAGATCCATTGGCAGAGACCAGGGAGGGCATCGGCATCAACATCACCTGCTCACACCCCAACATCCAGATTGATGAAGTCATCCACTGGTACCGCCGTCTCCCGGGCCAAGGACCCGCATTCCTCATGAGCATTCGTAAAGACTCCAGAGCACTGACGGACCTGCCGGGGAGGCTCGAGGTGGCAGCAGACCGCCGGTCCAGCGCCCTGTGGCTCACCGAGCCCCGTCTTCGGGACGCGGCGGTGTATTACTGCGCCCTGAGAGCCACGGGGAGAGGAGCCGGGGCTGCGGCCGTGCAGGAACCGTGGCGGGCGGGGCCGGGCGTGTGTGGCGGGGGCGAGGCAGGGGCACAGCCCCCAGGGGGCGCTGCCGCTCCGCCCGCCAGGACCACCTCGTCCCGCAGCCGCGAGGGTTCCTCCGCCAGCTCGGCCCCTCCAAGGCACTTCGGTTCTGCTGAAAGGGTCTGGAGCCTGGGTGCAGCTGAACGGAGATGGCAGCAGCCTGGCAGAGGTGTGTGCAGCGAAGAGGCACTGAAACACAGCCCCTTTCTCCTGAGCCCTCCTCACGCTGCAGCAATCACCCTCTATTTATGCCAACCTCAGGCCCCAAAAGTCAGGAAAAGTGGAAATGAGCATGAGGAAGTCCCTGCGAGTGCAGGTCCTGGGCCTGAGGAAAGCTGCTGCAGGCTTGGGGGCAAGTGGGCACCTTAGAGCAGCGTGGGGGCATGCAAACTGCCTGCTGTCTTTGCACTGACTCAGCCCATGGGAGTGCAGAGTCCTCAGGGACTGGAGAATGCTGTGTATGGTCCATTACGGCGAACACCAATGCTGACTTGTGGAAGGTGATCAGCCCTGTATGTGTGCCATCACCTGGGCCCTGCCAAGTGCTGTGCTGGGGGCAGTTGGGCCTCATGGGACACATGTTCCTGCCGCACGTGCCCATTTGTGCTGGCCATAGCCCTGAGGTAGGGCAAACGAGGGAAGATGAGGGTGGAGTAGAAGCAGTCGGGTATCCCTGCACTTATTCCACCCATTCCCTACATCTGCCATCAATCTTCTGTCTCCACCTGCTTCCCCAGCACAGCACTGTCCTGAGAAAGAAGAAGCCCGTTCCTAAGAGCCTACAGGGTGTCAAGCCTCCACAGCCTCACACAGACTCGTAACTTCTTCTGTGAGGACAGCACAGGTTGTGCTCTCTGTTTGCAGGACAGGGGGGAGCTGTGGGCAGAGATGCTGCAAGGCAAGGGTAGATTGCCCCTTGCTCTGTGAAAGTGAGGAATGTCTTCTTTAGCTCCAACGGGCATTGTCCAAGAGAAAACCCTCTGCAGCATGTCGCAACCTCCCATTGTTCTGGGAGTGGGGAAAAGGCTCCTTAAACACCCATCTTATACCCACCGAAGGCAAGACAATTCTCGCTGGGCGGCTCAGGAGGGCATACGCAGAGGGAAGAAACATCTACAGCCAAGGCTGGGTTGCCGGAAACTTTAATGAGTGTAGAGAGGAAAAGGAGGTCACTCTGAGCAGAGGCCCTTCAGTGCAGGGATCTCCAGGGCCTACTGAGAGACATGGGCCGAGTTTTCAGAAATCTCAGGGTAGCCCCTGGTCAGGCTCCTGCCCATGTTTGCCAGAGGAGGTGAGGAAGGTCCGTCATTCTGAAAGCAATTGCATGAAGACTCCTCCTTCTGTTGTCCAGCACCATGGTCGTGCTGGAACCCCAGGGCCATGGGCAGTGCCTTTAGCAGGGCAGGCATCTTCTGCCACAGTAGCGGCTGGAAATGCCTGAGAGATCACAGCACCCGGAGGTGATGGGGACACCGTCACAGCTGAGGATGCTGCCAACAGCAGCAGAGGTAGAGGATCCCACAACGGTGTTCTGTGGGAAGGAGCTGAGGATGGGGCCGGGCAGGGTCACCACTACGGGAGAGGGCTCAATGACGACGGTGGAGTTCTGGCACTGCCTGACGCAGGGCTCGTTGCAGCTGCTGGCCAGCGGGGTCGGGCCACAGGGCCGGCATGGCAGGCACTGGTTATAGCAAGACATGTCTTGGGCTGGAGTTGAACCTTTGAGAGATGGCAGAAAGGAAGCATAGCACATGGGTAGGTGGGGAGTAGTCTGATTACCCAAAACAAAGGAGCCAAGACAACTGGTGATGGTGGATGTGAAGGTTGTGCCAGGAGGCTCATGGTCCTCATCGCTTTGTACTGACAGGGCCCTTCAAAGAGCAGCCAGATCCAAAGAGACAATCACATTGCACATAACCCAAAAGGCTGCCTCTACACCATGTCACAGTCTCTCTCTACACAGAACGTCTCTCTCCACCATTCTACCATGTCAAGGAACTCCAAGGCCCAGCATAGCTCTGAACCACCACCAGATGAGATGTCTATTAATGCAAGACCCCTTCTACTTGAGAAGAGGAGGAGAGAGGGCTTCAGACTCACCTGGTTACCAAGGAGGATGAGGCAACAGAATTGGATGAGAGAGCAGAGAACTGGGCTGCCTTTTATACTGGTACTTCATTGCCGCAGGCCCAGAGGCACCCTTGGCAGAGGTAACAATTTTCTGACAAGCTCTTCTTGAATGCAAACCATCCCAACAAATGATATGGGCTGTGCACTGGTTTCCTGCACTGCTGCCTTTTCATTTCCAGATCTAGGCCATGGCCATTCTGCAGTGATGGTTTCTTTAGAGTGCTGGCATGAAATGTCCAAGGATTTCTAGGGCAGGAATGCATCAGTGAGGGCAGAAGACTCACTGGACGTGCTGGATGGGTCCCCTCTGATCATCTTCATGGCTCTGCTCTGGACCCACTTGAACAGGTCTATATCTTTCTCATGCTGGGGGCCCCAAAGCTGAACACAGCACTCCAGGTCGGGTCTCACTGAAGCGGAGCAGAGGCCGTGAATCACCTCCCTCCACATTCTGGACATGCTTCTGTCAAGGCAGACAAGCATGGAAACAAAGCTTCTTTCCTTGGCCAAATTCAATTCTGGCTTCGATTTAGCTCTCCTAACTTGATTCCTATCTTGCCTCATCAGACTATGTATCTATATTCTTTCCAGTCTACCTGTCCTTGCTCCTACCCTCTATGGCCTTCTCTGTCATGTTTGAGTTCAGCCAGTTGCTCCATGTTCATCCATGCAGGTCTCCTGGCATTTTGCCTGACTCCCTCTTTGGTGGGATGCATCACTCCTGAGCTTGGAGGAGGTAATCCTTGAATATTGCTTGAATATTCCTTGAATATTAACCAGCCTTCTTAGGCCCACCTCCCCTTCAGGGCTTTGTATCATGGTACTCGACCAAGCAGATGCCTGAGCAGACCAAAGTCTGCTCTCCAGAAGTCCAGGGCAGCAAGTTTCTTGTGCTTCCTCCTCACTGTGCTCAGGAACCTAACTTCCACCATTTCACAGTGACTGCAGCCAAGGCTGCCCTTGAGCTTCACAGTCCCACCAACCCCAGGTACTATGAGAACGAGGTCCAGAATATAGCACCTCTCCTTTTAAGCTCACCTTTTGCACTCACCTGAGTGCCCGGTTGCTTTTGTTCACACATCTGCTCTTGTCTTGTGACAACCACTGTGCAGCTGGCTTTGTGTGAAGGCACGCGGGTGCCGAGATTTGTGCAGGACTCCATGCAGGTACAGATGAGCACGTGCGTGTGTCCTTGTTTCCCCTTTATCACGAGGGTATATGCACTTGGCAGCACTCTCCCGTGCTCTGTGCATGAGTCCTGCAGGGGAGCGGGTTCCCAGGGTCAGAAGGAGCCTGAGAGCAGCTGAACGCAGATGGCACCAGCCTCTCAGAGATGTGTGCAGGGAAGAGGCACTGGAAAATACAGCTCCTTTCTCCTGAGCCCTCCTTTTCCTCCCGCTGCAACAATCACCCCCTGTTCCTGCCAACTTCAGGCCCAAACAAGGACTGTATCAGGACAGTTTGGATCCTTGGTTTAATTCAGGATAGCAACGTTTGGAGTGCCTCTGAGTGGCTGTCCATCGTTGACCTTGGGATGTACAGGAGAAGCAGACTGCTGTAAGGCTCCTGATAGTGCCTGTCAGTCAGAGATTTCCAACCCTGGACACTGCCATGTCCTCCTGGGAGTCAGTGCTGAAGCCAGGCCTATCTCCTCACAGTTGTCTATAAAGGCCTGCCAGCATTGTCTCAGAAATGCATCACAGAGGGGACAGATTCCCATGGCTGGTTCTGCCTGGACTGGCTGGTTCGCCTGAGGGTAAAGGAGCAGCTGTCACTCCTCCATGTGTAGAATATCACAGCAAAGGGATCACACAATAGCAAGAGTAATTTGTGTGTCCCCCCCTCACTCCCCCTTGTGCCAAATGAATTCTCAGCATTTGGAGTGCTTCAGCATGGCTGACCGTCTGGCACAGTGTTCATAGTTCGTCGGAGCCCTTCCCGCAGGCCTAAGCCTGCAGCTTTGGCATGGAGGGCACCTTCTGCTTGAGTAGCAGCTGGCAGTGCCAGACACCCAGTCCTGCTGAATGCTTTCATTAGGGCCACAAGCAGTCGGAAGGAGGGCACCCTCGTTTGTGCATGGTCCCCAACAAGGGAACACAGGTCATGACAGCATAGGTCACAAATGTGCTGTGGAGAACACAGGCTGGCTGGAGAAAGGGGCTGACCAGAACCTCATTTTGGTGCAAAGGAGCAAAGAAAAGGATTTTCCTCTTGGATAGGAAGCACCCCCAGAGTAATTCAGGATGGGGGCTGGCTGCCAAGGAAGCAAACCCTCAGGAAAGGCTTTTGGGTGCAGGAGGCACCCAGCCACACATGATGAGCCAGCAGCGCGCCCTTGAAGCAAAGGTAGCCAACGGCCTGTGGAGCTGGAGGCATCAGGGGGTGCCCCGCAGTGCGTGGGGCCGGGCAGGTGGGGCGTGGGCGAGGCGGGGGCACAGCCACAGTCGGGCCGCGTGGGGTCGCTGCCGGTGCTTGGAAGTCCCCTTGCAGAGCCTGGAGTTAAACAGCACGGGCCCGAGGGAGCCTCAGAGCAGCCACATTGGGTTTCCTCCGTTTTCTGCAGTGGTCTTGTTTCCAAGAGCTTGTTGTACAGGTTTCTTCCTAAGCCCAAATCCAGGACCTCTGGCGCTGAGATGACGTCCTGGCAATACAACAAATATCTGTGCTGGACACTCACTCTAATGACACGTGTTGGAACCTTGGATCTTGCCAAAGAACTGAGTCATTGAGGGGTTTGCTGCACTAGCCAGCACTGTTGTAGGTCTGCCCTTGATGCAGTATTCACTCCTGTGTGTGCAGAGCTGCTGACTGCTGAACAGAGGGCTGTGGTGGGGCGTCCTTCCCTGCCAGATAATGTGTGGCTCTCCCGGGGGATTGGGTGGAAAGGGGGTGGGGGAAGCAATCCCATCTTCATTGACAGCAGAGGTGGGTGCAGGCCTCTGTGTCTGGCCGGGTTCTGGATGGGTGGGGGAGGCCACTGGGGACACTTGCCCCTTGCTGGGGCTGCCCACCTGCCAGAAGGGGCAAAAAGAGGGAAGCACACAGCAGCCATGTTGGTGTCCTTTTGCCTTTATGCTGACCAAGTGAAATGTCCTAGGCTTCACAGGCTTTCAGCTGTGAGCTAACTGCACAAGTGTGACACTCCCAGTGCTGGAACACTTCTGGCTGGCCAAGGGGTCCTGGAGCACAGCAAAGACTGGCTGGATTCCTTTCTGACTGCTTTAGCCACTAGTCCATCCCTCTCTTGAGAGCCTTGCTGGGGCAGAGGTGAGCCCCAAGGAGCAGCAGGGGGAGAGCTTTGCTCCACCCTCTGTGCTGAGGTTTAGAGGCTGCTTTGAGCTGGCAGAGGGGGAAGTGAACTTGCAAGCTTGAGCTCCCTCTTTCCAGGCACTACGTGGGCACCCTGTGAAGGCGAGAGCGTGACATGGTCCTGCTTTTCCTGGCAGCCTTGTTGGCACTGTCAGACTTAGGTGAGATGTGACTTTGAGGCAGGGCAAGCTAGGGTCAAGGTGGCATCCCATCATTTCTGGAGGGGAGAAATAGGACTCCTTCCTCCTGGAAGAACTAGAAGTGTTATCTTTAGGGAGAGCAGGGGCTGCAGACCAGTACGGGAGACAGTCTGGGAGATGTCATGAGCAACGAGTGTACAGGGATGAATAAGCATCTGCACTTTTCCTTTGCAGATGCCTAGCGTTCATACATGCATTGTTCATAGGTACGTAAGGACTCAAATCCTGGTAAGATACTGCTAAAAAGTAGGTAAGCTGACAGACTTGGGTATGGGAATTGAATAACACCTGCAGAAAGAAGAGGGCATGTGTACTTAGCTCAGCATTTTATAGCCCATGAAAAGGGAGATGGAGAGGGGGGACAGTGAACAAGTTGGTGAGCTGATAGACACAGGAGAGAGAGGGGGAGAACAGATACATCTTCAAGCAGTGCTGAGATGCTGTTCTGGCTTTGCAGGTCATGCACAGAAGGACTCTGTGGTGCAGTTTGCACAAGAAACTGCCATCCAGGTGGGACACAACGCTACTCTGCACTGCAATTTCTCCACCAGCACCTCTTCTCCATACATCTTCTGGTACCAGCAGCACCTGACCCAGTCCCCTCAGTTCTTGCTGCAGGTGAGCAAGTTCAAGCCTCATGTGCATTCCAGGAGGATCTCCTCTGTGCTCTCCATGGAGAACTCCCAGGTGCTTCTCCACGTGCAAGATGCCAAGCTCCAGGACAGCGCTGTGTACCTGTGTGCACTGAGCCCACACTGGTGCCTTCAGCTTGCAGCTTTATACAGGAAGGTGCAGGTGCTGTGAGGTGCAGTTCCCTCTCATCACAGTTTGCATGGAGCTCTGAGCTGAGCCTGCCCAGCAAGGACACCTGGGGCTTGTGGTGAGCCAGCCGTCCCACTCCTGATGCCTGGCAGTGTGGTTAGCATAACCAACAGCAAGGCAAATATCCATCATGTGGAAGGGGCTGTTAATGTGCACCCCTGCCTCCTTGTCTCTCCCTCTCACTGGCCCCAGCATGCTGAGACACCCACCATTGTGGTGAGAAAGGGCATTGGTGTTATCAAGCTAGTAATCAAACTAGCAATTTATTTGTAGTAAGCTTTAGGATTTTGTAGTAATTTTTAGTATTTCTAGTAATTTATTATGTAATAATACATTCCTAATTACAACCACAACCTGTGGCCAGTCCTCATTCCGCCAAGGATCCGTAGAGAACCTGCCAGTGCTCTGTAGTGTTGGGAGACAGAGCTGGGTGTAGTCAGCAGGAGCCTTGTGTTAGAATAATGAATAAATGGGCCACATTGTGAAAGGGTTTTCTTGGAAATGGAAGGCAAGATGCAAAGCAGCAATGGCTAAGCTCAATACACCACAATCCAAATGCCTCAGGGAATTAACTTAATAAATGGAAAGATGCATGTACGGTAAGGAAAGAGAAAAGGAAGGAAGGAGTGTTAGCTGGTCCTTAGCTGCAATGTGGAAAATTGAGAAGGAGTGGTCTGGAAATTTAGAGGAAGAAAACAGAAGGTTGAAAAGGGAATTATCAGCCAAAGATACAGATGTTTTGGCTGTTGCAGAACAGTGCTTAGACGATGTTGAGGACTTTTCAGCTTCTTACACTACCCTCCACCAAGGACGCTGGAGGTGCAGATGAAGGTGGAAGGAGACACAACCAGGTAAAAAGTCCAGATATGTTACCCAGTGTACTACGAGTCAATCCACAGACAAGGACTAGACATTGTTTATTTCAGAATAGTGCAAGTCTGGGTAGCTGGTGGTTTCTAGCAAGGCTGGCACCCCTTAAGACTTTTCGTTCCACTTTCATAAAACCCCTTCTCAATACATTTACATGTTTGTACAATCCCCAGTCCTCTGAATGGTTACATACTACCATAGTGCTGCCATGACAGAATCATTCTTGCAGATCTTTGGAAAAGAGGGCGGGCCACTTTGGAGGACTATAAAGACGTTGCGAGGCTGTGCATGGACAAAATTAAAAAGGCCAAAGCTCATCTGGAGCTCAAAGTGGCTACTGACGTTAAAGATAACAACAATTGTTTTGAGAAATACATCAACACAAAAAGGAGGACTAAGGAGAATCTCCATCCTTTACTGGATGCAGGGCGAAACTTAGTTACAAGTAACTTAGTTACAAGAAAAGGCTGAGGTGCTTAATGCCTTTTTGCCTCAGTCTTTAGCAGCAAGTGCAGTTGTTCTTGGGATACCCAGCATCCTGAGCTGGTGAAAGGGGATGGGGAACAGAAAGTATGCCTCATAATCAACCTGGAAATGGTTGGCGACCTGCTACAGCACTTGGATGTACGCAAGTTGATGGGGCTGGATGGGATCCACCCGAGGGTAATGAGAGAACTGGCGGAGGAGCTGGCCAAGCTGCTTTCCATCATTTATCAGCAGTCCTGGCTATTGGCGGAGGTCCCAGTCGACTGGTGGCTAGCAAACGTGATGCCCATCTACAAGAAGGGCCGGAAGGTAGACCCAGGGAACTATCGGCCTGTTAGTTTGACTTCAGTGCCAGGGAAGCTCATGGAGCAGATTATCTCGAGTGTAATCACGTGGCACTTGCAGGGCAAGCAGGCGATCAGGCCCAGTCAGCATGGGTTTATGAAAGGCAGGTCCTGCTTGACGAACCTGATCTCCTATGATAAAGTGACATGCTGGCTGGATGAGGGAAAGGCTGTGGATGTGGTCTACATTGACGTCAGTAAGGTCTTTGACACCGTTCCCCACAACGTTCTCCTCAAGAAACTGGCTGCTCTTGGCTTGGACTGGCATACGCTTTGCTGGGTTAAAAACTGGCTGGATAGCCAGGCCCAAAGAGTTGTGATGAATGGAGTCAAATCCAGCTGGAGGCTAGTCACTAGTGGCGTCCCCCAGGGCTCAGTACTAGGGCCAGTTCTCTTTGATACATTTATCGATGATCTGGAAGAGAGGATCGAGTGCACCCTCAGTAAGTTTGCAGATGACACCAAGTTAGGTGCATGTGTCAATCTGCTCGAGGAAGGAAGGCTCTGCAGAATGATTTGGATGAGCTGAGGCCAACCGTATGTAGTTCAACAAGGCCAAGTGCCGAGTCCTCTACCTGGGATGCAATAACCCCAAGCAGAGCTACAGGCTGGGAGATGAGTGCTTGGAAAGCTGCCTGGCAGAGAAGGACCTGGGAGTATTGGTTGATAGTCGGCTGAATATGAGCCAGCAGTGTGCTCAGGTGGCCAAGAAGGCCAACAGCATCCTGGCTTGCATAAGCAGTGTGGCCAGCAGGTCTAGGGAAGTGATCGTCCCCCTGTACTCGGCTCTGGTGAGGCCGCACCTCTAGTACTGTGTTCAGTTTTGGGCAACTCACTGCAAGAAGGACATGGAGGTGCTTGAGTGAGTCCAGAGAAGGGCAACGAAGCTGATGAGGGGTCTGGAGAACAAGTCTTACGAGGAGCAACTGAGGGAGCTAGGCTTGTTCAGCCTGGAGAAGAGGAGGCTCAGGGGTGACCTTATCACTCTCTACAGGTACCTCAAAGGAGGCTGTAGCAAGGTGGGGGTTGGTCTGTTCTCCCACGTGTCTGGTGACAGGTCAAGGGGGAATGGGCTAAAGTTGCGCGAGGGGGGTTTTAGGTTGGATATTAGCAAGAACTTCTTTACCGAGAGGGTTGTTGGGCATTGGAATAGGCTGCCCAGGGAAGTGGTTGAGTCACCATCCCTGGAGGTCTTTAAAAGACGTTTAGATGTAGTGCTTAATGATATGGTTTAGTGGAGGACTGGTTAGTGTTAGGTCAGAGGTTGGACTAGGTGATCTTGAAGGTCTCTTACATTCTGTGATTCTGTGATCCTCAGAGAGGAAGGGTCCCTTGTTGGGCCGGGGTCTCCCAGCACACAGGCGTGATTTTTACTCCTGCAATTAGGATAGTACATGGTGACTTCACATGTAAATACTCCTAATCTTTGGTTTTTAGCTGTCTATTCATATTGCATTGCTAGGTGATATATTCAAAAGCCAAATGAAGCCACACTCTTCTTGAATGAGCGAAAGAACACAAGGCAATGCGCACATTCTGGAACATAAAAAATTCCTGCTAGAAATTGGGACTTTTGTTGCTTTTCTTGAGGGTGGATTGTGAATATAGATGGATGCCAGCAGGAGTGGCCTTCTAGTACCGAATAAAACACCATAAGTTGGAGGTAACACAAGAAAGAAAAAGGGAATAGCATAGGTAAGTTGTTTTTTGTTTTTTGTTTTTTTGTTTTTTTTGTTTTTCTGATGCTGGGAACCCTGATTTATGGAGCTTTACTGGGACTGTCTGGGACAGAATTAACATTCCCCACAGTAGCCCCTAGAGTGCTGTGCTCTGCACTTAGAGCTAGAACTCCACTGCCATCGCAACAATGTTTGGGCAATTATGGACCAGCGCTGGCACAACATCAAGATTCTTTCTCCAACACCTCCAAAGCCAGGAAGTGGAGGGTGGGCAAAAGGAGGGAGGGGACATCACCATGGCAGCTGACCCATATCATCCAAAGGGATATTCCATACCATGTGATGTCACACTCAGCAATAAAAGGTGGAAAAGGGGAAGGAAAGCGGGGAGCTCTCTTTGTGAAGACATCTGTCCTCCCAAACAATCGCTATGAGTATTGAGGCCCTGTTTGCCAGGTGATGGCCAAACATCACTTTTTGAGGGGAAGTAGAGGATAATTTTCTTTTCTCTCTGTGCTTCTGTGCAGCCCTTGCTTATTTCTCTCTCTTACTTTTCCCTTATATTAAATTTTTTTCTTCTCACCCTCTTCTGATGAGGGGGAGTAAGAGAGTGGATGTGGTGGAGCTCACCAAGGAACATAAGACAGACCACTTGTCAGGGCAAGGTACATGCTGCAGATCCTGCTCCTGCTGAGATTCACTGGCATTGTTTTCTTTGGAGATTTTCTGGGATTTTGTGTAATTCTTCTTTGAAATGGAGAACTCTATTCATCAAACAACAACACGTTGCTTCATTCCTACAGATTTGCCACATGCACACTACCACATGCCAAAGGATGTGGACAGCACAGCTCTGTCCAGCACAGCAGAGCTCTGTGCCTATTCAGGCGAGCTGCCATGCAGATCCCAAACTTCTCCACGAAAAATCTCCTTCTGTTTCGGGACACCACAGGCAGTGGAGAGGATTCACTGCTTCATGCGGTAAATATTTTTGGACAGAGGGAGAACGTTCACGCTGCCTGGGGGCTATGAAAGGAACAGTTGGGGTCTGCAGAGCTTGGAGTGTCATTCCTTTGGATGTCTGAGAAGTACACATTTGAGGCATTGACAAGGCAACTAGCCAGGCGCAACCTAGCCAGACAAGGTGTTAGGGGTGGTGATAGAGGGGGCCCAAGCATCAGGGAAGCAGAAACTGCTGGGGATGTGGCCCTGGGTGGGTGCCCCCTGTGGCCCATCATTGTGAGTGCACGTGACCCACTGAACCCACATCCTTTTCCCTGCTGACTCCTAACCCGTTGCCTGATGGAACAGGTTGTCCTTGTCCCCTCTAGGCTCGTGCCATCCAACACCCCAATGGAGCCCTGTTCCTCTTGCAAATGCTAGGTTATCCCACCAGAACAGGACACAGCCAGAAACCCTGGATGCTGCGTAGCATGGTTCCTCCCTTCTTTCTGGGGATGTGAAAGGCATCTACTCCTCACACAGGAAACAGGAACATTTCTATGGAGCAGAGGACCCCAAGGTAGAAAGAACAAGCTCAGTGGGGAAGAATGCCCTGACATCAGCCATGGCCAAACAGTACCTGTGCAGAAGTTAGAAGAGAAGGCAGATGTAGCTGGGGAAGTGAGGACCCCACTGGGAGAGGAGACGAGAGCAGTCCCTTCCCATAATGTGGCTCCCAAAGTTCCCCTGACTGTGACAATCCTCAGTGGCTGCTGCAGCTGGAGGAGGGAGAAACCCCAGGGAGCATTTGGGGCACAGTCAGACCAGAACATATCTTGTTACTGAATCTGCCCTTGTTCCCCCAGCAGAGTCATTTCCTGAGCTCTGTTCTCTTGGGGCTGGGAGGTGCTTTTCTGACTCTCTCTCCCACAGCAAACAGGAGGATCAGTCTCAGCATGCACCGTGGGTATCTCATCCTCACTGCCTTCCTGGGGCAACTGCTGGGTAAGTGCTGGCTTTTAATCAAGACATAAATCTTCTTTTCCCAGGAAGCCCTCATCAGCCTTACCACATTTATGTGACAAAGACATTATGAATCACAGGGAAAATGTTGGTAAATGTTGTCCCCTGTTTCTGGTTCTTGGACTGGTTATCTCACAATGCTGTTATTCTTCGAAATTTGGAATGAGGAGATGGAGAAGAGACCTCTCCTGCTTCTCTCGTCCTTTCAGTCCATCCTTTTTCTGCATCTCTCTTCTGGTCCACCTACTGTAACCAGAGAAGATTTCATCAGTCTCTGCAGTCCCTCATTTCTCCCTTTCCTATAGAAACAGCCAGATTGTGTCCAAGTGGATACAGGGACATGAAAGCTCTCCTCCCATGCACATTACCAGCGTGTCCAGTCTGTCTTCTGCCTGATGTGTGAGGCAGGAGGAGCAGGCACACAGCACAGCTCTCCTCAAGGTCCACTCTTGCCAGGGAGCTCTGAGCTCTGCCCCCAAACCACCTTGCTGTGCCCCAGCCCTGGGGACCTTTCAGCCCAGTAAAGGACAGGGGGCCTTATCTCCCACAGGTCTGAATTCACTCCTGTTTGGCTGTCTGGAGATTTCCCCACAGAACTGCTGAACTTCTCTTTCTTCCAGAAACCACGGGGCAGGTGTCCGTCACCCAGCAAGAAGGACAAGTCACCGTGGAGCAGGGAAACATCTTCCAGACCAATTGCACATACCAGAGCTCCACACCTGATGCCTGGCTCTGGTACCAGCAGAAGAAGGGACAAGCCCCTCAGGTGATTACACATCAAGCAGTAGCAGGCACCAAGCAGAGTGATCGTTTCACCACGGAGCTGAACACTGAGGGGAAATCCAGTGTTCTGCGTCTGAAGGAAGTCAAGCTTTCTGACAGCGCCTTGTACTTCTGTGCTGTGAGTGACACCCTGGTGCAGGAAGCTGCCCTGGCTGTGCAACAACTCTGGATGTGGAGGGCACTTGTTCTCCAGAAGGATTCTGTCATTTCCAAGACAATTGTGAATCTCCAAATTGTGAATATGCTCCTCCATCTCAGACTTCAGTGTTAGCCAGGAGATAATTCTGGCTCAGAAGCACCTATTGATTATTGCTCTAACCCAAGCAATAGATGTGTTATGCGTAGAAAGTCTCGGTCCCAGCGTGAGAGCTGGGCCGGGGCTAATACCTGATAGGCCAGATTCCAGAGAGGCCTGGATGAAGGCTCCATCCAGTGATGGCCCTGCACCGCCTAAGAGGCTGGCTAGGCCAGGCTGACAAGATTTGGCCAGACCAGGCACAGGCACACAGGCAGCAGAGCTGGGGCAATGCCATGCTAGGCCTGAGCTTGAGCAGAGTCTTTGGGCTAGGGGCCAAGAGTCCTTGTGAAAGTAAAGCACCCCCACACCACAGGGCCCCGAGGTGTGCTACTGTGGGAAGACCCTCACCTGGGTGTGGAGAGCAGTGGGGCTACATGGAGCACAAGGGCCACTTCATCCTCATGGCTCTGGGAATGACAGAGGAGCTTGGTGCCTGGGAGAAGATCACGCAGCGTGTGCCCTGTGGTTGGGGTGGTGCATGCCCTGTGCCATTCAGGGTGTTATAAATAAAACCAGAGATGCACTTGGATTAATTGCAAAGCAAAATACCAAGATGAGAACTGCTTTGTATCAAAATCGCCTAGCTTTGGATTATTTACTAACACAAGAAGGAGAAGTCTGTGGAAAATGTAACTTTAGTAATTGCTGTTTAAAGATTGATGATAAGGGTGTTTCTTCCTAGTAGCTGGTAGAATGTTATGTTCTGGTTTAGGATGAGAAGAATGCTAATAATATGCTGATGTTTTAATTGTTACAGAGCAGTGCTTACACCAAGCCAAGGACGTTTCAGCTTCTCACTCTGTCCTGCCAGCGGACAGGCTGGGGATGCAAGAGCTGGGAGGAGGGCTGGACTGCTCAGAGTTAGGCTGGGCATCGGACAGCAGGTGGTGAGCAATTGCATTGTGCATCACTTGTTTCGTACACATTATTACTAGTAGTACTATTATCATCATTATTGTCATTATTATTGTTATTATTTTGTCTTTATCTCAACTCACAGGCTTCACTTTCCCATTTCTCTCTCCCATCCCAGAGAAGGATGCGGGGAGGTGAGCGAGCAGCTGTGTGTTGTTTAGCTGCCTGCTGGGTTAAACCACAACGAAAATAAAAGCTGTAAATGAACTTGTAAAGGAAATGAAGAAAATTGCACATGTCCCAGTTCAAATTTGGAATGGAATCGATCTAAGATGATTATGGAAGGGGACTTTATGGGTGGTGATTGGTTTGCTAAAATAAGGATGGTTGTATTGGGGATATGTGGAGGATTGTTAATAATTCCATGTTTAATATTACCAGATTAATACACTCGGTTATACAAGGAATGCAAATATCTGCGATACCTGTTGACCCAGAACCAGGGAAAGAAAAAACCCATTCTCTGATGATAATAAAAACAAATAAAGATCCAGAATTGGTATCAATTGGCATCAATTCGGCAAGTATTAACTTGATTAGAAAGGAAAACACGAATCAATGCCATGAAAAAGGAGATGGGGGATTGTGATATATGTTCATCTGATTCAAGTCAGTATGGAACAGTGCTAGGGCCGCATGGTATGATGAATGTGACCTTCTGTCTTACATACTCTTGTATAACCACAAGTCTAAGAGAAACAGAATGGTTAATGTATATAGTTCTTGTACCTTGACTTTGGTTTCTTCCCTTTCCTCCCAGTGTCCCAGTCTCCCCCTCATTATAGTCAATTTATCAAATCTTCAGAAATATTCCTCAAATCCATGAGCCTATTTGCTTTTGTTATTCCAGACTCTTGTTCTTAACAGTTACAGCCTTTTTGCCTTCTTTGTGGTTGATTTAGCACTGCTATAGATGTGACTGGAGTGTCCCTGTGAATGGCCTGTGACGCATGTTTTAACTACTCGTGAAGCGTCAATAAGAGAGGTATTTGTGTTTGTATGTTCTTTCTTTGAAGTCTCTGATGTCTGGGGGTTTCAGAACAACTGCTAACAACTAGTAACTGTTATAGCTTCTGAGTGGGACACTATGCAAGCTCCTCATATCTGGCCAGGTGGCCAGGAGATTAAGGAGAAGAAAAAAGAAGCTGAAGGACAGCTAGGAGACAAAACTTGCAGGGGACGCTGTGTAAGCTTTTGACATACTGCCAAGGAGTACAAAGGGGAAGGACAAGAAAAAAACCTGAGAGGAAGACTATGAGCCTTCAGCATGAAAGACCCCCAGAAACCCCCAGGGGGCCACCAGAGACTGATGCGCATGCTCCAGTAGGAGGGACTGGATCCCAGAAGCTAATTATAATAACCCATTTTTTTTAGAAGTAGTAATGAATATGTATTAGTCTAGGAGCATAAAAATCAGCTATTTGATGTAACTGGTGTGCGTCCTGGTGGAGGGGAGACTCCCGGCGCACCCAGCGGTGTTTGCTTACCTTCCTTTAATAAATTGTAAACTTTGATTATAATCCTATTTTGAAGACTGAAGCCATTTATAACAAGGGCCCATAAACAGACCTTGCTGAGTGCACAATCAGGTCCCATTCTCACTGCTATGTCTCAGCAGAGACTGTGGGATACCTGCCCCCACAGAATGTCTTTTCTGGAGCATGGTGCAATTGTGCCACCTATGAGGTCTCTGAGTTCCAGGGCCTGATGAAAGATGATCCATGCTTGGGGAAAAGAAAGCAAGACTGAGCAGCCATGAGTGTTTGGGCATTGGTCCCTGCCCTGGGCCTGCCTTCATGAAAAAGGCATTGAGTTCACAGGGCCTGGGAACTCCAGTGTGTGGCCTGATGGGACTGGTACCAGAACGAACCTGTGGATCCCCTCAGCCCTATGCATCCTGGCAACAGCTGGGTCATGCCAGACGCTGTGCTGAAGTGTGATGGGGATGCACAGAGAAGCTGTTCCTGCTCTCCATGCCCAGACATGATGCCCATGATTAGGTGGTGGAGGAAAGGTGAAAGTTGATGAGAGACAGAGGGCCATTGCCAAGACAATTACCCATTCCCAGTTTCTGCAGTCCTTTGGGATCATATTGGTCTCAGCCTCCATCCCCAGCACAGCTTCACCCAAAGCAAGACGAACACTCTTCCCCAAGAGCCGGGGCCTCCAATGTCAACAGCGCTTGTCTAGGCGGAGATGCCACAAGTCAAGGACTGGTGGCTATTGGCTGTGATGGAACTAGGGATGTCTTCCTCACCTTCAAGAGACAGTGCCTGAAAGAGGAATTGCTGCAGTATGTCCCACCCTCCAGTGCCTAGGGGAATGAGGCAGTGTCCCCAGCCTATTCCCATTAAGGAATGGTTTTCTCCCTTGGCCATCAGTATCCAGATGAAAAGACCACACAGGGACACACTCAGGGTTGCTGCAAATGTTTATCAAGGCTCAGGAGGGAAAGGAGGTGACTCCAAGAGGAGGCCCCGAGATCATAGCACAGCAGGAGCAGACAAAAATCTGTTAGCTTTTCCAATGGCAGACTTGCAACAGGGCATCAATCTACCTGGCCCACATGGGGAGGAGGGCTAGCAGGTCTCTCCAGGCTGGTTCCTGGGGCCTCATGCAAAGCAGAGGGCAAGAAAGGAAAGAAAGAAAAAGAGCGTGTAGAAAACAGGATAGGAAGACATTGGTCATGTTGTCATAGACTCAAGACTGGCCCCTTCCTATCTGTCTTTACAGGACAAGACAGAGATGGTCAGGTCCTCTTACAACAACAACATGAGGTCTCTTCGTCCATCCATTCTTGTCCAGCAGCATGTTCTGGGTTCCTGGGGTCCTGGTCTGGGGCACTCTCTGGCATCTTTAGCAGGGGCGGCACCTGCTGCCACAGTAGCGGCTGGTAATGCAGGAGAGATCACAGCACCCAGAGTTGATGGGGACGCCGTCACAGCTGAGGATGCTGCCAACGGCAGCAGAGGTGGAGGATCCCACAGCTGTGTTCTGCGGGAAGGAGCTGAGGATGGGGCCGGGCAGGGTCACCACCACGGGAGAGGGCTGGATGACAATGGTGGAGTTCTGGCACTGCCTGACGCAGGGCTCGTTGCAGCTGCTGGCCAGCGGGGTCGGGCCGCACGGCTGGCATGGCCGGCACTGGTCGTAGCAGGACATGTCTAGGGGCAGTAGGTTCACCTGGGACAGAGGGCAGGGAGGAAGCAGAACATGGGCATTCATGAGGAGCAGCCAGTCACAACAGCCTAACAGATCCAAGGCACAGGCAGTACTGTGAGCTGGAGGCTGTGCAGGGATGTGCGAGGCATTCTTGGCTGCATCCTGACAGGGCCCAAAAAGAGCCACCACAGCCAGGCTACACCCTAGGCTTCAGCATAAGAGCCATCATACCAAAGGCCCAATCTTCCTCCATGACAAACCTACAACTTGACTCTCCCACAACCAGCAGTCCCAAGATATGGCAGGGCACACAGCTGATAGCAGCTGAAAGGTCCAAGGAACTGAGTCCTCCTGTGGAAGAATGAGGGGGACAAGAAAAGGCTTCACACTCACCTGGTTCCCAACAAGAAGAAGGCCAGAGAAGTGGATGAGAGAGCATGAAACTGGGCTGGCTTTTATAGTGGGCCTTGGCTGCCCCATGTCCAGAGGCATCCCTTGAAGCAGGGACTATTTTCTGACAAGCTGCTCTTGAATGTAAAACATCCCACCTAATGATACGGGATGTGTGTTGCCTTCCTGTGATGCTGCTTTTAATTTCCTGCTTTATGCCCTTTCCCCAAAGAAGGCAACTTCTGAGTGGCAGGCAGGGAGGACCAAGTATTTCCAGGCAACACATGTCAGTGTGGGCAGAAGACTCAGCTCACGTGCTGGAAGAGTCCAGTAAAAGCAAATGTTGTCAGTCTGGGTTACTCCCTAGGGACTCTCTGGGGCCCTTTTGGCTACAGGTGACCCAGCTCCTGACTGTGACCCTACCCCTGCTGACACTGCCCTCAGGGAATACCTGCTGGCCTGTTTTGCCTCCTCCTGCTCTGACCCAGGGATGTCTGTAAAGGGGGAGAGGTTGTGCAGGGCCCTTTCTGGATCACAAAAGAAAGGCCCAACAGGTCAGTGGCTGTTTTAGTTAGAAGGAATAACAAGATGCATGTACACAGAAAGGAAACCTTTCACATGCAGGTGATCCTGCCTTCTACCAGCATCGGACAGAGCCGGGTGGGTTTTCCCAAGACACGCAATGCAGATCCTGTCCATAGGGAATTCCTTCTTCACTCCCATAACCTGATGCCTTTCATTTTTTTGCTTCAAAAAAAAAAAAAAAAAAAAAAAGAATAAAATCATACACCATCTCCTTACAAGATGCAAGCTTATTTCTGTCATGACACCCACCAGTGATCAGTCGGGGCACTCCAGCACTTTCCTTACCACTGCTACTCAGGATAACAAATGGGATTCTCAGGCCTTAAGTTCAAGGCCCAAGAAAGCTGACATCATCTTGTCAAGAGCCCTGGCTCCGGTGCCTTCTGCAAGGCTCCCAGTCCACCTCACCTCTCTATCACGTCAAACCATGTGCTTTGCTCAAATGCTGTCTTTGCTGCACATTGTGTCACGTTCATGCACATGTTCCTCCCTTGTGGGCACTTGCCTATACTGGGGCTATGTGGGACAGACTCAGCATTCCCCACAGCAGCCCCTAGAGTGCTGTGCTCTGCTCTTGGAGCTAGAACAGCATTGCCATCACATCAACGTTGGGGCTATAGTGGAGCAGTGCTGACACAGCATCAAGACTCTCTCCAAGCCCCCCAAAGCCAGCAGGTATGCAGGTGGGCACGAGGTTGGGAGGGGACATCACCAGGGCAGCTGACCTAAACCAACCAAAGGGATATTCCGTACTGCATGATGTCACACTCAGCAGTGAAGATGTGAAAGGGGAAGGAAAAACAGGGGTGGGCATACTAAGTCAGTGCTTCCAAACACTTCGACGAACATCACTTGCTGATGGGAAGTGGAGTATAATTTTCTCTCAGTTTGTTTCCAAACACCCTTCGCTCTTTAGTTTTATAATTTTTCTTCCTTTTTCATTTAATTATATTATCCCTATCTACACTTGTAAGCCCTTTAGCTTAAGTCACATTCTCTGCGCACATCTTGCTTTCAGCAGGGGGTGTGAGAGAGCTGTGTGGTGGATGTTTAGTTGGCAAGAAGAGAGCAAGAAGGAACCTGAGAACAGCTGAACAATCACAGAACAAAAACAGCCCAGAAGTGCCCACTGCACATATGCTGAAATGCTGCCTTCTATATCTGAAGCCCTCTTTCTCCTGAGCCTAAGAAGTTCATTGCCAATTTCAGTCCCCAACAAGGATGGGCCCACAACAGTTTGGATCCTTTCTTTAATTCTGTACCACAGGATTTAGAGTGTAAGAGCATGGTGGCAGTCACCCCTCCCTGTCTCTCCAGGCCAGGGCACAGCTGCACTCTGTTATAAGTTGCCCCCTTAATTAATTTTCAGAGAGCATTGCATTAATAATAGAAAGGAATTTATTGAGTAAGCAACAGCAAGCAAAACAGCGCTGGGCGGCCGGGGAGTCTCGGCTCCACCAATGGCGCGCACCTCACCCCCGCCAGGGTCCCTTTTTATATCTTGGTAATTCCGGGATTACGCAGAACATCCTGGTATATTCTGCGACTGCGCGCACTGTTGCTAGGGGGTCGTCTCTGTCCCTCTGGTGGTCGTGAAGATGAAGGCCGTAGTCTTCCTCCGCGTTGTGGTTCAACTTCTTTTTTTTATTTGGTCATGTTGGCCCAGCGTGAGACAGGAATGCAGGATGTTGATACACTAGTTTAGCAACTTATCAGGAGATGGTTACATGAACTTTGCAGCAGTGTCTTTGAACAAAAGAGGCAACTGAGATGCAGAAGGAGAGAAGGGGAGGGGGTTCTCTTTTTTGTTACATTAAGCAAAAGAATTTTCATAGTGTCTAGCCAAGTATTATACATCTTACTTCAGCAGGGAGCTTTTGCAACTCCTGCTCCTCAAACGGAACTCCTTGTTTTATAATACAAAAGACAATGAACAAACATTTATTGTGTATTACAATCCCTCCTTTTTCTTTTAGTTACTCATTTTGTTCATTGAAGCTCTGCAATGCCTGGCTATTAAGAACTAATGTTTCCTCGATTCCTTCGTTGGTACTTATTGGCTCGTATTTGGCATGTATGAGCATTAGATATGCCGCTTCTAAACATCCCTTTACAATCGCAATCAATTTATTAAAAATACATGGTCCAAAAGTTAGTGCTATTATTAATAACAACAAAGGTCCTGCTATTGTTGATAATAAAGTAGTAAGCCAAGGTGAATAATTAAACCAAGATTCGTACCAGCTCTGTTGGGCTTCTTTCTCCCGTTTCCTTTTTTCCAACCCTTCCCTGGGTCTTGCCATTGTATCTCTTACCACTCCAGTGTGATCAGCATACACAGCATTCCTCTTTCAGGGCTGCAAACAGCCCGTCCTGTTGAAAAATACCAAATCTAATCCCCTACGATTTTGTAACACTACCTCTGAAGTGACCTGATAGATTTTCCAGGGCCGAGATGGATTGTTCAGTTTGGGTCAGGTCCTCGTCCACAGCAACGCGTAAGGAAGTAAATTCTTGATTTTGTTTAACCAATGAGGCTACCCTGGTCCCCACTCTAGCTCCTCCCAGGATTATTAGGGTGGCCAAAGTTAGAGCCGTGAATGGTTCCCGTCTTTCCAGATGATAACTTGCCACTGTGTGCTGGGTATACATACAATCCTCAGGGTGGTATAGAATCCTTGGTATAATTATCACCTGTATACAAAAATCACGAGACGCATTAAAGAGTTTTAGTGATAGACAAAGAGTTACGCCCACTCATGAACAAACCCACCTAGCGTTGTTGGCTGGGATTAGCCACTCGGTTGATTGTTTTCCATTCTCCATGGTATTACATAGGTGACACTTCCCACTAGGAACCGTGCCCACACACCTACCACCTCCAGTGACTTGTGTTAGTGTTACCCTTATGTCTTTTCCCCAACTGCAATGTAGAGGGCTGTTCTTGTTTGTGTGGGTGGGCTCCCCAGGATCCCCAATAGCATCATAATATGAAGGCCTTATACTAAAGCATAATCAACAGTGTTTTGTTACATTTGTTTTGTTTAATAATTGGTAGCTGGCATTCATGACCCCCCCCCCCATATGTTATTCTCAACTATGTTATCATTCTCAGCTTTACCTGAGCTTGTAGGGCTGCCGAGGGTTGGCACTGTAGTATTTTCCACAGGCTGGATTCCCTGGACATTTTCTGACAATACCTCATTTGTTCCTACTGCCTGGGGCCTATCAGCATCCTCCTTTTTATTAGTATGAGTCCTCCCCTATCTGTTCTGTGTTCGTAAAATCTGACATTTTCCTAGTACCCAGCTAGTATCTTGCAAATTTCTTTATTTCCATGGAAGGTTCCTGTATACCCTATACCATGCCCTTGCCACCTGTAACGGGGATCCACTTGTCAGTTACAACCTTGCGGCCCATATCCCACTTGTAAGAATGTATTCCGACCAGCCCCGAGTGTCCAGTCCGTAGCAATGGTTTCACACCCCCCAGTATGCACAATAATATGTGTTTGGATAATTACAGTACCCCTTTCCTGGGTTAGAACTTGGGCAGAAATAAAATCCTGATAGGTTAAAGCATGGCTGCACTGACGCCAGGTCACATAATGTGATGCGGAAACTGGGAGCACCCGCTGTCGTTGTTTGCTGGATGATGAATTGATCCTCCCATCTGATTAAGCTCCATTTAAAAGGCTGGTGGGGATGCGCAGACCCATAGCTGACCAAAACGATGATACTGACTCCCATGTATCGTAGGAGGTGGTCGGAGCCCATCTAAATTGTCGGCCCCGCAGTCCCCCACCGTTTTCACTTCTCTGCCTCGCTTGTCAGTTCGGTTGCAGCGAACTACAAGGTATCGGTTCTTCTTGGCAGCAGCAGTGTTCTTCAGGGGAACCTACTAGGGAGCCTTCGAAACAGGGCCTCCTCCCCTTCCCACGATACACAGATAATACACAATACTTATCGAGTCCGTCTTAGCGTCAGCTTCAAGTCGTCAGGGCCTGGAGCTGCCTCCCATTTACGTTCCCGGATTGGTCCTTTCACTCAGCCGGCATGCGTCCATCCTTTCTCCGCAGTTCGAATAGCCGTTTCTGTGGTAAGCAAAACAACATAGGGGCCTTCCCCATCGTGGTGTTAAAGAAGTCTCTTTCCAAGTCTTAATTAGAATTGAGGGTGATCAAGTGGCAATTCCGAGTCATAGGGCATACCATATAGCATTTCAAAAGGAGAAATTCCTATATCAGTTCTGGGCTGTGTCCATATGTTTAACAGTGCAAGAGGTAAGCATTTTACCCAAGAAGCCTTAGTTTCCAGCATAAGTTTTGTTAGTTGTTTCTTAATTTCACCATTCATTCGCTCTACCTTTCCAGAAGAGGAGGGGTGCCAGGGGCTGTGAAAATCCCACTCAATCTCTAAGGCCTGCTTTAATCCTTGCAGTAAAGCTTTACACCCATTCAGTCACGTGGTCGATTAGGACAAACAAGTAACTCAGTAAAGTCTACCTGTATACTTTGGAAAGGTCAAACCCCTGGCTCCCGTCCCCCTCTAGATAGGTTACAGAAGACCTTTTTATTTACCCTTTGACATATAGTAGTACATCCTCTGCATGTGTGCTTCCCTAAAGTATATATTTCTACACAGACATGCTTTCTTAGAACAACATCACACATTGCTTGCACCTCCCAATGATTCTTCTGATGTAAAACAGTTAATATTTGCCTCATTATCACTTTATTCAGCATTTCTCTCCCATCAGGGAGTATCGATTTTCCTTAAAATGATCCACATATTTATAACATTAATACCTCCTTGGGAGGTTGTAATTACTCCAAAATCTTTTTTTAGAATTTACCCAGATAGGTGGCCCTGTAAATCCCTGAGGTAAAATTGTCCACCTATATTGTTGCTTCCGCCCCCATTTCAGGGTCTTTCCAGTCAGAGGTGAATATACATGTATATTTGCTCTCAGGGCCAGAGAGCACTCCATTAATAACACTGTTATTCCAGTCTAACAATTTACTATTTGAATGCCCAATTTAATCATCAAATCCCTTCCCAACAAGTTAGTCTCTGCCTTGGATACATACAATAATTGCCCCGCGATCATTTTATCCCCTAGTCTCAGCTTGGTATCCCCCAAAAGTGGCACTGTTATCCCAGTCCCTTCTACCCCCATCACATTTAGGGTTTCATTAGTTAATTTAATCCCTGATACTTTACAAGTCAGTAATGACTTAGCTGCCCCAGTGTATTGGGTTTGATGGCAAGGTTCGGGGGGTGTGAGGGGTGTGGGGGTGCGAAACTGCAGTGGCAGCCCCCGTGAAAAAACAAAACAAAGCAAAACAAAACAAAAACAGAAACCTCCCCGTGGTAGATAAGGGACAATTTCATCTGGCCCTAAAGGGGCCCACTGCTGCCCAGAGCCAAGCCATAGCAACACAGTCCGTGCCTCTGTGAGAGCACGTCCACGAAAACAAACAAACAAAGAAACAAACAAAAACCTGCTGCTCAACAGCAGTTGGGAGAGCAAGAAACCCCCCCCGCAGACACCAAAGTCAGTGCAGAAGGAGGGGGAGGAGGCGCTCCAGGCGCTGGAGCCGAAGCCCCTCTGCAGCCGCTGGAGAGGCCCCTCGTGGAGCAGGCTGTTCCCCCCTCCCTGATGCTTGGGAAACTGAACAAACACCACAGCAAATATGCAAATATACCAAAACTTCTAGACTGTTACTTAGATAATACCTACATCACCTTTCCCTGCTCATTCAACTTCGAATACCTTTAACACTTTCCACAAACCTTTTAACACTTCCTTTATCTTTCTCTAGCCTTTACTTTTCTAATGCCGACATCAAAGGCTCAGTCAGGGGCCAACTTAATTCCATACCTTTTCCCTCCAAGATGCTGAAACAACATCAATATACAACATTTCATCCTGTTTTCCTTCTCTCCACAAAAACATTGACTGTAATATGGTGTTATAATTAGTAGTTCCATTTAGGGGCCACTCCGCTCCATCCTCTAGTTTATAAAGTGGCCACCACTGATTACAATATTTGATAAGAGTTCTTTTACTTTCTGTACCCTCTCACCCCACTATATCCCTCCAATGTGTTAGTATACATCCTAGGAGGCTTTTCCTCGGGATTTCTTTGCTTTGAACTTTTCCTATTGTAATCTACAGTGGTTAATATTCCACTGTTTTCCTAGAAGCTCTTTACTAGTCAATCCCAATCCCTCCAAAATCCACAATATACAGATACACAAGTAAAATCAAACCACTGTAAATTAACTGCCTGTAGACAATTACACTGGGGACATTTAAACCTGATGAGCCGATAATATGCCTGGGCAAATTTTGTTCCCTTAGACATACACCTCAATGGCAGTTCTTATATTTACATATTAACATATTAACATATGTATAAAAGAACACTTTAACAAAAATTCCCCGGGCTTTTATATATACAATATACAATGTACAGTTATTATTCCAGTTAGAATTATTCCTCAGCAGCTGCAAACATTATGCCAGTTGCCATTAAAGATCACTTACCCTCCTCCTGTCTCTTTCTTAAAATCTCAGACGTCCCCAGAGTTAATGGGGACTGCCACATATTCCTAGTCACTGGTCCCTGAGTGCTAGAATCAGAGTTGCTATCAGAGTCTCCCCGGGGTTGCAGATTAGGAAGCCCGGGAGTTGGAGGGGCTGCAGGTGGGGGTGGTGGAATATAGGGAGGCAGTGGGGCTGGAATCTCTAATTCTCGGTTTATCTTGTGCCTCCCATCCCCTCCTTTTTCTTTTAGAGGATATAAATTGGCTCGAGTTTCCGAGCTGATCCACAAATGTGCATATTCACTTTCTTCCAAACTAAAAAGTTCTTTTGAGTTTACATAAATATTTAGGGCCTGGCAAACCCAATCTTCAAAGGACCCAAATACAGGCCAGTAAAGGTGGTCTCCTCAAATCTGTTTACCACCCCAAACTTCAACACAATAATGTATCATTTTTACTTTATTCCTTCCCCGCCTAAAAGGGGAATCCTCCCAATTTTTAATCATTAATCCCGGGGTAACCTAACATCAGACGTTACCCCGCCCATGGGACCAGAAGGCTTACTCTTCTTCTGTCCCATCTTCTGGAGCGCCTTCACACACACACACACAAATCGCTTCCCCCTTTTCGTGGCCCAGTCCCTCGCGGGATGTGGGAACCGCACTACCGAGGGGTCCGCACTCGCTTCGTCCGCAATTGGACGTCTCACAGCGACACGCTCCAGGATACCCAACCCCAACCGAACGGATCACCGGCCTATACTTACTCACTCCTGAGTCTTCGTTCGGTCTTCGTGCACAAAGATTACTAGGGGTTGCCGGCTGTCCTGGTTTCAGTTAGCACAGAATTAATTTTCTTCCTAGTAGCTGGTGGAATGCTGTGTTTTGGCTTAGAATGAGAAGAGTGCTGATAACACCCCGATGCTTTAATTGTTGCAGAGCAGTGCTTATACTAAGCCAAGGACATCTCAGCCTTTGCTCTGTCCTGCCAACGGGCAGGCTGGGGGGTGCAGTAAGAGCTGGGAGGGGACAGACCCAGGACAGGTGACCCAAACTAGCCAAAGGGGTATTCCATACCATCTGACGTCATGCTAAACAATATATAGGGGTGGCTAGCCGGGGGGAGGGGGCCGGACTGCTCGGGGTTAAGCTGGGCATCGGTCAGCGGGTGGTGAGCAATTGCATTGTGCATCACTTGTTTGTACATACTATTATTACTTTCGTATTATCACCATTGTATCATCATTATTATTATTGTTATTATTATTTTTATTTTTTTTTCCTGTCTTATTAAACTGTCTTTATCTCAACTCACGGGCTTCACTTTCCATTTCTCTCCCCCGTCCCAGAGAGGGAGGGGGGAGGGTGAGCGAACGGCTGCGTGGTGTTTAGCTGCCGGTCGGGTTAAACCACGACACCGGCTTTATTTGCTTGCTGCCGAATTTAGGGTTCGTCGGTGAAGGATTTGAATGAAAGCAGTCCTAGCGAAGGCCGCTGAAATCAGCGGGGCGCCCCCTCCGAAGGTCTTTCAATCAGATTGCCTTCATCCGAGTCACGGCACCAAATTTGTTATAAGTTGCCCCCTTAATTAATTTTCAGAGAGCATTGCATTAATAATAGAAAGGAATTTATTGAGTAAGCAACAGCAAGCAAAACAGCGCTGGGCGGCCGGGGAGTCTCGGCTCCACCAATGGCGCGCACCTCACCCCCGCCAGGGTCCCTTTTTATATCTTGGTAATTCCGGGATTACGCAGAACATCCTGGTATATTCTGCGACTGCGCGCACTGTTGCTAGGGGGTCGTCTCTGTCCCTCTGGTGGTCGTGAAGATGAAGGCCGTAGTCTTCCTCCGCGTTGTGGTTCAACTTCTTTTTTTTATTTGGTCATGTTGGCCCAGCGTGAGACAGGAATGCAGGATGTTGATACACTAGTTTAGCAACTTATCAGGAGATGGTTACATGAACTTTGCAGCAGTGTCTTTGAACAAAAGAGGCAACTGAGATGCAGAAGGAGAGAAGGGGAGGGGGTTCTCTTTTTTGTTACATTAAGCAAAAGAATTTTCATAGTGTCTAGCCAAGTATTATACATCTTACTTCAGCAGGGAGCTTTTGCAACTCCTGCTCCTCAAACGGAACTCCTTGTTTTATAATACAAAAGACAATGAACAAACATTTATTGTGTATTACACACTCCCCATGGCTAGAGAGTTCAAAAGGATGGCGTTAGCTTTATGTACAAGGAGAAAGGCTGAGAAATCCTGCCATCTTTGTGCAGGCCCAGCCCTGCGTGGATCTACTGCCGGTGCAGTGTCAGTGGTGTGTGGGGTGGGACAGAGGTCCCCCATGGGGAAACCAATGCCACACATACATCTGTGACTCATGGGCCTGGTGCTGAGTCATGCAGGGCCTGAAATCTTGGGCAGAAGTGGCATCGAACGAGAGGAACATGGGTCCTGGTGTTGCTGTGCTGTGGGAGGAAGGACAGACCCTGTGGGTGCCACACAGAAAGCCAAACAGACGTGTATTGTCTACTCCCACCTCACAGGGGGATTCAAAGGAAACAGAACTCTGGAGATGAAGCATACTTAGTCCGGGGCTAATGCGTGCAAGTTCAGAAATGGGTAGGTTTGGTTATATGGATGAAATATACATGGAAGAAGTATTTACCCTGAAGGCGATCAAGTCCTGGAGCAGATTGCCAAAGAGATGCTAATGGAGCTCCATCCTCAGAAGAGTTCAGACTTTGCCTGGACTTGATCCTGAGCAACCTGATCTGATGACACCCACTCTGAAAACAGGGTTGGACTATGTGCGTGCTGGAGGTGCAGCCTGTGATCCTCTGGAGGAGGATCATGCACAGTCACCACATATCAGCCTTGGAGGGATGCCGTTGACAGATCACTGTTTCTGTTAATTCCCAGGGTGACCCTTGATCACGTACCGATATCATTCATGACATCAAAAGCGGGTGGAGGGAACAGCACTCATGCACACTGCTGCTCATGTCAAAAGATGCATGAATTCATGGGTGCACTCACAGACATTCCTGGATGCATACTGAAGTATATTTGGGCACACACAGAGATAGTTGTGCACACAGTGAAGAAAAGAAATACTGCTCTCCTGAACTCCAGGGTTCTGATTTTACTTTCTACTGTCTGTCAAGGAACATCCTGGCTTGCTGAGGCCCTGCTGTGTTTTACCTCCAGAAGATATCGAGTGGTGGAAGGCAAGGAATTCTGAGCAGAAACTCTATCTCCTTCCCACAGGAGTGAGGGGAAGGTCTAGAGAGAGGTTTCTTCTGTTGCTGCTGGGTTTGTCTGAGAGCTGAGAGGTGCTGCTCTTTATTCTGGACTCAGCCATCTACCTCTTGATCGAGGCTGGGAATACACTCATGTGTGGTGCCCAAACAGACCATGCATCCTTCTGTGTAGTTTGTCTTTGGAAACCTCTCATTCACTGACATGTGCCATGTCTTGGTCAGGATGCCTCTTTATGGACAATTTACTTTTCCAGCTCTGTGGTCTGGCTCCTCTTCCTCCACTAGTGGGCCTAAACTGGGATGTCCTCTTCACACTCATGGCCTATGACCAAGCTGCGTGCATCTGCCACCCACTGCAGAACTCCAGTCTGGTGGGAGGCCTGTGGGCTGAGCTCCTGCTCCCCTCCTTGGCACAAGCGGTGCTCACCCTTCGTTTGCCCTGCTCTGGCCCTACACAAATGCATCTCCTTCTGGGACTCGCTGTCAGTCATGCAGCTGCCTTCTGCAGAGAGCTTCTAGACTGCTGTACTCCTTAAATACAACAGCACCACCAGTTTTCCTGTGCTCCTTGAGCTCCTGCAGGGTGCTCCTGGTCTCCCTCTGAATGTAGACATGTGAGGAGATACAAGACACTGTCTGCTCACTCTCACTTGGCTGCACTTGTATCATGCCGGGGGCTACGTTCCCTCCTCTATGCCCACCCCATTGCCAACTTCTCCCACAACAAAGTGGTGTCCATCTTCTCCAGGGCTGTGATTCCCTCTGCTCCATGCACCAACCTACAGCGTAAAGACCGAGAAGGTGAAAGAAGCCATGCGAAACCTGAGAAACGGAGGTTGTTTCTTTGTTTCCTCTGCTGTGTTCTCTGTCTCTGCTTTCAGGGCCATGCCGTTTTCTCTACTCTCTTCTGCAATGGAGGTCTTGGGGAAGCTGCCATCACTGCTTCCACAGCAGCCCTTATTTTCTTTCTTACCTTTCAGCTCCTCCCTCCTTGTTTCCTACCCTAGAAGCAGCCCTTCAGCACTTGGGAGGGGGGCAGAGAGAAAGAACTGCAGGAAGCTGGAAACAACACACAGGGATACAAACCCGACTGATAGATGATGAGGGAGGAAGAGAAGAGATCAAATGTGGGCAGTCACAACACTAGTTGGTGGCCTATCAAGAAGCCACAGGGAGATCAGCTTGGGCCTTGCACCTCCTACAGCTGTGGGCTAGGACACATGCTGGGATGGGCGCAGGACAGACCTATACAACCCCATGAGGGGACGTGCAGGGAAATGGGAGCCGGGAGGAGCACACTAGAGCAGACAGAACAGGGTGTAAAAGGGGCTGCAGCCTGTACTTGCGTGGCTGGGCCCTGCACATGAGCACCGCTGTCTGTCCTGTCCTCTTCTGGAATATTTCCTTACGTCTCCATAATCTCGCTCTGTCCCATGCACACATGTGCTGCAAGGAGAACGTAGCAATTCCTCATGGAGTAGCAGAAGTGGATTTGATGCTAGCCACTGGAGTCAGACTCAGCGCGAGGACATCCCTACCCTGTGCTGTCAGCTGCTGGAGCCAGGGGTCCCCCGAGCAGGGAAAGGGGGTCTCAGCCTCCAGGAAAATGTGGCAAGTCCATTTGGGGGCTCCAAAAGCAGCTACTGGGGGTACTGGCCTGGGTGTGTCTTCCCCAAATGGGCATGCTTGTCCCTGCCTGTGTGTCTCCCAGGTACATGCTCAGCTACTATTGCCGTGAAGCCTGTAAATGGGGAAGTGGCAACTGTGCCCCTCAATCTGGGCAGAGACGCTTGACCGACAATGACAGCTCAATGGGCAGTGCCAGACAGCAGGGCCCCGTACGGTTTGGGGTGCTGTTGGGGCACTCTGTCCCCGGACCAGTTCCTGCTGCTGGCTTTCCACACCTGCAGCAGTGCCGGCCACAGCTGTGATACCAGCGCACCACAGCACCAAGCTCCCAGGCCCAGCCCGGCCTGACCCGTTGCCCTCCACTGGGGACGCTTCAGGCAGGCAGCTGCTTTCTCCTCTCCCGCTTCTCTCCTCTCTCCCTACTCATCTCCCATGCCGTTCACTCCCCTCCCCTTCCCACTCCCAAAGGAGATGCCGTAGCAGACGGGCAGCTGCTGTCTCCGCTCCCTCGCCCTTTCGCTCCCTCTCCCACTCCCACTCCCACTCCCACTCCCACTCCCTCTCCTATCCCGGGCTGGGCTGCAGGACGGGCAGAGCCCCGCGGGCAGCAGCCGAAGCCCTGCCCGCCCACAGGCGCCCAGCACTCGCAGCCCGGGACAGCCCCCGAGCGGCCCCGGGGCGGAGCTGGCGGCGCCGGGCGGCGGCGGCGGGGAGGAGGCGCCGCGGGCGGAGCAGAGCCGGGGCTGGCGGGGGCAGCGCGGCGCGGGCGGCGGAGCGGCGGGATGCGGCAGGGCCGGGCCGCAGGGCTGGCGGCGCTGGCCGCGGTGCTCCTGGGTGCGCGGGGCTGCCGGCGCCGGGGACGGGACGGGACGGGGCTGCCCTCGCTTCTGGCCTCTTACGGACCTCGCTCCCCTCTGGCCTCCCTCTGCAGCCATCCCGCCTGCCTCCAGCGAGCTCAGCCGGCCGTTGCCTCCCACCTTGCCTTGCTCCCTGCCTCCCTCCTCTCCTTTCAGCACACCCTCACTCATTCCTGCCTGCTTCCCTTCTCCTCTTGGCTTGGACTCTCCTTTCAAACAGCCGTGCTCGGATTTGGTCCCCAAATAACCATTCCCAGTGAAATGCCTTTGTATGTTTTCTATTGAGGGAATGCTCCCATCAGCTGTCAGCCGTTTTCTTCCCTTTCCCTCTGCATAACATTTTCGGTGCAGCAAAGCCATTTGCTGAGTTTTCTCCTTCGTTTTGTTCTTGGCAGTGGCTGCAAGCAGAGCCCAGGTGCAGCAGGAGCCGTGGGCAGAGACCAGGGAGGGCACCGGCATCAACATCACCTGCTCACACCCCAACATGCAGACTGGTGACTACATCTACTGGTACCGTCAGCTCCCGGGCCAAGGACCCGCATTCCTCGTGAGCGCTTTCAGTGGGTCCAGAGAACTGACGGACCTGCCGGGGAGGCTCTCGGTGGCAGCAGACCGCCGGTCCAGCGCCCTGTGGCTCACCGAGCCCCGGCTTCGGGACGCGGCGGTGTATTACTGCGCCCTGAGAGCCACGGGGAGAGGAGCCGGGGCTGCGGCCGTGCAGGAACCGTGGCGGGCGGGGCCGGGCGCGTGTGGCGGGGGCGAGGCAGGGGCACAGCCCCCAGGGGGCGCTGCCGCTCCGCCCGCCAGGACCTCCTCGTCCCGCAGCCCGCGGGGTTTCCCCCGCCAGCCCGGCCCCTCCAAGGCACTTCGGTTCTGCTGAAAGGGTCTGGAGCCTGGGTGCAGCTGAACGGAGATGGCAGCAGCCTGGCAGAGGTGTGTGCAGGGAAGAGGCACTGAAACACAGCCCCTTTCTCCTGAGCCCTCCTTTTCCTCACGCTGCAACAATCACCCTCTATTTATGCCAACCTCAGGCTCCAAAAGTCAGGAAAAGTGGAAATGAACATGAGGAAGTCCTTGCGAGTGCAGGTCCTGGGCCAGAGGAAAGCTGCTGCAGGTTTGGGGGCAAGTGGGCACCCTAGAGCAGTGTGGGGGCATGCAAACTGCCTGCTGTCTTTGCACTGACTCAGCCCATGGGAGTGCAGAGTCCTCAGGGACTGGAGAATGCTGTGTATGGTCCATTACGGCGAACACCAATGCTGACTTGTGTAAGGTGATCAGCCCAGCATGTGTGCCATCACCTGGGCCCTGCCAAGTGCTGTGCTGGGGGCGGTTGGGCCTCATGGGACACATGTGAAGCAGTGGGGCATCCCTGCACTTATTCCACCCATTCCCCACATCTGCCATCCATTTTCTGTCCCCACCTGCTTCCCCAGCACAGCACTGTACTGAGAAAGAAGAAGCCCGTTCCTAAGAGCCTACAGGGTGTCAAGCCTACACAGCCTCCCACAGACTCGTAGCTTCTTCTGTGAGGACAGCAGAGGTTGTGCTCTCTGTTTGCAGGACAGGGGGGAGCTGTGGGCAGAGATGCTGCAAGGCAAGGGTAGATTGCCCCTTGCTCTGTGAAAGTGAGGAATGTCTTCTTCAGCTCCAATGGGCATTGTCCAAGAGAAGACCCTCTGCAGCATGTCGCAACCTCCCATTGTTCTGGGAGTGGGGAAAAGGCTCCTTAAACACCCATCTTATACCCACCAAGGGCAAGACAATTCTCGCTGGGCGGCTCAGGAGGGCATACGCAGAGGGAAGAAACATCTACAGCCAAGGCTGGGTTGCCAGAAACTTTAACGAGTGTACAGAGGAAGAGAAGGTCACTCTGAGCAGAGGCCCTTCAGTGCAGAGATCTCCAGGGCCTACTGAGAGACATGGGCCGAGTTTTCAGAAATCTCAGGGTAGCCCCTGGTCAGGCTCCTGCCCATGTTTGCCAGAGGAGGTGAGGAAGGTCCGTCATTCTGAAAGCAATTGCATGAAGACTTTAAACATCCATCTTATACCACCAAGGGCAAAACCATTCTCACTGAGCAGCTCAGGAGGGCATATGCAGAGGGAAGAAACACGTACAACTAAGGCTGGGATGCAGAAATCTTTAATAAATGTAGAGAGGAAAAGGAGGTCACTCAGCAGAGGCCCTTCAGTGCAGGGATCACCAGGGCCAACCAAGAGGCAGCATCCTTTGCCCATGGAGGATTTCATGCAGGGCATTTGTCTGCTGTTACCACAGTGGCAGGGCTGGATCTGAGGATCCCCACAGCACAGGGGAGGAGAAGAACACTATGAAAATTGAGACAGGGGGGTAGGTGTTAGAATGGAAGGAGAGACATGGACTGTGTTTTCAGAGATCTCAGACTAGCCCCTGGTCAGGCTTCTGCCAATGTTTGCCAGAGGAGGTGAGGAAGGTCAGTCATTCTGAAAGCAATGGCCTGAAGACTCCTCCTTCTGTTGTCCAGCACCATGATCGTGCTGGAACCCCAGGGCCATGGGCAGTGCCTTTAGCAGGGCAGGCATCTTCTGCCACAGTAGCGGCTGGAAATGCCCGAGAGATCACAGCACCCAGAGGTGATGGGGACTCCATCACAGCTGAGGATACTGCCAACGGCAGCAGAGGTGGAGGATCCCACAACGGTGTTCTGCGGGAAGGAGCTGAGGATGGGGCCGGGCAGGGTCACCACTACGGGAGAGGGCTCAATGACGACAGTGGAGTTCTGGCACTGCCTGACGCAGGGCTCGTTGCAGCTGCTGGCCAACGGGGTCGGGCCACAGGGCCGGCATGGCAGGCACTGGTTGTAGCAGGACATGTCTTGGGCTGGAGATGCACCTGGGAGAGAGGGCAGAGAGGAAGCAGAGCATATGGTGAGGAGCAGCCCCATTATCCCACCACAAAGGAGCTAAGGCAACTGGTGAGGGTGGATGTGGAGGCTGTGCCAGGAGGTTCATGGTCTTCATTGCTTTGAACTGACAGGGCCCTTCAAAGCGCAGGCTGATCCAATGAGACAATCACATTGCACATAACCCAAAAGGCTACCTCTGCACCGTGTCCCAGCCTCTCTCTACACAGAACGTCTCTCTCCACCCCTCTCCCATGGGAAGGAACTCCAAGGCCCAGCATAGCTCTGAACCACCACCAGATGAGATGTCTATTAATGCAAGATCCCCTCTACTTCAGAAGAGGAGGAGAGAGGGCTTCAGACTCACCTGGCTACCAAGGAGGATGAGGCGCAAGAATTGGATGAGAGAGCAGAGAGCTGGGCTGCCTTTTATACTGGTACTTCATTGCCAAAGGCCCAGAGGCACCCTTAGCAGAGGTAACAATTTTCTGACAAGCTCTTCTTGAATGCAAACCATCCCAACAAATGATATGGGCTGTGCGCTGGTTTCCTGCACTGCTGCCTTTTCATTTCCAGATCTAGGCCATGGCCATTCTGCAGTGATGGTTTCTTTAGAGTGCTGGCATGAAATGTCCAAGGATTTCCAGGGCAGGAATGCATCAGTGGAGTGTAGAAGACTCACTGGACGTGCTGGATGGGTCCCCTCTGATCATCTTCATGGCTCTGCTCTGGACCCACTTGAACAGGTCTATATCTTTCTCATGCTGGGGGCCCCAAAGCTGAACACAGCACTCCAGGTCAGGTCTCACTGAAGCGGAGCACAGGCCATGAATCACCTCCCTCCACATTCTGGACATGCTTCTGTCAAGGCAGACAAGCATGGAAACAAAGCTTCTTTCCTTGGCCAAATTCAATTCTGGCTTCGATTTAGCTCTCCTAACTTGATTCCTATCTTGCCTCATCAGACTATGTATCTGTATTCTTTCCAGTCTACCTGTCCTTGCTCCTACCCTCTATGGCCTTCTCTGTCATGTTTGAGTTCAGCCAGTTGCTCCATGTTCATCCATGCAGGTCTCCTGGCATTTTGCCTGACTCCTTCTTTGGTGGGATGCATCACTCCTGAACTTGGAAGAGATGATCCTTGAATATTAACCAGCCTTCTTAGGCCCATCTCCCCTTCAGGGCTTGTATCATGGTACTCTACCAAGCAGATGCCTGAGCAGACCAAAGTCTGCTCTCCAGAAGTCCAGGGCAGCAAGTTTCTTGTGCTTCCTCCTCACTGTGCTCAGGAACCTAACTTCCACCATTTCACAGTGACTGCAGCCAAGGCTGCCCTTGAGCTTCACAGTCCCACCAACCCCAGGTACTATGAGAATGAGGTCCAGAATATAGCACCTGTCCTTGTAGGCTCACCTTGTGCACTCATGTGAGTGCCCGCTTGCTTTTGTTCACACATCTGCTCTTGTCTTGTGACAACCACTGTGCAGCTAGCTTTGAACAGGCCAAAGTCTGCTCTCCAGAAGTCCAGGGCAGCAAGTTTCTTGTGCTTCCTTCCTCCAGCCCCTTCAGTTCTGTGATTCTGTAGCAGAGGCCGTGAGTCACCTCCCTCCACCTTCTGGTCATGCTTCTGTCAAGGCAGCCAAGCATGGAAACAAAGCTGCATTCCATGGCCAAATTCAATTCTGTCTTCCATTAAGCTCTCCTAACTTGATTCCTAACTTGTCACCTTGTGCACTCACCTGAGTGCCCGGTTGCTTTTGTTCACACATCTGCTCTTGTCTTGTGACAACCACTGTGCAGCTAGCTTTGTGTGAAGGCACGTGGATGCAGAGATTTGTCCAGGACTCCATGCAGGTATAGATGAGCACGTGCGTGTGTCCTTGTTTCCCCTTTATCACGAGGGAATGTGCACAGTTGTAGCACTCTCCCGTGCTCTGTGCATGAGTCCTGCAGGGGAGCAGGTTCCCAGGGTTAGAAGGAGCCTGAGAGCAGCTGAACGCAGATGGCACCTGTCCTGGTTTCAGTTAGAACAGAATTAATTTTCTTCCTAGTAGCTGGTGGAATGCTGTGTGTAAGCACTGCTCTGCAACAATTAAAACATCGGGGTGTTATCAGCACTCTTCTCATCCTAAGCCAAAACACAGCATTCCACCAGCTACTAGGAAGAAAATTAATTCTGTTCTAACTGAAACCAGGACAGCACCAGCCTCTCAGAGGTGTGTGCAGGGAAGAGGCACTGAAAAATACAGCTCCTTTCTCCTGAGCCCTCCTTTTCCTCTCGCTGCAACAATCACCCTCTGTTCCTGCCAACTTCAGGCCCAAACAAGGACCATATCAGGACAGTTTGGATCCTTGGTTTAATTCAGGATAGCAACGTTTGGAGTGCCTCTGAGTGACTGTCCATCGTTGACCTTGGGATGTACAGGAGAAGCAGACTGCTGTAAGGCTCCTGATAATGTCTGTCAGAGATTTCCACCCGTAGACACTGCTAGGTCCTCCTGGGAGTCAGTGCTGAAGCCAGGCCTATCTCCTCACAGTTGTCTATAAAGGCCTGCCAGCATTGTCTCAGAAATACATCGGAAAGCAGGCAGATTCTCATGCACCCCATGTTAGACTGGTTCTCCTGAAGGCAAAAGGACAGCTGTCACTCCTCCACGTTTGCGATTTCACAGCAAAGGTATCACATAGTGGCAAGAGTAAATTGATCCACCCCTTGCACCAGAGGAATGCTCAGCGTTTGGAGTGCTTCAGCATGGCTGCCAATCAAGCACAGTTTTCATAGTTCCTGGGAGCCCTTCCTGCAGGCCTGAGCCTGCAGCTTTGGCATGGAGGGCACCTTCTGCTTGAGTAGCAGCTGGCAGTGCCAGACACCCAGTCCTGCTGAATGCTTTCATTAGGGCCACAAGCAGTCGGAAGGAGGGCACCCTCGGTCAGTTTATGCATGGTCCCCAACCAGGGCACACAGGTGGTGACAGCGTAGGTCACAAATGTGCTGTGGAGAACACAGGCTGGCTGGAGAAAGGGGCTGACCAGAACCTCATTTTGGTGCAAAGGAGCAAAGAAAAGGATTTTCATCTTGGGCAGGAAGCACTCCCAGAGTAATTCAGGATGGGGGCTGGCTGCCAAGGAAGCAGACCCTCAGGAAAGGCTTTTGGGTGCAGGAGGCACCCAGCCAAACACGAGCCAGCAGCGCGCCCTTGCAGCAAAGGCAGCCAATGACCTGCGGAGCTGGGGGGACCAGGGGGTGCCCCGCAGTGCGTGAGGCCGGGCAGGTGGGGCGTGGGCGAGGCGGGGGCACAGCCACAGTCGGGCCGCGTGGGGTCGCTGCCGGTGCTTGGAAGTCCCCTTGCAGGGCCTGGAGTTAAACAGCACGGGCCCGAGGGAGCCTCAGAACAGCCACACTGGGTTTCTTCCATTCTCTTTAGTGGTCTCTTTTTAAGAGCTTGTTGTACAGGTTTCTTCCTAAGACCAAGTCCAGCACTTCTGGCGCTGAGATGACGTACTGGCAATACAACAAATATCTGTGCTGGACACTCACTCTAATGACACATATTGGAACCTTGGATCTTGCCAAAGGACTGAGTTGTAGGGGAGTTTGCTACACTAGCCAGCGCTGCTGAAGGTCTGCCCTTGGTGCAGGATTCACTCCCGTCTGTGTGTGCAGAGGTGCTGACTGCTGAGCAGAGGGCTGTGGTGCGGCATCCTTCCCTGCCAACTTGAGAGAACGTGGCTTCTCCGAGGGGGTTGTGGGGAAGGGGTGGGGGAAGCAATCCCATCTTCATTGACAGCAGAGGTGGGTGCAGACCTCTGTGTCTGGGGCTGGGTTCTGGATTGGAGGGGGAGGCCACTGGGGATTCTTGCCCCTTGCTGGTGTTATATATGGAGTGGTAATTCGAGTCGAGAAAATGGTTGATATTAATAAAGAAGGGGGAGATGTGGGAGTGTGGCCATGGGGGTTGGCAAGCCCCATGATTAATGATGACATTAGACTCTTAACCATGAGCCCATGAGGAATGTAAAAGAATTTAGAGGGAACAAAGAAGGGTGATTCAGGAGACTCCATGCAGTCTCTAGTACTTGTTCTCCAGCCCTTAAGGCATGGAAATTTCTGGGTGTTTGCTGTTCTTGTTATATTCAAAGTTGTTTGACCAATGAAAAGTTGTTTTGAGAAGAACTGCTGTAGAGAGAAGGGTGTAAGAGGGGAGCCTGCCCTCAAGATAAAAAAAAAAAAAAAAAAAAAAAAAAAAAAAAAAAAAGATTAAAAAAAAAGAAGGCAACACGAAGAAGTTATGTCATCAGTAAAGGAGCAGAAAGAAGGAATGAAAAGGAACAGGCTAGCAGAACGGAGACCAGGACTGGAACAGGCACACTGATCTCCTCATGAGGATAGGTTCGGCCAATCTCAGAAAACTGCTCAAAGAAGCTCGTACAGAAAATTGCTGGAAATAGGCGCACCAGAGCTGGAAAGAAGATAAAGCTGAGAGAAGCGGACCTGCGCACACAACTGCCCCTTGCTGGTAAGCAGTTGCACATTGTGGGGAATCATACGTCCTTTGGAACAAAGACAGTCCTGGTAACCTTACAGTTTATTCTCCTTATTAACAATCAGACGGTTTATGATCCTGAAATATGGGACCAAATTGAGGTCAAGGTGTGGGACTCTGCTACTAAAAACGACAAGGTTGCAGTGGGATTGCTTGGCACCTGGCAAGCAGTCTCTGAGGCTTTAAAGAGCCACGTGGGGCCACAATCTATGACACTGGCCCCGCTGCTGCTACAGCTGTCGAAGGCTTTTGCTGTTACGCCCCCTGGTGACCTGGACGAGCCTTTTGACCAAGGCCTATTGGCCTTGAATGGAGTCAAATCCAGCTGGAGGCTAGTCACTAGTGGCGTCCCCCAGGGCTCAGTACTAGGGCCAGTTCTCTTTAATATCTTTATCGATGATCTGGAAGAGAATATCGAGTGCACCCTCAGTAAGTTTTCAGATGACACCAAGTTAGGTGTGTGTGTCGATCTGCTCAAGGGTAGGAAGGCTCTGCAGGAGGATCTGGATAGGCTGGACCGATGCGCTGAGGCCAACCATATGAAGTTCAACAAGGCCAAGTGCCAGGTCCTGCACCTGGGGCACAACAGCTCCAAGCAGAGCTACAGGCTGGGAGATGAGTGCTTGGAAAGCTGCCTGGCAGAGAAGGACCTGGGAGTATTGGTTGATAGTCGGCTGAATATGAGCCAGCAGTGTGCTCAGGTGGCCAAGAAGGCCAACAGCATCCTGGCTTGCATAAGCAGTGTGGCCAGCAGGTCTAGGGAAGTGATCGTCCCCCTGTACTCTGGTGAGGCCGCACCTCTAGTACTGTGTTCAGTTTTGGTCCCCTCACTACAAGAAGGACATGGAGGTGCTTGAGTGAGTCCAGAGAAGGGCAACGAAGCTGATGAGGGGTCTAGAGAACAAGTTTTACGAGGAGCGGCTGAGGGAGCTGGGCTTGTTCAGCCTGGAGAAGAGGAGGCTCAGGGGTGACCTCATCACTCTCTACAGGTACCATAAAGGAGGCTGTAGCAAGGTGGGGGTTGGTCTGTTCTGCCACGTGTCTGGTGACAGGTCAAGGGGGAATGGGCTAAAGTTGCGCGAGGGGGGTTTTAGGTTGGATATTAGCAAGAACTTCTTTACCGAGAGGGTTGTTGGGCATTGGAATAGGCTGCCCAGGGAAGTGGTTGAGTCACCATCCCTGGAGGTCTTTAAAAGACGTTTAGATGTAGTGCTTAGTGATATGGTTTAGTGGAGGACTGGTTAGTGTTAGGTCAGAGGTTGGACTAGGTGATCTTGAAGGTCTCTTACATTCTGTGATTCTGTGATCCTCAGAGAGGAAGGGTCCCTTGTTGGGCCGGGGTCTCCCAGCACACAGGCATGATTTTTACTCCTGCAATTAGGATAGTACATGGTGACTTCACATGTAAATACTCCTAATCTTTGGTTTTTAGCTGTCTATTCATATTGCATTGCTAGGTGATATATTCAAAAGCCAAATGAAGCCACATTCTTCTTGAATGAGCGAAAGAACACAAGGCAATGCGCACATTCTGGAACATGAAAAATTCCTACTAGAAATTGGGACTTTTGTTGCTTTTCTTGAGGGTGGATTGTGAATATAGATGGATGCCAGCAGGAGTGGCCTTCTAGTACCGAATAAAACACTGTAAGTTGGAGGTAACACAAGAAAGAAAAAGGGAATAGCATAGGCAATTTTTTTTTCTGATGCTGGGAGCCCTGATTTATGGAGCTGTACTGGGACTGTCTGGGACAGAATTAACATTCCCCACAGTAGTCCCTAGAGTGCTGTGCTCTGCACTTGGAGCTAGAACTCCAGTGTTGTCACAGCATCAAGATTCTCTCCAACACCTCCAAAGCCAGGAAGTGGAGGGTGGGAAAGAGGCAGGAGGGGACATCGCCAGGGCAACTGACCCATACCATCCAAAGGGATATTCCATACCATGTGATGTCACACTCAGCAATAAAAGGTGGGAAAGGGGAAGGAAAGCGGGGAGCTCTCATTATGAAGACATCTGTCCTCCCAAACAATCGCTATGAGTATTGAGGCCCTGCTTCCCAGGAGATGGCCAAACATCACTTTTTGAGGGGAAGTAGAGGATAATTTTCTTTTCTCTCTGTGCTTCCATGCAGCCTTTGCTTATTTTCTTCTCTTACTTTTGCCTTATACCAAATTTCTTCCTTTTCCTCTTCTTCTGAGGGGGAGTGAGGGAGTGGTTGTGGTGGAGCTCACCAAAGAACATAAGACAGACCACTTGTCAGGGCAAGGCACATGCTGCAGATCCTGCTCCTGCTAAGATTCACTGCCATTGTTATCTTTGGAGATTTTCAGGGATTTTTTGCGATTCTTCTTAGAAATGGAAACTATTCATCAAACAACACATTGCTTCACTCCTACAGACTCGCCACATGCTCACTGCCATGTGCAGTGAGCACTTCTGGGGACCAGATCTGCGGAAGACGTGTGGGGAGAAGGTCTGGAGAGCTGATCTGGGAACCTGGTCTAGGAATCAGTCCTGGGCACTAACTCTGAGGAGCAGCCCTGGGCACCCACTCTGACGACCAGGTCAGGAGACCAGCTCTCAGGAGTGCAGGTCTGGGGACCAGATCCGGAAACCATGTCTGGGCACCAGGAGTGGGGACCACGTCTGTGAACTAGCTCTGGAGACCAGATCTTGGGGGTAGAACTGGAGACCAGGTGTGCAGAGTAGGTCTGGATACCAGGTTTGTGATAGCAGAACTGAAGAACAGATCTGGGGACCAGGTCTGCAGACCACTTCTGGGAACCAGCTCTGGGGACCACCTCTGGGAAACCGGTCTGGGGAGCAGTTCTCAAGACCAGATATGTGGAACAGGTGTGCAGAGCAGGTCATATTAGCAGGTCTGGAGAGCCAGCTCTGGGGAGCAGCTCTAGTGAGCATGTCTAGGGACCAGATCTGTGGAACAGGTGTGAGGAGAAGGTGTAGGGAGCAGGTCCTGGTGGAGCACGTCTTGGGACCAGGTCTGCCAGCTGCAGCGGGCCTCCGGGAGCTGCAGCGCAACCTCGCTGGTGAGCTGCTATGGTCTCCCGGGTGTGGCAGCGGAACCCTGCCAATGACCTGCGTCGGACTGAGGGCGTGGCAGCAGACCCCCGCTAATGATCAGCAGTGGTTTCCCAAGTGCCACAGCAGACTCGCACTGAAGAGCCATGCCTGGCTCTCCAGGAGCTACAGCGGACCCTTGCCGGCAAGCTGCTGGAATCTCCCGAGTGCGGTGGTGGACCCCCACCAGCCAGCCATGGCTGGCCTCCGGAACCTACAGTGCCCCTCACTGGCAAGCTGTTGCAATCTACTGGGCTATATGGGGACAAGAGCTGGCATCCAGATCTGAGGATCAGGTCTGGGCAGCAGGTCTGGGGGAGCAGATCTGCAGACCAGGTGTTCATGCCCGGGTCATGGGAACCCAATCTGGGAACTCTGTACTGGGAAGAGCTCTGTGGGATCCAGCTCTAGGGAGCAGGTGTGGGGAGCAGATCTGGGTACAAGGTATGAAGAACAGATATGGGGACAAGATCTTGGGCTCAGGATGTGGACAGCACAGCTCTGTACAGCACAGCAGAGCTCTGTGCCTACGCAGGTGAGCTGCCATGCAGATCCCAAACTGCTCCACGAAAAATCTCCATCTGTTTCAGGAAAACACAAGCAATGAGGAGGATTCACTGCTTTGTGCAGTAAACTTTTTTGGAGAGAGGGAGAACGTTCACGCTGCCTGGGGGATATAAAAGGAACAGCTGGGGGCTGCAGGACTTGGAGTGTCATTCCTTTGGGTGTCTGAGAATTCTGCATTTGAGGTGTACTGAGGGAGATATGGGGGAAGACAACGCAACTAGCCAGGCACAGCCTAGCCAGACAAGGTGTTAGGGGTGGTGATAGAGGGAGCCCAAGCATCAGGGAAGCAGAAACTGCCAGGGATGTGGCCCTGGGTGGGTGCTCCCTGTGGCCCGTCATTGTGAGTGCATGTGACCCACTGAACCCACATCCTTTTCCCTGCTGACTCCTCACCCCTTGCCCTATGGAACAGCTTGTCCTTGTCCCCTCTAGGCTTGTGCCATCCAACACCCCAATGGAGCCCCATTCCTCTTGCAAATGCTAGGTTATCCCACCAGAACAGGACACAGCCAGAAACCCTGGCTGCTGCGTAGCATGATTCCTCCCTTCTTTCTGGGGATGTGAAAGAGAAATCAAAGTGTCTTGTCCTCCCACAGGAAACAGGAACATCCCCATGGAGCTGAGGACCCCAGGTGAAGGTGCACAAGCTCAGTGGAGAAGACTGCCCTGACATCAGCCATGGCCAAGCAGTGTGTGTGAAGAAGAGAAGGCAGATGTAGCTGGGGAGGTGAGGACCCCACTGGGAGAGGAGACAAGAGCAGCCCCTGCACATGATGCTGCTCCCAGAGTTCCCCTGACTGTGACAATCCTCAGGGGTTGCTCCTGCTGGAGGAGGGAGAAACCCCAGGGAGCATTTGGGGCACAGTCAGAACAGACAATTTATCTTTGTTGAATCTCCTCCTGTTCCCCCAGCAGAGTCATTTCCTGAGCTCTGTTCTCTTGGGGCTGGGAGGTGCTTTTCTGACTCTCCCTCCCGCAGTAAACAGGAGGGTCAGTCTAAGCATGCACCGTGGGTATCTCATCCTCACTGCCTTCCTGGGGCAACTGCTGGGTAAGTGCTGGCTTTTAATCAAGGTATAAATCTGCTTTCCCCAGGAAGCCTTACCACATTTATGTGGGGAACAGCTTTTGAATCACAAGGAAAATGTTGGTAAATGTTGTCTCCTGTTTCTGGTTCTTGGCCGGTTTCTATCATGATACTGTTATTCTTCAAAATTTGGAAATGGAGATGGAGAAGAGACCTCTCCTGCTTCTCTCGTCCTTTCAGTCCATCTCTTTTCTGCCTCTCTCTTCTGGTCCACCTACTGTCACCAGAGAAGGTTTCATCAGTCTCTGCAGTCCCTCATTTCTCCCTTTCCTATAGAAAAAAACAGATTGTGTCCAAGTCAATACAGGACATGAAAGCTCTCCTCCCATGGACATTACCAGGGTGTCCAGTCTGTCTTCTGCCTGATGTGTTCCTCCAAAGTCCTCTTCCTTGTGTGCACAGGCAGGGCTCCGTCCTGGGAAACTTATCTCCCACGTGTCTAAATCCACTCCTGTTTGGCTGCCTGGAGACTTTTCTACAGAGCTGCTGACCTTCTCTTTCTTCCAGAAACCATGGGGCAGGTGTCTGTGAAACAGCAAGAAGGACAGGTCACCGTGGAGCACAGAAACACCTTCCAGACCAATTGCACATATGAAACCTCCAACTTTAATGGCTTGCTCTGGTACAAGCAAAAGAAGGGACAAGCCCCTCAGCTGATTACACATCAAGCAGTAGCAGGCACCAAGCAGAGTGACCGTTTCACCACGGAGCTGAACTCCAGTGGGAGGAAATCCAGTGTTCTGCGTCTGAAGGAAGTCAAGCTTTCTGACAGTGCCTTGTACCTCTGTGCTGTGCGTGACACCCTGGTGCACAGAGCTGCCCTGGCTGAGCAACAACTCTGGATGTGGAGGGGATGTGTCTGTGCAAGGCAGAGCTCTGGGATGGGGCACTCAACTCTCCCCTGGCGGTGCTGTTTCCCCTGTTCACTCCAAGATCTACCAGCCCAGTCCTCTTTCCCAAACAGCCTCTGTCTCAAAACCATGTTGAATATGGTGTTTTGATGTCCCCAGGCTTCAGGAAGCTCTTCTGTCTGTTTGCAAGAGCAAGAAGCAACGCAACCTGGAGAAAGAAAAGCTTGGCCCAGGCAGCTCCCAGCAGGGGACAGCCATGGGCCCTCTTTTCTCTGTGCTCTCAGGGAAGGCAGCACCAGCCTCAGCCTTGTCTCAGAAAGGGTCTGATCTATCCCCGGGATCACTGCCCCAAGGATTCTCTGGAGACATTGAACACCACTGCAGGAACAATGCTTTCCCTCTGGTTCTTGCCTGGGAACATGCCTGGGGCTTACCAAACAGCTGTTAAATACCAGTTTAAGAATCCGAATGAGAAAAAAAAATGCTTCTAAAATTTTGTTTATTTTTTGTTTCTTTTGCAACATTTTGAAGCTTAATTTCTCTTCACTTTGATTGGAAAAAAAAAATCGATGGGTTGATACTGATGGTTGTGTATAAGAGTATTTCTGTTGTCTGGCTGGAATTCTTATGAGTTGGGAATTTCTTTTACGCAGAAAATTATTGTATGTAATACAGCACTGTGGGACACAAAGAAATATTTCACTAGAAATGCAAATAAAAAACAAATAGAATTACTATTTCTTTGAAACCTGAATAAAAAATTTCTATCGAATGCTCCAGATTTGTCTGACCTATTTGGTTTTTGGAAACTGACACAAGAGAAGAGGTAAGGGACAAGAATAGAGAAAAGAATCTGGACTTGATAGACTGTCGTGGTTTAACCCGGCTGGCAGCTAAGCACCACGCAGCCGTTCGCTCACCCTCCCCCCTCCCTCTCTGGGACGGGGGAGAGAAATGGAAAGTGAAGCCCGTGAGTTGAGATAAAGACAGTTTAATAAGACAGGAAAATAATAATAACAATAATAATAATAATACAATGATGATAATAGTACTACTAATAATAATATGTACAAACAAGTGATGCACAATGCAATTGCTCACCACCCGCTGACCGATGCCCAGCTTAACCCCGAGCAGTCCGGCCCCCTCCCCCCGGCTAGCCACCCCTATATATTGTTTAGCATGACGTCAGATGGTATGGAATACCCCTTTGGCTAGTTCGGGTCAGCTGTCCTGGGTCTGTCCCCTCCCAGCTCTTACTGCACCCCCAGCCTGCCTGTTGGCAGGACAGAGCAAAAGTCTGAGGTGTCCTTGGCTTGGTATAAGCACTGCTCTGCAACAATTAAAACATCGGGGTGTTATCAGCACTCTTCTCATCCTAAGCCAAAACACAGCATTCCACCAGCTACTAGGAAGAAAATTAATTCTGTTCTAACTGAAACCAGGACATAGACTAATTTGTATCTCACTTCCAGGAAGGTCATGAAGTGAAGAGTGGGTGGATGGATGCCTGGAGAAGGATGGACAGCTGTTTGTATTGCTGTCTGTAATGAAGTAGAGTGTGAGGGAGAAAGGACAGATGGAGGGAAAATGAGAGATCAAGAGAGGCCATGAGAGGAAATGGAAGACGCTTTTTGTTGATGTTTTCTGCTGCTCGTATTGCAGCACGAAAGCTCAGGAATAGGAAAGATGGAATCAAAAATTTCACTTGTTCTCCAGATGGATTTTGTCGTTTCCAAGACAAAGGTGAATCTCCAAATTGTGAATATGCTCCTCCATCTCAGACTTCAGTGTTAGCCAGGAGATAGTTCTGGCTCAGGAGCACCTATTGATTATTGCTCTAACCCAGGCAATAGATGTGTTGTGCGTAGAAAGTCTCAGTCCCAGCGTGAGAGCTGGGCGGGGGCTAATACTGTTATAAGTTGCCCCCTTAATTAATTTTCAGAGAGCATTGCATTAATAATAGAAAGGAATTTATTGAGTAAGCAACAGCAGGCAAAACAGCACTGGGCGGCCGGGGAGTCTCGGCTCCGTCAATGGCGCGCACCTCACCCCCACCAGGGTCCCTTTTTATATCTTGGTAATTCTGGGATTACGCAGCACATCCTGGTATATTCTGCGACTGCGCGCACTGTTGCTAGAGGGTCGTCTTTGTCCCTCTGGTGGTCGTGAAGATGAAGGCCGTAGTCTTCCTTGGCGTTGTGGTTCAACTTCTTTTTTTTAATTGGTCATTTTGGCCCAGTGTGAGACAGGAAGGCAGGATGTTGATACACTAGTTTAGCAACTTATCAGGAGATGGTTACATGAGCTTTGCAGCAGTGTCTTTGAACAAAAGAGGCAACTGAGATGCAGAAGGAGAGAAGGGGAGGGGGTTCTCTTTTTTGTTACATTAAGCAAAGGAATTTTCATAGTGTCTAGCCAAGCATTATACATCTCCTTACTTCAGCAGGAAGCTTTTGCAACTCCTGCTCCTCAAACAGAACTCCTTGTTTTTCTAATACAAAAGACAATGAACAAACATTTATTGTGTATTACAATACCAGATAGGCCAGACTCCAGAGAGGCCTGGATGAAGGCTCCATCCAGTGATGGCCCTGCACCACCTAAGAGGCTGGCCAGGCCAGGCTGGCAAGATTTGGCCAGGCAGGCATAGGCACACAGGCAGCAGAGCTGGGGAAGGGCTATGCTAGGTCTGAGCTTGTGCAGAGACCCTGGGCTAAAGGTCAGGCCAGAGCTGGGCTGTGGTGGGCTTGGTTCTGATGCGTGTTGCCCTTGCACCGCCACCTGAGCCAGCACTGCCTCCCAGAGAACCTGGCCTGGGGAGAGGTCCCCCCATCCTCACACCATGGAGCAATAACCCCATCCTCTGTCCTGGTCCCATTACACTGGCATACAGTCTGTGTGAAACTAAATCAGCCCCACACCACAGGGCCCCGAGGTGTGCAGAGTTCAGAAGGCCCTTGCCTGGGTATAGAGAGCAGCGGTGCTGCATGGAGCGCAAGGGCCACTTCATCCTCATGACTCTGGAAAATACAGAGGAGCTTGGTGCCTGGAAGAAGATCCTCCAGCGTGTGCCCTATGGTTGCAGCATGGTGCGATTGTGCCACCTATGGGGTCTCTGAGTTCCATGGCCTGATGAAAGCTGATCCATGCTTGTGGCCTTGATGGCCAGTGGCGTCAGGCAACAGGGCTGGCATGGCTGGCACTGGTCATAGCAGGACATGTCTGGGGGCAGGAGGTGGACATAGGAGAGAGGGCAAAGAGGAAGCAGAACATGGGCTTGCATGAGGAGCAGCCTGTCACCCCACCCTAACAGATCCAAGGCACAGGCAGTACTGTGACCACGGAGGTCTTCCTCCATGACAAACCTTCTATAACTTGACTCTCCCACAACCAGCCGTCCCAAGATATGGCAGGGCACACAGCTGATAGCAGCTGAAAGGTCCAAGGAACTGAGTCCTCCTGTGGAAGAATGAGGGGCACAAGAAGGGGCTTCACACCCACATACTTCCCAACAAGACGAAGGCCAGAGAAATGGATGATTGAGCACGGAGCTGGGCTGGCTTTTATAGTGGGCCTTGGCTGCCCCATGTCCAGAGGCATCCCTTGAAGCAGGGACTATTTTCTGACAAGCTACTCATGCATGAAAAACATCCCACCTAATGATACGGGATGTGTGTTGCCTTCCTGTGATACTGCTTTTCATTTCCTGCTTTATGCCCTTTCCCCAAAGAAGGCAACTCCTGAGTGGCAGGCAGGAAGGCCCAAGTATTTCTAGGCAACACACGTCAGTGTGGGCAGAAGACTCAGCTCACGTGCTGGAAGAGTCCAGTAAAAGCAAATGTTGTCAGTCTGGGTGACACCCTAGGGACTCTCTGGGGCCCTTTTGGCTACAGGTGACCCAGCTCCTGACTGTGACCCTACCCCTGCTGACACTGCCCTCAGGGAAAACCTGCTGGCCTGTTTTGCCTCCTCCTGCTCTGACCCAGGGATGTCTGTAAAGGGGGAGAGGTTGTGCAGGGCCCTTTCTGGATCACAAAAGAAAGGCCCAACAGGTCAGTGGCTGTTTTAGTTAGAAGGAATAACAAGATGCATGTACACAGAAAGGAAACCTTTCATGTGCAGGTGATCCTGCCTTCTACCAGCATCGGACAGAGCCGGGTGGGTTTTCCCAAGACACGCAGTGCAGATCCTGTCCATAGGGAATTCCTTCTTCACTCCCATAACTTGATGCCTTTCATTTATTGTTTTAAAAAATAAATAAAATCATACACCATCTCCTTACATGATGCAAGCTTATTTCTGTCATGACACCCACCAGTGATCAGTCGGGGCACTCCAGCACTTTCCTTGCCACTGCTACTCAGGCTAACAAATGGGATCTCAGGCCTTAAGTGCAAGGTGCTGAGTCATGCAATGCCTGAACCCTTGGGCAGAAGTGGCCTTGAACGAATGGAACATGGGTCCTGGTGTTGCTGTGCTGTGGGTGGAAGGACAAACCCTGTGGGTGCCACACAGAAAGCCAAACAGACGTGTATTTTCTAATCCCACTTCACAGGAGGATGCAAAGGAGACGGAGCTGGACTCTGGAGATGAAGCATACTTAGTCTGGGGCTAATGCGTGCAAGTTCAGAAACAGGTAGTTTTGGTTAGATACATGGAAGAAATTTTTACCCTGAAGGTGATCAAATCCTGAAGCAGATTGCCTAAGAGGTGCTATTGGAGCTCCATCCTTGGAAGAGTTCAGACTTTGCCTGGACTTGATCCTGAGCAACCTGATCTGATGACCTGCTCTGAAAACAGGGTTGGACTACGTGCGTGCTGGAGGTGCAGCCTGTGATCCTCTGGAGGGTTTCTCATTAGGACTGCTCAGGAAGCATGGGGCAACATGCACAGTCACCACATATCAGCCTTGGTGGGATGCTGACGTCAGATCACTGTTTCTGTTAATTCACAGTGTGCTGCTTGTTCTCATACCGATATCATTCATGACATCAAAAGCAGGTACAGGGAACAGCACTCATGCACACTGCTGCTCATGTCAAAAGATGCATGAATTCATGGGTGCACTCACAGACACTCCTGGATGCATACTGAAGTATATTTGGGCACACACAGAGATAGTTGTGCACACAGTGAAGAAAACAAATACTGCTCTCCTGAACTCCAGGGTTCTGATTTTACTTTCTACTCTCTCTGAAGGAACATCCTGGCTTGCTGAGGCCCTGCTGTGTTTTACCTCCAGAAGATATCGAGTGGTGGAAGGCAAGGAATCCTGAGCAGCAACTCTATCTCCTTCCCACAGGAGTGAGGGGAAGGTCTAAGAGAGAAGTTTCTTTTGTTGCTGCTGGGTTTGTCTGAGAGCTGAGAGCTGCTGCTCTTTATTCTGGACTCAGCCATCTACCTCTTGATCCAGGCTGGGAATACACTCATGTGTGGTGCCCAAATAGCCCATGCATCCTTCCGTGTAGTTTGTCTTTGGAAACCTCTCATTCACTGACATGTGCCATGTCTTGGTCAGGATGCCTCTTTATGGACAATTTATTTTTCCAGCTGTGTGGTCTGGCTCCTCTTCCTCCACTAGTGGGCCTAAACTGGGATGTCCTCTTCACACTCATGGCCTATGACCAAGCTGCATGCATCTGCCACCCACTGCAGAACTCCAGTCTGGTGGGAGGCCTGTGGCCTGAGCTCCTGCTCCCCTCCTTGGCACAAGCGGTGCTCACCCTTTGTTTGCCCTGCTCTGGCCCTACACAATCGCAGCTTCTTCTGGGACTCGCTCTCAGTCATGCAGCTGCCTTCTGCAGAGAGCTTCTGGACTTCTGTGCTCCTTGAATAAATCAGCACCACCAGAGAAAGAACAGCAGGAAGCTGGAACCAACTCACAGGGATAAAAACCTGACTGACAGATGATGTGGGAGGCAGTGAGAAGACAAATGTGGGCAGTCACACCACTTGTGGGGGGTACACAGAGCTGTGGCTGAGTTTATGTCAGTGAGGTTCTAAGATTGGGGACCTTGGCAAGTGGGATGCTAAGAAAAGAGGAGGCAAGCAACAAGCATACAGAGACTGAGACCAGAGAAAACAAACACAGAGGCAATGACAAGAGACAAACATCACCATTCACACCAGTTGATGGCCTATCAAGAAACCACAGGTGCCACTGCCAGGGAGATCAGCCTGGGCCTTGCACCTCCTACAGCTGTAGGCCAGGACACAGGCTGGGATGGGTGCAGGACAGACCTATACAACCCCATGAGGGGACGTGCAGGGAAATGGGAGCCGGGAGGAGCACATGAGGGCAGACAGAGCAAGGTGTAAAAGGGGCTACAGCATGTACTTGTGTGGCTGGGCCCTGCACATGAGCACCACCGTCTGTCCTGTCCTCTTATGGAATATTTCTTTACATCTGCGTAATCTCGCTCTGTCCCATGTGCACGTGTGCTGCAAGGAGAAAGTAGCAACTCCTGGTGGAGAGGGAGGAGTGCATTTGGTTCCAGCTGCAGGAGTCAGACTCAGCGCGAGGACATCCCTGGCCTGTGCTGTCAGATGCTGGAGCCAGGGGGTCCCCGTGTAGCTCCTGGAGCAGGGAAAGTGATGCACGGAAAAGGGGTCTTGCAGGATGAAGGCAACGAGGAAGAGGAGGTTAAACTTTTTACCTTTGTGGACTTTGACCTGCTGCTGCACAGTATTTAGAAGTTTTTTGTTTATCTTTGCCTTGTTTCCTGCCAACAAGTTGTTCATCCTTCCCTCATCCATTGGCCTTGAGCAATACCTTCTTTTTTACATCTGCTTCTCATAAGGTTCTCATCTACATCCAATTGGCATATTTCTAGGTTTTCATCCAACTCCCGGATAATTAGGATATTTTACCATATATGTAGCTAAATACTAATTTGGATAAGTTTTAGCATCATTACCATCTCAAAAGGGAGCCTCAGCCTCCAGGCAAATACGGCAGAAGCATTTGGGGTCTCCAAAAGCAGCTACTGGGGGTACCGGCCTGGATGTAACTTCCCTCAATGGGGCATGCATGTGCCTGTCTGTGTGTGTCCCAGGTACGTGCTCAGCTTCTATTGCATGGAGCCTGTAAAAGGGGAAAGTGGCAACTGTGCCCCTCAATCTGGGCAGAGACGCTCGACCGACGATGACAGCTCAATGGGCAGTGCCAGACAGCAGGGCCCCGTACAGTTTGGGGTGCTGTCGGGGCACTGTGTCCCCGGACCCATTCCTGCTGCTGGCTTTCCACACCTGCAGCAGTGCCAGCCACAGCTGTGATACCAGCGCACCACAGCACCAAGCTCCCAGGCCCAGCCCAGCCTGACCCGTTGCCCTCCATTGGGGACGCTTCAGGCAGGCAGCTGCTTTCTCCTCTCCCGCTTCTCTCCTCTCTCCCTACTCATCTCCTATCATGTTCACTGCCCTCCTCTCCCCTTCCCACTCCCAAAGGAGATGCCGTAGCAGACGGGCAGCTGCTGTCTCCGCTCCCTCGCCCTTTCGCTTTCGCTCCCACTCCCACTCCCTCTCCCTCTGCCTCTCCTATCCCGGACTGGGCTGCAGGACGGGCAGAGCCCCGCGAGCAGCAGCCGAAGCCATGCCCGCCCACAGGCGCCCAGCACTCGCAGCCCGGGACAGCCCCCGAGCGGCCCCGGGGCGGAGCTGGCGGCGCCGGGCGGCGGCGGCGGGGAGGAGGCGCCGCGGGCGGAGCAGAGCCGGGGCTGGCGGGGGCAGCGCGGCGCGGGCGGCGGAGCGGCGGGATGCGGCAGGGCCGGGCCGCAGGGCTGGCGGCGCTTGCCGCGGTGCTCCTGGGTGCGCGGGGCTGCCGGCGCCGGGGACGGGACGGGACGGGACGGGACGGGGCTGCCCTCGCTTCTGGCCCGCCGGCTTCTTACGGACCTCGCTCCCCTCTGGCCTCCCTCTGCAGCCATCCCGCCTGCCTCCAGCGAGCTCAGCCGGCCGTTGCCTCCCACCTTGCCTTGCTCCCTGCCTTCCTCCTCTCCTTTCGGCACACCCCCACTCATTCCTGCCTGCTTCCCTTCTCCTCCTGGCTCGGACCCTCCTTCCAAACAGCCCTGCTGCGACTTGATCTTCCCTTTCCCCCCCACATGACGTTTGCAGTAGCAGAAAAGCCGTTTTGCTGAGTTTTCTCCTCCTTCTCGGCAGCCGCTGCAGGCAGAGCCCAGGTGCAGCAGGAGCCGTGGGCACAGACCAGGGAGGGCACCGGCATCAACATCACCTGCTCACACCCCAACATCCAAACTAGCGAGTTCATCCAGTGGTACCGCCATTTCCCGGGCCGAGAACCCGCATTCCTCATGAGCATTCGTACAGACTCCAGACCAGTGGAGAATCCGGAGGGGTGGCTCGTGGTGGCAGCAAACCGCCGGTCCAGCACCCTGTGGCTCGCCCGGCCCCGGCTTCGGGACGCGGCGGTGTATTACTGCGCCCTGAGAGCCACGGGGAGAGGAGCCGGGGCTGCGGCCGTGCAGGAACCGTGGCGGGCGGGGCCGGGCGTGTGTGGCGGGGGCGAGGCAGGGGCACAGCCCCCAGGGGGTGCTGCCGCTCCGCCCGCCAGGACCTCCTCGTCCCGCAGCCTCGGGGGTTCCCCCGCCAGCCCGGCCCGTCTAAGGCACTTCGGTTCTGCTGAAAGGGTCTGGAGCCTGGGTGCAGCTGAACGGAGATTGCACCAACCTGCCAGAGGCACAGCCACAGCCGGAGCCACGTGGGCGCCCTGGCATTGCTTGGAAGGATGGATGCAGGTTGGATGTCAGAGGGAGGCCACTGGGGACACTTGTCCCTTGCTGGGGCTGCCCACCTGCCAGAAGGGGCCAGAAGAGGGAAGCATACAGGGGCGATGTCGTTGCCCTTTTGCCTTACCGCTGACCAAGTGAAATGTCCTAGCCTTCACAGGCCTGCAGTTTTGAGCTAACAGCACAAGTGTGACACTCACGGTGCTTGAACACTTCTGGCTGGCCATGGGGATCCTAGGGCACAGCAAAGATTGGCTGGATTCCTTTCTGACTGCTTTAACCACTAGTCTTGAGACTGGGGGAGAGCTTTGCTCCACCCGCTGTGCTGAGGTTTAGAGGCTGCTTTGAGCTGGCAGAGGGGGAAGTGAACTTGCAAGCTTGAGCTCCCTCTTTCCAGGCACTACGTGGGCACCCTGTGAAGGCGAGAGCGTGACATGGTCCTGCTTTTCCTGGCAGCCTTGATGGCACTGTCAGACTTTGGTGAGATGTGACTTTGAGGAGGGCAAGCTAGGGTCAAGATGGCATCCCATCATTTCTGGAGGGGGGAAATGGGAGTCCTGCCTCCCTGGAAGAACTGGAAGTGTTTTCTGTAGGGAGAGCAGGGGCTGCAGACCAGTACGGGAGATAGTCTGGGAGATGTCAGGAGCAACGAGTGTACAGGGATGAATAAGCATCTGCACTTTTCCTTCTGCACGTCCTCAGAGAGGAAGGGTCCCATGTTGGGCCAGGGTCTCCCTGCACAGGGGAGTGATTTTTACTCTTGTAATTAGGATACTACACAGTGAGTTCATATTAGAATATGTCTAATCTTTGTATTTAGCTGTCTATTCAAATTGCATTACTAGGTGATATATTCAAAAGTCAAATGGAGCCAAACTCTCAAAGAAAAAAGGAATAGCATAGGCAAATTTTTTTTTTATTTATTTATTTATTTTTTTTTTTCCTGAAGCTGGGAACCCTGATTTATGGAGCTGTACTGGGACTGCCTGGGACAGAATTAACCATCCCTACAGCAGTCCCTAGCGTGCTGTACTCTGTACTTGGAGATAGAACTCCACTGCCATCGCTCCAATGTTTGAGCAATTATGGAGCAGTGCTGTCATAGCATCAAGACTCTTTCTTCAAGCCCTCCAAAGCCAGGAAGTGGAGGGTGGGCAAGAGGAGGGAGGGGACATCGCCAGGTGTCTGCAGGGCTTGGAGAGTCATTCGTTTGGGTGTCTGAGAATTCCACATTTCAGATGTGCTGAGGGAGATATGGGGGAAGACAACGCAACTAGCCAGGCACAGCCTAGCCAGACAAGGTGTTAGGGGTGGTGATAGAGGGAGCCCAAGCATCAGGGAAGCAGAAACTGCCAGGGATGTGGCCCTGGGTGGGTGCTCCCTGTGGCCCGTCATTGTGAGTGCATGTGACCCACTGAACCCACATCCTTTTCCCTGCTGACTCCTCACCCCTTGCCCTATGGAACAGCTTGTCCTTGTCCCCTCTAGGCTTGTGCCATCCAACACCCCAATGGAGCCCCATTCCTCTTGCAAATGCTAGGTTATCCCACCAGAACAGGACACAGCCAGAAACCCTGGCTGCTGCATAGCATGATTCCTCCCTTCTTTCTGGGGATGTGAAAGAGAAATCAAAGTGTCTTGTCCTCCCACGGGAAACAGGAACATCCCCATGGAGCTGAGGACCCCAGGTGAAGGTGCACAAGCTCAGTGGAGAAGACTGCCCTGACATCAGCCATGGCCAAGCAGTGTGTGTGAAGAAGAGAAGGCAGATGTAGCTGGGGAGGTGAGGACCCCACTGGGAGAGGAGACAAGAGCAGCCCCTGCACATGATGCTGCTCCCAGAGTTCCCCTGACTGTGACAATCCTCAGGGGTTGCTCCTGCTGGAGGAGGGAGAAACCCCAGGGAGCATTTGGGGCACAGTCAGACCAGAACATATCTTGTCACTGAATCTGCCCTTGTTCCCCCAGCAGAGTCATTTCCTGAGCTCTGTTCTCTTGGGGCTGGTTGGTGCTTTTCTGACTCTCCCTCCTGCAGTAAACAGGAGGGTCAGTCTCAGCATGCACCGTGGGTATCTCGTCTTCACTGCCTTCCTGGAGCTACTGCTGGGTAAGTGCTGGCTTTTAATCAAGACATAAATCTTCTTTTCCCAGGAAGCCCTCATCAGCCTTATCACATTTATGTGGGGAAGAGTTTATGAATCGCAGGGAAAATATTGGTAAATGTTGTCTCCTGTTTCTGGTTCTTGGACCAGTTCTCTCACGATGCCATTATTCTTCGAAATTTGGAAAGAGGAGATGGAGAAGAGACCTATCCTGCTTCTCTCATCCTTTCAGTCCATCCCTTTTCTGCCTCTCTCTTCTGGTCCACCTACTGTCACCAGAGAAGATTTCATCAGTCTCTGCAGTCCCTCATTTCTCCCTTTCCTATAGAAAAAAACAGATTGTGTCCAAGTCAATACAGGACATGAAAGCTCTTCTCCCATGGACATTACCAGGGTGTCCAGTCTGTCTTCTGCCTGATGTGTTCCTGCCATGGCCTCCAATGTCCTCCTGCTTGTCGGCACAGGCAGGGCTCCGTCCTGGGAAACTTATCTCCCACGTGTCTAAATCCACTCCTGTTTGGCTGCCTGGAGACTTTTCTACAGAGTTGCTGACCTTTTCTTTCTTCCAGAAACCATGGGGCAGGTGTCTGTGAAACAGCAAGAAGGACAAGTCACCGTGGAGCACAGAAATACCTTCCAGACCACTTGCACGTACCAAAGCTCCAACTTTCAGGGCTTATTCTGGTACCAGCAGAAGAAGGGACAAGTCCCTCAGCTGATTTCACATCAAGGCATAGTAGGCACCAAGCAGAAGGACCGTTTTACCACAGAGCTGAACACTGAGGGGAAATCCAGTGTTCTGCAACTGAAGGAAGTCGAGCTCTCTGACAGCGCCTTGTACTTCTGTGCTGTGCGTGACACCCTAGTGCAGGGAGGTACACTGGCTGTGCAACAACCCCAGAAAGGGAGAGGATGTATCTGTGCAAGGCAGAGCTCTGGTATTGGGCCCTCAGCTCTCCCCTGGTAGTGCTTCTTCCCTTGTGGACCCTGAGATCTGCCAGCCAGATCCTCTTTCCCAAACAGGCTAGTGTCAATGGCTGTGCAGAGAGGGCTGACTGACTGGCTGACCTGGACCACAGTGCTCTGCTGTTGTACCCTTTCCAGACTGCCAGAATAGGGCAAAGCCTGCTGGGAACCAGGACTCCCTCGGGGGCTTGCTCTAAGCCCTTCATCCCCAGGGTGAGTAAATTCATAGCAGCCCATGATTTAGCAGCTTGCTCCAAGCCCTGGCCTGGCCAGCCCAGAACAAATTCTCAAACTGGGCCGCAGGCCCAGGCCCCGGGCCCCTAGAACAAATTCTGACAGAGATTTGCAGGGTTCTTCCCTCTCTTCAATGAGTCAGTCGGTAAACTTGATTCACATCCCAGCCACCACGTTATCTCCAGGTTACATTCAGCTAGTCCATGTCCAAAGCTTGTGCCTGAGGGACAGAAAAAATAGAACAGCCCTTAGTGCCAAAGGCCTAAGAGTTCTCCATGTTCACCACTTTAAGCAATCAGAGCAAGAGATAAATGAAGACCTACAACCTGTTGCATTAGATGTCATCTTCTCATGGGAGCTGGGGGCATGCGTGATGATCTCCAGCTCCTGTACAGGGAGCAGTGTCGTAGTGAAGCAGTGGTGTAGTGACCAGCTCCTGCAGCAATGGGGGATTCGCGTGTCTGGGCGAAGAAGGGCATCTTGCAGGATGCAAATGCCGAGACCAGACAGAAGAAACGAGGCTGTGCTGATGAAGCTTCTCTGTCTCACAAACCATGTTGAATATGGTGTTTTGACATCCTCAGGCTTGAGGAAACTCTTGTGTGTGCTTGCAAGAGCAAGAAGCAAAGCAACCTGGAGAAAGAAAAGCTTGGCCCAGGCAGCTCCCAGCAGGGGACAGCCATGGGCCCTCTTTTCTCTGTGCTCTCAGGGAAGGCAGCACCAGCCTCAGCCTTGTCTCAGAAAGGGTCTGATCTACCCCCGGGATCACTGCCCCAAGGATTCTCTGTGGACATTGAACACCTCTGCAGGAACAATGCTTTCCCTCTGGTTCTTGCCTGGGAATATGGCTGGGGCTGACCAGGCAGCCTCTGAATTCCAGTTTGAGAATTATAAAGGTAGAATGAATACAGGAAACAAAAGATCCCACAAGGAAGATCAGTATTGCTTAGAGCAAAGAAGAAATGCATTTAAATCACTGTTATCATCTTCTGAGCATTCAGTGACTTTGTTCAGAAAAAAATGAACTGGGAAAAGTAGAGAAACTAGAGAAAAAAAACTTGCTTGTTAGAATTTTATTTTACTTTTTGCTTTTCTTGCAGCATTCTTAAGATTAATGGGACTATTTTCTGACAAGCTCCTCTTAAATGCAAAACATCCCAGCTAATGATACAGGATGTGTGTTGCCTTCTTGTGCTCCTTTTGGAGGTTCTTTTGGATCACTGGTGATAAACACACTGTTTGCAAAGCATGTTGAAGTATCGAGAACTAGCACAATCAACTACATGTAAGTTAACTTATGAAATAACTCTATTGGCAATGCTAGGTTTCCTGGGGAAGCATTTGGTATAACAAAGGTTTTGATCTCACTCAAGAGGTGTCCCTATGGAGGGAAGAGAGCTTCAGCACATTGAGAGATCCCAGAGGTCAGCAATGTCCTCCTGACTGGTCTGTGATGGTATCTTCTCTAACATTCTTCGTCCCTTGGGCCATTTCCATACTACTTTCTTACTTTTAGGTAGAGCTTGAGTGACTCTAGTCATACATACCTTTGCTACTAATGGTATAAAAATTTCTCACTTTGCATTAGAGGTTTGAGCTTAGAGAAATTCAGAGTGCATGCTCAGTGAGGGGTGGTTGCACCTTGGGGGTGTCTAGCCTTTGGGCTGGAGGTGTGTTTTGGCATCATAATGAGATTATAATGAGCAAAGTTCATCCATGATTATCAGTTTGGCTCAGGGCTGTCTATGCAGTCTGTTAGGCCCATTGTACCATCAAGTTCCCCAACCCTGTGGTGATATCGCAGAGCATGGCCATGGTGTCTTCACGCCGCTACACCCTCCATGCTATTTCTCTTACAGTCATCACACCATGCTGCTCTGGTGTTGCCAACATCTAAGGTTGCAGGTTAAGTTGCCAAAGGGACGACCATGGAACAGATTCCTTTCATATCTGCTGCATCTTACCTTCTCACCCTGGAAGTTTCCTCAATACAGGCACCTTCTCTTACATACAGAAAGAAGGTAAGGTAAGAAAAAAATATTTTCTTAGGTAAGAAAAAATCTTGTATCTTCTCCCAGTATGATGCAAGCTTATTTCTGTCATGACACCCATGAGCACACATGAGCACAGGTCACTTAAACAGATTCCCTTACTGCAACCAGCCTCTGAGGATGCACAGAATAACTCTATCATGTCAGCACTATGCTAATTATGCCCCAGAGGTTCACCTGCCAGTCAGGCCCCATCCCGGCCCCTCCAAGCCCCTTCAGTTCTTACAGATCAGACAATGGCGTCCAATGTGGGTCAGACCCATCTTGGTGTGAGGAGGCAAGACAGCACATGCAGTGATGTCAGGTGAAGGAAGGAACACACATGACAGCATGAGCTGTGTGTAGCACCAGGGAGACCTCCACACAGTCCTGCTCCCACTGCTTCTTTCAAATTACTAACACTTTAAGAGAGAGGCCTGCTAACTGACAGGTGTTGAAATTTGATGGAGAGATGCAAAGCTTCCTTCCCTCTCCATCTGCACTTCCCTTCTCCTCTCTGTGCTCCCCATGCTGGAGCAAGTCCATGCCCTGACAGCTGGCCCTGCTGACCCATGTGCTCCAGCTATATGCTTGAAAGTCACTTTCCTTGATGCCTGTGTCTCCTCTACCACTTTCCCTGTTCCTTGCCTGCCTAGACTGCACCTGGCTGCTGCCAACAACAGACCAGTCCCTGGCTCCTGAGGTACATTTGGAATTTTTGTCACGATCCATGAGTGCATGTGTTCCATACCAGGAGCCATTTTTGAAGAAGATCTTCTGTAAATACAAACAACACCATGACATTACCACCACCAAACTGATCTCCTTCCTTCAGATGCAATCTAAGCTCCTTCATGGCTACTTTTATCCATCAGAAACTGTCAGAAAGAGGGCGCCCTTGGCCAATATGTGCATGGTCCCCAACTGGAGCACACAGGTGGTAACAGCGCAGGTCACAAGGGGGCTTCGGAGAACACGGGCAGGCTGGAAAAAGGGGTTGACCAGAAACTCATGATGGTGCAAAGAAGCAAAGAAAAGAAATTTCTTCTTAGTCAGGAAGCACCCGCAGAATAATGTAGGGTTGAGGCTGGCTGCCATGGAAGCAGATCCACATGAAGGGATTGTGGGTGCAGGAAGAACCCAGCCAGACACTAACCAGCAGTGCACCCTTGCAGCAAAGGCAGCCAACGGCCTGCAGAGCTGGGAGGGACAGGGGGTGCCACACGGTGTGTAGGGGTGAGCCTGGGGCACAGCTGCAGCCATGCTCGCTAGGAGACGCTTCTGGTGCTTGGAAGTCCCCTTGCAGGGCTTAGGGTTAAACGGCACTGGCTTGAGAGAGCGTCAGAGCGGTTATCTTCTGGCACTGAGTTCTGGCACTGCCTGAAGCAGGGATCATTGCGGCTGCTGACCGGTGGGGTTGGGCCACTGGGCCAGCACAGCATGCACTAGTCATACAGCGACATGTCTTAAGGCTGCAGGTGAACCTGGGAGAGAGGGCAGGCAGGAAGAAGAGCACAGGGAAAAGTGAGGAGCAAAATGTCTTCATTCAGACATGATCCAAAAAGAGTGGTTAGGACCAATAAGGCTGCTGCCTCACTCTTAGATGAAAATCCAACTCAGCCAGGTCCTACATGGTCTCTGAGTCACACCTTTCCTAATCCCTCTCTCATGACCGCTATCGCCAGGGAGACAGGCTGAGAAAACCTGAGCAACCTGATGTGATGAGACCTGCTCTGAACTCAGGGTTGGATTATGTGCATGCTGGCAGTGCAGCCTGTGATCCTCTGGGAGGGTTTCTCAGATGACCACTGGCTAGGAATATTCAGGAGTCTTGGGGCGACCTGCATAATCACCACATCTCAGCCTTGGTGGAATGCTGATGTCAGATAACTGTTTCTGTTAATTCCCAGTGTGCCACTTGTTCTCATACTGATATCACTCATAACATCAAAAGCAGGTGGAGGGAACAGCACTCATGCACACTGCTGCTCTTGTAAAAACATACATGAACTCATTGGTCCACTCACAAACACTCCTGGATACATAGTGAGGTACCGTCAACTACACACACACATACCTGTGCACACACAGTGAAGAGAGCAAAATCTGCTCACTTAAAGCCCAGGGTTGGGATCTTACTCTCTACTGTCTCTGCAGGAACATCCTGGCTTGCTGAGGCCCTTCTGTGTTGTCTGTCCAGAAGATATTGAGTGGTGGAGGACAATGAATCCTGAGCAGCAGCTCCATCTCCTCCTTCCTCCTGCTGCTGCTGTCTTCTCCTAGGGGTGGGGGAAGGTCTATAGAGTGCTTTCTTTTCTTGCTGCCGGGTTTGTCTGATAGCTGAGAGATGCTGCTCTTCGTCCTGGACTCAGTCATCGACCTCTTCATCCCAATTGAAAATACACCTGTGATGGTGATGGTGGTGCCCAACCAGCACTTGACTTCTTCCATGCAGTTTATCTTTGGCAACCTCCCCTTCACTGATATGCGCCATGTCTTGGTCGGGATGCCTCTTATGCTTATAGATGCCTTCTCTACAAGCATTAGGGAGGGGGGCAGAGAGAAAGAACAGCAGGAAGCTGGAAAGAAGTACATGCACGGACACAAGCCTGACTGACAGATGATGAGGGAGGCAGTGAGGAGACCAAATCTGGGCATTTGCACGACTTGTGGGTGGTTCATGGGTCTGCGGCTCTCTTTAAGCCTCAGAAGTTATCACATTGGGGACCTCGTCAATGGGGATGGTAAGAAAAGAGGAGGCAAGCAACAAGCATACAGAGACAGGGACCAGGGAAAACAAACACAGAGGCAGTGACAAGAGACAAACCTCACCATTCACACCAGTTGTTGGCCTATCAAGAAGCCACAGGTGCCACTGCCAGGGAGATCAGCCTGGGCCTTGCACCTCCTACAGCTGTGGGCCAGGGCACAGGCTGGGATGGGTGAGGGACAAACCTCTACAAACCCATGAGGGGAAAGCAGGGCACGTGAAGCTGGGAGGAGCACACGAGGGCAGATAGAGCAGGGGGGCAAAAGGGGCCACTCCATGCACTTGTCTACTCAGAGATTACCTCTGTATAGTCTCGCTCTGTCCCATGTGCACATGTGCTGCAAGGAGAAAGTGTCAGGTCGTGGTGGAGCAGCAGGAGTGGATTTGGTGCCAGGAACTTGAGTCAGACTTGGGCTGAGGTCGCCCTTGGCCTGTGCTTTCAGCTACTGGAACCAGGGGGTCCTCCTGCAGATCACGGTTCCTGGAGAAGGGAACCGTGTCTCAGCCTCCAGGCAAATGCGGCAGGAATGTTTGGGTCTCCAAAAGCAACTACTGGGGGTACCAGCCTGGCTGTATCTTCCCCAAATGCGGTGTGCATTACTCTGTCTGTGTGTCTCCCTAAAAACGTGCTCAGCTCCGATACCAGTGGAGCTCCAAACACTACCGGCCACAGCTGGGAAACCAGTGCTTCGCATCACCACACTACCAGACCGAGTACACCCCGGCCCGCTGCCCTCCGCCTACCCCCCTTGCTGGGGACGCTGCAAATGGGCAGCTGCTTTCTCCACTCCCTCTCCCTTTCCCACTCCCTTCTCCTACCCTCCCCTCTTCTCTCCCGTGCCGAAGGACCTGCCTCAGCCTTTCCCTGCACGCCTCTACGTCCAGAGCTGGGCTTCAGGACGGGCAGAGCCCCGCGAGCAGCAGCCGAAGCCCTGCCCGCCCACAGGCGCCCAGCACTCGCAGCCCGGGACAGCCCCCGAGCGGCCCCCGAGCGGCCCCGGGGCGGAGCTGGCGGCGCCGGGCGGCGGCGGCGGGGAGGAGGCGCCGCGGGCGGAGCAGAGCCGGGGCTGGCGGGGGCAGCGCGGCGCGGGCGGCGGAGCGGCGGGATGCGGCAGGGCCGGGCCGCAGGGCTGGCGGCGCTGGCCGCGGTGCTCCTGGGTGCGCGGGGCTGCCGGCGCCGGGGACGGGACGGGACGGGACGGGGCTGCCCTCGCTTCTGGCCCGCCGGCTTCTTACGGACCTCGCTCCCCTCTGGCCTCCCTCTGCAGCCATCCCGCCTGCCTCCAGCGAGCTCAGCCGGCCGTTGCCTCCCACCTTGCCTTGCTCCCTGCCTTCCTCTCCTCCTTTCGGCACACCCCCACTCATTGCTGCCTGCTTCCCTTCTCCTCCTGGCTCGGACTCTCCTTCCAAACAGCTCTGCTCCGACCTGGTCCCTAAATAACCATTCCCAGTGAAATGGTTTTGTATGCTTTATATTGAGGAAATGCTCCTATCAGGTGTCAGCCGTTTTCTTCTGCCCTTTCCCACTGTGTGACATTTTTGGTGCAGCAAAGCCATTTTCTGAGTTTTCTCCTGCTTTCCTTCTCGGCAGTAGCTGCAGGCAGAGCCCAGGTGCAGCAGGAGCCGTGGGCACAAACCAGGGAGGGCACCGGCATCGACATCACCTGCTCACACCCCAACATCCAGTCAAACGACTACATCTACTGGTACCGTCAGCTCCCGGGCCGAGAACCCACATTCCTCGTGAGGGCTTATAGTGGGTCCGAAGATGTAACGGACCCGGCAGGGCGGCTCTCGGTGACAGGAGACCGCCGGTCCAGCGCCCTGTGGCTCACCGAGCCCCGTCTTCGGGACGCGGCGGTGTATTACTGCGCCCTGAGAGCCACGGGGAGAGGAGCCGGGGCTGCGGCCGTGCAGGAACCGTGGCGGGCGGGGCCGGGCGTGTGTGGCGGGGGCGAGGCAGGGGCACAGCCCCCAGGGGGCGCTGCCGCTCCGCCCGCCAGGACCACCTCGTCCCGCAGCCCCGGGGGTTTCCCCGCCAGCTGAGCCCCAGACCCAGCCCAGACTCGTCCCGACTGAGGAGGCCCTTCGGTTCTTCTGGGTCAGATGATGAGGGTCAGGTGTGGGTCTGACCCATCTGGGTGTGAGGGGTCAGGACGTCACACCCAGCGATGTCAAGAGAGTGGAGGGGCACACCTGACTGCATGAGCTGTGTGCGTAGCACCACAGAGACCTCCACACAGTTGTGCTCTCGCTGCTTCTTTCAAGTTGCTAACACCTTGCAGGGAGAGGCCTGCATATGAGCAGGTGTTGATTTCTGACATAGAGACACAAAGCTTCCTTCCCTCCCCATCTGCACCATGTTTGTGGTTCCTGAGAGCCCTTCCCAGGGGCCCTGTCCAGCAGCTTTTGCATGAAGGGCACCTTGTGCCTGAGTAGCAGCTGTCAATGCCAGAGACATCAGTCCTGCTGAATCCTTTCATTAAGGCCACAAGCAGTCAGAAGGAAGGCACCCTTGGCATGGTCCATGCCTGGTCCCCAACCAGGGCACACAGGTGGTGACAGTGTAGTTCACAAGTGGGCTTTGGAGAATGCGGGCAGGCTGGAGAAAGGGTCAGAGCCTCATGATGGTGCAAAGGAGCAAAGAAAAGGCTTTTCCTCTTGGTCAGGAAGCACCCCCAGAATAATACGGGATGTGGGCTGGCTGCCAAGGAAGCAGACACACAGGAAATCCTTTTGGGTGCAGGAGGCACCCAGCCAGACACAAGCCAGTAGCGCGCCCTTGCAGCAAGGGCAGCCAACGGCCTGCAGAGCTGGGAGGGACAGGGGGTGCCACGCGGTGTGTGGGGGTGAGCCTGGGGCACAGCTGCAGCCATGCTCGCTGGGAGACGCTTCTGGTGCTTGGAAGTCCCCTTGCAGGGCTTGGGGTTAAACGACACTGTCCTGAGAGACTGTCAGAGTGGTTATGTTGGGTTTCCTGCATTTTCTGTAATGGTCACATTTTAAGATCTTGTTGTACAGGCTTTGTCCCAAGCCCCAGTCCAGCACAATACTTCAAGCACAGCATTGCTAGCTGGTTCAAGAGAAGTGATTGTCCTGTTCTACTCTGTGCTGGTGCGACCTCACCTCAAGTACTATGTGCAGTTTTGGGCACCAAAGATGGCAAAAGTCCTAGAGGGACCTTCACATTTGAGGAGTGGCTGAGGTCACTTGGCCTGTTCGGCCTGGAAAAGAGACCTCATCATGGTCTCCAGCTTCCTCATGATGGAGAGTAGAGTGGCCGGTGCTAATGTATTCTCTCTGGTAACCAGTGATAGGACCCCAGGAAATGGTGTCAAGTTGCGGGGAGGTTCAGTTTGGATATCAGGAAGTGGTTCTTCACTGAGAGGGTGGTTGCACACTGGAACAGGCTCCACAGGGCTGTAGTCATGGCACCAAGCCTGTTGGAGTTTAAGAAGTTTGATATGCTCTTAGTCATATGAACTTGGATAGAACTGTGTGGTGCCAATAGTTGGACTCGATTATCCTTATGAGTCCCTTCCAAGACGGGATATTCAATGATTCTGATTCTACCTTTGGGACCGAGATAATGTCCCGGCCAGAAATGTCAGTTCTGGACACTCACTCTAATGATAGCTCTGGAACCTTGAATGATACAGTGACTACACCATTCCTCATCCCACCCCATCAGGACACAGCCAGACTGCTGGGATGCTGCACCACAGGGTTCCTCACCAATTTCTGGGGACTTGCTTACAAGGCATTGTTCCCAGTTGGTATAGGAAAGAAAGAAGAGAGTGGTTAGAAACAGGGTGCAAGTTGTTCCCAGAAGAAAAAGAACCATCCCCAGAGAGAGGAGGACCCCAGGAGGTGATGTAAAACCCCGGTGTAGCATGAGCCCTGAAGACTCTAAATGGGCCATCAGGAGTGTGTAGAACAGCAGAAATTTCTCACTGTAGCGGGGAGGATGCCAATGGAGGATGAGTGCAGGAACAGACCCTTCCGACCATGGGGAGAAAAGAGCCACCATGTTCCCCAGCTGTGCAGATGTTGGCTGCAGAAGCAGTACTGTCACTGGTGGAGAAGGACCCCAGCCGGGTATTTCAAGCACTCCAAGCACAAGCATTTTCTCCTCCCCCTTGCATTCTTTGTTCCCCTTGCCAAGTCATTTCCTGCAGCTCTCCTCTCCCGTGGCTCTTGGTGGGGACGTGTGCTCTTCTGAGGCTCTCTCACACATGCCGGAGGAGTGGTCTCACAATGCGCCTTGTTTATCTCATCCTTGCTGCCTTCCTGAGGCAACCACTGGGTAAGCATTGCCTGTGGCCGGTGGCATGGTTCTCCTTCTCTTCAGGAGACCATCACCCCCATCAACAGCTCTCTGCAGGGAGTTGCTCTTGAATTACTGGGAAAATGATGGCTAGTATCAGATCATGCCCATTTTGCGCCTCGTTTCTGAAGATGCTCTTACTGCTGGGAAAAAAAATGAAACAGCAGAAACACCTCCTCTCCTGATCATCTCAGATCTTCTTCCCTTCCTTTCCTGTTGCCAACCATCCATGCCACTCTGCCTCTCTCTTCTGACACTCTGGGCAGTTTCTTATGCTGAGAGAAGGAACTAAAGACAGTTCTACTCTGGGGGGATGGTAATGGCCCTACATGAGGGAAGTAATGGATATTACCATGCTCTGGGATCTGTGCTAACCTCTGGTCATAGACCTTCTGCCCAAAGATGCCAAAATCCATGGGATTTTTGCTTCAGTCAAAGGCATAAAGATCCTTCCCATCCAGAAGCTTACTTCTCCCCTAGGTTTCTGTGATCAGTTGTTGACATTTGGTTTCTTTCAGATGCCATGGGGCAGACCTCCGTCACCCAGCTAGAAGGACAAGTTACCGTGAAACAGAAAGAAACGTTCCAGACCACTTGCACGTATCAAATCCCCAGCTTATATGCTTTGTACTGGTACCAGCAGAAGAAGGGACAAGCCCCTCAGCTGGTCATATATCACACCAGAGCAGGCACCAAGCAGATCGGCCGTTTCACCATGGAGCTGAACACTGTGGAGAAATCCAGCATTCTGCGGCTGAAGGAAGTTGAGCTCTCTGACAGCGCCTTGTACCTCTGTGCTGTGAGCGACACCCTGGTGCAGGGAGCTACACTGGCTGTGCAACAACCCCGGATGGGGAGGGGATGTATGTGTGCAAGGCAGAGTTCTGGGATGGGGCCCTCCTCTCTCTTTTGGCTGACTGCTTCCCCTGTGCACTCTGAGATCTGCCAGCCAGATCCTCTTTCCCAATGGGACTGGTGTCAGTGGCTTGAAAGGAAGGAGAAAGTGGTGAAAGAGGCCCTGCTCTCAAGGTGTTCTCCCTGTGGGAGGGCTGGATGATGACAGTGAAGTTCTGGCACTGCCTGATGCAGGGCTCATTGCGGCTGCTGACCAGTGGGATTGTGTCACTGGGCCAGCACAGCATGCACTGGTCATACAGCGACATGTCTTAAGGCTGCAGTTGAACCTGGGAGAGAGGGCAGGCAGGAAGAAGAGCACAGGGAAAAGTGAGGAGCAAAATGTCTTCATTCAGACATGATCCAAAAAGAGTGGTTAGGACCAATAAGGCTGCTGCTTAATAATGCTCTTAGATGAAAATCCAACTCAGCCAGGACCTACACGGTCTCTGAGTCACACCTTTCCTAATCCCTCTCTCATGACCACCATCACCAAGGAGACAGGCTGAGAAATCCTGAGCAACCTGATGTGATGAGACAGATCACTGTTTCTGTTCATTCCCAGTTTGCCGTTTGTTCTCATACTGATATCATTCATAACATCAAAGGCAGGTGGAGGGAACAGCACTCATGCACACTGCTGCTCTTGTAAAAAGATGCATAAACTCATGGGTCCACACACAGGCACTCCTGGATGCATTCTTGTTAGGGAAGACACCATCGTCAGGGGAGATACCATCCTGAGGTAATACAACATCATGAGGACCTCCTGACTACTAGGACCAGTTGACGAGCTGAGCCTCTCTTCCCCCAGCATTGGGACACCTTTAGGTGAGATTTGAACTCTTGGTTATAAATTTCTCTAGAGTCTTTGATCCTTTTAATGCATTAATTTCCAGGCTGTGCACCTGTGTCACCTGTGTATTTCATGCATGCTAGCCTGCTTTTGCAGACAGTCATTATCACCGGCAATCCAAAGAACCTGTGTACCTGTTGCTGTAATAAATTGCACTTGATTGCATTGTTCCTAGTTGTGATAGTTCTCGTTAAACATGACTACAGTAAGGGTGGTAATATGTTATTGGTGAATCTGTGACTGTGATAGTTCAGTACGCTGAATCCGACCAGGCCAATAACGGTTAATCAGTTACACCCCTTAACACGACAATACTGAAGTACCATCCGGCACACACACACACAGGTGTGCACACACAGTGAAGAGAGCATAGTCTGCTCATGTGAAGTCCAGGGTTGGGATCTTACTCTCTATTGTCTCTGCAGGAACATCCTGGCTTGCTGAGGCCCTTCTGTGTTGTCTGTCCAGAAGATATCGAGTGGTGGAGGACAATGAATCCTGAGCAGCAGCTCCATCTCCTCCTTCCTCCTGCTGCCACTGTCTTCGCCTAGGGATGGAGGAAGATCTACAGAGTGCTTTCTTTTCTTGCTGCCGGGTTTGTCTGTGAGCTGAGAGCTGCTGCTCTTCATCCTGGACTCAGTCATCGACCTCTTCATCCGGATTGAAAATACACCTGTGATGGTGATGGTGGTGCCCAACCAGCACTTGACTTCTTCCATGCAGTTTATCTTTGGCAACCTCCCCTTCACTGACATGCGCCATGTCTTGGTCGGGATGCCTCTTATGCTTTTAGATGCCTTCCCTGCAGAGAGGACCTTTCTTTCTTACCTTTTAGCTTCCCCCTCCTTCTGTCCTTCCCTAGAATCAGCCCTTCACCATTAGGGAGGGGGGCAGAGAGAAAGAACAGCAGGAAGCTGGAAAGAAGAACATGCATGGACACAAGCCTGACTGACAGGTGATGATGGAGGCAGGGAGGAGACCAAACCTGGGCATGACTTATGGGCGGTTCATGGGTCTGCGGCTCTCTTTATGCCTCAGAAGTTATCATGTTGGGGACCTCGTCAATGGGGATGCTAAGAAAAGAGGAGGCAAGTAACAAGCATACAGAGACAGGGACCAGGGAAAACAAACACAGAGGCAGTGACAAGAGACAAACCTCACCATTCACACCAGTTGTTGGCCTATTGTAGTGGGTTTACGTGGGAAGGTTTTGGTAGCAGGTGGCCATAGGGGTGGTGTCTGTGAGAAGGATCTAGAAGCTGCCCCATGTTTGGTAAGGGCCCCACTGCTGACCAGAGCCGAGCCAATAAGCGATGCTGTTTTGCGCATCTGTGAGAGCATATTTAAGACAGGGAAAAAAACAAACAAACAAACAAACAAACAAACAAAACACTACGCCACACAGCAGCTGGGAGAGTGAGAGGAATGAGGAACAGCCTTGCAGGCACCAAGGTCAGTGAAGAAGGAGGGGGAGAGGTGCTCCAGGTGCCGTAGCAGAAGTCCCCTGCGGCCTTTGGTGAGGACCATGGTGAAGCAGGATGTCCCCTTACAGCCCATGGAGCACCACCATGCAGCAGGGTTCCACGCTGTAGCTCATGGAGGAGACCACGGTGGAGCAGGTGGCCCTGCACCGATGGAGGCTGCCGCCTGTGGAAGACTCCTGCCAGAGTAGATTCCAGGCCAGAGCTGCAGCCCATGGAGAGGAGACCACGCAGGAGCAGGTGACCTGGCAGGAGCTGCTGCCTGTGGTGGACCCAAGTTGGAGCAGTTTTCTCCTGAGGGAAGGACCCCGTGGCACGGTCCCATATGTGGAGCAGTTCTGGAAGAGCTGCTGCCTGTGGGAAGCCCACGCCAGATCAGTTCATCAAGGACTGCATCCCGTGGGAGGGACCCCACAGCACAGGGGATGAGAGTGACCGAGAAGGAGCGGCAGGGAAGCGCTGTAGACTGACCATAACCCCCATTCCCCCGTTCCCCTGCACCACTCGGGGGGAGGAGGTGGAAGAGGGAGGATGGGGTGGGAAGGTGCTTTTGGTTTCTTTCCTTTGTTTCTCACTTCTCTAGCTTGTTAGTAATAAGCAATAAATCTTACTATCTCTCTATGCAGTCTGTTTTGCCCGTTACAATAATTACTGTGTGATCTTCTTGTCCTTATCTCAATCTTGGAGCCCTTTTCATCGTATTTTCTCCCCATTCCTCTTTGAGGAGGGGGAGTCAGAGAGCGGCTGTGGTGGAGCTCAGCTGCCCACTCGAGCGGAACCACAACACCTATCAAGAAGCCACAGGTGCCACTGCCAGGGAGATCAGCCTGGGCCTTGCACCTCCTACAGCTATGGGCCAGGGCACAGGCTGGGATGGGTGAGGGACAAACCTCTACAAACCCATGAGGGGACAGCAGGGCACGTGAAGCTGGGAGGAGCACACGAGGGCAGACAGAGCAGGGAGGTGAAAGGGGGACACTCCATGCACTTGTCTGGTCAGGCCCTGCACCTGAGCACCATCGTCTGTCTTGTCCTCTTCTGGAATCATTCCTTACATCTGTGTGATCTCGCTCTGCCCCATGTGCACAAGTGATGCAAGGAGAAAGTGCCAGCTGCTGGTGGAGCAGCAGGAGTGGATTTGGCACCAGGTGCTGGAATCAGACTGGGGCCGAGGTCACCCCTGGCCAGTGCTGTCAGCTACTGGAACCAGGGTGTCTCCCTGTAGCTCCTGGAGCACTGGAAGCCGGTCTCAGCAACCAGGCAAATGCGGCAGGAGCATTTTGGGTCTCCCAAAGCAGCTACTGGGGTTACAGGCCTGGCTGCATCTTCTCCTAATGGGGTCTGCATGACCCTGTCTGTGTGTCTCCCAGAAACGTGCTCAGCTCTGATACCAGTGAAGCTCCCAGTAGTGCCAGCCAAAGGACTAGCTCTCAGCAGCACCACACTACCAGGCCCAGTTCAGCCCGGCCCGCTGCCTTCCGCATGCCTCCCTTGCTGGGGACGCTGCAGATGGGCAGCTGCTGTCTCCGCTCCCTCTCCTCTCCCTTCTCCTCTCCTGTGCTGAAGGAGCTGCCTCAGCCTTTCCACGCACGCCTCCACGCCTCCGTGTCCCGGGCTGGGCTGCAGGACGGGCAGAGCCCCGCGGGCAGCAGCCGAAGCCCTGCCCGCCCACAGGCGCCCAGCACTCGCAGCCCGGGACAGCCCCCGAGCGGCCCCGGGGCGGAGCTGGCGGCGCCGGGCGGCGGCGGCGGGGAGGAGGCGCCGCGGGCGGAGCAGAGCCGGGGCTGGCGGGGGCAGCGCGGCGCGGGCGGCGGAGCGGCGGGATGCGGCAGGGCCGGGCCGCAGGGCTGGCGGCGCTGGCCGCGGTGCTCCTGGGTGCGCGGGGCTGCCGGCGCCGGGGACGGGACGGGACGGGGCTGCCCTCGCTTCTGGCCCGCCGGCTTCTTACGGACCTCGCTCCCCTCTGGCCTCCCTCTGCAGCCATCCCGCCTGCCTCCAGCGAGCTCAGTTGGCAGTTCCCTCCCACCTTGCTTTGCTCCCTGCCTCCCTCCTCTCCTTTCGGCACACCCCCACTCATTCCTGCCTGCTTCCCTTCTACTCCTGGCTCGGACTCTCCTTCCAAACAGCCGTGCTCTGACTTGGTCTCCAAATAAGCATTCCCAGTGAAATGGCTTTGTATGCTTTTAAAGGAAATGCTCCCATCAGCTGTCAGCCGTTTTCTTCTGCCCTCTCCCCCAGCGTGACATTTTTGGTGCAGCAAAGCCATTTTCTGAGTTTTCTCCTGCTTTCCTTCTCGGCAGTATCTGCAGGCAGAGCCCAGGTGCAGCAGGAGCCGTGGGCACAAACCAGGGAGGGCACCGGCATCGACATCACCTGCTCACACCCCAACATCCAGTCAAACGACTACATCTACTGGTACCGTCAGTTCCCTGGCCAAGGACCAGCATTCCTCGTATGGGCTTATAGTGGGTCTCAAGATGTGACGGACCTGGCAGGGCAGCTGTCGGTGACAGGAGACCGCCGGTCCAGCACCCTGTGGCTCGCCCGGCCCCGGCTTCGGGACGCGGCGGTGTATTACTGCGCCCTGAGAGCCACGGGGAGAGGAGCCGGGGCTGCGGCCGTGCAGGAACCGTGGCGGGCGGGGCCGGGCGTGTGTGGCGGGGGCGAGGCAGGGGCACAGCCCCCAGGGGGCGCTGCCGCTCCGCCCGCCAGGACCACCTCGTCCCGCAGCCCCGGGGGTTTCCCCGCCAGCTGAGCCCCAGACCCAGCCCAGACTCGTCCCGACTGAGGAGGCCCTTCGGTTCTTCTGGGTCAGATGATGAGGGTCAGGTGTGGGTCTGACCCATCTGGGTGTGAGGGGTCAGGACGTCACACCCAGCGATGTCAAGAGAGTGGAGGGGCACACCTGACTGCATGAGCTGTGTGAGTAGCACCACAGAGACCTCCACACAGTCGTGCTCTCGCTGCTTCTTTCAAGTTGCCAACACCTGGCAGAGAAAGGCCTGCATATGAGCAGGTGTTGATTTCTGACATAGAGACACAAAGCTTCCTTCCCTCCCCATCTGCACCATGTTTGTGGTTCCTGAGAGCCCTTCCCAGGGGCCCTGTCCAGCAGCTTTTGCATGAAGGGCACCTTGTGCCTGAGTAGCAGCTGTCAATGCCAGAGACATCCAGTCCTGCTGAATCCTTTCATTAAGGCCACAAGCAGTCAGAAGGAAGGCACCCTTGGCATGGTCCATGCCTGGTCCCCAACCAGGGCACACAGGTGGTGACAGTGTAGTTCACAAGTGGGCTTTGGAGAATGCGGGCAGGCTGGAGAAAGGGTCAGAGCCTCATGATGGTGCAAAGGAGCAAAGAAAAGGCTTTTCCTCTTGGTCAGGAAGCACCCCCAGAATAATGCGGGATGTGGGCTGGCTGCCAAGGAAGCAGACAAACAGGAAATCCTTTTGGGTGCAGGAGGCACCCAGCCAGACACAAGACAGTAGCACGCCCTTGCAGCAAGGGCAGCCAACGGCCTGCAGAGCTGGGAGGGACAGGTGGTGCCACGCGGTGTGTGGGGGTGAGCCTGGGGCACAGCTGCAGCCATGCTCGCTGGGAGACGCTTCTGGTGCTTGGAAGTCCCCTTGCAGGGCTTGGGGTTAAACGACACTGTCCTGAGAGACTGTCAGAGTGGTTATGTTGGGTTTCCTGCATTTTCTGTAATGGTCACATTTTAAGATCTTGTTGTACAGGCTTTGTCCCAAGCCCCAGTCCAGCACAATACTTCAAGCACAGCATTGCTAGCTGGTTCAAGAGAAGTGATTGTCCTGTTCTACTCTGTGCAGGTGTGACCTCACCTCAAGTACTATGTGCAGTTTTGGGCACCAAAGATGGCAAAAGTCCTAGAGGGACCTTCACATTTGAGGAGTGGCTGAGGTCACTTGGCCTGTTCAGCCTGGAAAAGAGACCTCATCATGGTCTCCAGCTTCCTCATGATGGAGAGTAGAGTGGCCGGTGCTAATGTATTCTCTCTGGTAACCAGTGATAGGACCCCAGGAAATGGTGTCAAGTTGCGGGGAGGTTCAGTTTGGATATCAGGAAGTGGTTCTTCACTGAGAGGGTGGTTGCACACTGGAACAGGCTCCACAGGGCTGTAGTCATGGCACCAAGCCTGTCGGAGTTTAAGAAGTTTAATATGCTCTTAGTCATATGAACTTGGATAGAACTGTGTGGTGCCAATAGTTGGACTCGATTATCCTTATGAGTCCCTTCCAAGTCGGGATATTCAATGATTCTGATTCTACCTTTGGGACTGAGATAACATCCCGGCAAGAAATGTCAGTTCTGGCCACTCACTCTAATGATAGCTCTGGAACCTTGAATGATACAGTGACTACACCATTCCTCATCCCACCCCATCAGGACACAGCCAGACTGCTGGGATGCTGCACCACAGGGTTCCTCACCAATTTCTGGGGACTTGCTTACAAGGCAATGTTCCCAGTTGGTATAGGAAAGAAAGAAGAGAGTGGTTAGAAACAGGGTGCAAGTTGTTCCCAGAAGAAAAAGAACCACCCCCAGAGAGAGGAGGACCCCAGGAGGTGATGTAAAACCCCGGTGTAGCATGAGCCCTGAAGACTCTAAATGGGCCATCAGGAGTGTGTAGAACAGCAGAAATTTCTCACTGTAGCGGGGAGGATGCCAATGGAGGATGAGTGCAGGAACAGACCCTTCCGACCATGGGGAGAAAAGAGCCACCATGTTCCCCAGCTGTGCAGATGTTGGCTGCAGAAGCAGTACTGTCACTGGTGGAGAAGGACCCCAGCCGGGTATTTCAAGCACTCCAAGCACAAGCATTTTCTCCTCCCCCTTGCATTCTTTGTTCCCCTTGCCGAGTCATTTCCTGCAGCTCTCCTCTCCCGTGGCTCTTGGTGGGGACGTGTGCTCTTCTGAGGCTCTCTCACACATGCCGGAGGAGTGGTCTCACAATGCGCCTTGTTTATCTCATCCTCGCTGCCTTCCTGAGGCAACCGCTGGGTAAGCATTGCCTGTGGCCGGTGGCATGATTCTCCTTCTCTTCAGGAGACCATCACCCCCATCAACAGCTCTCTGCAGGGAGTTGCTCTTGAATTACTGGGAAAAAGATGGCTAGTATCAGATCATGCCCATTTTGCGCTTCGTTTCTGAAGATGCTCTTACTGCTGGGAAGAAAGATGAGGCAGCATAAAAAATCTCCTCTCCTGATCATCTCAGATCTTCTTCCCTTCCTTTCCTGTTGCCAACCATCCATGCCTCTCTGCCTCTCTCTTCTGACACTCTGGGCAGTTTCTTCTCCTGAGAGAAGGTACTAAAGACAGCTCTACTCTGGGGGGATGGTAATGGCCCTACATGTGGGATGTAATAGATATTACCTTGCTCTGGGATTCATGCTAACCTCTGGTCATAGACCTTCTGCCCAAAGACGCCAAAATCCATGGGATTTTTGCTTAAGTCAAAGGCATAAAGATCCTTCCCATCCAGAAGCTTACTTCTCCCCTAGGTTTCTGTGATCAGTTGTTGACATTTGGTTTCTTTCAGATGCCATGGGGCAGATCTCTGTCACCCAGCAAGAAGGACAAGTCACCATGGAACAGAAAAAAACATTCCACACCACTTGCACATACCAGAGCTCCTATTTTTATGCCTTGATCTGGTACCAGCAGAAGAAGGGACAAGCCCCTCAGCTGGTCATATATCACACCGGAGCGGGCAACAAGCAGAGCGGCCGTTTCACCACGGAGCTGAACACTGTGAGGAAATCCAGCATTCTGCGGCTGAAGGAAGTTGAGCTCTCTGACAGCGCCTTGTACCTCTGTGCTGTGAGTGACACCCTGGTGCAGGGAGCTACACTGGCTGTGCAACAACCCTGGATGGGGAGGGGATGTGTCTGTGTAAGGCAGAGCTCTGGGACGGAGTCCTCAGCTCTACCCTGGCAGCGCTGCTTCCCCTGTGCACTCTGAGATCTGCCAGCCAGATCCTCTTTCCCAATGGGACTGGTGTCAGTGGCTTGAAAGGAAGGAGAAGGTGGTGAAAGAGGCCCTGCCCTCAAACTGTTCTCCGTGTGCAGCCATGGACAAAGAAGCTTTTGCCATTTGCTTCGCAAAAAGCTCACTTCTTATTCCTATTTATGCGCTCTGCTCTGCACTGAGGGCAGGAAGCAAGAGGTCAGAGGCTCACCTGAGCATGGCAGTCCCATGCAAAAAGCTTCTTTGTCCTCTGACTTTCCGCATAGGTCTGGTAGGATGGACCGTCCCTGGGTGGGCATTCCCACAGAACGTAATGTTGTCAGCACACAGCTTCAACAAGAACAGGATCTCCCAAGCCGCCCAGCGAAGTGGAAATCCCTAAGCAGGGAGGAACACAGGAGATGGGACATGGTTTCTTGTGCATTAGACATATCCCTATGACTGTGTCCACCACTACAGAGGTTGGCCGTGCCAGGAAGAGGGCTGGACTGACCGAGAACTGCTTCGTGGTGGGGGAAAGGCCCTGCAGAGCAGCCAGGGTGGGGTTGGGCATTGGATGCTGTCCTTGGATGGTCCTGCGTGATGGTAACTGGGGGTGTGCCAGGGACTGTCATGGTTTAACCCGGCCGGCAGCTAAACACCACACAGCCGTTCACTCACCCTCCCTCCTCTCTCTCTGGGATGGGGGAAAGAAATGGGAAAGTGAAGTCCTTGAGTTGAGATAAAGACAGTTTATTAAGACAGGACAATAATAACAACAATAATAATAATAACAATAATAATAACAATAATGATGATAATAGTACTACTACTAATAATGTGTACAAAACAAGTGATGCACAATGCACTTGCTCACCACCTGCTGACCGATGCCCAGCCTAACCCTGAGCAGTCCATCCCCCCTCCTGCGGCTAGCCACCCCTATATATTGTTCAGCATGATGTCAGATGGTATGGAATACCCCTTTGACTTAGTTTGGGTCACCTGTCCTGGGTCTGTCCCCTCCTAGCTCCTGCTGCACCCCCAGCCTGCCCGTTGGCAGGACAGAGCAAGAAGCTACGACATCCTTGGCTTGGTGAAAGCACTGCTCTGCAACAATAAAAACATCTGCGTGTTATCAGCCCTCTTCTCATCCTAAGCCAAAACACAGCATTCTACCAGCAACTAGGAAGAAAATTAACTCTGTCCTAACTGAAACCAGGACACCTGGCAACTTGATACCACCAGGAAAAGTTTCATTTGGAGGAAGAGGGTGGGATGCAGAAAACTTTAATGACTATCAACAAGTAAATGAGGCGATTCTAGAGGAGTCTGTCAGTGCAGGCAGCACCAGGAGGTACCAGAAGTCTGCACCTCACAGCTGAGGATGCTGCAATTAGCACCAGACATGGAGGATCCCGCAGTGGTGTTCTGTTGGTAAGAGCTGAGGATGGGGTGTGGCAGAGCAATGATGACAGGAGGATCTGAAGATGCTCTTACTGCTGGGAAGAAAGATGAGGCAGCATAAAAAATCTCCTCTCCTGATCATCTCAGATCTTCTTCCCTTCCTTTCCTGTTGCCAACCATCCATGCCACTCTGCCTCTCTCTTCTGACACTCTGGGCAGTTTCTTCTCCTGAGAGAAGGTACTAAAGACAGTTCTACTCTGGGGGGATGGTAATGGCCCTACATGAGGGAAGTAATGGATATTACCATGCTCTGGGATCTGTGCTAACCTCTGGTCATAGACCTTCTGCCCAAAGATGCCAAAATCCATGGGATTTTTGCTTCAGTCAAAGGCATAAAGATCCTTCCCATCCAGAAACTTACTTCTCCCCTAAGTTTCTGTGATCAGTTGTTGACATTTGCTTTCTTTCAGATGCCATGGGGCAGATCTCCGTCACCGAGCTAGAAGGACAAGTTACCGTGAAACAGAAAGAAACGTTCCAGACCACTTGCACGTATCAAATCCCCAGCTTATATGCTTTGTACTGGTACCAGCAGAAGAAGGGACAAGCCCCTCAGCTGGTCATATATCACACCAGAGCAGGCACCAAGCAGATCGGCCGTTTCACCATGGAGCTGAACACTGTGGAGAAATCCAGCATTCTGCGGCTGAAGGAAGTTGAGCTCTCTGACAGCGCCTTGTACCTCTGTGCTGTGAGTGACACCCTGGTGCAGGGAGCTACACTGGCTGTGCAACAACCCCGGATGGGGAGGGGATGTATGTGTGCAAGGCAGAGCTCTGGGATGGGGCCCTCCTCTCTCTTTTGGCTGACTGCTTCCCCTGTGCACTCTGAGATCTGCCAGCCAGATCCTCTTTCCCAATGGGACTGGTGTCAGTGGCTTGAAAGGAAGGAGAAGGTGGTGAAAGAGGCCCTGCTCTCAAGGTGTTCTCCCTGTGGGAGGGCTGGATGATGACAGTGAAGTTCTGGCACTGCCTGATGCAGGGCTCATTGCGGCTGCTGACCAGTGGGATTGTGTCACTGGGCCAGCACAGCATGCACTGGTCATACAGCGACATGTCTTAAGGCTGCAGTTGAACCTGGGAGAGAGGGCAGGCAGGAAGAAGAGCACAGGGAAAAGTGAGGAGCAAAATGTCTTCATTCAGACATGATCCAAAAAGAGTGGTTAGGACCAATAAAGCTGCTGCCTCACTCTTAGATGAAAATCCAACTCAGCCAGGTCCTACACGGTCTCTGAGTCACACCTTTCCTAATCCCTCTCTCATGACCACCATCGCCAGGGAGACAGGCTGAGAAATCCTGAGCAACCTGATGTGATGAGACCTGCTCTGAACTCAGGGTTGGATTTTGTGCATGCTGGCGGTGCAGCCTGTGATCCTCTGGGAGGGTTTCTCAGATGACCACTGGCTAGGAATATTCAGGAGTCTTGGGGCAACCTGCATAATCACCACATCTCAGCCTTGGTGGGATGCTGATGTCAGATCACTGTTTCTGCTAATGCCCAGTGTGCTGCTTGTTCTCGTACTGATATCACTCATAACATCAAAAGCAGGTGGAGGGAACAGCACTCATGCACACTGCTGCTCTTGTGAAAACATACATGAACTCATCGGTCCGCTCACAAACACTCCTGGATACATAGTGAGGTACCGTCAACTACACACACACATACCTGTGCACACACAGTGAAGACAGCAAAATCTCCTCACTTGAAGCCCAGGGTTGGGATCTTACTCTCTACTGTCTCTGCAGGATCGTCCTTGCTTGCTGAGGCCCTGCTGTGTTGTCTGTCCAGAAGATATTGAGTGGTGGAGGACAATGAATCCTGAGCAGCAACTCCATCTCCTCCTTCCTCTTGCTGCCGCTGTCTTCGCCTAGAGGTGGGGGAAGGTCTACAAAGTGCTTTCTTTTCTTGCTGCCGGGTTTGTCTGATAGCTGAGAGATGCTGCTCTTCATTCTGGACTCAGTCATCAACCTCTTCATCCCTATTGAAAATACACCTGTGATAGTGGTGCCCAACCAGCACTTGCATCCTTCTGTGTAGTTTGTCTTTGGCAACCTCCCCTTCGCTGACATGCGCCATGTCTTGGTCGGGATGCCTCTTACGTTATAGATGCCTTCTCTACAAGCATTAGGGAGGGGGGCAGAGAGAAAGAACAGCAGGAAGCTGGAAAGAAGTACATGCACGGACACAAGCCTGACTGACAGATGACGAGGGAGGTAGTGAGAAGACCAAATCTGGGCATTTGCATGACTTATGGGTGGTTCAGGGGTCTGCGGCTCTCTTTAAGCCTCAGAATTTATCACATTGGGGACCTTGTCAATGGGGATGGTAAGAAAAGAGGAGGCAAGCAACAAGCATACAGAGACAGGGACCAGGGAAAACAAACACAGAGGCAGTGACAAGAGACAAACCTCACCATTCACACCAGTTGTTGGCCTATCAAGAAGCCACAGGTGCCACTGCCAGGGAGATCAGCCTGGGCCTTGCACCTCCTACAGCTGTGGGCCAGGGCACAGGCTGGGATGGGTGAGGGACAAACCTCTACAAACCCATGAGGGGAAAGCAGGGCACGTGAAGCTGGGAGGAGCACACGAGGGCAGATAGAGCAGGGGGGCAAAAGGGGCCACTCCATGCACTTGTCTACTCAGAGATTACCTCTGTATAGTCTCGCTCTGTCCCATGTGCACATGTGCTGCAAGGAGAAAGTGTCAGGTCGTGGTGGAGCAGCAGGAGTGGATTTGGTGCCAGGAACTTGAGTCAGACTTGGGCTGAGGTCGCCCTTGGCCTGTGCTTTCAGCTACTGGAACCAGGGGGTCCTCCTGCAGATCACGGTTCCTGGAGAAGGGAACCGTGTCTCAGCCTCCAGGCAAATGCGGCAGGAATGTTTGGGTCTCCAAAAGCAACTACTGGGGGTACCAGCCTGGCTGTATCTTCCCCAAATGCGGTGTGCATTACTCTGTCTGTGTGTCTCCCTAAAAACGTGCTCAGCTCCGATACCAGTGGAGCTCCAAACACTACCGGCCACAGCTGGGAAACCAGTGCTTCGCATCACCACACTACCAGACCGAGTACACCCCGGCCCGCTGCCCTCCGCCTACCCCCCTTGCTGGGGACGCTGCAAATGGGCAGCTGCTTTCTCTGCTCCCTCTCCCTTTCCCACTCCCTTCTCCTACCCTCCCCTCTTCTCTCCCGTGCCGAAGGACCTGCCTCAGCCTTTCCCTGCACGCCTCTACGTGTCCCGGGCTGGGCTGCAGGACGGGCAGAGCCCCGCGAGCAGCAGCCGAAGCCCTGCCCGCCCACAGGCGCCCAGCACTCGCAGCCCGGGACAGCCCCCGAGCGGCCCCGGGGCGGAGCTGGCGGCGCCGGGCGGCGGCGGCGGGGAGGAGGCGCCGCGGGCGGAGCAGAGCCGGGGCTGGCGGGGGCAGCGCGGCGCGGGCGGCGGAGCGGCGGGATGCGGCAGGGCCGGGCCGCAGGGCTGGCGGCGCTGGCCGCGGTGCTCCTGGGTGCGCGGGGCTGCCGGCGCCGGGGACGGGACGGGACGGGACGGGGCTGCCCTCGCTTCTGGCCCGCCGGCTTCTTACGGACCTCGCTCCCCTCTGGCCTCCCTCTGCAGCCATCCCGCCTGCCTCCAGCGAGCTCAGTTGGCAGTTCCCTCCCACCTTGCCTTGCTCCCTGCCTTCCTCTCCTCCTTTCGGCACACCCCCACTCATTGCTGCCTGCTTCCCTTCTCCTCCTGGCTCGGACTCTCCTTCCAAACAGCTCTGCTCCGACCTGGTCCCTAAATAACCATTCCCAGTGAAATGGTTTTGTATGCTTTATATTGAGGAAATGCTCCTATCAGGTGTCAGCCGTTTTCTTCTGCCCTTTCCCACTGTGTGACATTTTTGGTGCAGCAAAGCCATTTTCTGAGTTTTCTCCTGCTTTCCTTCTCGGCAGTAGCTGCAGGCAGAGCCCAGGTGCAGCAGGAGCCGTGGGCACAAACCAGGGAGGGCACCGGCATCGACATCACCTGCTCACACCCCAACATCCAGTCAAACGACTACATCTACTGGTACCGTCAGCTCCCGGGCGGAGAACCCGCATTCCTTGTGTGGGCTAGTAGTGGGTCCAAAGATGTGACGGACCCGGTAGGGCGGTTGTCGGTGGCAGGAGACCGCCGGTCCAGCACCCTATTGCTTACCCAGCCTCGTCTTCGGGACGCGGCGGTGTATTACTGCGCCCTGAGAGCCACGGGGAGAGGAGCCGGGGCTGCGGCCGTGCAGGAACCGTGGCGGGCGGGGCCGGGCGTGTGTGGCGGGGGCGAGGCAGGGGCACAGCCCCCAGGGGGCGCTGCCGCTCCGCCCGCCAGGACCACCTCGTCCCGCAGCCCCGGGGGTTCCCCGCCAGTCCAGACCCGTCCCGACTGAGGCCCTTCGGTTCTTCTGGGTCAGATGATGAGGGTCAGGTGTGGGTCTGACCCATCTGGGTGTGAGGGGTCAGGACGTCACACCCAGCGACGTCGAGAGAGTGGAGGGGCACACCTGACTGCATGAGCTGTGTGCGTAGCACCACAGAGACCTCCACACAGTCGTGCTCTCGCTGCTTCTTTCAAGTTGCTAACACCTGGCAGAGAAAGGCCTGCACATCGATAGGAGTTGAAATTTGACGCAGAGGTGCAAAGCTTCCTTCTCTTCCCATCTGCATCATGTTTACAGTTCCTAGGAGCCCTTCCCAGGGGCCCTGTCCAGGAGCTTTGGCATGGAGGGCACCTGAGTAGCCTGTTTGCCTGAGTAGCAGCTGGCAATGCCAGAGACATCCAGTCCTGCTGAATCCTTTCATTAAGGCCACAAGCAGTCAGAAGGAAGGCACCCTTGGCATGGTCCATGCCTGGTCCCCAACCAGGGCACACAGGTGGTGACAGCGTAGTTCACAAGTGGGCTTTGGAGAATGCGGGCAGGCTGGAGAAAGGGTCAGAGCCTCATGATGGTGCAAAGGAGCAAAGAAAAGGCTTTTCCTCTTGGTCAGGAAGCACCCCCAGAATAATGCGGGATGTGGGCTGGCTGCCAAGGAAGCAGACACACAGGAAATCCTTTTGGGTGCAGGAGGCACCCAGCCACACACGAGCCAGCAGTGTTCACTTGTTGCAAAGGCAGCCAACGCCCTGCAGAGCTGGGAGGGACAGGTGGTGCCATGCGGTTTGTGGGGGCGAGCCGGGGGTATAGTTGCAGCCAAGCTCGCCGGGAGACGCTTCTGGTGCTTGGAAGTCCCCTTGCAGGGCTTGGGATTAAATGGCACTGCCCTGAAGGAGTGTCAGAGCAGTTATATTTGGTTTCCTGCATTTTCTGTAATGGTCACATTTTAAGATCTTGTTGTACAGGCTTTGTCCCAAGCCCAAATCCAGCACAATACTTCAAGCACAGCATTGCTAGCTGGTCGAGAAAAGTGATTGTCCTTCTCTACTCTGTGCTGGTGTGACCTCACCTCGACTACTGTGTGCAGTCTTGTGAACCACAGAACAAAAACAACATGAAACTATTGGAGAGTGTCCAGAGAAGGACTACAAAGATGGTGGAGGTCCGTGAGGGGAAGACATTTGAGGAGCGGTCCTTTGGCCTGTTCAGCCTGGAAAAGAGACCTCATCATGGTCTCCAGCTTCCTCACGATGGGGAGTAGAGTGGCAGGCTATTCTCTCTGGTAACCAGCGATAGTACACAAGGGAAAGGTGTCAAGTTGCGGGGAGGTTCAGTTTGGATATCAAGAAGTGGTTCTTCACTGAGAGGGTGGTTGCACACTGGAACAGGCTCCACAGGGCTGTAGTCATGGCACCAAGCCTGTCGGAGTTTAAGAAGTTTAATATGCTCTTAGTCATATGAACTTGGGTAGAACTGTGTGGTGCCAATAGTTGGACTCGATTATCCTTATGAGTCCCTTCCAAGTCGGGATATTCAATGATTCTGATTCTACCTTTGGGACTGAGATAACATCCCGGCAAGAAATGTCAGTTCTGGCCACTCACTCTAATGATAGCTCTGGAACCTTGAATGATACAGTGACTACACCATTCCTCATCCCACCCCATCAGGACACAGCCAGACTGCTGGGATGCTGCACCACAGGGTTCCTCACCAATTTCTGGGGACTTGCTTACAAGGCAATGTTCCCAGTTGGTATAGGAAAGAAAGAAGAGAGTGGTTAGAAACAGGGTGCAAGTTGTTCCCAGAAGAAAAAGAACCACCCCCAGAGAGAGGAGGACCCCAGGAGGTGATGTAAAACCCCAGTGGAGCAGGAGCCCTGAAGACTCTAAATGGGCCATCAGGAGTGTGTAGAACAGCAGAAATTTCTCACTGTAGCGGGGAGGATGCCAATGGAGGATGAGTGCAGGAACAGACCCTTCCGACCATGGGGAGAAAAGAGCCACCATGTTCCCCAGCTGTGCAGATGTTGGCTGCAGAAGCAGTACTGTCACTGGTGGAGAAGGACCCCAGCCGGGTATTTCAAGCACTCCAAGCACAAGCATTTTCTCCTCCCCCTTGCATTCTTTGTTCCCCTTGCCGAGTCATTTCCTGCAGCTCTCCTCTCCCGTGGCTCTTGGTGGGGACGCGTGCTCTTCTGAGGCTCTCTCACACATGCCGGAGGAGTGGTCTCACAATGCGCCTTGTTTATCTCATCCTCGCTGCCTTCCTGAGGCAACCACTGGGTAAGCATTGCCTGTGGCCGGTGGCATGGTTCTCCTTCTCTTCAGGAGACCATCACCCCCATCAACAGCTCTCTGCAGGGAGTTGCTCTTGAATTACTGGGAAAATGATGGCTAGTATCAGATCATGCCCATTTTGCGCCTCGTTTCTGAAGATGCTCTTACTGCTGGGAAGAAAAATGAAACAGCAGAAACACCTCCTCTCCTGATCATCTCAGATCTTCTTCCCTTCCTTTCCTGTTGCCAACCATCCATGCCACTCTGCCTCTCTCTTCTGACACTCTGGGCAGTTTCTTCTCCTGAGAGAAGGTACTAAAGACAGCTCTACTCTGGGGGGATGGTAATGGCCCTACATGTGGGATGTAATAGATATTACCTTGCTCTGGGATTCATGCTAACCTCTGGTCATAGACCTTCTGCCCAAAGACGCCAAAATCCATGGGATTTTTGCTTCAGTCAAAGGCATAAAAATCCTTCCCATCCAGAAACTTACTTCTCCCCTAGGTTTCTGTGATCAGTTGTTGACATTTGGTTTCTTTCAGATGCCATGGGGCAGATCTCCGTCACCCAGCTAGAAGGACAAGTTACCGTGAAACAGAAAGAAACGTTCCAGACCACTTGCACGTATCAAATCCCCAGCTTATATGCTTTGTACTGGTACCAGCAGAAGAAGGGACAAGCTCCTCAGCTGGTCACATATCACACCGGAGCGGGCAACAAGCAGAGCGGCCGTTTCACCACGGAGCTGAACACTGTGGGGAAATCCAGCATTCTGCGGCTGAAGGAAGTTGAGCTCTCTGACAGCGCCTTGTACCTCTGTGCTGTGAGTGACACCCTGGTGCAGGGAGCTACACTGGCTGTGCAACAACCCCGGATGGGGAGGGGATGTATGTGTGCAAGGCAGAGCTCTGGGATGGGGCCCTCCTCTCTCTTTTGGCTGACTGCTTCCCCTGTGCACTCTGAGATCTGCCAGCCAGATCCTCTTTCCCAATTGGACTGGTGTCAGTGGCTTGAAAGGAAGGAGAAGGTGGTGAAAGAGGCCCTGCTCTCAAGGTGTTCTCCCTGTGGGAGGGCTGGATGATGACAGTGAAGTTCTGGCACTGCCTGATGCAGGGCTCATTGCGGCTGCTGACCAGTGGGATTGTGTCACTGGGCCAGCACAGCATGCACTGGTCATACAGCGACATGTCTTAAGGCTGCAGTTGAACCTGGGAGAGAGGGCAGGCAGGAAGAAGAGCACAGGGAAAAGTGAGGAGCAAAATGTCTTCATTCAGACATGATCCAAAAAGAGTGGTTAGGACCAATAAAGCTGCTGCCTCACTCTTAGATGAAAATCCAACTCAGCCAGGTCCTACACGGTCTCTGAGTCACACCTTTCCTAATCCCTCTCTCATGACCACCATCGCCAGGGAGACAGGCTGAGAAATCCTGAGCAACCTGATGTGATGAGACCTGCTCTGAACTCAGGGTTGGATTTTGTGCATGCTGGCGGTGCAGCCTGTGATCCTCTGGGAGGGTTTCTCAGATGACCACTGGCTAGGAATGTTCAGGAGTCTTGGGGCAACCTGCATAATCACCACATCTCAGCCTTGGTGGGATGCTGATGTCAGATCACTGTTTCTGCTAATGCCCAGTGTGCTGCTTGTTCTCGTACTGATATCATTCATAACATCAAAAGCAGGTGGAGGGAACAGCACTCATGCACACTGCAGCTCTTGTAAAAAGATGCATAAACTCATGGGTCCACACACAGGCACTCCTGGATGCATTCTTCTTAGGGAAGACACCATTGTCAGGGGAGATACCATCCCGAGGGAATACAACATCATGAGGACCTCCTGACTCCTAGGACCAGTTGACGAGCTGAGCCTCTCTTGCCCCAGCATTGGGACACCTTTAGGTGAGATTTGAACACTTGGTTATAAATTTCTCTAGAGTCTTTGATCCTTTTAATGCATTAATTTCCAGGCTGTGCACCTGTGTCACCTGTGTATTTCATGCATGCTAGCCTGCTTTTGCAGACAGTCATTATCACCGGCAATCCAAAGAACCTGTGTACCTGTTGCTGTAATAAATTGCACTTGATTGCATTGATCCTAGTTGTGATAGTTCTCGTTAAACATGACTACAGTAAGGGTGGTAATACGTTATTGGTGAATCTGTGACTGTGATAGTTCAGTACGCTGAATCCGACCAGGCCAATAACAGTTAATCAGTTACACCCCTTAACACGACAATACTGAAGTACCATCAGGCATACACACCCACAGGTGTGCACACACAGTGAAGAGAGCATAGTCTGCTCATGTGAAGTCCAGGGTTGGGATCTTACTCTCTACTGTCTCTGCAGGAACATCCTGGCTTGCTGAGGCTCTTCTGTGTTGTCTGTCCAGAAGATATCGAGTGGTGGAGGACAATGAATCCTGAGCAGCAGCTTCTCCTTCCTCCTGCTGCCACTGTCTTTTCCTAGGGGTGGGAGAAGGTCTATAGAGTGCTTTCTTTCCTTGCTGCCGGGTTTGTCTGTGAGCTGAGAGCTGCTGCTCTTCATCCTGGACTCAGTCATCGACCTCTTCATCCGGACTGGGAATACACCTGTGATGGTGATGGTGGTGCCCAACCAGCACTTGACTTCTTCCATGCAGTTTATCTTTGGCAACCTCCCCTTCACTGACATGCGCCATGTCTTGGTCGGGATGCCTCTTATGCTTTTAGATGCCTTCCCTGCAGAGAGGACCTTTCTTTCTTACCTTTTAGCTTCCCCCTCCTTCTGTCCTTCCCTAGAATCAGCCCTTCACCATTAGGGAGGGGGGCAGAGAGAAAGAACAGCAGGAAGCTGGAAAGAAGAACATGCATGGACACAAGCCTGACTGACAGGTGATGATGGAGGCAGGGAGGAGACCAAACCTGGGCATGACTTATGGGCGGTTCATGGGTCTGCGGCTCTCTTTATGCCTCAGAAGTTATCATGTTGGGGACCTCGTCAATGGGGATGCTAAGAAAAGAGGAGGCAAGTAACAAGCATACAGAGACAGGGATCAGGGAAAACAAACACAGAGGCAGTGACAAGAGACAAACCTCACCATTCACACCAGTTGTTGGCCTATTGTAGTGGGTTTACATGGGAAGGTTTTGGTAGCAGGTGGCCATAGGGGTGGTGTCTGTGAGAAGGATCTAGAAGCTGCCCCATGTTTGGTAAGGGCCCCACTGCTGACCAGAGCTGAGCCAATAAGCGATGCTGTTTTGCGCATCTGTGAGAGCATATTTAAGACAGGGAAAAAAACAAACAAACAAACAAAACACTATGCCACACAGCAGCTAGGAGAGTGAGAGGAATGAGGAACAGCCTTGCAGGCACCAAGGTCAGTGAAGAAGGAGGGGGAGAGGTGCTCCAGGTGCCGTAGCAGAAGTCCCCTGCGGCCTTTGGTGAGGACCATGGTGAAGCAGGATGTCCCCTTACAGCCCATGGAGCACCACCATGCAGCAGGGTTCCACGCTGTAGCTCATGGAGGAGACCACGGTGGAGCAGGTGGCCCTGCACCGATGGAGGCTGCCGCCTGTGGAAGACTCCTGCCAGAGTAGATTCCAGGCCAGAGCTGCAGCCCATGGAGAGGAGACCACACAGGAGCAGGTGACCTGGCAGGAGCTGCTGCCTGTGGTGGACCCAAGTTGGAGCAGTTTTCTCCTGAGGGAAGGACCCCGTGGCACGGTCCCATATGTGGAGCAGTTCTGGAAGAGCTGCTGCCTGTGGGAAGCCCACGCCAGATCAGTTCATCAAGGACTGCATCCCGTGGGAGGGACCCCACAGCACAGGGGATGAGAGTGACCGAGAAGGAGCGGCAGGGAAGCGCTGTAGACTGACCATAACCCCCATTCCCCCGTTCCCCTGCACCACTCGGGGGGAGGAGGTGGAAGAGGGAGGATGGGGTGGGAAGGTGCTTTTGGTTTCTTTCCTTTGTTTCTCACTTCTCTAGCTTGTTAGTAATAAGCAATAAATCTTACTATCTCTCTATGCAGTCTGTTTTGCCCGTTACAATAATTACTGTGTGATCTTCTTGTCCTTATCTCAATCTTGGAGCCCTTTTCATCGTATTTTCTCCCCATTCCTCTTTGAGGAGGGGGAGTCAGAGAGCGGCTGTGGTGGAGCTCAGCTGCCCACTCGAGCGGAACCACAACACCTATCAAGAAGCCACAGGTGCCACTGCCAGGGAGATCAGCCTGGGCCTTGCACCTCCTACAGCTGTGGGCCAGGGCACAGGCTGGGATGGGTGAGGGACAAACCTCTACAAACCCATGAGGGGACAGCAGGGCACGTGAAGCTGGGAGGAGCACACGAGGGCAGACAGAGCAGGGAGGTGAAAGGGGGACACTCCATGCACTTGTCTGGTCAGGCCCTGCACCTGAGCACCATCGTCTGTCTTGTCCTCTTCTGGAATCTTTCCTTACATCTGTGTGATCTCGCTCTGTCCCATGTGCACAAGTGATGCAAGGAGAAAGTGCCAGCTGCTGGTGGAGCAGCAGGAGTGGATTTGGCACCAGGTGCTGGAATCAGACTGGGGCCGAGGTCACCCCTGGCCAGTGCTGTCAGCTACTGGAACCAGGGTGTCCCCCTGTAGCTCCTGGAACACTGGAAGCCGGTCTCAGCAACCAGGCAAATGCGGCAGGAGCATTTTGGGTCTCCCAAAGCAGCTACTGGGGTTACAGGCCTGGCTGCATCTTCCCCTAATGGGGTCCGCATGACCCTGTCTGTGTGTCTCCCAGAAACGTGCTCAGCTCTGATACCAGTGAAGCTCCCAGTAGTGCCAGCCAAAGGACTAGGGCTCAGCAGCACCACACTACCAGGCCCAGTTCAGCCCGGCCCGCTGCCTTCCGCATGCCTCCCTTGCTGGGGACGCTGCAGATGGGCAGCTGCTGTCTCCGCTCCCTCTCCTCTCCCTTCTCCTCTCCTGTGCTGAAGGAGCTGCCTCAGCCTTTCCACGCACGCCTCCACGCCTTCGCGTCCCGGGCTGGGCTGGAGGACGGGCCGAGCCCCGCGGGCAGCAGCCGACGCCCTGCCCGCCCACAGGCGCCCAGCACTCGCAGCCCGGGACAGCCCCCGAGCGGCCCCGGGGCGGAGCTGGCGGCGCCGGGCGGCGGCGGCGGGGACGAGGCGCCGCGGGCGGAGCAGAGCCGGGGCTGGCGGGGGCAGCGCGGCGCGGGCGGCGGAGCGGCGGGATGCGGCAGGGCCGGGCCGCAGGGCTGGCGGCGCTGGCCGCGGTGCTCCTGGGTGCGCGGGGCTGCCGGCGCCGGGGACGGGACGGGACGGGACGGGGCTGCCCTCGCTTCTGGCCCGCCGGCTAAGAACCTCGCTCCCCTCTGGCTTCCCTCTGCAGCCATCCCGCCTGCCTGCAGCGAGCTCAGCCGGCCGTTGCCTCCCACCTTGCCTTACTCCCTGCCTTCCTCCTCTTTTCGGCACACCCCCACTCATTGCTGCCTGCTTCCCTTCTCCTCCTGGCTCGGACTCTCCTTCCAAACAGCCCTGCTCCCACCTGGTCCCTAAATAAACCTTCCCAGAGAAATGTCCTTTGTGCGCTTTCTTCTGAGAAAAAGCTCGCATCGGCTATCAACCGTTTTCTTCTGCCCTTTCCCCTTTCATGACATTTTTGGTGGAAGCAAAGCCATTTTTTGAGTTTTCTCCTGCTTTTCTTCTTGGTAGTGGCTGCAGGCAGAGCCCAGGTGCAGCAGGAGCCGTGGGCACAAACCAGGGAGGGCACCGGCATCGACATCACCTGCTCACACCCCAACATCCAGTCAAACGACTACATCTACTGGTACCGTCAGTTCCCGGGCCGAGAACCCGCATTCCTTGTGTGGGCTTATAGTGGGTCCAAAGACGTGACGGACCCGGCAGGGCGGTTGTCGGTGGCAGGAGACCGCCGGTCCAGCACCCTGTGGCTCGCCCGGCCCCGGCTTCGGGACGCGGCGGTGTATTACTGCGCCCTGAGAGCCACGGGGAGAGGAGCCGGGGCTGCGGCCATGCAGGAACCGTGGCGGGCGGGGCCGGGCGTGTGTGGCGGGGGCGAGGCAGGGGCACAGCCCCCAGGGGGCGCTGCCGCTCCGCCCGCCAGGACCACCTCGTCCCGCAGCCCCGGGGGTTTCCCCGCCAGCTGAGCCCCAGACCCAGCCCAGACTCGTCCCGACTGAGGAGGCCCTTCGGTTCTTCTGGGTCAGATGATGAGGGTCAGAGTGTGGGTCTGACCCATCTGGGTGTGAGGGGTCAGGACGTCACACCCAGCGATGTCAAGAGAGTGGAGGGGCACACCTGACTGCATGAGCTGTGTGAGTAGCACCACAGAGACCTCCACACAGTCGTGCTCTCGCTGCTTCTTTCAATTTGCTAACACCTCGCAAAGAGAGGCCTGCATATGAGCAGGTGTTGATTTCTGACATAGAGACACAAAGCTTCCTTCCCTCCCCATCTGCACCATGTTTGAGGTTCCTGAGAGCTGTTCCCAGGGGCCCTATCCAGCAGCTTTTGCATGAAGGGCTCCTTGTGCCTGAGTAGCAGCTGGCAATGCCAGAAACATCCAGTCCTGCTGAATCCTTTCGTTAAGGCCATGAGCAGTCAGAAGGAAGGCACCCTTGGTGAGTTTGTGCATGGTCCCCAACCAGGGCACACAGGTGGTGACAGCATGGGGTCACAAGGGAGCTTCAGAGAAAAGGGGTCAGGCTGGAGAAAGGGTCAGAGCAGAGCCTCGTGATGGTGCAAAGGAGCAAAGAAAAGGCTTTTCCTCTTGGGCAGGAAGCACCCCCAGAGTAATGCAGGGCTGACTGCCAAGGAAGCAGAAACTCAAGAAAAGGTTTTGGGTGCAGGAGACACCCAGCCGCACAGGAGCCAGCAGTGTGCCCTTGAAGCAAAGGCAGCCGATGGTCTTCGGAGCTGGGAGGGTTAGGGGGTGCTCCGCAGTGCGTAGGGCCGGGCAGGTGGGGCGAGGGCGACGCGGGGGCACAGCCACAGCTCGGACGCGTGGGGGCGCTGCCGGTGCTTGGAAGTCCCCTTGCTGGGCCTGGAGTTAAACAGCACGGGCCCGAGGGAGCATCACAGCAGTCATGTTTGGTTTCCTTCATCCTATGTAGTTGTCGTGTTTTAAGAGCTTGTTGTACAGGCTTTGTCCCAAGGCCTAATCCAGCACCTTTGGCGCTGAGATGACGTCCTGGCAATACAACAAATACCTGCACTGGACACTCACTCTAATGACACATATTGGAACCTTGGATCTTGCCAAAGGACTGAGTTGTAGGGGAGTTTGCTACACTAGCCAGCGCTGCTGAAGGTCTGCCCTTGGTGCAGGATTCACTCCCGTCTGTGTGTGCAGAGGTGCTGACTGCTGAGCAGAGGGCTGTGGTGGGGCGTCCTTCCCTGCCAGCATGAGAGAGTGTGTCTCTCCTTGGGGGAGGGGCTTTCTGCAGCTGGCACTGTCCATAGACACATTTCACTGCAGAGCCTTCCCCCTTGCCCAGGGAAGAGGTGAAGGATAACCAGACTGGCAGAGAATGTTGGGCATCTGGGTTTAGGTGCCTTTGTTTGTGCGTGGTCATACGTCCATTCAGACAGCCCCTAGGGAAGAAGAGGACAAGGGCAGCAGAAGGTATCCCATCTCCATTGACAGCAGAGGTGGGTGCTGCCCTTTATGTCTGGCCGGGTTCTGGATAGCAAGGGGAGGCCGCTGGGGATTCTTGCCCCTTGCTGGGGCTGCCCACCTGCCAGAAAGGCCAAAAAGAGGGAAGCACACAGTGGCCATGGTGGTGTCCTTTTGCCTTACCGCTGACCAAGTGAAATGTCCTAGCCTTCACAGGCCTGCAGCTGTGAGCTAACTGCACAAGTGTGACACTCATGGTGCTGGAAAACCTGCACCTGGCAATGGGGAACGTGGGGCACAGCAAAGACTGGCTGGATTCCTTTCTGACTGCTTTAAGCACTAGTCCATCTCTCTCTTCAGAGCCTTGCTGGGGCAGAGGTGAGCCCCAAGGAGCAGCAGGGGGAGAGCTTTGCTCCACCCTCTGTGCTGAGGTTTAGAGGCTGCTTTGAGCTGGCAGAGGGGGAAGTGAACTCGCAAGCTTGAGCTCCCTCTTTCCAGGCACTACGTGGGCACCCTGTGAAGGCGAGAGCGTGACATGGTCCTGCTTTTCCTGGCAGCCTTGATGGCACTGTCAGACTTTGGTGAGATGTGACATTCAGGAGGGCAAGCTAGGGTCAAGATGGCATCCCATCATTTCTGGAAGAGAGAAATTGGACTCCTTTTCTCCCTGGAAGAACTGGAAGTGTTTTCTGTAGGGAGAGCAGGGGCTGCAGGTGGGAGCAACACATGTAGAGGGATGAATAAGCTTCTGCACTTTTATTTGCAGATGCCTAGCATTCTTATATGCATTATTCATAGGTATGGATGGTGAAAGAGAGGTTGTTGGTAGGGAACAGATCAGAATGGTAGATAGGAGCTTGTGCCCTCCTAAGATGTCCTTGACAAAATAATGTCAGCATATGTTGAGTCGGATGTAATCCTCGGTAGACTTGGAAAGAAGGCTAAAACCATACAAGACCTGAGATGCTGCACAAGGAAAAAGCAAGAACATATCACGTCAGGAGATGTTACGGAGTAAACATTGTAGTAAGAAATGATGAAGTGAGGTAGGGTAGGAATGGCTCATCTCTTGTGCTGCAGGCATAGAGACAAACTGAGGGACAGTTTGAGCTGAGGGACAGAGAGAACAGATAGACTCAAAGCCTGGTGAGATACTGCTAAAAAGCACGTAAACTGACAGACTTGGGTGTGGGAATTGAATAGCATCTGCAGATAGAAGAGTTTCTGTGTATTTAGCTCAGCATTTTACAGCCCATGAAAAAGGAGATGGATAGTGGAGACAAGGAGAAAGTTGGTGAAATGATAGACACGGGAGAGAGAGGGGGAGAACAGACAGGCCTTCAAGCAGTGCTGAAATGCTGTTCTGGCTTTGCAGGTCATGCACAGAAGGACACCATGCTGCAGTTTCCAGAAGAAACCACCATCCAGGTGGGACACAATGCAACTCTGCACTGCAATTTCTCCACCAGCTTCTCTACTTTCTCCATCATCTGGTATCAGCAGCACCTGAATCAGTCCCCTCAGTTCTTGTTGTGGGTGAGCACGTACAAGTTTCATGAGGATTCTGGGAGGTTCTCCTCTGTGCTCTCCATGGAGAACTCCCAGGTGCTTCTCCACTTGCAAGATGCCAAGCTCCAGGACAGCGCTCTCTACCTGTGTGCACTGAGCCCACACTGGTGCCCTCAGCTTGCAGCTTTATACAGGAAGGTGCAGGTGCTGTGAAGAGCAGCTCCCTCTCACTAGTGTTCACATGGAGCTCTGAGTTGAGCCTGCCCAGCAAGGACACATGGGGCTTGTCATGGGGCTGGCTCTCTCCCTCCATGGCCTGTGTAACAGGGACAAGTACTATTAAGAACATGCTGTATTATCTTTTGCAGCTGTGTCTATGTCGAGGGTCATGGGGAAGGAATCAATAAGGCCAGAAAAGAGCTGTTGAGAGCTGCTACGTGAGCTCATGAAACTACCTGGGACTGGGAGTCAGTATTAAGACACATCTACTAACCTGCTTCCCACTGACTACACTGACGACCACTGTTGGGGAACAGGGCTCTTCTTGAGAGATATGATTGCTCTTGTGGTTTTACCTGCCAAGCAAAACAGCCTGGGGAGGGAAACTCAGCCCTACATCTGGGCATCAGCTAAACCCTCAGCAAGTGAAAAACCTTCATCAGCTGGAGACTGGGGAAGACTTTCTGTTCACCGCAGAGAGGTGTCTCATTCCTTTTCATACCATCCTTCTGCTCTGCAGCATCACCAGTGGATGTCTAGAGATGTTCCTGTGTCCCTGCATCTGTGCTAGATTCTCTGCCCATCACAAAACTGCTAGTCATCCCAAACCTCAAGACTTGTTTGTCCATCTGCACACAGTACTCTTTACATGCTGTCTGTTTGGTGGCACAGTGAACTGTCCCTTGAGAGCAGCTCTGGTGGAAGCCAACATAACGAGCCATGGTGACTTAAATGTGACCTTGGTTGGATTTTGCTCACAGTGGAAGGAAATGTTTAAGTGTTTGAAATGAGGCCATCCAAGGTAACACACAAAGTTCCATCTTTGTGCCAAGGGGAACAGGGGAAGGATGTGTCTCAAGGAGGGACAAGATGGAGCAAATAGGAGGGAGGCAAGAAGGAGGCAATTGAAAGAGATAGCCTTTGCCTGTGGTAACAGGAAGGTATGTGGCTAGCCCCAGTCCCACTGCTGGATGGATCAAGAAAGTTGTGGTTTGGGTGTCAGCAGAAAGATGTATTTTATACTGTTCTCATGCTTGAGAATTACCCATGTGAAAGAGGGTTCTGCATTTTGTGAGAAAAGGACAACAGGAAGACTAGATAATAAATGTGCTTGAAAATGGGGGCAATGCTAACTCATTCCAAAATTACATTATAAATGTTGTTCTTTTTTTTTTTTTTTTCTCTTTCTTTTTGTCCCCTCCTCCCCATCATCCATTAGATACTGATTGCACATTAGGCTAATCCTTTTCCCTTCCTTCACAGTGGTATCTCTCTGGATGTGCTGAAAAGTGAACGTCAGGACTTAGCATTGCTGAAGATTCACAGTAAAGAATTTTTTCCTAGTATTTGGTTTAAACATCCCTGTTGTCGACGGAAGGAAGACACAGACGTTCAATATGAGTGAACAGTGAACTTCAACTTTAATGGATAGCTCAGTCGCCTTTTATCTAGTTCGAACATAATCAACTCATACATATTGCAAAAACTAAGCTCAGGATTGGCTAACATTTCCCGCTCTTTTCAGGTAGTTCCTCCTTCTTTTAGCCACCATCCCGCCTTAGGGACTTTCCCCATCGCTCAAGGGCATCGTGTCCTTGAGCCTGATTGGCTCTCAGCCAGCTGCGTACGTGCCAGACTCATGTGAGTACGGTACTTTACTAGCCCATTGCCTCCTAACTGCCCAACATCCACGTGTCCTATTTCACTTAACCATTCCTCCACAATTCCCCCGTTTTTATTTTGCGCTACAAATACCTTCTCTGTGAGTTGCTCTAGTTTCTTAGTTAGGCAGTTAAAGATTATATGTGCAGCAACTATAATCGATATAATTATAAGTAGAAAGCGAAGTCCCTCTTTAACTAAGAAAACCCATCCACCCATGTTCCCAAAAACAGATTTAAGCCAACCTTCAAACCAACTATCTTGTACTACAATTTTTTGTGTATGATCCCTTAACCATTTCAACTGGTCGTGAATTGACTAACCATGGTCGGAAAGATAAAAGCAACACATTCCTTCTACATCTTCACACCCATGTCCCTGAGCCAGCAATAAGAAATCAATAGCGGCCCTATTTTGCAATACAGCATGTCTTAGACTCTCCATATCTTGTGACATTTCAGAAAGAACTTGTGTTGTTACATTCGATTGTTTAACAGCCCAACAAGCAAGCTTATTAATGTTAGTCAAAGCGTGTGCAGTTCGCACACCAGGCACCAAAGAAGCAAAGAATCTTTCTGCTGGACCCCACAATTCTACATCATCATTACAGTCAGAACCCAAAGTTTTTAGTTCTCGTTTAATTCTTCTGCTCCTTGTCGAGTTCTGCCACGAGTGTAAATCTGGAGCGAAAAGTGTGAGTCGCCCTAGGTAACACGGTCCTCCAAAAGCATTGGCTGGTACTCCTTGCCATGCACGGTCTCCACAGATCAAAAACATGCCAGAGAGAAGCAACACAGCCGCCGCTGCTTCCATGGTTACGTCAGACAGGCTGCAGGGTCCTGATGTCCGTCCCTCTGCTCTGTGCCGACTCGCCACACGGTGAACTCCAAGCGCAGCGCTGCTCGTGGCGGTGACTGAGGGGGGTGGGGAGGCTCCCATTGCCCCGTAGCCCCAAGGCAGCGTTATCATTCTCTCCGAAGGCGGCAGTGGGCAATGCCCAGCTCCAGCACTTCCCGGCAATCCCAGTCGCTCTGTAGCGGCAGCAGCGACTCTCTGCTCAGCCTGATGTGTAGCTAAAGCGCTAGTGACTGTTCTCCAAGGCTTCAATAAATTTTTTAGCAGACTTAATATCATTAATAACATCATCAAACAATTTATCTCCAAATTTACGCCACTCTGTTTGTTCAAAAAACTGTATCAGGATTTGTAAAACAACCCTGCGCTACTGCATATGCTAATAACCCTGGCAAATCTTTTTCTACAATCTATATCTAAAATACTCCGCTTTTCTAAAAAGCATCTGAGCAAATTATACGCCGCTTGTCTTTCGTACCTTTATATATACAGTTGTAGCCTTTGCAAAGACCTCGGCGGCGCTTTTCCGGCGGGACCCTTTATAGGCTCATCCTGGGTGCGGGGACTCCCTTCCACCTTCCGAGCTGCGGGTGCGGGGACTCCTGTCCCTTTCACCTTTCAGACCTCGGCGACGCGTGACCGGTGGGATCCTCTCCCGGGTTCGGGGACTCCACGTCCCTTTCACCTTCCCGACGCGGGTGCGGGGATGCTTGTCCCTTCCACCTCCTGGGCTGCGTTGCAGGACCGGATCCTCCCTTATTCCGTCCAACACGTGGCCCAGGATCACTGCCAGCAGTGTCCAAATCCCGTTCAGACCGGTCCCTGTTCGGGCACCAATTTGTTGTCGACGGAAGGAAGACACAGACGTTCAATATGAGTGAACAGTGAACTTCAACTTTAATGGATAGCTCAGTCGCCTTTTATCTAGTTCGAACATAATCAACTCATACATATTGCAAAAACTAAGCTCAGGATTGGCTAACATTTCCCGCTCTTTTCAGGTAGTTCCTCCTTCTTTTAGCCACCATCCCGCCTTAGGGACTTTCCCCATCGCTCAAGGGCATCGTGTCCTTGAGCCTGATTGGCTCTCAGCCAGCTGCGTACGTGCCAGACTCATGTGAGTTGAGTATGGTACTTTACTAGCCCATTGCCTCCTAACTGCCCAACATCCACGTGTCCTATTTCACTTAACCATTCCTCCACACATCCCCTGGTGCAGCTTTATACCATTCATGTAACATTCATTGGTTGCCAGGGAGAAGAGATGTTCCTCTCCATTTCCCCTCCCAAGGAAGCTGTAAGAGAGCAATGAGGTTGCCTCTTAGCCTCCTTTCCTCCGTACGAGATTACCCAAGTGTCCTCAGCCTCTCCCCATTGGACATACCTTCCAGCCTGTTTATCAGCTTTATTGCTCTCCTCTGGACACCTTCAAGTATCTTAATATCGTTTTTATGTTGTGGTGCCCAGAAATGCACACACTATTACAGATGAGACTACACTAATGATAAATATAGTGAGAGAGTCACCTATTTTGACTGACTGGCTAAGCGGTATTTGATGCACCCAAAAAATAATGTTTTACCTTCTTGGATGCCAGGGCACACTGCTGACTCATATTAAGCCTGCTCTCAACCAGCACTCCCAGACACCTTTCTGCAGGGATACTCTCAAGACTCTCATCTGTCAGTCTGTACTTGCATCTGGAATTACTCCATGTCATGTGCAGAACCCAGCATTTGCTCTTGTCAAATTTCATGCTGATGATGATGGCTCAGTGCTCAAATCGATAAAGATCTCTTTGCAAGGCCTGCCTCCAGAGAGGATGTCTCAGTGTTAATATCATCAATGAACTTGCTAAGCATGCATTCCACTCCTGCCTCTAGATCGCATACAAAAATATTGAACAAAACTGCCCCTACAATTGAGTCCTTAAGAATAGGGGCCCTGGAAAACTAGTTAATATTCAAGGATCACCTCCTCCCAGTTCAAGAGTAATGCATCCCGAGAGTGATGATGTCAGGCAAAAATGTCAGGAGGCCAGCATGGATGAAGCAGGAGCTCCTGGCCAAACTCAAACAGAAAAAAAAAAAAAAAAAAAGGAGGCCTACAGAGGGTTGAAGCAAGGACAGATAACCTGGGAGGAATACACAGAAATTGTCTGAGCATCCAGGCTAGGAAAACTGAAGTAGTCTTAGAATTAAAATTGGCCAGGAACATCGAGGACAAGAAGAAAGGTTTCTGTGACTACATCTGTGATAAAAGAAGACTAGGGGCTAGACTTCCAATGAAATTCCCACTGACTGAAAAAGGGGAAACATAATCCCCATTTTCCTCATGCCAAGTGCAAGGTCCTGCTCATGGGCCAGGGCAATCCCAAATACAAATATGGGCTGAGTGGAGAATGGATTGAGAGCAGCCCTGAGGAGAAGTACCTGAGGGTGTGTTGGTTGGCAAGAAGCTCAACATGAGCCAGAAATGTGCACTTCCAGCCCAGAAAGCCAACTGTATCCCGGGCTGCATCAAAAGAAGCGTAGCCAGCAGGTAGATGGAGGTGATTCTCCCCTTCTACTCTGCTCTTACGAGATCCCACCTGGAGCAGTGTCAGCTCTGGGGTCCCCAGCACAAGAAGGCTATGGACCTATTAGAATGAATCCAGATGAAGGCCACAAAGATGATCAGAGAGCTGGAGCACCTCTCATATGAAGACAGGCTGAGGGAGTTGGGGTTGTTCAGCCTGGGAAAGAGAAAGCTCAGGGGAGACCTTCTAGCAGCCCTCCAGTAACTAAAGTGTGCCTACAGGAAGGCTTGGGAAGGACCCTTTGTCAGGGAGTGTAGTGATAGGACACTGAAAGAGGGTAGATTTTGATTAGATATTAGGAAGAAATTTTGTACACTGAGGGTGCTGAGGCACTGCAACAAGTTGCCCAGAGAAGTTGTGGATGCCCCATCCCTGGAAATGTTTAAAGCCAGGCTGGATGGGACTTTGAGCAAACTGGTCTAGTGGAGGTTGGTGCTAGGTGATATTTAAGGTCTCTTCCAACCCCAGTCATTCTATGATTCTGTGTTTGTAACACTTCTAGTGACTGGCTGCCAGCCAGATCTAGCCCCATTCACTATAACCCTTTCAGCCCTACCATTGAGCCAGTTCTTCACCCAGCATTGCATGAACCTGTTCACTTCACAGTTGGACAATCTATCCAGAAAGACATTGTGAGGGATGGTATCAAAAGCCTTACTGAAATATGAAAAGATAACTCCCATTGCCTTCCTTTCATTCACTAAGTGGATGATCTTATTGTAGAAGGATATCAGATTACTAAGGCATGACTTTGCCTTCATGAACCCTTGTTGACTATGTCTGATAATAGCTTTGTTCTTGAAATGTCTTTCCATAGCCCTCAGGATAATCTTCTCAGCAATTTTTCCAGGTAGTGAGGTTAGACTAATAGATCTGTAGTTTTCTGGGTCTTCTCTCCTGCACTTCTCATAGATGGGTATAACTTTGTCTAGCTTCCAGTCATAAGGGACCTCCCCAGATTCCCAAAACCTTTGCTAAACTGTTGAGAGGGTTCCAGCTATAGTAACTGCTAACTCCCTCAGTACTCTGGGGTGATTCCCATCAGGTCCCGTGGAATAATGAACATTCAACTGATACAGCTGGTCCCTTACAATTTCAGTGACCACAAATGGAAAGTCACTGCTCCCCCAGTCATCATCCTCCAACTCAGAGGACTAGGCACCTCAAGCTCTACCATTAATATTAAAAACTGAGGCAAACAAAGAAAAGGCATTCAATGTCTCCACCTTTTCCTCATTCTTACTTGTAAGGTGACAATCTTCATCAGGTATTCATTCAATGTTTTATTTTGACCTTCCTTGCTGTTGACATATTTATAAAAGACTTTTTGTTGTCTGACACCACAGTGAACAGTGTCAATTCTAGATTAACTTTGTTTTTTCTTGTTTTGTCCCTTATTGTCTTGGTTTCTCTCCCATTACAACCTTGCAGAAATCTGCAAATCAACAGAGGATGGAAATTATACACAGGGGTCAGAGGTAATCTTCAGGGCACTCCCAAACACTTCCTTCCTTCCTTCCTTCCTTCCTTCCTTCCTTCCTTCCTTCCTTCCTTCCTTCCTTCCTTCCTTCCTTCCTTCCTTCCTTCCTTCCTTCCTTCCTTCCTTCCTTCCTTCCTTCCTTCCTTCCTTCCTTCCTTCCTTCCTTCCTTCCTTCCTTCCTTCCTTCCTTCCTTCCTTCCTTCCCTCCCTCCCTCCCTCCCTCCCTTTGTGCTCACATTAATGGAGAAAGTCCTCATCCCGACAGCCAGCCTTGCTCACCCATGTGCCCCAGCCATATGCTTGCAAGTCTCTTTCCTCAATGCCTGTATCTCCTCTACCACCTCCCTTGTTCCTTGCCTGCCCTGGCTGCTGCACTGTGTCTGGCTCCAAAGACCTCTTGGGACACCTGAAGGCTCTGGCTCTCAGGGACACCTGAAGGAACAGCCCTGCAGACTGCAGGAACAACCCTGCAGACCCTTCAGACTGTCACTGTCCATGCCAAGCCTTCCAGGCCGTGTCAGGTTCCTGCCAACAGATGACAACATAGACCTCAAGGAGACACTGACTGGAATGTTTTGCTTCTTTGCCTCACAATCCCTGAAGGCTCATTTTCCATACTAGAGGACACTTTTGCAAAGCTCTTCCGTGAATACAAACAACACGTTAACACCACCTCGACCAAACTCCTTCTCTCCTTTCTTCAGACCCAGTCTCAGCTGCTTCATGGCCACTTTGATCCCCCTTTGTCCTTTCTTCACCTTTAGCTTTGGGAAATCTCTTTTCACTCTGTGGGTACCCCTCTCCTTTCCTAGCCTTTCTCCCACTGCTACAGGGTGTCTCCCAAGTCCTGTGCCTCTTCCTCTCAGCCTCTGTGCTCCTCTTGGTGAGAATGTTGAGTTCTTTTTGCCTTCTGTGAACATTCAACCATATCATATTAATGGTATGTTCAATGTTAACTCTGCCATGGCTGACAGATGTGCCTGAAGGGAGGACACTGGAAACCTCATAGATCTTTTAAGACTATCAGAGATCTCTTCCAGTCCCCTCTGTCTTGTGCCTTGGGATGTATAGGAGAAGCAGACTGTTGTGATGCTCCTGATATTGACTGTCAGTCAGGGATTTCCACCCCTGGACACTGCCTAGTCCTCCTGGGAGTCAATGCTGGAGTCAGGCTCATCTCCTCACACCTGTCTATAAAGGCCTGCTAGCATTGTCTCAGAAATGCATCGCAGAGGAGACAGATTCCCATCCAGCCCATGTCAGGCTGGTTTTCCTGAAAGCAAAGTGCATCTGTTTCTCCTTCCTGTGAGGGATTTCACAGCATAGGGATCACATGGTGACGAGGGTAAAATGATCTCCCTGTGCACCAGAGGGATGCTCAGCTTAGTGGGTTTCTCATCCAAGCTGAGCTCCCTTGTTCAAACACATCAGCAGCTCCCACCCACTGTTTTTTTTTTTTGTTTTGTTTTGTTTTTTTTGTTTTTTTGTTTCATGCCAATGACATTCATCAAGATCTTCACCCCAGGTTTATATTACCACTAACAGACTCCTTGTGCATTCAGAGTAATTAATTATGAATAGGGCAATTAAGATACCAGTGTTCATTGGAATTACCAGGCATATAACTTGAGTTAGTCACTCCAGGGTAATGGTCCATATATTCTTCACCAAAAAAAATGTTCATCTGCGAACTGTCTTCTTCTCCCCTTTCCTGATGAGTGAGCAAGTAATTTTCTGAGTTTTATTCTTTTCTTTTCAGCTGAGGCTGAAGACAGAGCCCATGTACAGCAGGGTACAATCCTCCATACATTCTGGCTTGGCTCTGTCTCACCAACAATGTTCCTCTTTTTTTTTTTTTTTTTTTTTTTTTTTTTTTTTTTTTTCCCTGGGAAAAGAGCCATCAGAGCTGAGTGATCGTGATCACTAGTGATCTTTGGCTTGTCCTCCTCCTTTCTCAGCGGTGGCTGCAGGCAGAGCCTAAGTGCAGCAGGAGCCATCAACAGAGACTACTAGCACATCTCCCCGCACATCAACAGACGCTTAGATGTAGAGCTTAGGGATATGGTTTAGTGGAGGGCTGTTAGCATTAGGTTGGAGGTTGGACTCGATGACCTTGAGGTCTCTTCCAACCTAGAAAATTCTGTGATTCTGTGATCACCTGCTCACACCCCAGCATACAGTCAAACAAGTATGGCAGTATTTTGGCAGAGGTCCTGATCCAGCTTTGGTCAGAAACAGAGTCTCTGTGGCTCTGCTTTGTTCCCAGCTTTTGCCACAGCTATCTGATGGTCCACAGACCTTCATCCTCCACCTCTTTGCAGAGCTGCCAAAGAGCAGGCAAAACCCTAATGCCTGATCACTGAGCTGAGTATCCTTCCCTATTCTACAGATGATCAAATGATGATCCTCCCACCACCCAGCCAGCATGAAGTCAGCTTTTTGCAAAGTAAAAATACAGAGAAAATCTTAAGAAAGCACAGTAAAACTAAGAAATGCTCAATCAAACAATAGAAACCATTGGGTTTGTTTCTTTGTTTGTTTGTTTTTGGTGTGTGCATACAAAATGAGAGGATCTATATGTTAATAAAAGGTGTCCCCACTCCTGAGATCCAGGAGACGGCAATAGATGAGATGAAGACAAACATGGAGATGGAGATGAAGATGAAAATGAACATGAAGATGGGTAGGTTCTGCCTGGTGTCTGTTAGCACTGGGGGCCCAAAGGCAATTTGATTTGGTCAGTCCTGAGCTCAGGTAGGACTCAGCATTACCCGTGGCAACAAGAAACTGCTCTTGCCCCATCTCTCCTGCTGTGCTTGGGAAGAAAACCCTCCCAGCTTCTTTCATATGATTGGAGCAGCTGTAAAAGTGACCTATCCCCGATGGGAAAAATACCGTTAGAAAATGTTTGCTAAAATACTGACAGAAGAAAATGCACATCAGCCTGAGAACTGCCAGGTCGGTGAACAAGCAACATCCTTGAGAAGCACAGCTGGCCTCTTTGTAGTGCAGCTGCATACCTGTAAACTAGAGACATCCTGAAGATACCATCAATAAGCGCAAAACCAAGGAACTGTAAAAACAACTTCTCTGAAAAAGTGAAAATTGTCTGGAAAAAGACATCCTGAGAAGTTAGGAACTGGCAACTGCTATTGTGTATTTTACCTGAAAGGAAGTAAAAAAGTCTGAGAGTCTGAGAAAGTAATTTGTCATCTTCTGAGAAAGTAATCATCACCTGTAGGTTGTCTCAGATGAAAAATAGAAGTTAGAAGCACCTACTGGCTGTTCTAAGAGGTGGTTTCCTACAATCTTTTATATCTCTGTGAGGTAAGGATGACTCATTTTCTATGCAAAATGGAGCTTCTCCATCTAACAAATTCCCATGCTACACAAACTTGTATTTCTCCTACAAGATTTCCTAAAGAAATCAAACCCTAACTGGGGATACTTGACTGACTCCAAACTCCATGTCATGGACCTTCAAAGTGAGACTTCATTACTTATTTAGCCCCACTTCTGGGCCATTTTCTGGGTGTAAATATTTTCTGAGATTGATTTTCTGTATTGACCTATTTCTATACACTCGCAGCTCAAGTAACCCTTTAGATCATGACATCAGGGAAGAGGGTGTCCCCTGTGCCCGCCACCTCCCACTTTTCCCCTTTCCTCCCATGAGGTAGTATGGGCCTGGGCTGGGGCCCTTCTAATCCCCACAGGCCCCCCATGAGGGGTAGGACAGCCTGGGGCTCAAGCATGAGACAGTGGCACTGGGAGAATGTGACTTCCCATGTTGACTCACAACAAACCAGGTCCAAGCCCCCTGTGGCACCATGATTTATATTTATAAAACAAGCAAAACTCTCTTTTGTCTTCACCCTTGTGGCAACCCCCATGGATAAGAACAGCCACACACCAACTACCCTGGAAGGTTGTGTGTACACATGGCTGTAAGACTATAAAGGGGTGATTTGGTGTTCCCCTCTCTTTCCCCTACCATGTTCTCAACTAAAGGGGCAAAAGACACCTCTTCCTAGATAGAGTAGCCAATGGCCGTTGCAGACAGCGGCCAGTGCGGATCTCTACTGATACTTACTCTTACATTACTCCTTGCTCAGCACCCGTCTCAATCACTCCCTCACAGGGTTGCCCCGCGCCCCGCCCCGCGGCCGCCTCCTCGTCCGCCGAAGGGGCCGCGGCCCCGCGGGGGGCGGTGTGGGCCGGGCCTGGGCGGGCGGAGCGGTGGGCGCTGCCCCGGCGAGGGCCCGACTTGTGGTGCGGGCAGGAGCGGCCCGAGCTTGGCCCCGCTCTGCTCCTGTCCGCCTCCCGCCGGGCGCGGCAGGGCCCGATGGCGGGCGGGCTGGGGCCGCGGCTGCTGGCCTTGGCCTTGGCCTTGGGGCCGGCAGGTGAGCGGCGGGCGGGGAGGGCAGCGGGGCGGGTCCGGTGTGTGCGGGAGAGGGAGGCTGTCGCGGTCGGGGAGGCTTTGGGAACAGCCCCGTCTGAGCCCCGAGGAGGGCAGTCGGGGCAGTGCCCCTGGCCAGGGGCTTTGTGTGGAGCAAGCAGGTTGGCGTTTCTGTCTGTGCTGGGCTGGGGTTGCCAGGTCTTCTGGAGAGCATCCTCCCTCCATTGGCAAACGCATCCCCACTCCTTGTGCTCTCCTTCTGCAGGCGTTTGGGCTCTATTGAAGCTGGTGGAGTCTGGTGGAGATCCGCGAGCACCTGGAGACTCCGTGCATCTCTCCTGCCAGGGATCTGGATTCAACTTCGGTTCATTTGCTGTGTGGTGGTACCGTCTGACACCCAGTGGCAGTCTAGAGTGGGTGTCCTACATCAGCACTAGCTCTTCATATATTAAATTTGGCCCAGTTGTGGAGGGCAGAGCCAATGTCTCCCGGGACAACTCTCAGGCAAAAGCATCTCTGTACCTGCATACCCTGTGCCCCCAGGACTCAGCCTGCTACTTTTGTGCCATTCCCACAGGGACAGGAAATCCAGTAGATCGTTAACACAAACATCTTGTTCAGATCCCAGCCCAGGCTGTGTTAGCTGAAGAAACTGAGCTTGCCAGGCACCCTGGGAGCACTGTCAGTGAGCCCAACCTTCTCTTAACACCCCAGACTTTCTGCTGTCCATGATGCACAGAAGTCCTTTCACACCTCACTTCTTTCCTCATCAAACAGTCCAAGGATAGGCAACACCTCTTCACATTGTCAATCCCTCTTTCTGTACAACCCACAATGGGTTGCTTCACAAAATTCAGAAAAGTTGTTGCTGCAAGCCTGTTCTGGCTTTTGTTGTGTTTATGGGATTCTTCCAATTCCTGCCCATAACCTTTCCCCTGTCACGTTCACAACTGTCAGAGCTCAGGATAACGTCACAACCTGTAAGCTTGTGTGTGTCTGAAGATTACAACAGTGGGATAGTAAGATTCTATAATATGCAAGGTCACAGACATTGATGTCGTTTTTTTTTTTTAAGATGATTATTTGCAAGTAATAACAAATTCCTACTGTAAAGCAAGTGTATACTTATGATCTTACTGATGTTGGGGTGTTGGTTGATGCTTGCCTGAACATGAGTCTGCAGTGTGCCCAGGTGGCTAAGAAGGCCAAAAGCATCCTGACTTGTAGCCAGCAGGACAGGGGAGGTGATTGTCCCCCTGTACTCTGCTCTGGTGAGGCCACACCATGAGTATTGTGTTCAGTTTTGGGCCCCTCACTACAAGAAAGACATCAAGGCCCTGGAGCATGTCCAGAGAAGGGCTACGAAGCTGGTGAAGGGCCTGGAACACAACTCTTACAAGGAGCAGCTGAGGGAACTGAGGTTGTTTAGTCTGGAGAAGAGGACGCTTAGGGCAGACCTTATTGCTCTCTACAACTCATGAAAGGAAATTGTGGGGAGCTGGGGGTTGGCCTCTTCTCACAGGTAACTAGCAATAGGACAAGAGGGAATGGCCTCAAGTTGTGCCAGGGGTGGTTTAGGTTAGAAATTCTGAGAAATTTCTCAGAGTAGTCAAGCATTGGAATGGGTTGCCCAGGGAAGTGGTGCTGTCACCATTCCAGAGGGTGTTTAAGGAAATGTTGAATGTAATGCTTAGGGACATGGCTTAGTGGGTGATACTGGTGGTAGGGGGATGGTCAGACCAGATGATCTTGGAGGTCTTTTCCAACCTAAATGGTTCTATTATTACTTACTTAAATGCATGTCTATGACATTTGGAGTGTTTTTGATACAATACTCACCATATTGCTACCAGGATTGGAGCTAATCGAGGTGGGAAAGTCTCTCTTCATGAATGATCCATGGTCTGGAGTCTGGAGGCTGCCAGGTATGCCTAGCTAGGGTTCAGTCCATCTGGTACTTCTTGGAGGGGAGCTTGTGGAAGAAGCTCCAGTTTCAGGTAGACTGTGACTTATTTTTATATCATTAGAGACATAAGGGGGCATAAGTCACCACTTCTCAGAGCAACCAATGGCTGTTGCTGACTTCTGCTTTCCCACTGGAACGGCCAGTAGCCAATAATAATTTCTGCTTTCTCAGACTGATTTTTACTTTGTCAGCTGGTTAGTTCATTGTCACAGTTGGTTTTGTTCTGTGCTCATCAAGGGTATCTTGGTCTCCCAGCTGTGCTTGCCAAGAATGCAGTCCCAGGTGCACTCATCAAGGATGGTCCTCTGGGTTCCTAGGCTAGCACCTGCATGCAAGCAGACATCCTTTGTGTCTGTATTTTTCCACAGGTCACCACTGTGGCTGCTCCATCTGGTAGTCCCAAGAGGGGTGGCCCCAGTCCCATGGGCACTGCAGCATGAACATCCTGTAAGGACAAGGATAAGGACATGAACCAGGATGGCAGCACATGGACAGAGCAGCCTGAGATGTACTTTTGTTTCCTGTGGGAGTTTGGGCCTGTGCTATGGACAGAAGTGTAGATCTCATGCTCTCTGCTTGGCAGGGACAGAGAGAATTTTCCCCACCATGTGGGAGCTACCTGCTCAATGGCTCTTTCCCAATGGGAAAAGCTCATGTTCTTCAGGGTGGGGGGAGGGGGAGGGGGAAGGGGTTGTGGAGAGAGAGGAATGCCATTTCTCCCTCCTCCCACTCATTTTTGTTGTCAGGACTCTCCTCTGCCTATCTTCATGGAAGGCACTGAACCCATGGTTGGGTGGGCCGGGTCTGCCCACAAGCTCCCATGCCATGAAGACACTGGTGAGAGAGAAGCACAGTGTGAAGTCTTAGAGCTCTCTGAAGGGTTGAAGTGTGCTGACCAGAATCAAATATGAGGAGAGATGTCCCGCCAGCAGACCGTGCTCTTACACTGTTATTATGGCTTTTCTGTCATGGGGGCAATAACAGCCTCAGGACTGACAGGTGGATAATACTTCTGAGGAAAATCTCTGAGACCTGGAAAAGTTTGGAAGTGACTTCCAGGTTCTTACACATCTGTTGGTAGGGCAGACATGGAGTGTTCACTCCCTGTCTCATATACAGCCTGAGCGCAGCAATGCACATCTCCTAACATATCTGGGTTATTCACCATACAGCTGCATAAGTCTACAGACACTTGGGGGACACACCCCAGCATTTTGGCATTCTAGGAAGTTTTTCTGGGATTTCTCCTTGATGGTGCCTTGTGGAACCTTCTGGGCTACATGCAAGTGCTGAAGGTGGTTCTGCTTAAGCCTCCTTTTGTGGATGTTGTGAAGCCTCCCTGCCACATCACCCCATGCTCTTTACTCAGCACCTGTGTTAGTCACTTCCTCACAGGGCTGCTGGCTCCTCTCTCCCTCCACCGTAGTGCCTGCTCTACAGCCCTCTACTGGAGGTCCACCTATCAGCAACAAACACTTTGCTTCATGCCCTGGCTGTCTCCCTCTATCTCCTTCCCTGACAGTAATGTCAGTGCTCAGGCTGTGATGGGACCAAGAGCTCCTGAGTACGGCTGTTTGCAGCTGCAGGATGGCAGAGATGAGGCTCTCACTGGTGGCTCTCGTGGCCACAGCAGGCAGCGAGCGGCCGAGCAGCTTTTCCGTGTGGCTCCGGAACGGCACTGCCGGGTCGCTCCTGCCGGGCTGCGCGGGGCCCGAGGCCGGGGCAGCGCCGGGAAGGCAGGGCCAGGAGGCTCCCTCCCTGCCTCCGGCTGCCGGGGCGCCGCGCTCCTCCGCTCCCTCACAGGGCTGCCCCGCGCCCCGCCCCGCGGCCGCCTCCTCGTCCGCCGAAGGGACCGCGGCCCCGCGGGGGGCGGTGTGGGCCGGGCCTGGGCGGGCGGAGCGGTGGGCGCTGCCCCGGCGAGGGCCCGACTTGTGGTGCGGGCAGGAGCGGCCCGAGCTTGGCCCCGCTCTGCTCCTGTCCGCCTCCCGCCGGGCGCGGCAGGGCCCGATGGCGGGCGGGCTGGGGCCGCGGCTGCTGGCCTTGGCCTTGGCCTTGGGGCCGGCAGGTGAGCGGCGGGCGGGGAGGGCAGCGGGGCCGTGTCCGGTGTGTGCGGGAGAGGGAGGCTGTCGGGGTCGGGGATGCTTTGGGAGCAGCCTAGTCTGAGCCCCGAGGAGGGCAGTCGGGGCAGTGCCCCTGGCCAGGGGCTTTCTTGCGCATTAGGGTGTTGGCGACTGTGCCTGTACTGGCCTGGGGTTGTTGGTCCTTCTGGTTAGCATCCTCTTCTTTCTGTGTGCACACACTACCCCACTCCATGTGCTCTGCTGCAGGTGTGTGGGCTCAGTGGAAGTTGGTGGAGTCTGGTGGTGGTCTGCGGACACCTGGAGACTCCGTGCAGCTCTCCTGCAAGGGATCCGGATTCAGATTCCAAGATCATTCTGTCTGGTGGTACCGTCAGGCACCTGGTGGAAGCCTCGAATGGGTGTCCTACATTAACTTTGATGTTAGAACAACAAAATATGGCAAAGCAGTGGAGGGCCGAGTAACAGCCTCCAAGGACAATTCCCAGTCCAAAGCTTATCTGTCCCTGCGTGCCCTTCTACCCCAGGACTCAGCCCACTACTTTTGTGCAGTTCCCACAAGGACAGGAAACCCAGCTGAGCTTAAACACAAACCTGCTCCCAGGGTCCTTTTCCTTTTCTACATGTATTGCTGCCACAGAGAACTTCAGAGAAATTCAGCTGAGCTTTAGCAGAAACCTACTCCCCTTGCCTTTCCTATGTGCATTGCTGCCACAGAGAACAAGGAGGGGCAACAGAACCATATTTCCTTGCTGAAGAGGGCAGAGAACTGCCTTCAGCTCAGCCCTTTCCCACTTTGCCCGTCGGGGCACATGGGATCAACAGCAGTGTCAGGGGCAAATGGCCTGGTCAGCTGCAGCAAGAAGAGCTGCACAGGCTTCCTCATGAGAGGAAGTGCCGAGTGCTGCTCTTGAGTCCTAACAACCCCATTCAATAGGATTTTGGGGAATAACAATCTCATTCAGTCTTGTGGAAGAGTGGATGGAAAGTGTCCTGACAGAAAAGGAGGACCTGAGGGTTTAGTTTGACAGCCAGCTGAACGAGAGCCAGCAGTGTGTCCTGTGGCCAAGAAGGCCAATGGCATCCTGACCTGCATCAGAAACAGTGTGGCCATCAGGACTAGAGAAGTGCTTGTCCTGCTTAAGCTCCATTTTGATGACTTTGTGAATTCTCCCTATTACATCACCCCATGCCTTTTGCTCAGCAGCTGCATCAGTCACTCCCTCACAGGGTTTCTGGTTATTCTCTCCTTTCCCCCCTTCTTTATAGTTTAAAGTCCTCCTCAGGAGGTCTGCCATCCCCTCAGTAAGAACATCTTTGCCACGCTGTGTGAGTCTGGGGTAGCGTGAGCAGGCCAGGGCCTGAAACCTCTGGCTGCTGGGGTGACATGCTCCTCTCCAACCTGCTTCCTGCTCCATGCCCACCTCCTTCTCCACCAAACAGGTCACAGGCCTGTGGGAAGCAGGATGGACACTCAGTGGTATGTTATTTTTTATCCTATGCATGACAGGATTTGTTAGGTAAGGTTGATGGTTGGACTTGATGATCTTACAGGTCTTTTCTAGCCTTAATGATTCTACAGTTCTGTGATTTCCATGCACGTCACCAGCTGGGGATGCAGGCTGATTGTGAATGACTATAGCATCTCATGATACCAGCGTGCACACAGGTCCAAATTCCTGCATGATACACCAGTAGAGGGGTGTCCAGGGATTCTTTCAGACTGTGTGACTACTCAAGCAATCCCTCATTACAAGTCAGCCATATCCTGGTTTTGGCCAGGATAGAGTTATTTTTCCATCCAAGCATCTGGTAGGGAGTCGTGTTTTGGACCTATGATGAGAATAATGTCGATAACACACTGATGTTTTAGTAGTTGCAGAGCATTCATTAAAAGAAAGAAAGAAAGAAAGAAAGGAAGGAGTGGTTTTGTTGGTTTTGTTGCTGTTGTTGTTGTGTATTTTGTTTTTTAGTTCTATGCAGCTTCTGGAGAGTTATTTACAATTTATGCACTTTTTAAGGCTTTACTCCAAATAAGACACGTGCATGAGGCAACCCTCCAATATCAGTTTCTCCCGGAATGCACTGAAAATATGTGAGACAGGCCAGGTTGAATTGTGACTTTTCTGCTAGTTAGCCTCAGTGGAATCCCTTCTGATGTGTGGGTTGTTGGTCCACCGGGCAGCTGACGGTGAGGCCAGGGCCAGGAGGCTCCCTCCCTGCCTCCGGCTGCCGGGGCGCCGCGCTCCTCCGCTCCCTCACAGGGCTGCCCCGCGCCCCGCCCCGCGGCCGCCTCCTCGTCCGCCGAAGGGGCCGCGGCCCCGCGGGGGGCGGTGTGGGCCGGGCCTGGGCGGGCGGAGCGGTGGGCGCTGCCCCGGCGAGGGCCCGACTTGTGGTGCGGGCAGGAGCGGCCCGAGCTTGGCCCCGCTCTGCTCCTGTCCGCCTCCCGCCGGGCGCGGCAGGGCCCGATGGCGGGCGGGCTGGGGCCGCGGCTGCTGGCCTTGGCCTTGGCCTTGGGGCCGGCAGGTGAGCGGCGGGCGGGGAGGGCAGCGGGGCGGGTCCGGTGTGTGCGGGAGAGGGAGGCTGTCGCGGTCGGGGAGGCTTTGGGAACATCCCCGTCTGAGTCCCGAGGAGGGCAGTCGGGGCAGTGCCCCTGGACACGGGCTTTCTAGGGAGCATAGGGGTTGGTCACTCAGGTTGTGCTATGCTGTAGTCGCAGGAGCTTCTAGAAAGCATCCTTCCTGTCCATGGGCACACACTGCCCCAATCCCTGTGCTCTCCTTCTGCAGGCGTTTGGACTCAGTTGAGTCTGGTGGAGTCTGGTGGAGGTCGGCGAGCACCTGGAGACTCCGTGCATCTCTCCTGCCAGGGATCTGGATTCACCTTTGGAAGTTATCATGTCTATTGGTACCGTCAGGCACCCGCTGGAAGTCTAGAGTGGGTTTCCTTTATTAACTATGATGGTAGGATACGAGAATATGACAAAGCAGTGGAGGGCCGAGCCACAGCCTCCCGGGACAATTCCCAGTCCAAGTCTTCTCTGTCCCTGCGTGCCTTGGTACCCCAGGACTCTGCTCACTACTTCTGTGCAGTTCGCACAGGGACAGGAAACCCAGCTGAGCTTAAACACAAACCTGCTCCCAGGGTCCCTTCCCTTTTCTACATGTGTTGCTGCCACCAAGAGCTGGGAGGAGAAGCAGAACCATATTGTTCTCAACCCTTTCCCACTTTGCCTGTCGGGGCACATGGGATCAACAGCAGTGTCAGGAGCAAAAGGCCAGGTCAGCTGGAGTGCAGCAAGAAGTGCTGCACAGGCTTCCTCATGAGAGGAAGTGCTGAGTGTTACTCTTGGGCCCAAACAACCCCGTTGTGTGGGATTGATGGATGTAACAATCCCATTCAGGCTTGTGGAAGAGTGAATGGAAAGTGTCTTGGCCAAAGAGGTCCTGAGGGTTTTGTTTGACAGCCAGCTGAACATGAGCCAGACGTGTGCCCGTGCGGCCCTAAAGGCCAATCTCATCAGAAACAGTGAGGCCATCAGGAGTTGGGAAGTAATGGTCCTTTGGTATGTGGCTCTGCTGACAACACATCTCTGATATTGTGTTCGTTTTGGTCCCCTCACTACAAGGAGGTGTGCTGGGTCTGGCTGGCATGCTAATTCTCCCTGCAGCAGCCCATACAGTGCTGTGCCCTGCACTTGTAGCCAGAAGAGCACTGGTGTCACACCAGCGTTTCGTTTATTGCTGCCCACTACTGGCACAGCATCAGGACCCCCTGGCCCCTCAAGAGCCAGCAGACTGGGGGGTGTGTAAGTGATGGGGAGGGGACATCACTGGGGCAGCTGACCTAAATCGACCAAAGGGCTATTCCATGCCATATGATGTCACTCTGAGCAATAAATGTGGGAAAGGTGTAGGAGAGGTGGGGGGCCTCGTTGTGGAAGGGTGTGTTCTCCCAAACAACCACTATGTGTTTTGAGGCCGCGCTTCCCAGGATGTGGCTGAATGTGGCTCGTTGATGGGAAGTAGAGAATAACTGCTTTTCTCTCTCTGTGCTTCCGTGCAGCCTTTGCCTTTTTTTTTTTTTTTTTTTTTTTTTTTTCCCTTCTTATTTTTGCCTTTAATTAAATCACCCTCATCTCAGACCTTGAGCCCTTTGTGTTGTTTGTTGTCCCCCTTTTTCTTTGAGGAGGTGGAGTGAGAGAGTGGCTGTGTTGGAACTCGGCTGTCCACCCAAGTAAAACAACCACAGAAGGATATTGAGTTGCTTGAGTATGTGCAAAGAGCAAGAAAGCTGGTGAGGGGACTAGAAAGCAAGTGTTCTCATCAGCAGCCGAGGGAACTGTTTTTTTTAGTGTAGAGAAAAGTAGGCTGAGGGGAGACCCGATCATTCTCTGCAGCTGTCTGAGAGAAGGTTGCAGCAAGGAGGTGTCGGTCTCCATGTTTCTATGATTCCATGGTTAAACACTGGACAGCTTTTCCCTCTGATCCTAAATGGGACTATTTTCTTGTGCAGAAGAGATGAACTGCTGAATTTGTTTGCTGTGGAGGAACCATTATTTTCCTGGGAGTTTAATGAGTCTGAGTGAGTTAGAGATGATTTATCGTGTGTCTAGCCAGGTGATCGATTCTGAGGCAGTCGTGTTCTGCAGCGGAGCAGGGGATTGCGGCTTGCAGTTGGATTTCTTCATGGAGGCCACTCGGTTTTCCGCATCCAGGCTGCTCGGGTCATCCGAGGGAACGACCAGGCTCGTGCCCGGGCGCCGCGCTCCTCCGCTGCCCGCCGAGCTGCCCCGCGCCCCGCCCCGCGGCCGCCTCCTCGTCCGCCGAAGGGGCCGCGGCCCCGCGGGGGGCGGTGTGGGCCGGGCCTGGGCGGGCGGAGCGGTGGGCGCTGCCCCGGCGAGGGCCCGACTTGTGGTGCGGGCAGGAGCGGCCCGAGCTTGGCCCCGCTCTGCTCCTGTCCGCCTCCCGCCGGGCGCGGCAGGGCCCGATGGCGGGCGGGCTGGGGCCGCGGCTGCTGGCCTTGGCCTTGGCCTTGGGGCCGGCAGGTGAGCGGCGGGCGGGAGGGCAGCGGTGCTGGGCGGGGTTGGGGCTGGGGCTTAAACTTCAGTCGCGTCTGGGACGGGGGTTGGCCGTGACCGACGTGGCGCGTCTCCTGGTGCTGCCCCACCTGGCGCACTGGAGCCTGGCGCTCGCCGTCGTTGTCAGCTAGGGTCCGGTGTGTGGGGTGAGGGAGGCTGTCGGGGTCGGGGGTGCATTGGGAGCAGCCCCATCTGAGCCAAGAGGAGGGCAGTTGGGGCAGTGTCCCTGGCCAGGTGCCTTGTGTGGAGCAAGTGGGTTGGCATTTCTGTCTATGCTAGGCTGGTGTTGCTGGGGCTTCTGGAGGGCACCTTCCTTCCGTGGGCACACACATCCCTACTCCCTGTGATCTCTTTCTACAGGTGTTTGGGCTCAGTTGATTGTGGTGGAGTCTGGCGGAGGTCTGCGAGAAGCTGGAGATTCCGTGCAGCTCTCCTGCCAGGGATCTGGATTCATCCTTAGAAATTATGATGTCTGGTGGTACCGTCAGGCACCTGGTGGAAGTCTCGAGTGGATGTCCTACCTTAACTATGTTGGTAGCACTGTAGAATATAGCAAAGCAGTGGAGGGTCGAGCCAGTGTCTCCTGGGACAATTCCCAGTCCAAAGCTTATCTGTCCCTGCGTGCCCTTCTACCCCAGGACTCAGCCCACTACTTCTGTGCAGTTCCCACAGGGACAGGAAATCCAGCTGAGCTTTAACACAAACCTGCTGCCAGGGCCCCTCGCCTTCTCTAAGTGTGACACTGCCACAGAGAACAGAGAGGAGCAGCAGAACTGTATTAAGCTTTTGAAGAGTGCGGAGTAGTGCCTTGAGATCAGAACTTTCCCACATTGCCTGTAGGGGCTCATAGAATCAGCAGCAGTGTCAGGGGAAAATGGCCAGGTCAGGTGGAGTGCAGCAAAAAGAGCTGCACAGGCTTCCTCATGAAAGGAAGTGCCAAGTGCTGATCTTGTGTCCTAACAACCCCATTCTGTAGGGATTGACAGATGTAACAATCCCATTCCGGCTTGGGGAAGAGTGGATAGAATGTGTCCTGACAGAAAAGGAGGACCTGAGGGTTTTGTTCGACAGCCAGCTGAACAAGAGCCAGCAGTGTGTCCTGTGGCCAAGAAGGCCAATGGCATCCTGACCTGCATCAGAAACAGTGTGGCCATCAGGACTAGAGAAGTGCTTGTCCTGCTTAAGCTCCATTTTGATGACTTTGTGAATCCTTCCTATCACATCACCCCATGCCTTTTGCTCAGCGGCTGCATCAGTCACTCCCTCACAGGGCTTCTGGTTATTCTCTCCTTTCCCCCCTTCTTTATAGTTTAAAGCCCTCCTCAGGAGGTCTGCCATCCCCTCAGTAGGAACGTCTTTGCCACGCTGTGTGAGACTTGGGCAGCGTAAGGCAGCCAGGACTAGAAGCCTGTGGCTGCTGGTGTGACACACTCCTCCCCACTGTTCCCTGCCCCATGCTCACCTCTTCCTCCACCAAGGAATCCTCAGGCCTGTGGGAAGCAGGATGGACACTCAGTGGTATGTTATTTTTTATCCTATCCATGACAGGATTTGTTAGGTAAGGTTGATGGTTGGACTTGATGATCTTACAGGTCTTTTCTAGCCTGAATGATTCTATGGTTCTGTGATTTCCATGCACGTCACCAGCTGGGGATGCAGGCTGATTGTGAATGACTATAGCATCTCATGATACCAGCAGGCACACAGGTCCACATTCTTCTTGGTCTCGCAAGAATAAAAATTCCTTTTCCTACACCTTATGGAAGGCTGCCGTGTGTGTGTGCCACCTCCTCCTGGGACAGTTTCTAGGTGTTGAAATGTATTGTCCTGCATGCCCTGCATCCACAGGTCTCCACTTGCTACCTCTGTGCCGCCCCTATGGGGACAGAAAGCTGAGGTGTTCCCTGACATGAACCTCCTGCTGGGGCTTCTCACCCTCTCCATGTTCACTCACATGTCCCAGCAAAGGGGCGAGCCAGGACGTGGAATGGGACAGACTGCAGCTGTGGCCTGTGCTGCCAGAGCATGATGCACCAGTAGAGGGGTGTCCAGAGATTCTCTCCGGTAGTGGGACTACTCAAGAAATCCCTCATTACAAGTGAGCCAGAATGCTGGTTTTGTCTAGGATAGAGTTAATTTTCCTCCAAGTGTCTGGTAGGGTGCTGTGTCTTGTACTTAGGGTGAAAATAATGTTGATAACACACTGATGTTATAATTACTGCAGAGCAGTGCTTACACTATGCCAAGGACTTTTCAGCTTCTCACGCCCTCCTGCCAGTGGCCAGGCTGGGGATGCAGTAGGAGCTGTGAGGGGACAGAACCAGGAGAGCTGACCCGAACTAGCCAAAGGGATATTCCTTACCACAGGACATTCCGCTGACCAATTAATATGGGGTGGCTGACGGGGATGGGGACACTGGCTGCTCATGGATAGACAGGGCATCAGTCAGCGGGTGGTTTGCAATTGCATTCTGCATCACTTATTTTGTATGTACTATTAATAGTAGTACTGGCATCGTCATGATCATTATTGTTATTATTATCTTCCCTTTTCTATTCCATTAAACGGTCTCCAGGTCCACCCACAAGCCTTCAGTTTAATTTTTTTTTTCTTTGATTTTATCCCCCATCCTAGAGAGGGAAGAATGAGTGTGATTGAACGGCTATGTTTTTACATCTGCACTGATCTAGTATGTTCTATTTACAATTTACTGATTCTTTAAGGCCTTAATATAAATAACACATGCATGAGTTACCCCTCCAGTATCACTATCACCCGGAGTGTGCTCAAAATGCTCAAGATGCACCAGGTTGAATTGTGACTTTCCTGCCAGTTAGCCTCATGGGCATCCCTTCTGATGAGTGGGTTGTTGGTCAACAGGCCAGCTGATGGTGAGTCTGAGTCTGCACTGAGAGCATGTGGCTCCTCTGCGTTCTCCTGCTCCATATGCCCATCGCTTTCAATCAAATTGAAATCATATTGAGCTTGTACTCAGTTTATGTTCCAATTAGTTGCTAGCACACTTCGTCATCTTGGAGTTTGTACAATACTTGCATTCTTCTGCTCCCCTTTCCCTCTGTTTGCAGGAGACTGTGGTGTCCTTGCTGGTTCAGTAAGATGTATTGGAGCTCGGGGGTGAAACCAGCAGGCATCGTGTCCTCTCATGGTGCAGCATTGGTCAAGCTGCACAGTTTCATGACTTAAGCCGAGATGAACCCATGAAGTCTGTGCTTTGAGGACACCGCAAATGGAGTTCTCTCATGAAAAGCCTTTCCATCCTTAGCCCTAACTTTGCCTATGACACTTGAAGAGGCACCCCAGCATGCCTTCTGCTTAGAAAGGGCTTGAGGATTTCTCCTTGATGGTGCCTTGTGGGACCTTCTGGGCTACATGCAAGTGCTGAAGGTGGTTCTGCTTAAGCCCCCTTTTGTGGATGTTGTGAAGCCTCCCTGCCACATCACCCCATGCTCTTTACTCAGCACCTGTGTTAGTCACTTCCTCACAGGGCTGCTGGCTCCTCTCTCCCTCCACCGTAGTGCCTGCTCTACAGCCCTCTACTGGAGGTCCACCTATCAGCAACAAACACTTTGCTTCATGCCCTGGCTGTCTCCCTCTATCTCCTTCCCTGACAGTAATGTCAGTGCTCGTGTTGCAATGGGAGCAAGAGCTCCTGAGTACGGGAGCTCCCAGCTGCAAGAGGGCAGAGATGAGGCTCTCATTGCCGGCTCCCATTGCCACAGCAGGCAGCGAGCGGCCGAGCACCTTTTCAGTGTGGCTCCGGCGTGGCACTGCCGGCTGCTCGAGGCTCGAGGCCGGGGCAGCGCCGGGAAGGCAGGGCCAGGAGGCTCCCTCCCTGCCTCCGGCTGCCGGGGCGCTGCGCTCCTCCGCTCCCTCACAGGGCTGCCCCGCGCCCCGCCCCGCGGCCGCCTCCTCGTCCGCCGAAGGGACCGCGGCCCCGCGGGGGGCGGTGTGGGCCGGGCCTGGGCGGGCGGAGCGGTGGGCGCTGCCCCGGCGAGGGCCCGACTTGTGGTGCGGGCAGGAGCGACCCGAGCTTGGCCCCGCTCTGCTCCTGTCCGCCTCCCGCCGGGCGCGGCAGGGCCCGATGGCGGGCGGGCTGGGGCCGCGGCTGCTGGCCTTGGCCTTGGCCTTGGGGCCGGCAGGTGAGCGGCGGGCGGGGAGGACAGATTGGTAGGGGTCCGTGCCCAGTGTGTGCGGGAGAGGGAGGCTGTCGCGGTCGGGGAGGCTTTGGGAACAGCCTTGTCTGAGCCCCGAGGAGGGCAGTCGGGGCAGTGCCCCTGGCCAAGAGCTTTCTAGGGAGCACCGGGGTTGGTCACTCAGGTTGTGCTGTGCTGTAGTCGAAGGAGCTTCTAGAAAGCATCCTTCCTGTCCATGGGCACACACTGCCCCAATCCCTGTGCTCTCCTTCTGCAGGCGTTTGGACTCAGTTGAGTCTGGTGGAGTCTGGTGGAGGTCGGCGAGCACCTGGAGACTCCGTGCATCTCTCCTGCCAGGGATTCGGATTCAGATTCCAAGATCATTCTGTCTGGTGGTACCGTCAGGCACCTGGTGGAAGTCTCGAATGGGTGTCCTATATTAAATTTGATGATACCACAAGAAAATATGGGAAAGCAGTGGAGGGCCGAGCCACAGCCTCCCGGGACAATTCCCAGTCCAAGTCTTCTCTGTCCCTGCGTGCCTTGGTACCCCAGGACTCAGCCCACTACTTCTGTGCAGTTCGCACAGGGACAGGAAACCCAGCTGAGCTTAAACACAAACCTGCTGCAAGGGCCCTTCATCTTTTCTACATATAGTGCTCCACAGAGAAGTGGGAGGAGAAGCAGAACCATATTGTTCTGTGGAAGAGGGCAGAGAATTGCTTTCAGCTCAGCCCTTTCGCACTTTGCCTGTCAGGGCACATAGAATCAGCAGCAGTGTCAGGGGCAAATGGCCAGGTCAGGTGGAGTGCAGCAAGAAGAACTGCACAGGATTTCTCATGAGAGGAAGTGCTGAGTGCTGCTGTTGGGTCCTAACAAACCCATTCCGTGGCATTGACAGACATAGCAATCCCATTCAGGCTTGGGGAAGAGTGGATAGAATGTGTCCTGACAGAAAAGGAGGACCTGAGGGTTTTGTTCGACAGCCAGCTGAACAAGAGCCAGCAGTGTGTCCTGTGGCCAAGAAGGCCAATGGCATCCTGACCTGCATCAGAAACAGTGTGGCCATCAGGACTGGGGAAGTGCTTGTCCTGCTTAAGCCCTAGTTTGATGATTTTGTGAATCCTTCCTATCACATCACCCCACGCCTTCTGCTCAGCAGCTGCATCAGTCACTCCCTCACAGGGCTTCTGGTTATTCTCTCCTTTCCCCCCTTCTTTATAGTTTAAAGTCCTCCTCAGGAGGTCTGCCATCCCCTCAGTAGGAACGTCTTTGCCATGCTGTGTGAGACTTGGGCAGCGTAAGGCAGCCAGGACTAGAAGCCTGTGGCTACTGGGGTGACATGCTCCTCTCCAACCTGCTCCGTGCCCCATGCCCACCTCCTTCTCTACCAAACAGGTCACAGGCCTGTGGGAAGCAGGATGGACACTCAGTGGTATGTTATTTTTTATCCTATCCATGACAGGATTTGTTAAGTAAGGTTGATTTTGGTCTTGGTGATCTTACAGGTCTTTTCTAGCCTTAATGATTCTACAGTTCTGTGATTTCCATGCATGTCACCAGCTGGGGATGCAGGCTGATTGTGAATGACTATAGCATCTCATGACACCGGCATGCACACAGGTCCAAATTCCTGTGTAATGCACCAGTAGAGGGGTGTCCAGGGATTCTTTCAGACTGTGTGACTACTCAAGCAATCCCTCATTACAAGTGAGCAAGTATCCTAGTTTTGGTTAGGATAGAGTTAATTTTCCTCCAAATGTCAGATAGGGTGTCGTGTTTTGAACCTATGATTAGAATTATGGCGATAACAAAATGATGTTGTAGTTGTTGCAGAGCATGCATTAAAAGAAAGAAAGAAAGGAAGGAGTGGTTTTGTTGGTTTTGTTGCTGTTGTTGTTGTGTATTTTGTTTTTTTAGTTCTATACAGCTTCTGGAGAGATATTTACAATTTATGCATTTTTTAAGGCCTTACTCCAAATAAGACACATGCATGAGGCAACCCTCCAATATCAGTTTCTCCCGGAACGCACTGAAAATATGTGAGACAGGCCAGGTTGAATTGTGACTTTTCTGCTAGTTAGCCTCAGTGGAATCCCTTCTGATGTGTGGGTTGTTGGTCCACCGGGCAGCTGACGGTGAGGCCAGGGCCAGGAGGCTCCCTCCCTGCCTCCGGCTGCCGGGGCGCCGCGCTCCTCCGCTCCCTCACAGGGCTGCCCCGCGCCCCGCCCCGCGGCCGCCTCCTCGTCCGCCGAAGGGGCCGCGGCCCCGCGGGGGGCGGTGTGGGCCGGGCCTGGGCGGGCGGAGCGGTGGGCGCTGCCCCGGCGAGGGCCCGACTTGTGGTGCGGGCAGGAGCGGCCCGAGCTTGGCCCCGCTCTGCTCCTGTCCGCCTCCCGCCGGGCGCGGCAGGGCCCGATGGCGGGCGGGCTGGGGCCGCGGCTGCTGGCCTTGGCCTTGGCCTTGGGGCCGGCAGGTGAGCGGCGGGCGGGGAGGGCAGCGGGGCGGGTCCGGTGTGTGCGGGAGAGGGAGGCTGTCGCGGTCGGGGAGGCTTTGGGAACATCCCCGTCTGAGCCCCGAGGAGAGCAGTCGGGGCAGTGCCCCTGGCCAGGGGCTTTATGTTGAGCAAGCGGGTTGGCGTTTCTGTCTGTGCTGGTCTGGAGTTGCTGTACCTTCTGGAGAGGATCTTCTATCCGTGGGCACATGCATCCCTACTCCCTGTGATGTCTTTCTTCAGGCGTTTGGGCTGAATTAAAGCTGGTGGAGTCTGGTGGAGGTCTGCGAGCACCTGGGGACTCCGTGCAGCTCTCCTGCCAGGGATCTGGATTCAACTTCGGTTCATTTGCTGTGTGGTGGTACCGTCAGGCACCCGGTGGAAGTCTTGAGTGGGTGTCCTTAATTAGCTACGATAGTAGCACTGTAGAATATGGTAAAGCAGTGGAGGGCAGAGCCACAGCCTCCCGGGACAATTCCCAGTCCAAGTCTTCTCTGTCCCTGAGCTCCCTGGTACCCCAGGACTCAGCCCACTACTTCTGTGCAGTTCACACAGGGAGAGGAAATCCAGCTGAGCTTTAACACAAACCTAGTGCCAGGGCCCCAGGCCTTTGCAACATACATTGCTGCCACAGAGGCTACGTATATTGCAGCCTCTTGCTGCTGGAGGATCCACTCCTTCCCACCCTGCTCTCTGCCCTATGCTCACCTCCTCATCCACCAAGGAGTCTGCAGGGCAGTGGGAAGCAGGATGGACACTAAGTGCATGTTATTTTTAGTCTATCCATATCAGGATTTGGTAGGTGAGCTTGATGGTTGGACTTGATGATCTTACAGCCTGAATGATTCTATGGTTCTGTGATTTCCGTGCACGTCACCAGCTGGGGATGCAGGCTGATTGTGAATGACTATAGCATCTCATGATACCAGCATGTACACAGGTCCGCATTCCTCTTGGTCTCCGTCTACAGCAAAAGTTCCTTTTCCTACACCTTATGGAAGGCTGCCATGTGTGGGTGTGCAGCCCACCACCTCCTGGGACAGTTTCTAGGTGTTGAAATGTATTGTCCTGCATGCCCTGCATCCCCGGGACTGCACTTACTGCTTTTGTTCTGCCTCTGTGGGGACAGAAAGCTGAAGTGTTCCCTGACATGAACCTCCTACTGGGGCTTCTCACCCTCTCCATGTTCACTCACATGTCCCAGCAAAGGGGCGAGCCAGGACGTGGAATGGGACAGACTGCAGCTGTGGCCTGTGCTGCCAGAGCATGATGCACCAGTAGAGGGGTGTCCAGGGATTCTCTCCGGTAGTGGGACTACTCAAGAAATCCCTCATTACAAGTGAGCCAGAATGCTGGTTTTGTCTAGGATAGAGTTAATTTTCCTCCAAGTGTCTGGTAAGGTGCTGTGTTCTGTACTTAGCATGAAAATAATGTTGATAACACACTGATGTTGTAATTGTTGCAGAGCAGTCCTTACAAGAAAGAAAGAAGGAAAGAAAGAAAGGATTTTTTTGTTTGCTTCTTTTTTTGTTGTTGTGTTCTTGTTTTTTTTTTTTTGTTTTTTTTTTTTGTTTGGTTTTTTTTTTTTAGTTTGGTACAGCTTCCAGAGAGATATTTTCAATTTATTGTTTTGTTAAGGCCTTAATCCAAATAGGGTATATGCATGAGTCAACCCTCCAATATCAAATTCTCCCGGAATGCGCTCAATATGTTTGAGACACACCAGGTTGAATTGTGACTTTTCTTCTAGTTAGTCTCAGGGGCATTCCTTCTGATGTGTTGGTTGTTGGTTCACTGGCCAGCTGATGGTAAGGCTGAGAGGGAGTTAGGAGATTCTTATCAAGTAGCAATAGAGCGCTGACGGCTTTAAACTAGGATGCTACTTAGTGTCTTTGCTAACTATGGTGCATTGTGCAAATTAACTAAAGCAAGAAGCCTTGGGCCCCTTACCAAGGTCAGTCTCTTAATAAGAGTGTGAGCCTATCTTAAGAAACTGTTAGAAACTGGTGCTGCGAATGGACAAGAGCCAAGGAGCAACTGAGTCTGTGCAAAGACAAGAGGTCAACGAGCGGTGAGGAGGAAGAGTCATCAGTCTTCATCCCCACGATCCCCGATGACCACCACCAGAATACACTACACAAGCGCAGATGGGAGGAGTTTATGGAAATGACTCCTTGGAACTAGTTTTAATACGAAGCGGGGACAGGTTATGAATTTGTATGGGCGTATTGTGAAACTTCATGCATAGGTAACTCTTTACTACATTTAAGCAAAGCAAGTTGCGGTGTCAGGTGAGCACGTTTCTGACAGGACTACCCCCCGTGCTGCCCAGCGCTGAATAAACATACCTACGTTACAATCTTACTGATTGTGGAGTCAGTTTTGTTCAAGTCAAGGGCAGGGCCAGGAGGCTCCCTCCCTGCCTCCGGCTGCCGGGGCGCCGCGCTCCTCCGCTCCCTCACAGGGCTGCCCCGCGCCCCGCCCCGCGGCCGCCTCCTCGTCCGCCGAAGGGGCCGCGGCCCCGCGGGGGGCGGTGTGGGCCGGGCCTGGGCGGGCGGAGCGGTGGGCGCTGCCCCGGCGAGGGCCCGACTTGTGGTGCGGGCAGGAGCGGCCCGAGCTTGGCCCCGCTCTGCTCCTGTCCGCCTCCCGCCGGGCGCGGCAGGGCCCGATGGCGGGCGGGCTGGGGCCGCGGCTGCTGGCCTTGGCCTTGGCCTTGGGGCCGGCAGGTGAGCGGCGGGCGGGGAGGGCAGATTGGTAGGGGTCCGTGTCCGGTGTGTGCGGGAGAGGGAGGCTGTCGCGATCGGGAAGGCTTTGGGAGCAGCCCCGTCTGAGCCCCGAGGAGGGCAGTCGGGGCAGTGCCCCTGGCCAATGGCCTTTGTTCTGAGCAAGGGGTTTGTTCAATCAGGCTGTGCTGGGAGCAAACATGCAGCTGGGAAACATTGTACTGTCTGGTTCCATGCACTGTCTTTCCACAGGGGTGTGGGCGCAGCCAAGGGTTGTGGAGTCTGGCGGAGGTCTTCGAGCACCTGGGGACTCTGTACTCCTCTCCTGCCAGGGATATGCTTTGACTTTGATCAACTATTATTTTTGGTGGTACCGTCAGGCACCCAGTGGCCGTCTTGAGTGCCTCTCTTACATCAGCTATGATTCTTCAGACATTCATTACCTGCCAGGGATAAAAGGTAGAGCCACGACCTCCCGCAATAATTCCCGGTCTGTGGCATTTCTGCTTTTGCATGGCCTGCACCCCCAGGACTCAGCCCACTATTTCTGCGTGGTTCGCACAGCAGCAGGAAATCCAGCCAGACTTAAACATAAACCTGCTCCCAAGCTACATTGCCTTCACCAAGTCAGGGTCTTTCTTGGGAACAAGCGAGTTAGTGGCTAAGGCTATGCCAGGCTGGGGTTGCTGCGGCTTCTGGTTAGCATCCTCTTCTGTCCATGAGCACAAACTGCCCCCCTCCCTTTGCTCTCTTTCTGCAGGGGTGTGGGCACAGTGGAAGTTGGTGGAGTCTGGTGGAGGTCTGCAAGCAGCCGGGAACTCTGTGCACCTCTCCTGCCAGGGATCAGGCTTCAACTTCAGAAGTTACCATGTGCTGTGGTACCGCCAGGCACCTTTTGGCAGGATTGAGTGGGTGTCCTTCATCAATGCATTTGGTAATACAAAAGACTACGGCAAAGCGGTGGAGGGCCGAGCCAATGTCTCCCGGGACAATTCCCAGTCCAAAGCTTATTTGTCACTTCAAGTCCTGTTGTCCCAGGACTCAGCCCGCTACTTCTCTGCTGTTCACACAGGGACAGGAAATTCAGCTGAGCTTTAGCAGAAACCTCCTCCCCTTGCCTTTCCTATGTGCATTGCTGCCACAGAGAACAAGGAGGGGCAACAGAACCATATTTCCTTGCTGAAGAGGGCAGAGAACTGCCTTCAGCTCAGCACTTTCCCACGTTGCCCGTCAGGGCACATAATAGCAGCAGTGTCAGGGGAAAATGACCAGGTCAGCTGGAGTGCATCAAGAAGAGCTGCACAGGCTTCCTCATGAGAGGAAGTGCCGAGTGCTGCTCTTGGGTGCTAACAACCCCATTCTGTGGGATTGACGGACGTAACAGTCCCATTCAGGCTTGGGGAAGAGTGGATGGAAAATGTCCTGACAGATAAGGGCCTGAAGATTTTGTTTGACAACCAGTTGATCATGAGCCAGCAGTGTGTCCTGTGGCCAAGAAGGCCAATGGCATCCTGACCTGCATCAGAAACAGTGTGGCCATCAGGACTAGGGAAGTGCTTGTCCTGCTTAAGCCCCATTTTGATGATTTTGTGAATCCTCCCAGCCACATCACCCCATGCCTTTTGCTCAGCGGCTGCATCAGTCACTCCCTCACAGGGCTGCTGGCTCCTCTCTCCCTCCACCGTAGTTCCTGCTCTACAGCCCTCCACTGGAAGTCCACCTATTGGCAACAAACACTTTGCTCCCCTTCATGTCCTGGTTGTTTCTCTATTTCCCTCTCCCTGATAGTAGTGTCAGTGCTCAGGCTGCGATGGGAGCAAGAGATCCTGAGGACGGGTGCTTGCAGCTGCAGGATGGCAGAGATGAGGCTCTCACTGCCGGCTCATGTGGGCACAGCAGGTAGCGAGCAGCCGAGCAGCTTTTCCGTGTGGCTCCGGAACGGCACTGCCGGGTCCCTCCTGCTGGGCTGCGGGGGGCTCAAGGCTTGAGGCTGGGGCAGCGCCGGGAGGGCAGGGCCAGGAGGCTCCCTCCCTGCCTCCGGCTGCCGCGCTCCTCCGCTGCCCGCCGAGCTGCCCCGCGCCCCGCCCCGCGGCCGCCTCCTCGTCCGCCGAAGGGGCCGCGGCGCCCTGCTTCCCAGGATGTGGTTGTATGTTGCTCGTTGATGAGAAGTAGAGGGTAACTGCTTTTCTCTCTCTGTGCTTCTGTACTGCGTTTTCCTTTTTTTTTTTTTTTTTTTTTTATTTTTTTCTTCTTCTTCCTTTTCCCTTTAATTAAATCATCCTCATCTAAGACCTTGAGCCCTTTGTGTCGTTTTTTCTCCACCTTTTTCTCTGAGGAGGGGGAGTGAGAGAGCGGCTGTGGTGGAACTCGGCTGTCCACCCAAGTAAAACGACCACAGAAGGATATTGAGTTGCTTGAGTATGTGCAAAGAGCAAGAAAGCTGGTGAGGGGACTAGAAAGCAAGTGTTCTCATCAGCAGCCGAGGGAACTGTTTTTTTTTTAGTGTAGAGAAAAGCAGGCTGAGGGGAGACCCAATCATTCTCTGCAGCTGTCTGAGAGAAGGTTGCAGCAAGGAGGTGTCGTTCTCCATGTTTCTATGATTCCATGGTTAAACACTGGACAGCTTTTCCCTCTGATCCTAAATGGGACTATTTTCTTGTGCAGAAGAGATGAAGTGCTGAATTTGTTTGCTGTGGAAGAACCACTAGTTTCCCGGGAGGTCAACGAGTCTGAGTGAGTTAGAGATGATTTATCATGTGTCTCGCCAGGTAATCAGTTCCGAGGCAGTCATGATCTGCAGAAGAGACAGGGATCACAGCAGACAGGCATTTTTCTGCATGGAGGCCACTCAGTTTTCTGCAGAAGTCCTCTCAGGGCAGCCAGGCAGGACCCGTCAGCCCTCATGAGGATGGCTGATGAGGCTTAATCAGAGCCAGAAGCACCCCATGTGATAGAAAGGCAGCCCCTGGGGAGCATGAGCAACCATCAGCCTGGCGACCAAGGCAGGCAAACAGGGCATGGTGTATCAGTTTGCACAGCAGGGTGAGCAAAGAGGGCGAAGTATCCCTCCCCACTTAGGCCACCGGCTCACCTACCAGCTACCTCCCAGACAGCAAACCCAGCCATGGTCACCACCAGGCGGCAAGCGCTTGCCAATGCACTCATCAAAAAGACTGGCAACTCAGACTGAGTGCCTGCCCAAAGCTGCGGCTTTTCAGGTCTTTGGCTACAGGGAGTGCCTGAGCCTGATGCTGCCAATGGAGGGTGACAGAGATATTGCCTGCTTGAGGTTCGAGGAGGTGGGGATTCTGATCATCCTGGTGGCAGAGCTTCAGGAGAAGGTGCATAGATTAAGGCCTATCAGGGAGTGTGAGCAGGAGTTGGACTGGTGAGGCAACTCCCTGCCATGTGTCAGAGAAAGACACCGGGATGACAGATGAACAAGTGGGGAAGAAGACTGGCGTGGCTGTACAGGGAACTTTTGCTGAGTGCCTGGGAGAAAAAGAGACTTTATGTTCAGCGGAAGAAGGGGCAGGCAACTCACAGAGAGTACAAGGAAGTTGGCAGCATATGCAGAGAAAAAATCAGGAAGGCCAAAGTCCAATACGAGCTCTACCTGGCAACTATGGTTAAATATAACTTTTTTTTTTTTTTTTTTTTTTTTAATAAATATATTAACAGCAGGATGAGGGCCAAGGAGAATCTCCATTCTTTACTGGAGACGGGGAACATGACTACCAAGGACAAGGAAAAGGCTGATGTTCTTAATGCCTTCTTTACATCTGTCTTTACTAGCCAGACCATGGCCAGGACTGTGTGAGCTGCAGAGCTCATCTGGGTTGTGTCCGCTGTAGGCTGCTCCCAGGGAGCAAGGTTGCATCACTGTATGCCACAGATGGCCCTGTCCTTTCTGCCAAGAGCTCCTTTCTCTTAACACTACGTTCTTTCTCCAAAGTCCCCAAAACCCACAATGTAATCTGAGGAGGATGTTTAGCATATTTCTGGTCACCAAACCAGCTTGCGTAGTTTAGCTGCCTTCAGCCCCTCTCTGCCTGCCTTTGGTCTCCTTCTTCACTTGGGCTTTAGAAAAAACGTTGCCTATTTCCATTGTTACTTCCCTCCGTGACCCGTCCCTGTGCCATTTCCATGAGCTGGAAAAGGAAAAGCAGTTGTGTGAAGAGCTGTGCTGTGACTCCAGTTGTGTTTCAGGGCAGTAAGATCCAAGTAATGAAGTCTGCATTGCGGGGCTGAGCACAGTACACAGAGACCCTGTGATGCACTTATACGTCCAGCGTTTCTTACATTTACATGGCCTGTCACCAGCAGCATTGCAGTTGTCAGTACTTGCTCCAGACAAGGGCCAAGGAGGCTACTACAGCCCTAGGCCTGTACAGTTGCTGCAGAGAATGGGATTGCTGAATCTCCTGCAGTGCGCCCAAGGTCTTTCTCTAGGAGATACTCCATAGAATATAGTATGGGAAAGATTGGGAGAATCCCTTGTTGCTCAAAAATCTTCTCTCCTACCCTAGCCTCAGGCTATGGCTCATCCTAATTGCACTGCAAGTGTGGAGGAATGGTTAAGTGAAGTAGGTCATGTGAATGTTGAGCAACTAGGAGGTCGCGAGCTAACAAAGTATCGAACGCAGCTCATATGAGTCTGAGAAAGTACGTAAAATCTGGGAGGTTTCTGGGAGGTTTCTGGGAGGTTTTAGGGAGGTTTCAGGGAGGTTTCAGGTACAAGAACATGATATCTGTTGGTATGCTGGGAAAGTACTAACTGTGTTACTTTGGTGGGAAACTAGCTGATAGAATAGAGAAATGCACTAACCAATCATGAGCTTAGCTTTTGCAATATGTATGAGCTAATTATATTGAATTAGATAAAAGACGACTGAGCTATCCAATAAATCGAAGTTCACTGATCACTCATATTGAGCGTCTGTGTCTTCCTTCCGTCGACAACAAATGTCCTCGCAACAAATGGCGCCCGAACAGGGACCTGCAATACAGGAACAGGGACTTCGCTGGAGTTGAACCTGCGCTGGAATTGTACCTGCGAGCCACGGTTGGACGGAATACGAGGACCGGTCCTGCAACGCAGCTCAGGAGGTGAAAAGGATTATAAATTGCTGAATCCCTGCATCCGAGGTCTGAAAGGTGAATGGACAAGAAACCTGGAATCCCCACACCCGCAGCTCGGAAAGGGAGTCCTCGCACCCGGGATGAGCCTATAGAGGGTCCCGCCGGAAAGCGTCGCCGAGGTCTTTGCAAAGGCTGCAACGGTACCGACGTATATAAAGGTATGGAGAGACAAGCGGCGTATGATTTGCTCAAATGCTTTTTAGAAAAGCGGGGCACACAGGATATATGTTGTAAAAAGGATTTACCAGGATTATTAGCATATGGGGTAGCTAAGGGTTGTTTTATCAATCCTGATACAATATTTGAACAAACAGAGTGGCGTAAATTTGGGGACAAATTGTTTGATGAAAATAAGACTGCTAAAAAATTATTGAAGCCTTGGAGAACACTCACTAACGCCTTAGTTATACATCAGGCTGAGCAGAGAGTTACTGCTACCGCTACAGAGCGACTGGGATTGCCGGGAAGTGCTGGAGCTGGGGATTGCCCACTGCTGCCTTCAGTGAGAACGATAACGCTGCCTCAGGGGGCTACGGGGCAATGGGAGCCTCCCCCCCCTCAGTCACCGCCACGAGCAGCGCTGCACTCAGAGTTCCGCGGAATCGAACGGCAGCCGACCCTCACCGTGTGGCGAGTCGGCACAGAGCAGAGGGACGGACATCAGGACCCTGCAGCCTGTCTGACGTAACCATGGAAGCAGCGGCAGCTGTGCTGCTTCTCTCTGGCATTCTTTTTATAAGAGGTTTACCTTGCAATGAAAAAGGGATACTAACTGGAGTGTTAATAATTGTATGTGTTATTCTTAAATGTCCAGGTATTTTGTGTTGAAAGTATTTGTGTAAGGGTAAGGTTTTAAAACAAAGTGTTGCAAGTCACTTCAGGAGGAACACAATGAGAGGCAATACTTGTTTGTTTGCTTATCATTCTAAATCATATTCTTGTGGTATGATTGAGGTTGTGGTATGATTGAGAGTGAGATGTGCAAGAGGCCTCTGAGTGTGCAAGTGTGCTCTGGGTGTGCAAGTGTGCTCTGGGTGTGAGTGTGCTGTGTACTGTGTTAGTGAGAGCTCATTTATTGCCATAGTACAGGCTGAAATCATAGGACATTACTGTGGATGGAACAACACCGGGAATATTAGTGTACCATTTGGGGCGTATGGAATAGGTGATACCAATTCAATCTGGTTTCAAAGTCAGGCCAAAGCTTTGCCACCTGGTATGTTTTTAATCTGTGGGGACCGTGCATGGCAAGGAATACCAGCCAGTGCTTTTGGGGGTCCGTGTTACCTAGGACGACTTACACTTTTCGTTCCAGATTTACACTCGTGGCAGAACTCGACAGGGAGCAGAAGAATTAAACGAGAATTAAAAACTTTGGGTTCTGACTGTAATGATGGTGTACAATTGTGGGGTCCAGCAGAAAGATTCTTTGCTTCTTTAGTGCCTGGTGTGGGAACTGCACATGCTTTGACTAACATTAATAAGCTTGCTTGTTGGGCTGTTAAACAATCAAATGTAACAACACAAGTTCTTTCTGAAATGTCGCAAGATATGGAGAGCATAAGACATGCTGTATTACAAAATAGGGCCGCTATTGATTTCTTGTTATTAGCTCAAGGACATGGGTGTGAAGATGTAGAAGGAATGTGTTGCTTTAATCTCTCTGATCATGGGCAATCAATTCACAATCAATTGAAATGGTTAATGGATCATACACAAAAAATTACGATACAGAATAATTGGTTTGATGATTGGCTTAAATCTGTCTTTGGAAATGTAGGGGGATGGGTTTTTAACTTAATCAAAGAGGGACTTCGCCTTTTGCTTATAATTGTATTGATTATAATTGCTGCACGGGTAGTCTTTAGCTGCTTATCTAGGAAACTAGAACAACTCACAGAGAAGGTGTTTATAGCCCAAAATAAAAACGGGGGAATTGTGGAGGAATGGTTAAGTGAAGTAGGTCATGTGAATGTTGAGCAACTAGGAGGTCGCGAGCTAACAAAGTATCGAACGCAGCTCATATGAGTCTGAGAAAGTACGTAAAATCTGGGAGGTTTCTGGGAGGTTTCTGGGAGGTTTTAGGGAGGTTTCAGGGAGGTTTCAGGTACAAGAACATGATATCTGTTGGTATGCTGGGAAAGTACTAACTGTGTTACTTTGGTGGGAAACTAGCTGATAGAATAGAGAAATGCACTAACCAATCATGAGCTTAGCTTTTGCAATATGTATGAGCTAATTATATTGAATTAGATAAAAGACGACTGAGCTATCCAATAAATCGAAGTTCACTGATCACTCATATTGAGCGTCTGTGTCTTCCTTCCGTCGACAACAAATGTCCTCGCAACATGCAAGTACCCAGGAGGCAGCAAGCAGCTGCATTCAACCTGTCCAGAGGAATATGTTAAGTTCTTGGCTTGGACTGGCGCACGCTTTGTTGGGGTAGAAATTGGCTGGATAGCCGGGCCCAAAGAGTCGTGGTGAATGGAGCCAAGTCCAGTTGGAGGCCGGTCACTAGTGGCATCCCCCAGGGCTCGGTGCTGGGGCCGGTCCTCTTTAATATCTTCATCGATGATCTGGACGAGGGCATCGAGTGCACCCTCAGTAAGTTCGCAGATGACACCAAGTTAGGTGCGAGTGTCGATCTGCTTGATGGTAGGAAGGCTCTGCAGGAGGATCTGGATAGGCTGCACCGATGGGCTGAGGCCAACTGTATGAAGTTCAACAAGGTCAAGTGCGGGGTCCTCCACCTGGGGCGCAATAACCCCAAGCAGAGCTACAGGCTGGGAGAGGAATGGTTGGAGAGCTGCCAGGCAGAGAAGGACCTGGGAGTGATGGTGGATAGTCGGCTGAATATGAGCCAGCAGTGTGCTCAGGTGGCCAAGAAGGCCAACGGCATCCTGGCTTGTATAGGAAACAGTGTGACCAGCAGGGCTAGGGAGGTGATCGTCCCCCTGTACTCAGCTCTGGTGAGGCCGCACTTCGAGTACTGTGTTCAGTTTTGGGCCCCTCGCTACAAGAAGGACATGGAGGTGCTTGAGCGGGTGCAGAGAAGGGCAACGAAGCTGGTGAGGGGCCTGGAGAACAAGTCCTATGAGGAGCAGCTGAGGGAGCTGGGCTTGTTCAGCCTGGAGAAGAGAAGGCTCAGGGGCGACCTTATCGCTCTTTATAGGTATCTCAAGGGAGACTGTAGCGAGGTGGGGGTTGGCCTGTTCTCCTGTCCGCCTCCCGCCGGAGGGATTTGTTAGGTAAGGTTGATTGTGGACTTGATGATTTTACAGGTCTTTTCTAGCCTTAATAATTCTACATTTCTGTGATTTCCATGCATGTCACCAGCTGGGGATGCAGGTTAATTGTCAATGACTATAGCATCTCATGATACCAGCAGGCAAACAGGTCCACATTCCTCTTGGTCTCTCAAGAACAAACATTACTTTTCCTACACCTTATGGAAGGCTGCCGTGTGTGTGTGCCACCTCCTCCTGGGACAGTTTCTAGGTGTTGAAATATATTGTCCTGCATGCCCTGCATCCACAGGACTCCACTTGCTACTTCTGTGCTGCCCCTATGGGGACAGAAAGCTGAGGTGTTCCCTGACATGAACCTCCTACTGGGGCTTCTCACCCTCTCCATGCTCACTCACATGTCCCAGCAAAGGGGCGAGCCAGGACGTGGGCTGGGACAGACTGCAGCTGTGGCCTGTGCTGCCAGAGCATGATGCACCAGTAGAGGGGAGTCCGGGGATTCTCTCAGGTAGTGGGACTACTCAAGAAATCCCTCACTACAAGTGAGCCAGAATGCTGGTTTTGTCTAGGATAGAGTTAATTTTCCTCTAAGTGTCTGGTAGGGTGCTGTGTCTTGTACTTAGGCTGAAAATAATGTTGATAACACATTGATGTTGTAATTACTGCAGAGCAGTGCTTACACTATGCCAAGGACTTTTCAGCTTCTCACGCCCTCCTGCCAGTGGCCAGGGTGGGGATGCAGTAGGAGCTGTGATGGGACAGAACCAGGAGAGCTGACCCGAACTAGCCAAAGGGATATTCCTTACCACAGGACATTCCGCTGACCAATTAATATGGGGTGGCTGACGGGGAAGGGGACATTGGCTGCTCATGGATAGACAGGGCATCAGTCAGCGGGTGGTGAGCAATTGCATTCTGCATCACTTATTTTGTATGTACTATTAATAGTAGTACTGGCATCGTCATGATCATTATTGTTATTATTATCTTCCCTTTTCTATTCCATTAAACGGTCTCCAGGTCCACCCACAAGCTTTCAGTTTATTTATTTATTTATATTTTTTTGATTTTATCCCCCATCCCAGAGAGGGAAGAATGAGTGTGATTGAACGGCTATGTTTTTACATCTGCAGTGTTCTAGTATGTTCTATTTACAATTTACTGATTCTTTAAGGCCTTAATATAAATAACACATGCATAAGTTACCCCTCCAGTATCACAGAATCACAGAATCACAGAATTTCTAGGTTGGAAGAGACCTCAAGATCATCAAGTCCAACCTCTGACCTAACGCTAACAGTCCCCACTAAACCATATCCCTAAGCTCTACATCTAAACGTCTTTTGAAGACTTCCAGGGATGGTGACTCCACCACTTCCCTGGGCAGCCTGTTCCAATGCCTCACAACCCTTTCAGTGAAGAAGTTCTTCCTAACATCTAACCTAAAACTCCCCTGGCTCAATTTAAGCCCATTCCCCCTCGTCCTGTCACCAGGCACGTGGGAGAACAAACCAACCCCCACCTCGCTACAGCGTCCCTTGAGGTACCTATAGAGAGCGATAAGGTCGCCCCTGAGCCTCCTCTTCTCCAGGCTGAACAAGCCCAGCTCCCTCAGCCGCTCCTCGTATCACTATCCCCTGGAATGTGCTCAAAATGCTCAAGATGCACCAGGTTGGATTGTGACTTTCCTGCCATTTAGCCTCATGGGCATCCCTTCTGATGAGTGGGTTGTTGGTCCACAGACCAGCTGATGGTGAGTCTGAGTCTGCACTGAGAGCATGTGGCTACTCTTCTGCTTTCTCCTGCTCTGTATGCCCATCATTTTCAATCCAATTGAAATCATATTGAGCTTGTACTCAGTTTATGTTCCAATTAGTTGCTAGCACACTTCGTCATCTGGGAGTTTGTACAATACTTGCATTCTTCTGCTCCCCTTTCCCTCTGTTTGCAGGAGACTGTGGTGTCCCTGCTGGTTCAGTAAGATGTATTGGAGCTCGGGGGTGAAACCAGCAGGCGTCGTGTCCTCTCATGGTGCAGCATTGGTCAAGCTGCACAGTTTCATGACTTAAGCCGAGACGAATCCATAATGTCTGTGCTTTGAGGACACCGCAAATGGAGTTCCATCATGAAAAGCATTTCCATCCTTAGCCCTAACTTTGCCTATGACACTTGGAGACGTACCCCAGCATGCCCTCTACTTAGAAAGGGCTTGAGGATTTCTCCTTGATGGTGCCTTGTAGGACCTTCTGAGCTACATGCAAGTGCTGAAGGTGGTTCTGCTTAAGCCCCCTTTTGTGGGTGTTGTGAAGCCTCCCTGCCACATCACCCCATGCTCTTTACTCAGCACCTGTGTTAGTCACTTCCTCACAGGGCTGGCTTCTGGCTTCTCTCTCTCTCCACCGTAGTTCCTGCTCTACAACCCTCTACTGGAGGTCCACCTATCGGTAACAAACACTTTGCTCTACTTCATGCCCTGGCTGTCTCCCTCTATCTCCTTCCCTGACAGTAATGTCAGTGCTCAGGCTGTGATGGGACCAAGAGCTCCTGAGCACGGGAACTTCCAGCTGCAGGATGGCAGAGATGAGGCTCTCGCTGCCGGCTCCCGTGGCCACAGCAGGCAGCGAGCGGCCGAGCAGCTTTTCCGTGTGGCTCCGGCGCAGCCCTGCCGGGTCCCTCCTGCCGGGCTGCGCGGGGCTCGAGGCCGGGGCAGCGCCGGGAGGGCAGGGCCAGGAGGCTCCCTCCCTGCCTCCGGCTGCCGGGGCGCCGCGCTCCTCCGCTCCCTCACAGGGCTGCCCCGCGCCCCGCCCCGCGGCCGCCTCCTCGTCCGCCGAAGGGGCCGCGGCCCCGCGGGGGGCGGTGTGGGCCGGGCCTGGGCGGGCGGAGCGGTGGGCGCTGCCCCGGCGAGGGCCCGACTTGTGGTGCGGGCAGGAGCGGCCCGAGCTTGGCCCCGCTCTGCTCCTGTCCGCCTCCCGCCGGGCGCGGCAGGGCCCGATGGCGGGCGGGCTGGGGCCGCGGCTGCTGGCCTTGGCCTTGGCCTTGGGGCCGGCAGGTGAGCGGCGGGCGGGGAGGGCAGATTGGTAGGGGTCCGTGTCCAGTGTGTGCGGGAGAGGGAGGCTGTCGCGGTCGGGGAGGCTTTGGGAGCAGCCCCTTCTGAGCCCCGAGGAGGGCAGTCGGGGCAGTGCCCCTGGACACGGGCTTTCTAGGGAGCACCGGGGTTGGTCACTCAGGTTGTGCTGTGCTGTAGTCGCAGCAGCTTCTAGAAAGCATCCTTCCTGTCCATGGGCACACACTGCCCCACTCCCTGTGCTCTCCTTCTGCAGGCGTTTGGGCTCAGTTGAGTCTGGTGGAGTCTGGTGGAGGTCAGCGAGCACCTGGAGACTCCGTGCATTTCTCCTGCCAGGGATCTGGATTCACCTTTGGAAATTATCATGTCTATTGGTACCGTCAGGCACCCGCTGGAAGTCTAGAGTGGGTGTCCTACATCAACTATCAGGGTAGAATAACAAAATATGGCAAAGCAGTGGAGGGCCGAGCCACAGCCTCCCGGGACAATTCCCAGTCCAAGTCTTCTCTGTCCCTGAGCTCCCTGGTACCCCAGGACTCTGCTCACTACTTCTGTGCAGTTCGCACAGGGACAGGAAACCCAGCTGAGCTTTAACACAAACCTGCTCCCAGGGTCCCTTCCCTTTTCTACATGTGTTGCTGCCACCAAGAGCTGGGAGGAGAAGCAGAACCATATTGTTCTCAACCCTTTCCCACTTTGCCTGTCGGGGCACATGGGATCAACAGCAGTGTCAGGGGCAAAAGTCCAGGTCAGCTGGAGTGCAGCAAGAAGTGCTGCACAGGCTTCCTCAAGAGAGGAAGTGCTGAGTGTTACTCTTGGGCCCAAACAACCCCGTTGTGTGGGATTGATGGATGTAACAATCCCATTCAGGCTTGTGGAAGAGTGAATGGAAAGTGTCTTGGCCAAAGAGGTCCTGAGGGTTTTGTTTGACAGCCAGCTGAACATGAGCCAGAAGTGTGCCCTTGCGGCCAAGAAGGCCAATCTCATCAGAAACAGTGAGGCCATCAGGAGTTGGGAAGTAATGGTCCTTTGGTATGTGGCTCTGGTGACAACACATCTCTGATACTGTGTTCATTTTGGTCCCCTCACTACAAGGAGGTGTGCTGGGTCTGGCTTGCATGCTAACTCTCCCTGCAGCAGCCCATACAGTGCTGTGCCCTGCACTTGTAGCCAGAAGAGCACTGGTGTCACACCAGCGTTTCGTTTATTGTTGCCCACTACTGGCACAGCATCAGGACTCCCTCCAACCCCCCAGGAGCCAGCAGACTGGGGGTGTGTAAGTGATTGGGAGGGGACATCACTGGGGCAGCTGACCTAAATCGACCAAAGGGCTATTGCATGCCATATGATGTCACTCTGAGCAATAAATGTGGGAAAGGTGAAGGAGAGGTGGGGGGCCTCGTTGTGGAAGGGTGTGCTCTCCCAAACAACCACTATGTGTATTGAGGCCGCGCTTCCCAGGATGTGGCTGAATGTTGCTCGCTGATGGGAAGTAGAGAGTAACTGCTTTTCTCTCTCTGTGCTTCCGTGCAGCCTTTGCCTTTTATTTTTTTTCCCCCTTCTTATTTTTGCATTTACTTATATCATCCTTATGTCAAATCTTGAGCCCTTTGTGTTGTTTGTTCTCCCCCTTTTTCTTTGGGGAGGGGGAGTGAGAGAGCGGCTGTGGTGGAACTCGGCTGTCCACCCAAGTAAAACAACCACAGAAGGATATTGAGTTGCTTGAGTATGTGCAAAGAGCAAGAAAGCTGGTGAGGGGACTAGAAAGCAAGTGTTCTCATCAGCAGCCGAGGGAACTGTTTTTTTTTTAGTGTAGAGAAAAGCAGGCTGAGGGGAGACCCGATCATTCTCTGCAGCTGTCTGAGAGAAGGTTGCAGCAAGGAGGTGTCGTTCTCCATGTTTCTATGATTCCATGGTTAAACACTGGACAGGTTTTCCCTCTGATCCTGAATGGGACTATTTTCTTGTGCAGAAGAGATGAACTGCTGAATTTATTTGCTGTGGAGGAACCACTAGTTTCCTGGGAGTTCAATGAGTCTGAGTGAGTTAGAGATGATTTATCGTGTGTCTCGCCAGGCGATCGATTCTGAGGCAGTCGTGTTCTGCAGCGGAGCAGGGGATTGCGGCTTGCAGGTGGATTTCTTCATGGAGGCCACTCGGTTTTCCGCATCCAGGCTGCTCGGGTCATCCGAGGGAACGACCAGGCTCGTGCCGGGGCGCCGCGCTCCTCCGCTCCCTCACAGGGCTGCCCCGCGCCCCGCCCCGCGGTCGCCTCCTCGTCCGCCGAAGGGGCCGCGGCCCCGCGGGGGGCGGTGTGGGCCGGGCCTGGGCGGGCGGAGCGGTGGGCGCTGCCCCGGCGAGGGCCCGACTTGTGGTGCGGGCAGGAGCGGCCCGAGCTTGGCCCCGCTCTGCTCCTGTCCGCCTCCCGCCGGGCGCGGCAGGGCCCGATGGCGGGCGGGCTGGGGCCGCGGCTGCTGGCCTTGGCCTTGGCCTTGGGGCCGGCAGGTGAGCGGCGGGCGGGGAGGGCAGATTGGTAGGGGTCCGTGTCCAGTGTGTGCGGGAGAGGGAGGCTGTCGCGGTCGGGGAGGCTTTGGGAGCAGCCCCTTCTGAGCCCCGAGGAGGGCAGTCGGGGCAGTGCTCCTGGCCAGGGGCTTTGTGTGGAGCAAGCGGGTTGGCGTTTCTCTCTGTGCTGGTCTGGAGTTGCTGTACCTTCTGGAGAGGATCTTCCATCCGTGGGCACACGCATCCCTGCTCCCTGTGCTCTCCTTCTGCAGGTGTTTGGGCTCAGTTGAGTCTGGTGGAGTCTGGTGGAGGTCTGCGAGCACCTGGAGACTCCGTGCATCTCTCCTGCCAGGGATCCGGACTCCGTTTTGGAGATTATTATGTCTATTGGTACCGTCAGGCACCCGGTGGAAGTCTCGAGTGGGTGTCCTACCAAAGCAAATATGGTAGCACTGTAGAATATGGCAAAGCAGTGGAGGGCCGAGCCAGTGTCTCCCGGGACAATTCCCAGTCCAAGTCTTCTCTGTCCCTGAGCTCCCTGGTACCCCAGGACTCAGCCCACTACTTCTGTGCAGTTCGCACAGGGACAGGAAATCCAGCTGAGCTTTAACACAAACCTAGTGCCAGGGCCCCTCACCTTTCCTACATATATTGCTGCCACAGAGGCTACGTATATTGCAGCCTCTGGCTGCTGTAGGTGCTGTAGGAGCAACTGACTCCTTCCCACCCCTCTCTCTGCCCTATGCTCACCTCCTCATCCACCAAGGAGTCTGCAGGGCAGTAGGAAGCTGGATGGACACTAAGTGCATGTTATATTTATTCTATCCGTATCAGGATTTGGTAGGTGAGCTTGATGGTTGGACTTGATGATCTTACAGGTCTTTTCTAGCCTGAATGATTCTATGGTTCTGTGATTTCCGTGCACGTCACCAGCTGGGGATGCAGGCTGATTGTGAATGACTATAGCATCTCATGATACCAGCATGTACACAGGTCCTCATTCCTCTTGGTCTCCGTCTACAGCAAAGATTCCTTTTCCTACACCTTATGGAAGGCTGCCATGTGTGGGTGTGCAGCCTACCACCTCCTAGGACAGTTTCTAGGTGTTGAAATATATTGTCCTGCATGTTTTGCATCCCTGGGACTGCACTTGCTGCTTTTGTGCTGCCTCTGTGAGGATAGAAAGCTGAAGTGTTCCCTGACATGAACCTCCTACTGGGTCTTCTCACCCTCTCCATGTTCACTCGTGTGCCCCAGCAAAGGGGCCAGCAAGGACGTGGGCTGGGACAGACTGCAGCTGTGGCCTGTGCTGCCAGAGCATGATGCACCAGTAGAGGGGTGTCCAGGGATTCTCTCAGGTAGTGGGAGTACTCAAGAAATCCGTCATTACAAGTGAGCCAGAATGCTGGTTTTGTCTAGGATAGAGTTAATTTTCCTCCAAGTTCCTGGAAGGGTGCTGTGTTCTGTACTTAGCGTGAAAATAATGTTGATAACACACTGATGTTGTAATTGCTGCAGAGCAGTGCTTACAAGAAAGAAATAAAGGATTTTGTTTGTTTGTTTGTTTCTTTTGTTGTTGTTGTTATTGTTGTTGTAGTTGTGTTTCTTCATTTTTAGTTTGGTACAGCTTCCAGAGATATTTACAATTTATTGATTTTTTAAGGCCTTAATCCAAATAGGATATGTGCATGAGTCAACCCTCCAATATCACTTTCTCCCGGAATGCACTCAAAATATTTGAGACACACCAAGTTGAATTGTGACTTTTCTTCTAGTTAGCCTCAGGGGCATCTCTTCTGGTGTGTTGGTTATTGGTCCACCGGCCAGCTGACGGTGAGGATAAGAGAGGGAGTTAGGAGAAGCTTATCAAGTAGCGATAGAGCACTGACGGCTTTAAACTAGGATCACAGAATCACAGAATCACAGAATTTCTAGGTTGGAAGAGACCTCAAGATCATCGAGTCCAACCTCTGACCTAACGCTAACAGTCCCCACTAAACCATATCCCTAAGCTCTACATCTAAACGTCTTTTGAAGACTTCCAGGGATGGTGACTCCACCACTTCCCTGGGCAGCCTGTTCCAATGCCTCACAACCCTTTCAGTAAAGAAGTTCTTCCTAACCTAAAACTCCCCTGGCTAACAGCTGGGATGCTGCTTAGTGTCTTTGCTACCTATGGTGCATTGTGCAAATTAACTAAAGCAAGAATCTTGGGCCCCTTACCAAGGTCAGTCTCTTAATAAGAGTGTGAGCCTATCTTAAGAAACTGTTAGAAACTGGTGCTGCGGATGGACAAGAGCCAAGGAGCAACTGAGTCTGCGCAAAGACAAGAGGTCAACTAGCGGTGAGGAGGAAGAGTCGTCAGTCTTCATTGCCACGACCCCCAATGACCACCACCAGAATACACTACACAAGCGCAGATTGGAGGAGTTTATGGAAATGACTCCTTGGAACTAGTTTTAATACGAAGCGGGGACAGGTTATGAATTCGTATGGGCGTATTGTGAAACTTCGTGCATAGGTAACTCTTTCTGCATATAAGCAAGGAAAGTTGCGGTGTCAGGTGAGCACGTTTCTGACGGGACTACCCCCCGTGCTGCCCAGCGCTGAATAAACATACCTACATTACAATCTTACTGATTGTGGAGTCAGTTTTGTGCAAGTCAAAGCCAGGGCCAGGAGGCTCCCTCCCTGCCTCCGGCTGCCGGGGCGCCGCGCTCCTCCGCTCAGCCGGAGGCAGGGAGGGAGCCTCCTGGCCCTGCCCTCCCGGCGCTGCCCCGGCCTCGAGCCTCGAGCAGCCCGGCAGTGCCACGCCGGAGCCACACGGAAAAGGTGCTCGGCCGCTCGCTGCCTGCTGTGGCAATGGGAGCCGGCAATGAGAGCCTCATCTCTGCCCTCTTGCAGCTGGGAGCTCCCGTACTCAGGAGCTCTTGCTCCCATTGCAGCCCGAGCACTGACATTACTGTCAGGGAAGGAGATAGAGGAGGCAGCCACGGCCTGAAGCAGAGCAAAGCGTTTGTTGCAGATAGGTGGACCTCAGGTGTAGGGATCTAGAGCAGGAACTATGGTGGGGGGAGAGAGGAGCCAGCAGCCCTGTGACAGAGTGACTAAGCATGGGGTGATGTGGCAGGGAGGCTTCACAACATCCACAAAAGGGGGCTTATGCAGAACCACCTTCAGCACTTGCATGTAGCTCAGAAGGTCCTACAAGGCACCATCAAGGAGAAATCCCACAAGCCCTTTCTAAGCAGAAGGCATGCTGGGGTGCGTCTCCAAGTGTCATAAGCAAAGGTAGGGCTAAGGATGGAAAGGCTTTTCATGAGGGAACTCCATTTGTGGTGTCCTCAAAGCACAGACATTATGGATTCGTCTCGGCTTAAGTCATGAAACTGTGCAGCTTGACCAATGCTGCACCATGAGAGGACACGACACCTGCTGGTTTCACCCCCGAGCTCCAATACATCTTACTGAACCAGCAGGGACACCACAGTCTCCTGCAAACAGAGAGAAAGGGGAGCAGAAGAATGCAAGTATTGTACAAACTCCAAGATGACGAAGTGTGCTAGCAACTAATTGGAACATAAACTGAGTACAAGCTCAATATGATTTCAATTGGATTGAAAGTGATGGGCATATGGAGCAGGAGAAAGCAGAAGAGTAGCCACATGCTCTCAGTGCAGACTCAGACTCACCATCAGCTGGTCTGTGGACCAACAACCCACTCATCAGAAGGGATGCCCATGAGGCTAAATGGCAGGAAAGTCACAATCCAACCTGGTGCATCTTGAGCATTTTGAGCACGTTCCAGGGGATAGTGATACTGGAGGGGTAACTCATGCATGTGTTATTTATATTAAGGCCTTAAAGAATCAGTAAATTCTAAATAGAATATACTAGATCAGTGCAGATGTAAAAACATAGCCGTTCAATCACACTCATTCTTCCCTCTCTGGGATGGGGGATAAAATCAAAAAAAAAAAAAAAAAAAATTAAACTGAAGGCTTGTGGGTGGACCTGGAGACCGTCTAATGGAATAGAAAAGGGAAGATAATAATAACAATAATGATGATGACGATGCCAGTACTACTATTAATAGTACATACAAAATAAGTGATGCAGAATGCAATTGCAAACCACCCGCTGACTGATGCCCAACCTATCCCCGAGCAGCCAGTGTCCCCATCCCCGTCAGCCACCCCATACTAATTGGTCAGTGGAATGTCCTGTGGTAAGGAATATCCCTTTGGCTAGTTCGGGTCAGCTCTCCTGGTTCTGTCCCATCACAGCACCTGCTGCATCCCCACCCTGGCCACTGGCAGGAGAGCGTGAGAAGCTGAAAAGTACTTGGCTTAGTGTAAGCACTGCTCTGCAGCAATTATAACATCAGTGTGTTATCAACATTATTTTCACCCTGAGTCCAAAACACAGCACCCTACCAGACACTTGGAGGAAAACTAACTCTATCCTAGACAAAACCAGCATTCTGGCTCACTTGTAGTGAGGGATTTCTTGAGTAGTCCCACTATCTGAGAGAATCCCTGGACACCCCTCTACTGGTGCATCATGCTCTGGCAGCACAGGCCAAAGCTGCAGTCTGTCCCATTCCACGTCCTTGCTGGCCCCTTTGCTGGGACATGTGAGTGAACATGGAGAGGGTGAGAAGACCCAGTAGGAGGTTCATGTCAGGGAACACTTCAGCTTTCTGTCCCCACAGAGGCAGCACAGAAGTAGCAAGTGCAGTCCCAGGGATGCAAAACATGCAGGACAATACATATCAACACCTAGAAATTGTCCTAGGAGGTGGTGGGCTGCACACCCACACATGGCAGCCTTCCATAAGGTGTAGGAAAAGGAATTTTTACTCTAGACAGAGACCAAGAGGAATGTGGACCTGTGTGCATGCTGGTATCATGAGATGCTATAGTCATTCACAATCAGCCTGCATCCCCAGCTGGTGACGTGCATGGAAATCACAGAACCATAGAATCATTCAGGCTAGAAAAGACCTGTAAGATCATCAAGTCCAACCATCAGGCTCACCTACCAAATCGTGATATGGATAGACTAAAAATAACATGCACTTTGTGTCCATCCTGCGTCCCACTGCCCTGCAGACTCCTTGGTGGATGAGGAGGTGAGCATAGGGCAGAGAGAGGGGTGGGAAGGAGTCAGTTGCTCCTACAACACCTACTGCAGCCAGAGGCTGCAATATACGTAGCCTCTGTGGCAGCAATATATGTAGGAAAGGTGAGGGGCCCTGGCACTAGGTTTGTGTTAAAGCTCAGCTGGATTTCCTGTCCCTGTGCGAACTGCACAGAAGTAGTGGGCTGAGTCCTGGGGTACCAGGGAGCTCAGGGACAGAGAAGACTTGGACTGGGAATTGTCCCGGGAGACACTGGCTCGGCCCTCCACTGCTTTGCCATATTTTGCAGTGCTACCATAATAGCTTTGGTAGGACACCCACTCGAGACTTCCACCGGGTGTCTGACGGTACCACAAGACATCATAATCTTCAAAACAGAGTCCGGATCCCTGGCAGGAGAGGTGCACGGAGTCTCCAGGTGCTCGCAGACCTCCGCCAGACTCCACCAGACTCAACTGAGCCCAAACACCTGCAGAAGGAGAGCACAGGGAGTGGGGCAGTGTGTGGCCACGGATGGAGGAGGATGCTCTCTAGAAGCTCCAGTGACTCCAGCACAGCACAGACAGAAACGCCAACCCGCTTGCTCCACACAAAGCCCCTGGCCAGGGGCACTGCCCCGACTGCCCTCCTCGGGGCTCAGACAAGGCTGCTCCCAAAGCCTCCCCGACCCCGACAGCCTCCCTCTCCCGCACACACAGGACACGGCCCCGGCCCCAGCCCCGCTGCCCTCCCCGCCCGCCGCTCACCTGCCGGCCCCAAAGCCAAGGCCAAGGCCAGCAGCCGCGGCCCCAGCCCGCCCGCCATCGGGCCTTTTATTTTTTTTCCCCCTTCTTATTTTTGCATTTACTTATATCATCCTTATGTCAAATCTTGAGCCCTTTGTGTTGTTTGTTCTCCCCCTTTTTCTTTGGGGAGGGGGAGTGAGAGAGCGGCTGTGGTGGAACTCGGCTGTCCACCCAAGTAAAACAACCACAGAAGGATATTGAGTTGCTTGAGTATGTGCAAAGAGCAAGAAAGCTGGTGAGGGGACTAGAAAGCAAGTGTTCTCATCAGCAGCCGAGGGAACTGTTTTTTTTTTAGTGTAGAGAAAAGCAGGCTGAGGGGAGACCCGATCATTCTCTGCAGCTGTCTGAGAGAAGGTTGCAGCAAGGAGGTGTCGTTCTCCATGTTTCTATGATTCCATGGTTAAACACTGGACAGGTTTTCCCTCTGATCCTGAATGGGACTATTTTCTTGTGCAGAAGAGATGAACTGCTGAATTTATTTGCTGTGGAGGAACCACTAGTTTCCTGGGAGTTCAATGAGTCTGAGTGAGTTAGAGATGATTTATCGTGTGTCTCGCCAGGCGATCGATTCTGAGGCAGTCGTGTTCTGCAGCGGAGCAGGGGATTGCGGCTTGCAGGTGGATTTCTTCATGGAGGCCACTCGGTTTTCCGCATCCAGGCTGCTCGGGTCATCCGAGGGAACGACCAGGCTCGTGCCGGGGCGCCGCGCTCCTCCGCTCCCTCACAGGGCTGCCCCGCGCCCCGCCCCGCGGTCGCCTCCTCGTCCGCCGAAGGGGCCGCGGCCCCGCGGGGGGCGGTGTGGGCCGGGCCTGGGCGGGCGGAGCGGTGGGCGCTGCCCCGGCGAGGGCCCGACTTGTGGTGCGGGCAGGAGCGGCCCGAACTTGGCCCCGCTCTGCTCCTGTCCGCCTCCCGCCGGGCGCGGCAGGGCCCGATGGCGGGCGGGCTGGGGCCGCGGCTGCTGGCCTTGGCCTTGGCCTTGGGGCCGGCAGGTGAGCGGCGGGCGGGGAGGGCAGCGGGGCTGGGGCCGGGGCCGTGTCCTGTGTGTGCGGGAGAGGGAGGCTGTCGGGGTCGGGGAGGCTTTGGGAGTAGCCTTGTCTGAGCCCCGAGGAGGGCAGTCGGGGCAGTGCCCCTGGCGAGCGGCTTTCTCAAGAGTAAGGGGGTTAGCGGCTGAGGCTGTGCTGGTCTGGGGTTGGTGGGCCTTCTGGTTAGCATCCTTTTCTTTCTGTGTTCTCACTGCCTCACTCCATGTGCTCTCCTACAGGCGTGTGGGCACAGTGGAGGTTGGTGGTGTCTGGTGGAGGTCTGCGAGCACCTGGAGACTCCATGCAGCTCTCCTGCCAGGGATCTGGATTTACCTTTGGAAGTTATCTTGTCTTCTGGTACCGTCAGGCACCCAGTGGCAGTCTAGAGTGGGTGTCCTACATCAGCTCTCAGGGTGGAATTAAAAAATATGGCAAAGCAGTGGAGGGCCGAGCCAGTGTCTCCCGGGACAATTCCCAGTCCAAGTCCTCTCTGTCCCTGCCTGCCTTAGTACCCCAGGACTCAGCCCACTACTTCTGTGCAGTTCGCACAGGGACAGGAAACCCAGCTGAGCTTAAACACAAACCTGCTCCCAGGGTCCCTTCCCTTTTCTACATATATTGCTGCCACTGAGAACTGGGAGGTGCAGTAGAACCATATTCACATGCTGAAGAGGGCAGAGAATTGCCTTCAGATCAGCCCTTTCCCACTTTGCCTGTCGGGGCACATGGGATCAACAGCAGTGTCAGGAGCAAAAGGCCAGGTCAGCTGGAGTGCATCAAGGAGAGCTGCACAGGCTTCCTCATGAGAAGAAGTGCTGAGTGCTGCTCTTGGGTGCTAACAACCCCATTATATGAGATTGATGGAAGTAACAATGCCATTCAGGCTTGTGGAAGAGTGAATGGAAAGTGTCTTGTCCGAAGAGTACCTGCAAGAGCGCATTGCTTTTTGTTTGACAGTCAGCTGAACACGATCCAGTGGTGTGCCCCTGTTGCCATAAAGGCCAATCTCATCAGAAACAGTGAGGCCATCAGGAGTAGGGTAGTAATGGTCCTTTGGTATGTGGCTCTGGTGACAACACATCTCTGATACTGTGTTCATTTTGGTCCCCTCACTACAAGGAGGTGTGCTGGGTCTGGCTTGCATGCTAATTCTCCCTGCAGCAGCCCATACAGTGCTGTGCCCTGCACTTGTAGCCAGAAGAGCACTGGTGTCACACCAGCATTTCGTTTATTGTTGCCCACTACTGGCACAGCATCAGGACTCCCTCCAACCCCCCAGGAGCCAGCAGACTGGGGGTGTGTAAGTGATTGGGAGGGGACATCACTGGGGCAGCAGACCTAAACTGACCAAAGGGCTATTGCATGCCATATGATGTCACTCTGAGCAATAAATGTGGGAAAGGTGAAGGAGAGGTGGGGGGCCTCGTTGTGGAAGGGTGTGCTCTCCCAAACAACCACTATGTGTATTGAGGTCCCGCTTCCCAGGATGTGGCTGAACACTGCTTGTTGATTGTAACTAGGGTAACTTTTTTTTTTTTTTATTTTTTTTTCATTTTCCCTTTACTTATATCATCCTTAGGTCAAACCTTGAGCCCTTTGTGTTGTTTGTTCTCCCCATTTTTCTTTGAGGAGGGGGAGTGAGAGAGCGGCTGTGGTGGAACTCGGCTGTCCACCCAAGTAAAACGACCACAGAAGGATATTGAGTTGCTTGAGTATGTGCAAAGAGCAAGAAAGCTGGTGAGGGGACTAGAAAGCAAGTGTTCTCATCAGCAGCCGAGGGAACTGTTTTTTTTTTAGTGTAGAGAAAAGCAGGCTGAGGGGAGACCCGATCATTCTCTGCAGCTGTCTGAGAGAAGGTTGCAGCAAGGAGGTGTCGTTCTCCATGTTTCTATGATTCCATGGTTAAACACTGGACAGGTTTTCCCTCTGATCCTAAATGGGACTATTTTCTTGTGCAGAAGAGATGAACTGCTGAATTTATTTGCTGTGGAGGAACCTCTACTTTCCCGGGAGGTCGATGAGTCTGAGTGAGTTAGAGATGATTTATCGTGTGTCTCGCCAGGCGATCGATTCTGAGGCAGTCGTGTTCTGCAGCGGAGCAGGGGATTGCGGCTTGCAGGTGGATTTCTTCATGGAGGCCACTCGGTTTTCCGCATCCAGGCTGCTCGGGTCGTCCGAGGGAACGACCAGGCTCGTGCCGGGGCGCCGCGCTCCTCCGCTCCCTCACAGGGCTGCCCCGCGCCCCGCCCCGCGGCCGCCTCCTCGTCCGCCGAAGGGGCCGCGGCCCCGCGGGGGGCGGTGTGGGCCGGGCCTGGGCGGGCGGAGCGGTGGGCGCTGCCCCGGCGAGGGCCCGACTTGTGGTGCGGGCAGGAGCGGCCCGAGCTTGGCCCCGCTCTGCTCCTGTCCGCCTCCCGCCGGGCGCGGCAGGGCCCGATGGCGGGCGGGCTGGGGCCGCGGCTGCTGGCCTTGGCCTTGGCCTTGGGGCCGGCAGGTGAGCGGCGGGCGGGGAGGGCAGATTGGTAGGGGTCCGTGTCCGGTGTGTGCGGGAGAGGGAGGCTGTCAGGGACGCTTAGAGAAGAACTCCGTGTGAGTCCCGAGGAGGGCAGTCGGGGCAGTGCACCTGCCGAGTGGCTTTCTTGCATGTTAGTGGGTTGGCGACTGAGGCTTTGCTGGTCTGGGGTTGGTGGGCCTTCTGGTTAGCATCCTCTTCTTTCTGTGCGCACACACTGCCCTACTCCATGTGCTCTGCTGCAGGTGTGTGGGCTCAGTGGAGGTTGGTGGAGTCTGGCGGAGGTGTGAAAACACCTGGGAACTCCGTGAAGCTCTCCTGCCAGGGATCCGGATTCACCTTCAGTTCATTTGCTATATGGTGGTACCGACAGGCACCTGGTGGCAGTCCCAAGTGGGTGTCTTACATCGGCGGGCTATCTGGTGCTACAAGGCAATACGGGGCTGCAGTACAAGGTCGAGCCACAGCCTCCCGGGACAATTCACGGGCCGAATCATCTCTGTCCCTCCAGCATCTGCATGTGGGGGACTCAGCCCGCTATTTCTGTGCTGTTCGCACAAGGACAGGAAATCCATCAGAGCTTAAACAAAAATCCCTTTGCAGGGCGTGGCCAGGACTGTGCGAGCTGCAGAGCTCATCTGGGTTGTGTCCGCTGTAGGCTGCTCCCAGGGAGCAAGGTTGCATCACTGTATGCCACAGATGGCCCTGTCCTTTCTGCCAAGAGCTCCTTTCTCTTAACACTACGTTCTTTCTCTGAAGTCCCCAAAACCCATAATGTAATCTGAGGAGGATGTTTAGCATATTTCTGGTCACCAAACCAGCTTGCATAGTTTAGCTGCCTTCAGCCCCTCTCTGCCTGCCTTTGGTCTCCTTCTTCACTTGGGCTTTAGAAAAGATGTTGCCTATTTCCATTGTTACTTCCCTCCGTGACCCGTCCCTGTGCCATTTTCATGAGCTGGAAAAGGAAAAGCAGTTGTGTGAAGAGCTGTGCTGTGACTCCAGTTGTGTTTCAGGGCAGTAAGATCCAAGCAATGAAGTCTGCATTGCGGGGCTGAGCACAGTACACAGAGACCCTGCAATGCACTTATACGTCCAGCATTTTTTACATTTACATGGCCTGTCACCAGCAGCATTGCAGTTGTCAGTACTTGCTCCAGACAAGGGCCAAGGAGGCTACTACAGCCCTAGGCCTGTACAGTTGCTGCAGAGAATGGGATTGCTGAATCTCCTGCAGTGTGCCCAAGGTCTTTCTCTAGGAGATACTCCATAGAATATAGTATGGGAAAGATTGGGAGAATCCCTTGTTGCTCAAAAATCTTCTCTCCCACCCTAGCCTCAGGCTATGGCTCATCCTAATTGCACTGCAAGTACCCAGGAGGCAGCAAGCAGCTACATTCAACCTGTCCAGAGGAATAGGTTTAGTTCTTAGGAAATTACAAGCAAAATCCCTTTGACAGTGGGCTATGAAGAACAATAGATATACCAGCCCTCACAAAAAATCCATAAACTTTGTCCTGTAGGCAAATTCTGTTGTTGATAGAATAGAAAGAAGGGATGCCACCCAAAGGGACCTGGACATGCTTGAGAAGTGGGCACACATGAACCTAATGAGATTCCACAAGTCTAAGTGTAAGGTGCTACACCTGGGCTGGGGCAGTCCCAGACATGAGTACAGACTGGATGAAGAACTCCTAGAGTGCAGCCCTGCTGAGAAGGACTTCGGTATTCTGCTGGATGAAAAGCTTCACATGAGGTGTCAATGTGCGGCTTGCAGCCCAGAAGGCCAACGGCATCCTGGGGTGCATTAAAAGAGGAGTGGCCATCAGGTCGAGGGAGGTGGTTGTCTCCCTGTAATCTGCCCTTGTGATGCCCCACTTGGAGTACTGTGTCCAGGTCTGGAGCCCCCAGCACAAGAAGGATGTTGATCTGTTAGAGCAGGTCCACAGGAGTGTCACAAAAATGATCAGAGGTACAAATATATATATTTTTAATTTTCCCAAGTACATGATCTGCCAGTTTAAAGTAGCAATGATTTGCGTGTCAGTGTGACTGTGTGTGTGTGAGGAGGGGTGGTGCTTCTTTTCTGTGTACAAGCATGGGAGGAGGGCTATGTATAAAAAGGTTAGAGAATACATTGTGGAATTCCCTAAAATCTCGGAAAATTGTCCCATGGGAAGTCTGAGTCATGGCTCACTGGAAAGCAAGGGTAATAGGAGGGGCAGTGCTGACCTTATTTTAAAAAATAGCAATGTCTTCTGCTTTGTGAAAGAACCTGTAAAATGGACTAACATTACAAAGAGTCCCAAGCCCCCAGTGGTTCCAAAACCTAAGAACAATGTTTAGCTGTCTTCAATACTGTGATGTGACTGAGCTGTCAGCACAGAGGTGATGCAGAAGCAGGTCACCCCTGAGGATCAATCGGTTGTGCTGGAGTTAGACCAAAAGTACAGGATCCATCAGGCCACAGCCACCCCACGTTGCAGTGCCTGGGGAGATACTGCTATGAAAGACGTACCAGTGGACATGCCTATGTGGAGCGGAGAAGGCTTCTCCTTTCAGTCCGGAGAAGATGTGGCTCGGTCTGCTTAGTGGAGGCCTCTCTCCCGCTCCCTGAAAGGAAGTTGTGGGGAGCTGTGGGCCGGCCTGTTCTCGCTGATAACGAGCGATAGGACAAGAGGGGCCACGGCCCCGCGGGGGGCGGTGTGGGCCGGGCCTGGGCGGGCGGAGCGGTGGGCGCTGCCCCGGCGAGGGCCCGACTTGTGGTGCGGGCAGGAGCGGCCCGAGCTTGGCCCCGCTCTGCTCCTGTCCGCCTCCCGCCGGGCGCGGCAGGGCCCGATGGCGGGCGGGCTGGGGCCGCGGCTGCTGGCCTTGGCCTTGGCCTTGGGGCCGGCAGGTGAGCGGCGGGCGGGGAGGGCAGCGGGGCCTGGGCGGTGTTGGGGCTGGGGCTGAAACGTGTCGGGGCTGGGCCAGCGGGTGGCCGTGACCGACGTGGAGCGTCTCCTGGTGCTGTCCCGCCGGGCGCACTGGGGTCCGGCTCTCTCCTTCGTCGCTGTGGAGTGTACTGTGTGTGTGGGAGTGGTAGGCTGCCCAGGTCAGGGAGGCTTTGGGAGCAGCCCCGTCTGAGTCCCGAGGAGGGCAGTCGGCGCAGTGCCCCTGGCCTCGGGCTTTGTCGGGAGCAACGGGATTGGTGTTACAGGTTGTGCTGTGCTGGAGTCACTGGAGCGTCTAGACAGCATCCTCCTCTATCCTTGGCCACACACTGCCCCAGTCTCTACGCTCTCCTTCTACAGGCGTTTGGGCTCAGTTGAGTCTGACAGAGTCTGGCGGAGGTCTGCGAGCACCTGGAGACTCCGTGCAGCTCTCCTGCCAGGGATCCGGACTCAACTTTGAAGAGTATTCTGTCCGCTGGTTCCGTCAGGCACGCGGTGGTGGTCTTGAGTGGGTGTCTTACATAAGCAGCCGGTCTGGTACTGTAAAGCAATACGGGGCTGCAGTAGAAGGTCGAGCCACAGCCTCCCGGGACAATTCACAGGCTGAGTCATCTCTGTCCCTCCAGCATCTGCATGTGGGGGACTCAGCCCGCTATTTCTGTGCTGTTCGCACAGGGACAGGAAATCCAGCAGAGCTTTAACAAAAATCCCTTTGCAGGGCATGGCCAGGACTGTGTTAGCTGCAGGGCTGGTTTGGGCTATGTAAGCTGTGGGCTGCTTTCAGGGAGCAAGGGTGCATCACAGATGGCCCTGTCCTTTCTGTAAGAGTTCCTTTCTCTTAATCACCCCTTTCTCTTAAGTGAGCAACTGAGGCCAACTGCATCCTGTGCTGCAGTAATAGAGGAGTGGGTATAGGTAGAGATAGCTGATTGTCTGCCTCTAATCTCCCCCTATTATGCCCCACTTGGAGTACTGTGTCCAGGTCTGGAGCTCCCAGCACAAGAAGGATGTTGATCTGTTAGAGCAGGTCCAGAGGAGTGCCACAAATATGGTCATGGGGCTGGAGCAGGTCTCATATGAAAAAAGGCTGAGAGATCTGGGGCTATTTATCCCACAGAAGCAAAAGCTTCCAGGTGACCTCATTGCAACCTTTCAGTATTTGACGGGGGCTTGTAGAAGGGATGGAGAGCAACTCTTTACTCATTTGGATGTTGACAGGATGAGGGGGAATGGTTTTAAACTAAAAGAGGGGAAATATAGAAGAGAAGTTAGGAGGGCCCAGGTGGGGCACCACTTTCTTCACTCAGAGGGTGGTGAGGCACTGGTACAGGTTGCCCAGTGAGGCTGTAGATGCCCCACCCTTGGAGGTGTTCAAGACCAGGTTGGATGAGGCTCTGATCAACCTGATCTCTTGGGTGGCATCCCTGCCTAAGGCAGGGGTTTGGAACTAAATGGTTTTTGGTGTCCCTTCCATCCCATGCCATTCTATGACTCTATTAATTTAGCATATAACCGAGTATGAAAAGCCTGCAAACTGAAGCATTGTGCTAAGGTGTTGTTATGTCCTATCTTACAGGTAAACCTTTGAAGAACCAGAATTTGAAGGCAATAACCAAAATGAGTACAACATTTTTTTTTCCCATAGTACATGATCTGCCAGTTTAAAGGAGCAATGCTTTTCATGTCTGTGTGACTGTGTGTGTGTGAGGAGGGGTGGTGCTTCTTTTCTGTGTACGAGCATGGGAGGAGGGCTATGTATAAAAAGGTTAGAGAATACATTGTGGAATTCCCCAAAATCTCAGAAAATTGTCCCAATGGATGTCTGAGTCATGGCTCACTGGAAAGCAAGGGTAATAGGAGGGGCAGTGCTGACCTTATTTTAAAAAATAGCAATGCCTTCTGCTTTGTGAAAGAACCTGTAAAGTGGACTAATATTACAAAATGTCCCAAGCCCCCAGTGGTTCCAAAACCTAAGAACAACGTTTAGCTGTCTTCAATACTGTGATGTGACTGAGCTGTCAGCACAGAGGTGATGCAGAAGCAGGTCACCCCTGAGGATCAATCGGTTGTGCTGGAGTTAGACCAAAAGTACAGGATCCATCAGGCCACAGCCACCCCACGTTGCAGTGCCTGGGGAGATACTGCTATGAAAGACGTACCAGTGGACATGCCTATGTGGAGCGGAGAAGGCTTCTCCTTTCAGTCCGGAGAAGATGTGGCTCGGTCTGCTTAGTGGAGGCCTCTCTCCCGCTCCCTGAAAGGAAGTTGTGGGGAGCTGTGGGCCGGCCTGTTCTCGCTGATAACGAGCGATAGGACAAGAGGGGCCGCGGCCCCGCGGGGGGCGGTGTGGGCCGGGCCTGGGCGGGCGGAGCGGTGGGCGCTGCCCCGGCGAGGGCCCGACTTGTGGTGCGGGCAGGAGCGGCCCGAGCTTGGCCCCGCTCTGCTCCTGTCCGCCTCCCGCCGGGCGCGGCAGGGCCCGATGGCGGGCGGGCTGGGGCCGCGGCTGCTGGCCTTGGCCTTGGCCTTGGGGCCGGCAGGTGAGCGGCGGGCGGGGGGGGCAGATTGGTAGGGGTCCGTGTCCGGTGTGTGCGGGAGAGGGAGGCTGTAGGGGTCGGGGAGGCTTTGGGAGCAGCCCCGTCTGAGTCCCGAGGAGGGCAGTCGGGGCAGTGCCCCTGGCCAGGGGCTTTAGTGGGAGAAAATTGGTTTTTATCTCTGGCAGCCCCAGACAAGGGGCATGAGGTTTCCTGGGGACCCGCCTCCCTCTGTGGGCACACACTGCCTTGTTCCGAGTGCTTTCCTTCCACAGGGGTGTGGGCACAGCCGAGCATTGTGGAGGTCTGCAGCTGGCTGGGGGCTCCGTGGTCCCCTCCTGGCAGGGTTCCGGAATCAGGCAAGGTGGCAGTGTTGAGTGGGCATCCTTCATCAGCACAGATTCCACATACACTGAATTCTGGCCAGAAGTGGAGGGCCGAGCCATGGCTTCCCTTGATGACTTCTTGTCTGAGGCGCATCAGTCCCTGAGTGCCCTGTGCCTTCAGGACTCAGCCTGCAGTTTCTGTGATGTTAGCACAAGGACAGAAAATCCAGCTGAGCTTTAACAAAAACCTCTTTCCAGTTCACAGCCAAGGCTGCATGAGCTGCAGGGATGGCAGGAGCTGGGGGAGCTTTGGGCTGGTTGCAGGGAGAAAGGGAACATTACCACACACCGCTGATGGCCTCGTCCTTTCTGCAAAAGTTCCTTTCTCTTAACCACCCCTTTTTTCCTCAGTAGTCCCAGAAACAGTACTGTAGCCTGAGGAGGATTTTCAGCATATTTCTTGTCACCCAAGCATCTTGGCCAATCTGCCTGCAGTTCATCTCCACCTGCCCTTGTTCCCTTTTTCCCTTGGGGACTGAAAAGCATTTGGGTTCTAGCAACAGCATTGCCTGCTTCCATCAAGATGTGTGTGGGTCATTTTTATGTGCCTGTGAGAGTGAAGAAGTGGGTGATTAACTCTGCCGTGGTTTCAGGTACAGTTCAGGGTGATGAAATCCAACCAACGAGGTCTACAGTGTGGGGACAAGCAGGGCAAACAGAGACTTTGCAGTGTACTTACATCTCCAACGCCTCTTATATTTACGTGGCTTGGTACCGGCAGCATCCCAGTGGGTCCCTGCAGTACTTGCTCCAGAGCAAGGGCCGGGGAGGCTCCTACATTCACACAGCCCCATTTGCCCGCAAGAGGTTTTCTGGCAAGGCTGATGAGAGCTCTGGGACATTGTTCATCCATGCACTGGAGCTGAAGGACAATGCACTGTATTACTGCACCCTGCAGGGACCACAGTGAGAGGTACCCCAGGGCACCTCGACAACATCAAGTTCCTCCACTCCCTCTTGCCTGTTCACAAGTTGTGGTAGGTTGAAGTTGGCTGGCTGTCAGTCAACTCTTACTTTCTGGAGGTGGGTGGAGAAAATATGGTGAAAAAACTCCTGAGTCAAGCTAAAGACAGGGAGATCACTTACCAGTTTGCATCACATGCAGGGCGTGGCCAGGACTGCATGAGCTGCAGGGCTGGTTTGGGCCGTGTCAGCTGGCTGTAGGCTGCTCCCAGGGAGCAAGGTTGCATCACTGTATACCACAGATGGCCCTGTCCTTTCTGCAAGAGCTCTTTTCTCTTAATCACTTCTTTATTTCTCCAAAGTCCCCAAAACCCACAATGTAATCTGAGGAGGATGTTTAGCATATTTCTGGTCACCAAAATAGCTTGCATAGTTTAGCTTCCTTCAGCCCCTCTCTGCCTGCCTTTGGTCTCCTTCTTCACTTGGGCTTTAGAAAAAATGTTGCCTATTTCCATTGTTACTTCCCTCAGTGACCCGTCCCTGTGCCATTTCCATGAGCTGGAAAAGGAAAAGCAGTTGTGTGAAGAGCTGTGCTGTGACTCCAGTTGTGTTTCAGGGCAGTAAGATCCAAGTAATGAAGTCTGCATTGCGGGGCTGAGCACAGTACACAGAGACTCTGCGATGCATTTATAGGTGCAGATGTGAGTAGAGACTGGATGAAGAACTCCTAGAGAGCAGCCCTGCTGAGAAGGACTTGGGGGTTCTGCTGGATAAAAAGCTCGACATGAAGCATCAGTGCGCGGCTTGCAGCCCAGAAGGCCAACTGCATTCTGGGCTGCATTAAATGAGGAGTGGCTATCATGTTGAGGGAGGTGTTTGTCTCCCTGTAATCTGCCCTTGTGAGGCCCCACTGGATCCCACAATACTGGATTGGCACTGATTCAAATACCAATGTGGCAATTAGCATCTGTAGCAGTCCTGCTCATGGATGGGTTGTCAGTTCACAGGCAGTTGATGGTGAGTCTGAGTCCACACCAAGAACACGCGGCTTCTTCTTTTGTACATTTTCATATGCCCCCTGCTCAGTCCTCTCAAGGCAATTAAATGGAAATCTGGTGCTCATGATGAGCTTGTGCTTAGCTTCGTGTCCTGGCTGTCTTCCTCTTTCCCCCTCCCTGACAGTAATGTCAGTGCTCAGGCTGTGATGGGACCAAGAGCTCCTGAGCACGGGAACTTCCAGCTGCAGGATGGCAGAGATGAGGCTCTCGCTGCCGGCTCCCGTGGCCACAGCAGGCAGCGAGCGGCCGAGCAGCTTTTCCGTGTGGCTCCGGCGCAGCACTGCCGGGTCCCTCCTGCCGGGCTGCGCGACGCTCGAGGATCGAGGCCGGGGCAGCGCCGGGAAGGCAGGGCCAGGAGGCTCCCTCCCTGCCTCCGGCTGCCGGGGCGCCGCGCTCCTCCGCTCCCTCACAGGGCTGCCCCGCGCCCCGCCCCGCGGCCGCCTCCTCGTCCGCCGAAGGGGCCGCGGCCCCGCGGGGGGCGGTGTGGGCCGGGCCTGGGCGGGCGGAGCGGTGGGCGCTGCCCCGGCGAGGGCCCGACTTGTGGTGCGGGCAGGAGCGGCCCGAGCTTGGCCCCGCTCTGCTCCTGTCCGCCTCCCGCCGGGCGCGGCAGGGCCCGATGGCGGGCGGGCTGGGGCCGCGGCTGCTGGCCTTGGCCTTGGCCTTGGGGCCGGCAGGTGAGCGGCGGGCGGGGAGGGCAGCGGGGCCTGGGCGGTGTTGGGGCTGGGGCTGAAGCTGGAGTCGGGGCTGGGCCGGCGGGTGGCCGTGACCGACGTGGAGCGTCTCCTGGTGCTGCCCCGCCGGGCTTACTGCAGCCTGGCGCTCGCCGTCGTTATCAGTTAGGGTCAGGTGTGTGGGGGAGAGGGAGGTTGTCCGGGTCGGCGATGCTTTGGGAGCAGCCCCGTGTGAGCCCCGAGCAGGGCCTTTGGGGCTGTGCTCCTGGCCAGGGGCTTTGTGTGGAGCAAGGGGGTTGGCGTTTTTTTCTGTGCTGGGCTGGTGTTGCTGGAGCTTCTGGAGGGCATCTTCCATCCGTGGGTACATGCATCTCTCCTCTCTATGCTCTCCTTCTGCAGGCGTTTGGGCTCAGTTGAGTCTGACAGAGTCTGGCGGAGGTCTGCGAGCACCTGGAGACTCCGTGCAGCTCTCCTGCCAGGGATCCGGACTCAACTTCGAAGAGTATTCTGTCCGCTGGTTCCGTCAGGCACCCAGTGGCAGTCTCGAGTGGGTGTCTTACATCAGCAGCCCCTCTGGTGCTACAACGCAATACGGGGCTGCAGTACAAGGTCGAGCCACAGCCTCCCGGGACAATTCACGGGCTGAATCATCTCTGTCCCTCCAGCATCTGCATGTGGGGGACTCAGCCCGCTATTTCTGTGCTGTTCGCACAGGGACAGGAAATCCATCAGAGCTTTAACAAAAATCCCTTTGCAGGGCATGGCCAAGACTGTGTGAGCTGCAGAGCTGGTTTGGGCTATGTAAGCTGTGGGCTGCTCCCAGGGAGCAAGGGTGCATCACAGATGGCCCTATCCTTTCTGCAAGAGTTTCTTTCTCTTAATCACCCCTTTCTCTTAAGTGAGCAACTGAGGCCAACTGCATCCTGTGCTGCAGTAATAGAGGAGTGGGTATAGGTAGAGATAGTTGATTGTCTTCCTCTAATCTCTCCTTGTGATGCCCCACTTGGAGTACTGTGTCTAGGTCTGGACCCCCCAGCACAAGAAGGATGAGGTCCAGAGGAGTGCCATAAATATGGTCATGGGGCTGGAGCACGTCTCATATGAAAAAAGGCTGAGAGATCTGGGGCTGTTCAGCCTACAGAAGCAAAGTCTTCTGGGTAACCTCATTGCAACCTTTCAGTACTTGAAGGGGACTTGTAGAAGGGATGGAGAGCAACTCTCTGCTCGTTTGGATGTTGACAGGATGAGGGGGAATGGTTTTAAACTAAAAGAGGGGAAATATAGAAGAGACGTTAGGAGGGCCCAGGTGGGGCACCACTTTCTTCACTCAGAGGGTGGTGAGGCACTGGTACAGGTTGCCCAGAGAGGTTGTGGATGCCCCACCCTTGGAGGTGTTCAAGACCAGGTTGGATGAGGCTCTGATCAACCTGATCTCTTGGGTGGCATCCCTGCCTAAGGCAGGGGTTTGGAACTATATGGTTTTTGACGTCCCTTCCATCCCAAGCCATTCTATGACTCTATTAATTTAGCATATAACCGAGTATGAAAAGCCTGCAAACTGAAGCATTGTGCTAAGGTATTGTTAGGTCCTGTCTTATAGGTAAACCTTTGAAGAACCAGAATTTGAAAAGGCAATAACCAGAATGAGTACAAATATATATATATATACATTTCTGAAGTATATGATCTGCCAGTTTCAAGCAGCAATGATTTGCATGTGTGACTGTGTGTGTATGCAGGAGGGGTGGTGCTTCTTTTCTGTGTACAAGCGTGGGAGGAGGGCTATGTATAAAAAGGTTAGAGAATACATTGTGGAATTCCCCAAAATCTCGGAAAATTGTCCCATGGGAAGTCTGAGTCATGGCTCACTGGAAAGCAAGGGTAATAGGAGGGGCAGTGCTGACCTTATTTTAAAAAATAGCAATGCCTTCTGCTTTGTGAAAGAACCTGTAAAGTGGACTAATATTACAAAATGTCCCAAGCCCCCAGTGGTTCCAAAACCTAAGAACAACGTTTAGCTGTCTTCAATACTGTGATGTGACTGAGCTGTCAGCACAGAGGTGATGCAGAAGCAGGTCACCCCTGAGGATCAATCGGTTGTGCTGGAGTTAGACCAAAAGTACAGGATCCATCAGGCCACAGCCACCCCACGTTGCAGTGCCTGGGGAGATACTGCTATAAAAGACGTACCAGTGGACATGCCTATGTGGAGCGGAGAAGGCTTCTCCTTTCAGTCCGGAGAAGATGTGGCTCGGTCTGCTTAGTGGAGGCCTCTCTCCCGCTCCCTGAAAGGAAGTTGTGGGGAGCTGTGGGCCGGCCTGTTCTCGCTGATAACGAGCGATAGGACAAGAGGGGCCGCGGCCCCGCGGGGGGCGGTGTGGGCCGGGCCTGGGCGGGCGGAGCGGTGGGCGCTGCCCCGGCGAGGGCCCGACTTGTGGTGCGGGCAGGAGCGGCCCGAGCTTGGCCCCGCTCTGCTCCTGTCCGCCTCCCGCCGGGCGCGGCAGGGCCCGATGGCGGGCGGGCTGGGGCCGCGGCTGCTGGCCTTGGCCTTGGCCTTGGGGCCGGCAGGTGAGCGGCGGGCGGGGAGGGCAGCGGGGCTGGGGCCGGGGCCGTGTCCTGTGTGTGCGGGAGAGGGAGGCTGTCGGGGTCGGGGAGGCTTTGGGAGCAGCCTTGTCTGAGCCCCGAGGAGGGCAGTCGGGGCAGTGCCCCTGGCCAGGGGCTTTGTGTGGAGCAAGCGGGTTGGCGTTTCTGTCTGTGCTGTGCTGGAGTCACTGGAGCTTCTAGAGAGCATCCTCCTCCATCCGTGGCCACACACTGCCCCACTCCCTGTGCTCTCCTTCTGCAGGTGTTTGGGCTCAGTTGAGTCTGGTGGAGTCTGGCGGAGGTCTGCGAGCACCTGGAGACTCCGTGCACCTCTCCTGCCAGGGATCCGGACTCCGTTTTGAAGATTATGATGTCTTGTGGTACCGTCATACACCCGGTGGAAGTCTCGAGTGGGTGTCCTACCAAAGCTATTATGGTAGCACTGCAAAATATGGCAAAGCAGTGGAGGGCCGAGCCAGTGTCTCCTGGGACAACTCCCAGTCCAAGTCTTCTCTGTCCCTGAGCTCCCTGGTACCCCAGGACTCAGCCCACTACTTCTGTGCAGTTCGCACAGGGACAGGAAATCCAGCTGAGCTTTAACATAAACCTAGTGCCAGGGCCCCTCACCTTTCCTACATATATTGCTGCCACAGAGGCTACGTATATTGCAGCCTCTGGCTGCAGTAGGTGTTGTAGGAGCAACTGACTCCTTCCCACCCCTCTCTCTGCCCTATGCTCACCTCCTCATCCACCAAGGAGTCTGCAGGGCAGTGGGACGCAGGATGGACACAAAGTGCATGTTATTTTTAGTCTATCCATATCACGATTTGGTAGGTGAGCCTGATGGTTGGACTTGATGATCTTACAGGTCTTTTCTAGCCTGAATGATTCTATGGTTCTGTGATTTCCATGCACGTCACCAGCTGGGGATGCAGGCTGATTGTGAATGACTATAGCATCTCATGATACCAGCATGCACACAGGTCCACATTCCTCTTGGTCTCTGTCTAGAGTAAAAATTCCTTTTCCTACACCTTATGGAAGGCTGCCATGTGTGGGTGTGCAGCCCACCACCTCCTAGGACAATTTCTAGGTGTTGATATGTATTGTCCTGCATGTTTTGCATCCCTGGGACTGCACTTGCTACTTCTGTGCTGCCTCTGTGGGGACAGAAAGCTGAAGTGTTCCCTGACATGAACCTCCTACTGGGTCTTCTCACCCTCTCCATGTTCACTCACATGTCCCAGCAAAGGGGCCAGCAAGGACGTGGAATGGGACAGACTGCAGCTTTGGCCTGTGCTGCCAGAGCATGATGCACCAGTAGAGGGGTGTCCAGGGATTCTCTCAGATAGTGGGACTACTCAAGAAATCCCTCACTACAAGTGAGCCAGAATGCTGGTTTTGTCTAGGATAGAGTTAGTTTTCCTCCAAGTGTCTGGTAGGGTGCTGTGTTTTGGACTCAGGGTGAAAATAATGTTGATAACACACTGATGTTATAATTGCTGCAGAGCAGTGCTTACACTAAGCCAAGTACTTTTCAGCTTCTCACGCTCTCCTGCCAGTGGCCAGGGTGGGGATGCAGCAGGTGCTGTGATGGGACAGAACCAGGAGAGCTGACCCGAACTAGCCAAAGGGATATTCCTTACCACAGGACATTCCACTGACCAATTAGTATGGGGTGGCTGACGGGGATGGGGACACTGGCTGCTCGGGGATAGGTTGGGCATCAGTCAGCGGGTGGTTTGCAATTGCATTCTGCATCACTTATTTTGTATGTACTATTAATAGTAGTACTGGCATCGTCATCATCATTATTGTTATTATTATCTTCCCTTTTCTATTCCATTAGACGGTCTCCAGGTCCACCCACAAGCCTTCAGTTTAATTTTTTTTTTTTTTTTTGATTTTATCCCCCATCCCAGAGAGGGAAGAATGAGTGTGATTGAACGGCTATGTTTTTACATCTGCACTGATCTAGTATATTCTATTTAGAATTTACTGATTCTTTAAGGCCTTAATATAAATAACACATGCATGAGTTACCCCTCCAGTATCACTATCCCCTGGAACGTGCTCAAAATGCTCAAGATGCACCAGGTTGGATTGTGACTTTCCTGCCATTTAGCCTCATGGGCATCCCTTCTGATGAGTGGGTTGTTGGTCCACAGACCAGCTGATGGTGAGTCTGAGTCTGCACTGAGAGCATGTGGCTACTCTTCTGCTTTCTCCTGCTCCATATGCCCATCACTTTCAATCCAATTGAAATCATATTGAGCTTGTACTCAGTTTATGTTCCAATTAGTTGCTAGCACACTTCGTCATCTTGGAGTTTGTACAATACTTGCATTCTTCTGCTCCCCTTTCTCTCTGTTTGCAGGAGACTGTGGTGTCCCTGCTGGTTCAGTAAGATGTATTGGAGCTCGGGGGTGAAACCAGCAGGTGTCGTGTCCTCTCATGGTGCAGCATTGGTCAAGCTGCACAGTTTCATGACTTAAGCCGAGACGAATCCATAATGTCTGTGCTTTGAGGACACCACAAATGGAGTTCCCTCATGAAAAGCCTTTCCATCCTTAGCCCTACCTTTGCTTATGACACTTGGAGAGGCACCCCAGCATGCCTTCTGCTTAGAAAGGGCTTGTGGGATTTCTCCTTGATGGTGCCTTGTAGGACCTTCTGAGCTACATGCAAGTGCTGAAGGTGATTCTGCATAAGCCCCCTTTTGTGGATGTTGTGAAGCCTCCCTGCCACATCACCCCATGCTTAGTCACTCTGTCACAGGGCTGCTGGCTCCTCTCTCCCCCCACCATAGTTCCTGCTCTAGATCCCTACACCTGAGGTCCACCTATCTGCAACAAACGCTTTGCTCTGCTTCAGGCCGTGGCTGCCTCCTCTATCTCCTTCCCTGACAGTAATGTCAGTGCTCGGGCTGCAATGGGAGCAAGAGCTCCTGAGTACGGGAGCTCCCAGCTGCAAGAGGGCAGAGATGAGGCTCTCATTGCCGGCTCCCATTGCCACAGCAGGCAGCGAGCGGCCGAGCACCTTTTCCGTGTGGCTCCGGCGTGGCACTGCCGGGCTGCTCGAGGCTCGAGGCCGGGGCAGCGCCGGGAGGGCAGGGCCAGGAGGCTCCCTCCCTGCCTCCGGCTGCCGGGGCGCCGCGCTCCTCCGCTCCCTCACAGGGCTGCCCCGCGCCCCGCCCCGCGGCCGCCTCCTCGTCCGCCGAAGGGGCCGCGGCCCCGCGGGGGGCGGTGTGGGCCGGGCCTGGGCGGGCGGAGCGGTGGGCGCTGCCCCGGCGAGGGCCCGACTTGTGGTGCGGGCAGGAGCGGCCCGAGCTTGGCCCCGCTCTGCTCCTGTCCGCCTCCCGCCGGGCGCGGCAGGGCCCGATGGCGGGCGGGCTGGGGCCGCGGCTGCTGGCCTTGGCCTTGGCCTTGGGGCCGGCAGGTGAGCGGCGGGCGGGGAGGGCAGCGGGGCCTGGGCGGGGTTGGGGCTGGGGCTGAAGCTGGAGTCGGGGCTGGGCCGGCGGGTGGCCGTGACCGACGTGGAGCGTCTCCTGGTGCTGCCCCGCCGGGCGTAGTGGGGTCCGGCGCTCTCCGTCGTCGTTGTGGAGGGTCTGGTGTGTGCGGGAGAGGGATGCAGGCCGGGGCGGGGTTGCATTGGGAGCAGCCCCGTCTGAGCCCCGTGGAGCGCAGTCGGGGCTGTGGGCCTCACCAGGGGCTTTGTGGGGAAAAAAGGGTTGGCGGCTCAGGCTGTGCTGTGATGGGGTCGCCGGGGCTTCTGGAGAACATGCTTCCTCCATCGGTACACACTGCCTCACTCCTTGTGCTCTCCTGCAGGTGTTTGTGCTGAATTGATGCTGGTGGAGTCTGGTGGACGTCTTCGAGTGCCAGGGGAATCCGTGCACCTCTCCTGCCGGGGATCTGACTTCAACTTTGCAATTTACGGTGTTCTGTGGTACCGTCAGGCACTTGGTGGGAGTCTTCAGTGGCTGTCCTATATTAACCCGGATTCCTCATATATTAGATATGGCTCAGCAGTGGAGGGCCGAGCCACAGCCTCTCGAGATAATTCCAAGTCCAAGACAGTTCTGACCTTGAATAACCTGCACCTCCAGGACTCAGCCCGCTATTTCTGTGCTGTTCACACAGGGACAGGAAATCTAGCTGAGCTTTAACTGAATCCTGCTTGCAGGGCTCTGGCCCTTGGCACTGGAGCTTAATCGAGTTGCACAGGTGTTTGGGGCAGCTCCTACAGAGCCATTTTTTTTACAACATATAGTTTTTAATCATTTGACTTAGAGAGACACGTTCTACTTGTTTCTGTCCCCAAAGGAGCTCAAACACTTCTGATTGCTGTCTTCCTGTGTCTCTTCCTCATGTTCCTGAAACATCACCTTTGGAAACAAGTTTCCCTGTTTCCATTGTTTCCTGGTAGGATGGGTGTCATGTAGTTGTCCAACAGATAAACCCTGATCTGGTTTTAGGTATGGCTTGGTTTGCTTCAGTCCAGCCTACAGGCTTTGTACTCTCCCCTTTTCTCTGAGGGTTTCCCCTTCTCTCTGAGGGTTGAACAGGGGAAAAGGGGAGAGTACAAAGGGTCCTTTGGGAGCTCACCGTAAGAAAGGAGATGTCTGTAGTTTCTCATGGAAGACAGTTCAGGAAAGACAAAATTTGCCTTTCATCCAAAATGAGACACTTTTCACATCAGTGTCTTGTAGGCTTAACAAAGCAGTATTGCAATAAAGCTAAGTTTACATTATTTCCAATTGGTTCTTTTCCTGATAACATGAAAGTCTGTGCACACGTCTGAGTGCTTCATCTTATGGTCACATTCTGGGTTGGTTGTTGTTGTTCATGGGCTTCTCTCACAGATCTGAGAATATAATGGGAGCAAGAGCTACTGAGAATATGTCTTTACAGCCCCTGGATTCCATAGATCACAAGTAGAAGCCTGAGAAAATGAGAGAGTGGACGAAGCAATTGCTTGAGCTGTCACTGCTTGTTCATCCTTCTCATCTGGGGCTGTGGTTGCCCTTTGCCAGGTGCAGAGGCCTTTGGGCCCATAGTAGGGAAGGTCATAGAGTCTCTCACACTTAGCTGTCACATCTCTGGTATTCCCATAACTACACTTGGAGCTGGATCTGGCAGATTCCTGACAGAGACCTGCAGCATATAGTGCTGCAATATTTTTTGTGGGACTCCAACACTTTGCTTCATCCTTCCAGACTGGAGTCACCAGGTCTGCAGGCTCCTCCAGGAATGACCTTTCCCTGGAAGTGCTCCAGCAGGTGAGACCTGGTGGAAAACCAGATCTGAATTGGTTCTTGAAAACTCATGTTGTCTGTGGAGTCCCAGAGTGGTGCAGCACCAGGAGCTGAGCTGAAGAGTTTATTTTCCCTTGGACCTGAGTAGTCTCTTCCCTTTGTTTTTAGTTGTGGCTCCATGTACATACCTGCTCACATGTGCACACTGAGGCTAGCAGGAATTTTTGCTGGGGACCCCAGCAAAGAGGGTATGGAGGGTGCCCTGGACCAGAACAACAATCCAGTAATCCATAGGTTTAAGGGGCTCTAGAGGACCTGGCATGTCCTGCTATGCGGGGACAGTCCTGAGCTGCTCAGGGCACCCTACACCACCCTAATCCTGCATCCTACTGCTTCAATGCCCACCCTCAAGTCTCCAATGGGCTCCTCTGACCTATGCAACTCCCTTTTCCAGCCCTGTCCTAGCCTTCCCCAGGGAGCCAGGCTGTAGTACCTGGGAAAAGATGGGGTTGCAGGGGGATAGATTCAGACACTCTGTGGAGTTGGCAGTGTTCCCCTAAAGGTGGTACCAGTCAAAACCATGACACTGTGCCAGGGTTTTGTCCACTTAGGTGTCCTGTACTGTAGCTGAAAAGGTCCTAAGGGGAGTTCTGGGCTCCTGCTAAGCTGGAGTCATGTTGTTAAGGCAATGTTCTCTGGACTAGATTTACAAGGAGGAGTCTGGAGAAGGCTTCCAGTCACTTTAAGGGAGCAGTGGAATCCTGGAACAGATTCACACCACAGATTCAGAGAGCAAAACAAAGGGATGAGGCAGCATATTACTGTGGTGTAAGAGTCATACTGGAGCAGAACTGCATCAGAGTGGAACAAATTTATGATCCAATTTATGACAAGTTATGATCCAATATATACTGGGAAGTTCAGAGGCTGTATGGTGTACTGCAGGTTAACATACTTTGCCTGGGCCTCCTATTTAGCATGGCCCAGTTTTTCCTCCACAGCCTAGCTGCAAAGGTACCGGATCATGGAGATTTGGTGGGATAGCTTGCAGAAATACTGTAGGGGATGGATCAAAAGAAGGGGATGCATCAAAAGAAGTGCAGCTAGCAGGTCAAGGGAGGTATTTTTTCCCTTCTACTCTGCTGTTGTGAGACCCTGCCTGGAGTACAGTGTTCAGCTCTAGGACCCCCAGCATAAGAAAGACATAGACCTGTTACAGAGGAGAGCCATGAAGATGATGAGATGGTTGAAGCACCTCTCATATGAATAAAGACAGAGAATTGGGGTTGTTTAGCCTGTAGAAGAGAAGGCTCTGGGGAGACCTTTTAGTGGTCTTCCAGTACTTACAGGGGGCCTATGGGAAAGATGGAGAAGGACTCTTTATCAGGAAGTGCAATGATAGGACAAGGGGGAATAGCTTTACTCTAAAAGTGAGTAGATTTAGATTAATCTTTAGGATGAAATCTTTTACTATGAGATGATAAAGTACTAGAACAGGTTGCACAGAGAAGTTGTGGATGCCCACTCTCTGGAATTGTTCAAGACCAGGTTGGATGGGATTTTGGACAACCTGATGTAGTGGAAGGTGTCTGCCCATGGCAGGGAGGTTGGCAGTAGGTGATCTGTAAGGTCCTTTCCAATCCAAACTATTCTATGACTCCTCATTAGGAAAGAGAGACTGGGAAGGTGAGGAAAGGCAATTGCTCTTTCCATGACAGACTATGTGAAATACATGGAATTCTGCTTTGGGACACGCAATGAGAGAGCTGATAGCATATAGGTCAGGCTTAGAGAGCAGATCAGCATGACTGATATGATGGGTGGCTATGACAGATCATCTGATCCAGAAGAGGTAGATGAAGCTTTGTGCAGACAACTGGAAGAAGCCTCACATTCACTGGCCCTGGTCTTCATAGGGGACTTGAACCATGTGAAATATCTGCTGGAAGGAAAGCACAGTAGGGCAAAAGCAATCCAAGCACTTTTCTAGAGCTTACTGATGAAAATATCGTGACAGAATGATAGAGGAGCTGGACCTCCTACGTCATCATGACAAAACAGGAAGTCAAGCAAAGGAGGTTAAAATCATGAGGAAGGAGCTCCTGAACAAACTCAGAAACTGAAAGAAAATGTGCAAGAGGTCGAAGCAGAGGCAGGTGATCTGGGAGGCATTTAGACACCCTGTATGATCATGCAGGATTAGGGTTGGGAAAGCCAAAGCCTATCAGGAGCTGATTGTGGTGAGGCATATGGGGTCATTTATCCCCAGTCTCTACTCTGGTCACCACATTTGGCTCTGTGGAAGAATCATTGTCATGGATTAACCTAAGAGTTATTTAACACGGTAGAGTTCCTGTCAGGCCAGTATCAATTGTCTCTCTAGAACTGATAAATACAGAGAAGATGCTTTTTTATTTCTTCTGTTACCACCTTCCTTTCTTGTAGCTATCTGCAGCATAGGGACTTTCCCAAGCAAGTATTAAAGATCCAACTTTAAATCACTGATTTTATCTGTTCATTCCCAAATGAAAGTTGTGACTTACTGTTTGATTTTTTTTAAATAACGATTAAATAACAATTGTAAGATCACCTACACTCAGGAAACAAATAACCAGTAGAATTTCTGCCTTGGAAGATGGTTTGAATATATGGAATGACTATGTCCATAAAAGAACATAATGTCTAATGTATCCTTTAAGAAAGAAGTCAGCTTCTTGGCAGCTACACCCCAGAATCACCTCTCCTTCCAATGACAGCCATGGACACAGACTTTTATATATGTGTGACGAAATCAAGTAGATGTTCTGGGAGCTAATCTCAGAGTAAGCTGTTCCCCAAAAAGGGAAATTGGGTTAAAATACAAATGTTTAGTGGCTAAGAATTATTGTGCTGAAAGGGCCAGGATTGTTTTCTTCTCTAAAAATGCTTGTTAGACCTTTTGGCAAGAGCTTAAAGAACTCAACTATTCCCTGTACAAAATATATCTTCATCTGCTTAGGACACTCTTCTGGAGGAAGAGGCACTCCCTTTCTTACTTCTTCTGACACAGAACTGAAGGAGAGGTCTTCAGTATCACTTTGTAGAAGACAAATGGTCTAAACATTCTCTCTAGCACCTCACTATCAGTATTGGAATGCCTCCTGCAACTTTTTGGAGGGCATGCACCAGGACGAAGAAAGAAAAAACAAAGGCACAACTCAGCTTTTAAACCAAACAAACCCAAGTGCATGGCTTGCAGGATGCTGTAAAAGACAGATGTGTTTCTGTGGCTACACAAAGGCCTGGCATGGGAAAGGGCTGTTGTACTATGACTCAGATTTCAGTGGCAAGAATGCTTCCCTGATATGATTTGGCAGCAAGTGACGGGGGTGGGATGGGCACCTGTAGCTAACCAGGCCTGTCACTGGAGATCTTTAGAATTTCTCTTTGTCCCGCAAACAGTTCAAGAGACTGAAAGTATCACATCTGTCAACTCAGCCGTTTCCTGGGGAAGGGTGAGGCAAGAAGGAGAAACCAATTTGGCACAGTAAAGGAAAGTGTCAATGAACATACGCATCTTGACAACAGAAAACATAGCAGCACTGGTATTAAAAATAGTGATTAAAAATGAGAAATACACTTTTGTGTTTAGCAATAACAATAATGCTAATAAACAAATTGAGTAATACAGCATGGAACCAGGCAGATTTTTGAACAGGTTGAAATACTGCTCTTTCCTTTTGTGTCTTAGAAACGGAATTGATTCAGAAACTGCTTCACAGTTGCAGATAGCCATTAAGCCAAATAATCAAAATCAGATATTTTATTTTATTTTATTTTATTTTATTTTATTTTATTTTATTTTATTTTATTTTATTTTATTTTAATTTTTAAAGACAACTCTAATCATCCATGACTAGATATTACAGACTCTCAAACTCAGCTGAAGTCACATAAAAGTGGTTAAAATGTCCAAAGTATAGACAGTTCAGTAGCTAAGAAATCTATTTTACCATATCAGAGAAAGTGAGAAAAAATGATGCATATAATCAAGAAAAAAAAAAAAGAACAAACAAAACAAAACTCCAGAAACATTTACATAAATGGCACTCAAACAAGAAATATTATGAATCAAATACTTCAGTAAACAAACAACTTTAGCATATCCAGGAAAACAGAATCCATTAAAAAAAATCAGTGAAAACAAACTAACTTTTGAAAAAAATGTAAATATGGACTTATTTTTTATTTGACATGACAATAGGCTTTAGAAACATAAATGCTTTAAGGCCAAATAAGACTTGGGAAATGTAGAATGAAACTAAATTGAAAAGAGCAGTCAGGCATTGGAATGGCTTGCCCAGGGAAGTGGTGGCATCAGTATCCCTGGGGGTGTTCAAGGAAGTGTTGGACATGGTGCTTAGGGACATAGTTCAGTGGGTGACATTGGTAGTAGGGTGATGGTTGGACCAGGTGATCCTGAAGGTCTTTTCCAACCTTAATGATTCCATGATTCTATGATTAATAGGACTGGTGCAACAGGTCCCCAGATATTCTTTAAAATGTGTCACACCTAAGCTCATTATATTTGTTAAAAGATGAACCAGAAATAAGGTCTGTCAAGCTCTAACAACTCAAAAGGAACGACATCATTTATGAGAAGTACGGGCAATATTATAATCAGAGATTAATATTATTCTGCAAAAAAAATAAATGCTTACAGCATTGCTTTTAGAATATAACAATCTCTCTGCAACAGTTTTAGATTATTCAAAAGTCTTAACGGTAGAGAGAAAGAGGAAAATAAAATCTATCTATTCAAAGAACACGAGAAAGGAGAACACCTGACTCTAAAAAAAAAAAAAATCCAACAACAAAACAACAGATGTTTTTGTAGAACCGTCTACCACTGTGTTGACTACGTACCACAGTGACTGAAACAGACTGAACTGCTGCACACAAATTGGCTTATTCACTGACTTCTCTCAAATGCAGAAACATGGTGCCCTGCATAGTCTCTTTTTCTTCAGACAACTGTATTCACAAACACAAATTTGATTCCCAGCATGATTCAAAGAGTGGGGAGACATTCTTATACAAGCCTAGTTTCTATAGAAAACCCTGACATTCACGTCAGATCTTACATCTTGCATATGATGTGATTTTGGACATCTGCCTGTCAGCTCAAGGTGATCAGGTAGGTATAGAACTACTGTATTTTAGGTGTTTCTATTTAATCTCAGTATTGTGTTCTCTTCTTTTTCTTAGATCACATAGCAGGTAAGATTTGTTGACTCTTTTTTTTTAGTGAAAATAGGGATCTTTTTAGCTCTGTATCCAAAAAACATACAGAAGCAGAGGCATGAAGAATAGTACAAAAGCAGGAGACTACAAAGGATACTTCCCACTAGCAATCTTCCAACTACCAGACATCAGAACAAGGACTTTGAAACACGTGTCTCCAATATATTTACTTGGAAATCCTGAAGATTGGACTCACCTGTAAAGACAGACATAGAAGGCACCAAGTGCCTCAGAATGCTTCAACCTTTTCACTTGCTTTTGTCTGCATTTCCCGTGCTCCAGTCAGCAGTGTGCCCACGTTTTCTCTAGTCCTTCTTTGGTTGATGATGTACCTATAGAAACATTTTTGTTACTCTCCATGTGGCTTACCAGAATCAGCTCCAGATGGGCTTTGGTTTTCCCAACCCTAATCCTGCATGATCAGGCAGGGTGTCTTCTATCCTTTGTAGATCACTTGCACCTGCTTCTATCTCTTGCAGATTTCCTTTCTATTTCTGAGTTTGTTCAGGAGTTCCTTGTTCAACATTTTGGCCTCCTGCTACCTTTGCTTGATTTCCTGCTTGCATGAACCATTCTTGAACCTGAAGTGGGTGATCTCTGAAAATCAAGCAACTTTCCCGGACCCCTCCTCTGTCCAGGACCATAACACATGGGATTCTTCTAAGCAGATCCCCAAGGGTGGCAAATTCTGCTCTTCTGAAGTCTAGGACTGTGATTCTGCTTTTTGCATTTCTCCCTTTTCTCTGAGCTCAAACTCTGCATGATCACTGCAGCCAAGCCTGCCACTGACCTTCACATCTACCACCCATTCTTCCTTGTATGTAAGGATGAGGTCCAGCTCTATCACCTGTGACATAATATTTTCAACAGTAAGCTCTAGAAAAGTGCTGGAATGTTTGTGTCCTACTGTGCTTTCCTTCCAGCTGATATTTGGTATGGTTCAAGTCCCCCATGAGGACCATGTGATCATGAAGCTTCTTCCAGTTGTCTGCAGAAGTCTTCATCTACTTCTTCTTCCAGATCAGATGAACTGTCATAGCCACCTATCATATCAGTCATGCTGATCTGCTCTCTAATCCTGACCCTACCAGCTCTCTCATTGCGTGTCCCAAAGCAGAATTCCATGCCCTTCAGATAGCATTCAGATGCATTTCAATTCTTGAGTCATATGAACTATCTTACCATGTCTTCATGATCTCAGTGAGATCATAGCCCTGCAACTACAAGCTGGGATTAAATTTATCTTGTGTTTCTTTTCCTGGGTTTTCATGTATTGCCCAGGCACTTCAGAGGGGAACTCAGTCACACATGAAGACTTTCTTTTGCCCCAGCTTATTGGCAAAGAAGCCAGCTATTGTGCAGCTTTTACTCAGCTTATTGGCAAAGAAGCTTTGGGCCCATTTAGTCAGGTGGATCCCATCTCTTTTCTTGGTTATCAGACTCAATGGGCTTGATGGTCATAGAAACCAAGACCTTGCTGCCACCAACACTCAGCCAGCAGGATCCACCCATTCCTCCTTCTCACTTCCTTCCTTCTCACCAGTAGGATGAAATAGAAACCCCTGTGTCCTTGACCATCACCTCTCAAGCCAAGTAGTCATGCTGGCTACTTTCCAGGACTCCTGGCAGTTTCATTAGTATGCACATGAAAGAGCAGTAGGGGTTAATAGTCTATATGTCTTATAAGTTTTGACAGTGTCACAGATTTGAGGCCTTGAAAGTAGTAAACCTCCCTAGATGACAGGTCAGCTTGTCAGATGGGGGCTTGTATTCTCTGGATCAGGGAGCCTCCCACTACTAACACTCACCACTTTTTCTGGTGCTCCTGTGTGATCCATGGCCTATGGGCACATACACCTCATTTCACAGAGTTCTACCTTCTTGTTTACTATGAGAGTACTCAATCTATTCTGTAGTTGCAAATCTTCAGGTGGAGCAAGAGCATTCCTCCTAGTGACAGAAATCACAATTCCCAGCCTTCATCATCACAGGAGTCTCCTTTTCCCAAAATGATGGACACAGACAACCTGCTTCTCCTCTGTTAGAAACTGGGAGTTGGGCTTTTCAAACTACAGGGTTCCTGTTTTCATCTCATTTGGCCTCCTCACAAAACTCCTCTTTCGGTGACACAGATCTTCATCAACAACATATTCTACAGGTTAGAAGACCACGGCATCTTTCTTTGGTCTTAACAGCTGCAATGTCAGCATCTTTCCACAATGGAGGGTGTTTCAAGGATCATTCTACAAGCTTCCTGTATGTACGATGCCACCTCCATTTCTGTCAGAGGAAATATAAATAAGTTGCATTTCTTTAAGCCCTTGGAAGCATCATGGAAGATGGTGAGTTGCAGTCTCCATCATTACATGTTGTTAAATCCTCAGTTTACCTCACAGTAAGAAAGCTTTGTATTTCAAACACTGCTCTTAGATCTTTTTCTGTGATGAAAGAACATGCACACAGATCTTTGTGTGTACCAAGGGGTTATTAAGTTGGTTAAGTATTACTTTGTCTGTTCTCTCATGTTTATTAAATTTATATTTTTGCATTACAAGACAGCTGACTTTTTTTTTTTTTTTTTTTTTTTTTTTACCGTAACATCTTGGACAATAGTGAAAAGGCATTTAATCACCACACCTCTGATTCCTAAATGAACCAAAGAGCCACATGATTTTAAATCAGCCCAGAACAGACAGGTACATTCACACATAGTGTATGTTCCTCTGCTTATACTCTGTACAATTTTCTAGGTCTAGATAGTGCTAATGGTGCATGGCTTGATCCTCCTGAAGGCTTTGATCAAGCTGCTATAAACAATTTACTCTTTGACAGCCACTTCTATGGGTACAGTATCTCTACCTAACAAAGAACAATAATTTTCTCTACTTTCTCATCTTACCTAAAAAAAGGATTAAGACTTCCTAAGGCACCAAATGACCCCCAGACACCACCTCTAAGTGACAATATCAAGCACATTTGTCACCCTGCTGAGCAATGAAACCAAATTCAAGATGTAAAAGTAGACACCTTTCTGCAACCTAGAAGAATTTTCCAAAATGCTTTGAAATAGTACTAAAGATACCGTGTTTATTTTTTCCCCCTGCTTTCTCACAAGCTTAACTCCATGAAACTTTTCAGAAGAGTTATGTAATCCCAAAGTTCCCACTTTAAATTTTACCTTCTTTATCTTATTCTAGACTCTTTCTTGAAAGCCATACCATATTTCTTCATGTGGTATGTTAGTACAGAAACCACTAAAGAAGTCATGTGACTGCCAGTATAATCCAAAATTCTGCGTAGACAAAAGAGGCAGTTTTTGTAATGAAATATATCACAGTGTTTTGGGACTGGAGTACCACGATGATATAAACAATATAGGGCCCTGTACAAAAACTGAAAGATGGAAAAATGGCTATGTGTTTTTGAAAGAAAATTACATAAACGCCTGAAATATGTCAGGAGACAAATCCAATGTTCTTTTCATATTTTCATTTATCCTGGAAAAATAAATCTCACAGAGTTGCCAAAACATGGAAGAAAGGGAGAACTTGGAATTTCTGTACTTGTTCAAGCTATTTGAAATCATTGAACTATTCAATTATTGTTTGCTCCCTTCCAGGTTCAGAAGAAAGTGTGGATTAAAACACCCTCATGGGATTTTATACATGGATCATTAAGATAAGTATATGGTTTTTCTTCTCCTTTTTTTAAACCAACTTATAGATACAGCAAGGAAAGAGTTATTTATTGGACTAGGTATTAACAGTGTGATAACAGATAAGCTTGTCTTTGGAAGTGGAACCACTCTCACAGTTGAACCAAGTAAGTACCATTATTTTTAAAACTAAAAATTGTGTTAAAGGGATCCAGTGGTTTAAGTTCACTGTAAGAATTTTCTGCTGTAATAATCCTGGAGTGTACCCTCTCTTGCCAGGCTTTCAAACTGAGTTCTCATCTTGTATCTGCTTAGGAAGGCTTCACAGGAAAAACTAGGTTACCTCTGTATATTACCATCAATCCATGATTTCCAAACACCTGGTGTGCATTAATTACCTAAGTTTAACATGTCATAATTCCCAGTCTGGATAGCATTCTGTCCCAGTTTTATTGTGAAATGTCTTATCCTAATCAGTGCTTCAGTGGATTTTCACTGCTTCATTATGAGCAGGTATGCATAACAGTAAATAACTAACAGTGGAGTCAGAGGTCGAGAAAAGTCCCTAGCTCTCTAGTATGAAAAGTTTTTTTTTTTTTTTTTTTTTTTTCCCCACTGTCACCATATTCACAGTGCTAACAGGTAAGTAATTCCATTAACAGAGAAGGAAGAAGGTTAAATAACCTTGGGTTTAAATTTTCAGAGCTGCCTCACATCCAAGACCATGTGGAATGACTGAGATTTGGCTATCCAGGCTTTGCAAATGCATGGGGTGGGGCTGATGGTGGTGGAGGAAGACAGGGATCATAACAAGCCATAGTTCTTCCTGACTTTAACTTTATTTGTAGTTTTATCATGTACAATAAAGATAGATGTCACCCCAGGCTTCTCTGTGGCAATGTGAATGCTAGGGCACCAGAGGAATTTGATCTCTATTATCCTAAACATCCAGGTGTATACCTTAAAACTTGTTACGATGCTTTCAGAGGTCATCATGGCTTTAAAATTCTGCAAAAATGTCCTGTGTTGTTTTGTATCCCTAAAGAGTCTAGCTCTCTTTCTTGAAGGAGATCATGAGGCTCTCTTAGGTGCTGTCTAATATCTATCCAGGTCAGGAGGATATCTTGCTATGGAATAAATGCCTATTTTGGAACAATTAGATCCCATCTCAGTTGCAACGGAATAATGCCATGCAAATTTATTACTCTGAAGAAAGTTCTGTTCTTTCCAAACAAATCCTCAGCTGTAAATGTAGAACCAGAGGACACTTCCAGATTTCATTATTCTATCATCAGCCTACATGTATTTAACTTTGCATTTGTCAACAAAAGAGGTAAAATATTCCACAGAGTATTTGGCAGGAAAAAAAGAACCAGCAGAACACAGACTGGCAGGTAGAAGTCTGAACAATGATAGGCTTGTTTCAGACATACACAGAAATGCTAATATGACAATCTTGTCTCTCATGTAAAGGTTATATATGTGTCTCTTTAAAAAAGTTTAGCCAAATTCTTGTGACCTCCCATTATCAGCAAGTGCTGTGTAATTGCTCGTTTTCTAGGAAAAAGGACAAAAATTGTCCTCTTGAGCATTCAGTTAAGGTCAGATAAGGATTTTGGCTTTGGTTTTGTTTATTCTAGATAAAACTTTAATTAAGAAAACTAAGGCCTCTAACATTATCTTAACATCGTAAGATTAAAGAAAAAAAAAAAAACCTATGACTTTTTGTACTAATAAAAAGGCTCTTCCAGACTGTAATATAAAAATCTCTCCTCAAAGCAAGTAAGGTAGGAATTCATGGATGTATTTTCAGCTAAAGCAAAATAATGGGACTCAGCTGAGACTGCTGGAGTTTGATATAGATATAATTCTTCTTTATTAATGATCATTGCACAGTGAACATTTGTTCTTGCTGAGGATCTGATCCAGTCAGTTATGCGAGAGGAGCAGTTTCCTGGCACACTGGTGGTCGTTTAGAAATACTGGAGATCAGAAAGCATGAAAAGACTTTAAAGATCTCAGATACGGGGGAGTAGGTATGAGGGGGAAGCATGGGGCTAACAGTAGCTGGCAAAAACATTGTACAGCACCTGGAAGGGAAATGCATGTGGGATGAATAACAAAATGAGCCTTTTTTGATTTACCCATTGTAATTGTGTGTTGCTGCTCCTCTTATCTTCGGGAAGGGGACTCAACTGACCGTGGAACCAAGTAGGTATTCTTTACTCATGAGCCTTTTCTGAGTTGTTCTTGTTTGGATTTTAATATTGTTACTCTTCTTCTTCCTCCTAAAATTAAAACAGAATTTATCCCATGTGTTAGGATTCTTTACATGCTCCTTTGATACGCAATTAGACAGTTTAAGTGTAAAAACATCCTTATTCATAGAAGTTCCTAAAGAATTTTAACTCCACAAGAGCAATTCCATGCTGAATTTGTTTGGGACCTAATATCTACTCACTTATGCACTTCAATAAGCTTTCTATAGTCATTATTAGGTTTCACAGCCATGCTTAGACAGTTTGAAGGGAACTAAAGCTCCTGTGGAGGTTGACGTTTAAGTTCCTAAGAATTTCTATTCTGTCAGGGTTAGAAAGACAGCACTAAGGGGGCAAAAGGATAATGTTATGCAAAAACATTAAAAGGAGTCTTAGGCAATCTTTCTGTACTAAACTGATCTTCCTAAATGGTTCAGAGCTTGTGTTAAACTGAATAGTTTAAAGGAATTCAATGAAGATTTCAGTCCTCTTTGGAATCTGTTTGCTCTAGGTGTTGACAAGGATGGGGTTATGCCTATTTTCATTGGTAGAACCAACCCATGAAGTTAAGGTAGAATAATGCTTGGCTTGCACCTCAGTTCTTCAGTACTGGGACATGAATAGTAGAGAAAGACAGTAAAATCAGAGTACCTGCTCAAGAACTTGCAAAGATACCTTGTGAAGAACAAAATGTGAAGAGCAAAAATGTTAGACTTGAGGAAAGCAGAATACAACACAGTTGCCGTGCAAAATGCAAAGCCTAATAGACCTCTCTTTAGCAAAAACAGCCATCAGGATGCACTTGTCAAATTGGACTTACTCTATTCTAAATATGTATATATATATTAATGTCTGATAGCCTTTGATAAGCTGAGCTCTTTTTTTCAAGGAGGCATAGTAGATGAATCCCTTCAGTTTCATGTTGTTATTATAATTCATGTTAGAATCATAAAATCATAGAATCATGGAGAAGAGAAGACTGGGATGGGGCTGATCAATGTATACAAATATCTGAAAGGAGGGTACCTAGAGGATGGGGTCAGACTCTTTTCAGTGGTGCCCAGTCACAAGACAAGAGGCAATGGGCACAAACTGAAACACATGAAGTTCTAGATGAATATGAGGGAACATTACTGTAAGAGCGCTGGAACAAGTTGCCCAGAGAGGTTGTGGAGTCTCCTTCCTTGGAGATATTCAAAACCTGCTTGGATGCAACCCTGTGCAACGTGCCCTAGTTGACCCTGCTTGGCAGGGGGTTGAACCAGATGATCTCTGGAGGTCCCTTTCAACCATTCTGTGATTCTGTGATTTCATCTGGAAAAGATCTCTTAAGATCATATAGTCTAACCTTTAACCTAGCACTGCCAAGCCAAGTCCATATTGCCAATCTTGTCCTGACATTAGTTTGTGGAGTAACCCTAGTTGCTCTGTGTATAACCTGAAGGCAAATATAGTTTAAAAATCATTATGATAATTGGCACCAAATAATTTTGAGAGAAAATCTCTTTCCTGAAAAAAACTTCCACTTCAAGCAATCTAATTTCCTTACTTTTATGTCTTATAAGAAATTCCCAGAGAAGGCTGCTGCTGTGTTATTGAACATCAGGTTTTTGCAGTTGTTAAGTCTTTGGCTTTCATTCTTTGTTGCTCAGAATTAAGAATTTAGCTACTAAAATATTTCAAAGCTAAAAAGAAAAAAAAAAAAAAAAAGCTTCTGAAAGTTTCAGAGCAATTCTGAAAGGTACAGAGCAATTCTGAAAGGTACAGGAGAGGGCTAGGATATCAAATCCTGTGAACATTTGTCAGCACCTTTTAGGTTCTTTAAAAACTCCACTTCTAGGGCATATACATGTATTTTGTATCTTGATGTTTGTTAATATCTTAATCCTAAAGACCTACCACTGAAGGTTAGTACACTGTTTTAAGTAAGATTTTAAGAAGATTTGTCCATAGGCATCAAGTTTATAGGCATCAAGATGTTCTGCTCAAACCATTTTATTATGCTAATTTTTCATTATACTTCTAACTGTTCCTGAAGCTGTGGGACTAACAATATAGCACAATGCACAGATGAGAAAGGTCACACTTTTTGAAACATGTACAGAAGGTTTTCTTGAACCAAGTACCAGTCATAGTATCTTTCCAGTGTCTCTAGACTGGGTTAGAATGATTTACACCTGTACAATGTCTAGCGGGGAAAATCTCTCTCGCAATTTAAATTGCTTGACCTTATCACAAATTCTTGGAAATTCAGAGCCTTCTGATTACTTGCCTCCTAATTTGCCACCTTAGAGACACATAACCTTCCTGTATCTGAGCATTTGTTAATGAAAAGATCAACTTTGTTCTCCACTCGAGCAACAGCACTTCATTTCTGCAAGTAATGCCCCTCATTGGAGTAACCTTGCACAATGGTGACGTAACAAACTGACTTCTCTCTTTGCCTTACCACTCTTGCTATGGTTAGACCTTTTAGACACATCAGAAGACTTTGGGGACGTGAGAGTGAGTAAAGGAAAAAGAGTTATTCCCTTATGTCTCAGGGGTATACAGGACTGTCCTTGATAGATGTGTTATTTTTAGTAACTAATTTGTCGATTAAGCAGAATAATTTGTCTATTGGACCTGCATCCTTCAAAGTTCTCTTCTCATTTTCTGGTGCCTTACAAACTGAAGAATTCACATGCAGGCATGAGTTCTAGCAAAAGGAAGCTTAGGATCCCACAGAATTAAAGCTTCTATGGAAAACCTACCCATATATATTCTTTCTGTATTTTATCTGTTCTTTTGGAATAAGCAGAAAGACAAAAAAGGCAGTTAGTCATTGTTAATTCCAGGAATTAGTCAATGGAGGAGCGCACATGAATTGCAGGTAGCTTAGCTCTCAGGCAAGATTTCAATAAAATCAAATCATGACCAAACAATACTTTTTTTTTTTTTTTTTTTTTTTTTTTTTTTTTTTTTAAACAGGCAATCAGAAAGATTCTGACCCAGAAGTTGTTCTGATAAAATCCAAGGCACTTGAAGAAGGTGGCAGTACTGGGAAAGCAGCTTGTTTGGCAAGGAATTTCTATCCAAAGAATATCAGTTTGGACATGTTAACAGCTGAAGTCATATACGAACAGTCTACACCCATTGTGACATCAGAGGGGACATACAATACTATTAAAGTAGTGAATGTGGCAAAAAACTCAGAGGTATCCTGCACGGCCAAGTTCAAGAACAAAAGTTTTCCAGCCAATGCAACGTCATCAGGTACAAATTTGTGGTACAATTGCAACTTATTTCTGGAGGCAGTGTCTTCCAAGACTTGCTATTTCTTTTTTTTTTTTTTTTTTTTTTTTTTTTTAAATAAAGACACAATCTTTTTTTTATTATTATTATTTTTTTAATTTTTAAATTTATATTAACTTATGACTAAATACTTCAACATAGAGCAGAAACTTTCTAGAATACAGTTTAGAATAGCTTTTCTAAAACCAACAAAAAGTAAAAAAAAATATTTTTTTCTTAAACAACTTTTTACATTTTTGCATTGCTTTTCCCATTATGCAGCTCATTCAAAAAAAGTAAAAACAAAGCAAGTCAAAAATTTATTTCGTCCAACTGTACTGAGATTTGTTTTCCTCAAATTAATATTAGTGACCTGCCTGCTTAGCCTCAGACTGTATCACTCACCTGATTCTGTGGGAAAAGTAATATGAACACTGTCTTTAATCCTTCTTACAAGTCAGATTTTGTTTATGCTGTCTTTTCTTTATCATGCTATAGAAAAGGTGGTGGAAGAACCAATAACAGCAAATGTTTGCAACACCACAGACATCTCTTCAAAAGGTTAGTTAACCAAAGGGATTATAAAGTTATGTTACTATGTTGGGGATAAAAGCATGGAAATGTATTTTCTCAGGGACAGAGAAATCAGAATACCATGTATTCATTGTATTCATTAAACATAACCTGCTTTTTCTGGGTAACTATTTTAGTAAAAGACAATTTTTGTTATAGTTACAAAGTCCAGAGGAGGGCCACAAATATGATCAGAGGGCTGGAGCACCTCTCCTACGAAGAAAGGCTGAGAGAGATGAGGATGTTTAGTCTGCAGAAGAGAAGGCTCTAGGGTGACCTTATTGTGACCTTTCAGTACTTAAAGGGGTCTTATAAAAAGTATGGAGAAGGACTCTTTATTCAGGTAGATAATGATAGGACAGGGGGGAATGGTCTCATCTAAATCTATCCTCTTTTAGTTTTAGACATTAGGTGGAAGTTCTTCACTGTAAGAGTAGTGAGGCACTGGAAAATGTTGCCAAGAGAAGTTGTGGATGGCCCATCCCTGTAGGTGTTCAAGACCAGGCTGGATGGGGCCTTGGCCAACCTGATCTAGCACGTGGGTTGGGGTTTTATGATCTTTAAGGTCCCTTCCAATACAAACCATTCTATGATTCTATGAAAATCCAATATTGACAGATACTCTCCGCCTTTGTTGTTGCCATGTTTCTCTGTCATCTTTTCTTTTACAGCCATTTCTCTCCTTGACACTATTGCCTGTGTTTTTTTTTTCACTTTCCACCAATGTCATGATATCCCACTCTAGATCATGATCTCTCCTATCTTTTCTCTCTCACTAAGGAGATATCAAAACAGAGAAAACAAACATGCTGTCCATGGCTGTGTTGGGTTTACGAGTCCTGCTGGCAAAAAGTATTGCCTTCAATACACTCATGAGCATCAAGTTGTTTCTTTTCTGAGGTAAGGAAATACATTGTTTCATCTGTGGAAAAATTGGAAGTACGTGCCAGTAATGACTACTTGTCTTTGTGTACTTCTCAAACCCCACAAGGAGTGACATCTGTTCATCTACTCCTATTTCCATTAATAAATGCTGTAGGTTTATGGAAACAAGCAAACAACAAACAAACAAGCAAACAACAACAACAAAACCAACCAACCAAAAAACCACAGCCTTTTCATGAATCCATAGCTCAGTTCTAGGTTGCTGGTCCCCAGATTTACTTTGCAGCAAGCTTGCTTTGACAGAACATGTCAGGTTTTATCAGAAATGCTTAAGAAATATCTTAATGACTGTTTCATCTGGCAGACCATGAGGGCTATAGAAAAATCAAGATGAATAAGGAATCAAAAGCCAGGCTTCCAAAACACAGTCATGTGAAGAGGTAGCAGGAAAGAGGAGGAGGGAGAATTTTTAAATTAATATAACCAAAAGTGTCACAAAAGACTATCCAGATTAAGCTTTGTAAATCTACCTATCTTGATCTAACAGTAATCAAACAACGGCACATTTCATTAAATATAATGGCACCTATATGCATTAAAAATAATTTAAAACGTACTCTTCTTTGTCAGGCAAAGAGGTATCAAGGCAGAAGAAAGCTGAGAAACAGCAGGAGAGAGCAGCTACCAGCAGTACAATTTGAAGAGATGATGTTAAATCTGTTGACAACAACCATCTAGAACACAGCACAGCATCATCTCCTTAAGACATTTCTGAGTGTGGACTCCTGCCTGGATAGTTTATGTAATTTTTAGAGTTGTAATTGCTTTTGCTATTTCTTGTTTTCTGTGAGCAGAGGAAAGTATTTTTCCTCATCTGTCAGCTAAGTAGAAATAGATCCTTCCACTTTTCTATCCTTTGCATGGAAGCATGCAACATGCTTTGATAGTTTTGAAAAAAAAAATGAAACCTCACTATCGATATATGAACTTTTAAAAATACCTTTTTTACAGTAATGTTGCATTATTCTGTAGAACTGATATTTTACTTCTGAGAGGCACAGTGGAGGTTATTTATATATATATATTTTTAAGATATCTTTAATAACCATAATTTTCTAGTATAGATGAGAAGAGCTGCATTGGATCCGAAGGGATGCACTTCAAGCAGATGATGTTCAACTGTAGTAACATTTTTATTTACATTTCTTTATTTAATTTTTATCTTTTCTGCAAAGTGTATGACATCTGCATTTTATATCACTGTAGCGATTATCAAAATAAAATTTTATTACACCAAAATGCTGTGGTTTGTGCTTGCTTTTTCATCTGAATTTGTAATAGAGATTGCTGAAATCCAGTTCTAATGACCAGTGAGATTAGAAATGCATTGTTCATAACCTAGATTTACTGTTGACTGAATTTGTCTTTTCTAGGGTTTGCACAGGGAAGTGGAGGGGCTCCTTGACTCATTAAAGAGATACAGAAGGGGACATGAATCTTAGATTTAGGGGATTTGAATGACATTTTGTCTTTCAGATCACTTTAAAGAGAACTCAGCATGATATTCTGGATCACAGCAAAGAGAGACATATGCCTAAGGAAAAATCAATGAAGAAGCAGGTTGATAGGAGCATGAGGAAGAAAAATATAGGTATCAGAAGAGATGAGAGCATGTTTCTTTTTTTCCCACTCATTAATACTAGGAAGGGACCAATAGGAAATAACGTATGATGGTTTGATAGAGTGATACAGTATCTACAGCAACTTGATTATTAGTCAAAAAGACCCACAACACACACATTCCCCAACTCATCTTACTCTCAGAAGCAACGGGCAGGATGCTGTGGTTAACACCTATGACTAACTTGCAAGATGCAAGGCGAACTCCCTCTCGTTTCGAAAAACAAGTTAACCACATCCTGAAGAGAAAATGACACTTTTCAGATACTGCCTGAGTTACTGCTAGCTTCAAGACAGACTCTACAAAAAGTGCATAAGAAAGTCCATTTAATTAACCCTTGTCAGGTTAATTGCAAACCCCTAGATGAAGACCCTCACCCTACCCAGAAGATGAGTGAAGTTTGCACAGTAAATCCAAAAACAGTCATTTTAAAAAATTATATTAAAATCCATTCCACCCCCATAATGTAAAATAGAAACACTTGCTTGTTCATATTTTTATCCTGATTTTCTGATGATACCCTCTACATTTTTGTGTTGCACTCCACATCATACATTTTCCCAGTCTCTCAGGCAAGGATATGACTGGGAATACTGTTTCTGGTTCTCTGTGCAGATCAAGGAATGTAATTTTTCTGGGTTGTCTTTGGTTGTGTCTGAGAACTTTGACTGAATGAAAATCTTGTAGCAGTGCACAAGCAAAGAACGGGATCTACAGATGTCTAACTACTGAGTGACATAGCACTCATTCATACAGAAATATATCAGCCAGATAAAGACATCAGTCACTATTGTTTTAAATACCTATTCATAAAGTTACAGGACACCAGAGCCCTCATTTCCATCATGAAGACATACATGACCTGTGTGATACTTCTGTAGTCAGTCATCTCATATTTCTCTGCACCACTGGCACAGTGTTGATCAGAGGGGAACACTTATCCCCTCACTATTCTTCCAAAATATCAGTTGCCCAAGAACCTATTATCTAGGTCTCGGTCAAATGGAGAGAAACTTCTGTCTTTGAGAGGATGATTTGAACCTCCAGCTCTGTGAATTGTGAGGTGGAAGTACTTGTCCCTCAGACTTTTACCACAGTCTATCACTCAAGCACTGTGACTACAGTTAGCTTTCATTGAAGTAATCTAGACTAGTGACCAGGCCTATAACTCCCCTGAGACTGCTTTTCAGGTCAGACTACATGAAATAAGAGGACTGTGTCACAGCTGTCCAGTATGATGTTTCTGAGACATGGTTCCAAGGGTGGATATTGAAGACAATCAGAGGCAACCCAGCTACCCTACTGTAGTAAAACCTGGTGCAACCTGTTTTTCTCATTTCCTCTGGAGAAAAAAAAATAAAAAATGTTGGCCTTCTTCTGGAAGGAAGGGATTAGCTTCCTTTGGGAAGAAGTAGACTGTGATGGCTTACATTAACTGGGGACAAAAGAAAAAAAGGGAAAAAACTGCTTAAAATGCTGTAACTCCTTTAACTACTTTAACTGTTTTATCTGCCCTTGAGGAAAAGAGAGGTATCTGTACCCAATGAAGAATTCTGGCACCAGCCATTGTATAGAGAAGAAAGATAATGGGAAAAGCAATACCTTATTATAACACACAATACAGGTGGAAGAAGCAGATATATATGCAGACACACAATTCCTCTTCAGCTCTTAAACTTCTATGAATCTACTTCTAGGTAGATTATTCTGGATCTTTTATCAGGACCATGTCCCCTCTCAGAAGCTGTCTAGGTCTAGTTATGGTATGGGATATCCCTTTGGTCAGTTTGGGTCAGCTGTCATGTCTGTGTCTCCTCCCAGCTTCTTGTGCATTCCTTATCTCCTTGCTGGCTGGGTGGTACCAGAAGCAGAAAATTCCTTGACTACATGCAAGCATTGCACAGCAATAATTAAAGCATTGGTGAGCTATCATCACTATTTTCAAAAAAAAAAATAAAAAAAATAAAATCCAAAACAGCATCATACAAGCCTCTATGAAGAAAATTTATTCTATCCCAGCCCAAGCCATGACAATGTGCATATGGGAAAACATGTTCAGCCCAGGTTAAGGCTAGTAGCTATTCAGAGTTATAAATGATCATATGGACAACACAGAAAATGGTGCAAAAATTGTGAGTAATGATGTGGTTTGACCTTTCCCTCCTCTCCATCTGACTACACAGGTTTTGTCTAGTGGAGTATTATTCAAACATGAATCAGGCCTGGGTATATGAAATTGCTCCCAACACCACTGCTGGTTTAGAATAAGTACAACCTCCAGAGAGCCATTCACTCAAAATGAAAGCTTGCTCTTAAGACTCTCCAATGTTCTCTGTCTACCCAGTGTTAAAGCCTGGAAATAGTATCTTCCTACTTATGCAAATGCATTTATTCAAGATAGAGAGTTTGTGGTCTTCCCTCTTTCTTTCTTTGATTGACATTAATGCTCATGGCTATTTGCAATGGTGCATTACTCTGCATTCTCACCTCAGGCACTAAAGATCTCACATATAGGTCTGGGTAATGCTAAGTCACACAACAGAGGTACCTATGTCAGTGAGCTAGGGAATTTTCCTCTTTGTAGGTAAAGGTCATGCACGTTTCAGGCTAGGGATCTTAGTGGCTTGCAGTGTGTATTTCCTCACCTCTTCTGAGCTATTGTGGTTTTTGTTTTGTTTTATTTAAAGTTTTTGATTCACATCCTTTCTCCTTTTAACACGGACTTAAGAAAATGGAAGGTGTTCATTCAGTTATACCAAACAACAGTGTGTCCGTAATAACTAAAGCTATAGCTGAAGTATGCTATAAGCTCTAGACGTTCATTGTGGTGAAAATGGCATAGGGCATGGCTTCTTAGGTAAGTTTGAAAGTAGCTGTGGTTTCCTTCCTTGGGAAATATTCTGTTAATAAAATAAAATAAAATAAAATACCATAAAATACCATAATATGAAATAAAAAAAACACCAAAGCAATGAAAACTAATAAGGCAAGCCCTTTGCTAGTGAACTTCTACACAATTCATTTGAAATGATTGCTCAGAAGTGTTTTCTCTTCTTTGCTACATGTCAGCAAGGGATTTTTTTCTTCCATTTTCTGTCATTAATTGCATTGCTCTATGAAACTTTCTGCTTGCCACCCACAGACCAAATTGGAACCTTTTTCTCTAGAAAAAGGGAAGAAAAAATATGATGTTAATGATCTGTTTTCTTCTTATCCAAAGCAAGCTGTTTACCTGCATTTCTCCTTCTCTCTCCCTCTTAACAGTACCAAGAGACAGAATGACACTTTTAGAGAAGAGATGAAGGTGCAGCATAGAAAGCTGCATCAAAACAAATTGTTATATCTGCAAAGGCTACAGAGACTCATATCTACAAATGTTAACTTTTTTCCTCGTCTATCACAGAAGAAAAATGTTTCACCTTTGTATATAGAAGTAGTTCTAGTACATTATTCATGCCTCTCTAAACTACTTAGGAATTGTTTCCCTCCACTGACTGTAGTCTGGCAAACAGTTGGGTTACAGCTAGAAGAAACACACCAGAAGAATCCTGCTCTGCATGACAATTCATGACACTAAAGGGAAATATGAGCATAAATGTTTTTGTGAGCTCAATCTGGAGAGAAGGATGCTCACGTCTGTGCTCAGTGCAAGATTATTGTTAATTTAATGGATGCAGTAATTCTAGAAAAAAAAAAAAAGATGCAAAGGGCTTTCAGTCTCTCTCAAAATAATGATTTGATTGCTCATTAAATTAGATAGTCAGACAGCATCAGAAGTCAGAGGTTCAAACTCAGATGAAAAAAAAAAAACACAACAGAAAATGTAAAGTATACTGTCTAACACCTGTATGTCCTTTCTTGCTGAGCATGTCAAAATGATGATAGCTCTCTCCTGTGGTAGGGGACAATAAATGCACCCTAAATAAATATATTTCCGAATGACCAAATGGGACAGTGTCATGTACAGCTAGAAAACCTGAATAGCAATGAGAATATTTTGCATTTTCTCTCATATTTCTAGTTATATGTGGGGAGAAGGGTGTTTACACCTCCACTCTGTACATTTCTCATTACTACAGAAATGTATGGGAACCCCCTATGCAAGGTGCTTTAGATGTCTCCTAGGTTTCATCTTGTTACACAACTCAAAAGATGGTAAAGCTTCATAGTCAGAAAGGCTCTTGGAGCACAAGAAAGGACTCCCAGTCTGATTTCTTTTGTGCCTTGGCTTTCTTAGAGCCAGCAAAAATGTCACAGAAAGGGAGAAGTTCAGGGACAGCATCAACATATTTGTACTCAGGCTGCAGAGAAACACACTTAGATCAACCTCAAACAATGCATGGAACTTTGTATCTTGCAGTAAGCTGCTTCAACACAAATATTTACTCCAGTCATATGAAAAAAAAAAAAAAAAAAAGAAGAAATGCCTATTTGAACCCCTTTCGAGCACACAACTCAGTGCCATGAACAAGCCTCAGTCTTACCTTTGCAGAAAACCTTGTTTGTTTGTTTGTTTGTTTGTTTTGCATATGATGTCCCACTGTCATTTTTTCACACTAGATAGGGCTAGAGCGGGACTTAAAGCAGGTCTTTAAGCTGCTTACATGCACAGCATTTCAGCCTGAATTGGAGTTTCTTTGTTTCTTTCAGTAATTTCTTGTTAAAAGAGAGGAAAGATGTTTGCTTTTTTTTGTTTTTTTTTTTTTTTGTTTTGTTTTGTTTTTTTTTTTTTTTTTGTTTTTTTTTTTTTTAACTGCAAAACCCAACAGTATATAAGAGCTATGTGATTATTATTGTATGTGCTTGTATTCTCCTATTCTCCTGTGCAAGAGGAGTTGCTTTTGGAATATAGAGTATACATATATTTTAAAGGGTTCTCAAAGAAAAATACAGCGTATATCTAGGATTTTTAACTTGTTAAAAGTAAATAAAATGCATGAGAATGAGGCAAAAAAACCCCAAATGACTTTTTTGAGGGAGTGGGTTGAATTCCACCAGTCTATCCTTTTTCATTTGGACTTTGAAATTGAGATGGTAAAGCTATTTTTATTTCACTTTTTGACATATTTTATAGATATTTTAAGTGTTTACAGATACAGAGAATATAAACTAATTGTTCTTTTGCTATCATTTTAAATAATACAAAACTGCATAAAACTGAAAAACATTAAATTACTTTTCTACAACTAAATCTTTATGTTGTCTTATATAGCATTAAAGATGTTAGAGAAAGAACCCTGGATTCTGCTGGTAATAATCTGTCCTGTATGATCTGAAATTAGGTGCATTGAAATAAGATGAATTTCTTTCCTTGATCTCTCCTGCTACCTGCTGGTTAAAGTGTTTATTTTTCTTACAACACCTTATACTTGATGAATTCTAATAAATAGGTCAAAAAGAAAAAGAAACAAATGAAACAAACAAAACAAAACATACAAAAAGCAAAACCAAACAAACAAACTGAAAAATATGAACTGTTACCTCTGCACATGATTAAATTAATTTGCTTTGACTTTGCATTTTTTTGATTGCCAACAGGTGCAGATGAAACTTCTTGTTGTATGATATACAGGCTTTAGAAAGTCCAGTGTCAGAAAGGCACATGTGAAAAAAAGATGAATAACTGAACTGAGATTCAAAGATGCTTTATTCTCATGTGCAAATTAAAATAGTTATACATAAAAGTCAGAAAACAAAGGAAATGGAGTATAATAAAAAAAAAAGCTTGTATAACTACTCTTGAAATAAGTTAGTACTTGGGGGGGTGGGGGGGGAAGGCTTTGCGCTGTAAGATTTTTTAACAAACAAATAAATAAACAAAAAAACCAACAACAACCCAAACTCAGCAGTCAGAGTATTCCAGCTGGTAGAAAGATGTGTTGTTGGGATTAAGGGATGAGTTTGTTCCCTGAAAATCTGTTATGGCTAAAGCAGGTTAAGGCCTTTCAAAGATATGGATGTCTTGCTAAACAAGGAAGAAGACTGACACAGAAAGAAATGGAGTTCTCTGGCTTCAGTAAATGAATAGAATAATAACAATATGGAGTAATTTGAAATGCCATAATGTCTGTTGCCCTGTGATGAAGAAATTACAGTATAATTTGTTGCAGCTAGGAAGGCTGTGGATGAGATGCACCAAGGAGCTGTGTTGTCCTGGTGAAGCCCTTTTCTCCTTTGAATGTTGTGGTCTTCTGTACTATGGAAAGTTTCTCACTATGGAAGGACCCAGACACTTCAGTTCCATTAAAGTCCTGCCTATGGACCTGTCCGTTTCTTGAAACACGTAAGTCTATTTGCTGTTATCAAGGTACTTTGTATGCTACAAACCTGTGTCAAAAATAAAACATTTTCTGTATTTTACTGGGATTTGAAGGATTAAGATTCCTCCATTGCAAAAGAGATTTTTTATTTGGGTGGCCCTTTATTCTTCGAGAATTCGGTGTGTCATACATTGGGACCCTTTGCTTCATTAGGTATACTACAATCACAGTAATGACTATATTGAGGTGTGAGACTCTCTCTGGAAATTATGCTCCTGAACAAATGTAAATGGGTACACTCAGTCATGGGTTAGGAGGCTGTTAAATGACTGGTCTTAGAAGTGGTCATTTGCTATGTGATTCAAGTAAAATGACATATCGTTTGGTTTCCACTGGGTGTGAAATGAGGTAGATAAATTCTTTAGAATTTGTTATGTACCCAAACGCTGCAGGAACTAGGAGGAAAATGAAATGACTTAAGCATAAAGACAGAATGGGACTGTTTTTGTTTCTAATTCTCTTCTATTTCTCTCAATTATTTTTTCAACACTCTTGGGAATCTGGAGAGGTCCCAGTAGACTGGAAGCTGGCAAATATTGTGCCAATTTTCAAGAAGGGTAAGAAAGAAAACCCTAGCAATTACAGGCCTGTCAGTCTCACGTCAGTGCCTGGTAAAATTATGAAGAAGATGATTCTTGAAGTTATTGAGGCACGCCTGGGGGACAATGCGGTCATTGGTCCCAGCCGATATGGGTTCATGAGGGGTAGGTCCTGCCTAACAAATTTTATTTCCTTTTATGATAAGATCATCCATCTAGTTGATCAAGGGAAACCAGCTGATGTGATCTTTTTGGACTTCAGCAAGGCTTTTGACACAGTTTCCCATAGGATCCTACTGGACAAAATGTCCAGCATACAACTTAACAAAAACATCATATGATGGGTGAGCAATTGGCTGACGGGCAGGGCTCAAATGGTTGTGGTAAATGGGGCCACATCTGGCTGGTGGATGGTCACTAGTGGGGTCTGTCAAGGCTCCATTTTAGGGCCAGTCCTCTTCAATGTTTTTATAAATGATTTGGATGTAGGACTAGGTGTTCTGAGCAAATTTGCTGATGACACCAAACGTGGAGGAGTTATGGACTTGGATGAGGGTGGAAAGGCCTTGCAGAGAGATCTGAACAGACTGGAGAACTGGGCCATCACCAACTGCATGAAGTTTAACAGAAGCAAGTGCCGGGTCCTGAACCAGGGACGGAGCAACCCTGGCTTTACATACAGACTGGGCAACGAGATGCTGGAGAGCAGCTCTGCAGAGAGGGATCTGGGGGTTGTGGTTGACAGCAAATTGAATATGAGTCAGCAGTGTGCCCTGGCAGCCAGGAGGGTGAACTGTATCCTGGGGTTCATCAAGCACGGCATTGCTAGTCGGTCGAGGGAGGTGATTGTCCCGCTCTACTCTGTGCTGGTGCAGCCTCACCTTGAGTACTGTGTGCAGTTCTGGGCACCACAGGACAAAAAAGACATTAAACTGTTGGAGAGTGTTCAGAGGAGGGCGATGAAGATGGTGAAGGGCCTAGAGGGGAAGATTCATTATGAGGAGTGGCTGAGGTCACTGGGCCTGTTCAGCCTGGAGAAGAGGAGGCTGAGGGGAGACCTCATCGCAGTCTACAGCTTCCTTGCGAGGGGGAGTGGAGAGGCAGGTGACCTATTCTCTGTAAACACCAGTGATAGGACCCATGAGAATGGTGTTAAGCTGAGGCAGGGGAAGTTTAGGCTGGATATCAGGAAGAGGTTCTTCACCAAGAGGGTGGTTGCACACTGGAACCAGTGAAGTAGTCACTTCACCAAGCCTGTCTGAATTTAAAAAGTGATTGGACTGTGCACTTATTCATATGGTTTAAAATTTTGGGCAAACCTGTGCGGTGCCAGGAGTTGGACTTGATGATCCTTGTGGGTCCCTTCCAACATGGGATATTCTATGATTCTATATTTTATACTAGCATCAGTGGGAGAGTTTCTATTTGTATAACAAGTTTGTGCATTTGGAACTCTGGGGAAGATGCTTAAAACTTCTGAGGTATTTGATCTACCGCTCTTCATTCTATAAGGATATGGACAATATTTCCTTCCCACCTTTGAGACTTTGACTTCAGTACGTGTTGCACATACAATACAGATTGGAAACATAGCCATTTCATACATAAATCATTTTTGCATGGATAGACACAGAGGTTTCCCAGCAGTAAAGTTACAATTTGAGCAATACTAATTAATGCAAATTGTGCAGTGATTATCTTACAGAGAAAAAAATATCTGGACAATGAAAGAAGTGATATTTGTATTTTTAAAACACTGTGGCACTAAAATTTGGAAGGGAAGGTACTGCTGGCATAGAAACCACACTTACTCTTCAATTCAACTAGTACAATGCTGAGTAAAAACAAACTCTGCTGTGCTTGCTACCCAAGAAAAACATCTGATGAGCTGCTGGTTCTATTTTTTTTTTTTTTTTTTTCATTTCCTTTAATGCATGTAAATATGCTTGAGACTGCAGTGTGTGGCTAGAGTGGAACTGACTGGCTAAGCTATTCTGGAAAGGATGCTCAGTTATTATACACTGATCTATAACTGTTTAAAATGTTTTTCTTCTCTGTGGACTGTGGTACAGAAAGAAAATTATTTTATAAGAAGTGTGCATTCATGAAAAAAGTAACAATTTCAGAAAAAATATATATTTTTTCCTTCCCCCAAAGAAGATCTACAGGTATTCACTTATCTTAGCAAAGTTACTGAAAGATTAATTTATTTCACCACTGTTATATTGGTTGGTCTTTCTCAGCAGACAAAGGAATATCTGCTTTTATATCCTATTCATTTTAAGGGATTTTTCAAGGCTTCTAATATTCCGTTCCCATGTATGATAGTCAAGTTGCTTTAAAGTTAAAATTATCATAAATTTTAATCTTTCATTATCACATCAAAGTATTAACTGCAATGAAAATCTCTTAAATTTCAGAAGAGCATGGACATCACACTTTTGTAAAGGGCTGAACTACTGTATGAAAATTGATAAGATCATATTTGTGCATGGAATATGTCTAAATGTGCAAGCTCAAGAGGTAAGCTGCTCATTTTTGTCTATAGAAAAATGAGGATGTAATTTCCAAGGGCCTCACTCCCATTTAAAATTCTCAAACATGGAATAAAATGTTGTGTGTCTGTGTGAGACAAAAGAATTTGGCCAACCCCTTTTCAGTGGTTTGTGGGGACAGGACAAGGGGTAATGGACACAAAATTGAGCACAGGAAGTTCTGCACCAACATGTGAAAGAACTTCTTCAAGGTGAGGGTGATGGAGCACTGGAACAGGCTGCCAGGAAGGTTGTAGAGTCTCCTTCTCTGGAGATATTCAAGGCCTGTCTGGCTGCCTACCTGGGCAGCCTGCTCTAAGGAACCTGCTTTGGCAGGGGGGTTGGACCCGATGATCTCTCGAGGTCCCTCCCAACTCCTCCAATTCTGTGATTCTGTGATTCTGTGAAAATGCCAGGAGCACAAATCACTTTTCTGCCATATACAGCAGTCAGTTTTGTGAAGTAAAATAAATCTCATGAATAAAATCCCATTCACAGTAGGTACTTTGCAAAGCTCTTGATTACTATAGTGATGAAGCATCTCCTCAGATGTGATATTCAGATATTCAAAACAGGAAGTACAGTCAGATAAGAAGAAATGGAGGAAAAAATCCCGCAAAAATATGGATATACTCCAAATGTATCATATTCTTATTCCATGTGCATTAAAATTAAAATAAAACTAGCCAGCTGTGGGCAATATATATGTATAAATATATATATATATTTATATATATATATATTTTTTTTTTAAGAACTGAGATTATTGCTACAAAACCATGTGTTTTCAGTCTGATTTGATCCTGTACATTCAGGACTCCTTTCTGACTGTGGAAGTGCTGATCATGGATGCCATTCTCTTCACACACTAGAAAGGGCTTGAAAGTTACTGCCTGTTTACAGAGAGAAGCACAGAGTAGGAAGGTTTGTTTCTGGGGAAAAATATGAAATAATATTTGTGAAGAGACTCTATTTTTGAATTTTGTTCCTAGGATGCTTCTTTTCTGTCCATCAGCAATTTGAAAAGACTAGAACTAGTGCACGAGAGTTAAAAAATAATTAGATGCATTGGTCTGTTGTGTTTTTTTTTTTTTTTGTTGTTGTTTTTTTTTTTTTTTTGTTTGTTTGTTTGTTTTTGTTTGCTTGTTTGTTTAACCCAAATTACTTTTTGCAAAATATTCTACAGGAGCAAAAACATTGCAAATACCAACTTAATTTTTGTCAAGGATCTGATCCTTCCAGGGTAACCACTGGACAGTTTGGATGGAATTGGATGACTTCCATAGTTTTTTTAACCTGAGTTTTGAGAGGCATTTTGAGGTGGTTCATTGCAGGGGGAATGCTGTAAGTGGCTACTTGCTTAGCCTTGAGACAAAATCTCTTCTAAGATTGGAAGAGGAAAAAATAAACCATGTTGGAATACAGAGTTGTCTGAAAATATTCCACTGTAGACTGTCTGTTTATAATTTCAGTTATAAAGGAAGATAATGGAAGAAATACCAGCCCCCAAACTTGGAAATGAGAGAACAAAGACAGATTCACATCTGAGAGAGTAATGCATTCTTAAGGCTTGGTCATCATTTTGGTCAGGGGAATCATGGGCATCTGAAAAAAAAAAATAACGAAGAAACATCATTAAGTTTAGATTGTATTAGATGAAGACATTAGATAGTTTAAGTACAAGTTGTCTCAGTGTAGCAGGTTGGCGTAGGAGGGGATATTCACTAACTGAGGTGGATGGAGAAAGTGCTATAGAAAATCTTCCATTCCCGCCCTGTTTTTTTTTTTTTTACCCACCTTCAAGACTACAGTTAACAGCAATTGTAGAAGTTAGAACAATTATCATAGAAAGATGCAGCTACAGTCTTTTCTATGATATATAAGAACTGGGCTGGTGAGATAGAATACCACAGCACACCATAGAGGGGTAAAATAGCAAAGTAGTGAATTGTTATGAGGATTTTTAGGGTTTTGATCTAGAAAGCTTGAGAAGAAACCCCCAAGAGATCTGTGTATACACATCAAAGCTTTAAAAACAAACAAAAAGAACCCCTCCTCTGTGTCAACAGCTACTGCCAGAATCTTTGGTAAAGCTCTTTGTCACAGTGTAACTCCATACGTGCCTATGAAACACTCAGTTTTGGAGAGGGGACAAGGCTGACTGTTCGTCCAAGTAAGTGCCAGAAATAAAAATCTCAAAAACAGATCTTCATGGTGCTGTGAGGAGCTTTGTCATTTAGTGATTTAAGAATAATTTCTTGAAGCGATTTTCTTGATGAAGAACAAGTGAATGCTCATTTTGAAATTGTCTGACTTGAGAGACTAGGTTTAGTCCCTTTAGTACCAAGCATTCAAGATCAAATCTACTAACCCAAGCTGACTTTTGCTTCTATCTTTATCACTGGATTTGGAGTTTTTTGTTTCTCTGTTTATATTTTTGTTAGGTTTTAGAGGGTTATTTTTTGTTTGTTTGTTTGTTTGTTTTTTGGTTGTTTGTTTTTTAAGACGAGAACTGTGCTTGAGAATTGCCTGTGGCTTTTGCTAATTACAGATACACACTAGTACATCTGTACTAAATTTAGATAACTCAGATGCTTAGGATATGTTGCTGGTCTGTCTCAGGACATAAAATTTCCTTGAACATGTAGTCCAGAGTCTCAGTTTCTTTGTACTATGTGAAGGCTAGGAGGAGTGGTCAATGAGGGATTGGGGTGGAAAAGACTTTTCAAATTAAATTTTTACTAGTTTTACAGTTAGAAGTGAAAAGAGCATTGCAGAAATTCTGTCCCAGATCAAAAGCTTTCCATGGTCAGGATTTTGTAAAGCTCTGTGGTTGTAACTTTGGATGTGGCAACCTGGAGCTTGAATTCAGAGGAGGAATGCACCTAAATTAAAGCCATGTAAGCCTAAAAGAAATGTCCAAGGCTTTAGAAAGCAAGTGCCTGTGTTTCTGAGGATAGCATGTATACAAATGTACATATATGTAGGCCAAAGAAGAAGTTCAATTCAGTACTAGTTCCCCATATAGTTTAACTAATTTTGGGGGTTATCGTTTTAATCTGAGTTTCCAGAATAGAAACAGTGAATGACATGTGAATACTTAATTAGGTATTAATTTAAAAATGATTTAAAAAGCACTGAAATATCTAAGGTTATTATGAATTTATTAATTATTAGTCTTTAACAGCGTGCCTGAGTGAGTCTATTCCTGTCTGTCTGATTTGATAAGGAACAATCCTTGAAGAGAAGTAGAAGCAAGTTCACAGGGAGCAATTTTAAGCCAGAGTTGATCTGCGTATGCTTGACAGCAAATGAGGTACCAGTAGAAATTGAGTTTATTGAATTCATTAAAGCTTGTGTTATTGCATGTACCATGGTTCTGAGTTCTCTCTGCAACAGGTAATTCACTGCTGTGGTTTAACCCCAGCATGCATATGTATCACACAGCTGCTTGTTCATTCCCTGTCCATTGGATAGGGAGAGAATCAGAAAGGTAATAGTGAGAAAACTTATGGACTGAGATAAAAGACAGTTTAAGAAGTAAAGCAAAAGCTGTTCATACAAGTACAGCAAAACAAGAAGTTCATTCACTACTTCTTATCAGCAGGCAGATCAGCCGTTTCCAGGAAAGCAGGGCTCATCATATGGAATGGTTTCTTGGGAAGATGAATGCCATCAGTCACTCCAAATGTTGTTGCTCCCCAAGTATATCTCCCAAGTATAGGCCCCCACTTTCTTTCTCCCCAGCTTTTATTGCTGAGCATGATGCTATATGGTATGGAATATCCATTTGGTCAGTTAGTGTCAGCTGACCTGGCTGTGTCCCCTCACAGCTTCTTGTATGCTGGCAGGGCAGTATGAGAAGTAAAGTCCTTGACTAATTGGCTTGACAACGACTAAAATATGGTTTTGTTCTCAGTACTATTTTCATCACAGATCCAAAGCACAGCACTATGTAAACTATTATCAAGAAAATTAACATTACATTCACCTTCGGAATTGGAAATACAGTGATGGTAAAAACAGTTTCCTTTTCCTCGTGAAGTAATGGATTGTAGAGGTTTGAAAGTAAATGTATATATAAAACAGAGAGATTATTATTCCTTTGTGAAATAAATTAGTTTCCCATTTAGAGGGGAAAGAAAAGAAAGGAAGACATTTACAGGCACTTTAAACAAAACAAAAACAAACAAACAAAAAACAACAACACTATTGTTATATGTAAATTCTTTAGATACAAATAGCATGAAGACTATTATTAACAACATAACTAAAGAGATGAAGGACAATGTCTTTAGTCATGAGGGTCATCTCTTCAGTCAAGCCATGAGTCACATTCAGTAATAAACTATGGATGTCATCCTTTAATACTCTCAGTTGCATTTAGGTAGGAGAAGGAGAGTTAAAAGGAATATATATATATATGGATTATTTGTATAAAGCACTTGCTGTCTGTATGAATATGAAATTTGGGGGCAGTAATATTTGGCCAATGAGTAAGCATTTTTATAATACCAAGTAAACAAGAAATAAAGAATGTCATACACAAACATTAACAGGCCAGCTTCTTTTTCCATGATTCAGCTTCTTATATCAAACTAATTTTACTAATTTCACCTCCATTTTTTTTTTTTTCATTTAATTTGTTTGGAAATCCTGTCTTTAGGGAATCTCATGTCTGTTTTGCTAAGTATCCTTAAGACTGAAAAACCTCTCAATTTTGATTTTTCGTATGGCCCCACGGTCTTCCAACATATACTGTCTTATAAGGGTGGTGGGTGTCAAACAATTAAGACAATTTTTAATTTTTTAAAATTAATAAATTGGTAAAATAATGGTTGCATGGAAATGTTACATGCTAAATGCTGTCCTCTTTTTTTATATCCATGTCTCATTTGAAATATCTCAATTGGGAGAAACACAGAAACTTAAACCTATTTTATTTTTACAGCCCCCAAATGTGTACTAATGTGGACATCAAAGTATTATTTTCTGATGTTTGTGATAAGATGTGGTTTAGCATATATTTAACCTGCTAGAGTAAACTTTGGAGGATACAGTCATCAGCACAGAAAGACATTTTGCTTTATATTGGCTCCTAAGGATTTTGGCATTGCAACATCTAATTCTGTCATTCAGTGGTGATTGGGAATCTGTTAAACTCTTCCAGTAACAGTTTATGTAAAGCACCTTATCACAGTGTACTTGGTACTTATGGAAAGTTCACTTTTGGTGGAGGAACTCGCATGTCTGTGCTTCCAAGTAAGTCTTCAGGTAAAAATACTAATCTTAGACTGTATGGTTTCAGCAAATCCCAGATCCACCCAGAGTCCATACGGTTCAACTCCTGTGTCTTCAGTGGAGATGGATACAAAAATGTTCTTGTGTCTTGGTCATAGATATCTTCTTACAGAGCATTGCACACTCATCTGATGAATTCAGATATATCCTGCATGTGTTCAGAAATGTAAATCATAAATGTGATCTAGTTCTGTTAGGTTTATTGACTTCATTGTCAATTGAAACACAGTGACAAGATGATCACTTATGCTTCTGTTGAGAGGCAGACAAATAATATGCAGGTATACCAAAAATCTTTAAAGTAAATTGAACTTTTTGTTCACTTACTAGAAAAAAGGAAAAGAACAATGATTCATAAATAGGAAAAAAAATAAATCCAGTTTGCAGTTTTAGTTCAAAGAAAGTATCTGAGGGGTAAAGGAAAAAAACAGCCCAAAAGGCATTTCCCAGAAAATATTTTTTCTACATATGACTTTAGCCTTTTTTTTTTTTTTTTTTTTTAAATCACAACTTTCTCTTTACAGTAAGGTCATGGGACTAAGATGTTTTTAGCTGAGAAATTCTTAGAATCAAACTTCAGAGCTGGTTTTATTTTATTTATTTATTTATTTATTCTTATTCAGAAGATTCTTGGGCAGTGAAATTACAGGAGGTTGAAAGCAGGCATTTGGGCAGGGGACATGATTGGTTATGACAAAAAGTAAGTAGGGTCTAATTAGCAACACTTTTTTTTTTTTTTTGGTGGTGACGGTAGTTTTTTTTTCTTCATGGTGTTCAAGATATAGAGATCTATCTGGTTGTGAAGATAAAGTGTAAGGGGAGATAAATTGAAAGTTGAATGTAAATTATAAGACGGATACACAGTGTTATTAAGGAGTTTATTGTAAGAACCACATTTTTCCCATAAGAAATTAAAATGCTTAAGGTATTCTTCTGGAAGCTGGTCAAAGGCCTGGGGGCCCAGATTCAGTGGATGAAGGTGATCAAATTTACTTAAGGACATTAAAATACATTTTGAAGGACCAGTTTCACTTGCTCTGAAACTCTTGTGGAAATGTACCCAGCTCAATTTATTGGTACATAATGTTGATCTGTAGGGTGTCATTGTTTTCATTTTTTTCTATAGTGAGAATCTCAGATACTGTAGGAATCTTGCACTTTGTTTTCTTTCTTGTGTTATATAGTGGTCAGGCTAAATAATTGTAATAAATCCTGATTTGTGATCAAAATGGTATTTTTGATATATTTTGCCTTAGATTCATAGTTGAGAAATCATTCTTCTGCTGAATTCTGTGACAAGCATTTCACTCTTCCAAAAAACTGGAAAATACTGTGTGTTTGGGGAGGGAAATATTGGTAATGAAAAGTGAAATGTAGAAAGTGATGGGAAGAAAACCAAGATTTTTTTAGTAAGTGGTCACCATTACAAAATGTAGGTGATTTCAGCTACAGACTTGACTTGATTCAGATCCCATTTAATATACAGTTTATATTCTGAGGTGGTGTCAAAAGGAGGAATATTCTTCAGTATTGCATCTTGCAATCATTGCAACAAAAACACAAACAAACAAACAACAACAAATATATATATGTATATTTACAAGTGATTTGATATGCATTAATAGAGGTAGAAGAGGCTGGGGAAGTTCTGCCTCCCTAGACATTTATCCTTACTTCTCATTTACATCTTCCCTTGCAAAACCATTCAGGACAGTGGAGTTAAATGTTTCTGATAGTGTTTCTCTCTCTTTTCCAAGGCACAGTTTAGAAACCATGTAATTAAGATTTACTGTCATAAAGAGAGTGCTAGGTACATTATTTTTTTTCCTGACTATTCCAAAGCATCCCATGTTCAGAGCACTTCATTTTTCTTGACCCATAAAAAGTATTGACATGAAACCTTGCAGGAGACAGAGATGAGTCAGAGGTATGTGCTAATGGTGATACATGTTTTCCCAGTTACTGGCTTTTGCATATACTTATCTGGACTAAAAGTTGTATGACATTTTTGTTAGTGGATGTGTCACTGTGTGACTTCAGTATCCAACTGGAAAGTCACCTTTGGAAGTGGAACACAGCTGGTGGTGAAACCTGGTAGGTAGAAACCCAACCTAAATGAGTAGGGGTAGGAAAGCTAAATTCCCATTTCTGTGATATTGATATTAAAATTCCATTGTTTTTTCCTTTTGTGCATGATTAAAAGTCAAGACTGACCTTGCATCAGGGACAAAACTCATTATGAAGCTAAATAGGTGTTTGGAAGGAATGGGAAAGTCTTACAAGAGAGTACACTTTTCACTTTTTATGTCTTATTGAGAGATAAAACCTTTATTTCATTTGCAAATACTCAAAATGAGTTTAATACAGGTTTTAGAGCAATAAATGGAATATTTTTCTGGTCAGCCTCTACAAATATCCATTGTCCTCTCTGGAGGAGAGAGAGATAATATTCATTCCAAAGGATCAAATGCTAGATGTTTATTTTTATTCTAAGAGAATAAACAAATCAATCAGTTACAGCTTTATACCTGAAGAAAGGAGTCTTACACCACATAATCATTTTCTTCAGCACTATGTTTCCAGAAATCTCCAAAAGCTGACTTTTATTTCCATTCTTCAGAACCTTGTCTAAGTTTATTTTTGGGAACTGCAGTTTGTGTCTTTACTGAGAACACTGTCTCAAAGCAGAAAGAAATGGCTAATTAAGAAAATTGTGAAGGGAGATTTAGACTAATATTCTCACAGAATTTACATATGAACAATGAGTTTTAATAAAAAGGCCAAGCCAAAAAACACAGCTCAGGAGCTAATAAGCTACTGGAGGGGAGAAAACACCTACACGGTTTTTCTTGATAAGGCAAATACTGTGTGAATATACATGGATACAAATTCACCTTTGTAAGTAGAGCTCAGCTAAGAGTAAAATCAAGTAAGTATTAAGCCTATCTTAATTAAGATTAAGCACTATCTGGCCGATGTTGAATTTTTATATTATTAAAATTACATTCATCTTTATATTCTCAATTTTTTCTTTTAAAGACGAGTGCTATATGAGTATGGTTTTGTCAAAAGTTCTGCTGAGCAATACCCTCATGTTTCAAGTAATATTGCTCCTTTACTGCTTTCATATGAAAAGAAGAGAGTGCTAAATTGACATGATCAGAGAAACAGAATTTATGCCATGGACATGCCTACCTGTGAAACTTGGGGTAGGTCAGATGTCTGTCTCTAGCACAGCACTGGGTAGCTGGACTCTGTTCTGTTGAAGAAAGACTGTCAGGCTGGCTCTGACAGCCCCTTGGGTGTTTATGGGCCTTCCTGAGCTGAGCTCAGCTGGACCCATATTCCTCAGATTTCCCTTCCTGTCCCACAAGCTGTTGACCAGCAGAAGGTTTGTCAGGACAAAGAAGCATGGAGTGGGGAGAGGTGCAGCTTCTCCAGTGAGGGCTGGCTGGGATTTTTGTAATGGGAGGAAATGCTGTGTGACTATGAAAACTACAAGGTGACCTTTGTCTCAGGGACCAGGCTGTCCGTCCAACCAAGTGAGTGTGGAGCTTTCCATAGGTGTTCCATATGGGACTCTTGCTACAGATGTTGTTCCATTCAAGTCCTTTAACTTCACCTTTGGAGAACTGAAATGCCTTCTCTCCCCTTGCAGGCTCTGAGACTGCCCTGAGTGAAGTATTTAATGAGGTTGGAGGTTAAGGGTGGTTGGAGCAAGCCTCAACTTGAGGTCTGCATGCCCTTGGGAAAGGGTGACTCGTGTGTTGCTGGGAAGGGTCTCTGCCTGCCACTCAAAGGGCTTCCTTGTTATGGGGATATGACAGCATTTGTGTAATGGCCTTTGGTGCTGAGGTGAGTGGGAAGCACTTTATGAATGCTGGTGCTTAATAGCAAGGTCACTTCTGGGAGCAGGACAAGGATTCTAGTAGTGGCCAGCAAGCAGTCTCTGATGAGGCAGGTGTGCCTGATGCTCATAAAACTCTGAAGATCCAGGGACTACAAACTGTCAGACTGGTTTTCTTGTGCCTTGGTGGGGATTTCTATTTGTGATGGCAAAGAGAGCTGGGCTTTTTGTAATGGGAGGAAGTGCTGTGTGACTATGGAACCAACAAGCTGACATTTGGCTCAGGGGCCAGGCTGTCCATCCAACCAAGTGAGTGTGGAGCTTTCTGTAGTTTTTCCATATGGGACTCTTGCTACAGATGTTGTTCCATTTCCATCCTTTAACTTCACCTTTGCTGAGCTGAATGACTACTCTCCCCATGCAGGCTCTGAAACTGCCCTAAGAGTAGTATTAAATGAGGTTTTGTGTGAGTATAAACAGTACGTGTATATAGCAGTAGCTAGAAAGATGAGGTTCAGTGATGGAATGTCACTGAGTGTAAAACATCACGAGTACAAGCACTGAGCTAACAGTAGCACTTTGTAGCAAAGGAAGCTACAAGGACCTGATTTGCCTTGGCTTTTTCTTTTTTAAAACTTGTGTAGTTGCTGACCAAATGCATTTTTCTCAGCTCCTGCAGTGCTGGTAATGAGCTGCTATCTGAATGTGCCTCAGTCTGCAGCAGTTCTCAAACCTTGTGCACTTGCAGCTGCAGAGCTACCTGTCACGAGCTTTCCATCAGGACAGACTTTGGTTTGGGACAGAAACAACACTCCTGTCATCAAACAGCTGCCTCTGAAAAGCATGGATTGCCCAGCATGATAGTTTTCCACATGCTTTGTGCACAGAAGCAGTGCCACACACATGTTCCCCTTGATCCTGCGCAAGCATTACTATAGGTGAGATTTTTTACTTGTGAGCCTTAACAAGTACCAAAGGTGATAGTGAATGCTCCTCTGAAAAGTGCAAGTGAACTAGGGAATGGATTTTCCTTTATTGCAGGTAGTGGCTCTACACTTGAGTCTGTTGAGTCAGGGTTTTCTTCTGTGGACTGAGTCCAGGTGCTTTGTGCTTGAGATCATATGCTGGGCTGGCAGAGACATTTTTGTAATGAGATGTGCCACAGTGCATACACTGAGGGCAAAGTCACTTTTGGAAAAGGAACTGTGCTTTTGGTTGTTCCAGGTAAGCAGCAAATTACACTGAAAAACAGAGCGGCTTCCCTTTTGCCATGTTCTTCATTGATTTGTGTGTGGGGGGAAGAACTTTGGAAATGCAACTGGGCTATTCTCCAGGCATAGTAAGGACGTGGTTTTCCCCCATATCCCAATGCCCTGGCCTCCCTGCAGTTTGCTATGGCACCTAATCTCCCTTACGTGCCTGGTTCTTTCCTTCCCTTGGCACCGTCAAACTGGCATCCTTGCGCCTTGGTGGGTATTTGCCTTTGTGATGGGAAAGCAAGCTGGGTTTTTTGTGGTTGGAGGAAATGCTGTGTCACTACAGCAGTGACAAACTGACCTTTGGCTCAGGAACCAGGCTGTCCGTCCTACCAAGTGAGTGTGGAGCTTTCCCTAGGTGTTCCATATGTGAATCTTGCGACAGATGTTGTTCCGTTTCCATGTTTTCACTTCACCTTTGCCAAGCTGAAATCCCTTCTCTCCCCATGCAGGCTCTGAGATTTCCCTGGGTGCAGTATTTAATGAGGGCTTGGTTGGTTGGAGCAAATCTCAACTTGAGGTCTGCATGTCCTTGGGAAAGTGCGACCTGTGTGTTGCTGGCAAGGGCCTTGGCCAGCCACATGAATGGCTTGCTTGTTATGGGGAGATGAGACCATTTGTGTAATGGCCTTTGGTGCTGTGGGTGCTGACTGGAACAGGCTCACCTTTGGAGCTGGAACAAAGGTTTGTGTAAAGCCTCGTGAGTACAGTTACAGGTATTACTTATCCTTTTTGGACTAGTCTGAAATAGTCCAGACAGTAATGTTGGAGTTTAAGTTTGGTCATGATTTTGTCAAGCACAAGCCTGTGCCTTCTCTCTGGGTGTGGTAGAGCAGTGAGGTACTGCAAGAAGAAAAGGCAGCAGAGCAGAAATCTGTCCCTGGAACAGTGGGAAGGCTACTTACAAAGGCATGCTGGGGCGGTTGCTTTGTGGCCATGGACAGTCCATGCTCAGCTGGGCAGGGTCCCAAGGCAAGTCCTGGGGTTCTGAGGCAAGAGAAAACCCCGTGTGTACATGTATAATGCAGGAGCTGGAAAGATGAGATTCAGTGATGGAATGTCACTGAGTGTAAAACATCACGAGTACAAGCATTGAGCTCACAGTAGCACTTTCTAGAAAAAGAGGGTACCAGGCTACCTCTTAGTAGTGGTCAGCAAGCGGTCTCTGATGGGGAAGGTGTGCCTAAAGCTTGTAAAGTCCTTGTAAAGTTCCAGGGACTATGCATTGTCAGACTGATTTCCCTGCCTCTTGGTGGGCATTTGCCTTTGTGATGACAAAGTGAGATGGGCTTTTGTAGTGGGAGGAAATGCTGTGTGAATAACTTAAACAAGCTGACTTTTGGATCAGGGACCAGGCTGTCCATCCAACCAAGTGAGTGTGGAGCTTTCCATAGTTTTTCCATATGGGACTCTTGCTACAGATGTTGTTCCATTTCCATCCTTTAACTACACCTTTACTGAGCTGTAATGCCTTCTCTCCCTTTGTTACTTTGTGATGGCAAAGCGAGCTGGGCTTTTTGTAGTGGGAGGAAATGCTGTGTGATTCTGGATCCTTCAACAAGCCGACCTTTGGCCCAGGAACCAGGCTGTCCGTCCTACCCAGTGAGTGTGGCGTATTCCATTGGTGGTCCATATGTGACTCTTGCTACAGATGTTGTTCTATTTCCATCCTTTACCTTCGCCTTTGCTGAGCTGAAATGCCTTCTCTCCCTGTGCAGGCTCTGAGAGTGTCCTGGGTGTAGTATTTAATGAGGTTTTGGGTGGTTGGAACAAATTTCATCTTGAGGTCTGCATGTCCTTGGGAAAGGGTGACCTGTGTGTTTCTCGGAAGGGTCTCTGCCAGCCACGGGAAGGGCTTTCTTGTTATGGGTAGATGAGACCATTTGTGTAATGGCCTTTGTTGCTGTGAGTGCTGTCTTGAACAGGCTTACCTTTGGAGCTGGAACAAAGCTTTGTGTAAAGCCTGGTGAGTATTGTTACAGTTCTTAGTCGGCCTTGTAGGATGAGGCAGAAATATCAAAGACAGTAATGTTAGAGTGTAAGTTTTGGTCTGGTATCCTGTGACTGTGCATAAGTCTGTGCCTTCTCTCTGGATATGGCAGAGCTGCAAGATGCTGCAGGAAGAACTGATGGAAGAGCAGAAGTTTGTCCCTGGAATGGTGGGAAAGGTATTTACAAAGGCTTGTCATGGGAGGTTTCTTTGTGGGCATGGACAGCCCATACTCCAGCAGGCAGGGGCCTGAGCCAAGTCCTGGAGTTCTGAGGCAGGAGAAAACCCAAAGTGAGCGTATAATGCAGGAGCTGGAAAGATGAGGTTCTGTGATGGATCGTCACTAACTGTAAAACACGATGAGTACAAGCACTGAGCTCACAGTAGGACTTTGTAGCAAAGGAAGGTACCAGGAGCAGCTTTTCCTTGTTTTTTCTTTTTTTTGTAAGCTTGTGTAGTTTCTGACTAGATGCATTTTTTCATGGCTCTTGCAGAGCTGTTCCTGAGCTGCTATCTGAATGTGCCTCAGTTTGCTGCTGTTCTCAAACCTTGCGCTTCTGCAGCTGTGGGGCTATCCGTGATGAGCTTTCTCTCAGGAAAGGCTTTGGCTCAGGACAGAAACAGCAGTCCTGTCATCTCACAGCTGCCTCTGAAATGCATGGATTGCCTGACATGATGGTTTTCTCCATGCTTAGTGCACAGAAGCAGTGCCACACACATGGTCCCCCTGATTCTGGGCAAGTGTTACTGTAGGTGAGAGTTGTCGCTCATAGGTCACAATTACCAAATAGGTCACAGGGAATGCTCCTCTGAAAAGTGCAATTGAGCTAGGGTACGCTTTGTTTCCTGTGAATCACCCAGTGTGGACTTTGTTGTAGGTAGTGTCCCTGCAATTAAGCCTGTTGTGTCAGGGAGCTCCCCTGTGGTCTGATTCTAGGTGCTTTGTGCTTGAGATCACATGCAGGGCTGGCAGAGACATTTTTGTGATAAGATGTGCCACAGTTTCTACGAGGCCCGCACAGTCACTTTTGGAAAAGGAACTGTGTTTTCAGTTCTTCCACATAAGCAAAAAATAGTGCCGAAAATCAAAGTGTCTTTTTCTTTGTGTTGGCAAGCCAGTGGACAGCCCAATAGTACTTTGGGGTTAGGTGGAATGGGGATTTTGGGGAGTTGCTTTTCAGTTTTGGGCTCCGTTACGTTCCACAAAGCCAGACTTTTAACCTCCACTTGTGACCTAGGAACCAAACCCATCTTCTGCTGCCCCTCCTAGCCTTGGCACAGTTTGTTTCAGCCTGGAACACAAGTGCTGCTTCTCTAGGAGCTGCCGGGGTTTTTGTAATGGAAGAAAATGCTGTGTGGCTCTGGCTCTTCATACGGCAAATTGACCTTTGGCTCAGGGACCAGGCTTTCAGTCCAACCAAGTGAGTGTTCAGCTTTCCTGTTTCTTCTTTGTCAAATGTTCTTACGTATCCTGGGTTTAACCCCATAGACATCCATATGGTTTCCACATTTCATTACTGAGGGGAAGGAGAGTGTAGGCACTATTTCATTTGTTGTTGCCAATGTTAGCCATCAGAGATGTTTCTGAGATAATGACCTTTGATGAAATCCCCACACAAGTGAACAATCACCAATGAAACATGCTCTTGTGAGTGAAAATGTGAGTGACTTCATTTTTGCCCTGTCCTTTGTTGTTTTGTGGGGATGAACTTTGGGAACGCAACTGGGCTATTCTCCAGACATACCTAGGACTTGGTTTCCCCACATGTCCCAATGCCTTGGGCTCCCTGCAGTTTGTTATGGAACTTCATCTCCCTTACATGCGTGATTCTTTCCCTTCGATGACTATGAGCATTGTTGTCTCCGTGTGTCTTGGTTAACTGATGCTTCAGACAACTTTGGAGTCATGCTTCCCTTGTTCCTCAAGCTCTTAAGGAGGCTGCAGTGAAGCTATGCAATAACACTGCAAAAAAAGGTGTATGCAAGTGGTGGGTGCTGGTCTTTGTAACATCTCAAAGCTGTCTCAACACCTTTTAACTGTAATGTGACAGAAAGGTAGGGTTTGGGATGAAGACAGCCCCTATTGACAGTGTTCTTTCCTGAGCTGGTTTCTCCTGGGCCCTTCTTTGCCATCTTCCCCTCCTCGACCCCAACAAGTAGAGTGGTGCATGGTTTGGCAGGAGTGTTCACCACTGAATGATGGACAGAGGACAATCCAGTGGACAGAGGATCTGGATGTTTCCTGAAATGTTTCTGCTTTTTCCACCAGACAATGCTAGGAGCTCGGCTCCCTAGAAGCAGAGGTTTCCTCTCTCTTAAGGGATGTGGAAGGGCTTATAGTTCTTGTTGTGGCAAAAAGCACTGTGTGAACTACGGCAAGATCACCCTTGGGAGTGGAACACGACTTCAGGTTTTGCCTAGTAAGGGCCACCACTACTTTGTTGTCTCCTTCCATGTGGGGCAAACATACCCATTTTACAGCAGTCCTCAAAAAAGGGGTTTGTCCTATAGCATTTGCCCTGTTTTGCTCTTGGTCCCACAAAGAGCACGGGGGATCCTGACTTCAGGACATAGCTGGCTCTGAGTTACCTTTAGCACTATGCTGCTGGACTGAAGATGCCAATCACTGTCAAGAGGTTGGCAAGGTTTTTGTGGATTGAGGGCTTGCGGTGTGAGCACAGGAGGCACTGGCTCTAAGCCGCCTTTGTCTGTGCAACGAGACTCACTCTTGGGTCATGTAAGTGCTGCATGAGGCCGCGCTTTGTTTTTTGTGCCAGGCCTTTCCTTGGGAGATTGAGAGCAGCAGTGTTCCATTGTGTTTGATCACTGATGGTGAAAAACTCAAGCAATGGGCTTTGCTTGATGGGAATGTGCCAGGTTGGTCCAACATGAACCTGACTGCTGTCCCTTTGGCTGGGTTGGAACACATCGCTCCACACCAGCTCCCAGATGTTGCAGCGACCCCGCGGGGATTTGCCTGTATGATGGGAAACTCACTGGGCTTTTTGTAATGGGAGGAAATGCTGTGTGACTATGACTACACCAACAAACTGACCTTTGGCTCAGGGACCAGGCTGTCCATCCTACCAAGTGAGTGTGGAGCTTTCCATAGATGTTATATATGCGATTCTTGGTACAGATGTTGCTCCATTTCCATCCTTTACCTTCACCTTTATTGAGCTGAAATGCCTTCTCTCCTTTTGCAGGCTCCGAGAGTGCTCTGGGTGCAGTATTTAATGAGGTTTTGGGTGGTAGGAAGAAAGCTCATTTTGAGGTCTGTATATCCTTGGGAAAGGGTGACCTGTGTGTTGCTGGGAAGGATCTTTGCGAGCCACACGAAGGGCTGTCTGGTTTTGGGGAGATGAGAGCATCTGCGTTATGGCCTTTGGTACTGCGAGTGCCAACTTGTACAGGCTCACTTTTGGACCTGCAACAAAACTTTGTGTAAAGCCTGGTGAGTGTTGATACACTTAATTCTTAGACTTGCAGGAAGAGGCTTAAATAGCCCAGACAGTAATGTTGAAGTGTAAGTTTTTGTCAGGCTTCCTATGAATGTGCACAAGCCTGTGCATTCTCTCTGGGTATGGCAGTGCTGAGAGGTGCTGCAGGAAGTAAAGTTGGCAGAGCAGAATTTTTTCCTTGGAACGGAGGGAACCTGTTTACAAACGCAAGTCAGGGGCAGTTGCTTTGTGGTTGTGTACAGCCTTAGATGAGCTGGGGTCTGAGTTGAGTCCTGGGATTTTGAGGAATGAGAAAATCTTGTGTGTATGATGCAGCAGCTGGAACGATGAGATTCAGTGATGGAATGTCACTGACTGTAAAACACCGTGAGTACAAGCACTGAGCTCACAGTAGCAGTTTGTAGCAAAGGAGGTTACCAGGAACATGCTACTCTTGTCTTTTTATTTAAGGTTGTGTAGTTGCTGACTAAATGCATTTTTCACAGCTCTTGCAGAGCTGTTGATGAGCTGCCATCTGAACTTGCCTCAGTCTGCTGCGGTTCTCAAAGCTACAGCTTCTGAATTTACAGGGCTACCTGTCATGTGCTTTCCCTCAGGATAGGCTTTGGTTTGGGACAAAAACAGCACTCCTGTCATCTCACAGCTGCCTCTGAAAAGCATGGATTGACCAGCATGATGGTTTTCCACATGCTTTGTGCACAAAAGCAGTGCCACACACATAGTCCCTCTGATTCTGGGCAAGCATTACTGTAGGTGATAGTTGTTGCTTGTGGGGCTTAATGACTACCAAAGGTCACAGTGAACGCTGATCTAAAAAGTGCAAGTGAGCTAGGAAACGGATTTTCCTTTGTTGCAAGTAGTGTCCCTGTGCTTGAGCCTGTTGTGTCAGGGAGCTCTGCCATGGCCTCAGTCTAGGTGCTTTGTGCTTGAGACCACATGCAGGGCTGGCAGAGACATTTTTGTAATGAGACGTGCCACAGTGAGTTAAATGCGCGCACAGTCACTTTTGGGAAAGGAACTGTGCTTTCAGTTGTTCCAGGTAAGTAGCAAATTATGCTGAAAAAAGAAGTGGTCTCCCTTTTGCCATGTTCTTCATTGATTCGTGTGTGTGGGGAAGAACTTTGGAAATGCAACTGGGCTATTGTCCGAGCATTCCTAGTACTTGGTTTTCCCACATGTCCCAGTTCCTTGGGCATCTTGCAGTTTGCTATTGCACCCTTACATGCTATCTCCCTTACATGCCTTGTTCTTTTCTTCCCTTACCACTGTCAGTCTGGCATCCTTACTCCTTGGTTTGTATTTGTGTTCATGATGAGAATGAGAGCTGGGATTTTTGCACAGTCTGGAAGAACTGTGGAGACAGTGGGAGGGGGAGTTTTGGGTTTGTCTCTCAGTTTTGGGACCGTTTTCATCCCACGAAACCAGACCCTTAAGTTCCACTTGTGGCCTGGAATCCTTCACCCCATCTTGCACTTCTGCCTACCTTCCTAGCCTTGGCACGGTTCAGCTCAGCGTTGAGGACAAGTGCTGCTTCTCTAGGAGCTGCCTGGACTTTTTGTAATGGGAGGAAATGCTGTGTGGCTCTGGATCTGGATATGACAGACTGACCTTTGGCTCAGGGACCAGGCTGTCTGTCCAACCAAGTGAGTGCTCAGCTTTCCTGTTTCTCCTTTGTCAGATGTCCCTATGTATCCTGGGTTTCATCCTGTAGACATCCATGTGTTATCCACACCTCCTTACAGAGGGGAAGGAGAGTGTAGGCACTATTTCATTTGTTGTGAACAACGTAAGCTATCAAAGGTGTCTCTGAGATAATGGTCTTTGATGAAATCCCCACACAAGTGAACAATCACCATTGAAACATGCTCTTGTGCCTCAAAATATGAGTGGCTTCATTTTTGCCTTGTTCTTTGTTGTTTTGTGGGGACGAATTTTGGGAATGCAACTGGGCTATTCTTCAGGCATCGTGAGGACTTGGTTTCCCCACATGTCCCAATGCGTTGGGCTCCTTGCAGTTCTTTATGGCACCTAATCTCCCTTACATGTACGATTCTTTCCCTCCGATGACTCTGAGCATTCTTGGCTATGTGTGTCTTGGATAACTGATTCTTTGGGGTCATGCTTCCCTTGTCCCTCAAGCTCTTAAGGAGGCTGCAGTGAAGCTGTGCAATAGCACTGCAAAAAAAATGTGCATGCAAGTAGTGGGTGCTGGTCTTTGTAACATCTCAAAGCTGCTTCAACACCTTTTAACTGTAATGTGACAGAAAGATAGGGTTTGGGATGAAGACAGCCCCTATTGACAGTGTCCTTTCCTGAGCTAAGCCATTCTTTGCTACTTCTCCTCCTTGCCCCCAACAAGTGGAGTGGTGCATGGTTTGGCAGGAGTGTTCACCACTGAATGATGGACAGAGAACACTCCAGTGGACAGAGAATCTTGTCTGCTGAAATGTTTCTGTTGTGTCCACCAGACAATGCTAGGAGCTTGGCTCCCTAGGAACAGAGGTGTCCTGTTTAACAGATGATGTTGGAAGGGCATATAGTTCTTGTTGAGGCAAAAAGCACTGTGTGAACTACGACAAGTTCACACTTGGGAAGGGAACACGACTTCAGGTTTTGCCTAGTAAGTGCCACCACCACCTTGTATTCTCCTTCCATGTTGGGCAAACCCACCCATTCTGCAGCTGTTAATGGCTACCTGGCACTTCTCCTCTCAGGCATGTAATGCTGCAGCTGTGCAGCTGCATACAATCAGCTTGCCTTTAGGTCAGGCTTTGAGTCAGGACAAAAGCAGCAGTCTTCTCAAAAAGGATTTTCCTATCCCATGAGCCCTGTGGTGCTCTAGGTCCCACAGAGAGCCTGGGGGGTCCTGACTTCAGGACGCAGCTGGCTCTGAGTTACCTTCAGCACTGTGCAGCTGGTCTGTGGACAGCAAGCACTGCAAAGAGGTTGTCATGGCTTTGGTGGATTGAGGGGTTGCTGTGTGAGCGCAGGAGGTGCTGGCTACAAGCCTGCCTTTGGACGTGCAATGGGAGTTTCTATTGGGTCATGTAAGTGCTGTGCTGTGGCCGTGCTTTGTGTTTTGTGCCAGGCATTTCCTTGGGAGGTTGATAGCAGCAGCGTGCCTGAGTGTTTGATTGCTGGTGGTGACAAACTCAAGCAATCGGCTTTGCTTGACGGGAATATGCCAGGTTGGTCCAACATGACCATGACTGCTGTCCTTTTGACTGGGTTGGAACGTGTCGCTCCACACCAGCTCCCAGATTTTGCCGCGACCCCGTGGGGAGTCTCTCGTATGTCCTAGTGTCCTAGCAGGGTTTGTGCGTGTGGGGGCAGGTGGGAAGCAGAATGAATGCTGGTGCTTATAGCAAGGTCTCTTCTGGGAGCAGCACAAGGCTCCTAGCAGTGGCTGGCAAATGGTCTCTGATGGGGAGGGTGTCCCTGATACTCTTAAAGATCTCAGAGGTCCAGGGACTATGCATTGTCAGACTGGTTTCCTTGCCTCTTGGTGAGGATTTGCTTTTGTGATGGCAAAGGGAGCTGGACTTTTTGTAACGGGAGTACATGCTGTGTGACTGACAACTACAAGCTGACCTTTGGCTCAGGAACCAGGCTGTCTGTCCTACCAAGTGAGTGTGGAGCTTTCCATAGGTGTTCCATATGGGACTCTTGCTACAAATGCCTTCTCTCCCTTTGTAGGCTCTGAGAGCTCCCTGGGTGCAGTATTTAATGAGGTTTTGGGCGGTTGGAGCAAAGCTCAACTTGAAGTCTGCATGCTTTGGTCCTTGAGAATCCTCAAGTACTGATCTTTCTGAGGTCACACTGTCTGTTCAGAGGTTTCTTCTGCTGTATGTAGTTACTGTATAGTCATAAAACCTTTAGCGTGCTGTCTGAACTATGAATAGTGGAACAAAAATATTCACATTTGGGCAAGATATGGATCTATCTGTGAAACCCCACGGAGGGTGGTGGCTGTTATCTTACCCGTCCACCCGGCCCCAAGGTCAGATTTCCCACTTCATGTGTTTCATGACAGTGTCTGCGTGGAGAGTTCAGAAGAACATGGCCAAAATAATAATGCTCTTGTTTGCACCCAATCCTCTTCCCCCTTGTGAATGAGATCCCTGAAGAGATTGGTCTTGGTAGCAGTGAAACTCGTGTTTGGTTCCTGTACTAGCTGTAGCTGCCAGTGTTGAAACTGCACTAGTGGCAACTGTTACAGATAGCTGGGATATGTGATTGCTTTTGTGCTGTTTCTAAAGCCTATGCAGACTCTCTGCTCCTGCACATTTAAGCAGCGTCATTGGTTTCAGCTGCAAGAACATGTATGCCTATCTCAAAGGACACATCAGAAATGCCGTGATACTGGAACAGCTCACGTTGTTTGAATGACCAGTGAGGAGGTGTCCAGAAGGGATCCCCTTATCCATAAAGTGCTGGTCAGATTCCATCATGGCACAGGTGCAGGCGTTCCTTGTCTTCTTCCAGGTCCTGGTTTGTCAAGGCTGGAGATATTCCTGGCTTCAGTTCGCTGCTTTTGATGGGAAGGAGCTGCTCTCCTCAAGTTTCTTTGTAGAGTCATTGGGAAGAGAGCAGATGGTTTTTGCTGTGGTGTGAAGGATTCTGTTAACATGCAGAACTACAAAGTGATTCAAGGGACACGGAAAAATCCTAGTTTTGCAGACCAGTGAGTACAAGGAGTCCCCAGCACGGGATATTTCCCTTGCTCCGCTATCCTAATCAGCCCTTTGCAAATCCCTCAGGAGTTCTCTGCAGCTGAGCAGAGCTTGTTCCTGGCTCTGAGAGCCCCTTGGGTGCTCATGGCCTTTCCTGAGCTGAGCTGAGCTGGTCTCTTACTCCCCAGATTTCCCTTCCTCTTCCTCAAGCTGTTGATCAGCACAAGGTTTGTCAGGTCAGAGAACCACGAACTGGAGAGAGGTGCAGGTTCTCCAATGGTAGCTGGCAGGGCTTTTTGTAATGGGAGGAAATGCTGTGTGACTTGGCTACAAGGTGACCTTTGGTGCAGGGACCAGGCTGTCTGTCCTACCAAGTGAGTGTGGAGCTTTCCATAGTTTTTCCAAATGTGACTCTTGCTACAGATGTTGTTCCATTTCCATCCTTTATCTTCACTTTTGCTGTGCTGAAATGCCTTCTCTGCCTTTTTGACTTTGTGATGGCAAAGCGAGCTGGGCTTTTTGTAGTGGGAGGAAATGTTGTGTGACTGGCACCATCAACAAGTTGACCTTTGGCCCAGGAACCAGGCTGTCCGTTGTTCCAAGTAAGTGTGGAGCTTTCCTTAGGTGTTCCATATGGAACAGATGTAACATTGCTACAGATTTTGTTCTATTTCCATCCTTTAACTTCACCTTTGCTGAGCTGAAATGCCTTCTCTCCCTGTGCAGGCTCTGAGAGTATCCTGGGTGCAGTATTTAATGAGGTTTTGGGTGGTTGGAGCAATTTTTATCTTGAGGTCTGCATGTCCTTGGAAATGTTGACCTGTGTGTTGCTGGGAAGGGTCTCTGCCAGCCACGGGAAGGGCTTTCTTGTTATGGGTAGATGAGACCATTTGTGTAATGGCCTTTGTTGCTGTGAGTGCTGTTTTGAACAGGCTTACCTTTGGAGCTGGAACAAAGCTTTGTGTAAAGCCTGGTGAGTATTGTTACAGTTCTTAGTTAGCCTTGTAGGATGTGGCAGAAATATCAAAGATCGTAATGTTGGAGTGTAAGTTGTGGTCTGGTTTCCTATGAGTGTGCATAAGTCTGTGCCTTCTCTCTGGATATGGCAGAGCTGCAAGGTGCTGCAGGAAGAATTGATGGAAGAGTGGAAGTTTGTCCCCAGAATGGTGGGAAAGGTATTTACAAAGGCATGTCATGGGAGGTTTCTTTGTGGGCATGGACAGCCCATACTCCAGCAGGCAGGGGCCTGAGCCAAGTCCTGGAGTTCTGAGGCCGGAGAAAACCCAAAGTGAGTGTATAATGCAGGAGTCGGAAAGATGAGGTTCTGTGATGGATCGTCACTAACTGTAAAACACGATGAGTACAAGCACTGAGCTCACCGTAGCACTTTGTAGCAAAGGAAGGTACTAGGACCAGCTTTTCCTTGTTTTTTCTTTCTTTTTTTTTTTTTTTTTTTTGTAAGCTAGTGTAGTTGCTGACTAGATGTATTTCATGGCTCTTGCAGAGCCGTTTCTGAGCTGCTATCTGAATGTGCCTCAGTCTGCTGCGGTTCTCAAAGCTACTGCTTCTGCAGCTGTGGGGCCACCCGTGATGTGCTTTCTCCCAGGACAGGCTATGGCTTTCTCTCAGGACAGGCTATGGCTCGGGACAGAAACAGCAGTACTGTCTCACATCTTCCTGTGATACGCATGGATTGCCTGACATGATGGAATTCCACATGCTTAGTGCACAGAAGCAGTGCCACACACATGGTCCCCATGATTCTGAGCAGGTGTTATTGTAGGTGAGAGTTGTCGCTCATAGGTCACATTTACCAAATAGGTCACAGGGAATGCTCCTCTGAAAAGTGCAATTGAGCTAGGGTACGCTTTGTTTCCTGTGAATCGCCCAATGCGATTTTGTTGGACTTTGTTGCAGGTAGTGTCCCTGCACTTGAGCCTGTTGTGTCAGGGAGCTCCCCTGTGGTCTGATTCCAGGTGCTTTGTGCTTGAGATCACATGCAGGGCTGGCAGAGACACTTTAGTAATGAGACCTGCAACAGTGTGTACAATGTGGGAAAAGCAATTTTTGGAAAAGTAACTGTGCTTTCAGTTAACCCAGAACACAGCAGTTCTGTGGGGAGAGGGCTAGGGAAAGATTTGGGGTTTCCTTTTAGTAAAGGGCTCTATTACATCCCACAGTTCTAGACTCTTAACCTCCACTTTTGGCCTAGCATTCTTCATACTCTTCCCACCCTTCTGGTGACCCAGCTAGCCTTTGCACAGCTACGCCCCACCCTGAACCAAAGTGCCACTTCTTCAGGAGCTTCCTGGGCTTTTTGCAATGGGAGGAAATACTGTGTGGCTATGGCTCTGCATACAACAAACCAACCTTTGGCTCAGGGACCAAGCTTTCTGTCCAACCAAGTGAGTGCTCTTCTCCAAGATGTTGGCAATGTTTTGGTGGATTGAGGGGTTGCTGTGTGAGCGCAGGAGTTGCTGGCTATAAGCCTGTCTTTGTCTGTGCAACAAGAATTACTGTTAGGTCACGTAAGTGCTGCATATGGCCGTGCTTTGTGCTTTGTGCCAGGCCTTTCCATGGGTGGTTGAGAGCTGCAGGGTGCCTGGGTGTTTGATAGCAGCTGGTGACCACCTCCAGCGATCGGCTTTGCTTGACGGGAATGTGCCAGGTTGGTCCAACATGACCCCGACGGCTGTCCCTTTGTCTGTGTTGGAACACGTGGCTCCACACCAGATCCCAGATTTTGCTGTGACCTTGTGGCAAAGATCACTGGGCTTTTTGTAATGGGAGGAAATGCTGTGTGACTCTGGCTATGGCAACAAGCTGACCTTTGGCTCAGGAACCCGGCTGTCTGTCCTACCAAGTGAGTGTGGAGCTTTTCATTGGTGTTCCATGTGAGCATCTTGCTGCACATGTTGTTCCATTTACAACCTTTCACTTCACCTTTGCCAAGCTGTAATGCCTTCTCTCCCTGTGCAGGCTCTGAGACTGCTCTGGGTGCAGTATTTAATGAGGGCTTGGTTGTTAGGAGCACAGCTCAATTTGAGGCGTGCATGCTTTGTTCCCTGTGAATCGCCCAGTGCGAACTTTCCTGAGGTCATATCATCTGTTCAGAGGTTCCTTCTGCTGTATGTGGTTGCTGTATAGCCTTAAAGCCTTTAGTGTGCTGGCTGAACTGTGGACAGAGGAACACAACGCTCGCCTTTGGCAAGGTTCAGAGCTCTCTGTGAATCCCCACAGCGGGTGGTGGCTGTTTCCTTACCTGCCCACCTGGGCCCAAGGTCAGATTTCCCACTTCATGTGTTTCATGATAGTTTCTGCCTGGAGAGGTCAGAAGAAGGTGTCTAGATAAAGACATAATAATTTAAAGGGGGGGTGGGTGGCAAGGGTAACATCGGTTGTCCCTCTGTGGATCTATGTGGGAAAGCTGTTTTCTGGAGTAAGGCTTGTACAGGTTTTTACTAGTGGATGTGTCACTGTGTGACTTCAACGTCCACCTGGAAAGCCACCTTTGGAAGTGGGACACAGCTGGTGGTGAAACCTGGTAGGTGGAAACCAGCCTGAACGAGTAAGGAAAGGAAAGTTGCCTTCCCTACTTTGACAAAAGAAACATTTTGAAGACATCTCTGGAGTGCAGGAGCGATGAGGGGATGATGCCTATTTTTATTGCTTTTTAATGCAGGTCAGAAAGTGGAATTGTGCTCACAATTCCTGCATCTTTTCTCTACGTGGCACAAGGATTCACTCAGGAGTCATCTCAGCCAGAGCTGCAAGGGGTGACCACCAGAGACTCTTTTAAAAGAAATGGGAAGCCAGCAAGCAATGCCTTTTATAAGAATAAAGTAGCACAGGGGAGAGATGGCTTACAGGGTTTTTGTTGAGAAGGCCAATAGGGTATAACCAATTCTGACAACCGAGTCAACACTGGTGGTGGGATTCAGCTAAGGATAAATGCAAGGAAGTTTGAAAGTCATTTGCTGCTCCACCTTGTGGAACAGGTTGTGGCTTTGAGCTAGCATCAGGAAAGCAGAGGTAGACTGGTGAAATCAGTAGGCTTTTCATGATGAGTGCTCAGGTAGCCGCAGGGGCCTTGAGTCAATAAGCCTGTGAGTATCCTCATTCTGCTTCCCACTGACAGTTCTTGTTCTCTTTCAGTCATGTAGGAACACATGAGTACAACTAGTGTCCAGCTCAGGGTATTTCTTTTGTTCCGCTACCCTAATCAACCCTTTCCAAGTCCCCCAGGAACTGCCTGTAGCTGAGCAGAGAAGGCTTGTTCCTGGCTCTGACAGCCCCTTCGGTGTCCATGTGCTTTCCTGAGCTGAGCTCAGCTGGATCCTTATTCCTCAGATTTTTCCTTCCTGTTCTACAAGCTGTTGACCAGCAGAAGGTTTGTCAGGACAGAGTAACGGGGACTGAGGAGAGGTGCAACTTCTCCAGTGGGGTATGGCTGGGCTTTTTGTAATGGGAGGAAATGCTGTGTGACTCTGGCTTCAGCAACAAGCTGACCTTTGGCTCAGGAACCAGGCTGTCCGTCCAACCAAGTGAGTGTGGAGCTTTCCTTAGGTGTTCCATATGGGACTCGTGCTACAGATGTTGTTCCATTTCCATCCTTTCACTTCACCTTTGTAGAGCTGAAATTCCTTCTCTCCCCTTGTAGACTCTGAGACTGTTCTGGGTGCAGTATTTAATGAAGTTCTGGGTGGTTGGATTCAAGCTCAACTTGAGGTCTACATGTCCTTGTGAAAGGGTGACCTGGGAAGGGTCGATGCCAGCCACAAAGTGCTTCATTGTTATAGGTAGATGAGAGCGTTTGGGTAGACCTTCTGTTGCGGTGAGTGCTGACTGGAACAGACTCACCTTTGGAGCTTAAACAAAGCTTTGTGTAAAGCCTCATGAGTACCATTAATCTTACACAGCCTTGGAGGGCAAGGCAGATGTAGCCCAGACAGTAATGTTGGAGTGTAACTTTTAGTCAGGCTCCCTATGAGTGTGCACAAACCTGTGCATTCTGGCTGGGTATGGCAGAGCTGAAAGGTGCTGTGGGAAGTAGATGCAGCAGAGCAGCAGTTTGTCCCAGGAATGCAGGGGAAAGCTTCTTACAAAGGCATGGCAGGGGTGGTTGCTTTGTGGCCATGGACAGCCCATGCTCAGCCAAGCAGAGTCCCAAGCCAAGTCTTGGTGTTTTGAGGCAGTAGAAAACCCGATGATTATAAGGCAGCAACTGGGCTTTTTGTTGTGGGAAGAAATGCTGTGTCACTACAGCAGTGACACGCTGACCTTTGGCTCAGGGACCAGGCTGTCTGTCCTACCAAGTGAGTGTGGAGCTTGCCATAGGTGTCCCGTAAGTGGTCTACCAAGACCAGCTTTTCCTTGGCTTTTTATTTTTTCAAGCTTGTGTAGTTGCTGGCCAAATGCATTTTTCATAACTCTTGCAGAGCTGGTAATGAGCTGCTATTTGAATGTCCTTCAGTCTGCTGCAGTTCTCAAACCCTGTGCTTCTGCAGCTGTGGGGCTACCCGTGATGTGCTTTCCCTCAGGACAGCCATGGCTCAGGATAGAAGCAGCAGTCCTGTCATCTCACAGCTGCCTCTGAAATGCATGGATCGCCTGGCATGATGGTTTTCCATATGCTTTGTGCACAGAAGCAGTGCCACACACACAGTCCCCCTGATTCTGGGCAAGTTACTGTAGCTGAGATTTGTTACTCGTGAGACTTAATAATTACCAAAGGTGACAGGGAATGCTCCTCTGAAAAGTGCAAGTGAGCTAGGGAATGGATTTTACTTTGTTGCAAGCAGTGGTCCTGCGCTTGATCCTGCTGTGTCAGGGATTTCTTCTGTGGACTGAGTCCAAGCGCTTTGTGCTTGAGATCATATGCAGAACTTTGGAAACACAATTGGGCTATTCACCCAGCATCCCTAGTACTTGGTTTTCCCCCATATCCCAATGCCCTGGCCTCCCTGCAGTTTGCTATGGCACCTAATCTCCCTTACGTGCCTGGTTCTTTCCTTCCCTTGGCACCGTCAAACTGGCATCCTTGCGCCTTGGTGGGTATTTGCCTTTGTGATGGGAAAGCAAGCTGGGCTTTTTGTAGTTGGAGGAAATGCTGTGTCACTACAGCAGCGACAAACTGACCTTTGGCTCAGGGTCCAGGCTGTCCGTCCTACCAAGTGAGTGTGGAGCTTTCCCTAGGTGTTCCATATGTGAATCTTGCGACAGATGTTGTTCCGTTTCCATGTTTTCACTTCACCTTTGCCAAGCTGAAATCCCTTCTCTCCCCATGCAGGCTCTGAGATTTCCCTGGGTGCAGTATTTAATGAGGGCTTGGTTGGTTGGAGCAAATCTCAACTTGAGGTCTGCATGTCCTTGGGAAAGTGCGACCTGTGTGTTGCTGGCAAGGGCCTTGGCCAGCCACATGAATGGCTTGCTTGTTATGGGGAGATGAGACCATTTGTGTAATGGCCTTTGGTGCTGTGGGTGCTGACTGGAACAGGCTCACCTTTGGAGCTGGAACAAAGGTTTGTGTAAAGCCTCGTGAGTACAGTTACAGGTATTACTTATCCTTTTTGGACTAGTCTGAAATAGTCCAGACAGTAATGTTGGAGTTTAAGTTTGGTCATGATTTTGTCAAGCACAAGCCTGTGCCTTCTCTCTGGGTGTGGTAGAGCAGTGAGGTACTGCAAGAAGAAAAGGCAGCAGAGCAGAAATCTGTCCCTGGAACAGTGGGAAGGCTACTTACAAAGGCATGCTGGGGCGGTTGCTTTGTGGCCATGGACAGTCCATGCTCAGCTGGGCAGGGTCCCAAGGCAAGTCCTGGGGTTCTGAGGCAAGAGAAAACCCCGTGTGTACATGTATAATGCAGGAGCTGGAAAGATGAGATTCAGTGATGGAATGTCACTGAGTGTAAAACATCACGAGTACAAGCATTGAGCTCACAGTAGCACTTTGTAGCAAAGTAGGGTACCAGGAACCTGCATTCTGCTGGCTTTTTCTTCTTTTTTAGCTTTTGTCGTTGGTGACTAAATGTATTTTTCACCAGTCTTGCAGAGCCAGTCATGAAGTACTATCTGAACATGTCTCAGTCTGCTGCGGTTCTCAAACCTTGTGCTTCTGCAGCTATGGGGTTATCCTGGGTGTTAGTTCCCTTAAGACAGGCTTTCTGTTGGGACAGAAGCAGCAGTCCTGTTTTCTCACTTCTGCTTCTGAAACTCATGAATTGCCTGACATGATGTTTTTCTACATGTTTTTTGCACAGAAGCAGTGCCACACATATTGTCCTCCTGATTCTGGGCAAGAGTTACTGTAGGTGAAAGTTGCTGCTCATGGGTTTTATTGAGTACCAAAGGCAACAGGGACTGCTAGGGAATGGATTTTCCTTTGTTGCAGGTAGTGTCCCAGCGCTTGAGCCTGTTGTGACAGGGAGCTCCGCTGTGGCCCTAGTCTAGGTGCTTTGTGCTTGAGGTCACATGCAGGGCTGGCAGAGACATTTTTGTAATGAGGTGTGCCATCGTGTGTCCAATGCGCATGCAGTCACTTTTGGAAAAGGAACTGTGCTTTCAGTTGTACCAGGTAAGAAGCAATTTATGCTGAAAAACAGTGTCTTTTTCTTCTTGATGGCAAACCAGTGGACTCCCCAGCAATACTGTGGGGAGATGGGGAGGGGGAGTTTTGGGTTTTCCTCTCAGTTTTGGGACCTTTTTCATCCCATGAAGCAAGACTCTCAACCTCTACTTGTGGCCTAGATTACTTGAGAACCATCTTACCATTTTGGGCCCCTTCTAGCCTTGTCATGGTTCACCTCAGCCTTGGGGACAAGTGCATATTCTCCAGGAGCTGCTGGGGTTTTTTGTAATGAAAGGAAATGCTGTGTGGCTCTGGCTCTACATACGGTAAATTGACCTTTGGCTCAGGGACCAGGCTGTCTGTCCATCCAAGTGAGTACTCAGCTTTCCTGTTTCTCCTTTGTCAGATGTTCTTATGTATACTGTGTTTAACCCCATAGACATCCATGTGGTATCCACACCTCCTTACAGAGGGGAAGGAGAGTGTAGGCACTATTTCATTTGTTGTGAACAACGTAAGCCATTGGAGATGTCTCTGAGATAATGGTTTTTCATGAAATACCCATACAAGTGAGCAATCACCATTGAAACATGCTCTTGTGTCTCAAACTGCGAGTGGCTTCATTTTTGCCTTGTTCTTTGTTGTTTTGTGGGGATGAACTTTGGGAACACAACTGGGCTATTCTCCAGACATACCTAGGAATTGGTTTTCCCACAGGTCTCTATGCCTTGGGTCCTTGCAGTTCTTTATGGCACCTCATCTCCCTTACTTGCCTGGTTCTTTCCCTCCCATGGCTCTGAGCATTGTTGTCTCCGTGTGTCTTGGATAACCGATGCTTCAGACAACTTTGGAGTCATGCTTCCCTTGTCCCTCAAGCTCTTCCGGAGCCTGCAGTGAAGCTGTACAATAGCACTGCAAAAAAAGTCCATGCAAATGCTGGGTGCTGTTCTTTGTAACATCTTGAAGCTGCTTCAACACCTTTTAACTCTAATGTAACAGAAAGGTAGGGTTTGGGATGAAGACAGCCCCTATTGCCAGTGTTCTTTCCTGAGCTGGGCTCTTCTGGTCCTGTCTTTGCCATCTTCTCCTCCTCTCCCCCAACAAGTGGAGTGGTGCATGGTTTTGCAGTAGTGTGCACCACTGAATGATGTAGAAAGGGCAATCTGGGGGACAGTAGATCTTGACGTCTGCTGACAGGTTTCTGCTTTGTCCAAGGGAAAAATGTCAGACCTCAGGCTCCCAGGAACAGTGGTCTCCTGCCTCTTAAGGGATGTAGAAAGGCGTATAGTACTTGTTGAGATGAAAAGCACTGTGTGAACTAAGGCAAGATCAACTTTGGGAGGGGATTCTTCACGTTTTGCCTAGAAAGTGCCACCACCACTTTGTAGTCTCCTTCCATGTGGGGCAAACCTACCCATTTTACAGCAGTCCTCTAAAAAGGGGTTTGTCCCATTCCATTGGCCCTGTGGTGCTCTAGGTCTCACAGAGAGCCTGGGGAGTCCTGACTTCAGGATGCAGCTGGCTCTGAGTTACCTGCATCACTGTGCAGCTGGTCTGTGGACAGCAAGCACTGCAAAGAGGTTGTCACAGTTTTTATGGATTGAAGGATTGCTGTGTGAATGCAGGAGGTACTGGCTGTAAGCCTGCCTTTATCTCTGCAATGAGACATACATTTAGGTCACATAAGTGCTGCACTGAAGCCGCACTTTGCACTTTGTGCCAGGCTGTTCCTCGGGTAGTTGAGAGCTGCAGCATGACTGTGTGTTTGATCGCTGATGGTGAAAAACTCAAGCAATTGGCTTTGCTTGATGGGAATGCTAGAATGGTCCAACATGACCCTGACTACTGTCCCTTTAGCTGGGTTGGAACATGTTGCACCATATCAGCTCCCAGATGCCACGACCCTGTGGGAAGTCTCTTGTATGTCCTAGGGTCCTAGCAGGGTTTGTGCGTGTGGGCGTGGGTGGGAAGCACTGTGTGAATGCTGGTGTTTATAGCAAAGTCTCTTCTGGGAGCAGGACAAGACTTCTAGTAGTGGCCAACAAGTGGTCTCTGATGGGGAAGGTGTGCCTAAAGATTGTAAGGTCCTTGTAAAGTTCCAGGGACTATGCATTGTCAGACTGATTTCCCAGCCCCTTGGTGGGGATTAGCCTTTATGATGGCAAAGCTCACTGAGCTTTTTGTAATGGGAGGAAATGCTGTGTGAATAACTTCAACAAGCCTACTTTTGGTTCAGGGACCAGGCTGTCCGTCCAACCAAGTGAGTGTGGAGCTTTCCATAGTTTTTTCAAATGTGACTCTTACTATTGGTGTTGTACCATTTCCATCCTTTATCTTCACCTTTGCTGTGCTGAAATGCCTTCTCTCCCTTTGTGCCTTTGTGATGGCAAAGACAGATGGACTTTTTGTAGTGGGAGGAAATGCTGTGTGATTCTGGATCCTACAACAAGCTGACCTTTGGCTCAGGAACTAGGCTGTCTGTCAAACCAAGTGAGTGTGGAGCTTTCCTTAGGTGTTCCATATGGGACTCGTGCTACAGATGTTGTTCCATTTCCATCCTTTAACTTCACCTTTGCCAAGCTGAAATGCCTTCTCCCCACTTGCCTGCTTTGAGAGTGTCCTGGGTGCAGTATTTAATGAGGTTTTGGATGGTTGGAGCAAATTTCATCTTGAGGTCTGCATTTCCTTGGGAAAGGGTGACCTGTGTGTTTTTGGGAAGGGTCTCTGCCAGCCACAGAAAAAGCTTTCTTGTTATGGGTAGATGAGACTGCTTATGTAATGGACATTGTTTCTGTGAGTGCTGTTTTGAACAGGCTTACCTTTGGAGCTGGAACAAAGCTTTGTGTAAAGCCTGGTGAGTATTGTTACAGTTCTTAGTTAGCCTTGTAGGATGAGGCAGAAATATCAAAGACAGTAATGTTAGAGTGTAAGTTTTGGTCTGGTTTCCTATGAGTGTGCATAAGTCTGTGCCTTCTCTCTGGATATGGCAGAGCTGCAAGGTGCCGCAGGAAGAACTGATGGAAGAGCAGAAGTTTGTCCCTGGAATGGTGGGAAAGCTATTTACAAAGGCATGTCATGGGAGGTTGTTTTGTGGGCATGGACAGCCCGTACTCCAGCAGGCAGGGGCCTGAGCCAAGTCCTGGAGTTCTGAGGCAGGAGAAAACCCAAAGTGAGTTTATAATGCAGGAGCTGGACAGATGAGGTTCTGTGATGGATCGTCACTAACTGTAAAACACGATGAGTACAAGCACTGAGCTCGCAGTAGCACTTTGTAGCAAAGGAAGGTACCAGGAGCAGCTTTTCCTTGTTTTTTCTTTTTTTGTAAGCTTGTGTAGTTTCTGACTAAATGCATTTTTCATAACTCTTGCAGAGCTGTTCCTGAGCTGCTATCTGAATGTGCCTCAGTCTGCTGTGTTTCTCAAAGCTACTGCTTCTGCAACTGTGGGGCTACCCGTGATGTGCTTTCCCTAAGGACATATTTTTTCTCCAGACACAAGCAGCAGTCCTGTCATCTCACATCTGCCTGTGAAATGCATGGATTGCCCGGCATGATGGTTTTCTCCATGGTTTGTGCACAGAAGCAGTGTTACACACATGTTACCCCTGTTTCTGGTCAAGAACTATTTTAGGTGATAGTTGTCACTCGTAGGGCTTAATGATTACCAAAGGTGATAGTGAATGCTCCTCTGAAAAGTGCAAGTGAGCTAGGGAATGGATTTTACTTTGTTGCAGGTAGTGTCCCTGTGCTTGAGCCTGTTAGGTCAGGGAGCTACCCTGTGGTCTGATTCCAGGTGCTTTGTGCTTGAGATCACATGCAGGGCTGGCAGAGACATTTTTGTAATGAGACGTGCCACAGTGCGTTAAACGTGCGCACAGTCACTTTTGGGAAAGGAACTGTGCTTTCAGTTGTTCCAGGTAAGTAGCAAATTATGCTGAAAAAAGAAGTGGTCTCCCTTTTGCCATGTTCTTCATTGATTCGTGTGTGTGGGGAAGAACTTTGGAAATGCAACTGGGCTATTGTCCGAGCATTCCTAGTACTTGGTTTTCCCACATGTCCCAGTTCCTTGGGCATCTTGCAGTTTGCTATTGCACCCTTACATGCTATCTCCCTTACATGCCTTGTTCTTTTCTTCCCTTACCACTGTCAGTCTGGCATCCTTACTCCTTGGTTTGTATTTGTGTTCATGATGAGATTGAGAGCTGGGATTTTTGCACAGTCTGGAAGAACTGTGGAGACAGTGGGAGGGGGAGTTTTGGGTTTGTCTCTCAGTTTTGGGACCGTTTTCATCCCACGAAACCAGACCCTTAAGTTCCACTTGTGGCCTGGAATCCTTCACCCCATCTTGCACTTCTGCCTACCTTCCTAGCCTTGGCACGGTTCAGCTCAGCGTTGAGGACAAGTGCTGCTTCTCTAGGAGCTGCCTGGACTTTTTGTAATGGGAGGAAATGCTGTGTGGCTCTGGATCTGGATATGACAGACTGACCTTTGGCTCAGGGACCAGGCTGTCTGTCCAACCAAGTGAGTGCTCAGCTTTCCTGTTTCTCCTTTGTCAGATGTCCCTATGTATCCTGGGTTTCATCCTGTAGACATCCATGTGTTATCCACACCTCCTTACAGAGGGGAAGGAGAGTGTAGGCACTATTTCATTTGTTGTGAACAACGTAAGCTATCAAAGGTGTCTCTGAGATAATGGTCTTTGATGAAATCCCCACACAAGTGAACAATCACCATTGAAACATGCTCTTGTGCCTCAAAATATGAGTGGCTTCATTTTTGCCTTGTTCTTTGTTGTTTTGTGGGGACGAATTTTGGGAATGCAACTGGGCTATTCTTCAGGCATCGTGAGGACTTGGTTTCCCCACATGTCCCAATGCGTTGGGCTCCTTGCAGTTCCTTATGGCACCTAATCTCCCTTACATGTATGATTCTTTCCCTCCGATGACTCTGAGCATTCTTGGCTATGTGTGTCTTGGATAACTGATTCTTTGGGGTCATGCTTCCCTTGTCCCTCAAGCTCTTAAGGAGGCTGCAGTGAAGCTGTGCAATAGCACTGCAAAAAAAATGTGCATGCAAGTAGTGGGTGCTGGTCTTTGTAACATCTCAAAGCTGCTTCAACACCTTTTAACTGTAATGTGACAGAAAGATAGGGTTTGGGATGAAGACAGCCCCTATTGACAGTGTCCTTTCCTGAGCTAAGCCATTCTTTGCTACTTCTCCTCCTTGCCCCCAACAAGTGGAGTGGTGCATGGTTTGGCAGGAGTGTTCACCACTGAATGGTGGACAGAGAACACTCCAGTGGACAGAGAATCTTGTCTGCTGACATGTTTCTGTTGTGTCCACCAGACAATGCTAGGAGCTTGGCTCCCTAGGAACAGAGGTGTCCTGTTTAACAGATGATGTTGGAAGGGCATATGGTTCTTGTTGAGGCAAAAAGCACTGTGTGAACTACGACAAGTTCACACTTGGGAAGGGAACACGACTTCAGGTTTTGCCTAGTAAGTGCCACCACCACCTTGTATTCTCCTTCCATGTTGGGCAAACCCACCCATTCTGCAGCTGTTAATGGCTACCTGGCACTTCTCCTCTCAGGCATGTAATGCTGCAGCTGTGCAGCTGCATACAATCAGCTTGCCTTTAGGTCAGGCTTTGAGTCAGGACAAAAGCAGCAGTCCTCTCAAAAAGGATTTTCCTATCCCATGAGCCCTTTGGTGCTCTAGGTCCCACAGAGAGCCTGGGGGGTCCTGACTTCAGGACGCAGCTGGCTCTGAGTTACCTTCAGCACTGTGCAGCTGGTCTGTGGACAGCAAGCACTGCAAAGAGGTTGTCATGGCTTTGGTGGATTGAGGGGTTGCTGTGTGAGCGCAGGAGGTGCTGGCTACAAGCCTGCCTTTGGACGTGCAACGGGAGTTTCTGTTGGGTCGTGTAAGTGCTGTGCTGTGGCCGTGCTTTGTTTTTTTGTGCCAGGCATTTCCTTGGGAGGTTGATAGCAGCAGCGTGCCTGAGTGTTTGATTGCTGGTGGTGACAAACTCAAGCAATTGGCTTTGCTTGACGGGAATATGCCAGGTTGGTCCAACATGACCCTGACTGCTGTCCTTTTGACTGGGTTGGAACGTGTTGCTCCACACCAGCTCCCAGATTTTGCCGCGACCCCGTGGGGAGTCTCTCGTATGTCCTAGTGTCCTAGCAGGGTTTGTGCGTGTGGGGGCAGGTGGGAAGCAGAATGAATGCTGGTGCTTATAGCAAGGTCTCTTCTGGGAGCAGCACAAGGCTCCTAGCAGTGGCTGGCAAATGGTCTCTGATGGGGAGGGTGTCCCTGATACTCTTAAAGATCTCAGAGGTCCAGGGACTATGCATTGTCAGACTGGTTTCCTTGCCTCTTGGTGAGGATTTGCTTTTGTGATGGCAAAGGGAGCTGGACTTTTTGTAACGGGAGTACATGCTGTGTGACTGACAACTACAAGCTGACCTTTGGCTCAGGAACCAGGCTGTCTGTCCTACCAAGTGAGTGTGGAGCTTTCCATAGGTGTTCCATATGGGACTCTTGCTACAAATGCCTTCTCTCCCTTTGTAGGCTCTGAGAGCTCCCTGGGTGCAGTATTTAATGAGGTTTTGGGCGGTTGGAGCAAAGCTCAACTTGAAGTCTGCATGCTTTGGTCCTTGAGAATCCTCAAGTACTGATCTTTCTGAGGTCACACTGTCTGTTCAGAGGTTTCTTCTGCTGTATGTAGTTACTGTATAGTCATAAAACCTTTAGCGTGCTGTCTGAACTATGAATAGTGGAACAAAAATATTCACATTTGGGCAAGATATGGATCTATCTGTGAAACCCCACGGAGGGTGGTGGCTGTTATCTTACCCGTCCACCCGGCCCCAAGGTCAGATTTCCCACTTCATGTGTTTCATGACAGTGTCTGCGTGGAGAGTTCAGAAGAACATGGCCAAAATAATAATGCTCTTGTTTGCACCCAATCCTCTACCCCTTGTGAATGAGATTCCTGAGGAGATTGGTCTTGGTAGCAGTGAAACTCGTGTTCGGTTCCTGTATTAGCTGTAGCTGCCAGTGTTGAAACTGCACGAGTGACAACTGTTACAGATAGCTGGGATGTGTGATTGCTTTTGTACTGTTTCTAAAGCCTATGCAGACTCTCTGCTCCTGCACATTTAAGCAGCATCATTGGTTTCAGCTGCAAGAACATGTATGCCTATCTCAAAGGACACAGCAGGAATGCCGTGATACTGGAACAGCTCACGGTGTTTGAATGACCAGTGAGGAGGTGTCCAGGAGGGATCCCCTTATCCATAAAGTGCTGGTCAGATTCCATCATGGCACAGGTGCAGGCGTTCCTTGTCTTCTTCCAGGTCCTGGTTTGTCAAGGCTGGAGATATTCCTGGCTTCAGTTCGCTGCTTTTGATGGGAAGGAGCTGCTCTCCTCAAGTTTCTTTGTAGAGTCATTGGGAAGAGAGCAGATGGTTTTTGCTGTGGTGTGAAGGATTCTGTTAACATGCAGAACTACAAAGTGATTCAAGGGACACGGAAAAATCCTAGTTTTGCAGACCAGTGAGTACAAGGAGTCCCCAGCATGGGATATTTCCCTTGCTCCGCTATCCTAATCAGCCCTTTGCAAATCCCTCAAGAGTTCTCTGCAGCTGAGCAGAGCTTGTTCCTGGCTCTGAGAGCCCCTTGGGTGCTCATGGCCTTTCCTGAGCTGAGCTGAGCTGGTCTCTTACTCCCCAGATTTCCCTTCCTCTTCCTCAAGCTGTTGATCAGCACAAGGTTTGTCAGGTCAGAGAACCACGAACTGGAGAGAGGTGCACGTTCTCCAATGGTAGCTGGCAGGGCTTTTTGTAATGGGAGGAAATGCTGTGTGACTTGGCTACAACAAGGTGACCTTTGGCGCAGGGACCAGGCTGTCTGTCCTACCAAGTGAGTGTGGAGCTTTCCATAGTTGTTCCATATGGGACTCGTGCTACAGATGTTGTTCCATTTCCATCCTTTAACTTCACCTTTGCCAAGCTGAAATGCCTTCTCCCCACTTGCCTGCTTTGAGAGTGTCCTGAGTGCAGTATTTAATGAGGTTTTGGGTGGTTGGAGCAAATTTCATCTTGAGGTCTGCATGTCCTTGGAAATGTTGACCTGTGTGTTTCTGGAAAGGCTCTCTGCCAGCCACAGAAAAAGCTTTCTTGTTATGGGTAGATGAGACTGCTTGTGTAATAGACATTGTTTCTGTGAGTGCTGTTTTGAACAGGCTTACCTTTGGAGCTGGAACAAAGCTTTGTGTAAAGCCTGGTGAGTACTGTTACAGTTCTTACTTAGCCTTGTAGGACAAGGCAGAAATATCAAAGATCGTAATGTTGGAATGTAAGTTTTGGTCTGGTATCCTGTGACTGTGCACAAGCCTGTGCCTTCTCTCTGGATATGGCAGAGCTGCAAGGTGCTGTGGGAAGAATTGATGGAAGAGCAGAAGATTTTTCCCTGAATGGTGGGAAAGCTATTTACAAAGGCTTGTCATGGGAGGTTTCTTTGTGGGCATGGACAGCCCATACTCCAGCAGGCAGGGGCCTGAGCCAAGTCCTGGAGTTCTGAGGCAGGAGAAAACCCAAAGTGAGTTTATAATGCAGGAGCTGGACAGATGAGGTTCTGTGATGGATCGTCACTAACTGTAAAACACGATGAGTATAAGCACTGAGCTCGCAGTAGCACTTTGTAGCAAAGGAAGGTACCAGGACCAGCTTTCCCTTATTTATTTTATTTTATTTTATTTTATTTTATTTTATTTTATTTTATTTTATTTTATTTTATTTTATTTTATTTTATTTTATTTTATTTTATTTTATTTTATTTTATTTTATTTTATTTTATTTTTAAAGCGTGTGCAGTTGTTTACTAAATGCATATTTTCATGGCTCTTTCAGAGCCATTCATGAGATGCTATCTGAATGTGCCTCAGTCTGCTGCGGTTCTCAAATCTTGCACTTCTGCAACTGTGGGGCTACCCGTGATGTGCTTTCCCTCAGGACAGGCTATGGCTTGGGACAGAAACAGCAGTCCTGTCATCTCACATCTGCCAGTGAAATGCATGAATTGCCTGGCATGATGCTTTGTGCACAGAAGCAGTGCCATACTCATGGTCCCCCTGATTCTGGGCAAGCATTACTGTAAGCGATAGTTGTCACTCGTAGGGCTTAACAATTACCAAAGGTCACAGGGAATGCTCCTCTGAAAAGTGCAAGTGAGCTAGGGTACGGATTTTCCTTTGTTGCAAGTAGTGTCCCTGCACTTGAGCGTTTTGTGTCAGGGATTTCTTCTGTGGACTGAGTCCAGGCGCTTTGTGCTTGAGATCACATGCAGGGCTGGCAGAAAGATTTTTGGAATGAGACGTTCCAAAGTTTCTACAATACGGGAAAAGGAATTTTTGGGAATGTAACTGTGCTTTCAGTTGTTCCAGGTAAGCAGCAAATCATACTGAAAATCATTGTGTATTTTCCTTTGCTGTGGCAACCTGGGATACTGCCCAGCATTACAGTGGAGACAGGGGTAGGGATAGTTTTGGGGTTGCCTCTTAGTTTTGTGCTCTATTACATTCCACAGATCTAGACTCTTAACCTCCACTTCTGGCCTAGGATCCTTCATCCTCTTCCCACCCTTCTGGTGACCCAGCTAGCCTTTGCACAGCTACGCCCCACCCTGAGCCAAAGTGCCACTTCTTCAGGAGCTTCCTGGGCTTTTTGCAATGGGAGGAAATACTGTGTGGCTATGGCTCTGCATACAACAAACCAACCTTTGGCTCAGGGACCAAGCTTTCTGTCCAACCAAGTGAGTGCTCTTCTCCAAGATGTTGGCAATGTTTTGGTGGATTGAGGGGTTGCTGTGTGAGCGCAGGAGTTGCTGGCTATAAGCCTGTCTTTGTCTGTGCAACAAGAATTACTGTTAGGTCACGTAAGTGCTGCATATGGCCGTGCTTTGTGCTTTGTGCCAGGCCTTTCCATGGGTGGTTGAGAGCTGCAGGGTGCCTGGGTGTTTGATAGCAGTTGGTGACCACCTCCAGCGATCGGCTTTGCTTGACGGGAATGTGCCAGGTTGGTCCAACATGACCCCGACTGCTGTCCCTTTGTCTGTGTTGGAACACGTGGCTCCACACCAGATCCCAGATTTTGCTGTGACCTTGTGGCAAAGCTCACTGAGCTTCTTGTAATGGGAGGAAATGCTGTGTGACTTTGGCTATGGCAACAAGCTGACCTTTGGCTCAGGAACCCGGCTGTCTGTCCTACCAAGTGAGTGTGGAGCTTTCCATTGGTGTTCCATATGAGCATCTTGCTGCACATGTTGTTCCATTTACAACCTTTCACTCCACCTTTGCTGAGCTGTAATGCCTTCTCTCCCTGTGCAGGCTCTGAGACTGCTCTGGGTGCAGTATTTAATGAGGGCTTGGTTGTTAGGAGCACAGCTCAATTTGAGGCGTGCATGCTTTGTTCCCTGTGAATCGCCCAGTGCGGACTTTCCTGAGGTCATATCATCTGTTCAGAGGTTCCTTCTGCTGTATGTGGTTGCTGTATAGCCTTAAAGCCTTTAGTGTGCTGGCTGAACTGTGGACAGAGGAACACAACGCTCGCCTTTGGCAAGGTTCAGAGCTCTCTGTGAATCCCCACAGCGGGTGGTGGCTGTTTCCTTACCTGCCCACCTGGGCCCAAGGTCAGATTTCCCACTTCATGTGTTTCATGATAGTTTCTGCCTGGAGAGGTCAGAAGAAGGTGTCTAGATAAAGACATAATAATTTAAAGGGGGGGTGGGTGGCAAGGGTAACATCGGTTGTCCCTCTGTGGATCTATGTGGGAAAGCTGTTTTCTGGAGTAAGGCTTGTACAGGTTTTTACTAGTGGATGTGTCACTGTGTGACTTCAACGTCCACCTGGAAAGCCACCTTTGGAAGTGGGACACAGCTGGTGGTGAAACCTGGTAGGTGGAAACCAGCCTGAACGAGTAAGGAAAGGAAAGTTGCCTTCCCTACTTTGACAAAAGAAACATTTTGAAGACATCTCTGGAGTGCAGGAGCGATGAGGGGATGATGCCTATTTTTATTGCTTTTTAATGCAGGTCAGAAAGTGGAATTGTGCTCACAATTCCTGCATCTTTTCTCTACGTGGCACAAGGATTCACTCAGGAGTCATCTCAGCCAGAGCTGCAAGGGGTGACCACCAGAGACTCTTTTAAAAGAAATGGGAAGCCAGCAAGCAATGCCTTTTATAAGAATAAAGTAGCACAGGGGAGAGATGGCTTACAGGGTTTTTGTTGAGAAGGCCAATAGGGTATAACCAATTCTGACAACCGAGTCAACACTGGTGGTGGGATTCAGCTAAGGATAAATGCAAGGAAGTTTGAAAGTCATTTGCTGCTCCACCTTGTGGAACAGGTTGTGGCTTTGAGCTAGCATCAGGAAAGCAGAGGTAGACTGGTGAAATCAGTAGGCTTTTCATGATGAGTGCTCAGGTAGCCGCAGGGGCCTTGAGTCAATAAGCCTGTGAGTATCCTCATTCTGCTTCCCACTGACAGTTCTTGTTCTCTTTCAGTCATGTAGGAACACATGAGTACAACTAGTGTCCAGCTCAGGGTATTTCTTTTGTTCCGCTATCCTAATCAACCCTTTCCAAGTCCCCCAGGAGCTACCTGTAGCTGAGCAGAGAAGGCTTGTTCCTGGCTCTGACAGCCCCTTTGGTGTCCATGTGCTTTCCTGAGCTGAGCTCAGCTGGACCCATATTCCTCAGATTTTTCCTTCCTGTTCTACAAGCTGTTGACCAGCAGAAGGTTTGTCAGGACAGAGTAACGGGGACTGAGGAGAGGTGCAACTTCTCCAGTGGGGTATGGCTAGGCTTTTTGTAATGGGAGGAAATGCTGTGTGAATCTGGCTTCACCAAACTGACCTTTGGCTCAGGAACCAGGCTGTCCGTCCTACCAAGTGAGTGTGGAGCTTTCCATAGGTGTTCCATATGGGACTCTTGATACAGATATTGTTTCATTTCTAATCTTAAGCCTCACCTTTGTCAAGTGAAATGCTTTCTCTCCCCTTGTAGACTCTGAGACTACTCTGGGTGCAGTATTTATTCATTCTGCTCATTCTGCTCATTTATGCTCATTCTGCTTCCTGCTGACAGCTCCTGTGTTCTTTTTTTCATGTAGGGACACCAATGACTTGAACCCTTCCATTAAGAGATGGTGCTTTTGTAATATAGCCATGCCTACCTGTGAAATTTCAGGTAGGGCAGACAGCTTTGTCCACCAGAGCTCTGTGAGGCTGACCATTGCTCTTCTGAAGAAAGGCCAAAAGAATAATGCTCCTTTTTGCATCCAATCCTCTTCCCCCTTGTACATGAGATCCCTGAGGAGATTGGTCTTGGTAGCAGTGAAACTCGTGTTCGGTTCCTGTACTAGCTGTAGCTGTCAGTGTTAAAACTGCACTAATGGCAACTGTTACAGATTGCTGGGATGTGTGATTGCTTTTGTACTGTTTCTAAAGCCTATGCAGACTCTCTGCTCCTGCACATTTAAGCAGCATCATTGGTTTCAGCTGCAAGAACATGTATGCCTATCTCAAAGGACACAGCAGGAATGCCATGATACTGGAACAGCTCACGTTGTTTGAATGACCAGTGAGGAGGTGTCCAGGAGGGATCCCCTTATCCATAAGATGCTGGTCAGACTCCATCATGGCACAGGTGCAGGCGTTCCTTGTCTTCTTCCAGGTCCTGGTTTGTCAAGGCTGGAGATACTCCTGGCTTCAGTTCGCTGCTTTTGATGGGAAGGAGCTGCTCTCCTCAAGTTTCTTTGTAGAGTCATTGGGAAGAGAGCAGATGTTTTTTGCTGTGGTGTGGAAGGGCTCTGTTAAAACGTGGAACTACAGAGTACTGCTGGCAACAGGAAAACTCCTAGTTGTGCAGCCCAGTGAGTGCAACTGGTGCCCAGCTTGGGATATTTCTATTGCTCCGCTATCCTAAGCAGTGCTTTCCAAGTCCCCCAGGAGTTACATTTAGCTGTGCAGAGAAAGCTTGTTCCTTGTTCTGACATCTCCAGGGGTGCTCATGGCTTTTCCTGAGCTGAACTCAGCTGGGCCCTTATTCTCCAAATTTCCCTTCCTCTTCCTCAAGCTGTTGATCAGCACAAGGTTTGTCAGGACAGAGAAGCAAGAACTGGTGAGAGGTACAACTTCTCAAGTGGGGGCTGGCAGGGCTTTTTGTAATGGAAGTGCTGTGTGACTGGGTTCAACTACAAGCTGACCTTTGGCTCAGGAACCAGGCTGTCTGTCCAACCACGTGAGTGTGGAGCTTTCCATAGGTGTTCCATATGCGATTCTTACTACAGATGTTGTTCCATTTTCATCCTTTACCTTCACCTTGGTCAAGCTGAAATGCCTTCTTTCCCCATGCAGGCTCTTAGGGCTCCCTAGGCGCAGTATTTAATGACGTTTTGGTTGGTTGGTGCAAAGCTCCACTTGAGGTCTGCATGCCCTTGGGAAGAGAAACCTGTGTGTTGCTGGGAAGGGTCTCTGCCCACCACACAAAGGGCTTCCTCATTATGGGGGTATGAGAGCATTAGTGTAACGGCCTTTGGTGCTGTGAGTAATGTTTTGAACAGGCTCATCCTTGGAGCTGGAACAAAACTTTGTGTAAAACGTGGTGAGTACAGTTACAGGGCACTTAGCCCTGTATTGGGAAGAAATACTGTGTGACTAGCTTCACCAAGCTAGTTATTAATTAGCCTTGCAGGGGAAGGAAGAAATAGCCCAGACAGTAATGTTGGAGTGTAAGTTTTGGTCTGATTTCCTATGAGTGTGCACAAGCCTGTGCCTTTTCTCTGGGTATGGCAGTGCTGCAAGATGCTGTGGGAAGAAGGTACATCAGAGCAGAAATTTGTCCCTGGAACAGAGGGGAAGCCTATTTACAAAAGCATGTCAAGGACAGTTAGTTGCTTTGTGGCATAGACAGTGCATGCTCGGTGGAGCAGGGGCCTGAGCCAAGTCCTGGTGTTTCTGAGGCAGCAGAAAACCCTGTTTATATAATGCAGCAACTGGAAAGATGAGATTCAGTGATGGAACGTCACTGATTGTAAAACATCACGAGTACAAGCACCGAGCACACAGTAGCACTTTGTAGCAAAGGAGGCTACCAGGAGTATGCTTTCACTTGACTTCTTTTAATCAAACTTGTGTAGATGCTGACCAAATGCATTGTTCACAGCTCTGCAGAGCTGTTCATGAGATGCTATCTGAACGTGCCTCAGTCTGCTGCGGTTCTCAAACCTTGTGCTTTTGCAGTTGCAGGGCCACCCGTGATGTGCTTTCCATCAGAAAAGGCACATCAGAAGCAGCAGTCCTGACATCTCACGGCTGTCTCTGAAATGCATGGATTGCCTGACATGATGGTTTTCCACATGCTTTGTGCACAAAAGCAGTGCCACACACATGGTCCCCCTGATTCTGGGCAAGAGTTACTGTAGGTGAGATTTGTTGCTTGTGGGACTTAATAATTACAAAATGAGGCATGGAACGCTCCTCTGAAAAGTGCAATTGAGCTAGGGAACAGATTTTCCTTTATTGCAGGTAGTGGCCCTGCACTTGAGCCTGTTGTGTCAAGGAGCTCTTCTGTGGACTGGTTCCAGGTGCTTTGTTCTTGAGATCACATGCAGGGCTTGCAGAGACATTTTTTGTAATGAGACGTTCCACAGTGTATACGATGCGGGCAAAGTCACTTTTGGAAAAGGAACTGTGCTTTCAGTTGTACCAGGTATGCAGAAAATCGTTCTGAAAAACAGAGCTGCTTCAGTTTTGCCTTGTTCTTCATTTTTTTGGGGGGAAGTTTGGAAACGCAAATGGGCTATTCTCCAGGAATCCTTAGGACTTGGTTCCCCACATGTCCCAATGCCTTGGGCCCCCTGCAGTTCTTTATGGCACCTAATCTCCTTTACATGCCTGTTTCTTTCTTTCCCTTTGCACTGTCAGACGGGTTTCCATGCACCTTGTTGTGGATTTGCCTTTGTGATGACAAAATGAGCTGGGCTTTTTGTAATGGGAGGAAATGCTGTGCGACTATGGGAACTACAAACTGACCTTTGGCACAGGGACCAGGCTGTCCGTCCAACCAAGTGAGTGTGGAGCTTTCCATAAGTGTTCCATATGGGACTCATGCTGCAGATGTTGTTACATTTTCATCCTTTACCCTTAGCTTTGCCAAGCTGAAATACCTTCTCTCCCTGTGCAGGCTCTGAGAGTGCCCTGGGTGCAGTATTTAATGAGGTTTTTGGGTGGTTGGAGCAAGCCTCAACTTGAGGTCTGCATGCCCGTGGGAAAGGGTGACCTATGTGTTGCTGGAAAAGGTCTTTGCCAGCCATATGAAGGTCTTCCTTGTTATGGGGAAATGAGAACATTTGCTTAATGGTCTTTGTTGTTGTGATTGCTGACTGGGAGAGGCTCACATTTGGAGCTGGAACAAAGCGCTGTGTGAAGTATGGTGAGTACAGTTACTTGCAAGGCAAGGCAGATGTAGCCCAGATGGTAATGTTGGAGTGTAAGTTTTGGTCAAGCTCTCTTTGAGTGTTCACAAACCTGTGCCTTCTCTCTGATTACAGCAGAGTGGTGGGGTGTTTCGTGAAGAAAATTTGTCAGAGCAGAATTTTGTCCTTGAAACAGAGGGAAAGCTATTTATAAAGGCATGTCAGGGGTGATTGCTTTTTGGCCATGGGCAGTGCATGCTCAGCCGGGCTGGGTCCCAAAGCAATTCCTGGTGTTTCTGAGGCATGTGAGAACACTGTGTGTATAATGCAGTAGTTGGAAAGATAAGAGTCTGTAATGGAATGTCACTGACGGTAAAACACTGTGAGTACAATCACTGAGCACACAGTAGCACTTTGTAGCAAAGGAGGCTACCAGGAGTATGCTTTCACTTGACACCTTCTTTTAATCAAGCTTGTGTAGTTGCTGACCAAATGCTTTTTTCATGGCTCTTGCAGGGCTGTTCATGAGATGCTATCTGAACGTGTTTCAGTCTGCAGTGGTTCTCAAACCTTGTGCTTCTGCAGTTGCAGGGCCACCCGTGATGTGCTTTCCATCAGGAAAGGCTTTGGCTCTTGACAGAAGCAGCAGTCCTGAAATCTCACAGCTGTCTCTGAAATGCATGGATTGCCCGACTTGATGGTTTTCCACATGCTTTGTGCACAAAAGCAGCGCCACACACATGGTCCCCCTGATTCTGGGCAAGAGTTACTGTAGGTGAGAGTTGTCACTCATGAGGCATAAAAATTACCAAAGGTGACAGGGCATGCTCCCCTGCAAAGTGCAATTGGCCTAGGATACGGATTTTCCTTTATTGCAGGTAGTGACCCTGCGCTTGAACCTGTTGTGTCAGGGACCTCTGCCATGGCCTGATTCCAGGTGCTTTGTGCTTGAGATCACATGCAGGGTTTGCAGAGACATTTTTGTAATGAGATATGCCAGTGTGTATGATGACCGCACAGTCACTTTTGGAAAAGGAACTGTGCTTTCAGTTGTACCAGGTAAGCAGCAAATCATACTAAAAATGAAATTGTCTTTTCCTTTTTGATGGCAAGACAGTGGACTGCGCAGCAGTACTGTAGAGTCAGGTGGAGTGGGGGTACCGGGGAGATGCTTCTCAGTTTTGGGCCCTGTTACATTCCGTGAAGCCAGACTCTTAACCTCCACTTGCAGCCTAGGATCCTTCAGACCCATCTTACCCTCTGCTGCCCCTCCTAGCCTTGACACTGTTTGGCTCAGCCTTGAGGACAAGTGCCACTTCTGCAGGAGCTGCCTGGGCTTTTTGTAATGGGAGGAAATGCTGTGTGGCTCTAGCTCTGGATATGTCAAACTAAACTTTGGCTCTGGAACCAGGCTGTATGTCCAACCAAGTGAGTGCTCAGCTTTCCTGTTTATCCTTTGTCAGATGTCCATACATATCCTGTGTTTCATCTTGTAGACATCCTTGTGGTATCCACACCTCCTTACAGAGGGGAGGGGGTGTGTAGACACTATTTCATTTGTTTTTCCATTGCAAGCCACTAAAGTGTCCCTGAGATAATGATCTTTGATGATATCCCCACACAAGTGGGCAATCACCATTGAAACATGCTTTTTTGCCTCAAAATCTAATTATCAATTTTTTGTCTCGTTCTTCATTGTTTTGTGGGGAAGAACATTGGGAACACAACTGGGCTATTCTCCGGGCATCCCTAGGACTTGGTTTCCCCATAGGTCCCAGTGCCTTGGGCTCTCTGCAGTTTGTTATGGCACCTCATCTCTCTTACTTGCCTGGTTCTTTTCTTCCCTTTGCTCTGAGCATTGATTGCTATGTGTGTCTTGGATAACTGATGCTTCAGACAACTTTGGTGTTGTACTTACATTGTTCCTCAAGCTCTCCAGGAGACTGCAAAAATAAAAAAAAAAAAAAGTGCATGCAAGTGGTGGGTGTCTATCTCTGTAACATCTTAGAGGTGTTTCAATACCTTTTAACTGTAATGTAACATAAAGGTAGGGTTTGGGAGGAAGACAGCCCCTATTGCCAGTGTTCTTTCCTGAGCTGGGCTCTTCTGGTCCCGTCTTTTCCATCTTCTCCTCCTCGCCCCCAACAAGTGGAGTGGTGCATGGTTTGTCAGGAGTGTGCAGCACTGAATGGTAGACAGAGGATCTTGACATCTGCTGAGACAGTCAGGACAGGGAAGCAGGGACTGAGGAGAGGTGGTGTTTCTCAAGTGGGGTAGGCTGGGATTTTTGTAATAGGAGGAAATGCTGTGTGACTATGGGAACTACAAACTGACCTTTGGCTCAGGGACCAGGCTGTCCGTCCAACCAAGTGAGTGTGGAGCTTTCCATAGATGTTCCATATGGGACTCTTGCTACAGGTGTTCTTCCATTTCCATCCTTTAACTTCACCTTTGTCGAGCTGAAATGCCTTCTCTGCTCTTGCAGGCTCTGAGAGTGTTCTGGGTGCAGTATTTAATGTTTTTTTTGGGTGGTTGGAGCAAAGCTCAACTTGAAGTCTGCATGCTTTGTTCCCTGACAATCCCCCAGTACTGACTTTCCTGAGGTCATATCATCTGTTCAGAGCTTCCCTCTGTTGTGTGTGGTTCCTTGTCAGTTGTGGGGCTTAACAATTTTCTAAGGCAACAGGGAACACTCCTCTGAAAAGAGCAAGTTGGCTAGGGAATGGATTTTCCTTTTTTGCAGGTAGTGGCCCTGTCCTTAAGCCTGTTGTGTCAGGGAGTTCTGCCATGGCCTGACTCCAGGTGCTTTGTGCTTGAGATCATGTACAGGGCTGGCAGAGATATTTTTGTAATAGGATGTGCGACATTGTGTATTATGCGGGCAAAGTCAGTTTTGGAAAAGGAATTGTGCTTTCAGTTGTACTAGATACTCAGAAAATCGTGCTGTAAAACGGAGTGGCTTCCCTTTTACCTTATTCTCCTTTTTTTTTTTTTTTTTTTTTTTTTTTTTTTTTTTTTTTTTTTTTTTTTTCCTGGGGTAGAACTTCTGAAAAGTAACTGGGCTATTCTCTGAACATCCCTAGGACTTGGGTTCCCCACATGTCCCAATGACTTGGGCTCCTTGCAGTTTTTTATGCCACCTTGTCTCCCTTACATGCCTCGTTCTTTCCTTCCTTTTGCACTGTCAGACTGGTTTCCTTGCCTCTTGGTGGGGATTTGCCTTTGTGATGACAAAGCGAGCTGGGCTTTTTGTAATGGGTGGAAATGCTGTGTGTTTGGCTACAGCAAGCTGACTTTTGGCTCAGGGACCAGGCTGTCTGTCCTACCAAGTGAGTGTGGAGCTTTCCATAAGTGTTCCATATGGGACTCGTGCTACAGATGTTGTTCCATTTTCATCCTTTACCCTCAGCTTTGCCAAGCTGAAATGCCTTCTCTCCACTTGCCTGCTTTGAGAGTGTCCTGGGTGCAGTATTTAATGAGGTTTTGGGTGGTTGGGGCCAAGGTTATCTTGAGGTCTGCATGTCCTTGGGAAAGGGTGACCTGTGTGTTTTTGGGAAGGGTCTCTGCCAGCCATACGAAGGGCTTCCTTATTATGGGGAGATGAGAGCTTTTGCATAATGGTATTTGTTACTGTGAGTGCTGACAGTAATACGCTCACCTTTGGAGCTGGAACAAAGCTTTGTGTAAAGCCTCGTGAGTACAGTTACAGGTATTACTTATCCTTGCTGGGCGAGGCAGAAATAGCTCAGACAGTAATGCTGGAATGGAAGTTTTGGTCAGGCTTTTTATGAGTGTGCACAAGCCTGTACGTTCTCTCTGGGTATGGCAGAGCTGTGAGGTGTTTTGGGAAGAAGAGATGGTAGGGCAGAAGTTTGTCCCTGAGTGGTGGGAAAGCTATTTACAAAGGCATGTCAGGGGTGATTGCTTTGTGACTGTGAACAGCCTTAGATGAGCAGGGGCCTGAGATGAGTTCTGGCATTTTGAGGCACAAGAAAGCCATATGAGCTGCTTGGGTTTTTTGTTATGGGAGGAAATGCTGTGTGGCTATGGCTCTGGATATGGCAAACTGACCTTTGGCTCAGGGACCAGGCTGTATGTCCAACCAAGTGAGTGCTCAGCTTTCCTGTTTATCCTTTGTCAGATATTCTTACGTATCCAGTGTTTCATTCTGTAGACATTCTTGTGGTATTTACGTCTCCTTACAGAGGGGAAGGAGTGTTTAGGCACTATTTCATTTGTTGCTGCCAAAGTATGCCATCAGAGGTGTCTCTCAGATAATGATCTTTGATGAAATCCCCACACAAGTTAACAATCACCATTGAAAGATGCTCTTGTGCCTACTAATTTTTTTCTATGTGGAGAACTTCTTCTATTGAGATAAAGATGCTGTGAACATGGTGCTCTAGGCTGCTGATAGTCTGGGAGGGTGCAGAAAGTGTGGTGTTGTTTAGGGAGATGGATAGGTTGACCGTCTTGTTCATTGTGCCTGTGTATGGCTCATGGGGAATGCGTAATGGAATTCAGTTCTATTCCTTACTTGGGTCTTTTAGCTATTTTGGGTAGGTCCAGGCTGTGCATGATCCAGCTGTTTCCTGCTAGTCATGCTAACTAGCTCTGATAGGTAGACTGTTGTTCTGAGTGTAACCAGAGAAAGAAAAGCTGTGGATTAATATGATAGTAGTTTTCAGCCTGGATATCTTGTGGGCAGTGAAAGTAGGAACCTTATGTTTCTGAGCAGATAGCTTGCAGTGAGAGGACTCCTGAAAAAGCCAAGCAAGTGAAATTGCACACCATAAATCCACACTGCAGAAACCAGCTGGTTTCCAGCTGAATCTCAGCATCCCACTTGCCTGGAATGTAAGTAAAGAGTCTACGATACAGCCTGAGTGGTGGCAGTGTCATCTGCTGGAATCTGAACCCTCTGGGTTTCTGTCAAGTGCTGTGCTATTGTGACAACACCCTCAAATTCACTTTTGGCTCAGGGGTTAAGGTTACCCTCTTGCCAAGTAGGTGGGTTAATCCCTGTGTGTTGCAATTTCACTCCACAGTCATGTCCTGGGGGCTGTGTTCCAGGAGAGAAAAAGTAACTTCAGCCCTCAGGAAATGCTGATTTTGTTGCTAAGTAGATGTTAAAAATGCTTTTTTTTTTTTTTTTTTTTTTTTTTAAATGTGTTTGTGTGTGTTTTTGTGTCCACACTGCTATGTAACTCTTTAAATTGAGAAAAATCAAGAAGTCTCCTTAAAGATAAGTCCAAATGTAGTTGACAAATTCCTGCCAAATTTTGTGCATGCTCATTGTAAATTTACAGGTGCATAACTCCTAAAATACTTAAACATGGGGAGGGGAAGGATAAAAGGGAGTAAGAAGGAGATGTCTCCATATATCAACCTTCATGAAACCAAGAGCTGATTTGCTAAAATGTCTTAACTGTCTTGAAAACATGGGCCAAAAAAATAATAAGAATAAAAAAAAATGACATGATATGCAGTATCAAAGTGGAAATTAGTGTTTATTTATTCATTTATTCTATTATGTTAGGTCATTACCAGAGCACTGCTCTCACCTAATATAATGGATTCTAGATGTGTTTGAAGCACTGTCTTACTTCTCTTACCTTCATTTGAAAATCCCAAGATGCAGAGTATCCAAGAGAGGAATAGCAGTTTGATTAGGCATTTAAATTCCCATAATCCCATCTTTCCATGAAGGAAGTGCTGTATTTTGTTTTAAATTTCCTGTGATTAGATCACATAACCTATATTTGTAGCCATGGATGTGATGGCTGCAGGGATGGTTTTTGTTGGCTTGTTTTTCATTGTGTGAATGCTGGCTATACCATCATCTTTGGAAAAGGGACAAAGCTTCTTGTGAAACCAAGTAAGAAACATGGTTATATGTATTTGCAGTTTTTATTGTAGATTTAGATTTGAATAGCAGAGTGGCTTTTAGCATCATGACTTGGCAATTAAAGGAATGTTAGTTGATGATAGAACTGATTTAAATTACTGTAGTCATTCTTGCATTATCTGCCCATTTGATATATCATAGAAAGATACAAACAAACAAACAAACCATAGACGGACTGATAAGAAGATGGTTTTCATCAGTTACTCTGACCCTAGACCACGGTCATGTTGTTCATATCCCTTTTTGCCATTCCAGCAAACAAGGCTTTGTGGTGCAGCTATTGAACCACATCTAACAGTGAAGTCACCAGACCTTTTTTTGTCAGTAGGGATCTTAAACAGCTTCATTACTAATGGTCTATTAGCATGGCTCAACAAATTACCATACTTTAGTGAATCTCTGTAACTATACCTGTACATGCTCTTAGCAAGCAACATGTGAGGTTTTTTTGAAGTTTAGTGTTCATAAAATCACAAAATTTGGGAGGGACTTCTGGAGAACATCTAGTCCAGGCCCTTTGTCCAAAGCAGGGTCAACAAAAAGAAGTTTCTGTTGACATGGACATCTCTGAGTGGAGATTCTGTAACCTCTCTGTGAAATCTGCTCCAGTGTTTAACCATCCCCTCAATTATATCTTTTTCCTTAAGTTTAAGTGGAATTTCCCATTTTTCAGTCTGTGCCAATTGCCTGTTGTCCTGTTACTAGGCACCCCTGAGGAGAGTCTAGTTCTGTTTTCTTTACTTCTTCCTATTTGGCATTTATACCCATATAACACCTCCCCCTCCAAGCTCTGTCTTTTCCAGGCTAAAAAATCCCAGCTCTCTCTCTGTCTCTTTCTATGGCAGATGTTTCATTCCCTTAATCATCTTTGTGGCCCTTCACTGGACTTGCTCTAGAAAATCTGCATCTTTCTTGTACTGGGGATCCCTGTCAATCACATTAGTGTTGTATTAGATAACCTCAAGAGGTCCCTTCTAACCTAAGTGATTCTATGACTCTTTGGGCTGCGGCAAATTCTCATAGTTTCCCTGAAAAAAAAAAAAAAAAAAAAAAAAAAAAAAAAAAAAGCCTTATCAAAATGCCCACAGTATTAATCATATCAAAGGGGGAGGAGAAAGAAAGAAAATTCTGTGCAGTGTTTTTTTCTGATCTTCATGATGCATATCTGAAACCTTAGATGGGAATAGAACAAGACTGGAATTTGTGAAAAATAATGTATATGAATGCATTTTTTTCTAGGCAGAGAAAAAGTGAACATTGGCTCCAAATTCCAATTTCACAACTGCAAGTAGACAAGACTGTTTTTTTCAAAGGCTGTTTTTTTTTTTTTTTTTTTTTTTTTTTTTTTAATGAAATGAGATGCTAAAGTAAGGGCATTTTTTTCCTTCTGAATTTAGAATAATCTGTAGGAGAAGATGAAAAATATGGAATATCTGCTGTTGTGCTAGTGAATGTGTCATTGAGGGCAACCAGTTATGCAGTTGTCTTCTCCACTTCTCTTGATAGTTGGACTGTTACCTTCATACACTAAGTCAGTGCTCACAGATCTTGCTGTTTGTGCTAGAACTGGATAAATACTATGTGACCTCTTGATCTGGTGGTCAATGCTGCATTATTCCATTGCATCCAAAATGTGAGGATTTTGTGTCATGCAGGTATTACCTCTATTAAGTCTCAGCAAGAATGGCCTGAAAAAGACATAATGCTCTCTATTATCTTGTCTGTCTACTGGTTGTATAGTTGAAATGCCTGGATGGCAGGTATATCCTGCCAGGCTCTCTCATTCTTTCCTTTTCACTGTTGGATACCCTGAGCTCTTGATAAAGACATATGGATGTTGGAGGGTCCTGTCCTACAGTTAATATGATTCAATTATTATTATGTAGGATAAATGTTCAAATAAACCAAAGTAAGCTGACTTTTATTTTTCATTTTATAATCTCACTAACAGATTTATTTATTTATTTATTTATTGTATTCTTCACCTTAGATTTTGGTTGTATCTCTGTAGGCTGGAAAAGAACAACAAAACTCCACTGCCTCTATCCTCATGCAAAGACTAGCAATGTTGTCTCACCTTGCTGGTCAACTGTTGAGAATCTGTTAATAAGTTGCTTAGTGCCACTGTAACATCAAAGCTCAAATTTCTCTCTCCAAAAAGTGGAATTTAGAAACATGCATACAGGGATGTTTTGAACCTCTTTCTTTGTCCCTTCCCCCCCCCCCAAAAAAAAAAAAAAAAGAAAAGAAAGAAAGCATGTGTATGTCGAACTACAGTTCTCAATCTGTTGAAAGGTGATAATGGTGCTATTTAAAAACTCCAGTATATTCTTTCCAGCATCAGTAGAAGTGTGACACTGTATCCCAGCTGACATTTAGCTGAAACTAAATTCTTTATGATTTTCTGTAAATGACAACCAAACAATGAAACGTAATAGGTTACATATTCATTGAAATTTTGTTTTTCCTCAAAATATTGGTGTTAGTAACTATTCATATTTACTTAAGAAAGTAAGAGACAAAATGATCTCTGACTTGTAGATTGAGAAGGAAACAAAGAATTTGGCTTGGAAAGTATGTTTTTTTTTGTTGTTTTCTTTCCATGTATGCTTGTGTGGGAAGCTTCATATAACTATATGAATACTGGGTCAGGAAATAACTTCATTTTTGGTAAAGATATAAAACTGTCATTAAAGCAATAAGTATTTGGACCATTGCATGGAAAAATGATGACAATGGGAGTCCAGTTGTCTCAGCGCTTGTTAATAGTTAGATAATCACCATGATGTAATGAACACACACAATGTTCTTCAGCAATAAAAGATGATGAGGAAGTAAAGAAGGATGGGTGGGAAGACCCAGATACTGAGAAACCATATGCAATGACTAACAGCAAGCATTATATTTCGGATATAACAAAGGAATCTACATACAGTGTTCCCTGCTAACTAAGGAGTAGATACTCCAGTCTCTGACGCCTGAGGTGACTGTATTCATAGCTAATTATTCCCATGCATGTGAACATAGGGAAATGTATTTGGCAAAAAGAGGCTGGAGAAGATCTGTGGAAATGTGTCTAGGTGTCGATAGGTTTTCTCAGAGGTAGAGACATGGCTGAAAAGATTATCCCATGCCTTCTCCATGTTGCTTGCCCTTCAACACCCACCTAGCTGAATGAAGAGAGCCATTTTGTAAGGACCTGTCACACAGTGCTGATTCTGGAGGATGGGGAAAATACACATGGGGGAGTGGAACAAAACTTCTCGTTGCACCAGGTGAGCTGTCTGATCACTGTTTCAAGAGGGACTCATAACAGGGGATACTATAATATAACTTCAAAAATAATGGTACAGTGGCTCTGTAGAGAAATTTGGGATGTTATACTATTCACTGGAAAGAAGTTGGAGACTTTCTGTTTAATCACTGTGCACTAGAAATGCATCTATTCTGGGGAAAGAAAGCAAGTTGAAAATGAACAAACAAACAAACAAGTGAAATACAAGAACAGAGATGTGAAAAAATATAATGGCCTTTGCTGAGTGGTGCAGGTTTGGGTTTGTCAGGGATGGAGGTGTCAGGGCAATTGCCTTGTGGCTCTTCCTTTCGGTGTCAATGAGACTACAGTGTGAGGAGGAAGACGAATGAGTAAAGGGCACAGAAGTAAGAAAGAATGCATGCCAAGTGTGTGGGGTGAGAAATTAAAGGAATATAAGGATAAGTGCTCATAATTTGTGTTCCATTCTTTTTTCTTGAGAAACTAGGACAGGGATGGATACAAAACTGCAAATGGTCAGAGTTATTATTCATTGTGTAGGAATATATCTTTCTTGGAGTTAGCAGAAGATACGACATGTGAAGCAAACATGATAGTCTGTGACATATAGGAGAAGAATCTGGTCCAAGATACTGATACTGTTTTCATGGCACTTCCTTACAATATATGAACCTGGAAGAAAAACTGAGTCTCATGGTCTATTGAAGCAATCAGGGCAGAGAAAAATTATTTACATGGACTGGGGTTGATAGGAGTGTACAAAGATTTTTGCTATGGCAAATAACACAGTGTGTCTCTGGATACCTACAAGCTAACCTTTGGAGATGGAACAAGGCTCATGGTAAAACCAAGTAAGATCTCTGAGTTGTTTAGCGGTCTGAAAAAAAGTAAATGTTCACTAAAAGAGTAATGAAATGCAGTTCAGATGCATGTTGTTGCCCAAAAGTAATGATAATGAACTCACAGTTACTATAGTATCTACTGGATACTCTAGGAAGATAAAGATGGTCCTCAGTGCAATTATTAATTATTATGATAATTGCTTGAATTTGGAGACATACTACACAATATTAAGGAATGAAATTTTAATAAATAAATCTTTCCTCCTTTGAATATTGTGAATGCGTATACTCATAACTGACAAACTTGTCTGAGCATTTTAATCAGAAAACTCAAGGTGGTTTTTTTTTTTTTTTATATTTTTTTTGTTTGTTTTCATTAGTAATTAAATCTTAAGCAAATTTTCAAGTACTGTAGATTTTTCAGGAACTTTTTACTTAAAAAATAAAAGCTATTTAAGAAAAGAAAAATACTTCTGGAGAAAGACTGTCAAGACTGCTTTCCTCCTTCTCCATAGGAAGAGAGTGAAAAGAATTAAAAATAGTTCACCTGTGTCTCAGATATTATCTCTGCTTTCTCAGAAGTTAAATCTCATTTTCTACTTGGGATGGAGAGCAAACTTAATTATGGTCTAGGTTTTGCAGGAAGAATGAGAGTGTGGTGTCACTAATTATTGGATTTTGTTCAGATATTAAGCAATAAATTAATTATGATCTCATTCTCAATTTAATTTGCAAGCTCCTTAGCAACAGAAATCTCCTATGGATTGTGTTCTTTAAGGAGGGATTCTGGGCTTGACATTAACCAGTGAGTGAGGTTACAATGCATTTTGATCCAATATCTATTTTTATATGAATGCATTTTTCTAGTTATATAGAACCTGGTATACAGAGCTTTCACCATGCTTAGCCAGTTTTTGTCAGGTAAAACTAGCTAATCCTACAAACCGGGAGCATGCATTTGGACACTGACAGTTAAATTACCCAAGTTCGTCTCCAACTGCTCAACTGCTTTCTTGTTGTGATATTCCCTTCCCCACTTCCTACTCCCTTTTATTTATTTATTTATTTATTTATTTATTTATTTATTTATTTATTTTTAGCTCAGGTGCAAGCGTCCATGAATTCAAGTTCTGATATTTAATGTTTCTGCATTTTTTTTCAACTCTTCTCACAATAGCCATATTATCCAGGTTCTTCTGATATCAAGGGCAATTTGGGTTGTCTCTGGTTCTTAGCCGTGTTCACAATGTAAAACCTAAGAATTTCCTGAATACATACTGAAAGCTCAGTGATCGATGGTAGAACAATTTCCCTACCACAAAGAAATTGCATACTAAAAAGCATAATTTCTGCTTAAAATCTAAATGGCAAATTTGCTCTGACATCACTCTTGATTAATCTAGATGGCAAATCCAAGAGAATGTGATGATGAAGTTTATACTACGCCATCAGTCACTAGGTGAGCTGTGAAGTAAAAGTATTTACTTTTTAGAGATGAATCTGGTGACTGTGAGACAAAGTAATTGATGGGGAATGAGGTGAAGAACAGATTTGTGATGCATGTGGTTTTCCGGAAGCAACTGGATAAATATGATATAGGGGAATATTAAAGAAGAGGAGTTTGAGAGTTTGAAAGGTGCAGTACATGATAATAGTGCTTCATAAAGGGAATGTGAAAAGAAGGTCAAAGGGAAGTAAAGTCCTAGATAGGTGGTTCTGTCTAACTATACCAATAAATGGGATTTCCTTTGGTGGAATATTTCATGGATGAAGGTTCCATTCAATGCCACTCTGGATATTGTAGAGGCCTGTGCCATTGTGTAACTACGGAAGTGGTAACAAATTTACATTTGGATCTGGGACAAGACTTCTGGTTCTGCCAGGTACATTCATCCAGATTTTTTGCCTAATTTGCAAACTAGTTGTTGTTACACATTAAAATCTGGGAAATGGCAGCTCTCAAATTTATGGTAGCCAGAGGTTTCACCCTAACTGGTTGAAGTTGTTCCAAGGCGGCTGTCCAAGAATTATTCTTTGTGCTTACAATGATCTTCATTCAATTGCATTCCTATAATAAGCTAAGACAAAGACCAGTTTTGGTGTTCTGTCAAGTCACATGCATTTCTTCTGTTCTAAGGGTAAATCCATTTAAATTCCATTGGCTTCAAGCAAAGTCATGGATTATGTGTCTGGTGTACAAGCGTTGAAATACAAGAATGGCTATAATACTTAGAAAATACCTACTTATTGTGACTATCACCATTTTATCTGGTCTTTACTTGTAGCAGAATCCCATCAAGAAACAATATACTCATAACATTTTTAAATATTAGTGTTGGAATGGGAACTGAGCTGTCTTTTAGCTGGTTACTGTGATATAAAGATATGGTGTTATCCATACATTCTGTAAGTGTACATGACTGGGACTTGAATCCAGATTTATCAAGTTGTAACAGCTACAAGTCCATACTTAATCCTTACTTCTGCTATTACTTATCTTACTAAGTGAGGGTGTATGAATCCTGATCTGGTAAGATTTAGAAGGCTCAGATACTTTTGCAACTCGCTGTGAGGTTCTAAGATCTGGATAGGATCTCAGTGTGCTGTTAATTCCAGGGAGAAGATAACTATAAGTACAGTCAAAGGCTTTCTTGTAAAGTTTTCCTGGATAAATAAAAGATAATTCCTGTGAATTATGGGGGTGAAGAAGGATACAAGCTGACATTAGGAAAGGAACCTTGTTGATGATCAAACCAAGTGGGTAACAAACAGTGAAATGTTAAGGAGAAACATTGGACTGACAGGAGATGGTCCTAATTACATGGCACACTGAACAGGGATTTTAGGTGATATTACTGATGGAAAAAAAGCATATTATTCTACTATTGTCCCACAAAGTGCAATACACAATTCTAACCAATGAATGAGTGATTTTTCACTTTATCCCTCTGTTCCTGATTATTTTGTTTTAGATTTCTGTGGTACTTTTAGAGTGACTTAAATCAATGTGCTTAGCTACTGCTCCCTCAAATTATTCTCTGCTCTAGAATGGCTGTATGATCTGATTGGCAGTATGAGTTGGGAAAATCTGTCTACATTTTTGTAGTGATTGGCATCAGTGTGCCAATCAGGGATATGTGAAACTGGCGTTTGGAGCTGGCACCCAACTTCTTGTTATCCCAAGTAAGTTTCAGCTTTCTGTATGATATTAACACTGGGATTGGTAATTACTTTTAGGGTAGGTGGACTAGGGATTACATGGAAGCACGTTCCCAAATTATTTTAGACTTCCCCTGATGAAAATCAGTTGGAATAGAGGTGCTGCCTTGGAATCCAAGGATTGCTTGTGTATGGTGTGGCTGTGAACTGCTGCAGTAAAGACCAGCTAGAGAAGACTGTCATATTTTCTATAGTTTTCTGTTGCTAAAGATTTTACACAGGCTTAGTAGTCACAGCATAGTGCAGTCATGCATAGAGAGCTGCAACACATTTTACATGCTGCCAAATGCTGCAAAAGAAGTTTAACACATTTACAGACTTTCTGGCTACTAATTTCAGACTTGATTTGTGCATCTTTAAAATAATAATTATATGGTGTCTGGGAGTTATTCTGATTAGTGGCCTAAAAATTGGATTTTCTAACTCAGCCTATGTCAATATTTGTTAGTTTTAAAATGCAAAAGTGAAGTCCCTTCCATATTCATATAAACTGATACTGCAGTGTGAAGTCAGTTATTAGAAAAGGGACTGAACTTCTTGTGATGCTTTGTAAGTCTTCGTCCTTTTCTCAGTAACATTTCAAAATGCTTTAGAAACCTGAGAATACATAATGAAGTTTCATCTAACTTTGTGCGTCATCTTCTAGTAGAAAGTTTTCCCACATATTTTGGATGAGGAGCCATTGAAATATGCACCTGGTAGGCAAGAATTTATTGCAAAGGGTTAATATTGAGTGGAAAACTGAAAGATACAGTATGTTTGTCTTTAGAAGAGGGACTAGATTACAAGTCAGCTCAGGTGAGTAACATCTGGAGGACAGGCTATAAAGATGGAAGCAGTGACTACCAGTTTGTGTTTCTAAATAGATCTATTATGGAAAGATATTATGGAGTCGTTTTGGAGGATGAACATAGACTCTAGATGAGGAGGAAAGGGACTAGAGAAGGCTGAAAGAAAATTAAACTAGGATTATTTCTCAGCATGTTAGGCAAAACAGAGTAGGAACCTGGGAATACTGCAGATGAGACAATCATCAATTTCTTAGGCTAGTGTCATCAGCATATCATTGATCTTAACTTTGGAGTCTTGTAAGACAGTTTGAAGGTTTATGCAGTAAATATGAAAAGGAAAATATTAGCTTGACAGGGCTAACATTGTTACACCGACACCGGTCTACATGTTTTCCTTAGATTGAAGGGAAAAATTCATACACCCCTGGTTTCATGTTGAAATCATAGTTTCACATTGCATCAGGAGTAAATTTCCCAGGTGACTTAGACTATGTTATTTTAATGATTTGAACTCAGTGTCTGGGATATCAGAGCTAGGAGAGTAATTTTTGGAAATGGCACAAAGCTATCTATCTGTGATCCCAAGTAAGTTATCTGATTAAAAGTGAATTAAATAGAGTGATTAAATAGAGTGATTAGGGAAGGTTATTATTTAGGTGTGAAATACACATCTATATGTGAGGCATCCACAAATATAAGATTGAAAATTCTTCTGACTCTCTGGTAACAACATAAAAAATTATCTTCTACCTGTGTTTAGGCAGGGATTTTCGGCTGATACTTTTTTCTTACTTACTAAACATTTTTTATTTCCTGATACTACATGTATTGTTATTCTATAATTCAATAATGTACTTGTTTGGAGTTGACATTTGATTTTTCTTCCAGAAACTACATCTCTAGAATATAAAATTGAAAACAGTTTCCAACAGTTAAAATTTGTGCTGGCTTTGAAAGAAAAGGCATGAAAAGTATATGGTGAAAAAGACAGAGGCTCTCAGGAAGTTAATGAAAGCCTCTTCAAGTCTTCATGTTTTCAAAGACAATTATTACACAGATGGGCTAAGCCATTGCATTCACTTGTGAGCTTTAAATGATCAAAGACTCTCTGTCAAACTAATTCCAGTCTGGTCAGCAATTGAGAGAGTCTTCAAGGGAATGGGTAATTAGATAATTCTCTATACACAATAGTGTGTTAAACCAGTTCATGATTTCTAATGCATCCTGTTTGAAAAAAGAGGCACAGGTCTTCGTCTGATTGGAACAGGCTTCTACTGCTCTCTCCCTGAAATCTCCCGATTTCTGGAGTTGGCTATCTGAGTAGACTGGGCGGGAATAGTACTCCTGATAGCTCCTGTTCTTCCACACAGAAGATATCCTTCAGTAAGGATGAAATTAGGCAGGGTGGACAGCTCAGAATATCATTATTTACTTCTCAATATTTTCTGCAAATAAAGGTAATAGACATCAATGCAACGTTTCCAACATATCCACCAATGCATTAAGACAATGACATGAAACGTATATCACAGTGCTGTGGTTATAATAGCTTATATTTACCAAGACTGCTATCTGCAGACTTTCATAATGGTGAGCAAATATGCAAAGGAATGTATTGGGAAAAAGCCTCCAGTTACGGAACAAAGTGAGCAACCTCTCTGAGCAAGAATGAGAAATGAGCATTTTTCAAAGTTGGTGCTGAAGCTGCCAGCAGAAACAGATGTGCTTTTCATAATCTGCTCAAGATAAAAGCATAACACAGATAGTGAGAAAAAAAAAAGCACTAATTTGGAGAGTGGTGCATAAGTAGCTCTTCAGAAAGCAGAGCACTCACTATGAGAGAGAAGAACATCTATCAGTTCCTCTTTTCTTTTGTATCCCTGTACTCCATGGTAATGATATATCATGCTTCATCTGTATTATTATTATTATTATTATTATTATTATTATTATTATTATTATTATTATTATTATTATTATTATTATTTTAAACAGGAGTCTCCCATACAGCTTATTATCTGATTCTATCACTGAAATTTATTTTCAAAAGAATAACTGTATTGCATGGGGATTATTGGGCAGGTGAGTTGAGCTGGGGAAGTCAGAGTATACACTAGACCATATTCTGCACTGCTGGGAAAGAGACAGTCTCACTGGGTTTTTCAAAGCCTGGACAAAGCCCATACAGATGAACTGCAATTCAGGAGAAGACTCAGAGAAAAATACCACTGGGCTTTGTGGATAAGGTTTTTCTGAGGTGGTATTAATAAAGTACAGACATTTTTTTAAGGTGCTGCCAGCTGGCAGTTGAACAGATCAGAACAGTTTCTCTCAGTGGTGGAACAAGAGCCTGTGCTTGGATAAGATTTTGAGGTGGTTTCTAAAAGCCAAGATTTTAGTCTAGATTTCCCCAAAGGGAAGAAATTAAAACTTCTTCATCTGGGACTAATCTATCTTTACTATTTCTACAATACTTAACAGTGTGGTGTGAGAGCAGGGACTAAGCAAATGTTAATCTAAACTCTGAACCTTATCCAGTAACCCTTTCTCAGTTTACAGATGTGGTATGAAGCTCAGGTTCAAACTTGTGGTCATAGAGTCCAACAGAAAATGCATTCAGAGGGCTACTGAGAGACCCATATTTACATGTTGGCTACAGTATCTCTTTAATGATGTTTTACTTGTTCATCACTAGAGTACTGCAATACTATTAACATTTTATTATTATGATTACTCTTCCCCAGACACATAACTTCTCATAGCAGTGAAGCAAGAAGAGAGAGAGTGCTCTCTGCCTGTTCCCAGAACACATCCCCCAGTGCAGTCAGGCCAAGATCCTAAAGGAATCCCAGGCTGCAGAGTAGAGTTGAACAAGCTGTTACAGAGAGGAATGCCTAGGTTAGATATCAACATCTAGGCTGTGGGTGGCCACATGAGTATCATTTGAGATGCTCTAAAGATCCTGTCTGACTCCCTATCTGTGGCTCTAAGACAGCATAAGTCTCATGTAGCTCCTGCATTACCTACTATGGATGCCTTCATTTTCTAAAGATGTCCTAGCGCAAGGTCCTTATGATCAATCTCCCAGTGGAATCATGTAGTGACCTCCATACTTATGTGTCTGTACATCAAGATTCAAGGAACTATGACTGTGTAATCTCACCTAATGTCTCTTCTATTCTTCACTTTCAGAGGTTGTTCCATCTCCTTCGGTCTACAGGCTGACCACTAAAGATGATGAGGATTTGGAAATGTGCCTTATCACAGATTATGCCCCTGAAAACCTTAAGGTTAAATCAAACTCAGATTATAGAAAGACTCAAGCTGTTGTGGAGGTGGCAACATCCGAGAATAAACAGGAAGCAAGCTACCTGACAACCTACTGGGCCAAGAAAGATAAAATGGAGTGTGGTGCAGAGGATGACAGTGCTGGAAAATTAGAAGGAAAGGATCCTGAAAGCGGTAATGTCACTGTTGGATGTGCATTCAGGGTTAGAGGCAATCTGGTCTCTGTCTCTCCAGTATGAACAGGACTTGTTCACATCTCCCAACCCTGCAAGCAGTACTGAACTATGCTCCCATGCTCTAGAAGAATCTTGTCTTGTTGCATCTGTTTTCTTTTGCCTTCTTGATAGAAACAAGATTAAAGCTCAGTATGCTGGTACAGTCACAACAGAGAGATTTCAAAATCATGCCATGGGGGATATAAAGCTTGAAATTCTTTTGTCTGGTGGGACACTAAACTTTAGATCATATTAAATGCTAACCCTGAAAATAGCAGACATTAATATTTATTGGATGGTTTAAAGGCTAGAAACTATAATTCAGTTCTTCTAAGTAGAGACATCTTAATGAACTTCTGAAGTCAATTCCTGTTATTAATTTAATATATTGTTACTATTTGCAGGTGCCAGCACTGTCTGTGTAACAGGGATGTCACCACACTTCAAGACAGGTATGAACACAGCATTTTAGGAGTAAAATTTAATTAAAGGAACTGTCTTCCTCCTCCCTCCCCCCCCCCCCCCCCCCCTTTTTTTTTTTCAATGTTCCCTGTTTTGAGCAAAAATCATACACTGGGAATTTTTTAAAGGGCTACACAGGATTTAAATACAAAGGCTGGAAGTCATTGGGTTGATGTAGACTTCCAGATCTGAATCGGTAATTTAAAGTGACCTCTGTAGCTGGTACCTACATGGTCTTGCAAGGTGTTGCCAAACAGACACTGCTCACCCTATAATGGTTTAAGGCACAGATACATCAGCTTCACTGAAAGTTTGCTGCATTTCAGATTTCAAAAGAGTTGTTTGTAGTTTTGGGTGTGCAAACACCTAATGAGCCAAAAGATAAGCAAGTGGTTTCTGCAGTATGTGTGCACTGAGCAGGCTCTGCTACAGCTTGTGGCTATGGGAGTACGCTACGCTGCACTGGAGCCCAAGCAATTGCTGTTTGTGCTAGTTCAAAGGACCTGAGCCTGCCTCTGCTCTGCTCTAGCCTTGTTTGCAGAATAGCTGTACTTTTGCAAATATGCAGCCTTGCTGAAAGAGAGGGAGAGGAAAAACAAAACGAGAGGAAAAAAAATAATAAAAAAAACACCGAAAAACAGTTAGCCAAATGTTTCCAAAACACTACTTCAGAAAAATACTCATCAGTAAACTTGGCTGATTTGACAAGTTGTTTCAGAGAGGTTTTCAAATGACTTTTTGATAACAGCTCGTTGCTTTTCCAATATAGAACAATATTTTTTTCTGATGAAAATGACTTTGTAACTATGAATAATAGAACATTCTGATAGACTCTTTTTTCTATGGATAAAATTTAACTTGTTTTCCTACTGCCCTCAGAAAATTGGGAGAGAGAAAGGAGGGACTCTTCCTGCATCTGTGGTTCATAATACGCTGTTATTTAAAAACAACTAGATGGTTAGCAGTCATCCTTACTGGAGAACTAATGTTTGCTGAATGAAAGCCTGGCCCTTGAAACAGTCTGTCAGTTAAGTAGTCCTGCTCACTGTCTCATTAGGTATCCTATAAGCTAACACAATCATGCAAAGTAGAACAGCTTCATTAAGAAGTATTTACATGTCTGTCTGGAAGTCAGGATATCCCAGTGCTCTTGTGACTCTCATTCCTTGTTTTACAGATGAAAACCTGAACATGCTATCTCTCACACAGCTGGGCTTGAAAATAATTTTAATGAAAGGAGTAATTTTTAATGTGGTGATGACAATCCTTATGTGGAAGAAAAAAGTGAGTATGCAAGGGAAATGGTAAGACTTCTGACAGAAAATACCTGTATCAGTTCATTAGCTATGAATGTTCCCTCTGTATTTTACACACTCTGTTCATACACCTTTTATCTATCACCAGTAAAATCCCTCCAATTCTTTGCAACTCATTACTTGGACCTATCATTGTTTTCTCCACTACATGAATCTATTTACCCTTCCTTATCCACACACAGATTTAACTTTTGTCTTCTTTCTAGACATCTCTCTCTCCTATTCCTACAACCTTTTCTTCCCTTGTCTGCACTCATCCATCAGATTCATCACCTGGCCATTCTCCAGCAGTGAAAGTTTGATGGTCATTGACTTTAAGACCTAATATGTTGCTTCAGGTCTACAATTATGTAGTTGTGACTGTACCCCAAATTTAGTATACCTTTATTTTTTGTTACAGGAATGAAAGTAACCAGTGAAGACCTAAGTACCAAAAAATCTGCTGAGAATCTTTACAGGAGCATCGGGTGCAAGAGGGAACACAGGCCAGGCGTTCCTCTTGCAAGAGATATCACATCATGTTTTCTGTACATCAAACCAGTCATTATAGTCTAAATTGCTTTATTTGCATTTTTAAAAAGCTACGCAGAGATATGCTTACAATTTTCAGCATTGTGCTCTCTCACAGATCTGATTCATTTAGCATGACGATGACTTTTTTTTTTTTTTGGCTGAAGAGCAGATTGCTTCCCAGAGTATTCATTTGCAACTGAAATGGCAAAAGGAGTCTTAGTCAGGGTGCTATGCACCATTTCTTTTCTGACTTTTGCTGTCCGAGCAAGGTGTTCCTCCCTCTAACCCCACCCCATCCCCCCTTAAATTAAAAAAAAATGCTGCTAGGTCTCCCAGAAGTCCTTAAATTAGTAAAATTCTTGCTTCTCTATCACAGAATAATGCTTTTTGCCATTTTTTTAAAGTCTACCTGGCCTTTGGATGCTATTAAATAATCATTATCAATAATAAGAAACTTGTTTGTCTTTTGTATCTCTTGTTGGAGGAATTTGTTTTGCCCTTCAGATGAGTTTTAGGATGAGAGATGGCTTTTGGGGTGAAGGAGGGAAGGGGTGCCAGGAAGAGCAGAACACAGCTTAGCCCCCAGGGACTGCTTGCAATAATGGGCTTGATCCACTCCGGAGGAGCATCTACAACCTCCCTTTTCAGGACATCCACTTCCCTGCTGTGTTGGGGGAGAATATCATGGCTGGCTTAGAGGTGTGTGTGGGGGAACAGAAGCGTGCACATCCCCTCCAAACCTAGGCACTGTGCTATGTGAAGACAATGGTGAAATACAGCTTTCCAACAGTGAGAGGACTAGGAAGTGGACCAGGTTCCTGAAGGCACTTGTCTACTCCTACGGGAAGCACAGCAGTCTGTAATATCCTGCCCCTAAATGTCCTCTGTTCTCAATTTTCATGGTAGAACAAGGTATCTGCTTTGCATTAATGACATTACTGACATTGGTCTGAGTCTCCAAATTCGGGCTCTCAAAGTCAAGACTGGAAAGCAAATGTTCTCCCTTTGTGACAACAGTCTCTCCATATTCTAAAGCAGCAAAGATTCCTCTGGAGAAAGAGACATGAAAGGTGCTTGGAAGGAAACATAACCTCCCTGCAAATCTTGAGCTTTGCTTGTACCTCACACTAAGCCCAAACTAAGTGGCAGGGAAAAGCCTTGCTATGCTGGGTGGCATGATTCTCTCTCAGAATATTTCTCACCTCAGTGGATTCACAGCCATTACAAGGACCTCTGATTTTGGGAAGGTTCATACTTAAATGCATTTAGTCAAAAGTCCTGGTGCTTCGTATGTTAAGGGCCTCTCTGTGCAGATGGTGTTAGCACTTCTGCCGTGGTATCTGAATCCACAGTTCCGAGCAGCAGCAAAACAAAGTCTCCCTGAGCTCCTGCTGTGGTGCTGCCACCTGACCACTTTGCAGACGGCCTGTTGCTGGGTGACCGTTACTGACTTCTCCTGTCCAGGAACAACTTCCAATATTGCAGGTCTAAAACTCTGATTATCTTATAGAAGAGATGTTCAGGGACTCATTTGTTTGACTCCTTCACAGAACAGTCATTCTCATTTTTAACCAGCTGTAAAAAGCCTACAGCTATTTAAATCCCAGCCATGCCTTGAACATTGCATTTTGCCTATGATGAAAGCTGCTGCATCACAGAGAAACAGCACTTAATGAAGCTGCCTAAACCATTTTTGAATTACAAAGCAAGACCAGTACCATGTTCACACATTTCCAATTGACTAACCTCATTCTGAAAACCTTTAGGGATGTGGAAAATAAATTCTTCACACTCCTTTACCTTTAACATCACTTTTAAAAATATTAATATCTGTCTCAAATCTTTTGTATTGCATTTCAAACCCTTTCCTAGCTGTAAGGTGAGGGGATGAGCATATAGCTAAAGCCGTGTTTTGACTGAAGTGACCCTTAACATGTGATCTTCAAAGCATTGAATTTGTAGGTCTCGTTCAAAGATGCTCTCTGAGATTAGGGTTTTGATCCTCTCCCACCACTGATGCTTACACCCTCTCCCCCGTGTGGTTTCTTGTTTATTTCAAGAAAGAAAAACCACAGTGCAAAGCAAAGGCAGGAAATAACACGGTAAGTAACAGGATGTGGAAGAGGGGGTCTCATGGCCCATTTGGGGCAGGAAAGGACACACCACTAGTTCCATGACGCCAGTGCTGAGATCTGGGTCACCTTTTGATAGTCCCCTACGCCTTACCGCAGAAACCTCTTCCTCTGTAAAGTAGAGTGCAAAACAGGGGTTGGGTGTGGGGGGGGCAATGCTGGTGTGGCACGTGGCAGGGAGGAGAAGCATGTGAAATAGGACAGCAGACGTTAGACCACAAACCAAAGTAGAATGAGGTTAAGACACCCTCCCTTCCTGCCTCCTCACTGTAACCTTATCTTGGGTGTGTGGGGGGAGTTCTGGGTACAACAGGAAAGACTGAGCTATGCAGAGCACAGGAAGGGGAGAAAATAAATAATTGGGGGGAAATTGGGGGGGGGGGGGGGGGGAGGGAAGGCAGCAGCAGGGAAAGATCTTACAAGCATATAAGATTTCAGAATGTGCTGATATGATACATCTCTGCACCCTCTTATACAGGCAGTGACTCAATGCAGGAAAATCCTTCCACTTCTGACCCAAAAGACAAAGGCAGAACATGGCAGAGCCCAGAATCTTCTCATATTGGCAGAGAAGATGGTGCCATGGTCCACCTACGCCCTCCTCTGTGCCAGCTGATGCCCCCTACTATCTACTGATGGGTAGGACGTGAATTTGTATCTTTTCTTGGGATCTTGTTGGAGAAAACACCCTGCCCTGTGCTTCTCATCCCTCACTAAACATATCCCTGTATAAGAAGCAACTTTCTTTCTTGCCGTTTTCTACATAGTCCACAAGGACCTCTGGTATCATCTTTCTAAGGAGCAGAGTTTGAAGACATACAGACTTGTTGAGGCTCATTCAGGCATGGAAGTACCTCTAATAAAACTTGAAATCTTGGGCTAGTTTATGGTAACTAGAGGCACTGAAAACCACTAAAACTCAGAGAAAAAAAAAAAAAAAAAAAAAAAAAAGAAACCCCACAGAACAAGGTTTCTCTCTTTACACCACCACGTACTGGCCACAGGAGGGCCCCAGCCTCAAGCTCTCCCTGAAGCCAAAGCATGGGTAGACCACTGCAGAGACCCCACAGGGAGGCACTCGTGGCTTGCGAACAGCAGCAGCTGCTCCAGTATGTTCCCTGCGCACGTTCCTCCTTCTGTGAACTCGTTGGCTCTGTCTGCCACAGGCCTGTTTCAGAAAGGGCTCTTCTTACAGGAAAAAGCCCAGTGGCTCATTTACAATTCCCACATGCTTTCGAGTCTTCTGTGATCCCCATCACCCTAACATCAGAACATAGTTGGTATCATCACCATAAATAAGCCCAGCCTAATGCCTGGGGGGCTGTGGGTCAGAGCTGGCATGAATTGTTCCCACCACAGACCCAGACAACACCCTTCAAGACAGTAAAGACCCTGCTTCTTCATACCTGACTACTCAGGACTATTTGGACGCCCGTGCGTCACACTTCTACTGTTTTAATGGCTGCAGCACAGCTGGAAATGCTAGATGGAAAAAGGTGGTAAACAGGTGCCATAATCCAGTGCTGAGATGTTGAAGCTATTGAACCCCATGTTTTAACTCCTGGATGCCAGCAGTCAAGCATTCCTTTGTAACATCATCTTGTATGTGTTTTTGCTACTGTTTCAGCTGCTGACCAGACAAGACAAGCATGAGGCAGGATCAGTAAAATGACAGAGCCTCAAGCTTGAAGCTAACCCAGGTTAATTCTTCATCCAACAATCAGGAAGGAATAGCTAGAGCTAACATCCTACCCTGTGCCTATAATTTGATCATCACAGGGATCTAATTTCCATCACAACTAAAAAGCAATTGGCTTCAACCAGATGCTAGCTGAGGCTTGAGAAGGCAATGCTCGAGGGCTAGGGCCATTGAGATTAAACATTTCACAGTACCTCAAAAGAGAAACGAATTTCAAGATTCAATCTGAGGAAAACCTTCTCCATTGAGCCAGGACAGCTCAAGTGCAGCTCTGTCCCAGACACTGACATAGCCTAGCAGCCCCTTCCAACATCCTTGGGTTTATCAGCAATTCAGGTTGCAGAAAAACTAACTTTGTCTTAGGGTGGTTGTATTACTACCAAGCCATAGTGAGCCTGTAAGCCCAGTTGGTGCATCCAGCTGTGCCCCATGTGATGCTGAGGGATATTGGAGGGCCCACGGGAATCACAGAATGGCCTGGGTTGAAAAGGACCTTAAAGATCATCTAGTTTAAACCCCCCTGCACTGGGCAGGGTTGCCAAAATGGATACAGGTGGGGATGGCTGAATGACACCCCCAGCTTCCTTCCGTTCATCTCTAACCACAGTCTAAACAAAGTTTTCTGCAGCTTTGAAGCCTGGGGTTGTGTTGGCAACATACTTTCCATAAGATAAAGGGCAGATGACATCTGTGTTTCCATGACAACTTGCTTCCAGTTTCCCCCAGAAACTGGGGCACAAAATAAAAGCCTAGGGGGTAGAGAGGGAGAAATGGAGAGAGAGAGAAGGAGGGAAAAACAGGAAGCCATGACTGAGGGAACTTGGGCATAGGAAGAAACTCTGTATTTGTCTTCAGCAAGGAAAAGTGTGCAGTACTATGAAGGGCTTTATTGAACTAAACGATTACAGCAACTGAAATGAGGCAGTAGACCCTTCCATAGAACAGTCTGTAGCAAAAACTTTACTCCCTGCTTCCCCTTCCTCACCATGGAAGCAGTTACAAGTCTGATGGGGAACAACACTTCCCTATGACAGGTTTTAACATCAGAACCCCAGAGGAATTCGAGACCTGTAAAGAGAGAAAGACAACATGAAGAATGCATCTGCAAAGGGACAGAAAATGCACCACACGCTCCAAACAGCTTGTGGCCTCTTTGCAACTATAACAATAGAACATGCTGTGCACTTTCTAGCATCAAACTCTCCCTATTCTTAACTTTTTTCTCAGATCTGCTGAGAAACTTCAGACTCGGACAACAGCCATACTATGGCCTCCAAACAGGACAACCATCAGGGACAGATACCAGAAGTCCCAGCCCGCAGAGACCCTCCTTCAAGAAATAAAGGCGTATTTCTCTTATAAAAGAGAAAGATGGGTAGATTTCTGTGGCACACCTAGCTAAGCTGCCTTTTAAATGTGGAAAGACAAAAAATAAATTCACAAAATCAAAAGGCACTAAATTCTTGCTCTATAGCACCGTAGAGAAAAATGGCTTAACTGTTCCTGTCCTGGAAAAAGCCAGGAGGTAGACTTCTGGTTTCACTATCTTTCTATTTTTTCCCCTACTCTACAAAAATAGAGAAATCGTGTGCTGGTGTTGCCCCTTCTGTGGCCCCACAGATCAGTACCTTACAGTCTCTTCAAGAGTTCAGCCAACAAAATTAATAACGACAAGGTGCAGGATAGTGTTGGCAAAGAGAAAATCGGCGAATGCCCGCTCTGGTGAAATGCCTTGGAACTCGCCTTTGTTCTGCGGGTTTATCTGGATCCGGAGGCAAACTGTAGAGAGAAAATGAGAGATCAGAGGTCACAAAGAGAAGCCATGGTGGGAAGTATAGCCTTGTTGGGGCAGTCCACAGGTCGCTGTTCCACCAGCATACAAGAAAAGTCGACTCTATCTTTCTTATGAGACAAGATCACTGCCAGGGGATTTGCATAGGCTGATGTGCAGTCAGCACTACACAGCACTACAGGGGGTGTCCAAATGAGACCTGAGTGGAACAGACTTATAACAGGATGGGACAGGCACAAAAATGGGGAAAGCAACACTCTACTGGGTACACTGGGCAGGGCTGCAGGGAAGAAATGTGCTTTTTAGGGTGCATTATCAGAGAGCAACATCTTTAAGCAGTCATTGCTAGGTTTTGGTTCACCATAGGATGGTTGCTACAGAAAAATATCAGTACAAGAAAGCAACCCTGCAGAAAGGGACTTGGGGATTCTAGTGGACAAAAACCTCACCATGAGCCAGCAGTGCTGCAGCCCAAGAGGCCAACTGCATCCTGGGCTGCATCAGAGGAGTGGCCAACAGGTCGAGGGAGGTTACTGTCCCCTTCTACTCTGCTCTCACAAGGCCCCACTTAGAATCCTGAATTTAGGTTTGGGGCCCCGAAAATGAGAAGGATGTGGATCTGTTAGAGCAGGCCCAGAGGAGGGCCATAAGGATGATCAGAGGATTGGAGCACCTCTCCTATGATTAAAGGCTGAGAGAGCTGGAGATGTTCAGCTTGCAGAAGAGAAGGCTCTGGGAAGATCTCACTGTAGCTTTTCAGTACTTAAAGGGGGTTTATATAAAAATTATGAACAACTTTTTGCTTATATGGATAGGACAAGGAGGGAATGGTTTTAAACAAAAAGAGGAGAAATTTAGATAAGGATGAAATTCTTCACTCAGAATTCACTCAGGGTGGTGAGGCACTGGAACAGGTTGCCCAGAGATGTTGCGGATGTCCCATCCCTGGAGGTGTTCAAGGTCAGACTGGAAGAGGTCCTGGACAACCTCATCTAGTGGGTGACATCCCTGTCCATGGCAGGGGGGAGTGAAACTAGATGATCATAAAGGTCCCTTCCAACCCACTCCATCCTATGATTCTGTGATACAAGATGGTAAAAGGGATGAGTCCCTGATCAACACGGAGAATGAGGGACACCCTGTGGCTGGTGAGGAGCTGGGCCTTGTGGTGCCCATGGGCAGATCCGTGCAGGCTCATCATCTGCTGAAGAGCATCCTCCTGTGACGCACAGCATCAGGCCTGGCCCGCTGGGAGAGGTCACAGCTGAGGGTGCTCTCAAGATGCAGCAGCTGCAGGGGGACAAGCCTGGAGGTTGCCAAGAGCAGAGCTGTGTGCTTTAACATCAACAGGGTGCACCCATGGCTGCTAAGCAGTATGGAGCTCTGCAGTTTTCAGATAGCTCAGAACATTTTATGTTGCTATAGCAACTTCCTGGTTGCCAGAAAGAATTGATAGAAAAATACCGAGTACCAGGACTCAACAGCTGCCAGAAAAGGCTCAGAGGCTGCTGCAGAGGCTCCCTGGGCTGCCGGGGTTCATCTGGGGATCTCTAAGGGGCTACTACAGTCAGTAAAAGAGATTTGTCCGTTTCTAAGAGAACTCCGAGCTCCAGGGGGCTTGGCACATTGTTTGTGGCTCTCAGGTTGCTGAGGGACCTTAAAACATCACCATGGTGAGTGAGCAGAATCACAGAAATATAGAGGTTGGAAAGGACCTCAAGAGATCATCGGGTCCAACCCCCCTGCCAAAGCAGGTTCCCTTGAGCAGGCTGCCCAGGTAGGCATCCAGACGGGACTTGAATATCTCCAAAGAAGAAGGTTCCACAACCTCCCTGTCAGCCTGTCCCAGCGCTCCATCACCCTCACCATGAAGAAGTTCTTTCGCGTATCGGTGCAAAACTTCCCGTGCTCCACTTTGTGGCCATTGCCCCTTGCCCTGCCCCCACAAACCGCCACTGCCAAGGGGACGCCCTGGCTGCCAGGGGAAACCGCGCAGGGGCCGAGGCGAGCGCAGGGGCCGCACTGACCGCCGAGAATGAAGCTGCCGACGGCGGAGATGAAGCCGCTGAGGAAGGAGTTGAAGGGGAAGGTGCCGACGCCGAGGCAGTAGCCGAACTGCAGCGCGCCGGTGAGCAGCACGTAGAGCAGGTAGGCGTCCAGCACCTTGAGGCGACTCGGCGTGCCGCTGCCGTACTCGGCCAGGAAGCGCCGCACCACCGAGCCCACCGAGCCCGCGGACCCCGCGCCGCCCGCGCCCGACCCCGCCGCGCCCGACATGTTGAGGTGTGAGCGAGCTGAGCTGGCCGGAAGCAGCGCCGGGAAACACTTCCGGGACACAGCTGAGAAGCGCAGGCGTGTGGCCTCCCTGCAAGCCTAGTTCTGCCCAGGGAAGGGCGGAAGCGAGGTGTCAGCAGACAGTGTACGCATGCGCACCAGTCCACACGGTAGGTCGGGCTGGGGGGGGGAAGTGGTTCTCAGCTGGCGCATGCGCTGAAATCTTATTGAGCCCAATGCCCTGGCGGTTTCCAGGCGCTAATGAGAGCCGACGGATATTTTAAATAATAATACTAACAATACTAACAATACTAACAATACTAACAATAATAACAATAATAACAATAAAGACAAGCCCTTGGGGAACATACCCGGGGCAGCAAGCACATGAGCCATATGGGAGCAAGTGCCCAAAGACTCAGGCTGCCGGAGCCATGCCTTGGTGTAGCTGAAGTGACACAAACACACTTGGCAGAAGGCAGGGGCTTCCTGCGTGCCCCTCTGCTGCTGCGGCAGCCCCTTAGTATCAGCTGTCAGAGCACCCCTGCTTGGGTGTGACAGGGAAGCTGGAATGAGTAAAATAGCAGAAAGACTTGGCAGGAAACTTCTCTTTCTGGCCTCTTGAAAAGTTGCTTTTTTTTTTTTTTTCTTTTTTTTTTTCTTTTTTTTTTTTCTTTTTTTCTCCCTTCTCAAAACTAAAAGAAGCTGTCTTGTTTTGCTCTCATTTGTCTCATTTTTGTTCTCTCCATCATTGTGGTTCCTTCTCTTTTTCCAGGGGGAAGAAAAACGTAATCTAAAGAAGCCCAACCCCGAGACCTAGACATTTAATCACAACTGTTAAAAGCTAAATTAACTAAACTAAACTACTAAACTAAACCCTTGCAAGGTCAGCAATACAGAGCAGAGGTTTCTTTACCAGTCCAACCTTAAATTACCATGTTACAGCCTATTCATCCTCCTTTCTCCCAAGAATCCCCCTTTCCTCGTCATGAATTCCTTTGATAAGAAGACTGCCTGTTTCCTTATTTCAAGTGCCCCAACACAAAGCCCATCAAAGAAATGAAGAAATGATAGAAGTGAGCAGGAAGACCAGCAGCAGATATCTCCAGCACCTATGCAGTCTATGCCACCTCACAACCAAAGACACAAGCTATGATACCGCTCCTGCCCTATCGACTCCTCAGCCACAAGTGACTTCACAAGCACCGGCTCAAGCCATGTGCATATGTTTTGGTTTAGGTATTGATTTGACTTATTATTTTTATTATTTCTAGAATGCTCTGTAGTTGTTAAAGAATGTATCTCCTTGTAGCCTAGCTTCCGTGGTCATCACCCCTTGTTATGACAGGAAGGTAATAATAAAGTTTGTAGAGGTTGTATTTCTGCTGATCCGAATACTTAAACTCCAGAAGTCTGGTGGCCCAAATACAAATAAAATTGTAGTTGTAACTGGAGGCAAGTGCTGATATTTGTCATCTGTAATAAGAATCATAGAATCATTAGCGTTGGTAAAGACCTCCAAGATCATCTGGTCCAAACATCCCCCTACCACCAATATCACCCACTAAGCCATGTCCCTAAGCACCACGTCCAACCTTTCCTTAAACACCCACAGGGATGGTGACTCCACCATCTCCCTGGGCAACCCGTTACAGTACCTGACTACTCTTTCTGACAGGAAATGTCTCCTCATTTCCAACCTATACCTCCCCTGGAGCAACTTGAAGCCATTCCCTGTACTATCATTAGCTAACTGAGAGAAGAGGCTGACCTCAGCTCCACAACACTTCCCTTCAGGTAATTGTAGAGAGCAATAAGGTCTCCCCTGGGATCCTCTTCTCCAGACTAAACAACCCCAGTTCCCTCAGCTGCTCCTCATAAGACTTGTGCTCCAGACCCTTCACCAGCTTTGTAGCCCTTCTCTGGACATACTCCAGGGCCTCAATGTCCTTCTTGTAGTGAGGGGCCCAAACCTGAACACAGTACTTGAAGTGCAGCCTAACCACAGCTGAGTACAATGGGACGATCATCTCCCTGGTACTGCTGGCTGCACTATTCCTGATACAAGCCAGGAAGCCATTGGTCTCCTTGACCATCTGGGCACACTGCTGGCTTACGTTCAGGCGAGCATTGACCAACACACTCAGATCCTTTTCCTCTGCACAGCTTTCCAGCCATTCTGCTCCGGGCCTGTAGCATTGCATGGGGTTGTTGTGTCCAAAGTGCAGTACCTAGCACTTAGACTTGTTGAACCTCATGCCATTGGCCTCTATCCAACAATCCACCCTACCCAGGTCCCTCTGCAGGGCCTTCCTACCCTCTGGAAGAATGACATCTCCCCCAACTTGGTGTCATCTTCAAACTTACTGAGGGTGCACTCCATTCCCTTGTCCAAACGATGAATTAAGATAGTAAAGAGGATGGGCTCCAATGATGACCCCTGGGGAACACCACTGGTGACCAGTCACCAGATGGATTTCACTCCGTTCACCACCACTCTCTGGGCCTGATCAGTTTTTAACCCAGCAAAGAGTGTACCTGTCCAAGCCATGGAAGGAGATGAGGTTGGTGAGGCAGGACTTGCCTTTCACGAATACATGCTGATTTGGCCTGATCCCCTGGTTGTCGCACATATGCCGTGGGATTGCATTCAAGATGACCTGTTCCACCACCCTTCCTGGCACCGATGTCAGGCTAACAGGCCTGTAGTTTTAAAGTCCTCCTTATGACCCTTCTTCTACATGGGCATAGCATTAGCAAGTCTCCAGTCATCTGCGACCTCTCCAGATGACCATGTCTGCTGATAGATGATGGAAAGTGTCCCAGCAATCACATCCACCAACTCCCTCAAGCACCCTCAGATGGATTCCATCTGGTGCCATGGACCTGTGACAGTCCAGGTGGAGCAGCAGGTCTCTAACTGCTTAAAAAGGCAGGGATCTCCTGGGAAGAGTCCAGCAGAGGTTCACAAAGATGATATGGGGCATGGAGCATCTTCCCTATGAGGAAAGGCTGAGAGACAAAGGTCAGTTTAGCCTGGGGAAAAGAAGACTGAGAGGGGTCTTAATAATGTTTACAAATATCTTAAGTGTGGGAGGCAGAGGGATTTGGGCAACCTCTTTTCAGTGGTTTTGAGGACAGGACAAGGGGCAATGGCCACAAAATAGATCACAGGATGGTCCGCACGGTCACAGAATTACAGAATCACAGAATTTCTAGGTTGGAAGAGACCTCAAAATCATCGAGTCCAACCTCTAACCTAACACTAACAGTCCCCACTAAACCATATCCCTAAGCTCTACATCTAAACGTCTTTTAAAGACTTCCAGGGATGGTGACTCCACCACTTCCCTGGGCAGCCTGTTCCAATGTCTAACAACCCTTTCGGTAAAGAAGTTCTTCCTAAGATCCAACCTAAAACTCCCCTGGCGCAACTTAAGCCCATTCCCCCTCATCCTGTCACCAGGCATGTGGGAGAAGAGACCAACCCCCACCTCACTACAGCCTCCTTTAATGTACCTATAGAGAGCAATAAGGTCGCCCCTGAGCCTCCTTTTCTCCAGGCTGAACAAGCCCAGCTCCCTCAGCCGCTCCTCGAAGGACTTGTTCTCCAGACTCCTCACCAGCTTCGTCGCCCTTCTCTGGTCTCGCTCAAGCACCTCCATGTCCTTCTTGTAGCGAGGGGCCCAAAACTGAACAGTACTCGAGGTGCGGCCATTGCATGATGCAAAATAACTTCTTCACAGTGAGGGTGATGGAGCACTGCAACAGGCTGCCCGGGGAGGTTGTGGAGTCTCCTTCTTGGAGATATTCAAGTCCCATCTGGACACCTACCTGGTCAGCCTGCTCTAGGGAACCTGCTTTGGCAGGCGGGTTGGACCCAATGATCTCTTGAGGTCCCTTCCAACTCCTACAATTCTGTGATTCTGTGTGATTCTGTAACTGTTTCCAACTGTACTGTGTGTGGGGGTTCTTATACTCCTCGTCCCAGACTTCCAGGTCAGGAGGCTTAATACCCTGAGGATAATTGGTCTGACTACAGAAGTCCTTCTATGTTTGTGAACAGTAGTTCTAGCTGGGAAACCTCTCTGTTAGGCTCACTAGCCACCTGAGTCAGGAAGCTATCTTCCACGCACTCCAGGAACCTTCTAGACTGCTTCCTCTATTTCCAGCATATGTCCGTGGAGTTAAAGTCCCCCATGAGAACAACTGCTGGTGATTGCGCGACATCCGCCAGCTGCTTATAGAACACCTCATCTGTCCCTTCATCCTTGTTTGGCTGTCTATAACAGACCCCCAGCAGGATGTCTGCCCTGTTGGCCATCCCTTTATCCTTATCCATAGAAGTAATAAACAAAGAAAAAGAAGAGATATCAAAGTCAGGAAAGATAACCAAATCCACTGGCTAAGAAATGTAAAGACAGTAAACAAGCTTTACAGGAGAAATTACTGATGTTACCAGTCCAAAAGGATTCAGCTCTTGTTAGGGCAAACATAAATCTACCTTCTCACCTAGCTGTATTTAAAGAACCAAACAGGAAGAATATCTCAAAAAACAAATAAACAAACAAAAAAGTGCCATCCCCACCTCCACCACTAAAAAAAAAACCAAACAACAAACACACACACACAAAAACAAACAAACAAACAAATAATAATAAAAAAAAACACAACAACAACAACCCTCAAATATACAAACAACACACGGTGTTAACTTGTCTATATGTTACATCACAGTGGTTGTTACACATTGTTATGATCTCTTTATCAGCGAGTGCAGACAAAAAACACGGGGGAGTGGCTTTAAAGCAAAAGAGGGTAGGTTTAGATTAGATATAAGGAAGAAATTCTTCTGCCCTACACTGGGCAGCTGGGAGCGAATTTGGTTGTTAGCCAAGGCTAACCCACCAGAACCGAGTGGAAAGAATGCACAGGCAAAACCAAGTGCAGGTACTGGTGGACTGGAAGACCCTGCCTGTGTTGGAATATCTGGGTTTCTAATAGAGAAAGGTACTATGTAACATGCATAAAGCATAAACCACTTGAATTCAGAGTCATTCATTCATTTGCACAATGCTGATGCATCTGGGCAACAATTCAGTCACTTGGAGGGTCTACTCCAGCTCTCATGGGTGCCTCCAGGAGCTAGAAAATGCCTTTGACATGCTCTCCTTCAACGCTCGTTTGACTTGATTGTTCCTGAGTGAGTAGATGTATGGGTTAAGCATCTGAGTCACCACGGAGAAGAAGAAAGAAAGAACTTTGTCAGAGCCCTGCCCACCCCATTGCGCTGTGCGGTTATACCTGTAAATAGATGTGCTGTAAAATACAGTCACCACCACAAGGTGAGCTGAGCAAGTGGAAAATGTTTTCTTCCTTCCTGAGGAAGATGGCATATGTAGGATGGTGATAATAATGCAACCATATGAAATGACAGTTATTGTTAAGGTACCTGGCACAATGATAATTGATAGGATAAACAGCAGTCCTTCAATGAACCACGTGTCTGTGCAGGACAGCTGCAACAACTGTGAAGCATCACAGTAAAAGTGGTTCAGGACATTGGGACCACAGAAAGGCAACTGTAGAAACATAATGGCAGGAGAAAGCATCAGGAGAAAACTCACTGCCCAGCAAGCCAGGACCAGTTGGAAGCAAAATCTGTTGTTCATAATAGTCGTGTAGTGCAAGGGGCGGCAGATGGCAACATACCGATCAAAGGACATTGCCGCCACGTGGAAGAAAGTGCAGGTACCCAAGCAAAAGAAAAGCAGCATCTGAAGAAAACAGCCAGGCAGGGAAATTATTTTCCTCTCTGTCAGAAGGCTGTAGAGGGTGCTAGGAATGAATGTGGAGGTGAATGTGATTTCCAAAATGGCAAAATTCCTGAGGAAGAAGTACATTGGAGTCTGAAGAAAATGGTCCACAAGAGTGATGCTGATGACAGTAACGTTTCCAAACAGGATCAAGAAGTAGGCAATCACCAGAATCAGAAAGAGGATGATCTCCAAATGGCGGCTGTTGTTCAGCCCCAAGAGGACAAATTCCACTACTGTTGTGTGGTTCATTGAATCTTCATTGCTAGCAGAACATGAAATGACCCGTTTTGAGAACTAGTGGAAAACAACAGGACACAAGTCAATATGGTTTTACCATATACCAAGCCTCTTAGCCCTAAAAAGAAATGTGGAGCTAGTTTTGCACTCAGATCTCCCAGATTTTATCTTGTGTCTTTGAATCTGGTTTCACACTCATTTCAGACTCACTTCAGCTATTTCTGAATGATTAAAAGGAGTACCAACATGAGTTTACGGGGAAGGCAAGCACATCTTAGACAACAAATAGCCCATACCAAACTTGCCATCTGGTTTTCTCTTTTCAAGTGCAACTTACAAAATATTCAAGAAAAGGGTAAATCTGAGTGAGAACACTATGACTATCCTGATCACACTACTCCCATCAGTTCTTTCTCCTTTGGTGCACTTGGTGTCAGCAAAACATGGGCGTTTATTAGCTGCATCTCATGGCTGTTTCTCCAAACAAACAAACAAACAAAAAAAACCACAAAACAAACACACACAAAAAACACACACACAAAAAAAAACAAAACAAAACAAAAAAAAAACACACATGCAAACAGAACACCCTCTTCCCCCACATTATCACATAAAGTATAGGACATCCTTTTTTAATACCACAGATGGACAGACATTATCTGGAAGCTGAGCTTGGTCCCTTAAAACCAGAGACTCCCTCAGTAACATCTTAAAGCTTTTACTTGAGTTTTAAAAATGAGCCAGTCATTTTTCCAAGCCCTTATCCATTTCTTCTTTCCCTATCTCCAAAACAATCACACCCAGTCTCTAAGAAGTGCTCCAAAGAGTTACCAATATATCCACAGCAAGCCAGAATGCTTCAAAAAGAAGTCTAATTCTGATGTTTCTCCTCTATGTAGTCTGACTTCCAGCAAATAAATTTCCTCTTCTCAGCTCCTTCTTATAATGCTGTCAGTATTTTACACTGTTGTACTTCCTCACTGCGTCAAACCTCAGGGACCAATTTGGTATCGAAATCTGCCAAATACCTTCTGGGAAAACACTTCTGAGAGTTTAAAGAACAGCAAGAACATAGTCGTTCCATAGAGAAAATGAGGTTAGAAAGCACCCCTGGAGGTCCAGTCTCCTGCTAAAAGCAAGCTAACTTCCAAGATGGACAAGGTTGGTCATGACTTTATCTACATAAGCTTGGATATCTTCAAGTATGGGGATCCCCCAGCTTCTCTGGGCACTGCCCGTGCTTCACCATTTTCATTGTGAGGTGTAATTTCCTTCTGTCCAGTGGAGGTTTCCTTGTTTCAGCCGTGACTCTTGTTCTTTCACTGTGCACTGTGCACAGGCATACGTAATCTTGGAGGCTGCGGTAAGGAGAGAGAGATGGCTTACCCATTACTGCAACAGGCAAAACAGACCTGATTCGGGGAAGATTACTCTTATTTATTGTCAATTAAAAATAGAGTTGGCTGGCAAGAAACAAAGACAGTACTAGAACATCTCTTGTAGAATCCCGTGCCCCTCTTCTTTGCAGGTTCTGCTTCACTCCTTCAGTCCTGACTCGTCCCTGCCAAGTGACGGAGGAGGGGTGGGAATGGGGATTGCGGTCAGTCCATAACAGCTCCCTGTCTGCCTCTTCTTCCTCACACTTTTCATCTGCTCCAGTGTGAGGTACCTCCCACAGGATGCAGTTCTTCATGAACTGCTCCATGAGGTGCAGGGGGGCAACCTGCCCCATCCCTGGATATGTTGATGGTCGTGCTGGATGGGGCCTTGGCCAACCTGATCTTGTGGGTGGCATCCTTGCCCATAGCAGGGGGTTGGAGTTAGGTGATCCTTATGGTCCCTTCCAACCCAAGCCATTCTAGGATTCTAGGATTCTATGATCATGATCCTCTCCATGGGCTGCGGGGGAATCACTGCTACATCACCTAGAGCACCTCCTCTCCCCTCTTCTTCACCGACCTGGGTGTCTGCAGAGTTGTTTTGCTCACATTTTTTCTCACTTCTCTCACACATGTGCTGCACAGCAGTTTTTACTCTTTCTTAAATATTTTGTCACAGAGGTGCCAACAACATTGCTTATGGGCTTACCTATGCTTAGCAGTTGGTTTGTTTTGGAGCCAGATGGAAATGTCTGTGTCCCCAACAGGGACAGCCTTGTTCTCTTCTCACACAGGCCACCCTTGCACCTTCACATCACTGACAAAACCTTGGCACATAAACTCACAACGCTCAGTACACCCCCTTTTAGAAAATTACGCAATAGCTTTGGAAGCAAACTGGAGCAGTTCAAGGGTTTATAACTCCAAGCTGTCTGCATCCATGCTCCAGTCTGAGGTAAGTGCCTACCACCTCCCAAGCAGTCATTCCGGTGCATCATTTCATTGCTCCATAAGCCATGTCTGCACAAAGTCTGTGCAAGCTCTGTGCAACCGACTGAGCTTAAAAAGTCTGACTTTGACTCATCAAAAAGGCAACCTTTCAAACAAAGCTATAGTGTGCCTCTATTTTGAATCATTCTTTAAAGCAACCATTTTTAAAGCTTTTCCTCTATTTGTCTGTTCCCAGAACTATATTTGAGTCAGGGCTCCCTCATCATTTTCTGGAGGGCTTCTTCTATGTCAGTCAGTCCCCAGCTTCTACTGTTATATTTCCTTTTTTTTTTTTTTTTTTTTTTCCAGAATATATACCACTCAACTTGGGTTTACATATACAAATCTCCCCAAAGATGCTTGACTCTCTCTGATACTGTGTACACAGTACACACTGCCTGCAAATGGTGCTTGAATGGACACTGGAGCAGGAAAGTAAGATACCAAATAACAGAGAGTTTCAGGAGTGCATGTAGCAGAGTTTTAAAATCCACATGGTAAGATTTTTGGTTATCATCTGAACTAGAAAATGGTCATTGTGCAACCATTGTCTTTCCTGTAGCTGTTTAACTAGACTAACATTTGTGACGATGGGTGTACATGATGATGGGGAAAAACACCATGCAAGTAGAAAGTCTTCACATCTAATGTTGTTTCCCCTGCCTGTCCAGATGGAGGTGGCTTAGTCTTTAGTCTTCTTGGCTGGGACACTTTCTAGTTATTTTTTCTCCAGGGTTGTACTTTTTGAGATGCCATTCTGCAGCCGGGATGCCCTGAACTTTTTCTAGCTATTAGGCAATTGTGAGGACTTGGCATTACTCGGACTTCCCGACAGGAACAAGGAGCTCCTGACCTGAGTTTCACGACAACAGTCTCGTCTCCTGCATATACTCATCCTCACTTTTGTGCCTTCAATGAGCATAATTGCTTCTGTAACAGACGTGGCTTCAGGAAGGCAAAACTCCCTCAGCCCCTGTACCTGTCAGCTCACTCCCATTTCCATCGCCCATGATAGCTGCATCTTCATGAAAATTAAGCTGACCCAGAGCAGAGGAGCACCACAGTGAAGCAGTCTCTTACAGCACTGCTTCTTATCTCCTTTTCAGTCATTTTGGCATTGACAACAAACAGACTCCAGCTATGCAAATGTGGCTGGTTGGAACAGAGGGAAAATGGCTGCTGAGAGAAGGGTTTAATGCAGAGGTGAAAAATGATGATTTTCTTATGCAGAAAAGAGATTAGTTCAGAGAGCAGACATTTCTTTACCAGTCCAACCTTAAATTACCATGTTACAGCCTATTCATCCTCCTTTCTCCCAAGAATCCCCCTTTCCTTGTCATGAATTCCTTTGATAAGAAGACTGCCCGTTTCCTTATTTCAAGTGCCCCAATACAAAGCCCATCAAAGAACTGAAGAAATGATAGAAGTGAGCAGGAAGACCAGCAGCAGATATCTCCAGCACCTATGCAGTCTGTGCCACCTCACAACCAAAGACACAAGCTATGATACCGCTCCTGCCCTATCGACTCCTCAGCCACAAGCGACTTCACAAGCACCGGCTCAAGCCATGTGCATATATTTTGGTTTAGGTATTGATTTGACTTATTATTTTTATTATTTCAGGAATGCTCTGTAGTTGTTAAAGAATGTATCTCCTTGTAGCCTAGCTTCCGTGGTCATCACCCCTTGTTATGACAGGAAGGTAATAATAAAGTTTGTAGAGGTTGTATTTATGATGTTCCAAACGATAAGGTCTCCCCTGGGATCCTCTTCTCCAGACTAAACAACCCCAGTTCCCTCAGCCACACACTCTGGACTTTTGGTCCGGACCCTTCACCAGCTTCATAGCCCTTCTCTGGACACATTCCAGGGCCTCAATGTCCTTCTTGTAGTGAGGGGCCCAAACCTGACTAACATTTGTGACGATGGGTGTACATGATGATGGGGAAAAACACCATGCAAGTAGAAAATCTTCACATCTAATGTTGTTTACCATGCCTGTCCTGATTTAGATGGCTAAAACAGACTATGTAAGTGTTGAGATTATGAATTAATGTCTTAGGAGAGATTTATCTAATGTGTTTTTGGTGTTCAGGGAGACATGAATTGCATCCTCATCTCTCCTGCCTGTATTTAAGTATTTTAAGGAAATTTAGGAGGGATGGATGCATCCATGACACCATGATGCAGGCATTTCCACTGCTAGCATGGCTGTCTGGTGGCTTTGAAATAAGATCACTGGAATGATTTCCTTGTGGTTTATAATATAATAGAGTATACAACAGAAACTGAAGCATCAGACTTACTAGGTGGATGAATGAATAGGTAGAATCAAGGTGGTATGGTATAGAGGAAGGCAAGAGATGGAGTCTCTCTTTAAACATTATTAATGCGTATAGTAAGAATAGTGGATAATGTCTTTATTTTTATTCCTTGGAACAAAAGGAAGAGTTGGACAGAACAACTTAACGATTTCAGCTAACTGTACACAGTAGACCTGCCTATGAACATGATAGAGAATAGTTCCCAAATGACCCCAATAAAACAAGAATGGGATTAGTTGTCTTGTGCTCCCCAGGTGAACACATTAAAATTGAAGTAGTAGATTTAACAGGCCTTCTCATAGCACTGCATATCAAAAAAATACAGAAGTAAGGAAGGATCTGGAATTCTGTCAACATCTGAATTAAATAAAAATTTGTGTAGGATTTCCATTACGTGCATTGTGCTTCATTTGACCTTAGCTTTTCAGTTTACATATATACCATTCGTTGGGAATTTATGTGGTTTATTTTCAAATCAGGAGGCAGACATATCTTAGCATTGTGAACTTTAGTTTCAGGCAATGACACTTTTGCATGCTGCAGTGCTGGGTACCATAATGCCTAAATGCATTTTTACAAGGTTCCTTTTAGGTCAGAGTCCCAGTAGTGTTTCTCTCTCAAACTTGGAGAGATGTCAGTAGGAAGCAGCATAGGCCTTACACTTTTATGCAGTAAGGATACTACAGGCCGTTTCCTTCTTTAGCTGTAAAAGATAATTATTCGTTGTGGCTGAAAGTAGTTGTCATTAAGCACTTTGCCACACAAGTCATGCAGAAGGACCATGGCACCTTCTGGACAGTGAAGAAGGACAGTGAAGCACCAAAAGGTTGGTTGTGGTTTAACCCAGCTAGAAGCTAAGCACCACACAGCACCACGCCCCGTGGGATGGGGGAGAGAATTAAAAAAAATAAATTAAAATGAATGCTTGTGTGTTGAGTTGTGTGTTGTGTGAGATAGTTTATTAGGACAGAAAAGAAAGGAAAATAATAGTGATAATAGTGCTACTGGATACCCAGTACCCTGAGCTGGTGGAAGGGGATGGGGAGCTGGATGTGGCCATCACTATCCACGAAGAACTGGTTGGTGACCTGGTACGGCACTTGGATGTGCACAAGTCAATGGGGCCGGATGGGATCCACCCAAGGGTACTGAGAGAACTGGCAGAGGAGCTGGCCAAGTCACTTACCATCATTTACCAACAGTCCTGGCTATCGGGGGAGGTCCCAGTTGACTGGCGGCTAGCAAACGTGATGCCCATCTACAAGAAGGGCTGGAGGGCAGATCAAGGAAACTACAGGCCTGTCAGTTTGACCTCAGTGCCAGGGAAGCTCATGGAGCAGATTCTCTTGAGAGTCATCACGCAGCACTTGCAGGGCAAGCAGGCGATCAAGCCCAGTCAGCATGGGTTTATGAAAGGCAGGTCCTGCTTGACGAACCTGATCTCCTTCTATGACAAAGTGACGCGCTGGGTGGATGAGGGAAAGGCTGTGGATGTGGTCTACCTTGACTTCAGCAAGGCTTTTGACACCGTCTCCCACAGCATTCTCCTCAAGAAACTGGCTGCTCTTGGCTTGGACTGGTGCACGCTTCGTTGGGTTAGAAACTGGGTGGATAGCCGGGCCCAAAGAGTCGTGGTGAATGGAGTCAAGTCCATTTGGAGGCCAGTCACTAGTGGCGTTCCCCAGGGCTCAGTGCTGGAGGCTGGTCCTCTTTAATATCTTCATCGATGATCTGGATGAGGGTATTGAGTGCACCCTCAGTAAGTTTGCAGATGACACCAAGCTAGGTATGTGTGTCGATCTGCTTGAGGGTAGGAAGGCTCTGCAGGAGGATCTGGACAGGCTGCACCGATGGGCTGAGGTAAACTGCATGAAGTTTAACAAGGCCAAGTGCCGGGTCCTCCACCTGGGATGCAATAACCCCAAGCAGAGCTACAGACTGGGAGATGAGTGGTTGGAGAGCTGCCTGGCGGAGAAGGACCTGGGAGTGATGGGTGATAGTCGGCTGAATTCGAGCCAGCAGTGTGCTCAGGTGGCCAAGAAGGCCAAGAGCATCCTGGCTCGCATAAGAAACAGTGTGACCAGCAGGGCTAGGGAGGTGATCGTCCCCCTGTACTTGGGTCTGGTGAGGCCACATCTCAAGTACTGTGTTCAGTTTTGGGCCCCTCGCTACAAGAAGGACATGGAGGTGCTTGAGCGGGTCCAGAGAAGGGCGACAAAGCTGGTGAGGGGCCTGGAGAACAAGTCCTTCGAGGAGCGGCTGAGGGAGCTGGGCTTGTTCAGCCTGGAGAAAAGGAGTGTCAGGGGCGACCTTATTGCTCTCTATAGGTACATTAAAGGAGGCTGTAGTGAGGTGGGGGTTGGTCTCTTCTCCCACATGCCTGGTGACAGGATGAGGGGGAATGGGCTTAAGTTGCGCCAGGGGAGTTTTAGGTTGGATCTTAGGAAGAACTTCTTTACCGAAAGGGTTGTTAGACACTGGAACAGGCTGCCCAGGGAAGTGGTGGAGTCACCATCCCTGGAAGTCTTCAAAAGACGTTTAGATGTAGAGCTTAGGGATATGGTTTAGTGGGGACTGTTAGTGTTAGGTCAGAGGTTGGACTCAATGATCTTGAGGTCTCTTCCAACCTAGAAATTCTGTGATTCTGTAATTCTGTGATTCTGTGATACTACGCATGTCTACAAAACGTCGTTCTGCAACAATTAAACTGTCAGCGTGTTATCAACATTATTCTCATCCTAAGTCCAAAACACAGCACCTTACCAGCCACTAGGAGGAAAATTAACTCTATCCTAGCCAAATACCCAGGAAAACAACAATAAATCAAAAGCAGAAATATCCTTGGGAAAGAGTGATAAGGAGTACACCTAAAAGTCTCTTCAGGAAGAAAAACATATCAAATGTCTTTGGATCAATAACAGGATCAATCCATGGATTTCTTCCTACCTTCCTTTTAAAAAATGTGTAGATTACATCAGGAGTCTGTCTATTGAGGAAAAAATGTCCCCTTGAAAGCTTATTCCAGGAATTTCTCCACATACGGTTGATGGAAGGGCTGAGGAAAATTATTATCAGTGTCATCTGAGCAGCAGTAACTTTCCTCAATTCCAGGGAGCAGCTTTGGTTGTGTCATACTCTAACAGGTATAGAATAACTTTGTTAAGGCCTTCATATATGGTGATATTGAATGATAATGATTAAAAACTAACCATTGTCTCTCTGTTTTATTAATGAACATGAACCAAGTTATGCTTTGTTTTAAAGTTTAAAACAGGCCTAATTTATCTGTCATCTAAACACTCCAATGACAGTGGTCAATAATTCCTTAGTGTGTGGACATATACATATTGATTTATTTATTTTCAACACAAGCTGACTGATGCATACATGGACTGATCTCTGCTCCAAAATATATCATGTTGTAGATGAAATGCTGTGTCTCTTGTGAACAGAAGTTTAGCTTGGTTTACATGATGGTGGGGCTGAGTGCAGACTGATATGTCATCATTCAGTTAAGGAGGAATGTGGAGAATGATCAGCCATTCAAATTGACAGTGTAGTGCAACAGGTTGCAAGTGACCACTAACAATTAAAATACATCAATTGAAGTTGTATGAAGGCAGCTGAAGGATGTCCATGAAGATCATATACTCACAGAATATCCTGAATTGGAAGGGACCCAAAAGAATCTTTGAGTCCACCTCCTGGCTCCACACAGGACCACACAAAAATGAAATCATAATTCTGACAACATTGTCCAAACACTTCTTGAACTCTGGCAGGCTTGGTGTCACTATCACTTCCTTGGGGAGCCTGCTTCTTTGCCCGACCACCCTCTTAGTGAAGAACCTTTTCCTAATACCCAATCTGAACTTCCCCTCTCACAGCTCAATGCTATTCCCTTGGGTCCTGTCACTGTCCCCAGAGAGCAGAGATATCTCCTGCCCCTCCGCTCCCCTCATGAGGAAGCTGCAGCTGCAGGCCTCCCCATGAGGCCTCCCTTCAGGCTCCTCTAGGCTGAACAAACAGAGTGACCTCAGCCACTTCTCATATGTCTTCCCCTCTAGACTGTATAACATATTTGTTGCCCTCCTTTGGACACTCTCTGATAACTCTATGTAGTGGGTTTATGTGGCAAGGCTTTGGTAGCAAGGGGCTGCGGGGGTGGCTTCTGTGAGAAGAATCCAAAAGTTGCCCTATGAGGGTCCCACCCCTGGTCAGAGTTGAGCCAATAAGCAATGTTGTTTGCACCTCTGTGAAAGCATATTTAAGAAACAAAACAAAAAAAAACAAAACTGCTGCACAACAGCAGCTGGGAGAGTGAGGAGTAAGAAACGGCCCTGCCGGCACCAAGGTCAATGAAGAAGGAGGGGGTAGGAGGTGCTCCAAGAGCCAGAGCAGAAGTTCCCCTGCAGCCTGTGGAAAGGACTATGGTAAAGCAGGTTGTCCCTCTGAAGCCCATGGTGTACCATGGTGGAACACATTTCCATGCTGCACCCCATGGAGGACCCCATGGTGGAGCAGGTGGATCTGACCTGAAGGAGGCTGTAGCCCATGGAGAGCCCCCACTGGAGCAGATTCTAAGGCCGGACCTGTAGCCCATGGAGAGGAGCCCACACAGGAGCAGGTGACCTAGCAGAAGCTGCTGCTCATGGGGGACCCAGGCTGGAGCAGTCTGCTCCTGATGGATGGACCCTGTGGTACAGACCCATATCTGAAGCAGTTCTTGAAAAGCTGCTGCCTGTGGGCAGCCGCCTCAGGATCAGTTTGGGAAGGACTGCATCCCATGGGAGGGACCCCATGTAGAGCAGGGGCACAGAGTGACCATATAGGAGCAGCAAAGACCAGGTGCTATAGTCAGACCACAACCCCCATTCCCCTTTGCCACTTGGGGGGAGGAAGTGAAAGAGGATGGATGAGGGGAAGGTGGTTTTGGTTTCTTTCCTTTGTTTCTCACTTCTCTAGCTTATTAGTAATAGGCAAAAAAATATAAAATAAAATACTAATCTCCCTACTCTGAGTCTGTTTTTGCCCATCAAAATAATTTCTGAGCGATCTCCTCATCCATATCTCAAACCACGAGCCCTTTACAATGTATTTTCTCCCCCTTTCCCTTTGCATAAGGGGAATGAGAGAGCAGTTGTGTTGGAGCTTGGCTGCTCACCTGAGTAAAACCACCACATGCTATTAACTTTCTGTTCTAGATAGTGTTGTAGAAAGCACAGAGAAATAGAATGATCTACATGGACAGAAACTGGATTATTTTTTAGGATAGCAGGTATGTCTTTTTTTTTAATGTCCTTCTTATATTGTGGCGTGCAAAGCTGCACACAGTCCTCAAGGTGAGGTTGCACCAGTGCAGAGCAGAGCAAGATAATCGCTTCTCTTGACTAGCTTAGTAATGCTGTCCTTGATGCACCCCAGGATATGATTGGCCCTTTTGGATGTCAGGGCACACTGTTAACTCATATTCAACTTACTATCAACCAAAATCTCCAGATACGTTTCCATGGGGCTGCTCTTCAGCCTCCCATCCCCTAGTCTGTATGAATATCCAGGGTTGCCCTGTCCCAGCTGCAGAATCCGGATGAAGGAGAAGATTGAGAATCATGAGCAGCCACCCCATCTTCATTTCCAATATAAGACTGACAAAGATTTTTGGGGAATTCACCAAGGTGAATATCAAAGAAGAAATATCAAAGAAGAATATCAAAGAAGGGCAAGTTGCTGAAGAAGAAATACTTTTGAAGCATGGAACTGGTGGTCAAATGGTTGTGGAAATGATGACCATGCTCCCCAGGTGAGTGAACAGCTAAATCATCAGGAGCAGAGTGAAGATTTGTGTCTTTCAAGTGGAAAGGACAATAGAAAGGATTCCCTGTCCTTGGTCCAGTTGGGAGGATTCATCTGACTGCCCAGCCTGCTGAAAGAACTACATGAAAGGGGGAATTAGCAGTCAATTCAAACCAAAGTTACACACAATGTGTCTGGGGAGATGACGTGAAGGTGTTGCTTAAAAACCGCAGCTGCTAAGGAAAGTGTCTGGAGGTGCTGACTGCAAAGGTATTTGGAAGGTGTGAGCCTCTGCTTCAGTAGGGTTACCTGATCTTTTCAGTGCTTTTCAGTGCAAATATGTTAAGGGGGACATGACAAACAACATTATACTGCTATCACTAACCATGCTTGTGTGCAGCTACATTTCTGATAGGTATTCACTGACAATTATCAGAATTAATCACAGCACAGTTATATTGTAGTCACATGCTGACAGATTTCATCAGACTTAACTGACCTAAATGTATTTGCTATTGCTGTGATTATAACACCACTGTGCCGTGGTTTATGTAAGCTGTTAAAGATCATTAAGTATGTTCTTCATAGAGTCCCAAGTTTCTTTCTTCACTAGCTAACGCTTCACACTTTCCAGTAACAATAAATACTTCACATGCTCCCCAAGTGATGTCATATCGTAACTGATGTCCTTTTTTATATCAGTAGAAGAACTGGCACTGCATTTATCGGCTGTTTTGTCCTGTAGGTTTGGGGCTCTATGTTCAGGATTGCCAGTAGGTGACTGAGTGATGGTTAAGTGAGCAAGGAGCATCACCTAGCGCATTCTTGTAGTAAATACCCAGAATGTGCCTCACTGTCTGCCCAGGGAAAGTCCATGTCTTGAGTGTTGTGGTTTAACCCAGCAGGCAGGTAAGGACCACACAGATGTTCACTCACCACCCTCCTCCCACCCCACCCCCCTTCCAAAAACGCACACAAAACACACACACAGTAGGATGGGGGGTAGAATTGGGGAAAAAAATGATAAAAGCTTGTTGGTTGAGATAAAGACAGTTTAATAGGACAGAAAATGAAGGAAAAATAATAATAATAGTAATAGTAGTAAAAATAGTATTAACAAATATAAATAATAATGATAAGAGGATATGGAAAGCAAGTGATGCACAATGCATCACTCATCACCTGCTGACTGATGCCCTTCCCATGCCATCCCCAAGCAGCAGCCCCAACCCTCACTCTGGCCAGCCATCCCATATTTATTATTCAGCGTGACATCATATGGTATGGAATATCCTTTTGGCTGTTTGGGTTAGCTGTCCTAATTCTGTCCACTCCCAGCCCAGTTTCTTGTGCACCCCCAGCCTCCTCAATGGCAGGCTAGAGTGAGAAGCTGAAAAATCCGTGTCTTAGTATAAGCACTGTTCCACAACAACTAAAACATTGTTGTTTTATCAACATTATTCTCATCCTAAATCCAAAACACAACACTATACCAGCTCCTATGAAGAACATTTACTCTGTCCCAGTCGACACAAGGACACAGAAACGGGCCCCTTCCTAGGGTTTTCCCAGCATTGCAGATGAGCATAATAATAACCCTGATGATTCCCTCCCCATGACTGTAAAGACTTTAGAGGGAAATGAAGATGAAGGAAAACAACTAGGTGGTCCATAGAAATCCTGGGATGGCTAGGCGACTCAAAATGGTGATTCACCCACACTCTAACATGTTTCTGTTAGCCCACGATGGACCATGTCTGGAGATGCTGATGACAGGCACAATTAGAAGAGGCTATCTCCAACTCTCACTCCCACCCAAACCAAACATGCCGGAGGCTGTGAACTGTTCAGGAGTTCAGCATGCTACAAATGCAGCTCACCTAGTAGAAGATATCTGAAAAGCAGTGAGGGTTCATCTGTTATGTAAAACCCCAACTTACATCAGCAGTGGGATCCCAGCATGGCAGGTAAATTTAAGCTGTGTTTTGTGGTCCTGTTTTATTCCACAGATGCTGATGGTCTGCAGCACAAGGCATGTGTTGTGCTCAGAGCCTAAAAACACTCAGCTCCTGTTGAGGGATTTTTGAAACAGCAAAGATCCCGTGGCTTGCTGCAGCTGAGCAAACCAAGCTACCAGGACGACTATGAGAAGTTCCCATGACAGTGTTCCCACATCACCCAGCTGAGGAATTTAGAAAAATATTGTTGCCAGTAGTTGGCTTCAAGGACAAGGTCTACGTGACTGCTAATCACAAGGGGGTTGTTTTCTTGTAGTTGTTTGAGTGCTTTTGACCAATAATCTTGTGTGAGACACTATCTGCCCCTGTTAAGTTCACTATAAAAGTCAGGCTATTCAGGTAATAAAATGGAGCATGATCCGACCATACTAGTGTCTGTCATGTTTTCGGCCGTTCTTCCTGCAACAAGCTCCACGCTGCTCTCGAGGAGGGTGTTGGCTGCCTCCAGGCATTTGTCCAGCTGGGACGCTGCAATGAGGGAGAGATAGGGGCACCATGGGAGTAAGGCAGGAAGAAAGGTCCACAGGCAGAAAGAAGAAAGGGGACACAGGACTCCCAGGAAATAGTGGTCCTGAAGAGGTCCACTATTAGGCCTCTAGCAGGCCTCACTGGAGAGAGCAGGGAGGAAGCCATTCTGTGGAGATCTGGAAAACAAGACTCACCAGCTCGGCTGCACAGCCAGGTCACAGCCTTGGCCTCCAGCAACTCACATAGGTCTTGATAATACCTGTTTTTCTTCTGCAGCCAGGTCACAGCCAGTACTGTGGCCCAGATGCTTGGCTCTGTGACCTGTAGAAGAACAATGACTCAGACCCGCTGACATTGTTGAGCACCTCTTCCTTTGTGACTCTGGTTCCTGACCCCTTCACTCACCTCTGGATGCCCTGGGATTCCAAGGGGTTCCACCAGCCAAGGTGTTCCCACTGCCCCAAGTCTACACGCTGGCACCACAAAGGATTATCTCCTTACCTCACCAGGCATCTTTCCCTTGATTTCAGCCTCATCGACTTGCAGTGCAGAAGCTAAGCTTGAGCTGAGGGTCCAAGAGCCATCTACATTCTGCAGTGCGACCAGCTCCTGACACTCATCAATGGCTTTGCTGACCCATGGCCCAAAAATTTGAGAGGACAAAACAAATTTGGGATCCACACACTCGAGAGAATAAATAGATGGTGGCGGTGGTTTAGGTGCTGTGGGAAAAAATGTAAACTGGAGGGTTTAAGGAATCACAGGAAAGCTGGCCCCTCTCTACTCCCCTGTGCTCTGAGAAAATGCCCAAAACACTGTGCTCTGAGCAATTACCTGCAGGCTGAGGACCTCCCTGCATATCTCCAAAATATTCCTATCATCAACCCTTTCTGGACGTCCCTAATTCATCCTTATTCTCCTAGCTTTCCTGCCCAGCCATGTCTCCAAACCCTCTCTTGATATCCTTAGAACATCTCATCCAAATGTGCATTCATGATGCAGCACTGGTCCTGACCTGTCTCTGGGTGTCCCTGACCTGGGTCCCATAATTGCTGAAGGACTTTAAGCTTTAAGCATGATTAGGGGAAAGGTTAAAGGCAAAATTCATTAGTTTTCAGACCAAGAGCAAACATGGAGAGTAACAACATAACCCTCTTGTCGGACATTTAATTAATCCCTAAATCTCCTGTCTGGATCAAGATCCCATACCTTTTGAGTGAGCCCCATTCTGAGCCAAGGCAGCAATGTCATGGGTTAGACGCTGCATGGCAAACCATGACTCCTGTACTGCAGTCAGCCAGCCAGGTGGGATGAAGATGCTCTTAGGAAAGCAAGAAGAGCTGCAAGTGGAGCCACGTAGCTGAAGGATCTGGCAGGCAACCAGTGACTGGTGGGGTGGCAGCAGTGCCAGGGGCCCTTTGAAGGAAACAGGGAAAGAGACTTAATTAAGCCCATGGGAAAGGAGTACCTGGTGGTGATGGGGCCTACCCCATGAGACTGGGGGCGCCCTGTGGTTGGGGTTCTGGCTCCTGTGGAATGAGAACATCCCATGGAGAAACCCCTCCAGATCTTTCCCCCAAGCATCTTTCCTTACCTTGGTACCAGGTAACCCACTGAGATGTGCGAACCCCCACATAACTGGTGAAGGGGCAGATGATCCCTGAAGTCAGGCTGATCTCGACTGCACGTTGCCTTGGTTCATCCCCTGACCCACTCACAACGTCTGCCAACAACATCCCGAGCAAGCACCTTGCAGCCAGACGATGACCTGCCAGCCTGGGGACAGAGTGGGGTGAGGCCCAACTACCTGGCTTTTCTCCGTGCTGGAGAAAGGTGGACAGAGATTGGTCCTGGACACCTAGGTTCTCTCCCTTCAGGGGTAAGAATGGGCAGAGGGAAGATGTGGATGCATGGGTCCCCTGTCTGCAGTGAAATGAGGTCCAGGTTCATGGGTCCTATCCCTGTGGGTTCCAAGCAGGGAAGGAAAGCATGCTTGGACACTTGGGTTCTCTCCCAGTTTGGGATGGTACTTGGAAGGTGGGAATGAATAAACAAGCTATCTGTTTCCTTTCTCAGCTGGAGTCCATGTGTAGGACAGGCTCTCACCGGCCATCTCCCTGTGGGCATAGTGGGAACGGGATCGTGTGAACGACATTCTGGCCATTCAGGCTGAACTGCAAGGTCAAGACACCGGTGGCCACTTTCGTATCCTGGTAACACATGGAAAAGTACTGGAGGTTACTGGAAATACATGATTGCTGCTGGGAGGTACTGGGAAATTACTCAGAGATTACTAGTAGTTAATGCAAGGTTATTAGGAAGTAACTGGAAATAACCATAGTGGCAGCTCTCACCTGGGCTTCTCCACGGATCTTTGCATAGAGATGGACGTGTTCACCCTGAAAGATGGACCGAGGTGTGCCTCCCAGCACCTCAGCCTCCAGGCCAAGGGGCAGAGTCCAGCTCAGAGAGACTCCCTCAGCTGCTGGCTTAAGGGCTCTTTTCAAGCAGTTCAGCACCTGGGTAGAAAGGGCAAGACACCACACTTTGGCAGCTCCATTAGAGTTCAGCATATGGCCCCTCTGTCCGAATTCCTTGGATAGCACGGGGATGTGTGGGGTGCCAGATGGCTTCCCTGGTAGCAGTCAGGTCTGTGAACCATGGGGGGGAGAAGTTCAGGCATCTGGGTTTTCTGTGGGGTGGGGCAGTGGGGTAGAGAGTTAGGGGAAGCCTGGGTGCCTGGGTTCCTTGGGGCAGCTGGGTCTTGGCTACCACAGGTGGGCAGTCCAGGTGCCAGGGTTACTGGAAAGTAGTATATCTGTGGAAAGAAGGGCACGAACCAGGGCTCCTGGGTTCCTACCACAACTACCAGTTCTTTGTCAGATTTGACGTAGGTAGCTTCACCCCTTGTCTCCCTGGCCAGAGTCATGGCCAGGGCAGCACTGTCCTCAGAGAAGCAGAAGGAGAAACACCTATGGTGGAAGCAGAGAAAGGTGTCAGAAATAGGAGCCAGAGATGGATGCATGCATGTAGGAAAAGAGTTGGAGAAGACAGGATGGAGTTTTAGGCAGGGGAACAAATCTAGGGTGCAGAACAAGGGGCAGGAGGAAGAGTAAGGAGTGGAGTGAGGAATTGGGGTTGGAGCTGGGGTTAGACAGGAGGTGGCAGGGAAGAGCTGGAGCTTGGGGCAGAGCTGGGACCAGTATGGTGGGGCTGGGGCAGAGCTTGTGGGCACATCAGGGTGTACAAATCCCTCCTCACTTTGTGATGGGTGCCTTGGGTGTGGGAGTATTAAGTAAAGACTCCCCTGTGGAGGCTTGACACAGGACAGAGCTGCGCAGGGTGGGAAGGGTCTCTGGGACACTGAAGGGGTTCAAGGATTCAGACAGGTGAACAGGGGCCCTCATCAATGATGGGAGGGGATCAAGGGATGACTAAGGACTGGGGGCAGAGAGTTCCAATTACCGGTGGCTGTTGTGATGATGGCAGACCTCAGCAGCAATGGCTTCCTTGTCAGGAGGTAGCCCAGTCATGAAGATGAAGAGCTGGGAGATAGGAGACATAAATGAATGGTGACACCTTGCACAAGACCCCAAAATGGGGACAGCAGGTCCCCAAAAGGGACCCAGGTGAGAGAGACCCTGTAGAGAGACTACCCCCAAGGAGAGATACCCATTCTCTCAGGGGACAGAACCCCCCTGAGATACGGACCCACCTTTTTTTCCTTTCCCCCACATAGTCTGTTCACCTTGGACCAGCATGCCCCTTGTGTCACTCTTTCCCCCCACACTCTGTGCTCCTCGGGGACACCTATCCCACCACTCCTCCATGCTCCTGTGCCCAGACCTGTCGTGCATGTCCGTGGGGCTGGGGCGTATTGTAGATTGTGCGAAGAGTTCCGAGCAGGTCAGCATCACCCAGACGAGAGCTGGTGGACGGGATGCGTTGCATTGCCTTGGTCAGGTTGTCTTGGGTATATTCAACACTTTGCCTACAGCAGGCACAACATGTTTGCAGAGCACATCACCCTGTGCTGGCCGTGGTGCTCCCCGAGACTCACCCCCATAGCTATATCTTCTGCAAGATCCTGCCCCATAGGAGGTCTTAAAGAGACCTTGCCTCATAGTTCCTACAACATTTTGCTCAACAGAACCCCAATAAATTCTCTCCCATGGTGCCACAAAGATCCTGTCCCCAGAATCCAGTCCTGCCCTCCAGCACCCAGCCATGCACTCCAGTACCCAGCCTTGCCCCATACCAATCTGCCTATTTCAGAACATCCAGACCTATCCTCCAGCATCTTGCTCTGCCTCACAGCAACCGGTCAAGCCCCACAGCATCCAGCCCTACTCGCCAGCATCTAATCCAGACACATAACACCCAGCCTGCCCCATGTTTGCTCACGGATAGATGCCCACAGATGTTGCTCCATAGCAGTAGATGTTGAAGTAGCAGCCCAGGGGGAGGCTTTTGAGAAGGAAGAGCAGGGATTCCTGTGGAAAGAAACTGCAGGCAGGTCTTAGGAGGTACCAGTGGTGGATACAGATGCCCTTGCCCTTATCTTGGTCTGGCTAAAGCCTCTGGACTCCTCTGGATGACCCCAGCCAGTGTCCTGACCTCTCCTAGGCACCCAAGATATTCCAGGACCCTTTCAGACCCCACCATTGCCCCTACCCACCCTGTTTCCCCCTGTCTCCCCCCCTCCCCCCCCCCCATGTCTGTGTCTCAAACACCTGCCCTGGCTTTGTTCCCTCTCAGCTTGCTCCCCAACTCGAGTTTGGTCCCTGCTCTGTGAAGGTACCTGCGCACACTCAAGGAAAGTGGTGTCCAGAAGGAAGATGAACTCCCCAGACAGGCACTGCCCAGGCACTGCATCAGGGATGCTGGGTGACAGAGTCACCAACACGAGGGGGTCACCAAGCAGGGAGCCTGGAGGAGGTATAGGGTGGGGATAAAGCCCAATTAGGCCCAGTTAGAGACCCCTCTCCTCATCCTAGTTCTGATCCTCATTGTGCCCTCAGCTTACACCATCCCAGAGATCCTGATAACCCACACTGGTGCCTTGTTACCCTACTGTAATGTACACAAGCTGCACAACACATTGCCCCCAGTACTCCAGCCCAGTGGCTCCAATACAGGTTACCCAGTAAGCCCTAATATAGGGGTCCTCATAGCCATCCTGGTACATCTAATACCTCATCACAATGTCCCCAGCACCTCACTGTGGAACCCTAGGACACACACTATCCCATCTGAATGCCTCCTATCTTTGTCCAGTGAAGCCTCTCACCCCACAGTCCCCAGTGTCCTCCTGTGCCTCAATGACTCCTGTTACTCAGAGGTGCCCCCATGCTCCCTCCCCTGATGAACTCACCAACGGGGGCCCCAGGGTCTCCCTTCTCCACCACAGCACTGACTTCAGTGGGGTCTCCATAATACACGAGCAGCTCAAAATCATCTCTTGGAGGGGTCTCAGCCAGTGAGACCTAGAGAAGGGATGCCTGGTCATAAACAGGAGGAGGAGGCCCAGGCCCAGCATTAGGCCAGGAGCACAAGCACCAATCCCAGTGCATCTCCTTTTTCTCAGTGATGATGCCACTTGCCCACTATCCCCAGGATCCTGGCCCTCAGGAGGCCACCAGTGATGACGCCACTTGCCCAGTATCTCCAGGATCCTGGCCCTCAGGAGGCCATACCTGTGCAGCGCTGTGGTCCTGGGCAGTGTAGATCAAAGGAGTAAGAGCACAGTTGGCCTTGGCATTGACCACACCACGGGGTGACTGCAGGCTGGCGGTGAGCAGCAGGCTGTAGTGAGGCTTGTTATTGAGACAATTCCAGGCTGCAAGGAGAAACATGGTACTGACAATGACACAGTCTCTCTCTTGAGTGCATGTGGGATTTGGCATCTATGTATAAGACATATGGGGATAACTAGGGATGATCGATAAAGTGTACGGAGGGGTTCCAGTGTCTGTTTATGTGAAATGTGTGGGGAAGGTGTGGATCTGTTTCAAGGGACACAACAAGAGTGGATCTGTTCATGGGTTGCATGGGGGAAAATTTGTGTCTCTTTCTTTGTGGGTACAAAGAAAGGTTGCATTAGATCTGCTTGTAAAGTATATGGGGGAGCTCTGGTCCTTCTGTAGAGTGTGTGACTGGGAGGGAAGGTTCCTTGTGGGGTTACTCACTGTAGTAGTTCCAGTGAGGATGCAGCGTGGCTGGCAACAAAAACTGGGCTGCTCCACCTAGCTTCCGTGGCAGCTCTTGGACATAGCGTAAGGTCACAACCATCTCCTTGCCAGGGGACAAGGAACCCAGGAAGCAGGCAAACACCTTGCCTGACTGCTCAGACTGATGCTGAAGGTACTCCCAGTTCTCCTGGCCCTTTGTAGCCTTGTGCAGCTGCTGGGTCTGGACGGAAAGGGGAGGGACAAAAAGCTGATCCCCAGGCAGACCATGGGCTGCTCATTCCATGCCCGTCTGGTGTTTCCCCCCATTCCTTCCTGAATGCTGGTACCTCATCCTGCAGCAAGGCCTGAACCTTGGCATCCTCATTTAAGGCCTGGAAAGAGTAGATGGTCATGTGGGGGGCGAGGGGGAAGACAAAGATGACTTCTGAGGAGGTACGACTCTTGTTCTGGTAGATCAGTTCAGAGGCCACATCAGCCACATAGTCCTGGATGGCAACATCCACCACTGCACTACAGAGAGGTACTGGGCACAGGGGTATATGGAGATCCTTCCCCAGCAAAAAGGATGCTGGTGCTGTTGGGAGAGATGCAACCTTTCCATCAGCACACATGAATGACACAAGGAGAGGGTTGGAGCTGCTTCAAGTGTGTGTTCCCACCCAGGAAATTAAAACTAGGTGGCCAATGAATAGCACACAATGACAGATTCTCCCCTCCCAATGGCAAAAGGGCATCCTAAGTCTTTATCCATGGATCATGTTTAACATTGTTGAAGGTCTAGCATGAGCCTGCCACAGAACAGTGTCCACTTCTACATTTCAGCTTCCTTTTTCCTCCATACCTCTGTCCCCCACCCTGATCTTGTAGACCCCTTGACCATTCCAATCCTTGTTTCCCTCTGGGAAGATCCAGCCTACCCTCCCTCTTTCTTTACCCTCCTTTGGGAGCATTCCCAAAATATCCCTGTCTGATCCACAGCTCACCGCCACTGACGTAGGATTTTTCTAGAAGTCCAAAGCTCTCACGCCACATCTCTGGAGACCTGTAGACAGGAAGGGGTGTGTTGGGTCTGTCTGAGCTGGAGTCACCTTTTCCCTACAGCAGCCTACACAGTGCTGTACTCTGCACTCGTAGCTGGAACAGCACTGATATCACTCCAGTGTTGTGTCTATTGCTGCATAGTGCTGGCACAGCATCAGGACTCCTTCCAAGCCCCCAAGAGCCAGCAGGCTGGGGGTGGGCAAGTGATGGGGAGGGGACATTGCTGGGGCAGCTGACCTAAACCAACCAAAGGGATATTCCATAACACCTGATGTCACACTCAGCAATAAAAGGGGGGGCTCTCGTGGGGGAGGGGGCTGTTCCTCCTGAACAACCACTACGCGTTTGGGGCCCTGCTTCCCAGGACGTGGCCGAACACCGCTCGCTGATGGGAAGTAGAGAATAATTTTTCCTCTCTCTGTGCTTCCGCGCGGACTGATTGCTTCTTTTGTCTCTGTTTTTTTTCCTCCCATTCCCTTTCCCTTTAATTAAACCTTTCTTATCTCAAACCTCGAGTTCTCTGTGTTGTATTTTCTCCCCCTTCCTCTTTGAGGAGAGGGGGAGTGAGAGAGCGGTTGTGGTGGAGCTCGGCTGCCCACCTGAGTAAAACCACCACAGTCCTTTTTGGCGCCCAACGTGGGGCTCGAGGGTTGAGATAATAATAGCATTGATTGAAGTATTTACAACTAACATATTGGTAGTCATAATGCTCGGTTTTCTGGTAATACTTTTCTGTGTGGATATGTTGTATATAGCCCACTCTCTGTTTTCTTTTTTCCTTTACATCCGATCGGAGAAAGTGTTGAAGTCTGTGCTTGTTTTTTTTATCATGTTGTGCTGTAACATACTGGCCTTCAGTTTTGTTTGGTATTCAGACCTGGCATTGTTATCCTCCTGGTCTCCTGGAGATTATCTTATTGAAAATATTAGGAATTACAGTGCCTTCTACTTTTCTCCCTGTGGGCTAATTACAGCAGCCTTTCAGTATCTTGGATACCCCTGGTCAGATATTATCCTCCTATCACTAGGTCTAGTGTTTGTCATCTTCCCCAAAGTAAAGCAATTTATTAAGAATATTATTCAAGGACCTGTCCCCAGACAAAGTTGTGGGTGGCAAGGTGTGTGGGGGGATTTGGGCAGGTACCTATCACGGTTTTCTCCTCCAATGGTTCTAAATTTCACCCCTGAACAAGTACAAAATCCAAGAAAACTGGTGGAATGTTTGAAAGACGTATGCCCTGACCCTGGCAATACTAGAGAACTCCACCAGCTGGCTGCACTCTGCTGGGGTCTGGCTTACGCCTATCAGATGTCAATTAACATTGCCCAGCACCCTCAAGGGGATAGGGAGGTTCCTGAATTTGATAATGAGACAGCACACACTGTGACCACCCTAGAGGACCGACCATCTATGGTATCAGTCGCCCCTGTAGTGAAGACGAAACAGTGGAAACGGAGATCAGGTCGTTTAGTAAGGGAAGAAGCTCCTTCTACGGATGAGGGAGAAGAGGAAAAGGCAAGTGGCTCTAAAGCAGCGTTATCACGGCAACATCGCGAAGAAGAGACTGAAATCATAGATGAATCAGAAACTACTCGGTCTCTATCTCTGAGTGAGCTGCGAGAAATACGGAAAGACTTCAGTCGCCATCCAGGTGAGCACATCCTCACTTGGCTGCTTCGATGCTGGGATAGTGGGGCCAATACCCAACAGCTAGAAGGCAACGAAGCCAAGCAGCTGGGATCCCTTTCTAGAGAAAGACTCATTGATAGAGTAATTGGAAGAGAGGCACAAGTTATCAGCCTCTGGAGGCGAATCCTAACAGCAGTGAAAGAAAGGTATCCCCACAAAGAGGATATTGTCTACCAAGTAAACAAATGGACCACTATGGATAAGGGCCTCCAGCAGCTGCGGGAATTAGCTGTGCTGGAGATGCTTTATAGTGATTTAAACAACGCCCAGGCACCTAAAGACCCCGATGAAGTGCAATGCACAGCGTCCATGTGGCGGAAGTTTGTACGAGCTGCACCCCCAACACATGCCAGCACACTGGCAGTCATGGGTTGGGACGAGGGGATGGGGCCAACTGTGGATACCGTGTCCAACCAGCTTCATAAATATGAAGAAAATCTCTCTCCCCCAGTACGGGGCTGCATTTCAGCTGTGGAGAAACTGTCCCAACGGTTAGATGAACACATAGCTTCGTCCTCACCTAAACGGAAAAATCTTTCGGCCATCAAGCGCCAGCAGTCCCCGGCTCAAACAAGGGAGAATCCGGGACGCACACCGCGAGGTACCTTGTGGTTTTATTTACGTGACCACGGGGAAGATATGAGGAAGTGGGATGGTGAACCGACCTCGGCCCTAGCTGCTCGGGTACGTGAGCTACGGAAAGATACAACAGCAACAAAGAGGGCCCCTAGGAAGATTGCTGCCCCAGTTTCTGTTGAACAGTCCCCCAGAGGCAGTAGAAGGAATAGTATTACTCCTGACCCTGATGAAGAGATTTCTGCTTCACGTTTGGAAGAAATAATTGATAGATACTCCGACCAGGATTAGTGGGGCCCTGCCTCTGGCCAGGTAGAGGAGAGGGACAACCGGATTTACTGGACTGTGTGGATTCGATGGCCTGGCACACCGGAACCGCAAAAATATAAAGCTTTAGTGGACACAGGTGCACAGTGTACCCTAATGCCGTCAGGCCACCAAGGGGCAGAACCCATCTCTATCTCCGGAGTGACGGGGGGATCCCAAGAGCTAACCATATTGGAAGCTGAAGTGAGTCTAACTGGGAATGAGTGGCAAAAGCACCCCATCGTGACTGGCCCAGAGGCTCCGTGCATCCTTGGCATAGACTACCTCAGGAAAGGGTACTTCAAGGATCCAAAAGGGTACCGGTGGGCTTTTGGCATAGCTGCCTTGAGCACAGAGAAGATTAAGCAGCTGTCTACCCTGCCTGGTCTCTCACAAGACCCTTCTGCTGTAGGATTGCTGAGGATTGAAGAACAGCAAGTGCCAATTGCAACTACAACTGTGCACCGGCGGCAATATCGCACCAACCGAGACTCCCTGATTCCTATCCATGAGTTAGTTCACCATCTGGAGAGCCAAGGAGTGATCAGCAAGACTCATTCACCTTTTAACAGTCCTATATGGCCAGTGCGGAAGTCCAATGGCGAGTGGAGGCTAACAGTGGACTATCGGGGCCTGAATGAAGTCACACCACCACTAAGTGCAGCAGTGCCAGACATGCTGGAACTCCAGTACGAACTAGAGTCAAAGGCAGCCAAGTGGTATGCTACAATTGATATTGCTAATGCATTTTTCTCTATCCCTCTAGCAGCAGCATGCAGGCCACAATTCGCTTTCACTTGGAGGGGCATTCAGTATACTTGGAATCGACTGCCCCAGGGGTGGAAACATAGCCCTACCATCTGCCATGGACTGATCCAGACGACACTGGAACAGGGGAACGCTCCTGAACACCTGCAGTATATCGATGATATCATCGTATGGGGTAACACAGCAGAAGAAGTTTTTGGGAAAGGGAAGAAAATAATTCAAATTCTTCTGAAAGCTGGATTTGCCATTAAACAGAATAAAGTCAAGGGACCTGCACAGGAAATCCAGTTCTTGGGGGTAAAATGGCAGGATGGACGTCGCCACATTCCGACGGATGTGATCAACAAAATAACAGTTATGTCTCCGCCAACTAGCAAAAAAGAAACACAAGCTTTCCTAGGTCTTGTGGGATTTTGGAGAATGCATGTGCCAGGCTATAGTCAGCTTGTGAGTCCTCTATATCGAGTGACTCGAAAGAGGAACTCTTTCGAGTGGGGCCCCGAGCAACAACAGGCCTTTGAACAACTCAAACAAGAAATAGCTCGTGCAGTAGCCCTTGGGCCTGTCCGTACTGGACCAGCTGTGCAAAACATACTGTACACTGCAGCTGGGGAGCATGGGCTCACCTGGAGCCTCTGGCAGAAGACCCCAGGAGAAACTCGAGGCCGACCTTTGGGGTTCTGGAGCCGGGCCTATCGAGGATCAGAAGCCAATTACACCCCAACTGAAAAGGAAATATTAACAGCATATGAGGGGATTAGAGCAGCTTCAGAAGTTGTTGGTACAGAAGCACAACTTCTCTTGGCCCCACGGCTACCTGTGTTACATTGGATGTTCAAAGAGAAAATCCCCACTACACATCATGCAACCGATGCTACGTGGAGTAAATGGGTAGCGTTAATTACACAGCGGGCTCGAATGGGGAAACCCAATCGCCCGGGAATCCTGGAAGAGATTATGGACTGGCCAGAGGGCAGGGATTTCGGAGCACCGACAGAAGAAGTAACGCGTGCTGAAGAGGCACCACCATACAATGAGTTGCCAGAAGACAGAAAGCAATATGTGTTGTTCACTGATGGATCCTGCCGTGTGGTAGGGAGCCATCGGAAGTGGAAAGCTGCTGTGTGGAGTCCCACACGACAAGTTGTGGAGGCCATGGAAGGGGAAGGTGAGTCAAGTCAGTATGCAGAAGTGAAAGCTATACAACTGGCCCTAGAAATTGCTGAAAGAGAAAAGTGGCCGGTACTGTATCTCTACACTGACTCATGGATGGTGGCAAATGCGCTATGGGGGTGGCTGCGACAATGGAAACAGAACAACTGGCAGCACAGAGGTAAACCTATCTGGGCTGCTACCCTGTGGCAAGATATTGCTGCCCGGGTAGAAAACCTGGCTGTAAAGGTACGTCATGTAGATGCCCATATGCCTAAGAATCGTGCTACCGAAGAACATCAGAACAACGAAGAAGTAGATCGAGCTTCAAAAATTGAAATAGCTCAGGTGGACCTGGACTGGGGACGTAAGGGTGAACTGTTTGTAGCTCGATGGGCTCATGAAACATCAGGACATCTGGGGAGGGACGCCACATATAGATGGGCTCGTGATCGAGGGGTGGACCTGACCATTGAGGCCATCACACAGGTTACCCATCAGTGTGAGACCTGTGCTGCAATTAAACGAGCCATGAGGGTAAAGTCTCCCTGGAACAGGGGGAGATGGCTTGGATTTCGATATGGTGAGGCCTGGCAGATTGACTACATCGGACCACTTCCACAAACCCGCCAAGGCAAACGGTACATACTCACCATGGTAGAAGCAACTACTGGGTGGCTGGAAACATACCCTGTAAACCATGCCACAGCCCGAAACACTATCTTGGGCCTGGAAAGGCAAGTGCTGTGGCGACATGGTACACCGGAGAGAATAGAGTCCGACAATGGGAGTCACTTCCGAAACAATTTGATCACTTCCTGGGCCAAGAGACATGGCATTGAATGGGTGTATCACATCCCTTATCACCCACAAGCCTCTGGGAAGGTTGAGAGGTACAATGGACTGTTAAAAACTATGCTGCGAGCATTGGGTGCTGGGACATGGAAACATTGGGATATAAATCTACCAGAGGCCACTTGGCTAGTTAACAACAGGGGGTCTGAAAGCCGTCCTGGTCCTGCTGAAACAAAACCCCTACACACTGTGGGAGAAGCTAAAGTCCCTGTAGTGCGTGTGGGGAAGTGGATGGGGAAGGCGGTGTGGGTTGCCCCTGCCTCGGGAAAAGGCAAACCCACTCGTGGGATTGTCTTTGCCCAAGGACCAGGGTATACCTGGTGGGTAATGCAGAAAGATGGGGATATCAAGTGTGTGCCTCAAGGAGATTTAACACTGGGAGAAAATTAATCTGTCATCCAAGTTATGTGTTGTAGGAGGACACTGCAGAACCAATGACAGGTCAACTTTGCAAGGAACCGGGCAAGTGCAACACTGATGTGAGCTAAGCTGGTGCTGGTGTCAAGAAAACCAACTTCGCCTGCCCTGAGTGACCACTTTGACAGATGAAGGCGAAACCATCAACAGTTCTTATGAGCATTTTGGGAAAAGACCTATAGAATAAAGAGAAGTACAGACATAAAAATGCTTCAATGAACAGAAAACAATGGTGATGAGAACATCTATATACTAAACTGTACCTGATTGTGACACAAATGTTATGGAATAAGGGGTGGAAGTTGTGTTGGGTCTGTCTGAGCTGGAGTCACCTTTTCCCTACAGCAGCCTACACAGTGCTGTACTCTGCACTCGTAGCTGGAACAGCACTGATATCACTCCAGTGTTGTGTCTATTGCTGCATAGTGCTGGCACAGCATCAGGACTCCTTCCAAGCCCCCAAGAGCCAGCAGGCTGGGGGTGGGCAAGTGATGGGGAGGGGACATTGCTGGGGCAGCTGACCTAAACCAACCAAAGGGATATTCCATAACACCTGATGTCACACTCAGCAATAAAAGGGGGGGCTCTCGTGGGGGAGGGGGCTGTTCCTCCTGAACAACCACTACGCGTTTGGGGCCCTGCTTCCCAGGACGTGGCCGAACACCGCTCGCTGATGGGAAGTAGAGAATAATTTTTCCTCTCTCTGTGCTTCCGCGCGGACTGATTGCTTCTTTTGTCTCTGTTTTTTTTCCTCCCATTCCCTTTCCCTTTAATTAAACCTTTCTTATCTCAAACCTCGAGTTCTCTGTGTTGTATTTTCTCCCCCTTCCTCTTTGAGGAGAGGGGGAGTGAGAGAGCGGTTGTGGTGGAGCTCGGCTGCCCACCTGAGTAAAACCACCACAAGGGGTCTCTTGTAAGAGGAGATACCACCAGGTAGCCTTTATCTGGTGAAGTTTCCTTGCTGTTTCCCCAGTCCTATGTGTGTGGCTGAAGGCCACCAGGTACCCACCAGGTACAGCCAGAGCAAACCCAGGGATTCAGAAATCCCTGTTTGTAAAGACTGTGCAATGACTCTGCAGTGAAGAGGTCTGCATCCCATTCCCATCATAGGAGAATCTTGAAGAGAACTGAGGGATAGCAACAGGAGACAGAGGAAAGCAAGAGTAGCTGTCTGTAATTTTATTGTGATGAACAATCCATGTCTGGATGAACAGGATGGCAGATGGGATCCATTTTGGGACAGACAGATGAAGAGATGGACAAAGAGAGACAGGAGATTTTTTGTTGAAGTAGATGAATAGATGGAACAATGGATGGATAGGTGGAAGGGTCCATTTTAGAAGGGATGAGTGCAGACCCACCACAGGCAGTATTGTGTGAATGCTGCTGCACAAGAGACAGCACCTGTGAGGGTATATTCATGGAGTAGCTTGCAAGGACAGGCTGAAAGGCCAGGCAATGTGGGGGGAAATGGCAGAGAGAGAAATGAAGGCAGGGTCAGGTATTCCATGGTGACAGAGCAAATCCCAGAAAGGCATTGGGGGGAGTGTGCAGGTAAGTTATGTTTGGTTGCCTTCTGCCCAAGTGCCTAGAGGTGAATGGGACTCCCCCACCTGTATCCCAAAGCCACCCATATAAGTTTCTCTGATTACAATACACTCGCCTCACTTTCTCCTGTTCTGGGGTGGCAGGGTCAGCAGCATCAGAAAAATCCCCACCCCACCATTATGCTGACAGTGTGGACAAAGAAACCAAATAGGGTGTTTTCTTTCTTCTTCCTTGCGGAAGTAGGGCTGAGTGATGGGCAGAGGGATGGAATGAACAGGAGCAAGCTCTTCCCAGTGATGGAGGACAATGAACAGACAACAGGGAGCAAATAACAAAACGTAGAACAAACAAGCAGGCACTCACCAGTGTCGTGGTTTAACCCGGCCGGCAGCTAAACACCACGCAGCCGTTCGCTCACCCTACCCCCTCCCTCTCTGGGACGGGGGAGAGAAATGGAAAGTGAAGCCCGTGAGTTGAGATAAAGACAGTTTAATAAGACAGGAAAATAATAATAACAAAATAATAATAACAATAATAATAATAATGATACAATGGTGATAATAGGAAAGTAATAATAATATGTACAAACAAGTGATGCACAATGCAATTGCTCACCACCTGCTGACCGATGCCCAGCCTAACCCCGAGCAGTCTGGCCCCCTCCCCCCGGCTAGCCACCCCTATATATTGTTTAGCATGACGTCAGATGGTATGGAATACCCCTTTGGCTAGTTTGGGTCACCTGTCCTGGGTCTGTCCCCTCCCAGCTCTTACTGCACCCCCAGCCTGCCTGTTGGCAGGACAGAGCGAAAGGCTGAGATGTCCTTGGCTTGGTATAAGCACTGGTCTGCAACAATTAAAACATCGGGGTGTTATCAGCACTCTTCTCATCCTAAGCCAAAACACAGCATTCCACCAGCTACTAGGAAGAAAATTAATTCTGTTCTAACTGAAACCAGGACACCAGAATAACAGCCGGGGTCGTCAGCTGGGAGAGACAGACAATCAGATGCACTGAAGAGATAGAAGAGGAAGGGGAAGAGGCAGTAAGAGGCAAACAACAGGCAAACGGAAGGGATGGAAGAGGAAGAGATGGAGAGACCGAGCAAGAGATGTTCAAGCAAATGGGAAGATGCAGGGCTACATAGCTGGAGAAGTGTCTGCAATGTGGAGAGAGTCGGAGGGACGCAAGGGCGGATGGACAGGCAGGGGAAGGCGGGCAGGGGCGGGGAGAGGCCGTCGGGGACGCCAAGCTCCTCCTGTGCGGCCGGAGGGTCTGGCTGCCCTGGGGGTGGTGGGGGTCACATGGGCCGTGCGTGTCGGGAAGCCTGGGGGGCTGCGGGGTGAGGAGGAGCGTGGGGACATCCCCGGTGGACGGCACTTAGTGGGGGCAGGGACCCCCACTTGGTGGGACCCCCACTTGGTGGGACCCCTCTCCCGCCAAGTCCCACCTCGGAAGTGAAAGTGGTGGTGGGCAAGGAAGCGTCTGCATACAGACTGCGTTGCTGCAGCCAGTGCAGCCTCCACGCCTTGTTCCCAACAGCGCCTGAACGGGAAGGGTAAGTGGGGCAGGGAGCATCATCCCTCGCCACAGGCTTGTATAGGCTGTGCCCAGCACCCGCTGCCCCCAAGGACAGTGCTGCAAATCCCTCAGCAAAACTGCTCCTGCCCAAGCAGTGTCTGCCAAACCTCCCCACACTACCCAGCTCTTCAGCTCAGTCCTCACTTCTGGTGCAATGAGCATTAGCTGCCAAAGGCCTCGTGCAGCCAGGCTGGTGTCTTGTGTGCTCCTGAGGTGGCAGCACTCCTCCCTCCACGGTCCTGTCCCACTGCCAGGCCAGCAGAACTGGCTGCAGATTTAGAGGATTGTCTCAAGTCCTTACATGGATTAGTGGCAGGCTGTTAATTGGGTTAGAGATTGTGAAGCCTCAAACGCAACATTCTGGCCAGCCGAATAAGGGAGAGAATTGGTAGACAAGCTCAGACTCACACACCTCCTTTTCACTGGTATGTTTCCTCTGCAGGATTGGAATACTCTGACTCCACCTTCCTCTCATAATATAGCTCCATGCTTATATGACCCAGGCAGCAGTTTGAGACAACACACCTCATTTGTGGTCTATAGATGCCTAGGAGGCCAAATTACACTTGATTTCAGATGATCCTGCAGCACAACTCTCAATTGTCAACCAAACCTGGGCAGTTTTCTTCAAACTGCCTCTATGTATTGGTGTGCTCCTCAGACAAGATGACACCAAGGGCTATGCTGATGGTGTCACAGCCTTGATCATCACAGACAATTCTAGTTGCCCTTTTTTCAAATTGTGCCACAGTGAGACCAGCCTCATTACACTTATAGAGATCAAGTCCTTTAATGAAATGGGTGAACATGCCATTGGGAGATGACTACCTTCAAGTACTGGTTGAACACCTCACGTTGTCTCCAATTGACTTGGTGCAAATGAATCATATAAAATATCCTGAGCTAGAAGGAACTCACAAGGATCGTTAAGTCTGATTCCTGGCTCCACACAGGACTCTTAAAAATTAAACCTTATCTTCCACCTGCATCAAGGTACTGCACCTGGGTTGGGGCAATCCCAGATATGAGCACAGACTGGGAGAAGAACTCATTGAGAGCAGCCATGCCGAAAAGAACTTGGGGATACTCGTGGATGAAAAGCTTGACATGAGCCAGCAGTGTGCACTTGTAGCCCAGCAGGCCAAGGGCATCCTGGGCTGCATCAACAGTAAATACGATGTAGAAAGTATAAGAAAGCCAAACTCTTCTGAATTGGCCAGGTGGGGCTCAAGGGCTCAAGGCCCTCATTGGCTTCATTGGCTCAAGGGCATCTCAAACTGTATACAAGCCTGTATCCTATTTTTGTTATAGGGTAAACTCAAGGTTTCACTCCAAAAGAATAAACAAATGCTGATGAAACAATGGTGATCAGAGGATTGTGATGTGTGAGTGTACTCAGCAAGTGGCAGGGAGAAGAACTTGTGAGGTAGAGGGTCAGTGCCAAGGAGCCATTTGTTTAGTCTGTTTCGTCTCCTTTGTAATGAGGAATCGTAGAATGATAGAATCAGAGTATGTTTTGGGTTGGAAGGGACCTTAAAGATCATTGAATTCCCCCTACCCCCCACCCTTCTACCCTTCTGCCACCCGCCCCCCCCAGGGGGGATGCATTCCACTAGACCAGGTAGCTCAAAGCCACATCCAACCTGACCTTAAGTGCTTTCAGGGCTGGGGCAGGAGATAAAGAACACTGTGTTCACTATGTTGCCATACCAGCCATAAAGTGAAATATTGTAGTTCCGTACTTGGAACATCCTCAGAAGTAGAAGGACATCAAGAAAAGCCATTAAGCCCATGGGTTTGGTTGCACCGAGCAGAGAAAGGGGTGTTTAAAGGCTTATATAACAGTGGACTGGGGCTGAGATGCAACATTTAAGCCCGTACATAAATCCAGAGATGACCTGGATCACGATGGAGGGGAGGGAGCTGTGAGTTAGGATGGAGCCTGTCAGCAGGCTTGTGATAAACGTCTCAGGCACATGTATTGCCATCAGAGTGTCTTGGCTGATCACTATGATGGAGGCCTGGAGAGCAGGTCCTGTGCATCTGCCAGTCTCTTGGAAACATGAGTTTGTGTAGGTGGATCCATGTAATCTCCTCTCCACATTCTGTGTGGGATGGATTGCTGACTGAAACAATCATGTTTCCCAACACCTGGAGATTGCTGTTTGACTTCTGTAAGGGAAGTTTGATACAGAAGAAGTCTATGACTTTCTGTTCTGTCTTTAATCAAAGCCTGTGAATTTCTGCTCTGATGAGCTCCAGTGTGAACATACTGTCCAACTCCATTTCCAGTCTTGCATCTAACACTGGTCTCCATTAAAAGTCCACGTAACTTTTCTTTCTGCTTCTGCCTGTCATTTTGTCAAGGCACCTTGCCAGATTTTACCAGAGCTGCAAAGTAACAGAGACTTTAGCACCACATTCCTCAAGGGACTCATTAAAATGCTGGCAGCTTTAATGAGTTCTGCATGTGGTTTCCAGCCACTTTCTTCAGAGTTGTAAACATTGTGTAGCTAATTAGGGAGCTCTCAGATGTGTTTCAGTGAATAAATACAGCATTACTTTTGTTTGTCACTTGTTTTAATTATGTATTGCAAGAATGGAAAATGAAGATATTTTGAAAGGAAATTATTCTGGTTTATGTCCTGGTGGGAATCAGGCAGAAAGAGGAAAGTATCTTTTGGTAGCCAGAGACACCCTTTGGTTCATGTTCTGGGAATAAAGCAATTCTTGTTACAGTCTCTTTTCTTGCTACTGCAGCCCACAGCAGGGCCACAGCTATTTGCAGAGTCTATGCCTGCTCTAATTACCCCGTCTTTATTTGTTGTACTAACAATGCACAGAAGCAGGAGGAATATTCATCACCATTACCCCAAAATTTCAAGTCTTGTGGCTTGTTTTAGTGAAAGTAAGAAAGTCTATTTTTAATATATTTTTTTAAAATGACATCGTTTTTCCTGTGAGTCTGACAAAATCCAGTTTCTTCTGGACATGAACCCTGAAAAGAGCTGGCTCAATAGAGAGGTGGACAGGTGATAGAAATTTTCAGGAGAAATTAGACTGAAAAATAATTAAATAAAAGAATGTACAGAAAGAAATTAAGAAGAGGTGAATACATATGCAGAAGAGAACGTCCAGCGAGGGTATCCAGCTCCCCACAGGGGCAGAGCCTGTAGATCAAGGCAATGGATTGTCCCCCTCTCCTCAGGACTCATCAGACCACACCTGGATTTAATGTCCACTTTTGTTCTCCTCAAAGACATAGACAAACTGGGGCAAGTCCAGTGGAATGTCACTGAAACTGCTGGGGCTGGAGCACTTGCTCTGTGAGGGTAATGGTATCCTGGGCTGCATTAGGAAGAGTGTTGCCAGAAGGACGAGGGAAGTGATCCTTTTGCTCTATTCAGCACTGATGAGTCAGCACCTGAAATACTGTATTCAGTTCTGGGTTCTCCAGTACAAGGACATGGAGCTACTGGACAGAGGGCAACAAGTGGCCACATGTGATTAAGGGACCGGAGCACCTCTCCTATGAGTAAAGGCTGAGAGAGCTGGGACTATTCATCCTGGACAAGAAAATGCTCAGGTGGAATCTCATCCATGTATAAAAATATCTGAAGGGAGGTTGCAAAAAGGCTAGAGCCAGGCTCTTTGCAGTCATGCCCACTGTCAGGACAAGAGGCAGAAGACACAAACAGGAGGATCCATCTGAACATCAAGATTTTTTTTTTTTTTCCTGTATGGATGACCAAGCACTGGCACAGATTTCTCAGAGAGGTTGTGGAGTTTCTCTTCTTGGAGATACTAAAAAGCCATCTGGACATGGTCCTCGCTATAGGTAGCCCTGTTTAAGCAAGGGGTTTGCAGCAAATGACCTCCAAAGGTCCCTTACAACCTCAACTATCCTGTAATTCTGTGACAAATAGAGAAAAATGATCCTCTTCCACAAGCTCATATAATTCCTTTATAATTTTTTTTTTCCAGGCCTTCTTTGGGATTTCTTTGGCCCACACATGAGATAAATGAATTAGATCTCTCTCTCTCTCTTTCTTTCCTCTCTCACCCCCATTTCTGTTTGTATGCAAGTATGCAAAAGGAATGAAGGCTTAGAAACTTTGACTTGTTTTCCAGAAATGTTCTTTTTATAGATTTGGAAATTTCTGTTGCTAGACAGCTCTAGCAACTAATCTTGTTTGCCTTTTCTGTGAACATGTTCTAGAAAAGCCCCTTTTCTGTCTCTGAAGATTATGAGTATAGTGATAAACTTTTTTTCTTTTGGAGTTACAGCTGGATGACAGGAGAGATCCTAGGGTGTATAAAGTAGCATCAGCTGTATATATGGGTGGCTGAAGTTAGATCTTTGTCATTAGATTCAGCAGTTTATAAAGATCACTTTAGCTTGCCAGGGGATTGCTTCTGAGAGAGATGGTGTACTCTCCAGACCCCACTGTCTGTATTGAGCAATTCTCTGTGATATATGAAAAAATAGAAAATCTTTGCAATGTAGGGTGTGATATTTGTGAACTTGCTTTTCCAAGTGAACGGGACCAAGTAAAGAATGTGGAAAGCAAAGCCACAAACAACATCCCAGTATGCAGTATGATATATGAGGGTGTTGAAATAAGGCGTGTTGAAAACGGCCTTGATTTTTCTGTTATAGTCAGCTCATTCACAGCTTCCTGGTACATAAAAAATTCTTTTTAACTGCAGCTGAATTTCCTGTTTCCTTCTTAGGAAGAACCCCAGAACCTGCTTCTCAGCACGTGCTTTTTAACAAGACTGAATGAAAGTAACTGGAGAAGCAAGCAATGAGTGAATCAGGTGAATATGAACAGGCACTCCTTGATTGTATCTTAGACCCTGCAGCCTGGGTTCTGGGGAGTACCAGCACTGTGCATTCTGGAAGGTACCAGAATAGCAAGGTTGGTGGAAAATACCAAAATTGCTTTATCATACCATCATGGGCAGGATGGAATGGTACTAAGTAATAATCATCTCATGGTTCTATAATTAGTAGTCCTAAGAGAAGAGTCCCTTGAAATCTGCAGGTGTTTTCCCAAAACTGGGCTCTTTACCTGGTATGCAAGGAGCTGATTAACACACATAGTCAAGATATTTGTTTATTTCATGTCTGCACAAAGATGGGTGTTAAGTGGTAACTCCACAGAGCTAGCACACTGATTGTCCCAATTGCAGTTTCTTTATACTAGTCTATTTACTTATTATTGCTTAATTATTACAACTGATGAATAGAAGTTAGTTCCTATATTTCTAAAGAACATGTAAAGATGCAGTAACATTTTAATCTGCTATTCATGTGCATATAATGAATGGTCTTAAGTGAGGAGTGGTCTTTTTATGACTAGGGGGCTAATGTGAGGAGAGGTCTTGCCTTAAGAAAGCGTGATTTTCAAAGTATTTCACATTATAATGAATTAAGTTCATCTAGCTGACTTGGGTAACTTTATAGAATATAGCCAAATGACGTTTCCTGGTTTTTGGAATTAAGTCTGTCTGTCTGTAATTTTTATTTATTTATTTATTTGTGTGCATGCCCAAGATTGTACTGTTCTTTCTTGGTGACTCATACTATGGTCTTCTTGTTTTATTTTATTCATTAGTCTTTCATCACAGGACCACAGTGGGCTGCACTCTTGATCTCCCCCTGAGCTGGGTACTCCTGAGAGCATGTGCTTCTCAGGGCTGAATCCTCGAGGAAGAAGCTCATCTGTGGGCAAATGCCGACAAGGAAGTGGGGATACCCCAGGGGGAAGGTGTGCATCTCAATACTGACCCTTCAAGGAAAAAGCTCACCCCTGGACAAATGCTGATGAAGAAGTAGGGTGAGTAATTCACTCTATGGGGTATTTTGGAAGTGCACAACTGGATTTAAACATCCCCCCAATGTTGGCTAGATCCCATACTTCTCAAAAGGTTTTCCTTGTGCACTTAGCTCTGATCACCTGTCAGTAAAGATAGTTTACTGGATGTCAAATGTCTGCATGTGTTTATTGTGGATTCCTAATGTGTACTTCAAAGCACAACAGGTGGAGCATCACTTGTAAGGGGTCAATACTCAGCCTTCCATGACTACCTTCTCTCTTGATGCCCCCCACCCATCTCTGGTTGGTGTTGCACCATTGAGTCGCTTGCCACTCTGGTGCTGTTGGGAGTGGAAGAGTCCCCGACCAACAGATTGGTGTGCTCTGGACTGTACCCTCTCCCATCCAAAGGCAGCAAGTTGAGCCAGGCAAGGCCTTATGGCCATCCCATCTGGGTCACTAAATTGTTGTCCCACAGCTGGGTTCTCTACCCAGTGTGCAAAGAGATTATTAACACACAGAGTTGAGATATTTGTTTATTTCATATCTGTGCAGAGTTGGGTGCTTAGGTGGTAGTTCCACAAAACTAGCACATTTTTCAATGCTGCAAACACATCTTTACACAAATCAATTAGACACAAACTTAATACAATTGGTGGCTAAATGAGAATGACAACTTCTAATTGGCTAATTCCCTGTCTTGTGTTGGTTTAAAGGCACCATGACACTTATATTCCCTGCAAATACCATATGAGGAGTGGGTTAAAAGTGAGGAAGGGGCTATTTCTGATAAGGAGGTGTGGTTTTCATATGTAAATGAAGATAGTTCACCCAAAGTTCAACCAACAAGTCATCTTGCTCTCTCAGCTATTTCTTATCTCTTTATTGTTGACAAGCGTCAATTTATGTGTTTAGCCAGAACTCATTTTCCTATGGTCTTTATTTCTGAACTTACCATGGAATCCTCCCCTTTCTCCCCTTCCTTGAGCCAGGATGTCCTTGGTTGCATATTTATGGCCTAAACTTCTGTGACTAACCTTTGATCATCATGCTTCCTTCTCTGTGAAATTCCACCAACTCTTACTTCTATAATTCACTATCACTATAATTCTCTTTGAGACCAGAATGAAGAGTATTAGCTTCTATTTTATTCAAGTCTCACTTCTTATTTCTGTTTCTTCTTAATTGTTCAAGAGTTCTCAGGAAATCTTTTGTTTGTCGTGTTGGATTTACCCTTCATTTCCACTAGAGTTTCAAATGACTGTCTAGCCCTTTTTCTGAGTATTTGGCTACAGCAGCTTACACAACGTTGGATTATGACATATATACATACAAACATAATTTCCCTGGTTACCACTAACTCAATCACGTTTCAGAACCAAATTCCCAAGTCTGGAAACCAGAAAGTAAGCCATTTCCAGACCTTGGAGAAACCTAAAGAAGTGTTGTTCCTTTGTACTCTATGTAAAATCTACATGTTTCCAAATTTCATTTAAATCCATTGCTATCCTTCCACTTTATCCTTCCACTTTGATCAATATATACATAGCAGCTGGTACTTATTACTGTACATACTCCCCCTTGTGATGCTAACAGCATGTCTAAAGCCATTTTATCCTGTACTGTTTTTTATCATTAGCTGTGACACTTCTTCCTGTAAGACTGATGGTGCGTCAGAAGTCCTGTTCCCTATTGCCTCGACTATCGCAGAAATGTTAATTATATCCTTCTCTGGTTCGCTAACCCTCAGTCACAGAATAAACCACCTGTCAAAAGAATGAAATACAGTATTCCTTTCAATTAATGGGTTTTGTACTCTTTTACTTCTCTGCATGAAAATTCTAAGCCATATCTGTTCCTTATTCCTCTTTTTCTACACTTTTCATGTTGAAAAATGTACAGCCCCCAGGGTGCAAATGCCATCCCAATTTGGTAACATCCACTTTCTGGCTTTAATGCTACATATCCAATGTTGGTCTTTTCCATCAGGGACTGGCCATGCAGCAAGCTTGCACAATCTTTTCCCACACTGATAAGCATTTCTGAAATCTATGGTTCCGTTGCAACTTAGGTAATTTCCCATGTAAAAATGTACTGTTTTAGGTAACCTAGCTTGTTTGTACCTTTGGGAGGACTACACCTCTGTATACAAATGGAGTAGATATTATATGGCATTGAGGCAATTAATTCCTATTCCTGGGGGTCTGTTGCTTCATTAATCTTGAAGTTTGTTTTGGCCCAAAGGTGCTTCCAAGAAACAAATGAAGGAATAGCTCCACCAATTAAGATAATCCTTTTTCTGCATGTTCAGGGAAAGTGGTGCAAATCCAATGACTAGTCTTATTAGCTAACTCAACTATCTTGAGTTAGATAAGTGGGGATTTTCTTTCCAAGGTGTGGCCTGTACCACTATATTGTTGACACTCATATTAACCACCAATATCACTAAGTGTATTAAAGCCATAATCCTCCTCTGCATTTGGTTGGTCATTATTTCTGAGCAAGATAGTATTCCTATCGATCAAATAAGATATGTAGATGTGATAAGATAGACCGCAGTGTGTGTAGTCCAGAGTAGAAGGTGAGGTCCCTTCCACCTTTCCTTTAGTAGTTCCTCCTTCCAGGTTCAAATGTAGACTGAGTCTCCCAGCCTGAAATCATGCTCTGGGACATCCAAGGGAAGTAAGTCTCGCTAGTTAGGATACCTGTGTGGAGAAAACAGTAGCCACAAAAGAGGTATCAAGTAATCTTTCATTGCTCTCTACAGGTACATTAAAGGAGGCTGTAGCGAGGTGGGGGTTGGTCTGTTCTCCCACGTGCCTGGTGACAGGACGAGGGGGAATGGGCTTAAGTTGAGCCACCAAGTGATTTCCTTGAATCACTTCTCCTTGTCCTTTTTCATCAACTTTGCAATGAATTATTGCTAATTCCTTTGGCTCTAAAACCTTCTTGCCCTTTTTGAAGATAGGAGTGTCTTTTGCTTTCCTCCAGTCTTTGGGCACCTCTCCCAGTAAACATGATTAATCAAGCGTTATAGAGAGTGGCCTCACAATAACATCTTCCAGCTCGCTCAGCACTTATGTGTGCATCCCATCAGGGCCCAATGGATTTACATTACATATGTCAAAAAAAAAAAAAAAAAAAAGAAGTCTGCAGATAACACATAAGAAACATACATAAGAAATATACACATATATGTGTGTATAAGAAATACGAGGGGTGAAAAACACATTTCTGATTACTATGTAGCAGTTATAAGATGAAATGTAACATCCACAAAATCTTTGCAATGTAGGGTATGATATTTGTGAACTTGCTTTTCCAAGTGAACGGGACCAAGTAAAGAATGTGGAAAGCAAAGCCACAAACAACATCCCAGTATGCAGTATGATATATGAGGGTGTTGAAATAAGGTGTGTTGAAAACGGCCTTGATTTTTCTGTTATAGTCAGCTCATTCACAGCTTCCTGGTACATAAAAAATTCTTTTTAACTGCAGCTGAATTTCCTGTTTCCTTCTTAGGAAGAACCCCAGAAACTGCTTCTCAGCACGTGCTTTTTAACAAGACTGAATGAAAGTAACTGGAGAAGCAAGCAATGAGTTGTATGCAGACAGGTAACAGAGGGCACATGCTTAATTTCCTCCCTAATTTTTAAAAAAGGATGCCAGGGCTTATTTTGAGTGTTGGGAAAGACAGATGTGCCAAGTTATATCTTATGTCTGGACATCTTGAAGAATCAATAAAATGATGCTTATTGCTTACCATGTCTGCACTGCAAAACCTAGGGCTTTACAATCTTTGGTTGCAGGACCTTGACAGTGCTGAATGCTCTGCATTGATTATCCATTTTGTTATTCAATGAGTACATCTGTCTATGCAGAGACATGCCAATACAGAAACTATTGACTTAATACATGATTATGTTTTATACAATTTGTTAAACAGTGACCTCTCTTTTACAATGCTGTTATCCTAGGATTTGGCTGTGATCAGTATAGTATGCTCTATACCGGTTGACAAAGTGTTATACTTCTCATATTAAGGACAGACCATATTTGCTGTTGGAAAAATGAGTCATGATACCAGGCAAAAATGAATATTGAAGCATGGCCATACTAGGACATATTAATTCTCTATTGGATACCAGTAGTGGCCTTTTAGATTCTGATGGAGATAATTAAGAGCTAGGCAGGAACATAGTGATATCCCACTTACGATTCACTAATAATGATTCATGGAACTACAATATATAGGATAGGACACATGGCCTGGGAAGAGTACGGGGGTGCAGTCCAGATGAGCAGAGATGGGATAAGGAAAGCCAAGGCACAGATGGAATCGAGACTGGCAAGGGATGCAAAGAATAACAGGAAGGGATTCTGTGGGTACATTGCTCAGAAAAGAAAAGCGAAGGGGAGTGTACCACCTCTGATGGATGAGAAGGGTGAACTGGTAACAACAGATGTGGAGAAGGCTGAGGTACTCAATAACTTCTTTGACTCAGTCTTCACTGCCAGTCAGGCTTCCCATGTCTCTCGTTTCCCTGAGCCTACAGATAGAGGCTGGGAGAGAAAGTCCCACCCACGGTAAGCAAAGAACAGGTTTGAGACCACCTGATTAAACTAAACAAGTAGAAGTCTATGGAGCCTGATACATACATCCTAGGGTCCTGAAGGAATCAGCTGATGTAGGTGCCAAGCCTCTCTCCATCATATTTGAAAAGTCCTGGCAGTCAGGAGAATTTGATGGTGACTGGAAAAAGGGAAACATCACTCCCATTTTTAGAAAGGGTAGAAAGGAGAACCTGTGGAACTACAGCAGGTGGAGGGAGGGGATTGTCTCCTTCTACTCTGCCCTCATGAGGCCCCGCTTGGAGTACTGTGTCCAGTTCTGGAGCCCCCAGCACAAGAAGGATGTTGATCTTCTAGAACAGTTCCAGAGGAGGATCACGTAGTTGATCAGAGGGCCAGAGCACCTCTCCTTGAAGAAAGGCAGAGTTCAGCCTACAGAAGAGAAGGCTCTGTGGTGACCTCATTGTTGCCTTTCAATACTTAAAGGGAACTTATAGGAAAGATGGAGAGCAACTTTTTGCTGCATCAGATAATGACAGGACAAGAGGGAATGGTGGCTTTTATTTATTTATTTATTTATTTATTTATTTATTTTAACTAAAAGTGGGGAGATTTAGATTAGAGATTAGGAGGAAATTCTTCACTGAGAGGGTGGCAAGGCACTGTAACAGGTTGCCTAGAGAGGCTGTGGATGCCCCATCCTTGGATGTGTTCTAGACCAGGTTAGATGAGGCCCTGAGCAACCTGATCTACTGGGTGGCATTCCAGCTTATGACAAGGGGGTTGTAATTAGATGATCTTCAATGTCCCTTCTAACCCAAGCCATTCTATGATTCTATGAATATTTCAGTTTGTTTTGTGTACACAAGTGCACACCTGTTTGTTACCTTTTGAATAATTTTGAAATTAAGTTGTTAACAATTGGGTGTTATACCAAAGGGTTATTCACGCTTTATCATAAAACTTCCATTCTCTTCTTAAGAAGCAGAATGCTGGGAACTCCAAACTGCTTTCTGATATAAATTATCAAATCAATCTGAGTCAACTAACCATTAATAGCCAGTAAAAGACCAGTGTTAGCCTAAACAGTTATACGGTAGTAGTATAATACTTGTATACATGTTTAGGCTAACATTGGTCTTCTTATTGCCTTTAGATGTACACAGTATTTATGAATGTTTTTAGCATAAGAAGTCTTGTTCAAATGATAACATTCGATAGCAGTTACAGGAATATGGGCAGTGTTGCTAAGGCGGAGCAACCAAAGCCACCAGTCTGTAAATCATGAATCCCTAGGATTTGTGGTGACTAGCATGATGCAACATAACAATTACTCAGTCCTTGTGTTAAACATTACTTTTCTTCTTCCTCCCCCCCCCTCCCCAAACAAACTTGGAAGTAATAAATTCAGCTCCTTTCCAGTTGCAAACTTACTCTGAACTAAAACATTGCTCTTCATAACTTTTTCAGAGATCTATAGGATACCAAGACAGACATCTCAATGGCTACCGAGGTATGCTCTTTCCCTCACCCTAGTTTCCCTCTCTATTTTCTAATTCTTCTTCTGTCTGCTTCATTGTCCATATTCTATGACACTTATGTAATAATGATTTTGAAAATGGATGTTCTATGTACTTCATGCATATGTTACTCTGCATAGTATTTGTAGGGACTAACTTCAATTTTTTGAGTCTTCCTGTCTAGATAATATCAAAAGATAAACCTCCAAAACATGAATGATAGCAAGGATAGGATTCATCTCACTGACTGCAAACATCTGCAATACAGATTTCTACATATGAGCTAATCATGAATGCATTTCCTAGTGCAGTGCAACAGTGCAACAGTATCTCTGGGGTGTATGAAATATGGTTTAGGAGTGGTATTCTAGAAGAGGTTGTTTCTCTCCATTGATGTTAAGAGATGTTAATGTTAATGTCAAGAAATGTTAATGGCTATAACTGACATGGAGAAGGCTGAGGTACTCAACAATATTTTGCCTCAGTATTCACATGCAATTGCTCATTCAATACCTCCCAGGTCACAGAATCTCAGGGCAGGGACCAGGGGAATGAAGCTTCCTCTGTAGGAGAAAGCAAGGTTCGATACCATCAGAAGAATCTGAATATGCACAAGTTGATGGGGCCTGATGAGTTGCATCCAGGGATGCTCAGGGAACTGGGAGATGAAGTTGCTAAGTGCATAAGGAATTGGCTGGATGGTCACATTAAAACAGTTGCAGTCAGTATCTCAATGTCCAGGTGGAGACCAGTGGTGTCTCATCCCCTCAGGGTTCTATTTTGGGAATTCAGCCAAGCCAAGTGTAAGGTTCTGCACCTGGCTTCGGGCAATCACAAATATTAATACAGACTATGTGATGAATGGATTGAGAGCAGCCCTGCAGAAAAGGAGTTGGGGGTATTGGTGGATGAAACACTTGACATGAACTGGTAATGTGTGCTTACAACCCAGAAAGCCTTTTTATTCTGGGCTGCATCAAAAAGCCCATGGCCAGCAGATCAAGGGGGATGGTTCTCCCAATCTCTTCTGCTTTCATGATATCCTGCTAGGAATACTGCATCCAGCTCTGTGGCCCCCAGCATAAGAGAGACATGGACCTATTACAGACAGTACAGAGGAGAACCACAAAGATGATCAGAGCATGGAACACTTCTCCTATGAAGATAGGTTGAGAAAGCTGGGGTTATTTAAATTAAAGAAGTCTCCTTCTCTAAGGAAGAGGAAAGAGCAACAAAGGGAGACCTTATAGAGGTCTTCCAATACTTACAGAAAGCCTCCAGAAAAGATTGGGAGATGCTTTACCAGGGTGTGTAATGAGAGGACAAGGGGCAATGTTTTCAAACTAAGAGAGAGTAAATTTAGACTGGATATAAGGAAGCAATTCTTCACAATGAGGGTGGTGAAGCACTGGGACAGGTTGCCTAGAGAAATTGTGGATGCTCCCTCCCTGGAAGTGTTTATGGCCAGCTTAGATGGGGCTTTGAGCAACATGGTCTAGTGGAAGGTATGTCTTCCCAGACATGCCCGGAGTGTTGGAACTAGATTACCTTTAAAGGTCCCTTCCAACCAAAACTGTTCAGTGTTTGTGCGATTCTATGATTCTATTATGTTCAGGTACTGTAGATCTCAGGGTGAAATCTACGTGAAATGAAATGAAGTGAAATGAATGCTGCCACAAACATATATCAGATCTATAAGAGAAACCTGGGAAAGTTATATTTCTTTAGGCTATTGTGAACATTAGTTCCAGCTAGACATTTGTTTTTAACTGAAAGATATATCATTGACTCAAGGAAATCAATTGTTGAATTCGACTGCAGTTGATAAATTGTTTCAACAAGAATTCTGCCCTTCTATCCTCTATTTAAAGTATACTAGAAAAATGAGTTCTCTGATCTTCTTTTTGATGATGTTAGGTATTAAATCAGGGTAAACATTGGTTAGTCTGTGGAGAGCCAGATCATATTTATGGATATTGTATATTAAATTTTATGTAGTGAGAAATGGTTTTACCCTGAATGTGTTTCACTTTTTATGCCAGGTTACTAATGAAGTTCGTTTGTCTAGCGATCTCTCAGAAGGTGAGGTAAAAGCCACTAAGAATAGAAGAAGAAGAGTGCAGATGTGCCTGCATGAATTACTTGATGTTAATTTTGACGAGGTAAGCACTGACAATCATGTTAAGGTAAAAAGGATAACACTCCCGTGATGTAACACAGACTGTCATTTGAAGTGAGGTCATATTATTGACCTCAAGAAAATTAACTGTATATCAGCCAAAACCAGCACAACATCACATGGTATGAAATATTCCTTTAGTCCATCTGGGTCAGTTGTCCCATACCTATTATGTTGCCTCCTAGCCTCCTGCTCACCCACAGCCTGCTTTCTGGGGGTGGAGTGTGGAGTGGGAATGAGAGAGTCTTGATGCTGTGGCAGCACTGTTCAGTAACAGTCAAATTATTGGTGTGTTATTAGTACCATTCTAGCCTCAAATCCAAAATACAGCACCATAGTGGCTGCTATAAAGAAAGTTGACTTTAATCTAGTCAAATGCAGTACAGCATACTTCTTTAGAAATGTCTTGGCTGGCTATAATAGTTCTATCTTTCACTTTTGGAAAAAAATAAAAAATAAAGGTCTTGGTGACGGAAAGGGAACAGAGAAACACAGTACATACTTCTCAAGACATAGTTATATTTTAAAGCAACATCACAGAAACATAGTCGGAACAAAATTGCGTATCAGAAAGACGAGTGCGCTTCATTCATGGTGGGACAATATAAAGGAGAACATAATTTGTGACCGTTATGTAAAGGGAAAAGAGAAATAGGGGAAAGCAGGTAGATTATGGAATGTGTCCTAAACAAAACTAACAGGTGAGTTGAGAACTTCAAGGGCCCTTATCCCTGACTGTTTGTTAAGCCTTTGCTCTAAAAAGAGTGCATCAAGATTAACCTTTATGTACTGGTGTTTTCTGTCTTCCTCTCCTCAGAATAATGTACCTAACATTGTTGTTCTGGGATCAGGAGGAGGCCTGCGTGCTATGATAGCCCTGCTAGGAACCTTGGTGGAGCTGAAAAATCAGAATATCTTGGATGCTGTCATGTATCTGTGTGGGGTGTCTGGATCCACTTGGTAGGTACCTGTTGACTGGTGTGATAGTAAGTGAACTGCTTCATAGATTCAGTAGAAATCTGACACTTTCTTCACTGTTCAGAACCCTGTATGGGGCTCACAACTGATGAACCTAGCGGCCGGTAAGATGTGGCCTGCAAAAAGGTGAGAGGCAGAGGAAATACTTATAATATCACCTACAGTCCAGCAATACTGATCTTTCATCCCTAGAGAGGAAGAGCCTCTCAATTAAGCTAACTCTGTCTTACCTTCTTGAAGATATATTTCCCCTTGTTTACAGGTTAATGACGATGAGGAGAGCAGAAAAGTGACAACCAGCTAGGAAAATGTTGAAAACTTCTGGGTATCATACTACTCAGAAGTAAAGGGGCTTGTTTGATAGAGGCTATGTTACGTTTAGAAAGGGCCTATAAAACTTAGCTACATCTTTCGAGTGTATGGGAATGACTCAAGGTGCATAAATGTAAACACCTAGTACCATTTTACCTACTTTGCCTGCCCCCTGCCTGTTGGGAAAAGCACTGGGTCTCCTACATAAACTGCATCAAATCTACTAAATTTGTAGTGATGTCTCACACACATGACACGTTAAATAACGTTATATATATGCATGGTTATTCTCTTGAATTTTGTACTTGATTTACTTTTCAGATGTATCTTTTATGCAATGGAAAGAAACGACATTTGGGAACAGGAGCCATTTTACTTTAAGGTCTATGTGCACCATTGTCAGCGATATGCATGGATTGTTGCATACTTAATTTAGACAACTAAATACATGTGCCTGTATGTGAAATATACACCTAGCCTTCTCTTTTATTTAAGGGGATAGGTTTATGATCTGTAAAGATAGACTTATAGCAACAGCTTAGATGTTATAGAAGAAAATTCTGGTTTTATTCAGGTGGTTCACAAGGACACAGGTCTACAGCTCCTATGGAAGTCTTGGACACTTTACACCTCAAGTGTCACTATCTGTGGTTAGAAGCCCTATGTGGTGTCTGCACTAATCCCAAACATCCTCACAGTAGACGGATAGGATGCCATCCAGAACGACCTAGACAGATTTGACAGGTGGACCTCTTTGAACCTCTCAAAGTTCAAACAACGCCAAGTGTGTGGTCCTGCTTCTGGTCTGGGGCAATCCTAAGCACAAATACAGGCTGTGCTGTGAATGGACTGATAATAGCCCTGAGGAGAAGGAGCTGGCAGTGTTGCTGGATGAAAAACTCAACAGGAGCTGGCAATGTGTGCTGGTAACCCAGAAAGCCAAGCCCATATCCTGGGCTGCATCAAAACAAGCACGGCCAGTAGGTTGAAGGAGGTGATTCTCTCCCTCTTCTCTGCTCTCATGAGACCCCATCTAGAGAACAGTATTCAGCTCCGACATAATAATGACATGGACCTGTTAGAGCAAGTCTAGAAGAGAGTCACGAAGATGATCAGAGGGCCGGAGCACCTCTTCTACAAAGACAGGGTGAGGGAGTTGTGGTTGTTCAGCCTGGAGAAGAAATGGCTCCAGGGAGTCCTTACAGCAGCCTTCCAGTATTTAAAGAGGGCCTCATGAGAAAGCTGAAGAGGAACTCTTTAACAGAGAGTGTAGTGATAGGACAAAGCATAATGGTTTTAAACTAAAAGAGGTAGGTTGAAATTAGATATATTAAGAAGAAATGTCAGTCTGAGTTTGGTGCTGGGAAAGCTTGTGGAGCAGTTTATCCCGAGTGCCATCACACAGAACTTGCAGGACAACCCTGGCCCAGGGTTGATCAGGCCCTGACAAGGTCCAGTCAGCATGGGTTTATCAAAGGCAGATCCTGCTTGACAAACCTGATCTCCTTCTATGACAAGGTGATGTGCTCAGTGGACAAGGGAAAGGCTGTAGATGTGGTCTACCACATCACCTTCACCTTCAGTAAGGCTTTTGACACTGTTTCCCACAGCATTCTTCTGAAGAAGTTGGGTACTCAAGGCTTGGGCAGGTGTATGCTTTGTTGGGTTAAAACCTGGCTGGGTAGCTGGGCCCAAAGAGTTGTGACGAATGGAGTTAAATCCAGTTGGAGACTGGTCACTCGTGGTGTCCTCCAGGGCTCAGTATTAGGGCTAGTTGTCTTCAATATCTTTATCAATGATCTGGATGAGGGAATCGAGTGCACCCTCAGTAAGTTTTCAGATGACACCAAGTTAGGCACGAGTGTTGATCTGCTCAAGGATAGGAGAGCTCTGCAGAGGAATCTGGATAGGCTGGACTGGTGGGCTGAGGCCGACTGTATGAGGTTCAACAAGTCTAAGTGCTGGGTCCTGCATTTGATGCACAACAACTCCAACCAGTGCTACAGGCTTGGGGGAGAGTGGCTGGAGAACTGCCCGGCAGATAGGGACCTGGGGGTATTGGTCACTAGCCATCTGAATACAAGCCAGCAATGTGCTCAGGTGGCTAAGAAGGCCAAAAGCATCCTGGCTTGTATCAGAAATAGCATGGTCAGCAGGACTAAGGAAGTGATTTTCCCCTTGTACCCAGCTCTGGTATGAACACCATGAACATAGTATTCAGTTTTGGGCCCCCCACTACAAGAAGGACATCGAGGTGCTGGAGCATGTCCAAAGAAAGGCAACAAAGCTGGTGAAGGCTCTAGAGAACCCAAAGAAGGGCAACAAATCCGGTGAAGGGTCTAGAGAACAAGTCTTATGAGGAGCAGCTGAAGGAGCTGGGGTTATTTAGCTTATAGAAAAAAAGGCTCAGAGAGACCTTATGGTACTTTACAATTACCTTAAAAGAGGTTGTAATGAAGTGGGGATCAGTCTCTTCTCCCAAACACCAAGTGATAAGGTGAGGGGAAATGGCCTCAAGCTTTGCCAGAGGAGATTTAGGTTGGATATTAGGAGAAATTTCTTTACTGAAAGGGTTGTGTGGCATTGGAATAGTCTGCCCAGGGAAGTGGTTGAGTCACCATCTCTGGAGGTCTTCAAAAAACATTCTGATGTAGAACTTAGAAACATGGCTTAGTGGTGAACTTGTCAGTGCTAGGTTAAATGTTGGATTAGATGACCTTAGAGGTCTTTTCCAACTTGAATAATTCTATGATTCTATGAAGTGCTTGACTATTAGGGTGGTGAGGCACTGGAACAGATTTTCCAGAGAAGTTGTGGATGTCCCATCCCTGCAGATGTTCAAGGACAGACTGGATGGGGCTTTGGGCAGCCAGATCAAGTGGGAGTTGTTTGTGCCCATTAAAGGGAGAGATTGAAATAGGTTATCTTCAGGGTCACTTCCACCTCAAACTATTCTATGATTCTATGATTTTATGATCTTCAATGTACAGAGTCAATACACAGACAACAGGCTGCTCTTGATGAAGAAAGTCATTCTGTACACCTTAATTTATTAGGTGTTATTAGGGCCATAGAGCTGGTCTTGGAACAGTCCGAGCCCTTCACATCTCTGCAAGTAGCTAGCAGAGATGATATTTTAGTAGGATATGATACCACACTGCAAATGTACCAAATTTATTGGTCCTAATAACAGACCAAAAATTTCACAAGTTTATAAAAATGGTGACATGATGTAATTCATTTTGCTTAAGTCTGTTCCATGTTCTTTAATGGATTATCTGTTTCTTAGCAGGCTTCACATCTTTCCCTCTAAAGAGTTCTGCAAAATCTGTATTCCTACAGCAATTTACCCTAAATAAGTGTCATGTAACCATCTGAAATTCAGCTTCATGTCATCTAATTAATTAAATGACATTATCAGAATGCAAGTGGGAAGCAAATGATCAAGGAACAATGACATCCTTCTATGCTGCAAAGTTCCTTGCTTGCGGAGAAGCCTATGAGTTCTTTTTCTTCCCATACATTTTTTAAACCATTCCAATATCTGCATGCAGATTGAAAGGAAAAAAAAAAATCAAAGCTCTATTCATTTCCCTCTTTACTAGAGAACGAATTTTTCTTTCTCCTTAAAAGGTGCATGTCCATGCTGTATACAGATTCAAAATGGTCAGAAAAATTGAAGTCCCTGGAAGAGAATCTAATCAAAATTCTTGCAGTGGACACTTCAAAAGTTATGAAGGCAATAGAATATTTAGAGGAGTCATCAGAAGATGAACATTTCTCACTCACTGATGTCTGGGCCTGTGTTGTATACAAAATGCTGCATCAGGTAAGAAACTAATTACAAATACCTTTTGAATGTTTTGAAAATCTCAAAGTAATTGTAACTGAATTTGACTTTGGTGAATGTTTTGAGGAGTTGCATAAATTGAAGCAACATTTTAGAGCATTATGTCTAATCTCTTGATATGTAAAGGTAGAGAGGTTAATCCAACTCCATTCTCCAAAATGGGGTTATCCCCAGTAGTATGGAAGGAAGGAACAACAACTGATGTTCATACTTATTTTCCAGTTTGATGAGAACAAGCTGACTGATTACAGGGATGCCTCAGAGAGTGGAATAAACCCTTACCCAATTTATGCAGCAGTGGATAAGGAAAAACTGAGTAAAGTGGGTGCAAGCTCTCCAGGTAAATATGGGTTCATCTTACAGTATTTTAAATACCATCAGATATCTTAAATACCATTAGGTTCCCTTAAGGTAATGGCAGACATAAACTGTGCTGATATCGAACCCCATTTTGACAAATAATGGAGAAAAAGAGGCACTTCCAGGGGCTGAATCACATTCTGTAAAGGTCACCTGCATGATAGGAGAGTGAGACAACTCCAGAACAGAATAGACTAAACAGATTAGATAAGACATCAATAAAATAGATCTTCAAAATGTAGGTTGTAGATGAAATTTTATGCAGGTCTCATGTAGCAGCAATTTAAGATGTACTAATTCCTTTACGGTAAATCACAAATTAGTTTGTATGTTTTTTTTCCTTAGCAGCATTTAATCATTAGTTAATCATTATCATATTTAATACAAGAAGTCAATAGCATTTGCTGCAATCCATACAGTGACTTAGTTAAAGATTTGTAAATAGCAGTGCTCACACACAAGACTTAACGGCAAGGTATTAGCAATTTCTGTAGAGCAAGGGACAGGTGATTTCTATACAACAAGGGATTGGGGGTTTTCTAAACTCAACCCATTGAGTTTCACAAAGAACGAAGAACTTCACCAAGGAATTTTCTTCTTTTGTTGAAGTACTCACCTTCGCCTGACTCAGCTTATTCAGCAGACAATCACTGAACCTCAAGGAGTCTGCCCTAATAGGCATCCCTCCTCAGGGAAAGATCCTAGGTCACAGCTCACTGTGGTCCTGGAGAGCTCAAGGGGGCTTTTTGCTTAGGACCTGTATTTATAGGACTGTGAGATGATTGGCTTTGGTCAGTATTTTTCCATTCTGGCCACAATTCAGGTTAGGTAATCCTTGTGTTGCCAAACCAACCATACAATTCTAGTACTTTCCAAATTGTACAGTTCAGGTAGCCAGGTAGAAGAAGTTCCAGGTTAAGTTAGGGAGTGCCTAATCATCCCAACTCACTGCACTTGTAACAATGGCAAGCCTGACATTGAAGAGTTGCTGGAGGTGAGGGGGCGAGGTGGAGGGAGGGTCTGCACCACGACAATGTAGAAGCTGGAATATAGACATTTGGTGCCATCATAGAACTCCTTGGCCTCCACCTGAGTATTCAGAGGGGCTCAGTTCTTTTGTAAAGTTCTCTCTATTCACATTTGAGAATCCTTATGTCATAAAAGTGACTCAGGATGTTCTGTGACAAAGGGGGAATTTGTACCTCCTTTTAGTAAACCTTTTTAGTAAGATTTAGTCATGATCATCAGACAGCTGCTCAATTAGGGAGATGAGCGGGAGAGAGCACACACACAAAATTTGCAGTAGTTTATATACTATTTGCAATAAGGCACTATGCAAACATATACAATCATATTGTTACAGCAGTCTCAACTCTGCAAAACATCTTCCCTTATTCCATGCAAAACAGAGCTTTGGCACAGGACAGGTGTGGGCCTTGGGTTGGCACCAATCCTTTGTTATGTGTTCCTGAGGCCTTGATCTTCTCTGAAGCTGATTTTTTCTCAAAACAGGAATTTTGGTGTTTCTCTCAAATAATCTGTTTGTTGTTCCCAGCCCATCAGATGAAAGTGTTCAGGCCAATGTTTATAGCTCTGGGCAGAGTCAAAGTGATCAGGTCCTAACTGCTAGGCAGAAGGTCTAACCCTTTCATTGCAGAGCACGAAGCACAGAGCAGGCAGAGTGGTTAACCCCTGCCTCACTCTTACCATACTCTGCCTACTTCACCTACTCCTCTATAACAGTATGGGCTTCCTTTCCATCCTACATCATAACAGTCAGCTCCAGGCAGATGACTCAGTTCAGGATAGGTCCCTGGTACCATAAGTCCCTGGTAACATATATGCGGGTACTTGAATCAAGCCCTTTCTCTTCTCTTCACTGACACTAAAGTGTATTAGGGCAGTCACGCCACATGAGCAGAAGGACTCTCTTAGTTTATAAGCATTGAGAGGCCTATGAGCACATCTGAGAGATTTATTCAGAGCTGTACAATTTGACGGATGATCTGCAGGAATCCCAGACCTTTCAGGTGTAGCAGTTGGAGGCCAGGTTATAAAGGATACCAAGAGCATAAAAAGCAGCAGACATAGCATGCTATGACTATCTTTGTTCCCCATATGAAAATTCATCTTTGTCAGCTAAAGTCAGGTGATTTGAGAAAGGAAAAGAAAAACAACCCGAATGCTATCTTGGGATGGTGAGGTCAACTATACTTCTGAATATTGTGTGACAAAACACAATATTCTTTGATTTTCTCAGGGACCTGGTTTGAATTCACTCCACATGAGGCTGGATATACTGCCTTGGGTGCTTTTGTGAGTACAGAGAACTTTGGAAGTAAATTTGAAAAGGGTACACTGATGGAGAAGAATAAGAAGAAAACCATTTGTTACATGCAAGGTAAATCTTCCTGATTCTTCTTTGCAGAATATCTATCTATATATATTTGTATTCTGTATATATATACAGGTATATATGGATATATATATATGTATATATAAACAGGTATACTATTCTGTATTTTTCTGCAGATTTTAATAATGTAGCTAATATTGTATTGTGTGTGTATATATGTATTACGTATGCATGCATAATAATGGAGAATTCTGGAGACCAGTTTGTCTCTCTTTAAACGTCCAAATGGGAACATCTGAATACCTCTCTACTCTCCACTACCTAAACTGACCGGTTTTATGTGGTCGTTAAGGAAAATTAGAGATCTCCATCCTAGCTTAGTAAAGTTAGTAAAATATTCCCAGCCTAACTGTCTAAATGTTTTATAATCTCAGCATATTTACTTTACAGGGAATGATGCTTCCCAAATCAGATGCACCCTGTGAGGACTGATTCCTCCTATTATTTCAATTTGTTTCACTCTGTTACAGTCCAGGTGCCAAATCTTTTTATTCCCTACCTACAGCTGCAAATCTCATCTCACTTGTGTACAACACATCTAAATATATGTATCACCCTTAAACACATCTTGCATTTAATCACTTCATGCCCCAGTCTCCTCAGAACACGTGCTTGGCATCATTCCCTCTAGGAAAAACAAAACAAAACAAAACAAAACACAAACTCAACAAACAAACATAAAATCCACTCTAATTCTGGCTATTTAATTAATTCAGACAGAAAAAAAATAATAATAATCAAAATACAGTGAAGAAATGAAGAGTACTTATGGCTCTGGGCTCATGTGTGGGGTCTGCACAGCAAAGTGTTCAACCAAGAGTTCTATAGTGTGAGAGTATTCAGTGTTTGCTATGGGATACTGGCCTTAATGTAAAAAAAAAATTAAATAAAAAATAGCCCACTGAACTGTAGACCTGGCATGAGGAAGAAGGAATAAATCAGATTTTAAGCTGTATAATCCTTTCAGTGGACAATTTTGGAAAACTATGCAAGTAGTTTTGATTTAGACTTCTACCTTATAGGTTTTGAAAGTTAGGTAAGAGGAGTGTACTATTGAAAGGTAATCTTGGATTGAATTCTTAGTAAGACAAACATAAAACAAGTATTTTAACCACTTTTTTTTTTTTTTTTTTTTTTTTTTTTTTTCTTTCAGGCTTATGGGGGAGTGCTTTGGGAAGCATGGAAGAAATTCGAAAGGCTATACTAGGTACTCTGTTTTTTTCTGTTGCCTCTATGTTCAAATTACAAATTGAGCATATACTTCAAATTACCCTTGGGCACTTCAAATTACACATGGGCATTGAAGATACCGCTAATTGAGACTTGAAGTATCAGTCATGACTACATCTGGTGCGGGATGTTAAGGGCAACAAGAAGGGCTTTGTAGGTACATAATCATCAAAAGGAAGACTAGGTAAATCACAGAATCACAGAATCACAGAATTTTCTAGGTTGGAAGATACCTCAAGGTCATCGAGTCCAACCTCTGACCTAACGCTAACAGTCCCCACTAAACCATTTCCCTAAGCTCTACATCTAAACGTCTTTTAAAGACCTCCAGGGATGGTGACTCCACCACTTCCCTGGGCAGCCTGTTCCAGTGCCTCACAACCCTTTCAGTGAAGAAGTTCTTCCTAACATCTAACCTAAAACTCCCCTGGCTCAACTTAAGCCCATTCCCCCTCGTCCTGTCACCAGGCACGTGGGAGAACAGACCAACCCCCACCTCGCTACAGCCTCCCTTGAGGTACCCATAGAGAGCGATAAGGTCGCCCCTGAGCCTCCTCTTCTCCAGGCTGAACAAGCTCAGCTCCCTCAGCCGCTCCTCGTAGGACTTGTTCTCCAGGCCCCTCACCAGCTTTGTCGCCCTTCTCTGCACCCGCTCAAGCACCTCCATGTCCTTCTTGTAGCAAGGGGCCCAAAACTGAACACAGTACTCGAGGTGCGGCCTCACCAGAGCTGAGTACAGGGGGACGATCACCTCCCTAGCCCTGCTGGTCACACCGTTCCTGATACAAGCCAGGATGCTCTTGGCCTTCTTGGCCACCTGAGCACACTGCTGGCTCATATTCAGCCGACTATCACCCATCACTCCCAGGTCCTTCTCTGCCTGGCAGCTCTCCAACCATTCCTCTCCCAGCCTGTAGCTCTGCTTGGGGTTATTGCGCCCCAGGTGCAGGACCCGGCACTTGGCCTTGTTGAACTTCATGCAGTTGGCCTCAGCCCATCGGTGCAGCCTATCCAGATCCTCCTGCAGAGCTTTCCTACCCTCAAGCAGATCGACACACGCACCTAACTTGGTGTCATCTGCAAACTTACTGAGGGTGCACTCGATGCCCTCGTCCAGATCATCGATGAAGATATTAAAGAGGACCGGCCCCAGCACCGAGCCCTGGGGGACGCCACTAGTGACTGGCCTCCAACTGGACTTGGCTCCATTCACCAAGACTCTTTGGGCCCGGCTATCCAGCCAGTTTCTAACCCAACGAAGCGTGCGCCAGTCCAAGCCAAGAGCAGCCAGTTTCTTGAGGAGAATGCTGTGGGAGACGGTGTCAAAAGCCTTGCTGAAGTCAAGGTAGACCACATCCACAGCCTTTCCCTCATCCACCCAGCGCGTCACTCTGTCATAGAAGGAGATCAGGTTCGTCAGGCATGACCTGCCTTTCATAAAGCCATGCTGACTGGGCCTGATCGCCTGCTTCCCCTGCAAGTGCTGCATGATGACTCTCAGGAGGATCTGCTCCATGAGCTTTCCTGGCACTGAGGTCAAGCTGACAGGCCTGTAGTTTCCCGGGTCTGCCCTCCGGCCCTTCTTGTAGATGGGCGTCACGTTTGCTAGCCGCCAGTCGATTGGGACCTCCCCCAATAGCCAGGACTGTTGATAAATGATGGTAAGTGGCTTGGCCAGCTCCTCTGCCAGTTCCCTCAGTACCCTTGGGTGGATCCCATCCGGCCCCATCGACTTGTGCACATCTAAGTGCCGTAGCAGGTCACCAACCAGTTCTTCATGGATAATGAGGGCCACATCCTGCTCCCCATCCCCTTCCACCAGCTCAGGGTACTGAGTATCCAGAGAACATCCGGTATTGCCGCTAAAGACTGAGGCAAAGAAGGCATTGAGCACCTCCGCCTTTTCCTCATCTCTTGTAACTAAGTTTCCCCCCGCATCCAGTAAAGGATGGAGATTCTCCTTAGTCCTCCTTTTTGTGTTGATGTATTTATAGAAACGTATTTATATAGAAAATGTATTTATATTATAAAATGTGGACCTGCTGCTGAAAAGGAGGCAGGCAGGAATCCTGGTGGCAAAGGACATGCATAAAGTTGAGTTACTTGGTCCTTCTTTGCTTCACTCTTTATCTGACACTTAAAACACAGATCTATGAGTGATGAACAGAACCAGTAGGAGAATAGTGCTCTACTAGAGTGCCAGACAGAAGACAGGGGAGATCTTTCAAGGAATCTGAAATGGAACTGTACTTATATTTACATTTAAGTGCAAGGCTAGATTTCTTGATGTCTTTTGCTGAAAGACAGTGACTATTTTATGAGAAGGGGTATTCTTATTTTAATTATCTTTTTTTTTTTTTTTTATTTCTTTCTAGACTATATCAAGTGGTTGTTACAAAGCTTACTAAGTTCCTGTGAGACAAGGATATGCAGCCCATATGGATATGGTCATGGTGGGTTATTGTGATTCTTTGTGCTTTTTTGCCTTTTTTTTTTTTTTTTTAATTAAACACTCTGATTTGCTTTCCCCATGTAATCCCTTAGGGGACTGTTAGGATTGTCAGGCAAGGTACAAGGAAATCCAGGCCTTTTTCCCCCTCTCACACATGTAATTATTTGTAAGGTCTTCAACACGTAACTAATTCCCAGTTACTCCAGCTTTTGCTACTCCTCCTTCTGTTGTGTTTCATGGAGCTTTTCTTCCAGAATGAAAAGAAAGACTATTTCTATTCTGGTATGATTGTATAGCCATCCAGATGTGAAAAGCTCAGTGTTAGATGTATTTATTGTCAGCAGGGAGAAATACTCACTTTGCTACATGGTTCCTCTCACCAGTTTAAACTTTTTTAGGATAAGACAAATGAGGGCAGGCTTTCTACAGATTCCATCTGATACAATGACTACATCTTCACTAATTCATGTTAGTTACCATCTACTTAGATCAATACCATCATGCTGATGTTTGGTAAAATAAATTCCATCCTGATGTAACTTCTATCTTGTCTTTCTTAGAAAGTATGTCAAATACCACCGAGTTTTCTCAGACTGTTTTGCTTCTACTAGAACTTCAGCTGTGTGCCGTAAGTGGGAGAGATCCTGAAGAAGTCTTCAATAAATTGTTGAAAATATTGTCAGGCAAGTGAATGATGTGGAAGTTTCTTAATACCTGCACTCTCAGTAATCTGACTTCACAAATTCCTTTGTTGTGTATTCTTATACTTTCCTTTTCTTCTTTTCTCTTTTTAAGAAGATGAAAAAAACCATGCATCCTACCAAATGTGCCTTAAACTGCATAAGACTTGGGTGATGAAAACAAAGGAGGAAAGAATAGAGAGCTGTGTTAATCTGTGCAAAGAAATAGAAAAGGAATTTAGAGGCAAGTATTGCACATTAATGCTTACCGTAATGGTGATGCTCTCCCCACCCCATTTAGAAAAATTCACAGGATTTTCTACAAATCCTGTGATTTACTACAAAAGCCCACATGCATTTGTTGGAAAAAGTCGTCATGTAAGTTGATGTGTATTTGTTTCTTTAATGTCACTGGCTTTTAGCTTTTTTTTCACTTCATTTTCCTTTCATTTTTTCATTTTTTAACACTTTCATTTTTTCAGAGTGTCTTGGACAAGAAGGTACTCCAGAAGAAATGTCACGATCATTGCATGGCAAGTTTATCTCATTTTTAATATCTCTTATTGCTCTTTATATCGTATGTGCTTTCAAAAAAATCCATCTTTGGAGGATTGTGAACATAAATTCCAATGTAAATCTTATGTAGGGTCATTGTGGGATGATCTAGTGAAAACTATACTATAGAATGTATCAATGATATTCCAGTTTTCAATGTTCATAAAGCTTTCTGTTCTCGTGAAAGTAATTAGAATCTGCCTTCTGGAGTAAATAAATTAGGAAGCCTAATCCTGAACAATCAGTTTCCCATTTATTCTTGTTCCTGAGTGAGCCTGTACTTCTCAGGCATTCCAAACTGATGAAGAATACGTTGAAGAGTGGATTTTTCAGTGGATTGCTATTAGCTACTTAGCATGCATTACTCTCAAGTGTTATTTGGAACATCCATCACTAGAGACATTTTGAAATGAAAAGTCATGAAATAAGAAATCCTATAGCAAGCATTTTTGGCAGCTAATCAAAATCTCCACCCTTTTATCTGCTTAGATAGAAGTAACTTTTAGTTACTTTTAGCACTAATGTTTTAAGTAACTGAACTCATTTAGCTTATATCTACAATATTTATTGGACTATGAGTTGAATGAAGATTATTTGGATTTATTTTAAAAAAGACCGAGAAGAGGTCTAAGCAAGACACAAGTAAATTTCGAATAAGAATTTCATGTTGAAGTTCCTAGAATATATTTGCAATGTTAAGCTGATATATCACATATGTAGATCCAGTGCTCTACTAGTTCCATCACCCACTGTGTATGGGCAGCTTTTTGCCAACTCCTTCTGGAGCAAATTGGTTGGTGTTATGAGATTAAATATGGCCATTGCTTCTTTAATCTCCTGTGCTTGTTCCAAGGACTGTGTACACAGATCACACCTGGACTGTCTTTGCCCAATACAGTCCACCAAATTATCGCATTGAGCTGGTTTTCTTACATTTTCTCACATGATCTCTTGAATTTCTCATGGTTTTCTGCCAATATTCCCCACCTTGCACAGTTTGTTCTACCGGGCTGTAACCTGGCTCTCACTTTATCCATGGGACTTTCAGCTGGAAAGAAAATTAAAAGAAAGAACACTCTCTGAGCCACAAGAGTGTTGCAAGGGACCCAGAAAAGATCAGGCCTTGACTGACGTATTCAAATCTGTTTCAAGTGGGCTAAGATTCCACTGACTGATGTTAATTATCTGAACTAGTGAAAAGTATGGTTCTTTTTCTTTGGAAGCACTTGGGCCTTGGCACTAAGGCTGGCTGTATACTATCAGCACATATGTTCTTCTGACATGATGCATCTTCACCTGATTTTGTTGCACCAGTCAAAAAGTGAAGTTGTCTAGATTCAACTATGTTCTAAATTGTTTTCTCTCTTCTTAGCTGGCTTATGGAGTATCTTCAGGATCCTGACTAAAACAATGAAGTGTACTTTAAAGTGGAGATGGGGAACAACCAATAACTTCCTTTACAAGTGCCGTAAGAAACTCCAATGAAATCTTTTTTTATTTAAGATTCAAAAAATACAAACTGGTTATGTTATCTGACTTGATTGGTGGAGCAGAATGCATGGGATCTGGTAGAGCTTTTAGGCTGTGCTTGTGTGATGTTAAACCAATAAAACTGTCTTTGCCATTTATTTATTTTTTTAATACAGCAAGTTAGATAACTTTCCTTTCCAAGATCCACCCTCTCTTAATAGCATCCCATTGTGGGCAGCAACTAAACAAGTCACAAACAGAATTTTATTTCACACTTCTGGAATTCAGACCTGCAATATCATTGCAGACGCATAAGATACTAGCTCAATTCAATCACATAAACACAGGCATCCAATATCACACAAACTGCCCTGAGTTCAGGGGACTACAACATTAGGGTAAAAAGTACAAAAGAAAACCTACAGAACCCCTGTGCCCATTTGAAGGACAACCTGGAGGACAGAGAAAGGAGACTAAGGAGGTGGAACTAGACAGCAAAGTTAATGAAAATGAGTTGTGTTCCTGGCACATGGACAGTAACATGGGTCTCTAGATTCTATCGCCTGCACTAACTGAATGCTCACTTAAAATAATGGAAGTTTGGGCACCTGGCTTAAAAGCAGAAACCTTCATTTAGACAGATATATTTAAGTGTCATGATCTTGAGCTAGCTCATCTGTTCATTTTTCCCTCAAAGATCTTATCTTAAAATGACTAGTGCATATTTCTAGGGGCATAATCTCTTTTAAAAGATCATCAGGAATTTTGGTTTAAAATTGATCACAGTCAGAGAAAGAGATGGCTCATGTGGATGTAGATTCCTCCTGTCAGAATACAGTTGGACATCTGGTTGGGTGTGAGATGCAGGTTCCTATACATTTTTGGGATGCTTAATCAATAAAGTCTGATATACTCTTTTGGGGCTGGTCATATATATATATATATATAATCATATTTGTCTTCATGAATCTCATTGCTTTATTTTATTTTTTTTTTCCTTTTTTTTTCCATTGGACTAGCTAACATTCAGTCCTCTCACTTGTTCGAAAACAAAACCATCTCCTTGATTGATGCTGGCCTGGCAATAAATTCTGCTTATCCTCTGGTACTTAAAAAACAGCGTCAGACAGATCTTATCCTTTCCTTCGACTTCAGCTCTGGAGATCCTTTTGAGGTACATATGTGGTTATCTCTTTGGAGAGCCTACTTTGGGGTTGATTGCATGGACTTTTTTTCAAGGCAGTTGGCAGAAACATATATTTTTAGAACTTGAGGCACTTTATCTGTCTTGTTCACAGGTATTTGATGATATGCTCTCAGGTTATCAAGCTATCAGGTTATCAAAGGTGCATAAAAGCAACAAAGAGAGCGCTCACAAATTTCTTAGTCTCCCTTTTTTCCTTAAGGCTGGTCAGAACTTTTGTGTGGGTAACTGATACTACTCCTTCCTTAAGAGTAATTGATGACATTCTTCAAAGAGATCCTTCAGGTATGCAGCGTGAGGAAATGTGGTATTAATAGTTACACCAGCAAAAAAGTCTGCAGCAACTGCAGAGGCTGAAAATTCTTGGAGAAGAGAAAGGAGAAGAAATACAACCAGTTTCAAAGATGACACAGCAAGGGTATTTCCTAGAGATTTTTGTGCTGTTTTTTGAAACAATTAAAACAATATGAAGTTGTTAAACTCTCAGTGAAACAAACAAAAACAAAATTAAAACTCCTTAGATAGTGATCATGGAAGATATTGTTTACAATTATTTTTATTTCTATTATTTTATGTTTCTAACTCTGTTTTATTCTATTTTGTGGGGGGAACGAGGAGGGAGAAGAATACTAAACTAAACAAAAACTCCTTACTCATTGAGCAGGGAAGATACGGTTTACATTTATTTTTATTTCTACTATTTTATATTTCTAACTCTGCTTCTCTGGCTCTTTTCAGTGTGGTCACTTCAGGGACAGTGGAGGTAAATGCACCAGGAAGCACTGGCTGCTTTGGACTGCCATATATTACAGTAGGCATTGAGAATAGAGTGGAGTGGAGTAGAGTAGAGTAGAGTAGAAATACAGAATAGAAATTAGAATAGAACAGATCAGAACAGAACAGAATAGAATCTAGTCCAGCTGCCTGACCACTCCAGAGCTACCCAGAAGTTAAAACATATTTCTGAAGGCATTGTCAGTCTGGAGAGTCAGTATGGATCAGGACTGGTGGCAGAAAAGTATCAGCTCTGGTGCCAGTAACCAACCTAGTTACTGTTGGTCAGGTCCATAGCAATGACACTGTTCCAAGGTCAAGCTGGGAAGTCAGTCTATGGGTCAGGGTCCAGATCAAAAGAGCTAAGATACAGACATGGCTGAGTATGAGTAGGAGACCAGTGCACCTAGGAGATAGCTCAGACAGGGGCTGAAGGCCCAGTCCTGAGATTAAATGAAGTTCAAGGGGCCCAGGGAAAAGATCTGGTCCTTTTAATTTTGCTAGAGTGCAAGCATGGGAGGACTGCTTTGGAAAGCAAAATTTGTTCTGAAAGGTTGTGAATCTTGTCATATCTTCAGACTGTTGTATAGATGTCAAGACCCTTTAATTTTGATATCTTTCAGTGTCAGCCTTTCTGGACGTAGCTGTAATTTGTTAAACAAAGATTCTTGCTAGAAGTGACTCCAGAAGCAAGTGCTGGATTTTCATTTATATTCTTGATTCAGTCAGTTCCTCAGAGAACTGAAGAAAACTTTGATCTTTATACATAATTTAGGTTATAATTTATTGTTGTCTAAGAAATTATCATCATTTTGTACATATTAATTTTATTACTGGAGAGAGGATTGATTTTTTCTAGGTTTTCAAAAACAAACAAACAAGATAAAAGATGTATACAATTTCTCTATGTCTCAGACCGTCGAGAAAGCAGCTGACTACTGCCAGAAAAATGGTATTCCATTTCCCAAGATAGAGAAGGAGGAAATGGACAAGAAAAACCCTTCTGATTGTTATATCTTTCAAGGAGACAAGTCGTGCCCTACAGTCATGCACTTTCCGCTCTTCAACAAAGTGAATTGTTTTGGTAACATATATTTGTCTCTATGTACTTGCATTTCATATCTTCAACTTCTGGTGCCAAGCATTTGAGAGTCCTCTTTTACCTAGTGCTATCGTAAATGGGTACAGAAGAAAAGGAAGAGAGTAGGCTCTATTCATAATCAACAGATGCTTGTGCAGGTGTTAATATGTAGGATTTACCCTCACTCTCTCAGATAAATGCATGTCTGTACTCGTGGCTAAAAGATTTTATGTAATCTTTGGTTTGTTCTCTATATCAAGCTCAGGAAGTGCAGCCTAGATGAGTGGACAGCGAGTTGGACTGGCAATTGGCTGGATGGCAGAGCTCAGAGGGTTGTGCTCAGTAGTGCAGAATCTAGTTGGAGGCCTGTAGCTAGCGGTGTCTCCCAGGTGTTAGTACTGGGTCCACTGTTGTTTGATTTATTCATCAATGACCTGGATGTGGAACAGAGTGCACCCTCAGCAAGTTGGTTGATAACACAAAGCTCAGAAGAGTGGCTGATACCCCAAAGGGCTGTGCTGCCATTCAGAGGGACCTTGACAGGCTGCAGGGATGGGCCAAGAGGAACCTCATTTAGTTCAACAAGGACAAGTTCAGGGTACTGCACCTAGGGAGGAATAACCCCAGTCACCAGTACAGGCTGGGGGCTGACCTGCTGAAGATCAGCTCTGCAGAGAGGGACCCAGAAGTCCTATTGGACAGCAGGCTGACTGGGTGGCAGTAATGTGCCCTTGTGGCCAAGAAGGCCAATGCTATCCTGGACTGCATTCAGAAGTGTTGCTAACAGGTCAAGGGAGGTGATCGTCCCCCTCTACTCAGCCCTGGTGAGGCCACACCTGGAATATTGTGTCCAGTTCTGGGCTCCCCAGTACAAGAGGGACATAGAACTACTGAAGTGAGTTCAGAGAAGGGCTACAAAGATGATTAGAGGACTGGAGTACCTGTCATATGAGGACAGGCTGAGAGAACGTGGCCTGCTTAGCCTGGAAAAGAGAAGACTGAGAAGAGACCTCAATAACGTATATAAACACCTGAGGAGAGGGTGTAACGAGGATGGAGATGGTCTCTTTTCAGTTGTGCCCAGTGACAGGACAAGAGGCAACAGGCACAAACTGAAGAACAGGAGGTTCCGTCTGAGTATGAGGGGCACTTCTTTACTGTGAAGGTAAGAGAGCGCTGGAACAGGTTGCCCAGAGAGGTTGTGGAGTCTCCTTCTCTGGAAATATTTAAAACCTACCTGGATGCCATCCTGTGCAGTGTGCTCTAGGTGATTTTGCTCAGCAGGGGGCTGGACTAAATGGTCTTCAGAGGTTCATTGCAACCTCGGCCACTCTGTGATTCTGTGATTCTGTGATCATTTTAATTAAATTGTGGACCTCCCATTAAAAAGAAGTTGAGGAGATATCACATTTATAAGCTAGACTATCCAAATTGGGGATATTTATTACTGTTTCCCTTGTAGTTACTGATGAGGAACAGGTTGTTGCAGATTTATCTCTCTCTCTTAGATAACTGATAAAGCTGGTGATCGAATAAGTACCTCTGAAATTGTGATTGAACTTCTGCTTTCTCATGTTGCTGGCTCCAGCATTATCTTAATGTGATAAAAATTTTTTATGTGAAACTTGTGGTTCTTCAGGGATTAATATTTTCCACAAGTCCGTGCTTTTCTTGGATGATCTTGTAGTTTGTAATTTGGCATTTACTTACACAGTGTTTTCTGTTTTCTAGATAAAATTGAAGAATACAGAAGTAAATTCTCTACTTTTCACATGTCCTACTCCGAGACTAACATCAAAGATCTCCTTGCAAAAGCAAAGCTGAATGTGTCCAATAATAGTAAGAGAATTTTGCAAGAGATACAACTGCTTCTATCTTCCTCTCATACAAACAAGTTCTGAATGCAAAGGTAGTTTTTGTGTTTGTTTGATTGTTTTCTCTTCTGTGCAGAATAATGAATTTATGACTCTGTATTTCTCACCTGCTCATTTTTCCGCATTTCTTGTGTATAAAATTTAAAACTGATCAAATATTAAATATCTGACCTACAGGTTGTTCACAATGGCAGAAGTATTTGACTTTGTCCCATGGTGCACTGAATAGTCCCAGTCAAATAATATTGCCTATAACATCCTGGCATTAGACAAGTATGCCTGTGATATTAAAAAATGTCAAAGTCTTCGCAGCTGTCCTGTGTTTAATTTACTAGTGTTTTCCTGTGTTTTCTTGTGTTCAGACTGAGTTTAAAGAATTATGAAATTGAATCTGAGCTCAAGAAAAGAAAAAATGTTTTAGTGAGAGGTTGGTCAGAAACTGAAACAGGTTGCCCAGACAACCTGTGGACTCTCCATCTGTGGAGATACTGAAACCCCAATCAGACAAGGTTCTGGACAGCCTGTTTGAGCTGACCCTGTTTATGCAGTGGGTTGGATTACATGATCTCAAGAGAGCCTGTCAAACATAAACAATTCTGTGTGATTATGTGTAACCAGGTTGGTAAATCAGCAACAGCATTACAAGAAAAATGCTATTTCATTAAACTCAGAATCATTTCTCTTGAACGAGTTCCAGTTGGAATTCAGGCATCTTCGTTGTGGTATGTAGATGCGCTTAAGCTAGTACTCCATGGATTTTGGCTTACGCATGTTTGCTTGCCAGATCAGTGGTAAGGAGTATCCAAACACTATGAAAACAAAGGTTTTGTTGGCAATGAGTTGTCAACACACACACAGAGACAGGCAGATGCGCAGCTTGCCACAACAGAGAACCATTTTGCAAATCCTTATGCATTTGATAACTGACATGCTAAACACCTTCAATGCTGTTTTGCAATGGAACTGCATATTCTCCACATGGTTTGCTGAGCCAAGACCAAAAAGGGCTTGTACCTCTGTCACCTATACCAGCAAGGACAGATCAGGATACAATTTTTTTGAAAGTCTGGTAAGAAAAGAAAAGCACCTCCTATATTTTTACCAGGAGCTGTAAGTCAAGGCAACCACACTGTCAGTGTATGAGTCCATACTTTAGGATAGCTTCACCTTTGTTGGTCACAGCATACAATTAGTCAGGGGAAAAAATATCTAGGAATGAAAATGGGAAACTTGAATGCACCGACATCTGTACTTCCCCCGACCAGTATGTTTATTTTCTTTATAGCTAAACCAGGTAGAAATAAATGAGGCTTAAAAAGAGTTGCAAAGTGTGTATGTCTAACCTACTGCAGTCACACATCCACTTAATCAAGTTTTACATTTCCTCTGGGGATTAAAATACCTCCTCCCAACTTTTCACAATATGTGGTGTTTGTCCTCATGATGTGGGCATTGAGTAAGACGTGCAAGACACAGATTTCTGTATGTATTGCCTTTGGGTAGGACCTTATGCATTCCATTTATGTGCCTAAAATATCATTCTCAAGAACCAGCATTTAAATCTGCCTAGACAAGTTTTGATGAAGTTTGTTCTTTAGCTTTTTCATCTAAACTGTATGAGCTCAGTTCTTCCATGCAATGTATTGGGGCAGAGTTCAAACGTGAGACTGTTATCAAGCTATAAGACATTGGTCTCTGTTTTCTTACTCGGGAGACATTTAGAATCACAAAATCATGGAATCATAGCATAGATTAGGTTTGGGCTGAAGGTCATATATCCCTGCTTAAAGAAGGGCAACAGGTGAAGGGACATGATCATAGAATCATAGAATGATAAAGGTCTGAAAAGACCTCCAAGATCATCTGGTCCCCTACCACCACCATCACCCACTAAATCATGTCCTTAAGCACCACATCCAACCTTTCCTTAAACACTCCCAGGGACGGTGTTTAAGCGACAAATGAGTCCCAGCACTCATTTCCAGGGACTATCAGAACCAAGGAAACACAACTGGGATCCCTGGTCAGGTTTCCTAGGACTTGCACTAAGAGTGTTTCAAATCTCATTTTTTCCAAAATTTGAGTGAAAGAAATGTTTACCAGTGATTACCAGGGTTCTCCAACGTGTTTGCATAAGAATTTCAAAAAAGCTGCAATGAATGTGATCAAAGATGCATTTAAACTACTGTTCTGTCTTCAAGAGGGACAAAAATGTATGCTCAGGAAGAATGTGACAAACCCTCATGAATACTCTGCTTTCCTCTGATTACTCTCCCAATCTCCAATCATTTGCAGATCAGGGATAGTATAAGCCAGATGTGGTTTCTATTTTTCAGTAATAATTAGATGATTTTTTTCTTTTCCATGAGCTCCGGGGGGAATATGCTGTCACCCTGGTGTCAGGCTGCTGGGTGTGCCCTACTCTCATGTCAGTACAGGATGGCAGTAGGGAGCACAGCTGTGGGGGGTATGCCCAAGTTGAAGAGTAGCTTCACCTGGTGGCAGAGACTGGGGAGGAAGTGGGCAGTCTGAGGAGCATCAGAGAGAAAAAGAGATTGACTTGGGGGGGGGGAGGGGGGTAGTACTCAGCCAGCCACTACACAAGAAATGAAGACTCCCCTACCCCCTTGCCACTAGGCAGAGGAATGTGACCTAAGAACCAGGTGAGTGGAAGCAGGTTCTTGTTCAGCACAGCAGGTGAACCCCCCTGTTGCCTACCTCACCTTCCCAGGTGCCCCTACACAACAGTTATGAGGCTCTGGAACTTAATGGGCAAGCAAATGGCAATGTGGACAAAGGTCCATCCACACTGGGGGAGTTGCCAAGGGCAAGTCAATCTATGCCCCACATCACAACAACTCCCACCAAGAAAAAAAAAGAAGGGTTATTGTCATAGGGGACTCCCTTCTGAAGGGAATGGAAGGCCTAATTTGCCATCCAGACTTGGAAAGCCACTCACCTGGTACATCCCGCTGATTATTACCCTTTATTGGTTTTTCATGTTGGCACTGATAAGATAGAAAAGAGAAGACCAAAAGTGACCCAAAGGGACTTTAGGGCTTTGAGGCAATTGGTTGAAGGATCAGGTGCACACAAAAGAGCAAAAGCAAGAGGACTCAAGTCAAGATATAGACAGTTTAATAAATGAAGAAAAGAGAGGAAAAAACAAATAATGCATAGGCAATCAGTTCTGATGCAAAGGCACTCACCATCTCCTACAAGTAACATGATGCCCATCCAATCTCTAAGCAATGCCTTCTTTGGAAGACAATGCCCCCTACCCCAGCCTCACCTTGCCCTAGATTCCCCCTCCCCCTGCCCTGCCCTTCCCTTCCCTCCCTTCTCCTCTCCCCTCCCTTTCTCCTTTTCATATTTTATTTTTAGCATTGTATTAATGATACTGAATATCCTTTCAGACAGTTTAGGTCACTAATCCTGGCTGCTTCCCTGACCAACTTTTTGCTCACTCCCAGTAGTATGGGGAAGTTCACATCCTGAAGATGATGGGCTCTACCAAGCAACCTAAGAGGGAATTTGCTGCTTCCAGATATTCATCCAGATGGATCTCTGCAAGTAGAGAGAAAAGGTAGAGGATGAACACAACTCAGAAAGGGAAGACAGTGTGTACTGACAGTCTCATAGACTGCCACACAGGAGCACAGGGAAAGAAGAACATGGGTGTTTGCTGTGCAAGTTTGTGGGAAATGCCTAGAGTATGACTCCTCCCAGCAAAATCTACTTACCAGTTTGGTCCCGTAGCCACCTACAAGACTTGGCCTCCAGAAGTTCTGACCAAGATACCCTCCATTTATACTGGTGCAACCAGACTAAGGCCAACACTGTGGCCCAGGCAGTCGGCTTCACATGCTATGGAGGAAAATGGAACAGTCAGGGGGAAAAGAAAGACCAAACCTAAAATAGCACAAAGCTTTGGACAAATCTTTGCCTGAAAGGAGGACTTCTATACACACACACAAACTCTCTGAGCTTCTGAAATCCTCAGTGCCAGAAAGTTCCCAGATACCTGTGTTGATTACATCTCTCCTTTCTACAAGCAGACAGCCTCAATATCCTGATTATTCTGATCTTCTCCTGCTGGTTCAGCTCAGACTGGAAACTTGGAGAAGATAAAAGTTCAGCTCATGATATTTCCCCCCACCCGCCCCTGATCTGCTTACCTTACTGGGCCTTTGGCCCTTAACTTCAGCCTTGCTGAGCCCCAAGGCTAAGGTCAGGGCTGAGGTCAGGTCCCATGAGCCATTTGCTTTCTAGAGTGCCACTACTGCCCTGAGACTGGAGAAGTCACACAGTCTTGTTGACAATGGTGAAATTTTCCAGTCCCAACTTATGTGAAATGGTGGTGGTTCCTCCATCACCAGCTCTTCAGGAGGAGATTCCTGCTCTGGAAGACAGAAATATTCACATAGCTCCTATGAAATAAGCAATGGTTAGTAACCTTAAATTCTGCCTTCTCCAGATATCCTCAACTGTCCTACATCCTTCCTGGGCTTTCCAAAGTTTTCCCAGACCTCCAAAGGCATCCTGCACTTTTCCAGAACTCCCAGAGCACCCTCAAATTTTCCCAGTCCCTCACAGGTATCCTGACACTGCTGATCTTATAGGTCTTTTCCAACCTAAATGATTCTATGATCATTAAAGGTTCCTTCCAATCCAAACCATTCTATGATTCTATAGCATTTTAAACCCCGCTTCATCCTTCTCCACCATCAATTCTTGAACCCAGTCTCATCATGAGCTGCTCCTTTCCACATTCTGGGATATAAGACTTCTTTGAAGCTACAACAGCACTGTAATACATGAGTGTGAAGGTGAGGAGGGTCAAGCACAGACCATAGGATATTAATGTTCTAGGCATGGCCGAGTTCTGCAGCAGAATTAACAGCTTTTATGGGCAGAAGAAGTATTAGGGAACAAAGAAGTTGGGGGCAGAACTAGGGATCATGTAAAGCTAGCCTAAATGTATACAATGTAATTTAGTTTGGCAGGAATCTCTGGAGGTCATCTAGTCCAATGCCATAATTCAAGGAAGTTTTCATTTCGATCAGCTTACCCAGGAACTTATCATGAACATCTCCAAGGTTGAGGATTCCAACAGTTCTTGGTTATTATGATTTAAAACAAAACAAAACAAAAACTTCCTTATACCCATTCAATATTTCCCTTGTTCCAACTTGTATCAATTGCCTCTTATCCTAATGCCATGTACCTCCAAGTCTCTGTATTCTTTGGATCTTCCTCCAATCAGGTAGTTGTAGACAAAAATAAAGTATCCTTAATAACAAAACGAGTTCCTTCAACTTCTTTTTGCATGCCATGTAGTTCAGCCCCCTCATTTTAGTTGCCTTCCTCTAGATTCATTCTAGTATATCAATGCCTTTATCGTAATGAGAGAGTTTCCAGTAATTCACATGCCTTTCCTTTCTGTTTGGACACTAGAGTCAGGCTCAGCTGACTCAGCTTGTGACTCAGTCACAAGCCTCCAGCTTTCTCCATTCTGACTGTGAATTCCAGATGTCCTTGCTTCAGGTCACTCAAAATCTTCTCTCTGCAGACTTTCCACAAAGACCACAGCAATCTCCTCTCCATTCACCCTGATGGTGTGGAGTGTGCTCATTACTTTTAGTTCCTTCAATTAGCAGCTCCAGGCCTTGTCTAGAGTACAACTCTCACAGAGGAGGGCACTTCTGCCCCAGCACCAGAGAGAAGCACCAGCCTCTCTCTTCAGCTCAGGACCTAGACAGCAGACTCTTCCTTTCATGCTCTGTCTGGACTGAGGCTTCCAATGCACTATGGGAAAATTTGCTTTGCCTATTTCTCCATCCGTCACCAGCACAGTGATAATCAGGAAGTCTGGTGAGAAAATAAATACTGAACGGAGAGTTTAACTGTTACGCAACACATCAGAGGATCCACAGTTGAGAATTTTCTACTTACCTTTATGGGGGGATGAGAGCTTGGTCAGTACTACAGCATCAGAGGCTTTGGGATGAAGCATCTCAAGACAGAACTGGAACTTTTGGACCATCCAAAACTTGGTGGAGTTGAACCACACAGGCCTGAAGCCACACCAGAGAAGCTGGCAGGGAACCAGGTTGTGAGAGGGAGGAAGCAGCATAGGGGAGTCTAGAGGCAAAGAATCTGAGAGAGAGGCAGGAAGATGGGGAGTGAGGGTTAGACTAATATATTTAAGAGAGAGGCAAAAGGTTGTTCAGGCCCACAGGCTATGGGGCTGGTGATGGTGAGGAGGCATCAGACCAGCAAGTTCCACTTTCCCCTTACAATCCTATCCCCGCTATTCTTGGCCTTACCGTGGTGCCAGGTATCCATCAGTTCCATGCGTACAGCTATTCTGGATGTGAAGGGGGATTGGACCCCCAGGCTGAGGCTGAACGTAACTGCATTCTGCCAGATGCCCTTCTCTGACCTGCTTGTCCCATCCCGGGACAGTTTCCACAGCAGATGCATCATGGCCATACGGTGCACAGGCAGCCTGCAGAGAAAGGGGGTTAGTCCTTGTTTCCACTGTGGGTAGGGGGATGAGATCATAGAATCATAGAACAATCAAGGTTGGAAAAGACCTCCAAGATCATCTGGTCCAACCATCCCCCTACCACCAATATCGCCCACTAAATCATGTCCTTAAGCACCACGTCCAACCTTTCATTAAAAACCCCCAGGGACAGTGACGCCGCCACCTTCCTGGGCAACCCGTCCCAATGCCTGACTACTCTTTCTGAGAAGAAATGTCTCCTCACTTCCAACCTAAACCTTCCCTAGTGCAACTTGAGGCCGTTCCCTCTTGTCCTATCACTGGTTATCTGCAAGAAGAGGCCAACACCCAGCTCCCCACAGCTTCCTTTCAGGTAGCTGTAGAGAAGCAGTAAGATCTCCCCTGAGCCTCCTCTTCTTCAGACTAAACAACCCTAGTTCCCTCAGCTGCTCCTCATAAGACTTGTGCTCCAGACCCTTCACCAGCTTTGTAGCCCTTCTCTGGACATGCTCCAGGGTCTCAATGTCCTTCTTGTAGTGAGGAGCCCAACACCGAACACTATTCAAGGTGTGGCCTCACCAGAGCAGAATACAGATCACATCCCTGGTCCCACTGGCTACACTATTCCTGATACAAGTGAGGATGCCAGTGGCCTTCTTGGCCACCTGGGCACACTGCTGGCTCATGGTCAGGCGAGTATCAATCGGCACACTCAGATCCTTTTCTTCTGCACAGCTTTTGAACCACTCTGCCCCAAGCCTGTAATATTGCATGAGGTTGTTGGGACCAAAGTGCAGGACCCACCATTTAGACTTGTTGAACGTCATCCCATTATCCTCTGCCCATTGATCTGACCTGTCCAGGTCTCTCTGCAGGGCCTTCCTGCCCTGCAGCAGATTGTTGCTTCCCCCCAGCTTGGTGTTGTCTGCAGACTTACTGAGGGTGCACTTAATTCCCTCATCCAAATCATTAATAAAGATATTAAAGAGGATGGGCCCCAACACTGACCCCCGGGGAACATCACTGGTGACCAGTCGCCAGCTGGATTTCAATCTATTCACCACCACTCTCTGGGCCCAGCCGTCCAGCCAGTTTTTAACCCAGCAAAAAGCATACCTGTCCAAGCCATGGGCTTCCACCTTCTCCAGGAGAATATTGTGGGAGACCATGTCAAAGGCCTTGCTGAAGTCTAGGTAGAAAACGTCAACTGCGTTTCCCTCAGCCAAGGCTGATGTGGAGTAGCAGCAGGAGTAAAGATGAGGGGGCAGTGGGGCAATGGTCACCCAAATCCTCTCCCCATGTCAAGGCAGAGGAGATAAGTTGGGAGCACTGGAAACCTATATTGTCTTCCCATCTCAAGGTATGCAAGCAAAGGACACCTGTTGTCCCTCCTTGAGACCTTGATAATGTCCCTTTGTCTTTGTGGGCTACTGTGTTATCCTCTCACCTGTCATCTGCTGATGGGAACAGTAAGAACCTGAGTGTGTAATTGAAGGACTGGCTGCCTACAAGGTACTTTAGGGTCACAGCTGCCACATCTGCCTCTGGATCCTGGGGACACAAGGGAAAGAGTCAGACAGAAAAGTTTATCTGCAAAGCACAGGGAGGTTGGCCACTTAGCTTCCATCTCTGCTCTGCTAAAGTAGTAGATAGATGTCTGTAGTTGGAGCAGAGGCAGTGGCATCTCGGAGGGAAAAAACAGGGTTCACAGAGACATAACACTGGTCTTTCCCAGGTCTAGTAGAGGTCAACGACTCCCTGTGTTGAGAACATGAAACTGGGAGTGTTTCCTATACCTTCCAGAAAGCCTTGCTCCTGGATCTGATCTCTCACCTGTGCTTGTCCATGGATCTGGGCATAGATGATGCTCTGATGTCCCTGGAAGATTGACTCGGGAGCTTTTCTAATCATTGTCACCTCCAGGCCTGGTGGAAGGTCCCAGTGCAGTGAGATCTCACTTGCCAGAGGCTTCAGGGCCTGCTGCAGGCATTTCACTGCCTGGTGAGGGGACACAGAGAGCACAGACTGCTGGAGGGGGTCTCTGAGTTGGCGTGGATGATGGCATTTGGATTGCCTTGCATATCTAGGAGAACCATTGGAAGTGCTGTATAGAGCAGTGGGAGTGGGAGTGCTGGAAGCACAGGCGCCTGGGGAGTTACCTCAGATGTCATGTCCAGTTTGGAGTGGATGCACACACATTCACCCTTTGTCTCCAGGGAAATGGCCTGGCAAAGGTTGAAGCTGTCACAGCTGTTAACAGGAAAACAGAAACACCTGTACAGGAAAAGAGAGAAAGGTTAGAGAGTGGACAAAGGTGAGAGGTAAGAATGGCAAGATTGGTATAAAGGAAAGGTAAGACTGTTTTTAATTGTAGGAATGAAACTGTGATTCAGCTTTCTCTCACCCTGGAGTGAGAGAGTTTGCCTGCTGTGTAGGGAGAGGTTAAACTGGTTTGGGGTATAGAGGTCATGGGAATGGATTTTGGGCCCTCAGGGCATACTGAGGTATTGCATGGTGAGGGGAAAAAGAAAAGTGCTGAGAACAGCCTGGAAAAATTGTGAGAGAAGGCCCACTACAAGAAGAGTATAGGCAGTCTTAGTGAGGTAAGGAAAGTGTGTGTGGAGGTCATTGCTGAAGTCCCATCAAAGGGAAGATGTAGGACAGACTAGGCCCTGAGAGAATTTTTGAAAGACTGACAGTCAGGGTGAGTGACCATGTTGGGGGACAGGAACAGGGCTCCCCCATTACCGTTGGTCATCACGGTAGCGGTGGACCTCAGCCATGATAGCTTCCTCTTCACTGGAGATCTTCCTCTGGATGAATATGAAGAGCTGAGGCGGAGAGGAGGGGAAACAAAGATTTTTAGGGCTGTGAACCCTCACAGAGGAAAGACACTCTCCTAAAATGCAGGCAGCCTTACCCTCTTCCACCTTGAAAGAGGGAGAGAAAGAGATTGTGTGTTTCCTTTCAGGAACACCAAGACATCTGTTAGTACAAAGTGGCATGCCACAAGGAATATCCACTTTCTCCAAAGGCAAATTCCACAGAAGCCCTCCTAAGCTGCCCACCCCAATGATGGTGTCACGTTCTGACATTAGAATGCCCCCCTACATGGCAACTCTCAATGCAAGCGCCAGCAGCATGACTCATGATGCATACTGAAATCTGCCTTTGCCCCACTGTTTACATTCTTTCACTTCCCCATTACACTTTGTGCCCTGATACCTGGCGGGGATGCTCATGAAGGAGTGGTGTGCTGTAGATTGACTTTAGGAGGCCCAAGAGGTCACAGCCCCCTAGATCAGGGCAGATGGAAGAGAGGCGTCTCACAGCATTGTCCATGCTTTCTTGCGTGTATTCCACACTTTGCCTATGGGAGAGCAAGCAGAATGTCAGAGGGAGAGAACCCAGTCCACAGCTATCCCCACATGACCACTTCCCAGGAAAGCCCTATCTCACTACCAGTGTTCTAGAAGCAGCCTGAAAGGAGAACGTACTCTATCAGTGCCTCTAACAGATCCAACCCAGCAGCTGCTATCCAGCTAGAGCTTGTCCCTAGTTTCACTTAGAAGAGTCATACTCAACTTGCCCCTTGGCCCTGCCCCAACATCACCCCCAACTCACGGATAGAAGGCTTTGAAAGTGGCCCCAAAACTGTAGATGTTGAAATAGCAGCCCACAGGCAAACTCTTGAGGAGGAAGAGCAGTGTGTTCTAGGGACAGACAGAACGATGGGAAGAGCTTAGATGGGAAAGCTAGGCAGAACATCCACTCCCACGAAGCAGCTTGCCTCTATCCCCACCACCTGAGCAGAAGTATTGTGAAAAGTCCACACTGAAGACCTCCTCAGATGGTACCTGTGCATCCTGGAAGAGGCTGCAGTCTATGAGAAAGAGGAATTCCCCAAGTTGGCCTGTACTGGGCACCACTTCAGGAATGCTGGGCTTCAGTGTCACCATCACCACAGGGTCTCCCAGCAGGGATCCTGGAGCGTGGGGGAGAAGCAAGGAGGATTTTTAGGTTGGAACCCCCTTCTCTGTCTCTTTGCTTTTGTCCTACATATTGCCCTTAGCTCCAACCTATGATATTAACTTAGAAGGAGCTGCTGACTCCCTCAAGGATAGAGAGGCCTTTCAAAGAGATCTTAACAAATTAGAGGGCTAGGCAATCACCAACAACATGACCTTTAACAAGACCAAGTGCCAAATTCTAGATGGGTCTAGAGGGGGAGACTTATGAGGAGCAGCTGAAGTCACTTGGCTGGTTTGTTCTAGAGAAGAGTAGACTGAGGGGAGACCTCTCTGTGGCCTACAGCTTCCTCATGAAGGGGAGTAGAGGAGAAAGTGCAGATCTCTTCTCTTTGGTGACCAATGGCAGGACCTGGGGGAATAGTATGAAGCTGTGTCCAGAGAGGTTCAGATTGGATATTAGGAAAGGGTTCTTCACTGAGAGAGCAATTGGGCACTGGAACAGGCTGCCCTGGGAAGCGGTCATAGCACCATGCCTGTTGGACTTTGAGAAGCATTTGGAAAATTCTCTTAGGCATATGGTTTAATCTTAGGTAATCCTGAGTGAAACCATGAGTTGGACTTCATGATCCAAGTGGGACCCTTCCAACTTGTGATATTCTGTGATTCTCTAATTTGATGAAGCTATTGCCTGAAAATTCCTCAGATTTCCCCAGTCTCCCTGGTGCCCAGTTCTGCCATCCACACTCACCAGGTGCAGCTTTGGGATCTCTGCTCTCCACCACAGCACTGAGATTGTGAGGCCCTTTATAATACACAAGCAATTGCAAATCATCAAAGTGCCAGGGTGTTGATTTCAAGGAAACCTGAGGACAAGTAGGGTGTGGGGAGGAAAGGGAACCAAATAGAAGGACCAAGGAGTCCTTAGTATCATCAGTACATCACAGACCCTTCCCTACTTTGCCACTTTGGGACTCTGGCATCTGACAGGGCCATACCTCAGCAGATGTCTGATCTGGAGCTGTGTATTGCAGAGGGGTGTGGCTGCTGTTAATGTCTACATGAGACACACCGCAGGCTGACTGCAGGCAGATTCTAAAGTGCAGGTTTTCCAGTATCTCGTCCTCAGAAATCTGCCAGCCTGTAGGGACAAAAAGATGTGAGAAAGTGAAAGGAGAGAATGTAGGGCAGCAGACAGTGATTGTGGAGTACTATCTGTCATGGGTGGTGGTGGTGGGTCAGATGTGGAATCTGAGATTTTCTCACTGCAATGCTTGTATGGGGGAATCTGTAGTCTCACAGTGTGGACTGTATAGGAATTTCTTTTGCTGTGGAATATGTGGGGAGACTTGGGGGGCTTCTGGCTGTGAGGTATGAGGAGTTATTTTCAGATGCTATGGGGTCCTGCCCCACAGAGATGGTGAGGAGGAGTGTGCTCCTCCCTGGTATAGGCACCCGTGGGCTCACTCACTAAAGCGCATATGTCGGGGGAAAAGGTCTTGTGGCCAGCAAAACAAGGCAGCTCCATCAGTATGCAGCGGCAGCTCCTGGATATAGCACAGGTTGATGGCCACATCCCTGTTAGGAGGCAGGGTCCCCAAGAAACAGACAAACACTGGACCCCAAATATTTGGCTGATCTTGCAGGTATCTCAAATTCTCCATGCCTGAAGTGGCTTTGTGCAGCTTCTGGGCCTACCACAAAGCGAGAAAAATGTGTTACTGAGGTCACAGCAGAATTTTATTCTCTCACTTCCACACTTCACTTCAACCTGAACCCCTCTCCCTGCCCTATCAATCCCCCATCCCCACTCCCCCCCAAAGAATCAGAGTACCTCCTCCTTGTCCCAGAGCATTGCTTCAATACGGGTGTCCCCCATGGTAGCATAGAAGGTGTATACAACAGTGTCAGGGTCCACAGGAAAGACAAACATGATCTCCTCAGAGACTTGCTGCTTATTGCGGAAAAACAGCTTAGACTCCACATCAGCCACAAAGTCCTGGATGGTTACATTTACTGCCACAGATTCCAGCTGTATTTCTTGATATATTGAAAAGAACCATATTCCCCTGTCAAATAATCCTGAGGAAGACATAACAGTTGTCAGACTCACTGGTTGACTGTAGAGTATTTTACATTTAAAGTGTCTGCTAGCAACAGGCAACATTTGTGTGTCCAAACTTGCCACAGAAATACAATTTGCAAAAGCTGACAAACAGCAATTAAAGGTCCCTAAGGCTGCCAGTATGTGTCACTTGGACCACATTTCCTCATCTCTCTAAGCCCCGTACTGTCTCGCATAGACCTCAGATCACCTAATTGTTCCATGCTTCACCTTAATTCAGACCTATCATGGCACTGTGAGGAGTCTGTCCTTCAATATATGGAATGAGATAGCCCCACAACAAGCTTCATGCAAATGGCAGGAAGTTCTCTGCAGCTCCTCAAACCTTCATACCGTATCTCAGAGACAAGAAGCAAGTCCTACTTCCTGTTTTGAGACTAATGTTCCAGAGAGATTAACTTAAGTGCATATACGACTCATTTTGCACTACTGAAAAGGAAGGAGGGACCCTAGCATAACATAAAAGGTAGTCACAGGAGGTCCACATCATCACCCCATTTCTTGATGGCTTCCCTGGAAAGCCCTGAGCACTATGGGTGAAATGAATCACATGTACAGCAACCTCTTTTTTCCTATGTAACTCAGAAAAAGTAAATACTGACTACAGGGCATGCCTCTGAGTTCCCAGAACACAAAGAAATGTGCTTCCCTCTCAACCATTCAAGAAATCAGTTCCTTTCCACATTGCTTTCCCAGTAAAAATCCTCCCCACTGTTCACAGACACCATACTCCTGGCCCCAACTCACCCCTGTAACATACGATGCTTTCTCAGCATGCCACTTGGCCTCATCTTGACTTGAAGGTTGAAGACAGGTTCTGTGTGGGAAAGAGCATAAAGTGAGTTATGAGGACCTCATGAAAGAAACTCAGCACCTCCATCTTCCCTTCCTCTAAGACAGGAAGCTCCCACCAGCATACATGGCCAAGATGACTCTTGCTTCCTCATACCCTTATCTCAAGACTGTTTTTCACTAGCCTGGTAGTAGATTGGTAGGAGAGAGGCCTGCAATAGGAACTGCAGATGTCCAAAAAATCTGTTGGCTCAAGGGGTGTGTGTGTGTGCTTAATTTACACTAGACAGGGAAGGGAAGGTAGCAGAAATAATGGTCAGAGACTGAGAAACAAGGCAGAGCATGGGTTTGGGCCTGAGCGATGGCAACTGCACATGGAGGAAACCAGCATCAATGATGACAGGAAGAAATGGACAGAGGAGGGGTGGACAAAGAGCAGATGAAACATAGTCTGGGCAGATGGGTGGATGCATACATGGATTTGTGGGAGGAGAGTGCCAAAGCTGTTGGTTGAAGAGGGCAGTATTTAGTGGCAGCAGGAGTGAATGGCAGAAAAATATGAATGTATGGGAAGTTGGGCAGGAGGATGGAATTTGTAGTTGGATGCAAGGATGGCCATCCAGGCCAGTGGGGGGAAGATGAGTTTGTGGTGGTTTTACCCAGCTGGACAGCTAAGCTCCACCTCAACTGCTCTCTCACTACCCCTCCTCAAAGGGAAAGAGGGAGAACATAAGATGAAAAGGGCCTAAGGGCTGAGATAAGGACACGGCAATCATTCAGTAATTATTGTGACAGGCAAAACAGACTCAGCATAGGTAGGCTAGAGAAATTTATGACCTATTACTAACAAAACAGAGGAATGAGAAACTAAAAAAAAAAAAAAAATACCTTCCCCTCATCCACCCTCTTCCAACTCCTCCACCTGAGTGGCGCAGGGGAATGGGGAAATGGGGGCAGCGGTCAGTATATAGCACTTCATCTCTGCCACTCCTTCACAGTCACTCTGTCCCTGCTCCACATGGGGTCCCTCACATGGGATGCCATCCTTCCTGAACTGATCCTGTGTGGGCTTCCCACAGGCAGCAGCTCCTCAATGGTAGGACATGGTTGCCAGCTAGCAGCACTAAGAAGCTGCAAGAGAGCCAAAGAATCACAGAATCACAGAATCACAGAATTTCTAGGTTGGAAGTGACCTCAAGATCATCGAGTCCAACCTCTGATCTAACACTAACAGTCCCCACTAAACCATATCCCTAAGCTCTACATCTAAACGTCTTTTAAAGACTTCCAGGGATGGTGACTCCACCACTTCCCTGGGCAGCCTGTTCCAATGCCTCACAACCCTTTCGGTAAAGAAGTTCTTCCTAACATCTAACCTAAAACTCCCCTGGTGCAACTTTAGCCCATTCCCCCTCGTCCTGTCACCAGGCACGTGGGAGAACAGACCAACCCCCACCTCACTACAGCCTCCTTTAAGGTATCTGTAGAGAGCAATAAGGTCACCCCTGAGCCTCCTTTTCTCCAGAAACAGAGCTTAGCCAAACAGCCCTGAGCAGAGGTGGTCCAGTCCCCAGTCAGAAAGCTGACCAGCAGCCTGAGCATTGTGGTGGAAGTGTAGCAGGTCTCCAAGCTGGACAAATTCACCAGCACATCAGTTTGTGCAGATGCTGATCTGTCACCATCAGCAATGAAGGTTTTCCTAAGCACAGTCTGCAAAAAGAGAGGGAGGAGGAATCAAAGCACCTAGAATCAGGTGTCGCCCCTGAGCCTCCTTTTCTCCAGGCTGAACAAGCTCAGCTCCCTCAGCCGCTCCTCGTAGGACTTGTTCCCCAGACCCCTCACCATCTTCGGCGCCCTTCTTTGGACTCGCTTGAGCACCTCGATGTCCTTCTTGTAGCAAGGGGCCCAAAACTGAACACAGTACTTGAGATGTGGCCTCACCAGAGCCGAGTACAGGGGGACGATCACTTCCCTAGCCCTGCTGGTCACACTGCTTCTGATACAAGCCAGGATGCCGCTGGCCTTCTTGGCCACCTGAGCACACTGCTGGCTCATATTCAGCCGACTATCCACCATCACTCCCAGGTCCTTCTCTGCCTGGCAGATCTCCAACCACTCCTCTCCCAGCCTGTAGCTCTGCTTGGGGTTATTGCATCCCAGGTGCAGGACCCAGCACTTGGCCTTGTTGAACTTCATGCAGTTGGCCTCAGCCTATTGGTCCAGCCTATCCAGATCCTCCTGCAGAGCCTTCCTACCCTCAAGCAGATCGACACATGCGCATAGCTTGGTGTCATCTGCAAACTTACTGAGGGTGCACTCAATGCCCTTGTCCAGATCATTGATGAAGATATTAAAGAGGACCGGCCCCAGCACCGAGCCCTGGGGGACGCCACTAGTGACTGGCCTCCAACTGGACTTGACTCCATTTATCACAACTCTTTGGGCCCGGCTATCCAGCCAGTTTCTAACCCAACGAAGTGTGCGCCAGTCCAAGCCAAGAGCAGCCAGTTTCTTGAGGAGAATACTGTGGGAGACAGTGTCAAAAGCCTTGCTGAAGTCAAGGTAGACCACATCCACAGCCTTTCCCTCATCCACCCAGCGCGTCACTTTGTCATAGAAGGAGATCAGGTTCGTCAAGCAGGATCTGCCTTTCATAAACCCATGCTGACTGGGCTTGATCGCCTGCTTGCCCTGCAAGTGCCGCATGACGACTCTCAGGAGGATCTGCTCCATGAGCTTCCCTGGCACTGAGGTCAAACTCACAGGCCTGTAGTTTCCCGGGTCTGCCCTCCGGCCCTTCTTGTAGATGGGCGTCACGTTTGCTAGCCGCCAGTCGATTGGGACCTCCCCCGATTGCCAGGACTGCTGATAAATGATGGACAGTGGCTTGGCCAGCTCCTCTGCCAGTTCTCTCAGTACCCTTGGGTGGATCCCATCCGGCCCCATTGATTTGTGCACATCCAAGTACCATAGCAGGTCACCAACCAGTTTTTCGTGGATAGTGATGGCCACATTCTGCTCCCCATGCCCTTCCACCAGCTCAGGGTACTGGGTATCCAGAGAACAACTGGTATTGCCGCTAAAGACTGAGGCAAAGAAGGCATTGAGTACCTCCGCCTTTTCCTCATCTCTTGTAACTAAGTTTCCCCCCGCATCCAGTAAAGGATGGAGATTCTCCTTAGTCCTCCTTTTTGTGTTGATGTATTTATAAAAACGTTTTTTGTTATCTTTAATGGCAGTAGCCAGATTGAGTTCCAGATGAGCTTTGGCCTTCCTAATTTTGTCCCTGCACAGCCTTGCTACATCCTTAAAGTCCTCCCTAGTGGCCTGCCCACTTTTCCAAAGATTATAAACCCTCTTTTTTCTCCTAAGATCAAGCCACAATTCTCTGTTGAGCCAGGCTGGTCTTCTTCCCCGCTGGCTCGTCTTTGGGCACGTGGGGACAGACCGCTCCTGTGCCATTAAGATTTCCCTCTTGAAGAGCGCCCAGCCTTCCTGGACCCCTCTGCCCCTCAGAACCGCCTCCCAAGGGACTCCACCAACTAGTGTCCTGAGCAGCTCAAAGTCAGCCCTCCGAAAGTCCAATACAGCGGTTTTACTGGTCCCCTTCCTGGCCTCGCCAAGAATAGTGAACTCCACCATTTCGTGGTCACTCTGCCCAAGACAGCTCCCGACAATTACATCCTCCACCAGTCCTTCTCTGTGAAGAGAAGGTCTAGCGGGGCACCACCCCTGGTAGGTTCACTAAGCAGCTGCGTCAGGAAGCTATTTTCCACGCTCTCCAGAAACCTCCTAGACTGCTTTCTCAGGGCTGTGTTGTGCTTCCAGGATATGTCAGGAAAGTTGAAGTCCCCCACGAGTACAAGCGCTGAAGATTTTGCAACTTGTGTCAGCTGCCTGTAGAACTCATCATCCGTCTCTTCATCCTGGTTCGGCGGTCTATAGCAGACCCCGACCAGGACGCTAGCCTTGTTGTCCCTGCCGATCCTAACCCAAAGGGACTCGACCTTGTCATTCCCAGCCTCGAGTTCTACAACATCAAAAGACTCTCTAATATAGAGAGCCACACCACCACCCCTTCTGTGCTGCCTGTTCCTTCTGAAGAGCTTATAGCCAGGCATTGCAGCACTCCAGTCATGAGACTGGTCCCACCACGTCTCCGTGATGGCAACCAGGTCGTAGCCTGCCTGCTGCACGATGACTTCCAGCTCCTCCTGTTTGTTATCCATGCTGCGTGCATTGGTGTAGATGCACTTCAGCTGGGCCATTACCTTATCCTCCAGCCTTGCCTTTGTTCCCCCTGGCACAGCCCCAACTATCCTTGCTTCAGCCCCATCCCCCTTCTTACCTAGTTTAAAGCCCTCTCAATGAGCCCTGCCAGCTCCTGGCCCAGGATCCTTTTTCCCCTAAAAGATAGGGACCCGTCTGCGGCCATCAGGCCAGGTGCTGAGTAAAGTGCCCCATGGTTGAAAAACCCAAGATTTCTACGTTGACACCAGCCCCAGAGCCACGTGTTTAACAGGTGGGCTTTCCGTGTCCTCTCTGTACCCCTCCCTGCCACTGTAGGGATGGATGAAAACACCACCTGCACTCCCGCTCCATCCACTAACCGTCCCAGCCCCCTAAAGTTTCTTTTGATAGCCTTCAGGCTTCTCTCTTCAATGTTGTCACTGCCTGCCTGGACTATCAAAAGAGGATAATAATCAGAGTGGCGTACCAGGTTGGGAAGCTTCCTGGCAACGTCCCTGACCCTGGCCCCAGGGAGGCAGCAGACTTCCCTACGGGTAGGGTCAGGCCGACAAATAGGGCCCTCTGTTCCCCTAAGAATAGAGTCTCCAACAACAATAACCCTCCTGTCTTTCTTGATGGAGGCAGTCCTGAGGCGGGGAGTTGACCTCCTCGCCCTAGGCATCCTCCTGGGAACACTTGCTACCTCTTCCTCAGCTACTGGTCTGTCGAGCTCCAGGGCCTCAAACCTGTTGCGTAAGGGCACCTGGGAAGGTGGGGCCAGAAGGGGAGGGCATCGCCTGCGATGTCGAGCAGGGACCTGTTTCCATTCCTCCTCAACTCCCAGATCCCCTCCCTCTGCCCGACAGCAACAGGGCAGGGGGTCCACCCCCATTTGGGGTGTCTCACCCCGGTACCTCTCCTTGAGGCCCTACAGGGAGTTACTCCACAAGTCTATCTCCCGCTCACACTCCCTGATATCCCTCAACCTCTCCACCTCCTCCTTGAGCTCCGCCACCATGCGGATCAGGTCATCCACCTGCTCGCACCTCACGCACGCAGTTTCTCTGCCTCCCGCCGATGGCAGCAACAGGCTCAGACACTCCTTGCATCCGGTGACCTGAACCGCTGCATTTTTTAACGGGTAGTCGGTCTGGGTGTGTACCGACTTCCTGGAGAACGCACCGTGCCTGGTGGAGACCATTATCACCAAGCTAACGGCTGTCGTTAAGGCGGTGTTCGCATGGGCGGGGGGAACGCTCTGCCCTTCCTGCGCGCCCTGCCTGCGCGAACTGCCCCGCGCACTGCCGCGCCACTCCCTTCTGACGCGCCACGCCCTGTTTGCCCGTCCTGGTCGCCGCGCTCCTGGTCGCTCGCGCTCCCTAGAGGCAGCTTTTGAACGGCCAGGGAGGGGGCGCTGCTGGCTCCGCCTTCGCATCGTCAGCCCCCCTCACGAGGGCTGCCGGGTCCTGGCGGCTCCCTCAAGTAGGCTCGATGCCGGAAAAATTAGCCCTGCCTGGCCCGATCCCCCGCTCCGCTGCAGAACGCGTCTGCCCGGAGCCGATCGCCTCGGCAAAAAAAAATGGGGATGTGATTATCTATGCTAATCTATGCTATCCTCTTTCTATATGTCTCATATTTCTCTACTGTCCTACAACATAGAATGTCATTTTAAATGATATTTTACAGCATCTGAGTGTCCTTTTTAATGGGATCATAGTAAACCAGCAAATCCTGGTGCAAAACATTTGATGCAGGCATCAGATCCCAGTGAGAAATGCCTTTCTGGAAAAAGGAGGAAGACAGAATGAGTGCCCGGCTAGCCTGCATGAAAGTGTGGGGGCAGCTGCAAGGTATTTATTTGCTCAGGGGACTTCCCTGGTGCTTTTGGAAAGAGAAAAGGAAGTGCCTCAGTGTTCCAGTCCAGCTGAAGTATTAACTCATTTCAAGGAGTAAGGTGTAAGGAAGGAAAATTTGCACTGTGTTTGGTTGGTACCTAAGTGCTTGAAGAAGCCACAGGGATATTTGGAGCTAAAGTGGCTCTGCCTGAGCTGCCCGTGCAGGAGCACGTGGGTGACAGGTTGCAAACAGTGGGGAGGAAGGGCGGGGTGGCTTGGGCACCTCTGAGGTATGAGCTTCTTGTTGGGGAAAACGGGGATTGGAGACCTTGGTGACCCTGGGATGAGGAGTGGAGAGCGGAGTAGGTGGACAAGTATGGCAACGGCATTTCTATCTGGCCATTGGAGATGACGAAGGCAAAGGAGAGGGGCTGAAATGAAGCTTGGAGCACTGGGGCATCGTCCCTGCTTGCCTCTCCCCAGTCGATGAGGAAGAGGCATCTTGCTGAATTGTGTCCCACCTCCTTGCAAATGAGACCAGGCAAGGGGGGACCCCTCTGCAGCATGGCTCACAGTGAAGGCTGGGAGGCTGGGGCGTGCGGGGGTGGGAGGGATGAGTGTCTCCCACGTGCTCTGCTTGTAACACTGGGCAGATGGTGTAATAAGCAATGGGCTATGACTGTCCAACATACAGGAGCAGAAGTCAGCCTAATGCATGGAAATCCACCCCATTGCCCCAGGAGTAAACATGAATGTTAACACAAGCAGGGCGGGGGCGGGAAGGGGATGAACTGTCTTGCAAAGTCAGGGGATGAATTGTCAGGGGATGAACTGTCTTGCAAAGGTAGTGTCTCTAAATGGCCACCTCAGTTTCCCCTGCACCCACACAAGTACTTCAAACAAGTTCATCAGCTGGCCTTCCTGACGCTCTTCCCTGCCTTTGGTTTGCCAACATGCCTCATTGGGTCCAACAGGATACAGGTAGGGAGCCAATTTTGGAGCAGTGAAGAAGCCTTGGAAGAAGACATGGGCATCTTGGATCTTTCTTGTAGACATTGCTGAGCTTGCTTGAAGGCACACACCCACAGAGAATTGATTGCCAAAGCTGGAAATGGTTTGGGAATTGGTGAGCCTATATCCAGAGGTGGGGTGCTGTTTTGAGGACCACTTAGACCTCCTTGTTCCCCAATGCAAAGTCTATTTTAGTTGAGGGCTGGAGTCACCAAAGTGCACTAAGTTGCTCCCATCCTGCAGCAGTGGATTCTTGCTGCCAAGGAAATAGTAAGTTGGCACTGAAAATGACGGACAGGGTCCATCATTTTAAGATGGTGTTTGTACCATACTTTCTGTTGGCTTTTTGTTTCTGAGCTGTGGGAAAGAGATTTTAATTCCCCACTAGATGCACCATACAGAAGTTCTGCTGCTGGGCTTGCGGTTGCAATGTATGAACCTCATCCATGATCAAGTATTTGGGCTATGTTGAATGCATACAACTGAATGAAAAATAAGTAAAGAATATGGATCATAGCAGATGGAGCTATACTCTACTCATTGGCATCCAGTGACAGGATGAGAGGCAATGGGAACAAGGTAAAATACAGGAAATTCTGATTACATGTAAGAAAAACATTCTAACTTCAGAGGTAGTCAAACAATGGAACAGGTTGCCGAGAGGTGCTGTGGCGTCTCCATCCTTGAAGATGTTCAGAACTGAACTAGGCAAGACCCTCAGCCCGCTGCTGTAGTTGACTTGCTTTGAGTGAGTGAGTTGGACTAGAGATCTTAAAAGCTTCCTTCCAACTTCAGTAATTCTCTGTTTAAATGCTAGTAAGCATTGCAGTCCCACACATCTCTTGATGACTCAGACACTTTTGCAGCTGCCATCAGGATTTATGGGACTTCTACTTCCCCTCCTGACGGATTCCTGCTTGGCCATCCAAGGCTCTTTGGGTGCTTTGTCAGAAGTGAAAAACACACAAATGCTTAGCCTTAGAGCTTGGTACATTCCAGTAATCTTTTGTATGCATTAAACAATAAACAATTGTTTTATTCTTTTAAACAACATATTTTTGATAGCAGACTCTCAACACTGGCTAAATATACCTGAAAAAAGTGACCCAAAAAGAGGACCATGACAAGATCCTATGATTACTGGTGGGCCAGATATTGGTAGAATAAGCTGATAAGGTGTATATAAGGTAATATAACAACTCAAATCTGTGACCCACCTGGGAGGAGCATGTAAGGTTCTATTCTACTTGTTGGAGTTTCTGTCACCTGCCACCACAGAATGACAGTCTGTAATGTCTCCACACATCAGCTCTGACACATCAGCTTCCCCATGCAGTCCCATGAGTTAGGGTCAGTTTAAAACCCTTAGCTTTGACCAGGTGATCAACAATATCTATACTGCTAAACGTGGCAGATTATAGACCTACAATCATGCTTATCTCTAATATTTGTCCCTACAAGGCAACACACAAAGCTCAGAGGAGATGAATCCCAACAGAGGTTTCTTCTTTCCTGTTACGGTATTTTTTGTGCTTAGGTGAATTGATCAAATAATACATTTTGCTCTTGGAAGTAACACATTATTTACTCTTGGAAGACTAAATGATGTGTCTTGGTTTCTGGAGTTTGTTCAAAGAGAAACTTTGTGTGCTGTACAAAAATATGAGGCAGAAGAATTATGGGAAATCTGGCCAAGATGCCCTGATTTACCAGGTAAAATGGCACATACAGTCATCGCTTATGGACTTAGAGCATTCATTGACCGTGGATGAGACTGATTCCAGTTTCCTTCCCCCTCTGAGAAAGCTAGGGCTGTTTTCTTCCCTCCTCCTGAATGAATACTCTAATGTCCTGAAGTCACATATCTGCAATTGCTTCTACAAACCTCTCAGTCACTTTGCCAAAAGCTATTATTCATGGCATAAAGAACAAGTAGCAGAGAGATGCAAAATACAAATGACAGTATGGCCTGGGTAGCAAGATAATTGTCTAAGATGCATTGCAGTCTCTGCTACAGTAACTTTACTGTGTTCTCTTCTCTTCTCTTCTCTTCTCTTCTCTTCTCTTCTCTTCTCTTCTCTTCTCTTCTCTTCTCTTCTCTTCTCTTCTCTTCTCTTCTCTTCTCTTCTCTTCTCTTCTCTTCTCTTCTCTTCTCTTCTCTTCTCTTCTCTTCTCTTCTCTTCTCTTCTCTTCTCTTCTCTTCTCTTCTCTTCTCTTCTCTTCTCTTCTCTTCTCTTCTCTTCTCTTCTCTTCTCTTCTCTTCTCAAAACAAGTATTGGTTTTTCTTCTTCTCTTCCCTTTCCTCCCCTGTCAAATAATGAGATGCTCATTACCCAAACCCCAAGTGGTAAGATGAGGGGAAATGAACTCAAGCTGTGCCAGGGAAGGTTTACATTGGATATTAGGAGAAATTTACCTACCGCAAGGGTTGTGCATCATTGGAATAGGCTACCCAGGGAAGTGGTTGAGTCACCATTCTTGGAGGTCTTCAAGAAACGTGTAGATACAAAACTCAGTAGCATGGTTTAGTGGTGGACTTTAGTACTAAGTTAAAGGTTGGACTAGGTGATCTTAGAGGTCTTTTCCAACCTGAATGATTGTATGATCTATTACAAGATGTTGGGAGCATGTGGGGGGTGGAGAATTTTTGTTTATCTATGAAATAAAGAATATTTCTTTCATAAAGCAATAAAATTCAAAAAAAAAAAAAAAAGAAAAAAAAAAGAGAGAAATCTTCATCTCTAGCATCTGATACAAGGTGATGCATTATGAATACTGAATTAGTAAGTTTCATATACACTCATACTGGACAAAAGAAACAAAAACTTCCTGAGTGCACTTTGAGATACATCCAATTTCCTAGTGTTTCAAGTTGTCAGGACATTTAAAAACAGTTGAACATAAAAGAAACATACAATCCAAATATGCAGAGGAGAAGATTCCTTTCAAGCAGCATAAGTTTATATCTTACTCAGCTCAGCTATAATTTTGACTAGTGCTCCTTTCACTTCTTTGTTCCTCAGGCTGTATATCAAGGGGTTTAATGTAGGAATTATGACTGTGTAAAAGAGAGCTATGATTTTCTTAGTGTCTTGTGAATTATTGGTCTTGGGCTGTAAGTAAATCAAGGTCCCACTACCATAATATAGTGTTACAACAATTAGGTGTGAAAAACAGGTGGAGAAAGTCTTGCATCTTCCCTCTGCAGAGGAAATCTTCAGAATGCTGGAGATGATGCAGGCATAGGATACCAGGATGAGACAAAATGGTGTAAAGATGACCAGCACTGTGGCTGTAATTGTCTGCTTCTCATAGAAGGAGGTGTCAGTGCAGGAGAGCATAATGATTGGTGGAATATCACAGAAGAAGTAGTTAATCTTGTTGGGCCCACAAAATGGCAATGTGAACACCCAAACTGTCTGCACCACAGACACAACATTACCACTAGCACATGACAGCAGGACTAGGAAAAAACAAGCTCTGCTGTTCATGATGATTGCATATCTAAGGGGGTTGCATATGGCCACATAGCGGTCATAGGCCATGGCTGCCAACAGGTAGCATTCGGTAGCTCCTAAGAAAATCACAAAGTAGAGTTGTGTGGCACAGCCCACGTAGGAAATTCTCCTCTCCTCTGACAGGAAGTTTACTAACATCTTGGGAACAACAATGGATGCTGTAGAAACATCCAGGAAGGATAAGACCCGGAGGAAGAAGTACATGGGCATGTGGAGGTTGGGATGCACTGTGGCAATGAAGAAGAGAAGATTTCCAGTGATAGTGAATGTATAAATCAAGCAGAATGTGAAGAACAGCAAGTTCTGCAGTTCTGGGTGGTTGGACAGTCCAGAGAGGACAAATTCTGTCAGAAGAGTATGGTTTCCTAGTTCTGGTCTTTCTGTTGGCTTCATCTGGGAGGAAGCAAATGGACAGGGTGTCAGAGGAGTAGTCACTGCAATGAGATCAGAGCGTTTCAGCCAGTTACTGAAGCAAGGAGCCTCTGGGAATCCCTGGGGAGGCATTGGATTGAGGGTTACCACTCTGGAGGTGGCTTTGCTGAACAAAGAAGGCAATTGCTGTGTGTGCTGTAAGAGTGTAACACTGGTGTTCACTAAGTTTCATAGTGTGCGAGAGTGACCCAAACATACAACTATTAGTAGTTGGTATTTAAGGGTTTGCTTCATTACAGGCGTAGGGTTAATTGCCAAGAACATGTGCTCCCCCAGATGTCAGGTTAGTGGTCCCAAATGGTTCCATAGGAATTCCCTGCACTAAAGACAAAGCCCAGCTGACAACGAAAACACTGACAAACGGAAGAAAGGAAGAAAGGAAGGAAGGAAGGAAGGAAGGAAGGAAGGAAGGAAGGAAGGAAGGAAGGAAGGAAGGAAGGAAGGAAGGAAGGAAGGAAGGAAGGAAGGAAGGAAGGAAGGAAGGAAGAAAGAAAAAGGAATACAACAAAGCAAAACCAAGTAGCCTTTGTCTATTCTTTCTGTTAACAAAAGAAGGGATAATAAAGATACCCACAGAGAACACCAATAAGGCATAAAGAGTGAAGTTCAGTGCTGTCTGCCTCATTAGTCACATTGATTCATTATCCTGAAGAGTGCCTCTATGTGTGTGATGCAGATGGAGCACTATGCAGCACTGTGCCAACTGTGGCAGCTTCATGTTTTGTTACTGCCCAGAAGGGGAAACTGAGAGAAAGAGAGAGAAGAAATTAGACTGCCACAGCAGAACAAATGGTCATTAACTCTGCATTCTCCAGGCTCAAGTTCTGTTACCTAGGGGGGAACCCAACATTGGACTACACTAGTGAATCTCAAGGCACAAAATGTTCTTTGGTGGCAGAAGTGTATCCTTATATGGGGAGAGTGGTGCGGAAGTACATTTTCCACAATACATATAGGGACCTTGTCAAGAGACCACAACAAAAGAGAATAATACATTATCAAAACAAGAGCAATGCTCACAACCCTGTCATGATTCAGCCACCTTTTGTAAATACTTAATCCAATTTCTTTGTCTGCTGTATCTTACCCTTTTGCTGCCCTTTTGTCTGTGGTTTTTCCAACATGAACAAGGAAGTCAAAGTTGTGGATGTGGGAGCCACAGATGATTTTAATTTATATATAAAATAAGGGAACTCTTAACATCTTCAGGCATTTAAAAATCTAATGTATTTGAAGGGAATCTTTGTGGTTTTCATTGTTTCTATTGGGATGGAAATGAAAGAATAGTACATTACTGAAGTTCCAGTTTTGAGAGAGACCTCGATATAGCCTACTCAGAATAGAGAAGAACATTAAAAGTTACCCTTAGACTGGAAGGACATGTATTTACAATACTTTTCTTAACTTTTGAGGTCCAATTAGCTGAAGTAGAGTCTGCCTAAGCTCTTTGATCATTTACAAAGTTTTAACCTATTGCCTTGGTTTAGCTTTTAATTAAAGTTAATTAAACTCGTGGCAGTCATTGCTTTACTGATAGGTTAGTGTTTTATTACCTAATGAAAAACACCTGTGAAGAACAACTCTTACTTTGTGTACTTCTTTTTTAGTAACTATGAGGACTTACAAGTTTTGGTCTTAATACTTCCTTTTGGTCTTAGAACTTCCTTAGTACTTCCTTTGTATAATAACAATAGGCATTCTGAAGTAAGTGTCTTACCTTCGGCAGCTCTGCCGTACAGTGTCTCCAAAACGGGTTAGGTGATTTTCACTAGAAGAATTTCCTTTTTTTTTTCTTCTTACATTACGGACAGCATTGGACCGATGATGCCTACAGCCAGCTTACATTGCAGTGTCCCCTCACAAAGCTTACATTTTTGTTGGTTTGGTTTGGTTTGTTTCTTGGCCAAGAGAATATCTGAACTACCTCTGAGTCATCATTTACTCCGAGTTTAAGAAGACTCTCTTGAAATCTCTATTTCCCTTTTGGGTGGGATCTATTTCAGATGACTTTGGAACTGTAGAAGTTGGTTGATCTGAACTTGAGGCTCCCTCTGTAGACAATGGGAGGGAGCGAGCCAATTCCATACTTCTAATAGTAGATCAAATGCTATTTTGAGTGGCAAACTTCTCTTACTTGTCTGTAAAGGGGGATCAGAGTGACTTCTTCAGACTTAAGCATATCATGTTTTACATGTTTAATGCTATGAATTGTGCATCCTGAAAGAGTTGATGATCATTGTTAAGCAAGAGGGTGTGAAAAATAGCTGAAAACATCAAAAGATGTGTGATTCAAGTGATATAACTATGGGAGAGAAAGCTTTGTTTTAGCCCTACCTTAACCACTGATCTAGTCTGCTGTCTTTGTCTATTTGGACTGGATGCTTTTAGGGGCTGTAGCTGACATTTCATTCATTTCTAGCTAATTATTTTGAATCCTCCCCTCCCCTCTTTCCCTTCCCTTCCCTTCCCTTCCCTTCCCTTCCCTTCCCTTCCCTTCCCTTCCCTTCCCTTCCCTTCCCTTCCCTTCCCTTCCCTTCCCTTCCCTTCCCTTCCCTTCCCTTCCCTTCCCTTCCCTTCCCTTCCCTTCCCTTCCCTTCCCTTCCAAGGCAAAAAAAAACTTGAAAAGCAAGTTTTACAATGACACGTCACCCCCAGAAAGAACTGAGACATCAGAATTCATTTCTGAAACAACCTCAAAGACACCAGTATCAAAGACTACGGCATTGAGTGGGTATATCACATCCCCTGTCATGCACAAGCCTCTGGAAAAAATGGAAAAATACAATGGACTGTTAAAGACTACACTAAGAGCAATGGGTGCTGGGACATTCAAACATTGGAATATGCATTTGGAAAAAGCCACCTGCTCAGTCAACACTAGGAAATCTGCCAATTGATCTGACCCTGCCCCGTCAAAACTTTTATTTAACGTAGAATGGGATAAAGTCCCTGTAATGCACATACAAACAAAATAAGCAAGCAAACAACAACAACAAACTACATGCTGGCAAAGACAGTCTTGGTTATTCCTGCCTCAGGCAACAGCAAACCAAAGAAGAATGAATTTTGATGGAACCAAAGTGCAGCAATGATACAACTGAAGAAGTATCGTAGTATTGCACCAGAGCTGGTCTCTGCATGCAAAAATTTAACACCACACACCACCTCTTCTACCCTGAAAGACCCTTATGTCTGATGGAGCCCAAAGTCATGAAAGCTACAGCCCTTGCATAGAAGGCTGAACCACAGAGGGATAGGCCGTAGACCAAGGGATATCTGTGTGTATATATCAAAAGGCTGGAAAGGCGGTGATGATTAATGAGAATGTTTTGGAAACTCTGACACCTGACCATGACATAAATGGTATAGAATAAGAGGTGGATATTGCCTTGGTTTTGGCTAGGACAGAGTTAATTTTCTTCATAGTGGCTGCTATGGTGCCATGTTTTGGATGTAGGAGGAAAATAATGCTGATAAGACACTGGTGTTTCAGTTGTGGCTAAGCAGTTCTTACCCTAAGCCAAGGGCTTTTCAGCTTCTCATACTGCCCTGGTAGTGAGGAAGCTTAGAATCCACAAGAAATTGTGAGGGGATGCAGCCAGGACAGCTGACCCAAACTGAGCAGAGGTGTCTTCCATACCATATGACACCACACGGAGCAATAAAACTGCAGGGAGTTGACCAAGGGGGCTACCATTATCTGGAGACAGGTTTGGCATGAGTTGGGTGTTAGCGAGAAACTGTGTTGCATATCACTTGTTTTTTGTATTCTTCCCCCTCTCCCCCATTTTCTTTCCTATTAAACTGTCTTTATCTCAACCCATGAGTTTTATCTGTGTGGTACTTAGCTGCTGGCTGGGTTAAACCACAGCACACTGGCTGCCCAGGTCTCCAAGTACTCAGCGAAAAATCCTAAAATCTGAATAAGTCTGTGATGAACCTTTGCCTCTTCTGTGATGGAACACAGTTGCATAAACTAAATTAAACTAAACTAAATTGTGGTAAATACATGTATATTAAATGAGTAAGACTTTCCCATTCTTATGCAATAGCTTTGTTCTCTGTTCATCACTCCTTAATTTCCTGGACTACTATATTATTGTGATAACGATAAATTAACAATATTTCATGCAATGCATTGATCTGAACAAAGAATATTTCTTAAAAGAAAGTTTGGACATTTTGAAAATTTTGAAATAGAATATATATACTGCTCTCAAAAGCAATCAAAAATATTTTCATGCTTATTGTCAAGTCTTATGTTCTGCATTTTTTCACCTGATCACAAATAGTCCACATGAAAAGAAAATCAAAACAAAAACAAAGAAACAAACAAAAAATAAATATACGTTCATATATATGGAACAACCATATATAAATTCCCTAGAATTTTTTAAAAAATAGAAACTTAAAAAATAACTGGACCCTTAGTAAAATGAACCACTGTAATGGACAAGGGATGTTTTCATTGGTTTAATTCGTGTTGTTGATTTTCTGTTTTCATACAGGTTCATTGTTTTATTAGTCTACAACCACTTTGATTTCCAAGCAGCTATTACCTTCAGAGACAGCATCTTATCTTGCGTCAATTGTTATTTAAATTTCTTTCTATGATTCTATGATTCTTCTTCTAAAGCAAAAATCAGTTATTAACACATTATCTACTTTGCTTTTACATTTATTTGTAAAAGAAAACAACCATCTAAGAAAGGAATGACAGTTGTGAATTTCTCATTCTGAAAAAGACATTGTTGAGAAATTTCTTGATGGCATTCTTCATCTCTGTGTTCCTTAATGTGTAGATTATGGGATTCAGCATTGGGGTGATGATAGTATAAAGAGACGACATGGCTTTGTCCGCCACAAACTTTTTGAATGGCCATGCATAGATGAAGATGCAGGGTACAAAATGGATGCTCACCACTGCAACTTGGGCTCCACAAGTGGAAAAGGCTTTGTGCTTCCCTTGTGTGATATGTGCCCTGATTTTGACCAAGATGACAACATGTGACACAATCAGGACAATAAATATGAGGATCATAAGCAGTCCGCTGTTGGAAACCATGAGCAACTCTACCGCATAGATATCTGTACAGGCTAGTTTGATTACCTGTGGGAAATCGCAGTAGAAATTGTCTAGTAAATTTGGTCCACAGAATGGCAACTGAATGATCAGTGCTACCTGCACAATAGAATGAACAAATCCCCCTATCCATGCTCCTGCAACCAGGCCAAGGCAAACATTGTGATTCATGATATTTAAGTACTGCAAAGGTTTATGAACAGCCACATACCGATCCAGAGTCATCACTGTGAGGAGGAAAACCACAGCACCTCCTGTGAAATGGAAGAAGAAAATCTGTGCAATGCATCCTCCAAAACTAATGGACTTATACTCAGATAGGAAGTCCCATAGCATCTTGGGCAGAGTCACTGAGGATTCACTGAGGTCTATGAGGGCTAAATTTCCTAGAAAAAAGTACATAGGCTTGTGAAGCTCTTGATCTATGATTACTGTGGTGATGATGGTGACATTTCCAAGCCAAGTCATTGTGTAAATTATGAGGAAAGTTGCAAAAAGTACATACTGTAACATGGCACTTTCAGTAAAACCAACAAAGAAAATATTTTTCACAGTGGTGGTGCAATTCTCCAGCTCCATTACTACCCTATAGGATGCAACCAACAGAGATGAGATTAGGTGAAGCAGTTATTATTCATAAATATACTTACTAAGAGTAGTCTATTAGCTATTCTACTGTTCTGCCTCAAATGTGATAGGCCATTGTATTTCTTTAGCTTTTCTTGCACTGCAGTTTTAATCTGTAGAAGTCCTCTTCTTACAAAGTCTTCCAGTACATCCTTGAAAATGATCAGCCATAGGATTCATGTCATTTGACTCTAAATGCAGGTTTCAATTCAGAATTTTGGCACCTGAATTTGCATATCTGCATTTTGTCCATCTTCATGTAAACTACACTTCTAAGCTTTTGCTATAGTTAAAGTAGGTGGGCATGATTTGACTAAATGTAAGTGCTCAGTGTCATTTTAGATATCCCTAGGTAATCCAGATATAATCACAGAACTGGGAGATTACAGAATTAATGTGACATAGTATCTATGTAAAACCTTGGCATCATGCTGTTCTAGAGATAGCTGGTGTGTATCAGTAGGAGATCTCATATAGCATAGATATATGTGTTTAGTCAGCTGAATTCCATCCCTGGGCTTTGGTCAGTAAAGTCAAACAAAAACTAGAATGTCAAAATACTCTCTGTAAAAGAAAACTTATTCCTTCAGCTGTCCATGTTCCAAATGTTCAGTCTATGTGTGGGATTCAAGTGGAATTTCCACAGATGTGTCCTCCTTCCTTCTGTCCCTCCTTTCCTCCTTCCTTCCTTTTTTCCTTCCTCCCTCCCTTCCTTCCTCCCTTCTTCCCTTCCTCCCTTCTTCATCTTCCTCATTTATTCCCTCATTCTAATGACTCTGCATGCAACTGCAGACCTGCTGTATTTATTTCCCATATTGCAATATAGCTACCTTTTTAATCACACCAAAAGACCTCACAAAAGTTAGAGAAATACTTTGATCCTTTTTTGCATGTCAATAGGCAGGCAAAATGACATACCTAGCAGATTCTGGAGTTTCTTCTTCTCCAAAAGTGGCCTGATTCCTTGTCTGTGGTATGGATGATGAAGAGCTGTGATGGGAAACTTCTTGGGATAGCTAGCTTTGAAATCAGCAAAGATGACGTGAGGTATGGATTCTTCAGATACACAAGAGCCAGTTATATTCTAAAGATATCTGTTATTCCTTGTGCAGTTTGGTGGAGGCTCAAGCTTCCTGCTAGTGGGTAAAAAGATTGTTGCAGATAACACTTCACTTTCATGTGACATACACTAAAATAAAAAAAAAAAAATTATCTTCAAGGGCTTTAAAAATATTGTAGAATCTGCAAGGTATGTGTTCTCAGTGTTACTTGTACCTTTTGGAAAAACAGAAGTGTTTCTTCAGTCTGCATGCTCAGTATAAAAGAGCTGGTCTCAGGGTTTTACCCTTCTCTTTAAAGATGCAAATTGTCTATCCAAATTTTGATAGTTCCAATTTACAAGATTCGTCTTAGCTAGTTGTCTACGCTGATTTCACACTAAACACAAAGAAACAATTCTTTTCACAGCACAGCTTTAAAAATGACCTTTAAGGTGTTTACCCCAAAGTAATCGAAAGCAAGTTCAGTAGTATTGCTTTCTCCTTCGACTATACAATCTTAACGTCTATCTCCGATGAGTTTCTGAATAATTCCAGCTAAGGGCTTGTCAATGATTGCAGCACTGCAACAGGTAGTTGCTTAGTAAAACTGTCATAATTGAGTATGTGATTGGCTGGTTTAACGCATGAGTGAAGGGGGTGTATTCCACATAAATTTAAGCATTTAGACACTTTAATTAGGAGTGAGCAAGCGTGCAAGCATACAAGCAAACAAATAAGATTATTCACTTTTTTTTTTTTTTTCCAGGCAATGAGATCTGCTAGGTAGCATAATGTAGACAGATAGGATGATAGGATTCATCTCACTTAAACATAGCTGCCTAAAATTTAATTGACTAAGTCTACACATATCATCCAGTTCCTATCTGTAAGCAGTGGGAGAAGATAGTTACTTATAAGCAGAATTTATCTAATTAGAGTTGTCCCAAACTGGTCAGATGAATCACCACAGCTGCTGATACAATTTCAAAAGGGGAGTAACATCCATTTATCAGAGAAGGAGTAAGGGAGCTGGTACTCATGTTTTTCCAGGCCTAGTCTAGGAGACAAGCTATTCTTTGTCTAGTGTATGGGAATGGAAAGGGTTGTTTCTATTGTTATTTCACTGCCTTGATTTTGTTTAAATTTTGGCCACCTTAGGAAATATCTTCACTTTGCCAATTAAGTTACCTGTACAATTTGCCCTCCGTGCCTCCTGTGATTACTCATCTGGGATTACTCTTGCTTCAAATCCAACCTCTAGGATGTTCCGAAGACTGGTGCAGTTCTGAGGAGAGCTCACTCCATTTTCTGTTTTCTATTGGCAGTAAGGTTGACACCACATAAACTTTGACTTTTTTTCACCAGAAACAATTTGTAAAGCTATCCCGGCTTTTGCTGCGCTCTCAAACACTCCTAGATGACCTTACCTTATTGCATGTAACAATGGCACTTTGGCATTCATGTTTCAAACCTTCTTCTGGGTAATGGTTCAGGCACTTCAGCATGTAATAATAACAATTACATTTTAAGATGCTTTATTGGTCTCTGAGAGAGGTCTAGCTTAACTGATCATAACAAAAACACAGCCAGTCTTAAGCAGTGAGCTTGAGCTGCACTGCAAGATGTTTTTTTAGAAGGGAAAAAAAATAACTCCATAGGACACCTCTTTGTATTACAGATAAATACATCATGTTAGCAATGAAGATGAGGCTGATGCAGCTCCATGTCTCCAGGACCAGCCAGAACCACGGCTGAACATCTGTCCCCAGTTGGCACACACACACAGAGCAAACCTACACACCATATGTATGTACAAATATACATACATAGCTAGAACACAGAGCACCCTTGAAAAAGAGAGAGAGAAAGAGAGAAAGAGAGAGAGACAGAGAGACAGAGACAGAGAGAGAGAGACAGAGAAAGAAAGAAAGAAAGAAAGAGAGAGAGAGAGAGAGAGAGAGAGAGAGAGAAAGAAAGAAAGAAAGAAAGAAAGAAAAGAAGGAAGAAAGAATTGGATGAGGAACACTGACAGAATGAAATGCAAACTCTGCTGACTGGCCTACAAAATATTAATTTTTTAGTTTGCTTTTTAAAGAGAAAGGTAACATAAGCCATCTCAGGGTACATTGTTTGCCTGACTTCAGAATCTTCACAACAAACAACTAATGGCAAAATGGTTAATTATATTTAGCATTTTTTTGTTGTTGTTGTTTAGATGTGCCCAGGGAAATTAACTTCCCTGTGCAACATTGGAAGCCTAATTAAAACGCTGGAGAAACAAACTTAAGGAAACTTCACTTAAGCTTCAACTAACTTTGCTTCTGAGAGCTGATCTACTTTTACCTCCAAGAAATGAGTTAGAAAATTTGATTATTTTTTTTTAATTTTATTTCCAAAACGGGCAAGGTAAGATCTAAAGTGACTTTTTGTTTTATTTTGTAAAAAGATTATTTACTCTAATACAGTAACACTAGAGTGATCAGCCTGAATCACTTCAACGGAACATGCCTTTCAAATGGCTACAGATTTTACTTTTGCCTCTTTTAAAGATGATTCAGATTGCACTCCAAGAGGAAATAAACATTCAAAATCATTCATCCATTAATTCTAAACTTTTTTTTTTATGAGCCCACCCATCAGACTCTACCAGCAATATATCATGTTCCCTGAATTCACCTCTCCTGTTCCTTGTTTCTATGTGCCACATGTGCATGAAACAAACCCCAAATGAATAGCTCACACAAACAGGAACTTATGTTGTTGATAATGAGATTGGTCTTCATCTAGTGTAAATCAGAATTTCACCCCTAATAATAAATACTGGTTTTTGGTGTCTAAGAAACACAGCTATTGATTTTGCTAGAGTCTACCTCACTCACACATGCCATCCTGTCTCCTTCATAAAGAACGGATGTTCTGGTTAAATTGTGCCATTTAGTAGATCATGGCTTCACAGGATGTAGCCAAAATAGACCTAGGCAGCAGCTTATGGTTGGATTCATGTCTCTAACTCCCATACATGAACTATTGATTCCAACATGTCCAAATTATGTTTTTTTGTTTGTTTGTTTGTTTGTTTGTTTCCTTCTTTTTCATTTCTTTTTGTACACCAACTCATTGGCAGTAATAACCTGGAAAGATGGAGAGGAACACAAGGCGGATGCATTGTCTGTCCAACTTCAGCAGTATGAAGAAAGCCTCTCTTCCGCTCTATGGGCCTGTGTCTCAGCTGTGAGGAAACTTCCCCAAGAGGTCCAGCAAATCAAAGAGTTATGCCCTAATCCTTATCTATATGAACCAGTGTCTCAGCTATTAGGAGTAAGTGCTCCTCTGCCCAAGAGAGGACATAGCGGGTACACACCATGTGCCATGCTGTGGTTTTACCTGTGCAACCACAGGGAGGACATGAGGAAGTGGGATGGAAAATCTACCTCAACACTAACACATAGATACACGAATTACAAGGAAAAACAATGGAAAAAGGGACTGAAAAAGGGACTGCTAAGAAAATGACTGCTCCAGTATCCAGTGAGCAGATCTCCAGAACAGATGAGTTGAGTTTACTCCTGGCTTCAGTGAAGGGACATTTGATCCACATTTACATGAAGTGAGTAATGAATTTCAACACAGTGACCACAACTGATTGGAAGGGCCCTGCCTCCAGCCAGGCAGAGGAAAGGAGCAATCAGGTTTATTGGACTGTGTGGATTCAAAGGCTTGGCACATCAGACCCACAGAAGTATTAGGCTCTAGTGGACACTAATACACGGTGTAACTTAATGCCATCAAGTTAGAAAGGGGCAGAACCCATCTTTGTTACTGGAGTGACAGGGACAGCTGGTTGCATTGGCGGCTGAGGTGAGTCTAACAGGAATTGAGTGGCAAAAGCACTTGGTGACAAGTCTGGAGGCTCTGGTGCATCTTTGTCATAGACTACCTCATGGTATGGTATTTTAAGGATGCCAAAGGGTACTAGTGGGCTTTTGGCATAGCTGCCTTGGAGACAGAGGAAATTAAACAGCTGCCTACCTTGCCCAGTCTCTCAGAAGACCCTTCTGTTGTGGGACTGAAGAGGGCTGAAGAACAGCTGATATTGCTAATACATTTTTCACAATCCTTTTGGCAGCAGAGTGCAGGCCACACTTGGCTTTCACTTGGAGTGGTGTCCAGTACACCTGGAATCAACTGCCCCAGGGTGGAAATACAGCCCTACCATTTGCCATAGACTGATCCAGGCTGCACTGGAACAGGGGGAAGCTCCAGTGCACCTGCAATACATTGATGACATCATCAAGTGGGACGGTACAGCAGAAGGAGTATTTGAGAAAGGGAAGAAAATATCTCCAAGTCCTTCTGAAAGCTGGTTTTGCTGTAAACCAAAGTGATATTAAGGGACCTGCAAAGCAGATCCGGTTTTTAGAAATAAATGGCAAATTGGATATTGTCAGATTCCAGTGGATGTGATCAACAAAATAACAGCTATGTCTCCACCAGCTAGCAAAAAGGAAACAGCTTTCTTAGGATTTTTTGGCCTAAGAAAAGCTTTCTTAGACATTGTGGGTTTTTGGAGAACGCAAATTCCAAACTACAGTCTGATTGTATGTTGTCTCTATCAAGTGACCCGGAAGAAGAACAATTTCAAATTGGGCCCTGACCAATGACAAGTCTTAGAACAAATTAATCAGGATATTCATCATGCTGTAGCCATTGGGCCAGTCCAGGAAGGAAAAATCTAAAAAACATGCTCTACACTGCAGCTGGGGAAGAATGGCCCCACCTGCAACATCTTTCAGAAAGTACCAAGGGAGACCCCAAGTCATCCCCTAGAGTTTTGGAGTCAGGAATATACAGGCCAGCACGTGGATAGGCTGCTTGAGGGGTAGGCCTGATCATGGACACTTGGAAAGGCCACCTGGTTACTCAACACTAGGGTATCTGCCAACCAAACTGTCTTTGCACACTCAAAACTCTTATGCAGTGTAGAAGGAGATAATATCCCTGTATAAAAAAACTTACTGGGGAAGACAGTCTGGGTTATTCCTGCCTCAGGTAAAGGCAAACGCATTTGTGGGATTGCTTTTGCTCAAGTACCTGGTTGCTCTTGATGGTAATGCATAAGCATGGGGAAGCCCCATATTTTGCTCAAAGGGATTTAATTTCGGTTGAGAAAAACCAATGATTTGAATTGTATTATGTTAATTGCTATATAATACAATATGTCATCGCTACTATGGTTGCTATATGCCACATCAGCAGTATTACAGTAAGAGTCACCCAGATTATACCTTTAATATCTTTACTGATGATTTGGAAGAGGGAATTGAGTGCACCCCCAAGTAAGTTTGCAGACAACACCAAGCTGGGGGGAAATGTCAATCTGCTGGAGGGCGGGAAGGCCCTGAGAGGGACCTGAACAGGTTGGATCAATGGGCAGAGGCCAATGGGATGAGGCTCAACAAGTCTAAGTGGCGGGTCCTGCACTTTGGCCACAAGAACCTCATGCAACACTACAAGCTTGGGGCAAAGTGGCTCAAAAGATGTGCAGAGGAAAAGGATCTGAGGGTGCTGATTGATGCTTGCTTGACCATGAGCCAGCAGTGTGCCCAGGTGGCCAAGAAGGCCACTGGCATCCTGACTTGTATCAGGAATCGTGTAGCCAGCAGGACCAGGGACGTGATCTGTATTCTGCTCTGGTGAGGCCACGCCTTGAGTAGTATTCAGTTTTGAGCTCCTCGCTACAAGAAGGACATGAAGACCATGGAGCATTTCCAGAGAAGGGCTACAAAAGTAGGAGAGGAGAGCAACTACTGGTCTATAGTTCCCCAGCTCTTCCTTTATACCCTTTTTAAAAATGAGAGTGATATTTCCCTTTTTCCAGTCACCAGGAACTTTGGCCTGAGTGCCTTGATTCTTCAAATATGATGGAGACAGGCTTGATGACTACATCAGCCAATTCCCTCAGGAAAATTCCCAGCCCCTGCCTAGGGGTTCGGGGACTCAAGAGATATGGGAAGCCTGACCATTAGTAAAGACACTGAGGCACAGAAATTGTTAAGTATCTCTGCCTTCTCCACATCTGTCATTACCAGATCTCTGTCTTCATTTGTCAGAGGTGGTACACTTCCCTTAGTCTTTCTTCTGTGGCCAATGTACCTGTAGAACCTCTTCATATTATTCTTTGCATCCCTCACTAAGTTTAGCTCTTGGTAATTGGAGATTCCTCTCTGAGAGGCACTGAGGGACCCATTGCCACCCACACAATCTCTCAAGAGGTTTGCTGCCTACCTTGAACACACATTCACGACATCACAGAGAGGCTACTGAGCTTGGTCAAGCCAGAGGACTATCACTCGTTCCTGCTCTTAAATAATCACATACCTTAGGGCTTTTATTAAGACCCCTGGGCATCTCAGTTAGCACTCTGGAAGAATGGCTGCTTTCTATAATTGTGTAACCTCCACACTTGGAACAAGAAACCACCTGCAGCCCCAGTTGTCTCTTAAAGAGACAAAGAAAGTAACATACAGAGGATGCAAAGAAACAAAATCTTCTTCATCCTCTGGCATACACCTTTCATCCTTTATCAGCAGGAGGTGAGTGAAGCATCTAAGGTCATAGGCAATCTGTTTGCATTCTGTCGTGCTAGTGCTGACAAGCAGACAGGGAAAAAAACCACTGAAAATGGGCATGGAATTTAACAGAACCGAACCTGTGGTGCATGCACAGCAGTGCTAAACATAGGAGTGTGGGGGAGAGGAAGAGAAAGAAGACTTCAAGCAGAGATGATGGACTACCAACAGAGATCCTGAAAGTGAGATATGTATTGAAGCTTTTATGCATTTTAGCTTTTGTAGGATTTTAAAGCTGGGATTGCTTCAGAAATAAAGTCACAGCTCGGAGAGAAGCTAAGAGTTTGGTAGCTGGAGAGCTGTTGGTACCTGGGAAGCACTTGGGAAAACAGTAGATAAGAGATGGAAGAATTAGGGGTGTTCAGGTCTTAGCTGTCTTACATAAAATTGATGTCAGTGAGAATTACCCCAAATCAATGAACTATCACAACCAATAAGGAAGAGAAGAATTACAGGCAATACTGTTCTCCTCCCAGTATGGGGTTTGAGATGTTGACTGCTAACCTTGCCTGAGGAGGAAGGACATTCTGCCTTGAACGGTGGATGACAAGAAAGGTGAGAACTGTAGTTTCACAGACATTTAGGTTCAAGAATGCCAGTCAGAACCAGGGAATAAATTCAGAGATTATATATAATTTTGATCTGTCCAAAGAAAAAAAATGCAAGTCTGAGGTAGACATGTAGAGCGGAATTCAAACAGCTGGACATGGTATTCAGTGCTGTCAGATCTGTTAGATCTGAAACTGTAGAGCAGAGCACATAAAATGGCACAAGAGGATGTAGCTTCAGTTGCTTCTATACCAGTTAGGGATGAGAAACCTAGGTGGTAGAGATGTGAAGTCATGAAAGTCAAGTGCAACCACAGAAGTATCTATAGGCAAGCAGAGGTGAGTGTTACTGCATTGGATGGGTGTGTAGGGTCAGATAAAGGACAGCAGTGTGGAGCAATAGATTCCTGCAGGAATCTTCCTGACACGTGATGGGATGGGAAGGGTTGTTAGGTTAGTTCCAGAGCCGACCAAATCAATGAGAGGAAATTTAAAGTGAGGCAAAGAGACACTTAGCTCCAGATGCCTGTTGGCATGGATTTGCAGGTAGCTGAGAAATTAAATAGTGGACAATTATGGACCTATTTATACACACAACTAGCACAATGAGCCTTTCAACTGTCCATGTAGTAAAGGAGGAAATAAAGAAAACACAAAATGTCAACAATGTGTTTGTTGTTGTTGTTGTTGTTGTTGTTGTTGTTGTTGTTGTTGTTTTGGTTTGTTTATTTCAAGGCATGATGAGAAATTTTGATATTTGACAGAAACATCAAAAAGTGTCTTAAAGGGTGTTTTCCTCTCTTTTTTCCTTCCTTATGTTCCTTTATTTCATTATTTTATTTTAATTAATGCGGTAACAGGCAGACATAGTCATGCATACAAACATACCATCTTTGCAGCAAAATGAAAGAAAGCTATTAGAGAAGAAAGGGAGACAAAATTTCATGTAACTTTCTTCTGACTCAGAAGAAACAGAACTGGAATTGGGAGGAATGACAGAACTTATTTTACAAGTCTTTCTATTTAACTAAAGTTGACTGTTTTTGTTTTCTTTCCTATGTTTTTTTTGTTTGTTTGTTTGTTTGTAATGTCTGTCTTTGTGAGAGAGGAGTTAAAATCCACAATTTCATTCAAAATGTATGGAAATTTAAATGACTTGATCCATTCCATGGAAAAGCTCAATATGTTTTCAAAATCTCCCTTCAAGTCAATTCTTGGTGGATTAATTTCAGAGAGAGATTTAGATAATTGAATTTTCTTCATGGTTCCAATGGTCTGATGATTTCTTTGGAAAATTAGACACTGCTGAGGGATTTCTTTGAGGAAAGATGGAAGTCAGTATGTGATCTCGGCTCCCTTGAAAGACAATTGAGGAAAATATATTCTTTTAAAAAGTGCGTGAATTGAAAAAATTTATGATGGAATTCTTTATTCCTTGGGCTGGTTGTACAGATATCATTGACTGTAAAGCGATTTTAAATTGTTCAGTTGTAATACACTTCAGATATGAGTGATCTATACTTAGCTTTCTTTCATAATCCGTGGATGTGATTGTTAGGTTTACTGAGTTATTGGAGTGCAATTCATCTAGACTTGTTTGACTGTCTACATTAGAATGAATTGTATAGTACCCTGGAAGGGCCTACTTTTGTCGTTTGGAAAGGATGTATACAGGAGTAGTTCAGATAGACAGTTACACTGTAAACCACAAAAAATAGCTTACTATAGGAGACTGGACTGATACTTTATGACTTACACTTAATCCTGGTGCCCGTTCATGGGGTGTAGAGAAAATGTGGAACACCTGATGACGTGTGGATGTTTTCAGTTTATATTTCCAGTACAATGCCCAGGTTAATGGGAATCTAAATTACTAGCTTTCAAGTATTTCACCATAAGAAGTGCCTTAAAACTAGGCAATGGTCAAAGCATGTGCTTATTAGGCAGTCTAAGTATACCTGAAGTTAATTAAATATTCTAGTATATTTACACTGGTATTTGTTCATTTTTCTTTGATTACTGTTTTTCAGGGTTTTACAGAGTCCAAATGGAGTATGAGAACAACACAGTAGTTAAAGAGTTTGTTCTGTTAGGATTTTCTCAAACCCACAAAGTCCAGATGCTTCTCTTCTTCTTCTTCCTGCTGTTCTATATGATAATTCTCCCAGGCAACGTCCTTATCATTCTCACAATTCAAGGAGAGTCCCAACTGGGAACACCCATGTATTTTTTCCTGGCCAATTTGGCATTCTTGGACATCTGTTACTGTTGTGTGACCCCACCTAAAATGTTGGCTGACTTTTTCTCACACCGTAAGACAATCTGCTACAGTGCTTGCATGGCCCAGCTTTTCTTCCTCCACTTCCTGGGAGCAGCTGAAGCTTTCCTGCTCATGGCCATGGCCTATGACCGTTATGTAGCCATTTGCAAACCTTTTCACTACACCAGGCTTGTGAACAGGGCAGTATGCTATGTCCTGGTTGGAGCTTCATGGGCAGGGGGCTTCATCCATGGCATCACTCTATTTGCTCTTACCATTGCTCTCCCCTTCTGTGGCCCCAACATCCTGGACAACTTCTTCTGTGATGTCCATCAGCTGGTTAAATTGGCCTGTGCTGATACTCACGTAGTGGAACTTTTGATGTTTCTCAACAATGGAGTTGTCATTGTCATGTGCTTTGCACTTCTGCTCATCTCCTACACTGTCCTGCTGCTGAAGCTCCGGACACAGCCCTCCAAGGCAAAGAGCAAAATTGCCTCCACCTGTGTTTCCCACATCATTGTGGTTTTTGTCATGTGTGGCCCAGCTATGTATATCTATGTCTTACCCTTCCGAGCTGTCCCAATGGAAAAGGTTGTTGCTCTTTTCCATACAGTCATCTTCCCCCTGACTAATCCCATAATCTATACCCTGTGTAACAAGGAGATCAGAAGCTCAGTGTGGAAGCTGGTCAGCAAATACATTCTTACGTGTGGAAAAATAAAACAAACGAACAAACAAACAAGTATTTTAAAGTAAATTGAACTGTTGTTGTTTTGTTTCTTAATAAAGTTCTCTAAGGAGCAATTCCATGACGTACATTATGTAAGAGCATAATGTATAATCAGTAATCTTTAAGAAATTTTCTTCCATGAAAAAAAGCCATGGGGTGATACTAATTACAGTATGTAATCATTTAGAAAAGAACCAAACAGTGTAAAGGAATCATATGAGTAGTGCTATGAAGTTACTGTTAAAAATATTTCTTTTCTTTCTTTCCTTCTTTCCTTCTTTCTTTCTTTCTTTCTTTCTTTCTTTCTTTCTTTCTTTCTTTCTTTCTTTCTTTCTTTCTTTCTTTCTTTCTTTCTTTCTTTCTTTCTTTCTTTCTTTCTTTTTCTTTCTCTCTCTCTCTCTCTCTCTCCCTCTTTCTTTCTCTCTTTCTCTCTTTCTCTTTCTCTCTTTCTCTCTTTCTCTCTTTCTCTCTTTCTCTCTTTCTCTCTTTCTCTCATTTTTTTTTTTTATTTTTGATAAATAATCTGGTAGGTGTTGAGACTTTCTAGAATTATTAATGAACTTGGGGTTCTGATGCAGAGAGTCAAAATGGTTGCAAGCATGTTAATTCAAGATTTCAGTTTATAGTTGAACTTTGAACTTTGAACGTTGATGCTGCCTCCCTGGAGGCATGACTGCCTCCCCTCTTCCATCACTGCCTTTGAATGAGTTGATTGCTTCCCCACAAAGGGACAATGTGTATACTGCTGGATCATCTAGTTTGTAGGCAAGCTTTTGCTTCTCATCCAACATAGCTAGTCATAGTTCACCACTGCACCACACTGGGGCAGTCCAAGGCGGGACAACTCTTCCTAGGCAGCAGTAACAGAGACATCACACACCCAGCCTCCCCTCTTCTCAAGCCTTCCCAACAACCAAGCAGGATGAGCTCCCAAGACATCCAGCCAGTTACTTCCTGACCTTTGTAAAACACTGCCTGTCGCACAAGCATGAATGGAGAACATTTTGCTCCTTGGAGCTGCAGCAGTACCCACCCCAACTGACCACAACCAGTACAGCACCTAGGAGATGCAGGGTACATCAGTGGGAAACAGTTTCCCCACTGCAAATTCCCTGCATGCCATGCCAGGTAGGCTAGCTCCTCAGCCTTGACATGGTTTCCCTTCTGTAATCACTCTTATTTCGTACCCAGCTGATGTGATTCTTGCCCCCTTGTTGAGAGACATGGGTCACCTCATGACCATGGCTCTGAAGCAAATGGGTCAGGGCTCTGCCCACAAATCCAGTCCCACCACCTGTGAAAAAGACAGGATATTACAGACCAGAAGCAGCTTGCAAAGCTACCGCAGGAGTTCCTGTTACCATGGCCATCCTCCTAGGGTACACCACTGGGCCCTGATCACCCTCTCCCCAGCCCTCCCACTGCAGGCCTCCACCACTCCCTATACCCTGGCTCCACGCACTGCATCCTACCCCTCAGGGTGCCTGGATCCCAACTGCTACCCACATTATGCTGAATCACACAGGACATTGAGATGCTCGAGCGTGTCCAGAAAAAGCCATTGAAGCTGGTGAGGGGTCTGGAGGGCAAGTCTTATGAGGAGCGGCTGAGGGAGCTGGGCTTGTTCAGCCTGGAGAAGAGGAGGCTCAGGGGCAACCTTATTGCTCTCTATAGGTACATTAAAGGAGGCTGTAGCAAGGTGGGGATTGGTCTATTCTCCCACGGGCCTGGTGACAGGACAAGGGGGAATGGGCTAAAGTTGCACCAGGGGAGGTTTAGGTTGGGTAGCAGGAAAAAATTATTTACCGAAAGGGTTGTTAGGCACTGGAATGGGCTGCCCAGGGAAGTGGTTGAGTCACCATCCCTGGAGGTCTTTAAAAGATGTTTAGATGTAGAGTTTAGTGATATGGTTTAGTGGAGGAATTGTTAATGCTAGGTCAGAGGTTGGACTCAATGATCTTGAGGTCTTTTCCAACCTAGAAATTCTGTGATTATGTTATTCTTTGATACCAAATAACAGAGAGTTTCAGGAGTGCATGTAGCAGAGTTTTAAAATCCACATGGTAAGATTTTTAGTTATCATCTGAACTAGGAAATGGTCATTGTGCAACCATTGTCTTTCCTGTAGCTGTTCAACTAGACTAACATTTGTGACGATGGGTGTACATGATGATGGGGAAAAACACCATGCAAGTAGAAAGTCTTCACATCTAATGTTGTTTCCCCTGCCTGTCCAGATGGAGGTGGCTTAGTCTTTAGTCTTCTTGGCTGGGACACTTTCTAATTATTTTTTCCCCAGGGATGTACTTTTTGAGATGCCATTCTGCAGCCAGGATGCTCTGAACTTTCTCTAGCTATTAGGCAATTGTGAGGACTTGCCATTACTCGGACTTCCCGACAGGAACAAGGAGCTCCTGACCTGAGCTTCACGACAATTGTCTCTTGTCTCCTGCATATACTCATCCTCACTTTTGTGCCTTCAATGAACATCATTGCTTCTGTAACAGACGTGGCTTCAGGAAGGCAAAACTCCCTCAGCCCCTGTACCTGTCAGCTCACTCCCATTTCCATCGCCCATGATAGCTGCATCTTCATGAAAATTAAGCTGACCCAGAGCAGAGGAGCACCACAGCGAAGCAGTCTCTTACAGCACTGCTTCTTATCTCCTTTTCAGTCATTTTGGCATTGACAACAAACAGACTCCAGCTATGCAGATGTGGCTGGTTGGAACAGAGGGAAAATGGCTGCTGAGAGAAGGGTTTAATGCAGAGGTGAACCTTATGCAGAAAAGAGATTAGTTCAGAGAGCAGACATTTCTTTACCAGTCCAACCTGAAATTACCATGTTACAGCCTATTCATCCTCCTTTCTCCCAAGAATCCCCCTTTCCTTGTCATGAATTCCTTTGATAAGAAGACTGCCTGTTTCCTTATTTCAAGTGTCCCAACACAAAGCCCATCAAAGAACTGAAGAAATGATAGAAGTGAGCAGGAAGACCAGCAGCAGATACCTCCAGCACCTATGCAGTCTGTGCCACCTCACAACCAAAGACACAAGCTATGATACCGCTCCTGCCCTATCAACTCCTCAGCCACAAGTGACTTCACAAGCACCAGCTCAAGCCATGCGCATATGTTTTGGTTTAGGTATCAGTTTGACTTATTATTTTTATTATTTCTAGAATGCTCTGTAGTTGTTAAAGAATGTATCTCCTTGTAGCCTAGCTTCCATGGTCATCACCCCTTGTTGTGACAGGAAAGTAATAACAAAGTTTGTTGAGGTTGTATTTCTGCTGATCTGAATACTTAAACTCCAGAAGTCTGGTGGCCCAAGTACAAATAAAATTGTAGTTGTAACTGGAGGTAAGTGCTGATATTTGTCATCTGTAATAAGAATCATAGAATCATTAGGGCTGGAAAAGACCCCCAAGATCATCGGGTCCAAACATCCCCCTACCACCAATATCACCCACTAAGCCATGCCCCTAAGCACCACGCCCAACCTTCCTTTAAACACCGACGGGGATGATGACTCCACCATCTCCCTGGGCAACCTGTTACAGTACCTGACTAGTCCTTCTGACAAGAATTGTCTCCTCATTTCCAACCTAAACCTCCCTTGGTGCAACTTGAGGCCATTCCCTGTACTCCTATCATTAGCTAACTGAGAGAAGAGGCTGACCCTCAGCTCCACAACATTTTCCTTCAGGTAATTGTAGAGAGCAATAAGCTCTCCCCTGGGATCCTCTTCTCCAGACTAAACAACCCCAGTTCCCTCAGCCACACACTCTGGACTTTTGGTCCAGACCCTTCACCAGCTGCATAGCCCTTCTCTGGACACACTCCAGGGCCTCAATGTCCTTCTTGTAGTGAGGGGCCCAAACCTGAATACAGTACTCGAGGTGTGGTCTCACCGCAGCAGAGTACAGGGCGACGATCACTTCCCTGGTCCTGCTGGCTGCGGTGATTCGTGACACAAGCCAGGATGCCAGGATGCGTGGGCACAATGGCAGCTCAAGTTCAGGTGAGCATTGACCAACACACTCAGATCCTTTTCCTCTGCACAGCTTTCCAGCCATTCTGCTCCGGGCCTGTAGCATTGCATGGGGTTGTTGTGTCCAAAGTGCAGTACCTAGCACTTAGACTTGTTGAACCTCATCCCATTGGCCTCTGCCCATCAATCCACCCTGCCCAGGTCCCTCTGCAGGGCCTTCCTACCCTCTGGAAGAATGACACATCTCCCCCAACTTGGTGTCATCTGCAAACTTACTGAGGATGCACTCATTTCCCTTGTCCAAACGATGAATTAAGATAGTAAAGAGGAGGGGTTCCAATGATGACCCCTGGGGAACACCACTGGTGAACGGTCACCAGATGGATTTCACTCCATTCTCCACCACTCTCTGGGCCTGATCACTTTTTAACCCAGCAAAGAGTGTACCTGTCCAAGCCATGGAAGGAGATGAGGTTGGTGAGGCAGGACTTGCCTTTCATGAATACATGCTGACTCGGCCTGATCCCCTGGTTGTCGCACATATGCCGTGGGATTGCATTCAAGATGACGTGTTTCACCACCCTTCCTGGCAGTGAGGTCAGGGTGACATACCTGTAGTTTTAAGGTCCTCCTTAAGAACCTTCTTCTACATGGGCATAGCATTAGCAAGTCTCAGTCATCTGGGACCTCTCCAGATGACCATGTCTGCTGATAGATGATGGAAAGTGTCCCAGCAATCACATCCGCCAACTCCCTCAAGCACCCTCAGATGGATCCCATCTGGCGCCATGGACTTGTGACAGTCCAGGTGGAGCAGCAGGTCTCTAACTGCTTAAAAAGACAGAGATGTCCTCTGAAAAGTCCAGTGGAGGTCCACAAAAATGATACAAGGCCTGGAGCATCTTCCCTATGAGGAAAGACTGAGAGACCTGGGTCTGTTTAGCCTGGAGAAAAGACTGAGAGGGGTCTTAATAATTTACAAATATCTTAAGTGTGGGAGGCAGAGGGATTTGGGCAATGTCTTTTCAGTGGTTTTGAGGACAGGACAAGGGGCAATGGCCACAAAATGGATCACGGGATGGTCTGCACGATGATGCAAAATAACTTCTTCACAGTGAGGGTGATGGAGCACTGCAACAGGCTGCCCGGGGAGGTTGTGGAGTCTCCTTCTTGGAGATATTCAAGTCCCATCTGGACACCTACCTGGGCAGCCTGCTCTAGGGAACCTGCTTTGGCAGGCGGGTTGGACCCAATGATCTCTTGAGGTCCCTTCCAACTCCTACAATTCTGTGATTCTGTGTGATTCTGTAACTGTTTCCAACTGTACTGTGTGTGGGGGTTCTTCTACTCCTCATCCCAGACTTCCAGGTCAGGAGGCTTAATACCCTGAGGATAATTGGTCTGACTACAGAAGTCCTTTTATGTTTGTGAACAGTAGGTCTAGCTGGGAAACCTCTCTGTTAGGCTCACTAGCCACCTGAGTCAGGAAGCTATCTTCCACGCACTCCAGGAATCTTCCAGACTGCTTCCTCTGGGCTGTATTGTATTTCCAGCATATGTCTGTGGAGTTAAATTCCCCCATGAAAAGTCATTGCACAACATCCACCAGCTGCTTATAGAACACCTCATCTGTCTCTTCATCCTTGTTTGGCTCTTGTTGGTCTACAACAGACCCCCAGTAGGCTGTCTGCCCTGTTGGCCATCCCCTTATCCTTATCCATAGAAGTAATAAACAAAGAAAAAGAAGAGATATCAAAGTCAGGAAAGATAACCAAATTCACTGGCTAAGAAATGTAAAGACAGTAAACAAGCTTTACAGGAGAAATTACTGATGTTACCAGTCCAAAAGGATTCAGTTCTTGTTAGGGCAAACATAAATCTACCTTCTCACCTAGCTGTATTTAAAGAACCAAACAGGAAGAATATCTCAAAAAAACAAATAAACAAACAAAAAAGCACCATCCCCACCTCCACCACCAAAACCAGAACAACAACAACAACAAAAACAAACAAACAAAAAAACAACAACCCTCAAACATACAAACAACACACAGTGTTAACTTGTCTATATGTTACATCACAGTGGTTGTTACACATTGTTATGATCTCTTTATCAGCGAGTGCAGACAAAAAACATGGGGGAGTGGCTTTAAAGCAAAAGAGGGTAGGTTTAGATTAGATATAAGGAAGAAATTCTTCTGCCCTACACTGGGCAGCTGGGAGCAAATTTGGTTGTTAGCCAAGGCTAACACCAGAACCGAGTGGAAAGAACACACAGGCAAGACCAAGTGCAGGTACTGGTGGACTCGATGACCCTGCCTGTGTTGGAATGTCTGGGCTTCTGATAGAAAAAGGTACTATGTAACATTTATAAAGCATAAACCATTTGAATTCAGAGTCTTTAATTCATTTGCACAATGCTGATGCATCTGGGCAACAATTCAGTCACTTGGAGGGTCTACTCCAGCTCTCATGGGTGCCTCCGGGAGCTAGAAAATGCCTTTGACATGCTCTCCTTCAACGCTCGTTTGACTTGATTGTTCCTGAGTGAGTAGATGTATGGGTTAAGCATCTGAGTCACCACGGAGAAGAAGAAAGAAAGAACTTTGTCAGAGTCCTGCCCACCCCGTTGCGCTGTGCGGTTATACCTGTAAATAGACGTGCTGTAAAATACAGTCACCACCACAAGGTGAGCTGAGCAAGTGGAAAATGTTTTCTTCCTTCCTGAGGAAGATGGCATATGTAGGATGGTGATAATAATGCAACCATATGAAATGACAGTTATTGTTAAGGTACCTGGCACAATGATAATTGATAGGATAAACAGCAGTCCTTCAATGAACCACGTGTCTGTGCAGGACAGCTGCAACAACTGTGAAGTATCACAGTAAAAGTGGTTCAGGACATTGGGACCACAGAAAGGCAACTGGACAATCATAATGATGGGAGGAGACATCAGGAGAAAACTCACTGCCCAGCAAGCCAGGACCAGTTGGAAGCAAAATCTGTTGTTCATAATAGTCGTGTAGTGCAAGGGGCGGCAGATGGCAACATACCGATCAAAGGACATTGCCGCCACGTGGAAAAAAGTGCAGGTACCCAAGCAAAAGAAAAGCAGCATCTGAAGAAAACAGCCAGGCAGGGAAATTATTTTCCTCTCTGTCAGAAGGCTGTAGAGGGTGCTAGGAATGAATGTGGTGGTGAATGTGATTTCCAAAATGGCAAAATTCCTGAGGAAGAAGTACATTGGAGTCTGAAGAAAATGGTCCACAAGAGTGATGCTGATGACAGTAACGTTTCCAAACAGGATCAGGAAGTAGGCAATCACCAGAATCAGAAAGAGGATGATCTCCAAATGGCGGCTGTTGGTCAGCCCCAAGAGGACAAATTCCACTACTGTTGTGTGGTTCATTGAATCTTCATTGCTAGCGGAACAAGAAAAGACCCGTTTTGAGAACTAGTGGAAAACAACAGGACACAAGTCAATATGGTTTTATTAACATATAAGGGAGATACCAGTAAGTAACCCCCTGGGAGAGACTGGAGCAACTGCAGTAACTACATTTAAACAATCTTTTTCAGGTAGATAGGGTCCCAAGCACCATTTGCAATGCCTAGTCCTCATTCCAGTTCGGGCAACACATATGGGTCCCCTCTCAGGACAGCTGAGAGGGCTACATGTGCGGGAACTGTTTTCGACCTTGGGACCATGAATGTCTGAATGGTAATGACAGTGTTTATTCCCCATCAACAATAGACAGAGACTGAAGCAGATTAGACACAGTAGTGATGGAAAAAGTAGTATTGCAGAAAATGAACTTGCTGCAGTTATAAGGAGCTAAAACGACAAAGAGAGAGGGAAAGAGACTTTACAAAGAAAAGGCTGGATAGATGGGAGCAGTGCTCCAAAGACAGGTTTGTAGAGCTGGTTACCACTGAGCAAAGGGAAAATGTACCAAGGAATGGATGGATACTACACTAAGCAAAAGTAAAAGAGGGAGAAGGGGGAAAGTATAAGAAGAAATTCTGTTTACTTTTCATTTAACCTCAGCACTATAGCTCCAATGGATCAACTCTGATGCTGATGGTTTCTTCTTTGTGGCACCTGTCTCCAAGTATCCTGCCACAGTACACCATCCTGCCCTAAACTCAGACAGGTACTTTGTCCAATGCAATGTGTCTAATGCACTACTGTACTGTATTACTGTAGTAGTCACTACTGTGGTTGCCATTACTCTGTGGAAGCGAAGGGGAGGCTCAAAACCTTGGATGATGCCCCTCAACTCAACCACGCTGTTTTCTTGCAGGCTTACCAGATACTATCTATGGCATTTCAGCTGCACTCTCCCTCCCTTCTCTCCCAGATACCAAGCCTCAGCCCTAAAAAGAGATGTGGAGCTAGTTTTGCACTCAGATCTCCCAGATTTTATCTTGTGTCTTTGAATCTGGTTTCACACTCATTTCAGACTCACTTCAGCTATTTCTGAATGATTAAAAGGAGTACCAACATGAGTTTCCAGGGAAGGCAAGCACATCTTAGACAACACATAGCCCATACCAAACTTGCCATCTGGTTTTCTCTTTTCAAGTGCAACTTACAAAATATTCAAGAAAAGGGTAAATCTGAGTGAGAACACTATGACTATCCTGATCACACTACTCCCATCAGTTCTTTCTCCTTTGGTGCACTTGGTGTCAGCAAAACATGGGCGTTTATTAGCTACATCTCATGGCTGTTTCTCCAAACAAACAAAAAACAACAAACCACACACACACACAAAAAACAAAACAAAGCAAAACAAAAACCACACATGCAAATAGAACACCCCCTTCCCCCACATTATCACATAAAGTATAGGACATCCTTTTTTAATACCACAGATGGACAGACATTATCTGGAAGCTGAGCTTGGTCCTTTAAAACCAGAGACTCCCTCGGTAACATATTAAAGCTTTTACTTGAGTTTTAAAAATGAGCCAGTCATTTTTCCAAGCCCTTATCCAGTTCTTCTTTCCCTATCTCCAAAACAATCACGCCCAGTCTCTAAGAAGTGCTCCAAAGAGTTACCAATATATCCACAGCAAGCCAAGATGCTTCAAAAAGAAGTCTAATTCTGATGTTTCTCCTCTATGTAGTCTGACTTCCAGCAAATAAATTTCCTCTTCTCAGCTCCTTCTTATAATGCTGTCAGTATTTTACACTGTTGTACTTCCTCACTGCGTCAAACCTCAGGGACCAATTTGGTATCAAAATCTGCCAAATACCTTCTGGGAAAACACTTCTGAGAGTTTAAAGAGCAGCAAGAACATAGTCGTACCGTAGAGAAAATGAGGTTGGAAAGCACCCCTGGAGGTCCAGTCTCCTGCTAAAAGCAAGCTAACTTCCAAGATGGACAAGGTTGGTCATGACTTTATCTACATAAGCTTGGATGTCTTCAAGTATGGGGATCCCCCAGCTTCTCTGGGCACTGCCCGTGCTTCATCATTTTCATTGTGAGGTGTAATTTCCTTCTGTCCAGTGGAGGTTTCCTTGTTTCAGCCGTGACTCTTGTTCTTTCACTGTGCACTGTGCACAGGCATACGTAATCTTGGAGGCTGCGGTGAAGAGAGAGAGATGGCTTACCCATTACTGCAACAGGCAAAACAGACCTGATTTGGGGAAGATTACTCTTATTTATTGTCAATTAAAAATAGAGTTGGCTGGCAAGAAACAAAGACAGAACTAGAACATCACTTGTAGAATCCTGCGCCCCTCTTCTTTGCAGGTTCTGCTTCACTCCTTCAGTCCTGACTCGTCCCTGCCAAGTGACGGAGGAGGGGTGGGAATGGGGATTGCGGTCAGTCCATAACAGCTCCCTGTCTGCCTCTTCTTCCTCACACTTTTCATCTGCTCCAGTGTGAGGTACCTCCCACAGGATGCAGTTCTTCATGAACTGCTCCATGAGGTACAGGGGGGCGACCTGCCCCATCCCTGGATATGTTGATGGTCGTGCTGGATGGGGCCTTGGCCAACCTGATCTTGTGGGTGGCATCCTTGCCCATAGCAGGGGGTTGGAGTTAGGTGATCCTTATGGTCCCTTCCAACCCAAGCCATTCTAGGATTCTAGGATTCTAGGATCATGATCCTCTCCATGGGCTGCGGGGGAATCACTGCTACATCACCTAGAGCACCTCCTCTCCCCTCTTCTTCACCGACCTGGGTGTCTGAAGAGTTGTTTTGCTCACATTTTTTCTCACTTCTCTCACACATGTGCTGCACAGCAGTTTTTACTCTTTCTTAAATATTTTGTCACAGAGGTGCCAACAACATTGCTTATGGGCTTACCTATGCTTAGCAGTTGGTTTGTTTTGGAGCCAGATGGAAATGTCTGTGTCCCCAACAGGGACAGCCTTGTTCTCTTCTCACACAGGCCACCCTTGCACCTTCACATCACTGACAAAACCTTGGCACATAAACTCACAACGCTCAGTACACCCCCTTTTAGAAAATATATATATTATATATAAATAATGCAACTGAAGCATCAGACTTTCTAGGTGGATGAATGAATAGGTGGAATCAAGGTGGTATGGTATAGAGGAAGGCAAGAGATGGAGTCTCTCTTTAATCATCATTAATGCGTATAGTAAGAATAGTGGATAATGTCTTTATTTTTATTCCTTGGAACAAAAGGAAGAGTTGGACAGAACAACTTAACGATTTCAGCTAACTGTACACAGTAGACCTGCCTATGAACATGATAGAGAATAGTTCCCAAATGACCCCAATAAAACAAGAATGGGATTAGTTGTCTTGTGCTCCCCAGGTGAACACATTAAAATTGAAGTAGTAGATTTAACAGGCCTTCTCATAGCACTGCATATTAAAAAAATACTGAAGTAAGGAGGGATCTGGAATTCTGTCAACATCTGAATTAAATAAAAATTTGTGTAGGATTTCCATTACCTGCATTGTGCTTCATTTGACCTTAGCTTTTCAGTTTACATATATACCATTCGTTGGGAATTTATGTGGTTTATTTTCAAATCAGGAGGCAGACATATCTTAGCATTGTGAACTTTAGTTTCAGGCAATGACACTTTTGCATGCTGCAGTGCTGGGTACCATAATGCCTAAATGCATTTTTACAAGGTTCCTTTTAGGTCAGAGTCCCAGTAGTGTTTCTCTCTCAAACTTGGAGAGATGTCAGTAGGAAGCAGCATAGGCCTTACACTTTTATGCAGTAAGGATACTACAGGCCGTTTCCTCCTTTAGCTGTAAAAGATAATTATTCGTTGTGGCTGAAAGTAGTTGTCATTAAGCACTTCGCCACACAAGTCATGCAGAAGGACCATGGCACCTTCTGGACAGTGAAGAAGGACAGTGAAGCACCAAAAGGTTGGTTGTGGTTTAACCCAGCTAGAAGCTAAGCACCACAAAGCACCACGCCCCATGGGATGGGAGAGAGAATTAAAAAAAAATAAATTAAAATGAATGCTTGTGTGTTGAGTTGTGTGTTTTGTGAGATAGTTTATTAGGACAGAAAAGAAAGGAAAATAATAGTGATAATAGCACTACTACTACGAATGTCTACAAAACATCGTTCTGCAACAATTAAACTGTCAGCGTGTTATCAACATTATTCTCATCCTAAGTACAAAACACAGCACCTTACCAGCCACTAGGAGGAAAATTAACTCTATCCTAGCCAAATACCCATGAAAACAACAATAAATCAAAAGCAGAAATATCCTTGGGAAAGAGTGATAAGGAGTACACCTAAAAGTCTCTTCAGGAAGAAAAACATATCAAATGTCTTTGGATCAATAACAGGATCAATCCATGGATTTCTTCCTACCTTCCTTTTAAAAAATGTGTAGATTACATCAGGAGTCTGTCTATTGAGGAAAAAATGTCCCCTTGAAAGCTTATTCCAGGAATTTCTCCACATACGGTTGATGGAAGGGCTGAGGAAAATTATTATCAGTGTCATCTGAGCAGCAGTAACTTTCCTCAATTCCAGGGAGCAGCTTTGGTTGTGTCATACTCTAACAGGTATAGAATAACTTTGTTAAGGCCTTCATATATGGTGATATTGAATGATAATGATTAAAAACTAACCATTGTCTCTCTGTTTTATTAATGAACATGAACCAAGTTATGCTTTGTTTTAAAGTTTAAAACAGGCCTAATTTATCTGTCATCTAAACACTCCAATGACAGTGGTCAATAATTCCTTAGTGTGTGGACATATACATATTGATTTATTTATTTTCAACACAAGCTGACTGATGCATACATGGACTGATCTCTGCTCCAAAATATATCATGTTGTAGATGAAATGCTGTGTCTCTTGTGAACAGAAGTTTAGCTTGGTTTACATGATGGTGGGGCTGAGTGCAGACTGATATGTCATCATTCAGTTAAGGAGGAATGTGGAGAATGATCAGCCATTCAAATTGACAGTGTAGTGCAACAGGTTGCAAGTGACCACTAACAATTAAAATACATCAATTGAAGTTGTATGAAGGCAGCTGAAGGATGTCCATGAAGATCATATACTCACAGAATATCCTGAATTGGAAGGGACCCAAAAGAATCTTTGAGTCCACCTCCTGGCTCCACACAGGACCACACAAAAATGAAATCATAATTCTGACAACATTGTCCAAACACTTCTTGAACTCTGGCAGGCTTGGTGTCACTATCACTTCCTTGGGGAGCCTGCTTCTTTGCCCGACCACCCTCTTAGTGAAGAACCTTTTCCTAATACCCAATCTGAACTTCCCCTCTCACAGCTCAATGCTATTCCCTTGGGTCCTGTCACTGTCCCCAGAGAGCAGAGATATCTCCTGCCCCTCCGCTCCCCTCATGAGGAAGCTGCAGCTGCAGGCCTCCCCATGAGGCCTCCCTTCAGGCTCCTCTAGGCTGAACAAACAGAGTGACCTCAGCCACTTCTCATATGTCTTCCCCTCTAGACTGTATAACATATTTGTTGCCCTCCTTTGGACACTCTCTGATAACTCTATGTAGTGGGTTTATGTGGCAAGGCTTTGGTAGCAAGGGGCTGCGGGGGTGGCTTCTGTGAGAAGAATCCAAAAGTTGCCCTATGAGGGTCCCACCCCTGGTCAGAGTTGAGCCAATAAGCAATGTTGTTTGCACCTCTGTGAAAGCATATTTAAGAAACAAAACAAAACAAAACAAAACTGCTGCACAACAGCAGCTGGGAGAGTGAGGAGTAAGAAACAGCCCTGCTGGCACCAAGGTCAATGAAGAAGGAGGGGGTAGGAGGTGCTCCAAGAGCCAGAGCAGAAGTTCCCCTGCAGCCTGTGGAAAGGACTATGGTAAAGCAGGTTGAAGCCCATGGTGTGCCATGGTGGATCACATTTCCATGCTGCACCCCATGGAGGACCCCATGGTGGAGCAGGTGGATCTGACCTGAAGGAGGCTGTAGCCCATGGAGAGCCCCCACTGGAGCAGATTCTAAGGCCGGACCTGTAGCCCATGGAGAGGAGCCCACACAGGAGCAGGTGACCTAGCAGAAGCAGCTGCTCATGGGGGACCCAGGCTGGAGCAGTCTGCTACTGATGGATGGACCCTGTGGTACAGACCCATATCTGAAGCAGTTCTTGAAGAGTTGCTGCCTGTGGGCAGCCACCGCAGGATCAGTTTTGAAAGGACTGCATCCCATGGGAGGGACCCCATGTAGAGCAGGGGCAGAGAGTGACCATGAATGAGCAGCAGAGACCAGGTGCTATAGTCAGACTGCAACCCCCATTCCCCTGTGCCACTTGGGGGGAGGAAATGAAAGAGGATGGATGAGGGGAAGGTGGTTTTGGTTTCTTTCCTTTGTTTCTCACTTCTCTAGCTTATTAGTAATAGGCAAAAAAAATTACTAATCTCCCTACTCTGAGTCTGTTTTTGCCCATCAAAATAATTTCTGAGCGATCTCCTCATCCATATCTCAAACCATGAGCCCTTTACAACGTATTTTCTCCCCTTTTCCCTTTGCGGAAGGGGAATGAGAGAGCAGTTGTGGTGGAGCTTGGCTGCTCACCCGAGTAAAACCACCACACGCTATTAACTTTCTGTTCTAGATAGTGTTGCAGAAAGCACAGAGAAATAGAATGATCTACATGGACAGAAACTGGATTATTTTTTAGGATAGCAGGTATGTCTTTTTTTTAATGTCCTTCTTCTATTGTGGCGTGCAAAGCTGCACACAGTCCTCAAGGTGAGGTTGCACCAGTGCAGAGCAGAGCAGGACAATCGCTTCTCTTGACTAGCTTAGTAATGTTGTCCTTGATGCACCCCAGGATATGATTGGCCCTTTTGGATGTCAGGGCACACTGTTAACTCATATTCAACTTACTATCAACCAAAATCTCCAGATACGTTTCCATGGGGCTGCTCTTCAGCCTCCCATCCCCTAGTCTGTATGAATATCCAGGGTTGCCCTGTCCCAGCTGCAGAATCCGGATGAAGGAGAAGGTTGAGAATCATGAGCAGCCACCCCATCTTCATTTCCAATGTAAGACTGACAAAGATTTTTGGGGAATTCACCAAGGTGAATATCAAAGAAGAAATATCAAAGAAGAATATCAAAGAAGGGCAAGTTGCTGAAGAAGAAATACTTTTGAAGCGTGGAACTGGTGGTCAAATGGTTGTGGAAATGATGACCATGCTCCCCAGGTGAGTGAACAGCTAAATCATCAGGAGCAGAGTGAAGATTTGTGTCTTTCAAGTGGAAAGGACAATAGAAAGGATTCCCTGTCCTTGGTCCAGTTGGGAGGATTCATCTGACTGCCCAGCCTGCTGAAAGAACTACATGAAAGGGGGAATTAGCAGTCAATTCAAACCAAAGTTACACACAATGTGTCTGGGGAGATGACGTGAAGGTGTTGCTTAAAAACCGCAGCTGCTAAGGAAAGTGTCTGGAGGTGCTGACTGCAAAGGTATTTGGAAGGTGTGAGCCTCTGCTTCAGTAGGGTTACCTGATCTTTTCAGTGCTTTTCAGTGCAAATATGTTAAGGGGGACATGACAAACAACATTATACTGCTATCACTAACCATGCTTGTGTGCAGCTACATTTCTGATAGGTATTCACTGACAATTATCAGAATTAATCACAGCACAGTTATATTGTAGTCACATGCTGACAGATTTCATCAGACTTAACTGACCTAAATGTATTTGCTATTGCTGTGATTATAACACCACTGTGCCGTGGTTTATGTAAGCTGTTAAAGATCATTAAGTATGTTCTTCATAGAGTCCCAAGTTTCTTTCTTCACTAGCTAACGCTTCACACTTTCCAGTAACAATAAATACTTCACATGCTCCCCAAGTGATGTCATATCATAACTGATGTCCTTTTTTATATCAGTAGAAGAACTGGCACTGCATTTATCGGCTGTTTTGTCCTGTAGGTTTGGGGCTCTATGTTCAGGATTGCCAGTAGGTGACTGAGTGATGGTTAAGTGAGCAAGGAGCATCACCTAGCGCATTCTTGTAGTAAATACCCAGAATGTGCCTCACTGTCTGCCCAGGGAAAGTCCATGTCTTGAGTGTTGTGGTTTAACCCAGCAGGCAGGTAAGGACCACACAGATGTTCACTCACCACCCTCCTCCCACCCCACCCCCCTTCCAAAAACGCACACAAAACACACACACAGTAGGATGGGGGGTAGAATTGGGGAAAAAAATGATAAAAGCTTGTTGGTTGAGATAAAGACAGTTTAATAGAACAGAAAATGAAGGAAAAATAATAATAATAGTAATAGTAGTAAAAATAGTATTAACAAATATAAATAATAATGATAAGAGGATATGGAAAGCAAGTGATGCACAATGCATCACTCATCACCTGCTGACTGATGCCCTTCCCATGCCATCCCCAAGCAGCAGCCCCAACCCTCACTCTGGCCAGCCATCCCATATTTATTATTCAGCGTGACATCATATGGTATGGAATATCCTTTTGGCTGTTTGGGTTAGCTGTCCTAATTCTGTCCACTCCCAGCCCAGTTTCTTGTGCACCCCCAGCCTCCTCAATGGCAGGCTAGAGTGAGAAGCTGAAAAATCCGTGTCTTAGTATAAGCACTGTTCCACAACAACTAAAACATTGTTGTTTTATCAACATTATTCTCATCCTAAATCCAAAACACAACACTATACCAGCTCCTATGAAGAACATTTACTCTGTCCCAGTCGACACAAGGACACAGAAACGGGCCCCTTCCTAGGGTTTTCCCAGCATTGCAGATGAGCATAATAATAACCCTGATGATTCCCTCCCCATGACTGTAAAGACTTTAGAGGGAAATGAAGATGAAGGAAAACAACTAGGTGGTCCATAGAAATCCTGGGATGGCTAGGCGACTCAAAATGGTGATTCACCCACACTCTAACATGTTTCTGTTAGCCCACGATGGACCATGTCTGGAGATGCTGATGACAGGCACAATTAGAAGAGGCTATCTCCAACTCTCACTCCCACCCAAACCAAACATGCCGGAGGCTGTGAACTGTTCAGGAGTTCAGCATGCTACAAATGCAGCTCACCTAGTAGAAGATATCTGAAAAGCAGTGAGGGTTCATCTGTTATGTAAAACCCCAACTGACATCAGCAGTGGGATCCCAGCATGGCAGGTAAATTTAAGCTGTGTTTTGTGGTCCTGTTTTATTCCACAGATGCTGATGGTCTGCAGCACAAGGCATGTGTTGTGCTCAGAGCCTAAAAACACTCAGCTCCTGTTGAGGGATTTTTGAAACAGCAAAGATCCCGTGGCTTGCTGCAGCTGAGCAAACCAAGCTACCAGGACGACTATGAGAAGTTCCCATGACAGTGTTCCCACATCACCCAGCTGAGGAATTTAGAAAAATATTGTTGCCAGTAGTTGGCTTCAAGGACAAGGTCTACGTGACTGCTAATCACAAGGGGGTTGTTTTCTTGTAGTTGTTTGAGTGCTTTTGACCAATAATCTTGTGTGAGACACTATCTGCCCCTGTTAAGTTCACTATAAAAGTCAGGCTATTCAGGTAATAAAATGGAGCATGATCCGACCATACTAGTGTCTGTCATGTTTTCGGCCATTCTTCCTGCAACAAGCTCCACGCTGCTCTCGAGGAGGGTGTTGGCTGCCTCCAGGCATTTGTCCAGCTGGGACGCTGCAATGAGGGAGAGATAGGGGCACCATGGGAGTAAGGCAGGAAGAAAGGTCCACAGGCAGAAAGAAGAAAGGGGACACAGGACTCCCAGGAAATAGTGGTCCTGAAGAGGTCCACTATTAGGCCTCTAGCAGGCCTCACTGGAGAGAGCAGGGAGGAAGCCATTCTGTGGAGATCTGGAAAACAAGACTCACCAGCTCGGCTGCACAGCCAGGTCACAGCCTTGGCCTCCAGCAACTCACATAGGTCTTGATAATACCTGTTTTTCTTCTGCAGCCAGGTCACAGCCAGTACTGTGGCCCAGATGCTTGGCTCTGTGACCTGTAGAAGAACAATGACTCAGACCCGCTGACATTGTTGAGCACCTCTTCCTTTGTGACTCTGGTTCCTGACCCCTTCACTCACCTCTGGATGCCCTGGGATTCCAAGGGGTTCCACCAGCCAAGGTGTTCCCACTGCCCCAAGTCTACATGCTGGCACCACAAAGGATTATCTCCTTACCTCACCAGGCATCTTTCCCTTGATTTCAGCCTCATCGACTTGCAGTGCAGAAGCTAAGCTTGAGCTGAGGGTCCAAGAGCCATCTACATTCTGCAGTGCGACCAGCTCCTGACACTCATCAATGGCTTTGCTGACCCATGGCCCAAAAATTTGAGAGGACAAAACAAATTTGGGATCCACACACTCGAGAGAATAAATAGATGGTGGCGGTGGTTTAGGTGCTGTGGGAAAAAATGTAAACTGGAGGGTTTAAGGAATCACAGGAAAGCTGGCCCCTCTCTACTCCCCTGTGCTCTGAGAAAATGCCCAAAACACTGTGCTCTGAGCAATTACCTGCAGGCTGAGGACCTCCCTGCATATCTCCAAAATATTCCTATCATCAACCCTTTCTGGACGTCCCTAATTCATCCTTATTCTCCTAGCTTTCCTGCCCAGCCATGTCTCCAAACCCTCTCTTGATATCCTTAGAACATCTCATCCAAATGTGCATTCATGATGCAGCACTGGTCCTGACCTGTCTCTGGGTGTCCCTGACCTGGGTCCCATAATTGCTGAAGGACTTTAAGCTTTAAGCATGATTAGGGGAAAGGTTAAAGGCAAAATTCATTAGTTTTCAGACCAAGAGCAAACATGGAGAGTAACAACATAACCCTCTTGTCGGACATTTAATTAATCCCTAAATCTCCTGTCTGGATCAAGATCCCATACCTTTTGAGTGAGCCCCATTCTGAGCCAAGGCAGCAATGTCATGGGTTAGACGCTGCATGGCAAACCATGACTCCTGTACTGCAGTCAGCCAGCCAGGTGGGATGAAGATGCTCTTAGGAAAGCAAGAAGAGCTGCAAGTGGAGCCACGTAGCTGAAGGATCTGGCAGGCAACCAGTGACTGGTGGGGTGGCAGCAGTGCCAGGGGCCCTTTGAAGGAAACAGGGAAAGAGACTTAATTAAGCCCATGGGAAAGGAGTACCTGGTGGTGATGGGGCCTACCCCATGAGACTGGGGGCGCCCTGTGGTTGGGGTTCTGGCTCCTGTGGAATGAGAACATCCCATGGAGAAACCCCTCCAGATCTTTCCCCCAAGCATCTTTCCTTACCTTGGTACCAGGTAACCCACTGAGATGTGCGAACCCCCACATAACTGGTGAAGGGGCAGATGATCCCTGAAGTCAGGCTGATCTCGACTGCACGTTGCCTTGGTTCATCCCCTGACCCACTCACAACGTCTGCCAACAACATCCCGAGCAAGCACCTTGCAGCCAGACGATGACCTGCCAGCCTGGGGACAGAGTGGGGTGAGGCCCAACTACCTGGCTTTTCTCCGTGCTGGAGAAAGGTGGACAGAGATTGGTCCTGGACACCTAGGTTCTCTCCCTTCAGGGGTAAGAATGGGCAGAGGGAAGATGTGGATGCATGGGTCCCCTGTCTGCAGTGAAATGAGGTCCAGGTTCATGGGTCCTATCCCTGTGGGTTCCAAGCAGGGAAGGAAAGCATGCTTGGACACTTGGGTTCTCTCCCAGTTTGGGATGGTACTTGGAAGGTGGGAATGAATAAACAAGCTATCTGTTTCCTTTCTCAGCTGGAGTCCATGTGTAGGACAGGCTCTCACCGGCCATCTCCCTGTGGGCATAGTGGGAACGGGATCGTGTGAACGACATTCTGGCCATTCAGGCTGAACTGCAAGGTCAAGACACCGGTGGCCACTTTCGTATCCTGGTAACACATGGAAAAGTACTGGAGGTTACTGGAAATACATGATTGCTGCTGGGAGGTACTGGGAAATTACTCAGAGATTACTAGTAGTTAATGCAAGGTTATTAGGAAGTAACTGGAAATAACCATAGTGGCAGCTCTCACCTGGGCTTCTCCACGGATCTTTGCATAGAGATGGACGTGTTCACCCTGAAAGATGGACCGAGGTGTGCCTCCCAGCACCTCAGCCTCCAGGCCAAGGGGCAGAGTCCAGCTCAGAGAGACTCCCTCAGCTGCTGGCTTAAGGGCTCTTTTCAAGCAGTTCAGCACCTGGGTAGAAAGGGCAAGACACCACACTTTGGCAGCTCCATTAGAGTTCAGCATATGGCCCCTCTGTCCGAATTCCTTGGATAGCACGGGGATGTGTGGGGTGCCAGATGGCTTCCCTGGTAGCAGTCAGGTCTGTGAACCATGGGGGGGAGAAGTTCAGGCATCTGGGTTTTCTGTGGGGTGGGGCAGTGGGGTAGAGAGTTAGGGGAAGCCTGGGTGCCTGGGTTCCTTGGGGCAGCTGGGTCTTGGCTACCACAGGTGGGCAGTCCAGGTGCCAGGGTTACTGGAAAGTAGTATATCTGTGGAAAGAAGGGCACGAACCAGGGCTCCTGGGTTCCTACCACAACTACCAGTTCTTTGTCAGATTTGACGTAGGTAGCTTCACCCCTTGTCTCCCTGGCCAGAGTCATGGCCAGGGCAGCACTGTCCTCAGAGAAGCAGAAGGAGAAACACCTATGGTGGAAGCAGAGAAAGGTGTCAGAAATAGGAGCCAGAGATGGATGCATGCATGTAGGAAAAGAGTTGGAGAAGACAGGATGGAGTTTTAGGCAGGGGAACAAATCTAGGGTGCAGAACAAGGGGCAGGAGGAAGAGTAAGGAGTGGAGTGAGGAATTGGGGTTGGAGCTGGGGTTAGACAGGAGGTGGCAGGGAAGAGCTGGAGCTTGGGGCAGAGCTGGGACCAGTATGGTGGGGCTGGGGCAGAGCTTGTGGGCACATCAGGGTGTACAAATCCCTCCTCACTTTGTGATGGGTGCCTTGGGTGTGGGAGTATTAAGTAAAGACTCCCCTGTGGAGGCTTGACACAGGACAGAGCTGCGCAGGGTGGGAAGGGTCTCTGGGACACTGAAGGGGTTCAAGGATTCAGACAGGTGAACAGGGGCCCTCATCAATGATGGGAGGGGATCAAGGGATGACTAAGGACTGGGGGCAGAGAGTTCCAATTACCGGTGGCTGTTGTGATGATGGCAGACCTCAGCAGCAATGGCTTCCTTGTCAGGAGGTAGCCCAGTCATGAAGATGAAGAGCTGGGAGATAGGAGACATAAATGAATGGTGACACCTTGCACAAGACCCCAAAATGGGGACAGCAGGTCCCCAAAAGGGACCCAGGTGAGAGAGACCCTGTAGAGAGACTACCCCCAAGGAGAGATACCCATTCTCTCAGGGGACAGAACCCCCCTGAGATACGGACCCACCTTTTTTTCCTTTCCCCCACATAGTCTGTTCACCTTGGACCAGCATGCCCCTTGTGTCACTCTTTCCCCCCACACTCTGTGCTCCTCGGGGACACCTATCCCACCACTCCTCCATGCTCCTGTGCCCAGACCTGTCGTGCATGTCCGTGGGGCTGGGGCGTATTGTAGATTGTGCGAAGAGTTCCGAGCAGGTCAGCATCACCCAGACGAGAGCTGGTGGACGGGATGCGTTGCATTGCCTTGGTCAGGTTGTCTTGGGTATATTCAACACTTTGCCTACAGCAGGCACAACATGTTTGCAGAGCACATCACCCTGTGCTGGCCGTGGTGCTCCCCGAGACTCACCCCCATAGCTATATCTTCTGCAAGATCCTGCCCCATAGGAGGTCTTAAAGAGACCTTGCCTCATAGTTCCTACAACATTTTGCTCAACAGAACCCCAATAAATGCTCTCCCATGGTGCCACAAAGATCCTGTCCCCAGAATCCAGTCCTGCCCTCCAGCACCCAGCCATGCACTCCAGTACCCAGCCTTGCCCCATACCAATCTGCCTATTTCAGAACATCCAGACCTATCCTCCAGCATCTTGCTCTGCCTCACAGCAACCGGTCAAGCCCCACAGCATCCAGCCCTACTCGCCAGCATCTAATCCAGACACATAACACCCAGCCTGCCCCATATTTGCTCACGGATAGATGCCCACAGATGTTGCTCCATAGCAGTAGATGTTGAAGTAGCAGCCCAGGGGGAGGCTTTTGAGAAGGAAGAGCAGGGATTCCTGTGGAAAGAAACTGCAGGCAGGTCTTAGGAGGTACCAGTGGTGGATACAGATGCCCTTGCCCTTATATTGGTCTGGCTAAAGCCTCTGGACTCCTCTGGATGACCCCAGTGACCCCAGCCAGTGTCCTGACCTCTCCTAGGCACCCAAGATATTCCAGGACCCTTTCAGACCCCACCATTGCCCCTACCCACCCTGTTTCCCCCTGTCTCTCCTCCCCCCCCCCCCCATGTCCGTGTCTCAAACACCTGCCCTGGCTTTGTTCCCTCTCAGCTTGCTCCCCAACTTGAGTTTGGTCCCTGCTCTGTGGAGGTACCTGTGCACACTCAAGGAAAGTGGTGTCCAGAAGGAAGATGAACTCCCCAGACTGGCACTGCCCAGGCACTGCATCAGGGATGCTGGGTGACAGAGTCACCAACACGAGGGGGTCACCAAGCAGGGAGCCTGGAGGAGGTATAGGGTGGGGATAAAGCCCAGTTAGGCCCAGTTAGAGACCCCTCTCCTCATCCTGGTTCTGATCCTCATTGTGCCCTCAGCTTACACCATCCCAGAGATCCTGATAACCCACACTGGTGCCTTGTTACCCTACTGTAATGTACACAAGCTGCACAACACATTGCCCCCAGTACTCCAGCCCAGTGGCTCCAATACAGGTTACCCAGTAAGCCCTAATATAGGGGTCCTCATAGCTATCCTGGCACATCTAATACCTCATCACAATGTCCCCAGCACCTCACTGTGGAACCCTAGGACACACACTATCCCATCTGAATGCCTCCTATCTTTGTCCAATGAAGCCTCTCACCCCACAATCCCCAGTGTCCTCCTGTGCCTCAATGACTCCTGTTACTCAGAGGTGCCCCCATGCTCCCTCCCCTGATGAACTCACCAACGGGGGCCCCAGGGTCTCCCTTCTCCACCACAGCACTGACTTCAGTGGGGTCTCCATAATACACGAGCAGCTCAAAATCATCTCTTGGAGGGGTCTCAGCCAGTGAGACCTAGAGAAGGGATGCCTGGTCATACACAGGAGGAAGAGGCCCAGGCCCAGCATTAGGCCAGGAGCACAAGCACCAATCCCAGTGCATCTCCTTTTTCTCAGTGATGATGCCACTTGCCCACTATCCCCAGGATCCTGGCCCTCAGGAGGCCATACCTGTGCAGCGCTGTGGTCCTGGGCAGTGTAGATCAAAGGAGTAAGAGCACAGTTGGCCTCGGCATTGACCACACCACGGGGTGACTGCAGGCTGGCGGTGAGCAGCAGGCTGTAGTGAGGCTTGTTATTGAGACAATTCCAGGCTGCAGGGAGAAACATGGTACTGACAATGACACAGTCTCTCTCTTGAGTGCATGTGGGATTTGGCATCTATATATAAGACATATGGGGATAACTAGGGATGGTTGATAAAGTGTACAGAGGGGTTCCAGTGTCTGTTCATGTGAAATGTGTGGGGGAGGTGTGGATCCGTTTCAAGGGACACAACAAGAGTGGATCTGTTCATGGGTTGCATGGGGGAAAATTTGTGTCTCTTTCTTTGTGGGTACAAAGAAAGGTTGCATTAGATCTGCTTGTAAAGTAAAGAGGAAGCTCTGGTCCTTCTGTAGAGTGTGTGACTGGGAGGGAAGGTTCCTTATGGGGTTACTCACTGTAGTAGTTCCAGTGAGGATGCAGCGTGGCTGGCAACAAAAACTGGGCTGCTCCACCTAGCTTCCGTGGCAGCTCTTGGACATAGCGTAAGGTCACAACCATCTCCTTGCCAGGGGACAAGGAACCCAGGAAGCAGGCAAACACCTTGCCTGACTGCTCAGACTGATGCTGAAGGTACTCCCAGTTCTCCTGGCCCTTTGTAGCCTTGTGCAGCTGCTGGGTCTGGACGGAAAGGGGAGGGACAAAAAGCTGATCCCCAGGCAGACCATGGGCTGCTCATTCCATGCCCGTCTGGTGTTTCCCCCCATTCCTTCCTGAATGCTGGTACCTCATCCTGCAGCAAGGCCTGAACCTTGGCATCCTCATTTAAGGCCTGGAAAGAGTAGATGGTCATGTGGGGGGCGAGGGGGAAGACAAAGATGACTTCTGAGGAGGTACGACTCTTGTTCTGGTAGATCAGTTCAGAGGCCACATCAGCCACATAGTCCTGGATGGCAACATCCACCACTGCACTACAGAGAGGTACTGGGCACAGGGGTATATAGAGATCCTTCCCCAGCAAAAAGGATGCTGGTGCTGTTGGGAGAGATGCAACCTTTCCATCAGCACACATGAATGACACAAGGAGAGGGTTGGAGCTGCTTCAAGTGTGTGTTCCCACCCAGGAAATTAAAACTAGGTGGCCAATGAATAGCACACAATGACAGATTCTCCCCTCCCAATGGCAAAAGGGCATCCTAAGTCTTTATCCATGGATCATGTTTAACATTGTTGAAGGTCTAGCATGAGCCTGCCACAGAACAGTGTCCACTTCTACATTTCAGCTTCCTTTTTCCTCCATACCTCTGTCCCCCACCCTGATCTTGTAGACCCCTTGACCATTCCAATCTTTGTTTCCCTCTGGGAAGATCCAGCCTATCCTCCCTCTTTCTTTACCCTCCTTTGGGAGCATTCCCAAAATATCCCTGTCTGATCCACAGCTCACCGCCACTGACGTAGGATTTTTCTAGAAGTCCAAAGCTCTCACGCCACATCTCTGGAGACCTGTAGACAGGAAGGAGTCTCTTGTAAGAGGAGATACCACCAGGTAGCCTTTATCTGGTGAAGATTCCTTGCTGTTTCCCCAGTCCTATGTATGTGGCTGAAGGCCCTAACCCACCAGGTACAGCCAGAGCAAACCCAGGGATTCAGAAATCCCTGTTTGTAAAGACTGTGCAATGACTCTGCAGTGAAGAGGTCTGCATCCCATTCCCATCATGGGAGAATCTTGAAGAGAACTGAGGGATAGCAACAGGAGACAGAGGAAAGCAAGAGTAGCTGTCTGTAATTTTATTGTGATGAACAATCCATGTCTGGATGAACAGGATGGCAGATGGGATCCATTTTGGGACAGACAGATGAAGAGATGGACAAAGAGAGACAGGAGATTTTTTGTTGAAGTAGATGAATAGATGGAACAATGGATGGATAGGTGGAAGGGTCCATTTTAGAAGGGATGAGTGCAGACCCACCACAGGCAGTATTGTGTGAATGCTGCTGCACAAGAGACAGCACCTGTGAGGGTATATTCATGGAGTAGCTTGCAAGGACAGGCTGAAAGGCCAGGCAATGTGGGGGGAAATGGCAGAGAGAGAAATGAAGGCAGGGTCAGGTATTCCATGGTGACAGAGCAAATCCCAGAAAGGCATTGGGGGGAGTGTGCAGGTAAGTTATGTTTGGTTGCCTTCTGCCCAAGTGCCTAGAGGTGAATGGGACTCCCCCACCTGTATCCCAAAGCCACCCATATAAGTTTCTCTGATTACAATACACTCGCCTCACTTTCTCCTGTTCTGGGGTGGCAGGGTCAGCAGCATCAGAAAAATCCCCACCCCACCATTATGCTGACAGTGTGGACAAAGAAACCAAATAGGGTGTTTTCTTTCTTCTTCCTTGCGGAAGTAGGGCTGAGTGATGGGCAGAGGGATGGCTTGAACAGGAGCAAGCTCTTCCCAGTGATGGAGGACAATGAACAGACAACAGGGAGCAAATAACAAAACGTAGAACAAACAAGCAGGCACTCACCAGAATAACAGCCGGGGTCGTCAGCTGGGAGAGACAGACAATCAGATGCACTGAAGAGATAGAAGAGGAAAGGGAAGAGGCAGTAAGAGGCAAACAACAGGCAAACGGAAGGGACGGAAGAGGAAGAGATGGAGAGACCGAGCAAGAGATGTTCAGGCAAACGGGAAGATGCAGGGCTACGTAGCTGGAGAAGCGTCTGCAATGTGGAGAGAGACGGAGGGACGCAAGGGCGGATGGACAGGCAGGGGAAGGCGGGCAGGGGCGGGGAGAGGCCGTCGGGGACGCCAAGCTCCTCCTGTGCGGCCGGAGGGTCTGGCTGCCCTGGAGGCGGCGGGTGTCGCACGGGCCGTGCGTGTCGGGAAGCCTGGGGGGCTGCGGGGCGAGGAGGAGCGTGGGGACATCCCCGGTGGACGGCACTTAGTGGGGGCAGGGACCCCCACTTGGCGGGACCCCTCTCCCGCCAAGTCCCACCTCGGAAGCGAAAGCGGCAGTGGGCAAGGAAGCGTCTGCATACAGACTGCGTTGCTGCAGCCAGTGCAGCCTCCACGCCTTGTTCCCAACAGCGCCTGAACGGGAAGGGTAAGCGGGGCGGGGAGCGTCATTCCTCGCCGCAGGCTTGTATAGGCTGTGCCCAGCACTCGCTGCCCCCAAGGACAGTGCTGCAAATCCCTCAGCAGAACTGCTCCTGCCCAAGCAGTGGCCAAACCTCCTGGCCAAGCTCCTGGCCAAACCTCCCCACACTGCCCAGCTCTTCAGCTCAGTCCTCACTTCTGGTGCAATGAGCATTAGCTGCCAAAGGCCTCGTGCAGCCAGGCTGGTGTCTTGTGTGCTCCTGAGGCGGCAGCACTCCAGAATGAATATTTCAGTTTGTTTTGTATACACAATATACCTGTTTGTTACCTTTTGAATAATTTTGAAATTAGGTTGTTAACAATTGGGTGTTATACCAAAGGGTTATTCACGCTTTATCATAAAACTTCCATTCTCTTCTTAAGAAGCAGAATGCTGGGAACTCCAAACTGCTTTCTGATATAAATTATCAAATCAATCTGAGTCAACTAACCATTAATAGCCAGCAAAAGACCAGTGTTAGCCTAAACAGTTATACGGTAGTAGTATACTACTTGTATACATGTTTAGGCTAACACTGGTCTTTTTATTGCCTTTGGATGTACACAGTATTTATGAATGTTTTTAGCATAAGAAGTCTTGTTCAAATGATAACATTCGATGGCAGTTATGGGAATATGGGCAGTGTTGCTAAGGTGGAGCAACCAAAGCCACCAGTCTGTAAATCATGAATCCCTAGGATTTGTGGTAACTAGCATGATGCAACATGACAATGACTCAGTCCTTGTGTTAAACATTACTTTTCTTCTTCCTCCACCCCCCCAGCCCGCCTTCCCCCCAGCCCCCCAAACAAACTTGGAAGTAATAAATTCAGCTCCTTTCCTGCAGGTGCAGGGACCTGTCACGTTCGGTGCGGGGAAGCAAGTGATCAGCTCAATATGAGCGCATAAGCTACTTCCTTATCTTCCTGGGCCTCAGATCCACCTGTTTATCTCTCTCTCAAGGACAGACTGCCCTTGCATTTTTCACACAAGTGCTTCTCATCCAACCTACTCCATGGCTATAAACTCTGTGTTTTCATTGACTTGCTTGTACAACTCCTCTAGGGACCCGTGCCCTTGCTCTTTGAGCCATTCTTCAACAATTCCCTCTTTTTCTTTTTGTACAAGCAGGGCCCCATTCATCATCTTTGTTACCCCTTTCATAATACAATGATAAGTTATCTTGACAACAATGATTATCAGCAGTATAATAAGCAGCAATCTCAAACCCTCCTTAATAAGGGATACAAGCCAAGGAAAAAGGTCACCAAACAAGGATTTCAACCAGGTATCAAACGGGTTAACATTCACTCATATTCTATTCACGTGTTCTTTTAGCCAATCCAACCTTTTATGGATCGACTCACTATGATCTGACAAATTAAAACAGCACATTCCTTCAAAGTCCTTGCAACCGTGTCCTTGGGCCAGCAGCAAAAAGTCAATGGCTGCCCGATTCTGCAACACTGAGTGTCATAGACTGACCATATCATCCATCATTTGAGAGAGGGTGTCGGTAGTTGCGCTGAACTGTTTCACTGTCCAGCATGCCAACTTTTCTATTTATGTCAGCGCCCGCACGGCTGCCACCCCTGGTGTGAAGAAGGAGGCAAATATCTGCGCGGTTGCTGACCATAATTCAACATCATCTTTACAGTCAGGTGTTAGACCGTGAGCGTCTCTTTTCGCTCTACTGGACATCGTAGGTAACGTTAGTAATACCAAACCGCCGGTTGATCCAAATCCTTGACTGCCGCGTTCTCGTTCTGATGCAGTTTGCAGGTCTGCTGTAAGTACAGGTACAGGGACTAATTGAGCAATCTTGCTTCCCTTCGGGATGTGGATGGGCGGGAAGCTTGTTTGGGCCACGATTTGTACTATTCCATTGTAGTCCGCGTCAGTAACTCCTGGTAGCACAAAGAGTTCCTTTAATCCGCTAGAGGACCGTCCAAACAACAATGCTCCTTGCAGCCTTCTGTTGATAAGCAGTGGTCCTTCAAAAGTTGTCGGTATTTTTAATGGCCGCTGATCTATTAAAGTCACTTCTACTGCGGTTTCCAAATCCAGTCCGAGGCTCTCCCTTGTGGCTGGTTGTAGTTGTGATCTGGCGGCGTCTGACTGTAGGCGGGCTGCATCACAGGCGGGGCAGGTGTTGGGATCGTGGGCGGCGGCGCCATCTCGTGGTGGGCCGGTGGAGCGGAGTTGGAGTATTACACGGGATCGGCTACTGTTGATCTCTGGCCCTAACTGTACCTGCATATCCACCGATGCAAATCTCCCAGCCCCCATTAATTGCTCGGTAGTTACGAGGAATTTTATTCTATTCTAAAGGATCCTTTTATTCTAAAGGATCTCCCGGTGGTCGGGGCGTGTGAGCACTGATATCACATATGCGTTGCCAGTGAGCCTGCCATAACAGCTGGCCAGATTGTGTCATAATCATTCTTACAATAGTTTTGATGTCCTCGGGACATAAAATACTGCTGCCCCAAATATAATTAAGCAGCTGCTTGGTCGGCTCACTATGCAACCCACTCTCGTTTACTGTGGCTCTCAGCTGGGATAGTAGTTTCCAATCAAGCAGGGTGTGAGCTCCCTGCAGACCCGCAGCCCCCTGCCCATAGGTTACTGGAAAAGCCTGATCAGCGAGGGGGCTCAGCAATTCAAAGTCCTGAGCATCTGCCGCCTCTCTGGCTATCGCCTGCCAATTAACCCTTTCTATCCCCTGTGGGGAGGGCTTTGGCAGTGGCTTAGTGGGAGCCTTAAGGCTCTCCCTGTGTGTATCCTCTTTCAGTTTTGAAATGAGTCGCCCCACCACCTCCTCCTCCTCGTTGTCGGAAACCTCCTCTTCTGCTCCTGAGACTTGTATCCCAGTTTCGACCGTGGTCGGAAGGGGTGGTGCCGTAGGACATGCCTCCTGATCTGCATCCGGGCTTTTACTAGGGCGGGGGGGTGGTGACGCCCTTTAACTGGGGGGGGGGGGGAAGAGGGTGACGCCCTGGGGGGCCCCGGCGACGGGTGCCGTGGCTCAACAGTTATCGGTCAACCCAGACGGTGGTATAGGCGAGTAATCGCCCCCCACCGAGAACAGTCCCTCTGATTCTAGGGGCTGATCTCCTAATTTCTGGGTAGCCACAGCTGCAACTTGCTGTTCTAACTTGTATCTTTTTAAACTATTAATACTTTCCCGCCATGGTTTCATTAATTTTTTAACCATTTTATCATCATCTATAGCTAAATCCCACAAGCAGTCCCCATAAGTTCTCCATTCTTCCACATCAAAGTATGACTCAGGGTTACCAAAAAACCCCTTTGCTACCCCAAAGGCTATAAGCCCTGGAATATGCTTAATTCCTTCTACCCCTTGCTTTTCTAAAAAGCGTTGCAATAAGTTGAGGGCTACGTCCTTATCCATAGTGCTGGCCTTTTCTCTGCGTCTATCCGTGCCGCATCTGTCCGCGATTTGTGCAGCTCCATGTCTATCCACACTGGTAGCCCTCCGGACTGTGCAGACCCCTTTTTAGGTCGGTCTAGGCAATCTTCTGCCCTCCGATTTGCTGCTAATTGGTGCTTGTCCTCACCGCGCCTCAGTTCCATGTTGTCCCTGTTCTGGCGCCACTTGCAGGTGCAGGGACCCGCCAAGTTTGGCACAGGGAAGCAAGTGATCAGCTCAATATGGTAGTACAAGCTTCAACTTTATTGCGCAGATATCCGTATATTTATACACACAGCAATAATTATGCCTACTGGTCACTATCCTATTGGCTAAGCGTAGAAGTGTTGCAAAAAATACTGCTTCTCCTACTTGCGGTTACAGCGCATAAGCTACTCCCTTATCTTCCCGGGCCTCAGATCCACCTGTTTATCTCTCTCTCAAGGACAGACTGCCCTGGCACTTTTCACAAGAGTACTTCTCATCCGACCTACTCCACAGCTATAAACTCTGTATTTTAATTGCCTTGCTTGTACAATTCCTCTAGGGACCCGTGCCATTGCTCTTTGAGCCATTCTTCAACACTTTCCAGTTGCAAATTTACTCTGAACTAAAACATTGCTCTTCATAACTTTTTCAAAGATCTATAGGATACCAAGACGGACATGTCAATGGCTACTGAGGTATGCTCTTTCCCTTACCCTAGTTTCCCTCTCTATTTTCTAACTCTTCTTCTGTCTGCTTCGTTGTCCATATTCTATGACACTTATGTAATAATGATTTTGAAAATGGATGTTCTATGTACTTCATGCATATGTTACTCTGCAAAGTATTTGTAGGGACTAACTTCAATTATTTGAGTCTTCCTGTCTAGATGATATCAAAAGATAAACCTCCAAAAAATGAATGAGAGCAAGGATAGGATTCATCTCACTGACTGCAAACATCTGCAATATAGATTTCTACATATGAGCTAATCATGAATGCATTTCCTAGTGCAGTGCAACAGTGCAACAGTATCTCTGGGGTGTATGAAATATGGTTTAGGAGTGGTATTCTAGAAGAGGTTGTTTCTCTCCATTAATGTTAAGAGATGTTAATGTCAAGAAATGTTAATGGCTATAACTGACACGGAGAAGGCTGAGGTACTCAACAATATTTTGCCTCAGTATTCACATGCAATTGCTCATTCAGTACCTCCCAGGTCACAGAATCTCAGGGCAGTGACCGGGGGAATGAAGTCCCACCGCTGTAGGAGAAAGCAAGGTTCGATACCATCAGAAGAATCTGAATATGCACAAGTTGATGGGGCCTGATGAGTTGCATCCAAGGATGCTCAGGGAACTGGGAGATGAAGTTGCTAAGTGTATAAGGAATTGGCTGGATGGTCACATTAAAACAGTTGCAGTCAATATCTCAATGTCCAGGTGGAGACCAGTGGTGTCTCATCCCCTCAGGGTTCTATTTTGGGAATTCAGCCAAGCCAAGTGTAAGGTTCTGCACCTGGCTTCGGGCAATCACAAATATTAATACAGACTATGTGATGAATGGATTGAGAGCAGCCCTGCAGAAAAGGAGTTGGGGGTACTGGTGGATGAAACACTTGACATGAACTGGTAATGTGTGCTTACAACCCAGAAAGCCAATTTTATTCTGGGCTGCATCAAAAAGCCCATGGCCAGCAGATCAAGGGGGATGGTTCTCCCAATCTCTTCTGCTTTCATGATATCCTGCTAGGAATACTGCATCCAGCTCTGTGGCCCCCAGCATAAGAGAGACATGGACCTATTACAGACAGTACAGAGGAGAACCACAAAGATGATCAGAGCATGGAACACTTCTCCTATGAAGATAGGTTGAGAAAGCTGGGGTTATTTAAATTAAAGAAGTCTCCTTCTCTAAGGAAGAGGAAAGAGCAATAAAAGGGAGACCTTATAGAGGTCTTCCAATACTTACAGAAAACCTCCAGAAAAGATTGGGAGATGCTTTACCAGGGTGTGTAATGAGAGGACAAGGGGCAATGTTTTCAAACTAAGAGAGAGTAAATTTAGATTGGATATAAGGAAGCAATTCTTCACAATGAGGGTGGTGAAGCACTGATACAGGTTGCCTAGAGAAATTGTGGATGCTCCCTCCCTGGAAGTGTTTATGGCCAGCTTAGATGGGGCTTTGAGCAACATGGTCTAGTGGAAGGTATGTCTTCCCAGACATGCCTGGAGTGTTGGAACTAGATTACCTTTAAAGGTCCCTTCCAACCAAAACTGTTCAGTGTTTGTGTGATTCTAAGACTCTATTATGTTCAGGTACTGTAGATCTCAGGGTGAAATCTAAGTGAAATGAAATGAAATGAAGTGAAATGAATGCTGCCACAAACATATATCAGATCTATAAGAGAAACCTGGGAAAGTTACATTTCTTTAGGCTATTGTGAACATTAGTTCCAGCTAGGCATTTGTTTTTAACTGAAAGATATATCATTGACTCAAGGAAATCAATTGTTGAATTCGACTGCAGTTGATAAATTGTTTCAACAAGAATTCTGCCCTTCTATCCTCTATTTAAAGTATACTAGAAAAATGAGTTCTCTGATCTTCTTTTTGATGATGTTAGGTATTAAATCAGGGTAAACATTGGTTAGTCTGTGGAGAGCCAGATCATATTTATGGATATTGTATATTAAATTTTATGTAGTGAGAAATGGTTTTACCCTGAATGTGTTTCACTTTTTATGCCAGGTTACAAAGATGACACAGCAAGAGTATTTCCTAGATATTTTTGTGCTGTTTTTTGAAACAATTAAAATAATACGAAATTGTTTTTTGTTTAACAATTTTGTTTAATTGTTTTTTGTTTAATAATTGTTTAACAAAACAATTAACAATTAAACAATTGTTAATTGTTTAACAATTGTTAAACTCTCAGTGAAACCAACAAAAACAAAATTAACACTCCTTAGATAGTGATCATGGAAGATATTGATTAAAATTATTTTTATTTCTATTATTTTATGTTTCTAACTCTGTTTTATTCTATTTTGGGGGGGGGGGGGAACGAGGAGGGAGAAGAATACTAAACTAAACAAAATCTCCTTACTCAATCAGCAGGGAAGATATGGTTTTCATTTATTTTTATTTCTATTATTTTATGTTTCTAACTCTGCTTCTCTGGCTCTTTTCAGTGTGGTCACTTCAGGGACAGTGGAGGTAAATGCACCAGGAACCACTGGCTGCTTTGGACGGCCATATATTACAGTAGGCATTTAGATTAGAGTAGAGTGGAGTAGAGTGGAGTAGAAATACAGAATAGAAATTAGAATAGAACAGATCAGAACAGAATAGAATAGAATCTAGTCCAGCTGCCTGACCACTCCAGGGCTTCCCAGAATTTAAAACATATTTCTGAGGGCATTGTCAGTCTGGGGAGTCAGTATGGATCAGGACTGATGGCAGAAAAGTATCAGCTCTGGTGCCAGTAACCAGCCTAGTTACTGTTGGGCAGGTCCATCGCAGTGACACTGTTCCAAGGTCAAGCTGGGAAGTCAGTCTATGGGTCAGGGTCCAGATCAAAAGAGCTAAGGTACAGGCATGGCTGAGTGTTAGTAGGAGACCAGTGCACCTAGGATATAGCTCAGACATGGGCTGAAGGCCCAGTCCTGAGACTAAATGAAACTCATGGGCCCAGGGAAAAGATCTGGTCGTCTCATTGTTGCCAACTCACATCTTATCAAGAATAAAGTAAAAAGAATTTGGAAAAATTGTCTAGATAAGAAAAGCAGAAACACCTACTCGATGTACAAAATAGGCAAGAGCAGAATACCTTTTAATAGATAGTATTTACGGCAAAATACCTCATATTACCTCTGAGGTGACCTCATATCTGTATCTGTAAGAATTTGCTCAGTTTCCCTTTGTGTAATTTTTTTTCCCTCCATTTCCTTTATCCTTTATTAAAAAGTTGCATTACAAGTGAGGGTAAATGTACAATACTATTTCTGTAATTGCTTCTATTTAAATACACTTGTCTATGGAATTAGTTTGGGGAATTTGATTTAAAAAAGAACTTGCTAGCTTTCAGAGATTTTATTAGTATTTCCTATCATTCAACTGAATGCAAGACATTTGATTGTCTTTTATGACTACAAAAGCCATGTCTTCTTTACCTTTTTCCAACAGTAATAAATAAAAGTGATAAAATCTGTAGAATCTAATCCAGAGATGACATAAATACTAAGGCGTCAATAACTGCCTCTCTGTGGGAGAGGCTAGCAGTGTTCTTAACACCTCAGGACCCATCTTTAACTGTAAAGCACATTTTTTGTGGAGGGCTTCTTTGAATGAGTTGTGCAAGAACCCAGTTAATCAGAGAAGTTTAAATTAAGTGGCTGCTGTTCACAATCGTTGCACTATCTCAAAGCAGAACATTGCAAATACATTCAGAGAAGAGTGAAAAAAGTCTCATAGGTTGCTTCTCCTCCTGAAATCTTCAGTCATTGGGGGATAAATTTTCTCAGGGACACCACAGAAAATCTCATTTTGTGCAAGTTCCCAAAATGATACCTACCGTAGTCAATACTTTCATTCAAAATTAAGCTAGCATTAAAGTTTATGTATGGCTTGAATTGACAGTGTTGTTGCCTCCATTTGATGGTCAGATACACATGAGGAACATGTAGCGACTTTTTAATTTTGCTAGAGTGCAAGCATGGGAGGATTGCTTTGGAAAGCAAGATTTGTTCTGAAAGTTTGTGAACCTGGTCATATCTTCAGACTGTTGTATAGATGTCAAGACCCTTTAATTTTGATATCTTTCAGCATCAGCCTTTCTGGACGTAGCTGTAATTTGTTAAACAAAGATTCTTGGTAGAAGTGACTCCAGAAGCAAGTGCTGGATTTTCATTTATATTCTTGATTCAGTCAATTCCTCAGAGAACTGAAGAAAACTTTGATTTTTATACATAATTTAGGTTATAATTTACTGTTGTCTAAGAAATTATCATCATTTGGTACAAATTAATTTTATTACTGGAGATAGGATTGATTTATTCTAGGTTTTCAAAAACAAACTGAGAAATTGTATACATCTTTTATCTTGTTTGTGTCTCAGACTGTCAAGAAAGCTGCTGACTACTGCCAGAAAAATGATATTCCATTTCCCAAGATAGAGAAGCAGAAAATGGACAAGGAAAGCCCTTCTGATTGTTATGTCTTTCGAGGAGACAAGTCGTGCCCTACAGTCATACACTTTCCACTCTTCAACAAAGTGAATTGTTCTGGTAACATATATTTGATGCTATTTTGTCTCTATGTACTTGCATTTCATATCTTCAACTTCTTGTGCCAAGCATTTGAGAGTCCTCTTTTACCTAGTGCTGTTGTAAATGGACAAAGAAGAAAAGGAAGAGAGCAGGCTCTATTCATAATCAACAGATGCTTGTGCAGGTGTTAATATGTAGGATTTACCCTCATTCTCTCAGATAAATGTATGTCTGTACTCGTGGCTAAAAGATTTTATGTAATCTTTGGTTTGTTCTCTATATCAAGCTCAGGAAGTGCAGCCTAGATGAGTGGACAGCGAGTTGGACTGGCAATTGGCTGGATGGCAGAGCTCAGAGGGTTGTGCTCAGTAGTGCAGAATCTAGTTGGAGGCCTGTAGCTAGCGGTGTCTCCCAGGTGTTAGTACTGGGTCCACTGTTGTTTGATTTATTCATCAATGACCTGGATGTGGAACAGAGTGCACCCTCAGCAAGTTGGTTGATAACACAAAGCTCAGAAGAGTGGCTGATACCCCAAAGGGCTGTGCTGCCATTCAGAGGGACCTTGACAGGCTGCAGGGATGGGCCAAGAGGAACCTCATTTAGTTCAACAAGGACAAGTTCAGGGTACTGCACCTAGGGAGGAATAACCCCAGTCACCAGTACAGGCTGGGGGCTGACCTGCTGAAGATCAGCTCTGCAGAGAGGGACCCAGAAGTCCTATTGGACAGCAGGCTGACTGGGTGGCAGTAATGTGCCCTTGTGGCCAAGAAGGCCAATGCTATCCTGGACTGCATTCAGAAGTGTTGCTAACAGGTCAAGGGAGGTGATCGTCCCCCTCTACTCAGCCCTGGTGAGGCCACACCTGGAATATTGTGTCCAGTTCTGGGCTCCCCAGTACAAGAGGGACATAGAACTACTGAAGTGAGTTCAGAGAAGGGCTACAAAGATGATTAGAGGACTGGAGTACCTGTCATATGAGGACAGGCTGAGAGAACGTGGCCTGCTTAGCCTGGAAAAGAGAAGACTGAGAAGAGACCTCAATAACGTATATAAACACCTGAGGAGAGGGTGTAACGAGGATGGAGATGGTCTCTTTTCAGTTGTGCCCAGTGACAGGACAAGAGGCAACAGGCACAAACTGAAGAACAGGAGGTTCCGTCTGAGTATGAGGGGCACTTCTTTACTGTGAAGGTAAGAGAGCGCTGGAACAGGTTGCCCAGAGAGGTTGTGGAGTCTCCTTCTCTGGAAATATTTAAAACCTACCTGGATGCCATCCTGTGCAGTGTGCTCTAGGTGATCTTGCTCAGCAGGGGGCTGGACTAAATGGTCTTCAGAGGTTCATTGCAACCTCGGCCACTCTGTGATTCTGTGATTCTGTGATCATTTTAATTAAATTGTGGACCTCCCATTAAAAAGAAGTTGAGGAGATATCACATTTATAAGCTAGACTATCCAAATTGGGGATATTTATTACTGTTTCCCTTGTAGTTACTGATGAGGAACAGGTTGTTGCAGATTTATCTCTCTCTCTTAGATAACTGATAAAGCTGGTGATCGAATAAGTACCTCTGAAATTGTGATTGAACTTCTGCTTTCTCATGTTGCTGGCTCCAGCATTATCTTAATGTGATAAAAATTTTTTATGTGAAACTTGTGGTTCTTCAGGGATTAATATTTTCCACAAGTCCGTGCTTTTCTTGGATGATCTTGTAGTTTGTAATTTGGCATTTACTTACACAGTGTTTTCTGTTTTCTAGATAAAATTGAAGAATACAGAAGTAAATTCTCTACTTTTCACATGTCCTACTCCGAGACTAACATCAAAGATCTCCTTGCAAAAGCAAAGCTGAATGTGTCCAATAATAGTAAGAGAATTTTGCAAGAGATACAACTGCTTCTATCTTCCTCTCATACAAACAAGTTCTGAATGCAAAGGTAGTTTTTGTGTTTGTTTGATTGTTTTCTCTTCTGTGCAGAATAATGAATTTATGACTCTGTATTTCTCACCTGCTCATTTTTCCGCATTTCTTGTGTATAAAATTTAAAACTGATCAAATATTAAATATCTGACCTACAGGTTGTTCACAATGGCAGAAGTATTTGACTTTGTCCCATGGTGCACTGAATAGTCCCAGTCAAATAATATTGCCTATAACATCCTGGCATTAGACAAGTATGCCTGTGATATTAAAAAATGTCAAAGTCTTCGCAGCTGTCCTGTGTTTAATTTACTAGTGTTTTCCTGTGTTTTCTTGTGTTCAGACTGAGTTTAAAGAATTATGAAATTGAATCTGAGCTCAAGAAAAGAAAAAATGTTTTAGTGAGAGGTTGGTCAGAAACTGAAACAGGTTGCCCAGACAACCTGTGGACTCTCCATCTGTGGAGATACTGAAACCCCAATCAGACAAGGTTCTGGACAGCCTGTTTGAGCTGACCCTGTTTATGCAGTGGGTTGGATTACATGATCTCAAGAGAGCCTGTCAAACATAAACAATTCTGTGTGATTATGTGTAACCAGGTTGGTAAATCAGCAACAGCATTACAAGAAAAATGCTATTTCATTAAACTCAGAATCATTTCTCTTGAACGAGTTCCAGTTGGAATTCAGGCATCTTCGTTGTGGTATGTAGATGCGCTTAAGCTAGTACTCCATGGATTTTGGCTTACGCATGTTTGCTTGCCAGATCAGTGGTAAGGAGTATCCAAACACTATGAAAACAAAGGTTTTGTTGGCAATGAGTTGTCAACACACACACAGAGACAGGCAGATGCGCAGCTTGCCACAACAGAGAACCATTTTGCAAATCCTTATGCATTTGATAACTGACATGCTAAACACCTTCAATGCTGTTTTGCAATGGAACTGCATATTCTCCACATGGTTTGCTGAGCCAAGACCAAAAAGGGCTTGTACCTCTGTCACCTATACCAGCAAGGACAGATCAGGATACAATTTTTTTGAAAGTCTGGTAAGAAAAGAAAAGCACCTCCTATATTTTTACCAGGAGCTGTAAGTCAAGGCAACCACACTGTCAGTGTATGAGTCCATACTTTAGGATAGCTTCACCTTTGTTGGTCACAGCATACAATTAGTCAGGGGAAAAAATATCTAGGAATGAAAATGGGAAACTTGAATGCACCGACATCTGTACTTCCCCCGACCAGTATGTTTATTTTCTTTATAGCTAAACCAGGTAGAAATAAATGAGGCTTAAAAAGAGTTGCAAAGTGTGTATGTCTAACCTACTGCAGTCACACATCCACTTAATCAAGTTTTACATTTCCTCTGGGGATTAAAATACCTCCTCCCAACTTTTCACAATATGTGGTGTTTGTCCTCATGATGTGGGCATTGAGTAAGACGTGCAAGACACAGATTTCTGTATGTATTGCCTTTGGGTAGGACCTTATGCATTCCATTTATGTGCCTAAAATATCATTCTCAAGAACCAGCATTTAAATCTGCCTAGACAAGTTTTGATGAAGTTTGTTCTTTAGCTTTTTCATCTAAACTGTATGAGCTCAGTTCTTCCATGCAATGTATTGGGGCAGAGTTCAAACGTGAGACTGTTATCAAGCTATAAGACATTGGTCTCTGTTTTCTTACTCGGGAGACATTTAGAATCACAAAATCATGGAATCATAGCATAGATTAGGTTTGGGCTGAAGGTCATATATCCCTGCTTAAAGAAGGGCAACAGGTGAAGGGACATGATCATAGAATCATAGAATGATAAAGGTCTGAAAAGACCTCCAAGATCATCTGGTCCCCTACCACCACCATCACCCACTAAATCATGTCCTTAAGCACCACATCCAACCTTTCCTTAAACACTCCCAGGGACGGTGTTTAAGCGACAAATGAGTCCCAGCACTCATTTCCAGGGACTATCAGAACCAAGGAAACACAACTGGGATCCCTGGTCAGGTTTCCTAGGACTTGCACTAAGAGTATTTCAAATCTCATTTTTTCCAAAATTTGAGTGAAAGAAATGTTTACCAGTGATTACCAGGGTTCTCCAACGTGTTTGCATAAGAATTTCAAAAAAGCTGCAATGAATGTGATCAAAGATGCATTTAAACTACTGTTCTGTCTTCAAGAGGGACAAAAATGTATGCTCAGGAAGAATGTGACAAACCCTCATGAATACTCTGCTTTCCTCTGATTACTCTCCCAATCTCCAATCATTTGCAGATCAGGGATAGTATAAGCCAGATGTGGTTTCTATTTTTCAGTAATAATTAGATGATTTTTTTCTTTTCCATGAGCTCCGGGGGGAATATGCTGTCACCCTGGTGTCAGGCTGCTGGGTGTGCCCTACTCTCATGTCAGTACAGGATGGCAGTAGGGAGCACAGCTGTGGGGGGTATGCCCAAGTTGAAGAGTAGCTTCACCTGGTGGCAGAGACTGGGGAGGAAGTGGGCAGTCTGAGGAGCATCAGAGAGAAAAAGAGATTGACTTGGGGGGGGGGAGGGGGGTAGTACTCAGCCAGCCACTACACAAGAAATGAAGACTCCCCTACCCCCTTGCCACTAGGCAGAGGAATGTGACCTAAGAACCAGGTGAGTGGAAGCAGGTTCTTGTTCAGCACAGCAGGTGAACCCCCCTGTTGCCTACCTCACCTTCCCAGGTGCCCCTACACAACAGTTATGAGGCTCTGGAACTTAATGGGCAAGCAAATGGCAATGTGGACAAAGGTCCATCCACACTGGGGGAGTTGCCAAGGGCAAGTCAATCTATGCCCCACATCACAACAACTCCCACCAAGAAAAAAAAAGAAGGGTTATTGTCATAGGGGACTCCCTTCTGAAGGGAATGGAAGGCCTAATTTGCCATCCAGACTTGGAAAGCCACTCACCTGGTACATCCCGCTGATTATTACCCTTTATTGGTTTTTCATGTTGGCACTGATAAGATAGAAAAGAGAAGACCAAAAGTGACCCAAAGGGACTTTAGGGCTTTGAGGCAATTGGTTGAAGGATCAGGTGCACACAAAAGAGCAAAAGCAAGAGGACTCAAGTCAAGATATAGACAGTTTAATAAATGAAGAAAAGAGAGGAAAAAACAAATAATGCATAGGCAATCAGTTCTGATGCAAAGGCACTCACCATCTCCTACAAGTAACATGATGCCCATCCAATCTCTAAGCAATGCCTTCTTTGGAAGACAATGCCCCCTACCCCAGCCTCACCTTGCCCTAGATTCCCCCTCCCCCTGCCCTGCCCTTCCCTTCCCTCCCTTCTCCTCTCCCCTCCCTTTCTCCTTTTCATATTTTATTTTTAGCATTGTATTAATGATACTGAATATCCTTTCAGACAGTTTAGGTCACTAATCCTGGCTGCTTCCCTGACCAACTTTTTGCTCACTCCCAGTAGTATGGGGAAGTTCACATCCTGAAGATGATGGGCTCTACCAAGCAACCTAAGAGGGAATTTGCTGCTTCCAGATATTCATCCAGATGGATCTCTGCAAGTAGAGAGAAAAGGTAGAGGATGAACACAACTCAGAAAGGGAAGACAGTGTGTACTGACAGTCTCATAGACTGCCACACAGGAGCACAGGGAAAGAAGAACATGGGTGTTTGCTGTGCAAGTTTGTGGGAAATGCCTAGAGTATGACTCCTCCCAGCAAAATCTACTTACCAGTTTGGTCCCGTAGCCACCTACAAGACTTGGCCTCCAGAAGTTCTGACCAAGATACCCTCCATTTATACTGGTGCAACCAGACTAAGGCCAACACTGTGGCCCAGGCAGTCGGCTTCACATGCTATGGAGGAAAATGGAACAGTCAGGGGGAAAAGAAAGACCAAACCTAAAATAGCACAAAGCTTTGGACAAATCTTTGCCTGAAAGGAGGACTTCTATACACACACACAAACTCTCTGAGCTTCTGAAATCCTCAGTGCCAGAAAGTTCCCAGATACCTGTGTTGATTACATCTCTCCTTTCTACAAGCAGACAGCCTCAATATCCTGATTATTCTGATCTTCTCCTGCTGGTTCAGCTCAGACTGGAAACTTGGAGAAGATAAAAGTTCAGCTCATGATATTTCCCCCCACCCGCCCCTGATCTGCTTACCTTACTGGGCCTTTGGCCCTTAACTTCAGCCTTGCTGAGCCCCAAGGCTAAGGTCAGGGCTGAGGTCAGGTCCCATGAGCCATTTGCTTTCTGGAGTGCCACTACTGCCCTGAGACTGGAGAAGTCACACAGTCTTGTTGACAATGGTGAAATTTTCCAGTCCCAACTTGTGTGAAATGGTGGTGGTTCCTCCATCACCAGCTCTTCAGGAGGAGATTCCTGCTCTGGAAGACAGAAATATTCACATAGCTCCTATGAAATAAGCAATGGTTAGTAACCTTAAATTCTGCCTTCTCCAGATATCCTCAACTGTCCTACATCCTTTCTGGGCTTTCCAAAGTTTTCCCAGACCTCCAAAGGCATCCTGCACTTTTCCAGAACTCCCAGAGCACCCTCAAATTTTCCCAGTCCCTCACAGGTATCCTGACACTGCTGATCTTATAGGTCTTTTCCAACCTAAATGATTCTATGATCATTAAAGGTTCCAAACCATTCCATGATTCTACAGCATTTAAAACCCCGTTTCATCCTTCTCCACCATCAATTCTTGAACCCAGTCTCATCATGAGCTGCTCCTTTCCACATTCTGGGATATAAGACTTCTTTGAAGCTACAACAGCACTGCAATACATGAGTGTGAAGATGAGGAGGGTCAAGCACAGACCATAGGATATTAATGTTCTAGGCATGGCCGAGTTCTGCAGCAGAATTAGCAGCTTTTATGGGCAGAAGAAGTATTGGGGAACAAAGAAGTTGGGGGCAGAACTAGGGATCATGTAAAGCTAGCCTAAATGTACACAATGTAATTTAGATTGGCAGGAATCTCTGGAGGTCATCAAGTCCAATGCCATAATTCAAGGAAGTTTTCATTTTGATCAGCTTACCCGGGAACTTATCTTGAACATCTCCAAGGCTGAGGATTCCAACAGTTCTTGGTTATTATGATTTAAAACAAAACAAAACAAAACAAAACAAACAAAAAAAAAAAAAAACAACACAAAACAAAACAAAAACTTCCTTATACCCATTCAATATTTCCCTTGTTCCAACTTGTATCAATTGCCTCTTATCCTAATGCCATGTACCTCCAAGTCTCTGCATTCTTTGGATCTTCCTCCAGTCAGGTAGTTGTAGACAAAAATAAGGTATCCTTAATAACAAAACGAGTCCCTTCAACTTCTTTTTGCATGCCATGTAGTTCAGCCCCCTCATTTTAGTGGCCTTCCTCTAGATTCATTCTAGTATATCAATGCCTTTATCTTAATGAGAGAGTTTCCAGTAATTCACATGCCTTTTCTTTCTGTTTGGACGCTACAGTCAGGCTCAGCTGACTCTGGATGCCTCCCCTGAAAGTCCTAGTTTGTTCTCACCAGTGCATGGGCACTATACTTATTCTGAAGCTGCAGGTCTGCAGGTTGAGCAGGAGCCTTCCTATTGGTGCCAGAAGTCACAAGCCTCCAGCTTTCTCCATTCTGACTGTGAATTCCAGATGTCCTTGCTTCAGGTCACTCAAAATCTTCTCTCTGCAGACTTTCCACAAAGACCACAGCAATCTCCTCTTCATTCACCCTGATGCTGTGGAGTGTGCTCATTACTTTTAGTTCCTTCAGTTAGCAGCTCCAGGCCTTGTCTAGAGTATACCTCTCACAGAGGAGGGCACTTCTGCCTCAGCACCAGAGAGAAGCACCAGCCTCTCTCTTCAGCTCAAGACCTAGACAGCAGTCTCTTCCTTTCATGCTCTGTCTGGACTGAGGCTTCCAATGCACTATGGGAAAATTTGCTTTGCCTATTTCTCCATCCGTCACCAGCACAGTGATAATCAGGAAGTCTGGTGAGAAAATAAATACTGAAAGGAGAGTTTAACTGTTACGCAACACATCAGAGGATCCACAGTTGAGAATTTTCTACTTACCTTTATGGGGGGATGAGAGCTTGGTCAGTACTACAGCATCAGAGGCTTTGGGATGAAGCATCTCAAGACAGAACTGGAACTTTTGGACCATCCAAAACTTGGTGGAGTTGAACCACACAGGCCTGAAGCCACACCAGAGAAGCTGGCAGGGAACCAGGTTGTGAGAGGGAGGAAGCAGCATAGGGGAGTCTAGAGGCAAAGAATCTGAGAGAGAGGCAGGAAGATGGGGAGTGAGGGTTAGACTAATATATTTAAGAGAGAGGCAAAAGGTTGTTCAGGCCCACAGGCTATGGGGCTGGTGATGGTGAGGAGGCATCAGACCAGCAAGTTCCACTTTCCCCTTACAATCCTATCCTCGCTATTCTTGGCCTTACCGTGGTGCCAGGTATCCATCAGTTCCATGCGTACAGCTATGCTGGATGTGAAGGGGGATTGGACCCCCAGGCTGAGGCTGAACGTAACTGCATTCTGCCAGATGTCCTTCTCTGACCTGCTTGTCCCATCCCGGGACAGTTTCCACAGCAGATGCATCATGGCCATACGGTGCACAGGCAGCCTGCAGAGAAAGGGGGTTAGTCCTTGTTTCCACTGTGGGTAGGGGGATGAGATCATAGAATCATAGAACAATCAAGGTTGGAAAAGACCTCCAAGATCATCTGGTCCAACCATCCCCCTACCACCAATATCGCCCACTAAATCATGTCCTTAAGCACCACGTCCAACCTTTCATTAAAAACCCCCAGGGACAGTGACGCCACCACCTTCCTGGGCAACCCGTCCCAATGCCTGACTACTCTTTCTGAGAAGAAATGTCTCCTCACTTCCAACCTAAACCTTCCCTAGTGCAACTTGAGGCCATTCCCTCTTGTCCTATCACTGGTTATCTGCAAGAAGAGGCCAACACCCAGCTCCCCACAGCTTCCTTTCAGGTAGCTGTAGAGAAGCAGTAAGATCTCCCCTGAGCCTCCTCTTCTTCAGATTAAACAACCCTAGTTCCCTCAGCTGCTCCTCATAAGACTTGTGCTCCAGACCCTTCACCAGCTTTGTAGCCCTTCTCTGGACATGCTCCAGGGTCTCAATGTCCTTCTTGTAGTGAGGAGCCCAACACCGAACACTATTCAAGGTGTGGCCTCACCAGAGCAGAATACAGATCACATCCCTGGTCCCACTGGCTACACTATTCCTGATACAAGTGAGGATGCCAGTGGCCTTCTTGGCCACCTGGGCACACTGCTGGCTCATGGTCAGGCGAGTATCAATTGGCACACTCAGATCCTTTTCTTCTGCACAGCTTTTGAACCACTCTGCCCCAAGCCTGTAATATTGCATGAGGTTGTTGGGACCAAAGTGCAGGACCCACCATTTAGACTTGTTGAACGTCATCCCATTATCCTCTGCCCATTGATCTGACCTGTCCAGGTCTCTCTGCAGGGCCTTCCTGCCCTGCAGCAGATCGTCGCTTCCCCCCAGCTTGGTGTTGTCTGCAGACTTACTGAGGGTGCACTTAATTCCCTCATCCAAATCATTAATAAAGATATTAAAGAGGATGGGCCCCAACACTGACCCCTGGGGAACATCACTGGTGACCAGTCGCCAGCTGGATTTCAATCTGTTCACCACCACTCTCTGGGCCCAGCCGTCCAGCCAGTTTTTAACCCAGCAAAAAGCGTACCTGTCCAAGCCATGGGCTTCCACCTTCTCCAGGAGAATATTGTGGGAGACCATGTCAAAGGCCTTGCTGAAGTCTAGGTAGAAAACGTCAACTGCGTTTCCCTCAACCAAGGCTGCTGTGGAGTAGCAGCAGGAGTAAAGATGAGGGGGCAGTGGGGCAATGGTCACCCAAATCCTCTCCCCATGTCAAGGCAGAGGAGATAAGTTGGGAGCACTGGAAACCTATATTGTCTTCCCATCTCAAGGTATGCAAGCAAAGGACACCTGTTGTCCCTCCTTGAGACCTTGATAATGTCCCTTTGTCTTTGTGGGCTATTGTGTTATCCTCTCACCTGTCATCTGCTGATGGGAACAGTGAGAACCTGAGTGTGTAATTGAAGGACTGGCTGCCTACAAGGTACTTTAGGGTCACAGCTGCCACATCTGCCTCTGGATCCTGGGGACACAAGAGAAAGAGTCAGACAGAAAAGTTTATCTGCAAAGCACAGGGAGGCTGGCCACTTAGCTTCCATCTCTGCTCTGCTAAAGTAGTAGATAGATGTCCGTAGTTGGAGCAGAGGCAGTGGCATCTCGGAGGGAAAAAACAGGGTTCACAGAGACATAACACTGGTCTTTCCCAGGTCTAGTAGAGGTGAACGACTCCCTGTGTTGAGAACATGAAACTGGGAGTGTTTCCTATACCTTCCAGAAAGCCTTGCTCCTGGATCTGATCTCTCACCTGTGCTTGTCCATGGATCTGGGCATAGATGATGCTCTGATGTCCCTGGAAGATTGACTCGGGAGCTTTTCTAATCATTGTCACCTCCAGGCCTGGTGGAAGGTCCCAGTGCAGTGAGATCTCACTTGCCAGAGGCTTCAGGGCCTGCTGCAGGCATTTCACTGCCTGGTGAGGGGACACAGAGAGCACAGACTGCTGGAGGGGGTCTCTGAGTTGGCGTGGATGATGGCATTTGGATTGCCTTGCATATCTAGGAGAACCATTGGAAGTGCTGTATAGAGCAGTGGGAGTGGGAGTGCTGGAAGCACAGGCGCCTGGGGAGTTACCTCAGATGTCATGTCCAGTTTGGAGTGGATGCACACACATTCACCCTTTGTCTCCAGGGAAATGGCCTGGCAAAGGTTGAAGCTGTCACAGCTGTTAACAGGAAAACAGAAACACCTGTACAGGAAAAGAGAGAAAGGTTAGAGAGTGGACAAAGGTGAGAGGTAAGAATGGCAAGATTGGTATAAAGGAAAGGTAAGACTGTTTTTAATTGTAGGAATGAAACTGTGATTCAGCTTTCTCTCACCCTGGAGTGAGAGAGTTTGCCTGCTGTGTAGGGAGAGGTTAAACTGGTTTGGGGTATAGAGGTCATGGGAATGGATTTTGGGCCCTCAGAGCATACTGAGGTATTGCATGGTGAGGGGAAAAAGAGAAGTGCTGAGAACAGACTGGAAAAATTGTGAGAGAAGGCCCACTACAAGAAGAGTATAGGCAGTCTTAGTGAGGTAAGGAAAGTGTGTGTGGAGGTCATTGCTGAAGTCCCATCAAAGGGAAGATGTAGGACAGACTAGGCCCTGAGAGAATTTTTGAAAGACTGACAGTCAGGGTGAGTGACCATGTTGGGGGACAGGAACAGGGCTCCCCCATTACCGTTGGTCATCACGGTAGCGGTGGACCTCAGCCATGATAGCTTCCTCTTCACTGGAGATCTTCCTCTGGATGAATATGAAGAGCTGAGGCGGAGAGGAGGGGAAACAAAGATTTTTAGGGCTGTGAACCCTCACAGAGGAAAGACACTCTCCTAAAATGCAGGCAGCCTTACCCTCTTCCACCTTGAAAGAGGGAGAGAAAGAGATTGTGTGTTTCCTTTCAGGAACACCAAGACATCTGTTAGTACAAAGTGGCATGCCACAAGGAATATCCACTTTCTCCAAAGGCAAATTCCACAGAAGCCCTCCTAAGCTGCCCACCCCAATGATGGTGTCACGTTCTGACATTAGAATGCCCCCCTACATGGCAACTCTCAATGCAAGCGCCAGCAGCATGACTCATGATGCATACTGAAATCTGCCTTTGCCCCACTGTTTACATTCTTTCACTTCCCCATTACACTTTGTGCCCTGATACCTGGCGGGGATGCTCATGAAGGAGTGGTGTGCTGTAGATTGACTTTAGGAGGCCCAAGAGGTCACAGCCCCCTAGATCAGGGCAGATGGAAGAGAGGCGTCTCACAGCATTGTCCATGCTTTCTTGCGTGTATTCCACACTTTGCCTATGGGAGAGCAAGCAGAATGTCAGAGGGAGAGAACCCAGTCCACAGCTATCCCCACATGACCACTTCCCAGGAAAGCCCTATCTCACTACCAGTGTTCTAGAAGCAGCCTGAAAGGAGAACGTACTCTATCAGTGCCTCTAACAGATCCAACCCAGCAGCTGCTATCCAGCTAGAGCTTGTCCCTAGTTTCACTTAGAAGAGTCATACTCAACTTGCCCCTTGGCCCTGCCCCAACATCACCCCCAACTCACGGATAGAAGGCTTTGAAAGTGGCCCCAAAACTGTAGATGTTGAAATAGCAGCCCACAGGCAAACTCTTGAGGAGGAAGAGCAGTGTGTTCTAGGGACAGACAGAACGATGGGAAGAGCTTAGATGGGAAAGCTAGGCAGAACATCCACTCCCACGAAGCAGCTTGCCTCTATCCCCACCACCTGAGCAGAAGTATTGTGAAAAGTCCACACTGAAGACCTCCTCAGATGGTACCTGTGCATCCTGGAAGAGGCTGCAGTCTATGAGAAAGAGGAATTCCCCAAGTTGGCCTGTACTGGGCACCACTTCAGGAATGCTGGGCTTCAGTGTCACCATTACCACAGGGTCTCCCAGCAGGGATCCTGGAGCGTGGGGGAGAAGCAAGGAGGATTTTTAGGTTGGAACCCCCTTCTCTGTCTCTTTGCTTTTGTCCTACATATTGCCCTTAGCTCCAACCTATGATATTAACTTAGAAGGAGCTGCTGACTCCCTCAAGGATAGAGAGGCCTTTCAAAGAGATCTTAACAAATTAGAGGGCTAGGCAATCACCAACAACATGACCTTTAACAAGACCAAGTGCCAAATTCTAGATGGGTCTAGAGGGGGAGACTTATGAGGAGCAGCTGAAGTCACTTGGCTGGTTTGTTCTAGAGAAGAGTAGACTGAGGGGAGACCTCTCTGTGGCCTACAGCTTCCTCATGAAGGGGAGTAGAGGAGAAAGTGCAGATCTCTTCTCTTTGGTGACCAATGGCAGGACCTGGGGAATAGTATGAAGCTGTGTCCAGAGAGGTTCAGATTGGATATTAGGAAAGGGTTCTTCACTGAGAGAGCAATTGGGCACTGGAACAGGCTGCCCTGGGAAGCGGTCATAGCACCACGCCTGTTGGACTTTGAGAAGCATTTGGAAAATTCTCTTAGGCATATGGTTTAATCTTAGGTAATCCTGAGTGAAACCATGAGTTGGACTTCATGATCCAAGTGGGACCCTTCCAACTTGTGATATTCTGTGATTCTCTAATTTGATGAAGCTATTGCCTGAAAATTCCTCAGATTTCCCCAGTCTCCCTGGTGCCCAGTTCTGCCATCCACACTCACCAGGTGCAGCTTTGGGATCTCTGCTCTCCACCACAGCACTGAGATTGTGAGGCCGTTTATAATACACAAGCAATTGCAAATCATCAAAGTGCCAAGGTGTTGATTTCAAGGAAACCTGAGGACAAGTAGGGTGTGGGGAGGAAAGGGAACCAAATAGAAGGACCAAGGAGTCCTTAGTATCATCAGTACATCACAGGCCCTTCCCTACTTTGCCACTTTGGGACTCTGGCATCTGACAGGGCCACACCTCAGCAGATGTCTGATCTGGAGCTGTGTATTGCAGAGGGGTGTGGCTGCTGTTAATGTCTACATGAGACACACCACAGGCTGACTGCAGGCAGATTCTAAAGTGCAGGTTTTCCAGTATCTCATCCTCAGAAATCTGCCAGTCTGTAGGGACAAAAAGATGTGAGAAAGTGAAAGGAGAGAATGTAGGGCAGCAGACATTGATTGAGGAGTACTATCTGTCATGGGTGGTGGTGGTGGGTCAGATATGGAATCTGAGATTTTCTCACTGCAATGCTTGCATGGGCTTGTATGTTGTCTCACAGTGTGAACTGTATAGGAATTTGTGGGGTTCTTTTGCTGTGGAATATGTGGGGAGACTTGGGGGGCTTCTGGCTGTGAGGTATGAGGGGTTATTTTCAGATTCTATCGGTGTGGCATGTGTGCAGCTATGGGGTCCTGCCCCACAGAGATGGTGAGGAGGAGTGTGCTCCTCCCTGGTATAGGCACCCGTGGGCTCACTCACTAAAGCGCATATGTCGGGGGAAAAGGTCTTGTGGCCAGCAAAACAAGGCAGCTCCATCAGTATGCAGCGGCAGCTCCTGGATATAGCACAGGTTGATGGCCACATCCCTGTTAGGAGGCAGGGTCCCCAAGAAACAGACAAACACTGGACCCCAAATATTTGGCTGATCTTGCAGGTATCTCAAATTCTCCATGCCTGAAGTGGCTTTGTGCAGCTTCTGGGCCTACCACAAAGCGAGAAAAATGTGTTACTGAGGTCACAGCAGAATTTTATTCTCTCACTTCCACACTTCACTTCAACCTGAACCCCTCTCCCTGCCCTATCAATCCCCCATCCCCACTCCCCCCCAAAGAATCAGAGTACCTCCTCCTTGTCCCAGAGCATTGCTTCAATACGGGTGTCCCCCATGGTAGCATAGAAGGTGTATACAACAGTGTCAGGGTCCACAGGAAAGACAAACATGATCTCCTCAGAGACTTGCTGCTTATTGCGGAAAAACAGCTTAGACTCCACATCAGCCACAAAGTCCTGGATGGTTACATTTACTGCCACAGATTCCAGCTGTATTTCTTGATATATTGAAAAGAACCATATTCCCCTGTCAAATAATCCTGAGGAAGACATAACAGTTGTCAGACTCACTGGTTGACTGTAGAGTATTTTACATTTAAAGTGTCTGCTAGCAACAGGCAACATTTGTGTGTCCAAACTTGCCACAGAAATACAATTTGCAAAAGCTGACAAACAGCAATTAAAGGTCCCTAAGGCTGCCAGTATGTGTCACTTGGACCACATTTCCTCATCTCTCTAAGCCCCGTACTGTCTCGCATAGACCTCAGATCACCTAATTGTTCCATGCTTCACCTTAATTCAGACCTATCATGGCACTGTGAGGAGTCTGTCCTTCAATATATGGAACGAGATAGCCCCACAACAAGCTTCATGCAAATGGCAGGAAGTTCTCTGCAGCTCCTCAAACCTTCATACCGTATCTCAGAGACAAGAAGCAAGTCCTACTTCCTGTTTTGAGACTAATGTTCCAGAGAGATTAACTTAAGTGCATATACGACTCATTTTGCACTACTGAAAAGGAAGGAGGGACCCTAGCATAACATAAAAGGTAGTCACAGGAGGTCCACATCATCACCCCATTTCTTGATGGCTTCCCTGGAAAGCCCTGAGCACTATGGGTGAAATGAATCACATGTACAGCAACCTCTTTTTTCCTGTGCAACTCAGAAAAAGTAAATACTGACTACAGGGCATGCCTCTGAGTCCCAGAACACAAAGAAATGTGCTTCCCTCTCAACCATTCAAGAAATCAGTTCCTTTCCACATTGCTTTCCCAGTAAAAATCCTCCCCACTGTTCACAGACCCCATACTCCTGGCCCCAACTCACCCCTGTACATACGACGCTTTCTCAGCATGCCACTTGGCCTCATCTTGACTTGAAGGTTGAAGACAGGTTCTGTGTGGGAAAGAGCATAAAGTGAGTTATGAGGACCTCATGAAAGAAACTCAGCACCTCCATCTTCCCTTCCTCTAAGACAGGAAGCTCCCACCAGCATACATGGCCAAGATGACTCTTGCTTCCTCATATCCTTATCTCAAGATTGTTTTTCACTAGCCTGGTAGTAGATTGGTAGGAGAGAGGCCTGCAATAGGAACTGCAGATGTCCAAAAAATCTGTTGGCTCAAGGGGTGTGTGTGTGTGCTTAATTTACACTAGACAGGGAAGGGAAGGTAGCAGAAATAATGGTCAGAGACTGAGAAACAAGGCAGAGCATGGGTTTGGGCCTGAGCGATGGCAACTGCACATGGAGGAAACCAGCACCAATGATGACAGGAAGAAATGGACAGAGGAGGGGTGGACAAAGAGCAGATGAAACGTAGTCTGGGCAGATGGGTGGATGCATACATGGATTTGTGGGAGGAGAGTGCCAAAGCTGTTGGTTGAAGAGGGCAGTATTTAGTGGCAGCAGGAGTGAATGGCAGCAAAATATGAATGTATGGGAAGTTGGGCAGGAAGATGGAATTTGTAGTTGGATGCAAGGATGGCCATCCAGGCCAGTGGGGGGAAGATGAGTTTGTGGTGGTTTTACCCAGCTGGACAGCTAAGCTCCACCTCAACTGCTCTCTCACTACCCCTACTCAAAGGGAAAGAGGGAGAACATAAGATGAAAAGGGCCTAAGGGCTGAGATAAGGACATGGCAATCATTCAGTAATTATTGTGACAGGCAAAACAGACTCAGCATAGGTAGGCTAGAGAAATTTATGACCTATTACTAACAAAACAGAGGAATGAGAAACTTTAAAAAAAAAAAAATACCTTCCCCTCATCCACCCTCTTCCAACTCCTCCACCTGAGTGGCGCAGGGGAATGGGGAAATGGGGGCAGCGGTCAGTATATAGCACTTCATCTCTGCCACTCCTTCACAGTCCCTCTGTCCCTGCTCCACATGGGGTCCCTCACATGGGATGCCATCCTTCCTGAACTGATCCTGTGTGGGCTTCCCACAGGCAGCAGCTCTTCAAGAACTGTTCCAATATGGGTCTGTACCACAGGGTCCACCTGTCTGAAGCAGACTGCTCCAGCATGAGTCCCCCATGGGTGGCAGCACACCCCAAATCCCCTGCCCCACTGTGGAACCCATGGTGGGACCCCGTTCTCCACGGTCTGCAGCATGGAGATCTGCTCTGCTGTGGGACCCATGGGCTGCAGAGGGACAGCCTGCTCCAGCAGGGGCCTCTCCACAGGCCGCAGGGGAACTTTGTTCCAGCTCCTGGAGCACCTCCTGCTCTCCTTCACTGACCTTGGTGTCTTCAGGGATGTAGTAGATCCGCTACTTGACGGGGAAGGTCTCCTCACAGACAATGACATATGCAAAGCAGAGACGTTTAATGCCTTCTTCACCTCTGTCTTCAATGCTGATGGTGGGCTTCGGGACCCTGGTTGCGCTGAGTGGGAGGACCATGACGGTGGGAATAACAAAAACCCAACCGACCCTGAACGTGTGTGGAATTTGCTACTCCACCTGGATCCACACAAGTCCATGGGTCTGGATGGGATCCATCCCAGGGTGCTTAAAGAGCTGGCTGATGTCATCACGGGTCCTCTCTCAATTATTTTTCAATGATCTTGGGAATCTGGAGAGGTCCCAGTGGACTGGAAACTGGCAAATGTTGTCCCAGTTTTCAAGAAGGGTAAGACCTAGCAATTACAGGCCTGTCAGTCTCACGTCAGTGCCTGGTAAAATTATGGAGAAGATGATTCTTGAAGTTATTGAAGCGCACCTGGGGGACAATGCGGTCATTGGTCCCAGCCGATATGGGTTCATGAGGGGCAGGTCCTGCCTAACACATTTGATTTCCTTTTATGATAAGATCACCCATCTAGCTGATCAAGGGAAACCAGCTGATGTGATCTTTTTGGACTTCAGCAAGGCTTTTGACACGGTTTCCCATAGGATCCTACTGGACGAAATGTTCAGCATACAACTTAACAAAAACATCATACGATGGGTGAGCAATTGGCTGACAGGCAGGTCTCAAAGGGTTGTGGTTGATGAGCAAATTTGCCAACGACACCAAACTTGGAGAGTTGTGGACTCTGATGAGGGTGGAAAGGCCTTGCAGAGAGATCTAGACAGATTGGAGAGCTGGGCGATCACCAACCACATGAAGTTTAACAAAGGCAAGTGCCGAGTCCTGCATCTGGGATGGGGCAACCCTGGCTATATGTACAGACGGGGTGATGAGACACTGGACAGCAGCCCCACAGAGAGGGATGTGGGGGTTGTGGTCAACTGCAAGTTGAATATGAGCCAGCAGTGTGCCCCAGCAGCCATGAAGGCCAACCGTATCCTGGGGTGCATCAAGCACAGCATTGCTAGTCAGTCGAGGGAGGTGATTGTCCCACTCTACTCTGCGCTGGTCCGGCCTCACCTTGAGTACTGTGTGCAGTTCTGGGCACCACAGAACAAGAAGGACATTAAACTGTTGGAGATTGTCCAGAGGAGGGCAACAAAGATGGTGAAGGGCCTAGAGGGGAAGATGTATGAGAAGCGGCTGAGGGCACTGTGCCTGTTCTGCCTGGAGAAGAGGAGGCTGAGGGGACATCATCGCGGTCTACAGCTTCCTTGCGAGGGGGAGTGGAGAGGCAGGTGACCTATTCTCTGTAAACACCAGTGATAGGACCTGCGGGAATGGTGTTAAGCTGAGGCAGGGAAAGTTTAGGCTGGACATCAGGAAGAGGTTCTTCACCGAGAGGGTGGTTGCACACTGGAACAGGCTCCCCAGGGTACAGTCACTGCACTAAGCCTGTCTGAATTTAAAAAGCAATTGGACTGTGCACTTAGTCACATGGTCTAAACATTTGGGCAGACCTGTGCGGTGCCAGCAGTTGGACTTGATGATCCTTATGGGTCCCTTCCAACTCAGGATATTCTAGGATTCTATGTTTCTCAGTCCTCTCACTCCCAGCTGCTGTGTGCAGCAGATTATCCCCTTCTTAAATCTGTTCTTACAAAGGCACAAACAACATAAATTATTGGCTCCACTCTGGCCAGGGTTGGGTCCCTCTGGAGCTAATGAAACTGGCCCTTATCTAACACTGGGCAGCTTCTGGACTCTTCTCACAGAGGCCACCTGTGCAGCCCCCCACTACCAAAACTTTAGATCATCATTCGAAATCATTAAATTTCATTAGAAATCATTAGATTTCTATTGGATAATTATCATTCATATTACATCCCAGAAGTCATTAAAATATTCAAATGTCCCTGAAACATGCACATTTGTTTCTACCGGTGGTCTTTTGGGGTTTTCTGGTGGACATCAATAGTCTTCCTCACTGTGTTCGCTGCTTGGACCCGGCTCTTGTGCATGATCTAGACATCTTGTTCTTTCTTTTCTTATTATTTCATGTTCGGCCTGCATACTGAGCTTAGTCATTTACACATCCAAGGACATATGCATAGCACTCATGCATATCATCCTCATCTCATCTTCTTTTGACACATCCTCCAGGCCTGCATCATCTTGCCTTCACTTTGAGGTTCAAGTCTGTATTTGCTTACGGATGAAGCTGGCTAAGTAATACAATGTTTCTAAACTTCCTCCTATATAACTAAACATAGCAAAGGTTAGACCTATCTGCTCATAATGCATTTCAAATTTTGCTCCATTGCTCTATCGAAAGGGGGATAACATATGTCCTTTGGATTTGATATCAGTTTGACCAAGTACCAATGGTAGGACATGGTTGCCAGCTAGCAGCACTAAGAAGCTGCAAGAGAGCCAAAGAAATAGAGCTTAGCCAAACAGCCCTGAGCAGAGGTGGTCCAGTCCCCAGTCAGGAAGCTGGCCAGGAGCCTGAGCATTGTGGTGGAAGTGTAGCAGGTCTCCAAGCTGGACAAATTCACCAGCACATCAGTTTGTGCAGATGCTGATCTGTCTCCATCAGCAATGAAGATTTTCCTAAGCACAGTCTGCAAAAAGAGAGGGAGGAGGAATCAAAGCACCTAGAATCAGGTGTGCTCCCAAATGCCAACATTTTCCCATTCTTTCTCCATGCTATGTTGTTGGTTTTCTCTTCCCCTCCCTTCACAAAGAGCCCTTAGGAGAGAGAATATTTGTGAAAGAAAGTACTGTCAGAGAGAAAGCAGGGTTGAACACACATCAGTCAGTGTTCAGATTCCATTCAGGGGCTCCATACTTACTGGAAGAAGAGGCACAGGTTCTCAGTGAGAGCTTGTCCTAAGACAGCTCCCTCCAACAAAACAGTTGAGTTACCCCATGAACTTGTTCCATGAAGGGTATTTGCTTAGACTTCAACAGTCCCATTACTAGGCCTGAAGTTATTCCCAGCTTGCTCTTCACAGGTGTTAAGGACAGAGTTCCTTTTGCTATCAGGCAGGAGAAAGACAGCTTAGAAAGTGTGTATGAGGAGATGTAAATCTTGGATTCACAGGAAATGAAAGAGGGACCATTAGAGCATAGAATTAAATCATGATCCAGCACAAATATATTTAGCTTTGATTATGGAATGGCAGAAGTTAACCATTGCTTGCAGAATTGCTGCATGAGCGTATATAATTAATTATTAGTCCATGTGATGTATAATATAATGACACCTCTAATGGGGAAGCTCCAGAATAAGGACAAAGTGGCTGCTTCTGGGTCAGTTTCAACTGACTCTTCAAAAAGACAGAACTGACTTAGCAAGGACAATGAACAATCTGCCTGAAGAAATTGAGGAAGTACAGAAAGCTACAGGCCATTGAATTTAGAGGAGATAAAAGACAGCTCGGGGTCTATGTGGTGTCATTAGGAAGAAAATTACCAGTGAAGAACCCACTGTAAACTAGTGGGTCTAGTAAACTGCTGTAAGTACGTAGCAATCTTGACCAAGTGACCATTGCACATAGAGGAGCTGTTGATCCACATGCTAGTTAACCTGATGTGTTGGGTCTGTCTGGGATGGAGTCACCTTTCCCTGCAGCAGCCCACACAGTGCTGTGCTCTGCACTCATAGCTGGAACAACGCTGGTATCACTCCGGTGTTGTGTCTATTGGTGCATAGTGCTGCCATAGCATCAGGACTCCTTCCAAGGCCCCAAGAGCCAGCAGGCTGGGGGTGGGCAAAGGATGGGGAGGGGACATCGCCAGGAAAGCTGCCCTAAACCAATCGAAGGGATATTCCATAACACCTGATGTCACACTCAGCAATAAAAGGGGGGCTCTCGTGGGAGACGGGGCTGTTCCTCCGCTACGCGTTTTGAGGCCCTGCTTTGCAGGACATGGCCAAACATTGCTCGTTGATGGGAATCACAGAATCACAGAATTTCTAGGTTGGAAGAGACTTCAAGATCATCGAGTCCAACCTCTGACCTAACACTAACAATCCTCCACTAAACCATATCGCTAAGCTCTACATCTAAACATCTTTTAAAGACCTCCAGGGATGGTGACTCCACCACCTCCCTGGGCAGCCCATTCCAATGCCTAACAACCCTCTCAGTAAAGAAGTTCTTCCTAAGATCCAACCTAAAACACCCCAGGCACAACTTTAGCCCATTCCCCCTCGTCCTGTCACCAGGCACGTGGGAGAACAGACCAACCCCCACCTCGCTACAGCCTTCTTTAAGGTACCTGTAGAGAGCAATAAGGTCACCCCTGAGCTTCCTTTTCTCCAGGCTGAACAAGCCCAGCTCCCTCAGCTGCTCCTCGTAAGACTTGCTCTCCAGAGCTCTCACCAGCTTTGTTGCCATTCACTGGACTCTCTCGAGCACTTCGATGTCCTTCTTGTAGCAAGGGGCCCAAAACTGAACACAGTACTCGAGGTGTGGCCTCACCAGAGCCGAGTACAGGGGGACAATCACTTCCCTAGACCTGCTGGCCACACTGCTTCTGATACAAGCCAGGATGCCGTTGGCCTTCTTGGCCACCTGAGCACACTGCTGGCTCATATTCAGCCAACTATCAATCAATACTCCCAGGTCCTTCTCTGCCTGGCAGCTCTCCAACCATTCCTCTCCCAGCCTGTAGCTCTGCTTGGGGTTGTTGTGCCCTAGGTGCAGGACCCGGCACTTGGCCTTGTTAAACTTCATACAGTTGACCTCAGCCCATCGGTGCAGCCTATCCAGATCCTCCTGCAGAGCCTTCCTACCCTCAAGCAGATCAACACACGCACCTAACTTGGTGTCATCTGCGAACTTACTGAGGGTGCACTCAATGCCCTCGTCCAGATCATCAATAAGGACATTAAAGAGGACTGGCTCCAGTACTGAGCTCTGGGGAACGCCACTAGTGACTGGCCTCCAACTGGAATTGACTCCATTCACCACGACTCTTTGGGCCCGGCTATCCAGCCAGTTTCTAACCCAACGAAGCATACACCAGTCCAAGCCAAGAGCAGCCAGTTTCTTGAGGAGAATGCTGTGGGAAACGGTGTCAAAAGCCTTGAAGTAGAGATTAATTTTTTTCCTTCTCTCTGTGCTTCTGCGTGGACTTATTGTTTCAGTTTCTTTTTCTCCCCATTCCCCCACATGTGCATGGGAGCTGTTTTACAAAGTCTGAGTGCTTTTTTGTTTTGTTTTGTTTTTTTTTTCTTCTTAATGCAAAACATGATGCAAACATCTTCTCCGGGCCTGCTCAGCATGTCAGGAGGGAGGATCTTGAAGCCCTTGTGCTGTGAACGTTGACTCCAAGGGCTAATACACAGGTCCTGTGGACCTCAGCAGGTTAGTAGATCTCAGGGATGTACAAATGCTTGTCCTAAAGGAACCTGGAAAGGTCTGCATACCTTTAACATTATACTGCTATCAGTAACCATGATTGTGTGCAGCTAACGTTTCTGGTAGGTATTCACTGACAATTATCAGAGTTAATCACAGCACAGTTATATTGTAGTCACATGCTGACAGATTTCATCAGACTTAACTGACCTAAATGTATTTGCTATTGCTGTGATTATAACACTAATGTGCCGTGGTTTATGTAAGCTGTTAAAGATCATTAAGCATGTTCTTCATAGAGTCCCAAGTTTCTTTCTTCACTAGCTAATGCTTCACACTTTCCAGTAAGAGAAAATGCTTCATACGCTCCCCAAGTGATGTCATATCATAGCAGATGTCCTTTTTCGTATCAGTAGAAGAATTGGCACTGCATTTATCGGCTGCTTTGTCCTGTAGGTTTGTTCAGTATTGCCAGTAGGTGGCTGAGTGGTGATGGTTAAGTGAGCAAGGAGCATCACCTAGCGCATGCTTGTGGTAAATACCCAGAATGTGCCGTAGTGATCTTGGCTGGAGAATCATCACACACGAAGGAGTTGGTGATCCACACAACAGTTAACCTGAGGAGGCACAGGCCTGTTCTGCGCTGTGCTGCACATCCAGCTTCACCTTCGGGATTGTGCTGGGCTGTACAAATGCCTTGGCTGCAAGACAACCTCAGCCAGATCACTGTAACAGGGCTGACACTGTAGCCTGCTCATTGTAACATATCACATTGTAACATATTGCATGCTGATCAGGTAGATCACCATTTGATGTTGCACAGCCTGGGGTTCCCAACAGTGATGGGGATGTGATTATCTATGCTATCCTCTTTCTATATGTCTCATATTTCTCTACTGTCCTACAACATAGAATGTCATTTTAAATGATATTTTACAGCATCTGAGTGTCCTTTTTAATGGGATCATAGTAAACCAGCAAATCCTGGTGCAAAACATTTGATGCAGGCATCAGATCCCAGTGAGAAATGCCTTTCTGGAAAAAGGAGGAAGACAGAATGAGTGCCCGGCTAGCCTGCATGAAAGTGTGGGGGCAGCTGCAAGGTATTTATTTGCTCAGGGGACTTCCCTGGTGCTTTTGGAAAGAGAAAAGGAAGTGCCTCAATGTTCCAGTCCAGCTGAAGTATTAACTCATTTCAAGGAGTAAGGTGTAAGGAAGGAAAATTTGCACTGTGTTTGGTTGGTACCTAAGTGCTTGAAGAAGCCACAGGGATATTTGGAGCTAAAGTGGCTCTGCCTGAGCTGCCCGTGCAGGAGCACGTGGGTGACAGGTTGCAAACAGTGGGGAGGAAGGGCGGGGTGGCTTGGGCACCTCTGAGGTATGAGCTTCTTGTTGGGGAAAACGGGGATTGGAGACCTTGGTGACCCTGGGATGAGGAGTGGAGAGCGGAGTAGGTGGACAAGTATGGCAACAGCATTTCTATCTGGCCATTGGAGATGACGAAGGCAAAGGAGAGGGGCTGAAATGAAGCTTGGAGCACTGGGGCATCGTCCCTGCTTGCCTCTCCCCAGTCGATGAGGAAGAGGCATCTTGCTGAATTGTGTCCCACCTCCTTGCAAATGAGACCAGGCAAGGGGGGACCCCTCTGCAGCATGGCTCACAGTGAAGGCTGGGAGGCTGGGGCATGCGGGGGTGGGAGGGATGAGTGTCTCCCACGTGCTCTGCTTGTAACACTGGGCAGATGGTGTAATAAGCAATGGGCTATGACTGTCCAACATACAGGAGCAGAAGTCAGTCTAATGAATGGAAATCCACCCCATTGCCCCAGGAGTAAACATGAATGTTAACACAAGCAGGGCGGGGGCGGGAAGGGGATGAACTGTCTTGCAAAGTCATTCTAAGCTCTCAGCCAGGAAGATGTTGTGGTGGTTTTACCGTGCTGGGCAGCTAAACCCCACAACCGCTCTCTCACTCCCCCTCCTTTAGATAAGGAGGGGGAGAAGTAAAGCAAAGAACAACTCACGGGTTGAGATAAGGATAATTTAATTAAAGGGAAATAATTATAATAATTAAATAAAGACTACCATGAACTAAACAACTTAACTAAGGGGAAAATAAAAGGGAAAGGGGAAAAAGGGAGGAAAACAAACAAACAAAATAAATGAAAGCTATATGGAAGTGCAGAGGAAAGAAATTACTCTCTACTTCCCACAAATGAGCGATGATTGACCACGTCCTTGAAGCAAGGCCTCAACGCACGCAGCCGGTGTTCGAGAGGAGGACCGACGTCTTCTCAACGAGAGCCCACCCCTCCCCTCTTCTTCCTGTTTCCACCTTTTATTGCTGAGTGTGACACCACATGGTATGGAATATCCCTTTGATTGGTTTAGGTCAGCTGCCCTAGTGATGTTTCTCTCCTCACTTTTTGCCCACCCCCTAGGAGGGTTAGAGAAAGGCCCAATGCTGTGCCACTGCTGCTCAGCAGTAGACACAACACTGGTGTGATAACACTGCTGTTCCAGCTACAAGTACAGAGTACGGCACTGAATGGGCTGCTGCCGGGAAAGTTAACATTCCAGCCAGACCCAGTACAGATGTGATGCATGACCATGCAGTTCCATTCCAGGCATAATGATACAGCACCTAGAGAGAGCTCAGAACTGTTAGCTCTTGATGATCATCTGCAGTCAGGGTGAGATTTCTGAGGGAATGGTTTTGGGAACCACCCTTTTGTTCCCAGGAGATGGAGAGCCTCCAGCAACCCTGACTCAGCTCAGCATTAATGGCAGTCTTGTATTCTCTGCCAGTACTGCCCCAAACAGTTACCGAGTTAAGGGGATTTTAACACATGTAAATTTGAAAGGACCTCATAAAAATCAGACAGTTTTTCGTCTGGGTTTGGGGTCTTCACATAGCAAAAGTACAGAATGAGAAAAGTAGAAAAGAAGAAAGGAAGGAAAATGACTATGTTCAAACCTGCCATCATGGACCATTCACCACAAAAAGTAAGGGTAGGTATAAGTGTCTGCACCTTACTCATATAAGAAAGCGATACTCTCATATACACATCATCTTTGTCCCTGATGTTGCCAGAGACCCCTGTCTCCAGTCAGCCATCCTTGCTGCCAGTTTCTTTAAGCTGTACGTGGATAAACCTCCAGTTGCTGGAGGACCCCATTGTCAGAGGGATTCATGTGAAGACCATTTCTATTTGATAAAACTGAGTGCTGCTAAATTAGTAGAGATCTGACTAAGGATATAATTCTGTGATCATAGTAGAAATTTTGTTTTATCAGCAACCAATTTTAAGAAATCTAGTAACAAAATATGTATGCTTATTCACTTATTCTGTGTTAATATGAATTTCTGAATATCATGATCTCTGTGTGTATGATCTCACGGCAATTTGAATCTTAGCTTGCACACTTTCTGTCCTCAGCAATGAAGAACCTAAATATATAGACAACATTTAAACTAACTTACTCAAACCAGTTCTATTTCTGCACTCTCCCTGAGGGCATACGTTGTTCTTAGTCTCATGCAAAAGCCCTGTAAGTAACAAGAGATGGAGAGACTCATTGCACAGAGCAACAGAAACGAACAGCAACACAAGTTCCATGCCCCTCAGCCTGGCAGGATTGAGCAATAAAAAACAGACAGACACGGAGAAGCCTCCTAACCTTTGCAGCAGTACAGCAAGCACAAACAAACGTGCGCATGTGCATGGAACAGATGTAAGGATGGATGTAGAGGCACACACTCACCATGGAACAGGAGGCTGCAGCAGGACCAACGAGCAGACAGACACAGGAATGGTTCTGTGACTGAACCCTGTTAGCTGCAGCATGAAAGTATGGACAGACGTGCTCAGAGAAGAAGAAGAAGAAGAAGGAGGAGGAGAAGGAAGAGGAGGAGGAGGAGGAGGGCTGATCTCTGCAGGAAGTGGGAGGGACAGATAGGAACTGAGTTCCCTGTTACAGTGCCTGTGTGGCTGCCTGGAATGCAGACAAATGTGCACTCAGGGCTGGGAACCACAGATGCTGCCGGTCCTTCCTGATGGGATGGGCTAGGGGGACTGGAGATACTGCCAGCCCTGCCTGTTGGGATGGGTGGAAGGCACTGGGTGTATGGATGCTCAGGGTCTTTGGGCTGTTCTGAGATGTCAGTGGAGCCATAAAGAAAACAAGGCCATGGGGAATCTGAATGGGAAGTGCTTTTTGGGCCTGGATGGAGGAAAGAGGCTAGGAAAGGCACTGACAGAGACCATGTAATGTGTTGGCCACCTTCTGGGGACTCCGAGCCACGGATGCCACTTGCCAAAGGCTTGTTGTGTACAGCCAGGGCTATCAGGGAGCAACCTACAGCAGCGATGCACAGGGTGGGGTGTCTGCCCAGTACTGCCCACTCTGCTGAGGGACTGGGCTCAGGGGATGGGGACAGGCTCATGTGTTCCCCTCAGGAAGCACCCCACAGCCAGAAGCAAAAGTGGGTGCTGATCAGGTAGTGTCTCCAAATGGCCACCTCAGTTTACCCTGCACTCACACAAGTACTTCAAACAAGTTCATCAGCTGGCCTTCCCGATGCTCTTCCCTGCCTTTTGTTTTGGTTCCGCTCGAGTGGGCAGCTGAGCTCCACCACAGCCACTCTCTCACTCCCCCTCCTCAAAGAGGAATGGGGAGAAAATATGATGAAAAAGGCTCAAAGATTGAGATAAGGACGAGAAGATCACGCAGTAATTATTGTAATGGTCAAAATAGACTTGGCATAGGGAGATAGTAAGATTTATTGCTCATTACTAACAAGCTAGAGAAGTGAGAAACAAAGGAAAGAAACCAAGAGCACCTTCCCCCCCCCCCCCATCCACCCTCTTCCACCTCCTCCCCCCGAGCGGCACAGGGGAACAGGGGAATGGGGATTATGGTCAGTCTACAGCACTTCTTCTCTGCCGCTCCTTGTCGGTCACTCTTGTCCCCTGTGCTGTGGGGTCCCACCCACGGGATGCAGTCCTTGATGAACTGATCCGGTGTGGGCTTCCCACAGGCAGCAGCTCTTCCAGAACTGCTCCAGATATGGGTCCATACCATGGGGTCCATCCCTCAGGAGAAAACTGCTCCAACCTGGCTCCCCTATGGTCAGCAGCTCCTTCCAGGTCACCTGCTCCTGCTTTGTCTCCTCTCCATGGGCTACAGGTCCGGCCCGGAATCTGCTCCAGCAGGGGTCTTCCACAGGCGGCAGCCTCTGTTGGAGCAGGGCCACCTGCTCCACCGTGGTCTCCTCCATGGGCTGCAGCTTGGAACCCTTCTCCACCGTGGTACTCCATGGACTGCAGGGGGACATCCTGCTTCACCATGGTCTTCACCACAGGCTGCAGGGGACTTCTGCTCCGGCACCTGGAGCACCTCTCCCCCTCCTTCTTCACTGACCTTGGCACCTGCAAGGCTGTTCCTCACTCCTCTCACTCTCCCAGCTGCTGTATGGCACAGCATTTTTTTCCCTGTCTTAAATATGCTCTCACAGAGGTGCAAAACAACATCACTTATTGGCTCAGCTCTGGTCAACAGTGGGGCCCTTACCAAACATGGGGCAGCTTCTAGATCCTTCTCACAGAAACCACCCCTATGGCCCCCCTGCTACCAAAACCTTGCCACCTAAACCCACTACACCTTTTGCTTTGCCAACATGCCTCATTGGGTCCAACAGGATACAGGTATGGAGCCAATTTTAGAGCAGTGAAGAAGCCTTGGAAGAAGACATGGGCGTCTTGGATCTTTCTTGTAGACATTGCTGAGCTTGTTTGAAGGCACACACCCACAGAGAATTGATTGCCAAAGCTGGAAATGGTTTGGTAATGGGTGAGCCTATATCCAGAGGTGGGGTACTGTTTTGAGGACCACTTAGACCTCCTTGTTCCCCAATGCAAAGTCTATTTTAGTTGAGGGCTGGAGTCACCAAAGTGCACTAAGTTGCTCCCATCCTGCAGCAGTGGATTCTTGCTGCCAAGGAAATAGTAAGTTGGCACTGAAAATGACAGACAGGGTCCATCATTTTAAGATGGTGTTTGTACCATACTTTCTGTTGGCTTTCTGTTTCTGAGCTGTGGGAAAGAGATTTTAATTCCCCACTAGATGCACCATACAGAAGTTCTGCTGCTGGGCTTGCGGTTGCAATGTATGAACCTCATCCATGATCGAGTATTTGGGCTATGTTGAATGCATACAACTGAATGAAAAATAAGTAAAGAATATGGATCATAGCAGATGGAGCTATACTCTACTCATTGGCATCCAGTGACAGGATGAGAGGCAATGGGAACAAGGTAAAATACAGGAAATTCTGATTACATGTAAGAAAAACATTCTAACTTCAGAGGTAGTCAAACAATGGAACAGGTTGCCGAGAGGTGCTGTGGCGTCTCCATCCTTGAAGATGTTCAGAACTGAACTAGGCAAGACCCTCAGCCCGCTGCTGTAGTTGACTTGCTTTGAGTGAGTGAGTTGGACTAGAGATCTTAAAAGCTTCCTTCCAACTTCAGTAATTCTCTGTTTAAATGCTAGTAAGCATTGCAGTCCCACACATCTCTTGATGACTCAGACACCTTTGCAGCTGCCATCAGGATTTATGGGACTTCTACTTCCCCTCCTGACGGAATCCTGCTTGGCCATCCAAGGCTCTTTGGGTGCTTTGTCGGAAGTGAAAAACACACAAATGCTTAGCCTTAGAGCTTGGTACATTCCAATAATCTTTTGTATGCATTAAACAATAAACAATTGTTTTATTCTTTTAAACAACATATTTTTGATAGCAGACTCAACACTGGCTAAATATACCTGAAAAAAGTGACCCAAGAAGAGGACCATGACAAGATCCTATGATTATTGGTGGGACAGATATTGGTAGAATAAGCTGATAAGGTGTATATAAGGTAATATAACATCTCAAATCTGTGACCCACCTGGGAGGAGCATGTAAGGTTCTATTCCACTTGTTGGAGTTTCTGTCAGCTGCCACCACAGAATGACAGTCTGTAATGTCTCCACACATCAGCTCTGACACATCAGCTTCCCCATGCAGTCCCATGAGTTAGGGTCAGTTTAAAACCCTTAGCTTTGACCAGGTGATCAACAATATCTGTACTGCTAAACGTGGCAGCTTATAGACCTACAATCATGCTTGTCTCTAATATTTGTCCCTACAAGGCAACACACAAAGCTCAGAGGAGATGAATCCCAACAGAGGTTTCTTCTTTCCTGTTACGGTATTTTTTGTGCTTAGGTGAATTGATCAAATAATACATTTTGCTCTTGGAAATAACACATTACTTACTCTTGGAAGACTAAATGATGTGTCTTGGTTTCTGGAGTTTGTTCAAAGAGAAACCTTGTGTGCTGTACAAAAATATGAGGCAGAAGAATTATGGGAAATCTGGCCAAGATGTCCTGATTTACCAGGTAAAATGGCACATACAGTCATCGTTTATGGACTTAGAGCGTTCATTGACCGTGGATGAGACTGATTCCAGTTTCCTTCCCCCTCTGAGAAAGCTAGGGCTGTTTTCTTCCCTCCTCCTGAATGAATACTCTAATGTCCTGGAGTCACATATCTGCAATTGCTTCTACAAACCTCTCAGTCACTTTGCCAAAAGCTATTATTCATGGCATAAAGAACAAGTAGCAGAGAGATGCAAAATACAAATGACAGTATGGCCTGGGTAGCAAGATAATTGTCTAAGATGCATTGCAGTCTCTGCTACAGTAACTTTACTGTGTTCTCTTCTCTTCTCTTCTCTTCTCTTCTCTTCTCTTCTCTTCTCTTCTCTTCTCTTCTCTTCTCTTCTCTTCTCTTCTCTTCTCTTCTCTTCTCTTCTCTTCTCTTCTCTTCTCTTCTCTTCTCTTCTCTTCTCTTCTCTTCTCTTCTCTTCTCTTCTCTTCTCTTCTCTTCTCTTCTCTTCTCTTCTCTTCTCTTCTCTTCTCAAAACAAGTATTGGTTTTTCTTCTTCTCTTCCCTTTCCTCCCCTGTCAAATAATGAGATGCTCATTACCCAAACCCCAAGTGGTAAGATGAGGGGAAATGAACTCAAGCTGTGCCAGGGAAGGTTTACATTGGATATTAGGAGAAATTTACCTACCGCAAGGGTTGTGCATCATTGGAATAGGCTACCCAGGGAAGTGGTTGAGTCACCATTCTTGGAGGTCTTCAAGAAACGTGTAGATACAAAACTCAGTAGCATGGTTTAGTGGTGGACTTTAGTACTAAGTTAAAGGTTGGACTAGGTGATCTTAGAGGTCTTTTCCAACCTGAATGATTGTATGATCTATTACAAGATGTTGGGAGCATGTGGGGGGTGGAGAATTTTTGTTTATCTATGAAATAAAGAATATTTCTTTCATAAAGCAATAAAATTCAAAAAAAAAAAAAAAAGAAAAAAAAAAGAGAGAAATCTTCATCTCTAGCATCTGATACAAGGTGATGCATTATGAATACTGAATTAGTAAGTTTCATATATGCTCATACTGGACAAAAGAAACAAAAAGTTCCTGAGTGCACTTTGAGATACCTCCCATTTCCTAGTGATTCAAGTTGTCAGGACATTTAAAAACAGTCGAACATAAAAGAAACATACAATCCAAATATGCAGAGGAGAAGAAAGATTCCTTTCAAGCAGCATAAGTTTATATCTTACTCAGCTCAGCTATAATTTTGACTAGTGCTCCTTTCACTTCTTTGTTCCTCAGGCTGTAAATGAAGGGGTTTAATGTAGGAATTATGACTGTGTAAAAGAGAGCTATGATTTTCTTAGTGTCTTGTGAATTACTGGACTTGGGCTGTAAGTAAATCAAGGTCCCACTACCATAATATAGTGTTACAACAATTAGGTGTGAAAAACAGGTGGAGAAAGTCTTGCATCTTCCCTCTGCAGAGGAAATCTTCAGAATGCTGGAGATGATGCAGGCATAGGATACCAGGATGAGACAAAATGGTGTAAAGATGACCAGCACTGTGGCTGTAATTGTCTGCTTCTCATAGAAGGAGGTGTCAGTGCAGGAGAGCATAATGATTGGTGGAATATCACAGAAGAAGTAGTTAATCTTGTTGGGCCCACAATATGGCAATGTGAACACCCAAACTGTCTGCACCACAGACACAACATTACCACTAGCACATGACAGCAGGACTAGGAAAAAACAAGCTCTGCTGTTCATGATGATTGCATATCTAAGGGGGTTGCATATGGCCACATAGCGGTCATAGGCCATGGCTGCCAACAGGTAGCATTCGGTAGCTCCTAAGAAAATCACAAAGTAGAGTTGTGTGGCACAGCCCACGTAGGAAATTCTCCTCTCCTCTGACAGGAAGTTTACTAACATCTTGGGAACAACAATGGATGCTGTAGAAACATCCAGGAAGGATAAGACCCGGAGGAAGAAGTACATGGGCATGTGGAGGTTGGGATGCACTGTGGCAATGAAGAAGAGAAGATTTCCAGTGATAGTGAATGTATAAATCAAGCAGAATGTGAAGAACAGCAAGTTCTGCAGTTCTGGGTGGTTGGACAGTCCAGAGAGGACAAATTCTGTCAGAAGAGTATGGTTTCCTAGTTCTGGTCTTTCTGTTGGCTTCATCTGGGAGGAAGCAAATGGACAGGGTGTCAGAGGAGTAGTCACTGCAATGAGATCAGAGCGTTTCAGCCAGTTACTGAAGCAAGGAGCCTCTGGGAATCCCTGGGGAGGCATTGGATTGAGGGTTACCACTCTGGAGGTGGCTTTGCTGAACAAAGAAGGCAATTGCTGTGTGTGCTGTAAGAGTGTAACACTGGTGTTCACTAAGTTTCATAGTGTGCGAGAGTGACCCAAACATACAACTATTAGTAGTTGGTATTTAAGGGTTTGCTTCATTACAGGCGTAGGGTTAATTGCCAAGAACATGTGCTCCCCCAGATGTCAGGTTAGTGGTCCCAAATGGTTCCATAGGAATTCCCTGCACTAAAGACAAAGCCCAGCTGACAACGAAAACACTGACAAACGGAAGAAAGGAAGAAAGGAAGAAAGGAAGAAAGGAAGGAAGGAAGGAAGGAAGGAAGGAAGGAAGGAAGGAAGGAAGGAAGGAAGGAAGGAAGGAAGGAAGGAAGGAAGGAAGGAAGGAAGGAAGGAAGGAAGGAAGGAAGAAAGAAAGAAAAAGGAATACAACAAAGCAAAACCAAGTAGCCTTTGTCTATTCTTTCTGTTAACAAAAGAAGGGATAATAAAGATACCCACAGAGAACACCAATAAGGCATAAAGAGTGAAGTTCAGTGCTGTCTGCCTCATTAGTCACATTGATTCATTATCCTGAAGAGTGCCTCTATGTGTGTGATGCAGATGGAGCACTATGCAGCACTGTGCCAACTGTGGCAGCTTCATGTTTTGTTACTGCCCAGAAGGGGAAACTGAGAGAAAGAGAGAGAAGAAATTAGACTGCCACAGCAGAACAAATGGTCATTAACTCTGCATTCTCCAGGCTCAAGTTCTGTTACCTAGGGGGGAACCCAACATTGGACTACACTAGTGAATCTCAAGGCACAAAATGTTCTTTGGTGGCAGAAGTGTATCCTTATATGGGGAGAGTGGTGCGGAAGTACATTTTCCACAATACATATAGGGACCTTGTCAAGAGACCACAACAAAAGAGAATAATACATTATCAAAACAAGAGCAATGCTCACAACCCTGTCATGATTCAGCCACCTTTTGTAAATACTTAATCCAATTTCTTTGTCTGCTGTATCTTACCCTTTTGCTGCCCTTTTGTCTGTGGTTTTTCCAACATGAACAAGGAAGTCAAAGTTGTGGATGTGGGAGCCACAGATGATTTTAATTTATATATAAAATAAGGGAACTCTTAACATCTTCAGGCATTTAAAAATCTAATGTATTTGAAGGGAATCTTTGTGGTTTTCATTGTTTCTATTGGGATGGAAATGAAAGAATAGTACATTACTGAAGTTCCAGTTTTGAGAGAGACCTCGATATAGCCTACTCAGAATAGAGAAGAACATTAAAAGTTACCCTTAGACTGGAAGGACATGTATTTACAATACTTTTCTTAACTTTTGAGGTCCAATTAGCTGAAGTAGAGTCTGCCTAAGCTCTTTGATCATTTACAAAGTTTTAACCTATTGCCTTGGTACAAAGTTTTAACCTATTGCCTTGGTTTAGCTTTTAATTAAAGTTAATTAAACTCGTGGCAGTCATTGCTTTACTGATAGGTTAGTGTTTTATTACCTAATGAAAAACACTTGTGAAGAACAACTCTTACTTTGTGTACTTCTTTTTTAGTAACTATGAGGACTTACAAGTTTTGGTCTTAATACTTCCTTTTGGTCTTAGAACTTCCTTAGTACTTCCTTTGTATAATAACAATAGGCATTCTGAAGTAAGTGTCTTACCTTCGGCAGCTCTGCCGTACAGTGTCTCCAAAACGGGTTAGGTGATTTTCACTAGAAGAATTTCCTTTTTTTTTTCTTCTTACATTACGGACAGCATTGGACCGATGATGCCTACAGCCAGCTTACATTGCAGTGTCCCCTCACAAAGCTTACATTTTTGTTGGTTTGGTTTGGTTTGTTTCTTGGCCAAGAGAATATCTGAACTACCTCTGAGTCATCATTTACTCCGAGTTTAAGAAGACTCTCTTGAAATCTCTATTTCCCTTTTGGGTGGGATCTATTTCAGATGACTTTGGAACTGTAGAAGTTGGTTGATCTGAACTTGAGGCTCCCTCTGTAGACAATGGGAGGGAGCGAGCCAATTCCATACTTCTAATAGTAGATTAAATGCTATTTTGAGTGGCAAACTTCTCTTACTTGTCTGTAAAGGGGGATCAGAGTGACTTCTTCAGACTTAAGCATATCATGTTTTACATGTTTAATGCTATGAATTGTGCATCCTGAAAGAGTTGATGATCATTGTTAAGCAAGAGGGTGTGAAAAATAGCTGAAAACATCAAAAGATGTGTGATTCAAGTGATATAACTATGGGAGAGAAAGCTTTGTTTTAGCCCTACCTTAACCACTGATCTAGTCTGCTGTCTTTGTCTATTTGGACTGGATGCTTTTAGGGGCTGTAGCTGACATTTCATTCATTTCTAGCTAATTATTTTGAATCCTCCCCTCCCCTCTTTCCCTTCCCTTCCCTTCCCTTCCCTTCCCTTCCCTTCCCTTCCCTTCCCTTCCCTTCCCTTCCCTTCCCTTCCCTTCCCTTCCCTTCCCTTCCCTTCCCTTCCCTTCCCTTCCCTTCCCTTCCCTTCCCTTCCCTTCCCTTCCCTTCCCTTCCCTTCCCTTCCCTTCCCTTCCCTTCCCTTCCCTTCCCTTCCCTTCCAAGGCAAAAAAAAACTTGAAAAGCAAGTTTTACAATGACACGTCACCCCCAGAAAGAACTGAGACATCAGAATTCATTTCTGAAACAACCTCAAAGACACCAGTATCAAAGACTACGGCATTGAGTGGGTATATCACATCCCCTGTCATGCACAAGCCTCTGGAAAAAATGGAAAAATACAATGGACTGTTAAAGACTACACTAAGAGCAATGGGTGCTGGGACATTCAAACATTGGAATATGCATTTGGAAAAAGCCACCTGCTCAGTCAACACTAGGAAATCTGCCAATTGATCTGACCCTGCCCCGTCAAAACTTTTATTTAACGTAGAATGGGATAAAGTCCCTGTAATGCACATACAAACAAAATAAGCAAGCAAACAACAACAACAAACTACATGCTGGCAAAGACAGTCTTGGTTATTCCTGCCTCAGGCAACAGCAAACCAAAGAAGAATGAATTTTGATGGAACCAAAGTGCAGCAATGATACAACTGAAGAAGTATCGTAGTATTGCACCAGAGCTGGTCTCTGCATGCAAAAATTTAACACCACACACCACCTCTTCTACCCTGAAAGACCCTTATGTCTGATGGAGCCCAAAGTCATGAAAGCTACAGCCCTTGCATAGAAGGCTGAACCACAGAGGGATAGGCCGTAGACCAAGGGATATCTGTGTGTATATATCAAAAGGCTGGAAAGGCGGTGATGATTAATGAGAATGTTTTGGAAACTCTGACACCTGACCATGACATAAATGGTATAGAATAAGAGGTGGATATTGCCTTGGTTTTGGCTAGGACAGAGTTAATTTTCTTCATAGTGGCTGCTATGGTGCCATGTTTTGGATGTAGGAGGAAAATAATGCTGATAAGACACTGGTGTTTCAGTTGTGGCTAAGCAGTTCTTACCCTAAGCCAAGGGCTTTTCAGCTTCTCATACTGCCCTGGTAGTGAGGAAGCTTAGAATCCACAAGAAATTGTGAGGGGATGCAGCCAGGACAGCTGACCCAAACTGAGCAGAGGTGTCTTCCATACCATATGACACCACACGGAGCAATAAAACTGCAGGGAGTTGACCAAGGGGGCTACCATTATCTGGAGACAGGTTTGGCATGAGTTGGGTGTTAGCGAGAAACTGTGTTGCATATCACTTGTTTTTTGTATTCTTCCCCCTCTCCCCCATTTTCTTTCCTATTAAACTGTCTTTATCTCAACCCATGAGTTTTATCTGTGTGGTACTTAGCTGCTGGCTGGGTTAAACCACAGCACACTGGCTGCCCAGGTCTCCAAGTACTCAGCGAAAAATCCTAAAATCTGAATAAGTCTGTGATGAACCTTTGCCTCTTCTGTGATGGAACACAGTTGCATAAACTAAATTAAACTAAACTAAATTGTGGTAAATACATGTATATTAAATGAGTAAGACTTTCCCATTCTTATGCAATAGCTTTGTTCTCTGTTCATCACTCCTTAATTTCCTGGACTACTATATTATTGTGATAACGATAAATTAACAATATTTCATGCAATGCATTGATCTGAACAAAGAATATTTCTTAAAAGAAAGTTTGGACATTTTGAAAATTTTGAAATAGAATATATATACTGCTTTCAAAAGCAATCAAAAATATTTTCATGCTTATTGTCAAGTCTTATGTTCTGCATTTTTTCACCTGATCACAAATAGTCCACATGAAAAGAAAATCAAAACAAAAACAAAGAAACAAACAAAAAATAAATCTGGAACAACCATATATAAGTTCCCTAGAATTTTTTAAAAAATAGAAACTTAAAAAATAACTGGACCCCTAGTAAAATGAACTACTGTAATGGACAAGGGATGTTTTCATTGGTTTAATTTGTGTTGTTGATTTTCTGTTTTCATACAGGTTCATTGTTTTATTAGTCTACAACCACTTTGATTTCCAAGCAGCTATTACCTTCAGAGACAGCATCTTAGTCTTGCGTCAATTGTTATTTAAATTTCTTTCTATGATTCTATGATTCTTCTTCTAAAGCAAAAATCAGTTATTAACACATTATCTACTTTGCTTTTACATTTATTTGTAAAAGAAAACAACCATCTAAGAAAGGAATGACAGTTGTGAATTTCTCATTCTGAAAAAGACATTGTTGAGAAATTTCTTGATGGCATTCTTCATCTCTGTGTTCCTTAATGTGTAGATTATGGGATTCAGCATTGGGGTGATGATAGTATAAAGAGACGACATGGCTTTGTCCGCCACAAACTTTTTGAATGGCCATGCATAGATGAAGATGCAGGGTACAAAATGGATGCTCACCACTGCAACTTGGGCTCCACAAGTGGAAAAGGCTTTGTGCTTCCCTTGTGTGATATGTGCCCTGATTTTGACCAAGATGACAACATGTGACACAATCAGGACAATAAATATGAGGATCATAAGCAGTCCGCTGTTGGAAACCATGAGCAACTCTACCGCATAGATATCTGTACAGGCTAGTTTGATTACCTGTGGGAAATCGCAGTAGAAATTGTCTAGTAAATTTGGTCCACAGAATGGCAACTGAATGATCAGTGCTACCTGCACAATAGAATGAACAAATCCCCCTATCCATGCTCCTGCAACCAGGCCAAGGCAAACATTGTAATTCATAATATTTAAGTACTGCAAAGGTTTATGAACGGCCACATACCGATCCAGAGTCATCACTGTGAGGATGACAACCACAGCACCTCCTGTGAAATGGAAGAAGAAAATCTGTGCAATGCATCCTCCAAAACTAATGGACTTATACTCAGATAGGAAGTCCCATAGCATCTTGGGCAGAGTCACTGAGGATTCACTGAGGTCTATGAGGGCTAAATTTCCTAGAAAAAAGTACATAGGCTTGTGAAGCTCTTGATCTATGATTA